>NW_026521841.1:1496058-2992116 GCF_021234435.1 Artibeus jamaicensis | reverse complement strand
GACCTGACAGAAAATTGAATTGTATGGAAGTTCGACAACCAAGCAGTTAAAGAAGAAATATTATCCAGACCCGTAGGAGGGGCAGAGACAGACAGCCAGGTGGCGAGGACTTGCAGCAAGGCAGTGGCTGGTGGACCCGGCCAGGAGGTGGCTGGTGGAGCAGGCAGTCCCACATTTGCATGCAGATAAGCAGGCAAACAAGGGAGGAACCCAGGGGAGGAACAACAGGGGAGTGAGACAGACCACACAACACAGGATTCTGGTGAGGGGAAATAAAGCCTCAAAACCTCTGACTGAAAAAACCTGTGGGGGTTGAGGTGGAGGGAGAAACTCCCAGCCTCACAGGAGATTTGTTGGAGAGACCCACAGGGGCCTAGAACATACACAAGCCCATCCACCTGGGAATCAGCATCAGAGGGCCCCAGTTTGCTTGTGGGTAGTGGCAGAAGTGATTGAAAGCTGGCAGAGAGCTGAACAAGCTGCACTGTTCCCTCTTAGACCTCTACCCCACAGATAGTGCCACAACACGGTGACCTGGGTTGCCCTGCACTGGCAAATACCTAAGGCTCTGCCCCTTACTTGGTAACAGGTGCTCTGAGACAAATAAAAAAAGTAGCCCAAATGAAAGAACAGATCAAAGCTCCAGAAAAAATACAACTAAGTGATAAAGAGATAGCCAACCTATCAGATGCACCATTCAAAACACTGGTAATCAGGATGCTCACAGAACTGATTGAGTATGGCCGCAAAGTAGAAGAAAAAGTGAAGGCTATGAAAAGTGGAATAAAGGAAAATATATAGGGAACCAACAGTGATGGGGAGGAGACCAGGACTCAAATAAATGGTTTGGGTCAAAAGGGAGAAATAAACATTCGACCAGAACAGAATGAAGAAACAAGAATTCAAAAAAATGAGGAGAGGCTTAGGAACTTCTGGGACAACTTTAAACATCTCAACATCTGAATCACAGGGGTGTCAGAAGGAGAAGAGGAAGAGCAAGAAATCAAAAACTTATTTGAAAACATAATGAAGGAGAACTTCCCCAACCTGGCAAAGGAAATAGGCTTCCAGGAAACTCAGAGAGTCCCAAAGAAGTTGGACCCAAGGAAGCACACACCAAGGAACATCATAATTACATTAGCCAAGATTAAAGATAAGGAGGGAATCAAAAGCAGGGAGAGGAGAGGAGACAGTTACCTACAAAGAAGTTCCCTTGAGACTCTCAGCTGATTTCTCAAAAGAAACCCTGCAGGCAAGAAGGGTCTGGAAAGAAGTATTCCAAGTCATGAAAGGCAAGGACCTACAACCAAGATTGCTCTATCCAGAAAAGCTTTCATTTAGAATGGAAGGGCAGATAAAGTGCTTCTCAGATAAGGTCAAGTTAAAGAAGTTCATCATCACCAAGCCCTTATTACATGAAATGTTAAAGGGACTTAGCTAAGAAAGAGAAGATGATCAAAAATATGAACAGTAAAATGACAACAACCTCACAACTATCAACAACCGAATGTAAAAAAAAACAAAAACAACTCAAAAATGAACTAAGCAAACAACTGGAACAGGAACAGAATCTCAGAAATGGTGGTCACATGGAAGGTTATCAGTGGGGAGGTGGAGTGGGGAGAAGGGAGGAAAAGGTACAGGGAATAAGAAGCATAAATGATAGGTACAAAACAGACTGGGGGAGGTTAAGAATAGAATAGGAATGGAGAAGCCAAAGAACTTATACGTACAACCCATGGACATGAACCAAGAGGGGAATGTTGGTGGGAGAGGCTGTGCAGGGCAGAGGGGAATAGGTGTGGGGGGAATGGGACAACTATAATAGCATAATCAACAAAATATGTTTTAAAAATGTAGGGCAGATATTTAGTAATTAGAAGTAGATAGATAGATAGATAGATGATAGATAGATAGATAGATAGAAGTAGATAGATAGATAGATAGATAGATGATAGATAGATAGATAGATAAAAGTTTGTTTTTAATGATCTCTTATTTGCACATAAATTTTTGTAGGTAGTTAAGTGGGGTAGAGTTTTTCTTGAGGTGACAGGTTTTTAGTTGCCTCTAGCCAAAAACAATTTGCTATTACTGAGGCACATCTTGGGGTGACGCATTCTGAATGTCCACACAAACTTTTAAGATACAGTTTCTTTAAATATATCATATACTGAATTCCCAGGTAGACATCTCCGTATCTCTGTTCCAGAGTGCTGCACTTGAAACTATTAAAAAGAGCCCTAGCCAGTGTGGCTCAGTTGGTTGGGCATCGTGCTGTAAACCAAAAGGTTCCAGGTTCAATTCCTGGTCAGGGCAGGTTCAGTCAAAAGTCTATTGTAAAAAATGTCTGCATGATATTTTCATCACATTGTTGAACTGTTAGTTAGGGTAGATAACAAAATCAACACAGGAATAAGGAAGGGCACATATCTCACTCACTAATTCAGCAGTCCCGAGCTTGGTTGGATAATATTGCCAGGTGTTCCAACATCACAAGAAACACTATGCTAGCAAAGGAGGAGGAAAGCCCTTGGAATTCTATGTATCATTTCCACTATCTGGGAAAGAAAGCCTTTGAAATTGTGTATTCATCCCAAGATCTGGAAGCAGGAAAAGGAGGGGGTCCACAGGGCCCGAAGAAGAAGCCATACAACAACTTTGGTTAGTTGCCTACCTCTGGTCACTATCTGTTTTATGAGGGAGTCCCTAGTGCTTACAGAAAGAGCCCATAATTAACTTTGAGTAACTGCCCCAACTTTAATTAACTGCCTCCTATCATGAATCTGTTTTACAACAAAATGATCAAGTGGATTGTGGAGGAAGATAAGGATTGGGGCAGCTAACAGACCTCTAGACATAGCTCAGTTTGCGTAGTCACATCCCTGCTGAAAAGCTAGCACCACCTTTACCTGACAATCAGTGTGTAACCCCTTCACTCCCATATGAGTCCTCAGAACAAAGGGGTCTGCTCATGGTTCTCTGGCCTCCTGGCTTCAGGCCACCCAGGCATTTGCCACCCCTTACTTTCCATGGCCCTTATCCTGCTTTGCCCTGAACCTGCGCCTTTCATCTACCCCACCCCACCCCTCCTTAGCTAGGCCATTCTCTTCCATGAGAACATTACTGTGCAAGCAATAAACCCTGCTTGCATACTAATAGATTCATTGATCTGTACTTTTTTACTGTGTCAGCAAGAGGAACTGAGTTTCTAGGAGTTTCTCCCATAACAGAACTATAATTTAGTAAGTATCCCACAGGCAAGACCAACTTTGCCATTATTGTAACTGTTAGACATCTTTATTACATAGATATTTGAAACTATTTTAATTTTTCACCCTTAATATATTCTTGGATATAACTTACCAATTCAAAATGTATGATCTTTCATACACACTGTTGTTATTTCCACAAAAAGCTCTTTCTGGTAATTTATAAGAGTGCTCTTTTATCGTCACATCCTTGCCAGCATTGAATATTATCATGTAACATTTTGTATTCTTTTTATAATTTGACAGGGAAAAAATGGTGTTCTGCAGTTTCAGCCTCCCTTAAAGTGAAAAACACTTGAAAGTTGCCTTCTCTGAGGCTGTTTTTTAGTGACCTCTGCTCCTTCACAGGCTCCCCTTTCTCTCTCTGTCATCTTGCACAATCTTGTGTAATTTATAATTTCTGATCATTTGTCTTCCTTCCTGTTAGACTTTGGAGCTCTTCTCGCAAATGTTTCTCTCATTTCCTGCTCTTCTCTCCAAAGTCTAATTCTCAGGAAGCAGCAGGCCCGATGTTTTCCATTGATTAAGGTCATGTGTGTTTCATGGTTAACCAGGAAGCCCCTGGAGGCAGCAGTGGTGCTGAGTGAGGTTGTCAGCCCACAGGGGAAAAACAAACACCCAGCCTTTTCTGGCCTCTGTGCAGATAGTACACGAGGAAATAGCCCTCCTGAGCCACACACACTATCAAGATGTAAATGCCTACACAAGAACCTGAGCTCTTCTTAGGCAAAGGGAATGGTGTTCTGGGCCCTTAGGCAAAGGGAGGAGGCTGCTTTCCAACACAGACAGCCCCAGTACAGAATACCTAGACACAGAGGGGAGCAAGGATTTGAAGAAGCAGATGACTGCAAAAAGAGAAAAGTTGGCCTGGACCACAACAGACTATACCTTTAGCCACACTGAACTTTGAAGGACTTTAAGGCCTTTTGACTCATTTATTTATTTTTGTACATTTTGTTATGAAACTTTTGAAACATACAGAAGAGTGAGAAGATTTTTACAGTGAGAGCATCTGGCTTCATTTCAGCTCTCAAATTTCTCTGAGAAAGAGAGGGAGTTTGTGTAACTGAAGCAAAGATTTTGCTTTCTCACTTCTCGCCCCATCTTGCAGAAAACTGCCTGATGCTCTGGGGGAATGCTGGGAAGATGGCGACTGAGTAAGAGGGAGCTGATGCTAGCTCCTGTACTCATGGGTGAAAATCCTGGCAGATCTATAGAGAAACAGCACAATAAGCCATCGGTTACCCAGCATTTATGAAATTAAAAGACCAGAGATCGTGACCGACGCTGAAACACCAGACAGCGGCAGAGTCAGCTACTGGAGCTGGGACGCACGTGCAGCCCCTGTGCTGCCGCCAGAGCAACAGGCCTTGGAGCTGGGGAGTCAGGTACGGGAGCCGGACGCTCCAAGCGCCTGTGACGGTCCTGGGTGACAGAGGAGTTAGGAACCGGAGCTGGGACATTCTCGGCCCCTGTGCCGATGCCATAGCTACCGGCCTGGGCAACAGAAGAGTCAGTTGCAGGAGTTGGGACACCGGAGGCCCCTGTGAGGCTGCCAGACAGATGGGCCTGGGCCACGAAGAGCCAGCTACGGGAGCCAGATATTCTCGGCCCCTGTGCCGCTGCCATAGCGATGGGACTGGACGCCGGGGAGTCAGGTACCAGAGCTGGGACATTCTAAGCCTGTGACTGGGGGACTAGACACTGGGGAGTCAGGGGGGACACTCCAAACCCCTGTGATGGTCCTGGGAGGCACAGGAGTCAGCTACGCAGCTGAAGCATTCTCAGCCCCCGTGCCACTCCCATAGTGACAGGTCTGGACGCGGGGGTGTTGTGCATGCATAGAGACAGGATGACACTGGGGGTTGAGGGCAGGGTGTTCAGGAGGCGGCTACTAGAGCCGGGACATTCAGCAGTGGTAGGCAACCAATGCAGGGACCAGCGCGAGGAACATCAAGAAACTTCAAGGAGTCTGCACCACTGAACTTCACAAGGATCATACCACAGAAGTTCACACCATAAAACCAGGGTTTCAGAACAGATCAATTTTAGAAGCAGAGACTAACAAGAAGAGTCTCAAACAATGGGAAGACAAAGAAACGATCCCCAAATGAAAGAAAAAGCAGAAACTTCAGAAAGAATGATAGATGGAATACAGGCTAATCAACTATCAGATAGCGAATTCAAAGCACTGGTTATTACAAAGTTCAAAGAGCTCACAGTGAACTATCAGAAACTAGAGGAGAACTACAATGATCTCTCTGCAAACTACATCAACATGAAAAAGGAAATAGAAACTATCAGCAAGGGACAAGAGGAAATGAAGAATACAATTTCCAAATTGAAGAACACAGTAGAAAGTTTCAAAGTAGGATAGATGAAGTGGAGGATAGGATTAGTGAGTTGGAGGACAAGGTAGAAAGCATCTCACAGAAAGAGCAGGAAAATGAAAAGAGGCTCAGAAAGAATGAAGAGCGATTAAGAGAAATGCAAGACAATATGAAACGTATAGGAATAATAGGAATTATTCTATTCAGAATAATAGGAATACCAGAAGGAGAAGAAGAAGAACAAGGGATAGAAAAAGTATTTGAACGAGTAATGAGAGAAAATTTCCCTAATTTGATAAGAGAAAAAGTCTCACAAATCCAGGAATCACAGAGAGTCCCAATCAAGAGGAACCCAAGGAGGCCCACTTCAAGACACATCATCATCAAAATGGCAAAATTCCAAGACAAAGAGAGAATCTTAAAGGCAGCAAGGGAGAAAAAGAAATAACATACAAGGGAGCCCCAATAAGGTTAGCTACTGACTTCTCAATGGAAACACTTCAAGCAAGAAGAGAATGGCAAGAAATATTCCAAGTAATGAGAACCAGAGGCCTACAACCAAGGCTACTTTACCCAGCAAGGCTCTCAATCAAGACAGACAGCCAAATAAAGAGCTTCCAAGACAAAAGTAGCCTAAAAGAATACGCCTCCACCAAACCAGCTCTACAAGAAATACTAAAAGGACTGCTTTAAGAAAAGGAAGGATAAGAGGGAGACAGAGAGGAACACAGGTACAAAAATGGCATTGAATAATACCTATCAATAATAACCTTAAACGTAAATGGATTAAATGCTTCAATCAAAAGACACAGAATAGCTCAATGGATAAGAAAGCATGACCCACACATATGCTGCCTACAAGAGACCCACCTCAGGACAAAAGACCATCACAGACTAAAAGTGAAAGGCTGGAAACAAGTTTTCCAAGCAAACGGACAAGAAAAAAAAGCTGGGGTAGCAATTCTGATATCGGACAAAATAGACTTCAAAAAAAGGGCCATAAAGAGAGACTGAGAAGGTCACTTCATTATACTCAAGGGAAGAATCCACCAAGAAGACATTAACATTGTGAACATATATGCACCAAACATAGGGGCACCCAAATATATCAAGAAAATCTTTAGAGGACTTCAAGAAAGATATTGACAGCAACACAATTATAGTAGGGGATTTTAACACCCCACTATCAAAAATGGACAGGTCTTCCAAACAAATTATCAACAAAGATATTGTGTCGTTAAACAACACCCTAGATGAAATGGACTTAACTGGTATATATAGAGCCCTTCATCCCAAAGAAGCTAAATACACATTCTTTTCAAATGCACATGGAACATTTTCAAAGATAGACCACATGATAGGACACAAAACGAGCCTCAACAAATTCAGGAAAATTGAAATCATACCAAGCATCTTCTCTGACCACAAGGGACTGAAATTGGAAACCAACCACAAAGAAAAAAAAACCCAAAGCACCCAGAATCATGGAGACTGAATGGTATGCTATTAAACAATGAATGGGTCAAGAATGAAATTAGGGAAGAAATCAAAACATTTCTAGAAACAAATGAAAATGATCTCACAACAACCCAAAATTTATGGGACACAGCGAAGGCAGTCCTGAGAGGGAAGTTTATAGCAATACAGGCCTACCTAAAGAAGATAGAAACATTTCAAACAAACAACCTAACCCTACGCCTGCAAGAACTCGAGGAACAACAACAAAGACAACCCAGAGCAAGCAGAAGGAAGGAAATAACCAAGATTAGAGCAGAATTAAATGACATAGAAATTAAAAGCACAATTTTAAGGATCAATGAATCCAGGAGTTGGTTCTTTGAGAAGATAAACAAAATAGACAAGCCTTTAAGTAGGCTCATCAAGAAAAGAAGAGAGAGGACTCAAATAAACACAATCAGAAATGAAAGAGAAGAGATTACAACTGATACCACAGAAATAGAAGGGATTGTAAGAAATTAGTATGAAGAACTGTATGCCAAAAAATTGGAAAACCTAGGGGAAATGAACACATTTCTAGAAAAATACAATCTTCCAAAACTCAGTGACAAAGAAGCAGAAAATCTAAATACACCAATAGCAGCAAAAGAAATTGAAGCAGTAATCAAAAAACTCCCATCACACATAAGCCCTGGACCAGATGGTTTCACAGGAGAATTCTACAAAGCATTTAAGGAAGAGCTAACCCCTATTCTCCACAGACTATTCCAAAAAATCCAGAAGGATGGAAAACTCCCAAATTCTTTTTATGAAGCCAGCATCATCCTAATTCCAAAACCAGATAGAGACACAACAAAAAAAGAAAACTTCAGGCCAATATCGCTGATGAACATAGATGCTAAAATCCTCAACAAAATATTGGCAAATCGCATCCAACAATATATCAAAAAGATCATACACCATGACCAAGTGGGAGTCATCCCAGGGATGCAAGGATCGTTTGATATTCGCAAATCAGTAAATGTAATACATCACATAAACAAAAGCAAAGACAAAAATCCCATGATTATATCAATAGATGCGGAAAAAGCTTTCGATAAGGTACAACACCCATTTATGATAAAAACACTCAGCAAAGTGGGAATACAGGGAGCATTTCTCAAAATAATAAAGGCCATATATGAGAGACCTACAGCCAATATCGTACTCAATGGGAAAAAACTAAAAGCTTTTCCACTAAGATCAGGAACAAGACAAGGTTGTCCACTTTCACCACTTCTATTCAATATAGTATTGGAAATTTTAGCCACAGCGATCAGGCAAGAAAAGGAAATAAAAGGCATCCAAATAGGAAAGGAGGAAGCAAAACTGTCACTGGTTGCAGATGACATGATAGTGTACGTGGAAAATCCTATAGACTCTACCCAAAAACTGCTCGAACTAATTAATGAGTTTGGCAAAACAGCTGGTTACAAAGTCAATATCCAGAAATCAAAGGCATTTTTGTATACCAACAGTGAATCAGCAGAAGCAGAAATCAAGGAAAAAATCCCATTTGATATAGCAAAATGAAAAATAAAATATCTGGGAATAAACCTAACTAAGGAGCTAAAAAACCTGTATGCAGAAAACTACACAGCCCTGAAGAAAGAAATCAAGGAAGACACAAACAAATTGAATCATATACCTTGTTCATGGACTGGAAGAATTAACATCATCAAAATGTCCATACTACCCAAAGCAATATACAGATTCAATGCAATACCTATTAAAGTACCAATGGCATATTTCACAGACATAGAACAAACACTTCGAAAATTTATATGGAACCATAAACGAGCCCGAATAGCAGCTGCTCTTTTGAGAAAGAAGAACAAAGTAGGAGGGATCACAATACCTGATATCAAACTGTATTACAAGGCCACTGTAATCAAAACAGCCTGGTACTGGCATAAAAACAGGCATATAGACCAATGGAATAGAACAGAGAGCCCAGAAATCAACCCAATTCTCTACAGTCAATTAATATTCGACAAAGGGGGCAGTAACATAAAATGGAGTAAAGATAGCCTCTTCAACAAATGTTGGGAGAACTGGACAGCTACGTGCAAAAAAATGAAACTTGAGCACAGACTTACACCATACACCAAAATAAATTCAAGGTGGATAAAAGACTTAAATGTAAGCCGTGACACCATTAAAGTCCTAGAGGAGAACATCGGCAAGAAAATCTCAGATATTTCACACAGCAACTTTTTTACTGATATGTCCCCTAGAGCAAGGAATATAAAGGAAAGAATAAACAAATGGGATCTCATCAAAATAAAAAGCCTCTGCATGGCTAAAGAAAACAGTATTAAATTAGCAAGACAACCAACTGTATGGGAAAACATATTTGCCAATGATACCTCAAAGGTTTAATCTCCAAAATATACAAAGAACTTACACAACTCCACTCTAAGACACCCAACCCAATTAAAAAATGGGAAAAGGACTTGAACAAACACTTCTCCAAGGAGGACATACAGAACATTCAGAGACACATGAAGAGATGCTCAATATTGTTAGCTATCAGAGAGATGCAAATTAAAACCACAATGAGATACCACTTTACACCAGTCAGGATGGCTATAATAGACAAAACAACAAACAACAAATGTTGGAGAGGTTGTGGGGAAAAGGGGTCCTTAGTCCACTGTTGGTGGGATTGCAGACTGGTACAACCATTATGGAAAACAGTATGGAATTTTCTCAGAAAAATAAAAATCAACATGCCTTTTGACCCAGCAATTCCACTGCTGGGATTATATCCTAAGAATCCTAAAACATCAATATCAAAGAACCCATGCACCCCAATGTTCATAGCAGCACAATTTACAATAGCCAAGAGTTGGAAGCAACCTAGGTGCCCATCAGTAAATGAATGGATCCAAAAATTGTGGTACATATACACAATGGAATTCTATGCTGCAGAGAGAAAGAAGGAGCTACTACCTTTTGCAACAACATGGATGGAATTGGAAAGCATTATGCTGAGTGAAATAGGCCAGGTGCTAAAAGACAAATACCATATGATCTCACCTTTAACAGGAAGCTAAACAACAAAACAAGCAAGCAGAAAAAAAAACAAAGACACTGAAATAGAGAACAAGGGGACAGTGACCAGACGGGAGAAGGAAGGGAAGTTAAGGGGAAAAAGGAAGAGGGATTTGGAGGAACAAATATGAAGGACACAGGGACGAGAACTAAGGGGGGGTCGAAATGGGAGGGAGGTGGGGAGCAACAGGCGGGGGAGGCTGGGATGGGAGAAATAGTCAAAAAACTGTACTTGAAAAATAACTAAATAAAATTAATTAAAATAAAAAAATAAAATTAAAAAAAAAGATTTTTACAGTGAACACCCATGTATCCACTACATAGAATTTACTGTAGCCCTTTACTCTAGTTGATTTCTCATGTAGCAATTCATCCATATACCCTCTGTCTATATAGCACCCTAAATTATTTTTTATGCATTTCAAAGTAAGTTGCAGACATTAGTAACCTTCCCCCTAAACACTTAAGCATATAATCCCCATATATGTGTATGCACACACATATATTGAGTTTAACATAGTTTATGATTTTATTAATTCTTTGGTTTAAAAGTTATATACAACAAAATGCAAATATTTTCAATGTACTAATCAGTAAGTTTTATTATTTTTAAAATATATTTTGTTGATTATGCTATTATAGTTGTCCCATTCCCCGCACCCCTATTCCCCTCTGCCCCGCACAGCCTCTCCCACCAACATTCCCCTCTTGGTTCATGTCCATGGGTTGTACATATAAGTTCTTTGGCTTCTCCATTTCCTATTCTATTCTTAACCTCCCCCAGTCTGTTTTGTACCTATCATTTATGCTTCTTATTCCCTGTACCTTGTCCTCCCTTCTCCCCACTCCACCTCCCCACTGATAACCTTCCATGTGACCACCATTTCTGAGATTCTGTTCCTGTTCCAGTTGTTTGCTTGGTTCATTTTTGAGTTGTTGTTTTTTTTTTACGTTCGGTTGTTGATAGTTGTGAGGTTGTTGTCATTTTACTGTTCATATTTTTTATCATCTTCTCTTTCTTAGCTAAGTCCCTTTAACATTTCATGTAATAAGGGCTTGGTGATGATGAACTTCTTTAACTTGACCTTATCTGAGAAGCACTTTATCTGTCCTTGCATTCTAAATGAAAGCTTTGCTGAATAGAGTAATCTTGGATGTAGGTCCTTGCCTTTCATGACTTGGAATACTTCTTTCCAGACCCTTCTTGCCTGCAGGGTTTCTTTTGAGAAATCAGCTGATAGTCTTATGGGAACTCCTTTGTAGGTAACTGTCTCCTTTTCTCTTGCTGCTTTTAAGATTCTCTCCTTCTCTTTCATCTTGGCTAATGTAATTATGATGTTCCTTGGTGTGTGCTTCCTTGGGTCCAACTTCTTTGGGACTCTCTGAGTTTCCTGGAAGCCTATTTCCTTTGCCAGGTTGGGGAAGTTCTCCTTCATTATGTTTTCAAATAAGTTTTTGATTTCTTCCTCTTCCTCTTCTCCTTCTGACACCCCTGTGATTCAGATGTTGGGATGTTTAAAGTTGTCCCAGAAGTTCCTAAGCCTCTCCTCATTTTTTTGAATTCTTGTTTCTTCATTCTGTTCTGGTTGAATGTTTATTTCTTCCTTTTGACCCAAACCATTTATTTGAGTCCTGGTCTCCTTCCCATCACTGTTGGTTCCCTATATATTTTCCTTTATTTCACTTTTCATAGCCTTCACTTTTTCTTCTATTTTGCGGCCATACTGAATCAATTCTTTGAACATCCTGATTACCAGTGTTTTGAATGGTGCATCTGATAGGTTGGCTATCTCTTTATCACTTAGTTGTATTTTTTCTGGAGCTTTGATCTGTTCTTTCATTTGGGCCACTTTTTTTTATTTGTCTCAGAGTACCTGTTACCTAGTAAGGGGCAGAGCCTTAGGTATTTGCCAGTGCAGGGTAACCCAGGTCACTGTGTTGTGGCACTATCTGTGGGGTAGAGGTCTGAGAGGGAACAGTGCAGCTTGTTCAGCTCTCTGCCAGCTTTCAATCACTTCTGCCACTACCCACAAGCAAACTGGGGCCCTCTGATGCTGATTCCCAGGTGGATGGGCTTGTGTATGTTCTAGGCCCCTGTGGGTCTCTCCAACAAATCTCCTGTGAGGCTGGGAGTTTCTCCCTCCACCTCAACCCCCACAGGTTTTTTCAGTCAGAGGTTTTGAGGCTTTATTTCCCCTCACCAGAATCCTGTGTTGTGTGGTCTGTCTCACTCCCCTGTTGTTCCTCCCCTGGGTTCCTCCCTTGTTTGCCTGCTTATCTGCACGCAAATGTGGGACTGCCTGCTCCACCAGCCACCTCCTGGCCGGGTCCACCAGCCACTGCCTTGCTGCAAGTCCTCCCCACCTGGCTGTCTGTCTCTGCCCCTCCTACGGGTCTGGATAATGTTTCTTCTTTAACTGCTTGGTTGTCGAACTTCCATACAATTCAATTTTCTGTCAGGTCTGCTTTTTATTTTTTAATTTGTTTTTCTTCTTCTTTCGTTGTGGAAGGAGGCACAGTGTATCTATTGGCCAGAAGTTCCGATAAATAAGTTTTAACAAATACATATGAGTTCTGTCAAGAATGTATTCAGCCATACAATATGAAAAATAGACATTTATTGAAAAGGATAAAAGATATAAGAAACATTGTACACAGGACAATGACTCCTCAGTCCCCTCAAAGTAGACATTTTAGGACCTCACACAGTTCCCCCAGTCACCATCAGCTTTTCCATTGTATTTTCCTGAATCTCATGGATGGTGTGAAATCTCTTCTCTTTCAAAGGTGATTTTAGTTTTGGGAGAAACCAGAAGTCATAAGGTTCTAAATATGGTCTGTAGAGGGGCTGAGTCACCCAGCTGATTTGATGTTTTGCTAAGAAACTCTGCAAAAGACGTAATGCATAAGGGGTACATTGTCATGATGAAGCTGCCATCACCAGTTGCCCATAGCTGTGGCCTTCTGAATCATCAGAATAGTTTCTGAGGAGGAATGTTCAAGCTGAATGCAAAATTTAATGCAGAGTTTTGTTGTACTCGCTCAGTTATTTTGAATGTCCTGGTCAGGCAGTACACATGCTCACTCAACAGCATCTACTGCCCCCACTGCTAGTACAGTGAAGTCGTCATTGTTCACACATGCGCATTCCAGTCCTTTCTCCTTGTCTGTCAGGTTACATCCATATCATGCAAACTGTTCTCATTATATTAACAATGGCTATACTTTTTCAAGACAAACCTTGTATACCTGTGCAACCCAGATCTCCATCAAAATATAGAACATTACCATCAGTCCAGAAAGTTCCTTCATGCCCCTTCCCAGTCAGTTTCTATTATCACACTTTCAGAGGAAAACACAGCTCTCATTTTCCTTCACCATAGATTAGTTTCCTTCACCTGTCCTACAGCTTTATAGAGATGGAATCAGACATTTGTGTTATTTGTGTGAAGCTTCTTCCACTCCACCTAAGAACTTTATTAAGTAAGAGGAAACTGGCAAATTATAGGGCCTACTGGAAACCCAGTTTTCATTCAGGGACAAGGAAACAACTTTTTCCATTAAACAAAATTGAAAATGGCAATGGGAAACATCATTAAGAAAGTACAAAGACAAGCCACAGAATGGGAAAATACATTGTAATACATCTATCCTATAAGATAATCCAGAATATAAATAATTTCTACAAATCGATAATAAAAACAGGTAACCCAGTGAGAAAAATTCGGAAAAGACTTGAACCTTTCAAAAGAGGCTATTCAAATGGCCAATAAACACATGAAAAGGTGCTCAACTTCATTATTCATCAGGGAAACGAAACCACAGTATGATACAAGTACATACCAGAACGCAAAAATGAAAACGAGAAGAATGTCAAGACTTGCAAGAAAGTAGAGCCACCAGAACTTAATACACTGATGATATTGCATCAGCACAAGTATTCCAGTTCAAATATGTTGTACAATTGTGGTACTACCAAAGCTAAACATATGTATACCCTATGGGTCCAGCAATTAAATTCCTGGTTATATACCCACTGAAATGCATACGTGCACTAATGAGAAGACTTGCTCAAAAATGTTCATAATAGCCAAAAGCTGGAAACAACTCAAATGTCCATTAACAGGAAAATATATAAATAATATGAAATAGACAAATAATATGGTGGGTGTATAGTCCAAAGACTATAAAGCACCATCTTCAACTTCAAGAAGGACATGAACAACAAAACTGTAGCTAACATACTTAATGATGAAAGACTGACTGCTTTTCCTCTAAGATTAGGAACAAGGTTCAGATGTCCACTCTCACCACTTCTGTTCAGCAGCATACTGGAGGTTCTATCAAGGCAATGTGGCAAGAAAAGAAATAAAAGCATCTAGATTGTAAAAAAAAAAAAAAAAAGAAAAGAAGAAAAACTGTCTTTATTCACAGATGATACAACTATATTCAAAGAAAAACCTAAGGAATCTATTCAAAAACTACAAGAGCCAATAATCAAGTTTTGCAATATCACAGGATACAAGGTCAATATTTTAAAATTACTTATATTTTAACATATTAGCTATGAACAACTAAAAATTAAAATTTAGAAAAAATTTCCAGTAGCATTAAAAATTTTGAAATACTTCAGGATAAATTTAACAAAATATTTGCAATACTTGTACAATGAAAACATCAAAACATTGCTGATATAAATTAAAGAAAACCTACATAAATAGATACATAATGTCAATAAATCAGAAAACTCAATGTTATGACGATATCAATTGCCCCGAAATTGATCTATAGAATCAACACGACCTCAATCAAAATCCCATCAGGCTTTAACAGCTGATTCTAAATACATGGAAATTTAAATCTTGGGGAAAAAATTGGAGAACTTGTGCTACTTTAAGACTTATTGTAAAGCTTCAGTAATCAAGGTAGTATGTATGGTATTAGCATCAGGAGAGATATATAGACCAATGAAATGGAACAGAGTCTAGAAATTGACCTACACTTATCTGGTCAATGAATTTTTTAAAATATTTTATTTATTTATCTTTAGAGGGGAAGGAAAGGAGAGAGGGAGAGAAATATCAATGTATGGTTGCCTCTCGTGAGTCCCCTGCTAGGAACTGGCCTGCAACCCAGGCATGTGCCCTGACTGGGAATCGAACCTCGATCGTGGGGTTCGCAGGCCCGCGCTCAGTCCACTGAGCTACACCAGCCAGGGCTTCAATGAATTTTTTAATAGACTATTTTTAGAGAATTTTTAGGTTTATAGTAAAATTATATATTGATACAAAATACAAAGAACTCCCTTACATTCCCTTCCCTTCCAATACCTGGCCCCAATTTTCCCTGCTGTTTATTATTATTAACTAAAGTCCATAGTTTTGGACAGTGTTGAAGAGTGAAGACTGGGGTTCACTTTTGGTGTTATATGGTCGTGTGGTTGTATGGGTTTTGCCAAATGCCTAATGTCATGTAACTACAACTGCAGCATCATGCAGTACAGTTTCATGGGCCTAAAAATACCGTCTTTCAACTACTCATCTCTCTCCCCAGCTCCAGCCCCCTAACAACCACTCTTTATTTTCCTGTCCTTATAGTTCTGCCCCTTCCAGAATGTCACATAGTTGGAATCATTCAGTTTATCACCACTTCAGACTGTCTCCTTCCACTAAGCAATATACTTTAAAAGTTCTTCCATGTCTTCCTGGCTTGATAACTGTTTTCTTTTATCACCAAATAATATTCTATTCTATAACTGTATTGTGGTTTATTTATCTATTCACCTACTAAAGGACATCTTGTTGCTTCCAAATTTTGCCATTTATGAATAAAGCTGCCATAAATGTCCATGTGCAGGTTTTTTATGGACCTAACTTTTCACTTTATTTAGGTAAATATTAAGAATAACAATTTCTGGATTGTATGATAAGAGTATCTTTAGCTTTTTAAGAAACTGCCAAACTGTCTTCTTAAGTGTCTGTGCTATTTGTATTCCCACCAGCAATGACACTAAAGATAATAGAATTCCTCTTCCTCCACACCCCTGTCAACATGTGGTGTTGGTGTTTTGTATTTTAGCCATTCTAGTATGTGTGTATGACTATCTTGTATTAATTTGCATTTCTCTAGTGAGATACTAAGTTGAACATCTTCTTATGTATATATAGTCATCTGCTTATCTTCTTTAGTGAGGTGTCTGTCCAGATCTTTTGTCCACTTTTTTAATTGAGGAAAATAGCATGTGTGGTATCGGCATCAGCATGTTTGTTCTCTTATTGCTGAGTATGAGTTTTTTGTGTAGTTTGGGTACAAGTCCTTTATCAAATGTGTGTTTTGCAAATACTTTCTGCCAACCAGTGGCTTGTCTTTTTGTCTTTACAGTGCCTTTCACAAAGAAGTTTTAAATTTCCTTTCATGGGTTGTGCTTTTGGTATTGTATCTAAAAAGTCATCACCAAGTCCAAGATCTAGATTTTATCCTGTTATCTTCTAAGAGTTTTATGTTTTTTTTAAATCAAAGATTCTATGTATTTATTTTTAGAGAAAGGGGAAGAGAGGGAGATAAAAAGGGGAGAACATAACTGTGTGGTTGCCTCTCTTGTGCCCCCTACTGGGGACCTGGCCTGTAGCCCAGGCACATGCCCTTGACTGGGAATTGAACCTGCAACCCTTGGGTTCCCAGGCTGGCGCTCAATCCACGGAACTACACCATCCAGGGCAGAATTTTATAGTTTTGCATTTTACATTTACATGTATGGTATACTTTGAGTTAATTTTGTGAAAGTTGTAAGGTCAGTGTCTAGAATAATTTTGGGCCATGTGTATGTGCAATAATTCCAGCACCATTTGTTGAAATGATCACACTTTCTCCATTGAATTGCCTTTGCTCCTTTGTCAAAAATCGACCAATTATATTTGTGTGGGCCTATTCTGGGCTGTCTTCTATTCTATTGTTCTATTTGCCTATTCTTTGCCTAATAGCACACTGTCTTTATTGCTGTGGCTTTATTGCTCAATTGATTTTTTGACAATGGTTCTAGATAATTCAACTGGAAAAAATTGACTTTTTAACAAAGGGAGCTGAAACAACTGTGACCCATATGGAAAAAAATTAAATGTGTCCCTTTATTTTACACTATATAAAAATTAACTCAAAATGCAACGTAGACTCAAATGTCAAAGGTAAAGTATAAAACTACTAGAGGAAAATATCACAAAAAATACTTAAAACCTGGATCCCTGGGGTAAGCAAAGATTTCTTAGCTAGGAAACAAAAAGTACAAACCATAAAAGGAAAAAACTTGAGCCCCGGTCGAGTGGCTCAGTTGATTGGAGTGTTGTCCCATAAACCAAAAAGTTGAGTGTTTGATCCCCAGTTGGACACATACCAGAGGCAACTAATCAACATTTCTTTCTCACATCAATGTTTATCTCCCTCTCTCTCATGCATCAATAAACACATCCTCAGACGAGGACTTAAAAAAAAAGAAAAAAAGATAAATTCAACTTGATCAGAATTAAAACCTTTACTCTTAGAGATGTAATTAGAAAATAAAAGGACAAGCCTAGATTGGGAAAAGAATATTAACTATAGATTTATCTGACAAAGAACTTGTATATAGAATATAAAGAGTTTTTACAACTCAATAAAGAGAAGATAAATGACGAAATTTCTAAAATTGGGCAAAAAATTAAATAGTCACTTTGTAGCAGGGTATAGCCAAGAAAGGGGCCCCCAAAAGGGATTTGGAATGGGGTCTAGAGCTCAAGGTGTTTAGGAAATATTAGAAAGACATATGAAATGTCCTGACCCCTTCCCCTCACAACAGGTGTGAGTTGGGGGAAGGGACAAATGGAGCAGGAACATGCAGAGCTGTTTTGTACAGCAACAGCTTTGCAGCTAATCCATGGCGTGGTCATTTAAGATATTTATAACCTTTAACTGGTTTCGTAGATATGTTAAATAGCTGTGGCCATGCTCTGAGCAAGGGGGATGGAAGGGACTTCCACTCAAGATGTAACTGGGGGCAACTCCCCCTGGTAACAGCACCTGCATGAGAGCTTGGACAAGATTGGCTCCATCACATGGGGCCACACCTGCCCAGGCTCACTATAGCAGCACAGTAGAGCTGGGAGGGTACAGGAGTGCTTGTGAGTGTAGCCAGTGGTGGAAGGAGTCAGAAATGGGGCTGCAGAGGAGGATTGGCATGGGGATTTAAACCCAGACTCAGCAGCCATTGAGGAGAGAGCCACGCACAGCTTTGGTAGGGGAGAGGACCACAAGGCTTCGTCAGAGTGGGGACCCCCTGCCCCCAGCTAAGGTAAAGAGGGAGCCATGTGCTTTTGGCCAGAGTGGGGACACCCACAGCTGGGGCAGAGAGAATCATTACACAGCTTTAGCAGAGAACCACCACTATGCTTTGGCAGAGTGCTGACCGGCCCCTCCCCTCAGCTTTGGTGGAGAGAGGGACCATGTGGTTTTGGCCAGAGTGGGGACCCCCGCAGCTCTGGTGGAGAAGAGAGCCACGAAGTTGTGGCCACAGTAGTGACCCTAAAAGCTGCAGCACCCCAAAGCTGCAGTCTCTCCTGCAGCTTTGGTAAAAGAAGACCATGCAGCTTTGGGGTGCTCCCTTTGGCCATGTGACCTGGGAAGCAGGAGAGACTTTGCCTAAAAGAAGGGTGAAAGAACTCTTGCCAGTAGGCCATGAGTAGGTGCCACAGGGCTTTGGATTAATTGGAGATCCTGCGTGGACGGCGACACAGCTGACGGTGCCAGCGGCCTGAAACATGGACATGTGCTTCTTTTCCAGATTTACAGTATCCCAAATTAGGGCAGAGGGTATGAGGAAGCACTGTGGGTGTCTGTGGGTATCCTAAGAGACTTTGATATTTTAATGAAGACATTAGGTCACTACTTTAAGTCTGTATAGCATTAAATAAACATTTCCTTTTCTTTTCACAAATCTCTGGCATTGAGAGATGTCTTTCCTATCTGGCTGCAGACATAATGAACCTGGTAGGGGGTCCTTTCGGTAATAGTATATCATCACCCCCCTCAGTGCCTGTGTTCTGTAACAACTTCACAAAAGATGATATACTCACACAAAAGGCCCACTGGAACCCTCTCCACCAAAAAAAAAGATGATTAACGTCATCAGTCACCAGGGAGATGCAAGTAAAAATCACAATGAGATATCATTACATATCTACTAAAATGGCTCAGATTAAAAAGATGAACACTACTAATGTTGGAGAAGATGCGCAGCAACTCAACTCTCATATGTTGCTGAGAAAATGTAATAATTTGATAGTTTCTAATAAACAAACTTGTACCATATGACCAAGCAATTTGTTTCTTTAGGTACTAGCTAAAGTCAAATGAAAACATGTCCACGGAAAACTTTGTATACAAAGTTTCCTAGGAACTTTATTCTCAAAAGCCAGAAAATGATTCCAGTGTCCATAACAGGAAAATGGAAAAGCAAATTATAGTGCATTATTAAATCTACTATTCAGCAACAAGATGGAACTACTGATATGTGAATGAATATTCAAAACATTCTGCTGGCTAAAAGAAGTCAGACATGAAAGTACCTACTTGATATTTGCTTATATGAAACTATAGAAAAGACAGGTCTAATCTATTCTGTCGAAAAGCATATCAGTGATTGCCTGGAGCTGCAATGAAGGTGGGGAGTTGGCTGAGAAGGGACACAGGGAATTCTTTTGGGTGATATAAATGTCCTATATTTGATTGTGGTGGTTTTACATGGTAAAAATTTCATCAAATATACATTCAAAATGAGTGTATTTTAATGTTATTAAATTATATCTCCATAAAGTGAATATTTTTAAAGTGACAAAAACAAAAAAGCACTAAGAGAAACAAAAATAAAGTTGTACTTTAATTGCATCTTAACATTTTAAGCCTACTAAAATTTGGATAAACTTCCAGTCTTGCTAAAGTAAGAAAAGCATATACTAGAGATAAGTTACAGAAAAAGGATTTCTTGGTATTACCAGGCAAAGTGGGATTTGGCCACCTGCTGCCATACATAAGCATAACACAGTCATTAGTGCAGAAGGAAAAAGGTTTTTATTAACAGGTTGCCCTATTTGAGAGGGTAGGAGCTCCACAGCTCCAAGCCATTGTCTTCTGCAAAACACAGAAATGCCCTTGTTCCCCAAAAGACTGAAATCCAAATCCATGCCCAGAGATACTCCTCCCCAACCCCACCCCTGCCATTCTTATTTGTACCAAGAATGTGATGCAATAGGGTCTCCATCTCTCCAGTTCCAGGCTCTCTCTCCCCGGAGTGCACACCTGTGGGGCTGGTGTCTCCATTGCCCCACTGCAGCTTCCTCTCCCAGGGCTGGGGTGCACTCTGTCCTTGCCCAAGGACACCCAAGAGCCTCTTCGGTGCCCAAGGCTCCTTGAGTCCCTAGGTCCAGTGAACTTTCTCAGACTGGGTGTCTGCCCTACTGTCAGGATGAGAGAATGGGAGCAGTCCAGCGCCGGTGCTGTGCAGTGCCCTGTTGGGAACTGCCCTGCCTGGTTGCAGGAGCTGTAACCCGCCCATGGCTAAGGCTGAGTAAGCGACCTTCGGACCATAAGCCACTAAGAAGACAAAGCTTATCTCCCTGGCAGGAGCACCACTTCTGCTCCTTCATCTATAACTGGCCCCCAGTGCTTGATCAAGTTAGCCAATGATCGGTCAGGTTCCCCAAGGGGGGAACAACCTAAGACAGGCATGGTCACGTGGAGGCCCCAGGGAAGGACTTGGGGGGCTATGGTGAAAGGGGGTGATGGATCCTCGCCCCTCGGCTTTGGTGAAGCCTGAGTCCTCAGTCTGTCTGCAAGAAGTCTCCAAGAATTCCTTGGCTATCTGCCTCCTCTGCCTGACTTAAGCCTGAAACAATGACAGAGGGTGGTACAGCCCTGTGCTAGAAAGGGCAGGCTTTCCAGGTGATTAGGCCTGAGAAAGGACATGTAAAATCCTGTGAAGCCTGCTTTGCTAAGGATGCTGTTAGTTAAATGATAAAGGCCTGAGTGGGAAATGAGTTTATTTCCCAAAGTTTTGTAGCCTTTTAGCTGATAACCCTGACTTAGAAGAAGCCCTAATAGTTCTTTGTATGCTATCTATCATTTGATCCTTACTGCCTGACAATGATTAATAAGTTGTACCTGAACTCCTGCGCAAAAAAAACACAAAACAATAAAAGCCTATCTAGGCAAGGGTGTACAGCGCTCTCCCCTTGAGAGAGTGGCCTGCCCCTTTTGCTCCACAGGACTTGGTAGTCCGTGTGAATTTGTCTTGAATTCCATCCATAATGCCGCACACAGGCACCCCTTAAACTGGGTGGGGCGAGGAAAATGCAAAAAAGGGAACTGGGTTTCTGCATGCTTTCCATTTTAAATCTTTTGCCCCAAAATCCCATGCAAGGCATAAGTGTCCAAATTCCCAGCCTGTCAGCTGTTGTCCACCATGTGAGCATTTCTCCCCCACCTCTGGCCACCATCATCCAGAATCAAGGAGGAGGGTTTTCTACCTGTGCGGAAGCACAGCATCTCTACCCTAGGTCGGGGCGGGGTGGGGGTGGGGGGCGTGTCACCTTCTTACAAGGGCGTTGTGACCATTTCAGCCTGTACAGGCTCTGTACCAGTTGTGTCGCGAGCTCTATTTGTTGTTCACCCTTCCACAGGGTATGAAGTCATGAGTAGGCTGCTGCTTCAATCCACTGCCTTAGGGTTTCCTCTTGCCCCTCCCTTCTCCAGGGAGTGCAGCCCCTCACACCACACTGGGTTCCCCACTCCCCACTGATATGGCCAGACTCCACCATTACATTGTACCAACATACGTAATTCAATTAATTAATGTTCTAGTAATGGCAATAATAGGTGATTCAAAGGCAGAGGTCTGTGTAAGCCAGGAAGTTAATATACAAGAAAGGGCAGAATTGATGCCGAGAGTACATGTGTATAATTTATGTGAGAGCCAGAAGAAGGCACTGGAGGTGGAAGAAACTCCAAACCTAAAGCTGTACAGGTTAAAGAGGCCATGAAATCTCTTCAAGGAGACTTGACTGCCCAGTGCCACAGGGAAGGGGCAGACATTTCTACTCACTATTGCTTAGGAAGGCAGAGTAGGTAGGACTGGAGATAGTCCAGATGGAGCCAGCTACAGTTCTCGGAGACGTGCACAGAGAGAGCATGCGATTGCTCGCTCCCAAGGTGCAGGGGGATGAAGGCAGGAGGCAGGATGGCCTGGGGGCCTGTCATCAGTGTGTAGGCACCAGATGCAAGGAGCCCTGGGATAGAAGGCTTAAGGCATAGTATTTACTTCAGTGACAGCAGGCTTGGATTCAAATGCTGCCTCTGCCACTTACTAATTAACCCCTCTGAGACTTCTTTTATTATCTGTGAAGAGTGTTATTAATGAGGATGAATGAAATCAACCGCATTCAGTTGTATTAAGTGCCTGCCACCCAGCATCTGCTCAATAAATGAGGAAATTTTTATTGTGTGCATGGAACAAGCACATGGCGTGCAAATTCCAGAAGCTGGGGATGGGGATTCCCTACCTATTATTATGGACACATAGCCAATCCCTCATTTGAGTTCCTGTGAAATCCTACATGTGTGCCTTTCAGTGAACTGATCACATGCATGGAGTTTACACGATCTGTTTCTGCGTCTGTCACCCCCACTGCCTACTGGACAGTGGGATTGGACCTGTACCAGACACTTTGCAGACATTCAGTGCATTTGGGAAAATGAACCTTTATAGGAAGCATTGGGGCTCCCTCTGGAGGTCAAGGGAAGAACTATGACACTGCCAACCCTCATTGCAGGGATCCCCACAAACTCACTCCAGTGCTATTGCCCAGCTTCTTATGGTGGCTGGAAAAGGTACTGTGCGGGTAGATTTCTGCTCAATCCTGAACTTTTTACGTAGAGCTCAATTCTGTACCCCACCACCTGCCTCACCTGCCTGGTGGGACCTGATTGGGTGTCTGCTTCTCTGGCCAACTCCTGATACTCTTCCCACCCCAGCTTCTCCCAGCCGAACAAGTTGGTCCCAAGCTGTGGTGTCCTTCTATGTCCTTGAAAAGTCGTTCCTTTTTTTCTCCAACTGGAAACTGCCTCCTGTATCCTGCCCACCCACATGGATATACACTAATTCTATCACAGGACTCCAAGTGTTGTATTGGAATTATGCCTTAGCATAACTGCCTACACCCTTCTGGGTGAGGTCCTTGAAGGAAGGAAGTGTGTCTTCTCTATCTCTGTATCCTCTGAGCTTAGCCACATGAGTCCTCAACATATATTTCTTAAATGGACAGAGGAATGGATGTCAAAATTTATTCTTCTTCTTGCCTTCCTTCACCCTGCCCCCTTCAAAGACATGCCAAAATAAATATTAATAAATCTTCCTTGCTATCCACCATTGCTATAGTTAAGATCATGTTATTTGTAATCAACAAAAGAAAAAAGCAAACAGAATATAACCAGAGTCATTGAAATTAAGAACAATCTAACAATAGCCAGAGGGGAGGGGGGAGGGAACAGTGGGGAGAAGGGTTTTCAGGAACTACTATAAAGGACACAGGGACAAAACCAAGGGGGAGGGTGGAAGCAAGGGAGGAAGAGGAGCCTGAGGGGTGTTGGGGGGAGAACTGGGGAGAAAATACAGACAACTATAATTGAACGACAATAAAATAATTTAAATTTTAAATTTGATGTAACAGTTAGGCCAACAATCTCAGTGGTTTAAATCAGTAGAAGCCCAAAACAGATTTCCTGCTCAGTGGATGCCTCTTTCCAGCTGTTGCCTCTGCCCTTCCCTACTACCCTGGAGTCCTCTGCATTCAGCCCGTGCACTGGGAGAGACAGTGGAGGTTTTTATGGGCCAGGCGTGGAGCTGACAAGCATCATTTATGGTGATATTCCACTGGCTAGGATTGTCATGTGGTTTCTAACTGTAAGGAAGGCTGGAAAGTGTAGTCTAGCTGTGTGTACCCAGAGAGAATAGGAAATGGTTTGCTTAGTTAAAGCTAGCCAGTCTCTGCTGCACCACCTTAATGGGAATTCTTTCTACCAGTTGAAAGATGTGGGAATTTAGAATCCAGTTTGTCATTTCCACTGGTAGACAGATCATTTCAATATCTAAAGGGCTTTTGTAAGTAGAGAGAAACACTATTCACCACTTGAATGGGAATTAATGTTGCCTTTATTAAACACAAGGCATAATTTTAATAAACCACATTTAGTAAATGATTTTTCATAAACATTTGAACACTTATCACAGACTTGATTTTGAGTTTCCTAAACAATTTAAAGTAAAAATCAGCCCTGGTTGGTGTGGCTCAGTGGATTGAGTGCTGGCCTGAAAACCAAAAAGTCACCAGTTTGATTCCCAGTCAGGGCACATGCCTGGGTTGTGGGCCAGGTCCCCAGTAGGGGACGTATGAGAGGCAGCCACACATTGATGTTTCTCTCCCTCCCTTTACTTCTTAAATAAATAAATAAATAAATAATCTTCTTTTAAAAAATTAACTAAAATTAAATTTTTATCATGACTGATTTTTTTAAACCTCAGATATTCTAGTCCTGTAGTTTTCTAGTTCAGGAAACTACAACTCACTGTCTGCTTTTATAAATAAAGTTTTAGTAACACATGGTCCTGCCCTTCATTCAGAGGTTATCTCTGGCTGCTTTTACTTTACAACATCAGAGCTGAGTAGTTGCAACGGAGACCATATGACCTGCAAAGCCTAAATGTGTTTACTATCTGTCCCTTTAAGATAAAGATCTAGGAGGAAATAAAATATCCATGAATACAATGACTAACTTCTACATTTACATTGAAACCCGACTTAAAATAGCAATATCGTGGATTCATACTACCATCACCCTTACACTTGTTCTTTTACCTTTGTAGGGTTATGGTGAGGTTTATTTTAAAACCTTATAGGAATACAATATAAAGACCCTGGAAAGGGCAGGTGAGGGAGGAAAAAAGAAGGAGAGGAAGAGGAAGGAGGGAGGAGAGAAAGGAGGAAACATTAGGACAACTATAGGTTTCATCTCCAGAGTTCAAGAAATAAAATCTAGGCAGTTAGTTCTGTTCTTTTAGAGATGAAAAGAAGCAGAGTTTGCCAGCCCAAAATATGCTTTTTGGGATATTGATTTCAAGCTGGTTATTTTTAAGAAACAAAAGAACTCTTGAAAAAACCTTTGACCTTTCCCATATCTGCCCAGAAGAGGACCTGCTCCAGGGAAACTAGTGTGTGATTGACAGGGAGGAACCTAGCTAGGCTTTATTTAGTCTTCTGTGTCCCATTGTTAAAGATGCCCTAGCAAACTTTTGTTTAACAAACATTTGCTTTTCCATCTCATTGTGAATAGCTTCCCTGCATTAGGAAGTCCCAAACAACACCCAGCCCCTTTCTCCTTAGCTCCAGCATGATATGTAAGCCTCAACTGCCTGATCTGTCCTTGGGTCTCATATTCTTATGGTAGCCCCACATGTACATCCATAACACATTTTGGACATTTTCTTCTATGCAGGCTCAGGAGGGACGAGGCAGAAGGGGAGGGGAGCAAGGAAGAGGGGCGCTTGATGGTGGCTCATGCTGTACTTTGGGTTCCTGGACTATAAAGGGCACATCCAGCCCTAGAGTCATGAAGCTATCTCGAATTTTTCAAAACTCATTGAAACCAGGATCCCCTTCATGGCCTCAGAAACATTTCCCCATCCTTGAAAACTTATCCCACTTTCACCAGTATTCTGTGTCAAGCTTTACTTTTGTAGGCAGCTGTTTTGTACTACAGTAGGATCATCTTCCTTTGCCAAACCTAAGTTCTTATCATTTGAATGTGTTTTCTAAATACTGGGGCCCCATCCCACTCTGGGGCTCTTTATATCCTTACACAGCATTTGCACATACACATATCTCCCACTGAGAACAACTCTGGAAATCCTGTTGGCCACATGGCCATTCTCTGGGCCATCCTGGGACAGCCCCAATTTAGTTCAGGAGCTCAATCTGCTCAGAGCTACTCACCTGTGAGATGCTCCTCCCAGGATGGAAGCAGAACTGGACTATACAGAAAACCCCTCCCAAGTCTCCACTTGCTAGATTATTTTTTCTCTCATCCCCTCTCCAGAAATACTTAGAATTTAATGCCATCTAGGAGTATTTGCTTTTCAAAATGAGGAATGGGGAACAGGCAATGCTTACCCCTGAGAGATGACTCTCTCCCAGCACATCTGCAGACATCAGAGCTAGGGAAGAAGTGTTCGAGTGATGCCGCCTTCCCAGAGCCACTGCCTGCTCGACCTGTACTGCTTGAGGGGTCTCAGCACTTACCTTGGTGTTCAGGCGGATGGAATAGCCCATGATGAGAAGGACCACTTACAGTGGGGAGCATTTAGGAGCTGTGTACCAGAAAATAGATACTATTATTATCCCCACTTGATAGATTATGAAACTGAGACACAGAAGGGTTAAGTTGCACAGAATGCACAGTAATGAGAAGAGCTGGCTGTGACCTGTGTCCAGCCTCAGAGCTGGTCTCCCCTCTCTCCACATTGCCTCCTCTTTGGCTTTCTATCAAGAGAAAGAAGGGGTGACTCTACAATCCCTCCTGTCCCCCGCCTCTGCCCATCTGGAAAGGAGCTGACCTGGAGCTTACTCTACCACATAGCATAGGGTTGGGATGAGTTCAGGGTTGGGAGGAGTCAGCACACAGATGGAGCACCACATTGAGGGGGAGAAGGGATTTGAGTTGTCTTCACCAGAGGATAGATACAAGACAGGCCAGTGAGCCAGGAAAAGTGGAGCAGGGAAACTGAGACAGAGAGCTGAACAAACTGGGGGAGCAATTCACAGCCACACACAGAAGGTCATCTCCCTAGAGGTAACAGCTAGGCCTCAGCTGTGTTTCAGCTCCCAACCCAGAAAAGCAGTAAAACCAGGTGGGCGATGCCAGGACAAGCTGCAATGACTAAAGACTCCCCTGTCCTGTCACTGACCGAACAGTGGAGACCACGACCCTGAAAGAGCACACCTGGAAAACTGGAGAATATTCTGCTGAAACCCTCTTCTCAGACCTTCCCTAAAATTCCCACCACAAAGACAAAAGCCTCCAGACGAAGGACACCATTCCCCTCCCCTTCTTCTTCCCTCTCTTCTCTCCCCATAGGCACATATCTCCTAAACTTTAAGGATCCCCATGAAACTTTCATCAAGGGGAAAACCAGGCAGTGACAGTTCATCCTGGGCTAACTCCCTGAACCAATCCCCAAGGCCCCCTTTTCTGTAATTTCCCAGTGAGTTAAGGCAGCCCAGCCATGGCTCTCCTATTGCTTCTGTGCTAAGCCCGTCCTTGTCCTACTGTCCCCAGCTTTAATAAATACATCCTCATAGTCACCTGGACACATATTGTGAAATTCTATTGTGAAAATCATTCAAGGTTTGGTAGGGGGTATGGGGAAGTAGATAGTAGATATAGAAAAAAGAAGATTGGCCATACATGGGGATTTACCTCTGCTTTTGTATAGAAATTTTTGTATTAAAATTTTGTGTAGAAATTTTAGTAATTAACATGTAAAATTGACTTCTAAGGGCATAAACATGAAAATAATCAGTGACTCTAATTGGAGTCCAGTCCTAAAGCTTGACTCTAAGTATGTTGATCTAGGTCTCCCCCACCATCAGGAGCTAAGCTTTCCATTCCCTTAATTTCTATAGCTCCCAAGGAAATCCAGGAAACTCTGGTCTCCCAATGCCTTGGGATGTCTTCCTTAATTACAACAATCAGTGATGACTCCTGAGCCTTGGGGAAGGTAAAGGCTTATACTGTCAGTTACTCCCAGAGAGCACTTGCTGAGCATCTTCTATCTTCCGGCTCTGCGCTCATTTAGTGCTCACAGTGATTCAGCAGACGAGCATGACAAGGAGCCTGCATAGGGTGACCTGTTTGTCCAGTTTGCTCAGGAATGTCCTGGTGTTAGCACAGAAAGGCCCGCATCCTGGAGAGCCACTCAGCCTCAGGTAAAGCTGGGTGGCTGGCCACCCTGAGTCTACACCTGAGGGGCCCAGATTCTTTCCACCATGAAACATGACTCTTCCAAGTTGATGAGTAGAATGTTCTCAACTTTAAGTGCTTTTCCCATAAATTTTTTAGTAGCAAGAAATTATAAATTAAAATTAATGAAAAATTAATTTTAATGTAAAACAGAAAATTATGATTGTTAGTTTGATGGCCTATTGTTCTGTGTGGGATTCGGGGTCTTGTACATCTCTTGTATATCCATCCCTTTGTTCATCTCATGGAACCAGATTTTCTACTAGTTCATCCTTTCTACTTCACATAAAGCAATTCCATGCAACAGTGTTTCACAATGCTTGGCAAAGAATATTATGGTTCTGGGAGATTCCTTCCTGGACCAGTTTTTTGGGGTTTTTTTAAATATATTTTATTGATTATGCCATTACAGTTGTTCTATTTCCCCCCCTTCATTCTCCTCCACCCTGCACACCCCCTCCCCCACCGTTCCCCCCTCCTCCACCATTCCCCCCCTTTAGTTTATGACCACGTGCCTCAAGTTCTTTAGGTTCTATATTTCCCCTACTATTCTTGCCCTCCCCCCTATCTATTTTCTACCTACCAGCTATGCTACTTATTTTCTGTATATTCTCCCCCTTCTCCTTCTCCCACTCCCCTGTTGCTAACCCTCCATGTGATCTTCATTTCTATGTTTCTGCTCCTGATCTAGCTGTCCTCTTAGTCCACCTGCTTTTTAGGTGTGGTTCTTAATAACTGTGAGTTTGCTGTCCTTTCACTGTTCATCTTTTTTATCTTCTTTTTCTTAGGTAAGTCCCTTTAACATTTCATATAATAAGAGCTTGGTGATGATGAACTCCTTGAATTTGATCTTATCTGAGAAGCACTTTATCTGTCCTTCCATTCTAAATGAAAGCTTTGCTGGATAGATCAGTCTTGGTTGTAGGTCTTTGGATTTCATGACTTGGAATACTTCTTTCCAGCCCCTTCTTGCCTGTAAGGTCTCTTTTGAGAAATCAGCTGACAGTCTGATGGGAACTCCTTTGTAGGTGACTGTCCCCTTAGCTCTTGCTGCTTCTAGGATTCTCTCCTTCATTTTAATTTTGGCTAATACAATTATGATGTGTCTTGGTGTCTTCTTCCTTGGGTCCAACTTCTTTGGTACTCTCTGAGCTTCCTGGATTTCCTGGAAGTCTATTTCCTTTGCCAGATTGGGGAAATTCTCCTTTATTATTTGTTCAAATAAGTTTTCCACTCGTGGGTGTTCCTCTTCCCCTTCTGGTACCCCTATAATTCGGATGTTGGAACGTTTAAAGATGTCCTGGAGGTTCCTAAGCCTCTCCTCATTTTTTTGAATTCTTGTTTCTTCATCCTTTTCTGTTTGGTCATTTTTTTCTTCCTTCTGGTCTACTCCCTTGATCTGACTCCCAGTTTCCTTTCCATTACTATTGGTTTCCTGTGCGTTTCCCTTCATTTCAATTAGTTTAGCCTTCATATGTTCCTCTAATTTGTGACTAAAATCAACCAGTTCTGTGAGCATCCAGTGTTTTGAACTGTGCATCTGAGAGTTTGACTATTTCTTCATTGCTTAGAGTTATGGGCTCTGGGGCTCTGAGTTGTTCTTGAGCCATAATGTTTTACTCTGTTCGTGCCTGTTACATATCAGGAGTGAAGCCTTAGGTGTTCACCAGGGCGGGGCCACCCAGGTCTCTGGGTTGTGACGCTACATGTGGGGGCGGGGTCAGAGAGGGACAATGGCGGTTCCCTCTGCCACTTCCTGCCACTGGGGCCTGCACGATCCGTCTCACTGCTTGCTCCTTCGCCGGTTTATCTGCACACGAATGTGTGACTGAGGTCAGCCTGCCGCCTTGTGCCCTCAGGGGGTCCACCTGCTGCTACTCCACACCTGGGATCTGCCCACGGCTGCTTGCGTGCCTGGGTTGCGTGCTGGGGTTGGTCGGGTGGATCTTTCCTGCCTGACCCCGCTCTGCTGCTGGCTGTGCCCCTCTTACCAGTTTGGCTGAATAGGTCGTTGTTGTCAGACTTCTGTACAGTTCAATTTTCTGTGGTTTGGCTGCGTTTTTGTTGCTAAAACTTTGTTGTTTTTAAACTTGGTTGTGCAAGGAGGCACAGTGTCTCCATCTATGCCTCCATCTTGGCAGAAGTTCTAGACCAGTTTTTTTGATCCCTGGGACTAATCAGCCAATCTTCCTTCCTCCTGTGGACTTTCTGTCCACCTGCTACCTGCCGTGGTAACCAGTGTCCTCTCAGGACAAAGACTGTGTAGCTCAGCTTATAAGTGATTGTTAGCAGTAGAACAGCCTGTGCTCTCCACATTCAAGGAGAGCAATAGACTTCAACTTGAGTGCTGAGTCCAGCTGATAGATTGGTGGTGGATTTCTGGAGTAATCCACCTTGTTGAGAAGGATTCTGAAGCCATGCTCAAGACTTGGCAAAAAAGCTCCAATTAATCAGTGATGTCTGACCTGAGAGAAGTTACAGAGATTTGCACATACTGACATGTACTTACTCTCCCAAACTTATTATCCCACCCTATTCTACAGGTAATAATTGCTAGTATTTATTGAGGATTTACTCTATGCCAGCCACTTTGCCAAGTGTTTACACATCTGTAGGGGAACTCACTCAGAGGTGTAATGTTTCTCTAGCAGTAAGGCATCTGGGAAATGTTTGACTCTCTGTGTTTAACCTTCTGTGACTGTTTAACTCTCTGGAGTCCAGGCTTGGCCTACAACCCAGAAAGCCTGAATGCTGTCCAAAGACAAACATCAGGCCCTAGGAATGAGGTTAGGGAATGTATAGATTGTGGATAACTCCTGATGTTATCTTTAACTTAGAAATGCATTGATCTTTCTAGTAGTCTACATGACTACCTGGCATACAGTTTTAGTATTAAACCCCTAATAAAAAGGGAGTCTTTCCTGGGAGGGGGTGTGAATTTTTCCCAGCCAGCCACTACTGGGAACAAGCAGCTACTTTGTGTGTATGTACAAGGTCTGTCCTAAAAAAAAGTCCAGCTATTGCTAATATAACAAGAACAGTTTGCACAACATTGATGTAACCTGGCAGCCAAGGAGAGTGGACTGGAATGTGCATACGTGAACAATGACAACTTCACTGTACTAGTCAATGGGAGTGGTATTTACTGTTGAGTGAGCATGTGTACTGTATGGCTGTCACATTCAAAATGACTGAGTAGAGCAATGAATCTGCATCAAATTTTGTGTGGAGCTTGAACATTTCTCTGTGGAAACTATTCACATGATTCAGAAGGCCGCAACTATGGGCAACTACTGATTGGCAACTTCATCACAACAATGCTCCCACTCATGCATCACGTCTCATACAGAATTTTTTGGTGAAACATCAAATCGCCCAGGTGACTTAGCCCCCCCTATAGACCAGATTTGGTACCTTGCATCTTCTGGGTTTTCCCAAAACTAAAATCACCTTTAAAAGGGAACAGATTTCAGAGCAATGATGAAATTCAGGAAAATATGATGGGGCAGCTGACAGCAATTGGGAGAACTGTGTGAGGTCCCAAGTTGCCTACTTTGAAGGGGACTCAGGTGTCATCGTTCAATGTACAGTGTTTCTTGTATCTTGGATCTTTTTCAATAAATGTCTGTTTTTCATATTACATGGATGGATACCTTCTGGACAGACTCAAAAATGTCTCCTATTAAAGCTCTTATGAATTTGAATAAGGCTACATGTCAGTTCTTCATAATCAATTCTGAATTTAGACTTTTGGGGCTGTCCCTCAACAACTGGGACAGCCAACAGGGTCCTGAAGAACCCATGAAAGCCAGTAGTATAACGGGGGGAAGCAGGTTCTGCTGGGGGAAATCACAGGATGGCCGAGTACTCATGCCTTGGGCCAGCTGGCACAAGCATTGGAGGCTTGGGGACCAGTACATGAGTAGAGAGATGCCCTGACAACGGCTGTGGGTGTGGCAGTGTTATGGGGGAGGCTGAAGACAGCTAAGGAATAGAAAGATGTTAAGGCCACAGTAGCCTGGCCCCTCTTTTGTGCTTGGAGGTTTTCTCGGAAAGAGGAACTAGTGCTGGTCACTTGGAATCACCATTAGGAGGAGGATCTGATTAGAAAAAGAAGCCCACATGGCCCAGGCAGCTACTACTAAAGGGCCCTGGCAACATTTGTAGGATAGTCATGAGCAGGTAGAAACCTTAGCCTGCAGGCTAGTGAAACCAAAAGGAAAGCATGTGCCACACAGCTCCTTTATGGGAGGAGCCTGAGAAGCTACACTAGGGAAATGGCCAAGGTTCATCCCTAGATAAGGTTAGTCCAGGGATACCAGAGGCCCCATGTAGAATAACCATCCATTGGACACCACAAAAATAAACAACAGGTCTTCACTTTAGTAGATAGCAGAGCAGAATGCACCCTGATCTATGGTAATATCCATAAATGTATGAGTTATGTTATTGCTATAGATGGCCGTGGGGTAGTTCCATAAAGGAGAAGCAAGTCTCACTCTGCATGCAGATTAGTTGGTTGTCCTTGAGGTTGGGGTCCTTTCAGGTGTTTATTTTTGCCCCTACCTGAATACATATTGGGCATCGTTATCTTAGCTCAATTAGGTCAAATATCCACATCAATAGGAAAGTTCTGTTTGTGGATAGGAGTAATTGAACACTCAGGAGAAAGGTGAAATTGATACCTGTGAAGCTCCTCAAAAGAAGAAGGGTTATATCAGTGAGACAGTGTTGCTTACCTGGGGACATGTAGAGATCATGGATATGGTGAAAGAGCTATATAGAGTTGGCATAATTCATGCCACCCATAGTCCCTTTAACAACCCCATCTGGCCAGTCTGAAAACCAGGTGGTTCCTGGAAGGTGACTGTGGACTTCCTGGAGCACTCCATGCTGCAGTTCCTAATATTGCCCAATTATTAAATGAGGTTAGTGAGTCTCTGGAAACATATCATTGTGTATTAGCACTTGCTAGCTCCTTCTTCAGTATTCCCAAAGACGTGCAAAGCCAAGAACAGTTTGCCTTCATCTGGAAGGGAGAAAACGGGACATTTCAGGAGTTACTGCAAGGCTACCTGCATAGCCCCACCATCTACCATGGTTTAGTAGCAAAAGATATACCTATGTGGAAAGATGGGGAGGGGTGGCATTACATCATTATATTGATGACATTATGCTACCTGATAATAACCTTGCTATTTTACATAAAGTGTTGGAGAGTCTACTAGAGCACCTGGAAGGACAGGGAGGAGGGGAGGGATTGTAAACTGCAACAAGGAGCAAGGGCCTTGCTCCTCCATCAAATTCTTGGGACTTGTCTGGTCTGGTGAGACAAAAGTCATTCCCACTGTTATGTTGGATAAGATTCAAGATTATCCTATGCCAGAGTTGGTGAAACAATTGCAAATATTGGAGGCCTTTTGTTCCCCATCCAGATCAGGTCTTCACTCGTGTATTAGTAAAGAAAAGAGAAAATTAGTAAAGAAAAGAGAAAATTGGGGATTCTGGCCAAGATGGAGGCGTAGGTAGAACCCCTTTGTTTCCTTGCACAACCAAAAGGAGGGTAACAATCAATCTAAAATCAATAAACAACCAAAAGTGCCAGAAAAAATAAAGCTGCATGGAACTCCAATAATCAAGGAATTTTTAAAAAATCAACCAGAACAATCAGATGGGTAAGGCAGACCACTTAGGCCAACTCAGAAAAACCTCAGCAATGCAGCAGATTGTGGGGGCGGGACTGGCTGCTGAGCTCAGTGGGCTGCACAGAAGGGGCTGGGGGAAAACTGAGACTCAGAGCTGACTGTGGGCTGTGACTAGGGTTGCTGGGTGGGAGAAACTCCCAGTCTCACTTGAGAGTTCGTTGAGAAGTGGCTAGAGACAAGCAGGGGAGCTGTTCCCTCTCTGGCCCCTCCCCCACAGGCAGCTCACAGCAGAGCAAAAAGGGTTGCCCTGCCTGGGTGAATACCTAAGACCTCACCCCCTTACAATCTATCAGCTGCACCAAGACAAAGAAATATGGCCCAAATGAAAGAACAGAGCAAAGCCTCAGAAAGAACCAAGCAAAGAGGAGGAGGTTGCCAAGTTACTTGACAGAGAATTTAAAGCCCTGGTAATCAAAATGCTTACAGATCTGATTGAGCTTGGTCAAAAAATGAAAAAAAAAAAAACAAATAAAAGATACCCAAAGTGAAATAAAGCAAAATATTCAGGGAACCAACAGTGACAAGAAGGAAACTGGGACTCAAAGCAATGATTTGGAATGAAATGAACAAATAAACATCCATCCAGACCAAAAAGAAGAAACAAGAATTTTAAAAAAATGAAGACACTCTTACAAACCTCTGGGACCTGAAACATTTCAATATCCAAGTCATAGGGGTGCCAGAAAGAGAAGAACAACACTAAGAAATTGAAAACTTATTTGAACAAATAATGAAGGAAAAGTTCCCCAATCTGGTGAAGGAAATAGACTTCCAGGAAGTCCAGGAAGCTCAGAGAGTCCCAAAGAAGTTGGACCCAAAGGGTAACACACCAAGGCACATCATCAAGTTACCCAAGATTAAAGATAAAGAGAAAATCCTAAAGAAGCAAGGGGAAAGGAGACAGTTACCTACAAAGGGGTGCCCATTAGGATATCAAGGGCCAGCAGGCCTGCCAGCCATTGCAGTATCCCCTCCCCCACTTTCCCAAATCTCTCGCCCTTTCCTGATGTTTCTCAACTGCCCCTCGCCCATATTAGAGAACAAATAAACCCATGTTTTGTCTGTACAAAAACTGCAGAATTTGGAGCACAAGCCCTTAGCCTGGGCCTAAATAGATAGACTTCCCTGGAAGAATACATTAAAATAGGCGGCCAGTGCCCTTGTGTCTCAATTGGACTGGAGGGTAAAGTTTCCTGAGATGCCCAGAAGGTTTTGATTTCCAAAAGAGGTAAAGAATATCTATTCTTGAGTTGCTCAAATTCTCCCAGTTCCCTAAAATTTACCTCAAAAATCTTATTGCAGAGTTTTTTCTTCAACTGAAGTTTCTTTTCACATACTTCTTGGCTTTGAGGAAATGTTTAAAGCCAGGTGCTGCAGCCACTAGAGCCTTAGGGAAGATTCCTTGAAGATGGTGCAAATTTAGGGATATGGATTACCCAAAATAGAGGGTGCCTGGGGAAGACAGATGGACTCTTCTGAGAACGCTAAAGGTGACTAAATCACTCACTAACCTAAGAATTCATGGAGCACACTGCCAATTATTATAATTGGTCCCAAAACGTTCCCTTGACCTAACAGAACACTTCAAGAATTTGGTGCAATATTTTTTAATTGAAAGCTCTTTATCAGAGAATGGTGGTTTGCAGAGTGTCTGCACCATTTTACATTCCCACCAACAGTGCACTAAGGTTGCAATTTCTCCACATCTTCGCCAACATTTGCTATTTCCTGTTTTGTTTTGTTTTTTAAATAGTAACCGTCCTAAGATGTGTGGGATGCAGATCACCAGATTTTTTTAAAGGGCACGTGTGTCTCCCTTCTGCATGATGGATTCCCTGCATAAATCAGTGTTTCATTGGGACTTCTGTACCCAAACAGAAAGTAAAAGTAAATGCCAATAGTGAGAAGAGCCATTATGGAGATTCGAAGGATAATGCAGATCTTAGAACATTCTAGGATGTGCCAGGTGTGGTTCGTGGCAAACACTGCCCATTTGCCTACCTGGTAAACATCCCTCCTTTCCTTCTTAAAACAGGACACCAATTTTGTACAGGAAAGCAGTGTGCCAATGCAAAACCATACCTTCTGCCTCATTCACAGGTAGAAATAACCAGTCTAGTCAAAGGGATAAGCAGAAGTTGCTAGGTGATGTATCTGGGCAAATCCTTTGGTGGGGGCAGGGCGGGGGCGCTGGAACATGTCTTTGGCTCTTTGTTCTGTCCCTTCTTTCTGCCTGAAATACAAACACCATGTAGAAGGTGGCGTAGCCACTGCGGATCCATTAGGAGACAGGTTTGAGACCAAAATGCACTTGCTAGAGATGGCTGAGCAAAACAACACAGGTTGAGTCCCTGATGGCACCATGGAGCTGCTATATCAACCCTGAACTCCTAAACACCAGCCTTTATGATTCTTGAGAAAAAAATTAAGCTTCTGGCTTTTTCTTCTTAAAAAACATATTTTTGCATTCTGGAGACTGTTCTTAGGCCCACTGTTAGGTGGTTCCATTTTAGTCCTGCCCTGATGGGTCTTGCCCCAACAATCCTTTCAAACCCTTCAGAGAACATAAGGAGAGATTTAAAGAAAAAAGAAAAGGTTAACATCAGATGATCTGCAGAAGTTCTCTGGCTTATTTCTTTTTAAGGATTGGAAGGGAGGAAAGACAGAAGGAAGAAAGGGAGGAAGGGAGGAAGGAATAGAGAGAGAAAGGATTTTGCTACCATCCTTAGAATGCAGAAATGGCATAGTTCTTAAAATTTGCACTCTTACTCGCTCTCGCTGTATCTGGGACGCCCAGCTCTAGGGGAAGGGAGAGCCAAACCACTGCCCTTTATCCCTCCAATAATGGACCCTGGGTAATCCTGCCTCTGTAGATTCTAGAACCTCTGTAGCCAGCAGCTGTGTGGAGATGAGGGGAGGCAGTACTCCTGCCATAGGACCCCAGATAGGTAAACTGAGGCTCAGCTTGAGGTCCTTCCAGGTTAAAAACACAGAGCTCTGGCTGGTATAGCTCAGTGGATTGAGCGCAGGCCAGTCAGTTCCCAGCAGGGGACGCACGAAAGGCAACCATACATTGATGCTTCTCTCCCTCTCTCCTTTCCTTCCCCTCTAAAGAAATAAATAAAATCTTTTTTAAAAAAGTAATCTTTGATAGTATCTTATGGGCAAGGCCCCAATTCAAGTTGTTTTTGATAGTTAAGGTGGGGGTGGGGCATGAGGGGCAGATGTTTCTCTTGAATGTTTGTTTTTTCTCTTGAGCCTTGTAGGGCAAATGGAGTCAGTCAGGCTTCCTCATCAGGCCTATAAACAGCATTTGGTTTTTTTTGTACATTATTATTTTTTTATTTTTATTTATTTTTCAATATATTTTATTGATTATCCTATTAAAGTTGTCCCATTTTTTTCTCCCCTTCATTCCCCTCCACCCTGTACCCTACCTCCCACCATCATTTCCCCACCTCAGTTCATGTCCATGGGTCATACATATAAGTACTTTGGCTTCTCCATTTAACATCCCCCTGCCTATTTTGTACCTATCATTTATGCTTCTTACTCCCTGTACCTTTTTCCCCCTTGATACCCTTCATGTGATCTCTGTGTCTGTGAATCCATTCCTGTTCTGGTTGTTTGCTTAGTTCATTGTTGTTTTTGTTTTTTTAGGTTCAGTTTTTGATAGCTGAAAGTTTGTTATTATTTTATTGTTCATAGCTTTTGATATTCTTTTTCTTAGATAAGTTCCTTTATATAATAAGGGCTTGGTGATGATGAACTCCTTTAACTTGACCTTACCTGGGAAGTTCTTTATCTACCCTTCTATTCTAAATGAAAGCTTTGCCGGATAGAGTAATCTTGGATGTAGGTCCTTGCCTTTCATGATTTCAAATACTTCTTTCCAACCCCTTCTTGCCTGTAAGGTTTCTTTTGAAAAATCAGCTGATGGTCTTATGGGAACTCCTTTGTAGGTAACTGTCTCCTTTTCTCTTGCTGCTTTTAAGATTCTTTCCTTATCCTTAATCTTGGGTAATGTAATTATGATGTGCTTCAGTTTATGCTTCCTTGGGTCCACCATCTTTGGGACTCTCTGAGCTTCCTGGGCTTCCCGGAAGTCTATTTCCTTTGCCAGATTGGGGAAGTTCTCCTTCATTATGGTTTCAGGGAAGTTTTTAACTTTTTGCTCTTCTTCTTCTGGCACCCCTATGATTCGGATGTTGGAACATTTAAAGTTGTCCCTAAGCTTCTTAAGCCTCTCCTCATTTTTTTGAATTCTTGTTTCTTCATTCTGTTATGGTTGAATGTTTATTTCTTCCTTCTGCTCCAAATCTTTGATTTGAGACCCAGTTTTTTTCCCTTCACTGTTGGTTCCTTGTACAGTTTCCTTTACTTCAGTTTTCATAGCCTTCACTTCTTCCTCTACTTTGTGACCATACTCAACCATTCCTGTGAGCATCCTGATTACCAGTGTTTTGAACTCTGCATCTGATAGGTTGGCTATCTCTTTGTCATTTAGCTGTATTTTTTCTGGAGCTTTGATCTGTTCTTTCATTTGGGCCATTTTTTTTTTGTCTCAGCACACCTGTAAGGGACAGAACCTTAAATATTCATCAGGGTTGGGCAACCCACATTTCTACATTGTAACCCTGTATGTAGGGGAGAGGTCCAAAAGGAAACAATGACCCTTGCTCAGCACTCAGCCAGCTTTTAGTCACTTCCTCCACTACCTACAAGCAAATTGGGCCCTTGTTGTGCTGATTCCTGGATGTGTAGGCTTGCGTACATTCTGGGATCCTGTGGGTCTTTCCAACAAACTCTCCTGTGAGGGTGGAAGTTTTTCCTGCTGCCTCAACCCCCACAGGTTTTTTCAGTCAGAGGCTTTGAGGCTTTATTTCCCTGTGTTGGAACCCTAGGTTCTGTGGTCCATCTCTCTCCCCAATTGTTTCTCTCAGTTTATTGGCATGCAAATGTGGAATGGCCCACTTTGCCAGCTGCTGCCTTGCCTGCCCCAGTCCTCCAGCACTGCCTTGCTGTGAGTCCTCTCCGCTGGCTGCCCATCTCCACCCCTCCTACTGGTCTGGATGAATATTTCTTCTTTAACTCCTTGGTTGTCAGACTTCCATACAGCTCAATGTTCTGTCAGTTCAGGTTTTTTTTTTTTTTTTTAATTTGTTGTTGTCCTTCTTTTGGTTGTGCGAGGACACAAGGCATATCTACCTATGCCTCCATTTTGGCCCAGACAGCATTCCCATAACCTTGAGAATGGGCCTGCATGAGCAGAATCATGCTTTGTTATACAATAACCTGGCGTACTGCCGGCTTTGTGTGTCTTTAGTTACAAAAGAGTTGGGACTTCCCATGGTGCAACACGGGCTTGTGGCATGCGTGGAATGCCCCACCCCAAATAAAAGCAAGTCAGGCATTTCCACAGTCCCATGAACTTTCTTCCATCGGCCCAAATCCTGAGTGAACCTGCCTAGCCTTGAAAGGCTGCAAGACAAAGCCTGAAGCTGATATTGCCTTTAGCTCAAAGTAATCTGCATACCACTGAGGCACATCTTGGGGTAGCTCATTCTGAACTCCCACAAAACTGTGCAAATTGAAACTGACTGAGAGTATTCTCAGTTCCTTGTAATCAGTTTGTTCAGCCACATCCATGTGGAAGATGAAAGGTGGCAAAGTCTCTGGGGAGTCCCCAGTTTCCTTCTTTGAGGCCTTTTCCTTTACCTAAATTCCAACTCCCACAGCAAACCCTGCTCTCAAGAAAGCAACTGGCCAGCTGGCTTGGACTGGATCTAGAAATTCACATGAGATTCCCTCTCTCTCCCTAGGGTTTCTCTGTCCATTAGCCTGTTATCTCCTCCTGTGGGTGGACTTCCTTATTTTGGGAGGAGGGCTAAGGCCACAGACAGCCCAGGCTGACAGCCCCACTGGAGGAGACCCCAAAGAAAGGGGACTTTCACCATGTATGTATATAATGTTCAGTACTGTTCCCTCCCACCACTCAGGCCCAAGACTTTTACCACCCTGGCCCTTGTGCCCATTGCTGTATCCAGGGGACATGGTATTCCGAGACTATACATCTATGGGATGGAATGATACAAGCAGTGGGAGAAGGACAACCTTCCCACAGAGAACTGGGCAGTGTTACGGGGGTGAGTGTTTATGGGAGGTAGTGGAGTACTAGGTTTTGGTGAAGGAATAAAGCATCAATCCCTTCACTGTAATGCCAGACAGACACCAGCAGAAGGAGATGTTGTGATTTGCTGGGATTTGTGGGGTCTTCTGCCCATAGACAGGACTTGAGAGGCCAAATTTATTCCCATCTGGGACAGTTCTATTGGCGAGTAGCAAGGAAGGGAAGAGACAGAATGCTTCCTCCCTTGCCTCCAACATGGGGCAGAACACCTGCCTACCTGCCCAGGGGTGTGGAGTGGGGATAGCGGGGAAAGCAGATCCCACACAGCCTCAGATCTATAGTCTTCCTGCCCAGTCTAGCCTCTGCTTACATTTTCTCCAGAAAGAGGCATTTCCTCATTCTCTGCTCACTATCTTAGCAGCTGAGCATTCTGGCTAGTCTCCAGAAAACATCGGTGATATATTTGTGAGACTCTTTATAAATATAGGCCTTACCGAGCACCCAGGATAAAAGCAGTCAGTCCAGGGTGTGGGTTTCATGCTGAGGTTCAGAATGCTACCCTGCAGAAAGGCCTGGATATGACCCTCACTCCCCAACTGCCATTACTGACTGTGTATGCCTGGGTCTGTTGTCTAGCCTCTCTGTGCTTCTGTTTATTCTCTCTAAAATGGAGATAATATACCTGCTTAAAAACATGGATGTGAGGAATAAATAAAACAATACGCTCTAGCATGCTTGGCATGGCATCTAGTACATAATATATGCTTGACAAATATTATTATATTATTATGCCCTCAGGAAGGAAGGAGGGAAGGAAGGAAGGACAACTAAACCTGAATCACTTTTCCTAAGCCATGTCGCCAAACAAAGTGTAATGTTTCTATAAAAGCTTATAGACGAACAGCATAGTTGTATAAGAATCCTAGGAACTAACTTCAGAAGACACAGGCTCCAATCTTCAGGCATTCCATCTCTGGAAGATTTGCTAACCTTGAACTCTGGAGTCAGGATAACGTAAAGCCATGATGACTAACTCAGGATGTTGCACACCAGACCATCACTTGCCTTCTCAGAATGGACTGTGCTCATCTGCACATAGAGAACTTTTCAACCCCTCTCTGCATCTCTTTGCTTTGTTTTCCTCTCCCTCCTTACAAAAACCCTTACCTCCACTGAGATGGGGAGATGGGCTTTGTGACCTGAGTCCCCCAACTTTCAGGTGGCCAGCACCTGAAAATAAACCAGTTTCCTTTATATCAGCACCTGCCTCTCAAGTATTGGTTTTCATAGTGGCAGGTAGCTGGGCCTGCATTTAATTACAATAACACCTAACCTAAGTGCAGTTTCAAACTCTCCCAAGAATGGAATTTTAGACCAATCAATCTGGAATTCTTGGGTCAGCAATAATGAGGTCACTTGCCTGACGAGACCCCTACCTTCACCTAAGTGAAAGTGACATTACCTTAAATAATCCACTCGTTTAACTTTCTGATCCCATCCTTTTTCTGCCTATGAAAACCTTCCATTTTGCATAACCCCTAGAGTGCTCTTTAGTTGCTAAATGGGATACTGCTCAATTCATGAATTGCTAAATAAAGCCAATTAGTTCTTCAAATTTCCTCATTAAATACTGATCTGTAACACCTCCTAACCCAAACCCACACATTAATACCCTATTTTCAAATATTTGCGGTCTGTCCCTTCAGGCACCAATACTCCATCCATATGGTTAGAAACCTTAAAGGCCTTGTGGGCTCCCTATCTTCTTAAACAACTGTGAGCACATTTTCCCTGTTGACCTGAGGTCATGAGAACATCAATCAGTGTAATAAGTTAATTCAGTGACTTTAGGGACTCTGACTATTGAGGAACTTTTGGAAGGCTTATTCCTTGGTTCTCACTTGTGATTGAGCCATGTGAAATTGCCAAGTAAATGACATGTGAGATAAGCAAGTGACATAAGAAATGTCCAAACTTACAGAGGATATTAGAAGAGTTTACTTGATATACCTGGAAGCAAAATCAACAGGCTAAGAAAAATGCTTCCAAGGCGTGATTGTTTGCAGCTTCATTTATTTTCTTTTTTAAAAATTTATTTACATATTTATTTTTTAGAGAGACGTAAAGGGAGGGAGAAAAAAGGAAGAGAAACATTGATGTGTGAGAGAGTCATAGATCAGTCATATCTAGCATACACCCCAACTGGTGAATGGCCCGCAACCCAGGCATGTGCCCTAACCAGGCATCAAACTGGCGAGCAACCTTTCACTTTGCAAGATGACACCCAACCAACTGAGCCACACCAGTCAGGGCTGCAACTTCTTGCATGCATTTGGAATTAAGAAGAGACTGTAAGGAAGATTACATGAAGGTGGGAGACAGCAAAGCAGGAATTGGGCAGGGGTCCCCAACCTCTGGGCTGTGGACTGGTACCAGTCTGAGCCTGTTAGGTACAGGGCCACACAGTAGGAGGTGAGCTTGAATGTAATACAGTTAAACTGTCTCAAAACCATCCTCACTTACCTGCCCATAAAAAAAAATGTCTTCCACAAAACCAGTCCCTGATGCCAAAAAGACCACTGGGTTATAGGATAGTCAACAAGATTATGTACTCTCTTGAGCACAGTCACTGTTAGAAGGAGGGGTCTGAAAAGAGCCATTTCAAAGGTGTCTAGATGCACAAAAACAATGAACAGGACTTGCTAACAGCAAAGATAAAAAATTTTAATATATTTCATTCATTTTTAGAGAGATGGGGAGGAAGGGGAAAGAAAGGGATAGAAACATCAATATGTGAGAAAAACATTGATCAATTGTCTCTTGCACATGCTCCAACTGGGGACCTGGCCTGCAACCAGAGACATGTTCCTTGCCCAGGAATCGAACTGGTGACCTTTCACTTTGTGGGATGACACTCAGGGCCAAAGAAAAGTCTTTCCCTGAAAAAGTTATATACCTGGGGCATGACTACCTACCATGACCTTCCCAGTTAGGAGTTTATGATCAGATCACCCTGTGAGGTTACTTTCTGTAGAACCTCTTTATTTGCCAGCAGGAACCACCCCACCCTCCACTTCTGAACCCGCATTTGCTCTGTCTCTGTGTGCAGGTATAAGCAAACAAACAAAACTCCAAGGTCAAAAGATCTGTGAGCCTAGAAGAAAAAAGGGTATGGCAAGAAGCTAAGGGAAGCAGAAAGCCTTCTGTTTTCATCCTCGATTGCACATTAAGATCACCTGGAATGCTGTTACAAAAGTAATGCCCACACTCTGCCCCACAGAGACATCCAGTTAATTTGTCAGGAGTGGAGGCTGAACTTGGTGGGGTGTGGGGAGGTGTGTTTTAACTTTTACTTATTGATTTTAGAGATAGAGAGAGAGAGGAAAGGAAAGAAACATCGATCTGTTGTTTCACTTATTTATGTATTCAGGTATGTGCCCTGATGAGAAGCTCGGCATGTCTGGATTATGCTCTAGCCAACTGAGCTACCCAGTCAGGGCCTTGGGTTTTTAAAAGCTTCCCAAGTGATTCAAGTTAGGGTTGGCAATCCTGGCTTAGGGTCTGGCCTCATCCTAAGACTCTGTTATTTTACTTCTTTTTCTACATTGCCAGATAGCCTTTAAATTAGAGATCTGTGCATCGTCAAATTAAAAGTTGACTTCCTTGAGGAAAGTAAATCAGCCATTTACAACTTAATGTTAACTGGTTCCTCACATCCAACTGAGTTCCAAGTAAATGAAGAAAGGAAAGTTGGAGAATGTTGGGGAGGGTACCTGAATTGGTCATGCCCCGGCCACAACTTTAGAGTCTAGGACAGTGCTGTCAACTGGCTGGCCAGACCATTAATCTGAACCTCCATGCACTGAGCAGCCAGAGTTGGTAACCACTATTCCACGGGGAGAAAGTCACCAAGAAGTAGATTACATAAGAAAGGAGGTGGGAAGATATTTTCCTTGAGGAGGGGAAGCTTTTCTTCTACGTTCTTAGGTCATTAAATAATTGAGAATAAACAGACAAACGACAAGTTAGCAAGAGAGAAGACAGATTTTAATCATGTACAAACAAAAATTTTGAATAAATTACAATTGGGAACTTACATACCATCTTATTAGAGATGGGTAAGTAAAACAGATGGAAGATATGATAGTCTTGTGACAATATCTGTTTAGGTGTGATGCCATGGGGACTTCTAGTCTCTGGTGATAGAGTTCATCTTCCCTGGTGGCCTCTGGGGAGGAGATTCATAACAACTGAGTTTGAAGGGTAACAGGATATGCCAAACCCAAAACATGCCACTTTGGCACAAGGATTACTTTGAGCTGAAGGCAACTGAGACGCCAATCCAAGAAAAGGTCTCTGCCTTCTCCCTGTTTACCTAACAGCAGGACATAAATTTGTAAAGCTGTCCCCCTCTCCTCCCTACTAGGAAGGACAGGTTAATTCACCTGAGACGATTCTAGACCCTTAGCTGGAGAAGACAACAGAATAATCTACATAACAAACCTTATTCACTAGCCCTTACCTTCCATTATTGTCCCTCACATATTTACCTTCCCACAGTTTGCCGCCCTAGAAATTAGAAGTCTTCCTTTGTCTTGTCATGTATTGTTCTTTTGTTAAGATGCTGTATAAGGCCAAGTTCTAACTACCCCTTTGAGTTACACATCACTGAGTGCTCCCTTGTGTATGTGCCCGGAGTGTGCTAATCCCCTTCTGTTTAATTTCCTCTTGTTAATCTGTCATCTGTCAGTCTAATTTACAAGGCCCTGCCAATGATCCAAAGATGGATATAGGAAAAACAGATTTTCCTTTTCTGAAAGTTCTTTTCGAAGGCTCTGATTTTAGGCAGATATGGGAATTTAAAAAATTATGTATTCTCAATCCTTTCAGTTTCAAATAATTCTTATGGTCCGGTGGAATATTCTGGATCACTCTAATATGGAACCCTTCACCTGTTTGAGAGGTGAGCCTATGCTCAGAGGGAATGATGCAAACCTTCTTCTTCCTTTCACACACCATAGATTCCTCCAGGTTGGCAGCCCTGGGGCCATAACACAGCTGTAGTGAGCCACCAACTTCTAGGAGGAGAGGCACACCTAGAGTCAAAGCAAGAAAATTCCCAAAAAAAGTTTAGGGGGAAAAAAAGAAAGTTTAGAACATCCTATACCCACAATTAGGGAAGGACCTCTTTATACATACAAAGAAGTGTGCAAATGTATAATATACATCCATGTCATACCTTATATTCAGAGTTTGGAAGTTGGAGTTTGGGGGCCCTCAGCCCTGACCATGTATTTGTCACCCCACACCCTGCAGAGCAGACCAGCAGGTCTTCCAGCTGGTGAAGTTGGAGAGTGATGTCTTCTTTGATAAACAGAGTCGGGAGTGTAGACTAGCAATTCCCATTTTACCGAAGGCAGAACTGGAGGAGTATTTTGCAGGGAGTCCAAGGAATCCACATGCAAACATGTATTTTTCTCAATCAAGAAACTATCACATAGGATTCTGAAAAATTTTTGAAGTTATGAAATTGTCCTGTTTTAATCTATAAAAAACCATAATATAACCTAGTAAATTTGAAGATGTAATTGGTTTCATTAAAAGATTCCTGAACAGGGCAGCATCTCATCTAGCAACTAGAAGGGTGCTCTGAGGACTGTACAAAGGAAAGGTTTTTATAGGCAGAAGTGAAGGCAAGGGAGCTATCATCCAAACAAAAGAAAGAATTGTTCTTGGGCCCCAAACATCTTTCTGGAGAGGGTTTGTCTTTGCCTCAAGCAAGTGCTGTCCATTGTTTCTATGCATCTAGGTTAACACATCAGACCTTCCAACTTTTCTTATAGGGACCCATGGTAAAAAAAAATGCTTTTCACATTGTAACCTGCATCTATCTGTCTGTCTATTTTTGAAAATAAATTCATAAAACAATATTTACCTTAACAATGTTTGAGGCACTCTAATATTTTCTATTCTATTCTACTCATTTCTTGTAAGTGCAGCTTTTGCCTCCACTAAAAATTGGTTTCACTAGCCACTACTGGGATCTAACCTGACATTTATGAAACACTGAACTGGATCTATATGTACATTAACGGGGATGGTCTTAAATCATTCTGTTGGGTGAGAAAAATAGAAAATGGAACAAGATTTTTAATTCACCACTTAAGAAAGCAAATTAAGAATACATATTAAACACGTTAGAGGGGGTCCCAATGGGGAGATGAAAAAAAGAAAAGAAACCCCAGGAAGATCTTGAATGCAAGGATCATGCCCATGCACCAAAGTCAGAGAAGAATGGTTGACAGGGTCCTGAACCAGGATCCTACAAAACAAAAAGATGGGATGGGGTGGGTCTCTTGCTAGAAAAGTGTTAGAAAATAATATAAATATCCAGAAAATATGTAGGAGCTGGAAAATGGTGCAATTAAAAATCTTGAAATATATTGATCCAATTAGTTCAGCGGGTCAGAGACAAAATGCCACCCAGGACAAAGAAGGAAAAGAGGAAGAAGGGTCCCCTCACTATTAGCAAGGCAATGTCAGCTACAAAGGAGGTAGTCAGCTGAGAATCTCGAAAAGAGTCAAGTTAGGGAGGCATGGGTGGTTGATTCGACCCAACATGCAGTCAGGGTAGAGGCCTCAAGTGTCTGGCCACAATGGCTCCAGGGAGTGGTTCTCAGTTGGGTGCACACTGTTGCCCCATTGCCATCCTTCTCTTACCCACAGTGTCTGCTGCCCTATTTTCTGTACCACATGACCCTGCCCCCAGCCCTTGGTCACAGCTCCTCTACTCCTAGCCCCAGAGTAGCCATCACTCAGGCTGTCTGGTCCTCTGTACACTGATTAGCCTGGCTCTCCTGGAATAAGGAGATTCTCCCTGAGGAACCTGAACCCAGAAGTGAGAGATCATTGCCGCAGGAGCAAGAGCTGCAGCAGAACAGTTAAGAGGCTGCTCAGGAGAGACAGGGGTGAGTCTTGGAATGGCCAGAGTTATAGGGAACAAAAACCAGGCCAGGCTGAGGAAGGCACTGCTGATAGAGTGGGGATATGCAGACACCCCAGGTGCTGGGTTCGTTTACTAGCACAAGAACAGAACTGGGCTTATAAACTGAAATCCTGCCAAGGGCCAGGCAGGCAACACAGATGAGTGCACAGAGCCAAGGGTAAGACTTGGGGTCCCCCAGAATACAGTCTGTCCAAAGGGCAGCCATCCAAAGTGGCCACTGTTCCCCTGCAGAAACAGGAGCCTCAGGGCTCCAAGTGGTCTCATTTTCAAGAGAAGCCAGAAATCCAGAACTTAGTGTAAAACCTCCCAAATGTTTGACAACAATTTTTTGTTTTGTGGACAAAACATACCCCCAGACCGAAGACAGTAAGCAGCCCTTGTGAGACTCCCAGCCCCCACTGACTCACAGCCTGGAGGCCGACCCACCCTCCTGCCGGCGAACTGCCTAGACATCCCTCTCTTCTCTGCCGCTCCTCCTTGTCCTTGGACTTAGCCAGCTTTTCTTGTACATCAAATCTAATAGATTGGGTGTTGGGGTATCTCCTGGACTTCTCCAGAACTTAGGCAAAGGCCTGTCTAAATCATTTAAGTTCCCCTGTCATCATTCTGCACTTCCCACCAATTCCTAATGCCTAATTTTGTTTTGGGGGCCCTTTAATCCTGATGGGACACCCTGATTAGGGAGGTACACAGGCACATTTTGGGAGGGATGGGCTGGTGGGTTGCTCTATTCAATCACCTTGTGTGTGTTTGATTAAGAAGGGACCTGTCCCCAAGAGAATGGGTGTCTCAGAGTGTGCTGACTTTCAGTGCCCAAGCCTGCAGAGAAAGTGCTAGGGGTCTTCCCCATTCCAGGTACACTGTCCACCTGGAAAACTTCAGCCCCTAGTACCTTGGAGGGCTGCCATCTCCAGTGCACACTGGACTTTAGAAAGCAAAGACATCACAGAAAGGTCACCTCAGAGGTGACATCTGCATCATTTTCTGTCATCTTCGAAAAACGTTAGGAGGACCTGACTAGCTTGGCTCAGTTGGTTGAGTGTTGTTCTACAAAACGAAAGGTTGCTGGTTCGATTCCCAGTCAGGGGATATGACTGGGTTGCAGCCTGGTCCCTGGTTGGGGTATGGAGGAGAGGCAACACATCAATGTTTCCCTCACACTTCGAGGTTTCTGTCCCTCTGTCTCTCCCTTCCTTCATCTCTCTCTAAAAATAAATAAAATATATATTTTTAAATGTTGGGGGCCGTTTTGATATATAGAGACTTTCAGGAAAGATATCCAGTTCCTGCTTCATTCATTCACTGCCCCAACCGCAGCCCGTCCCCACCTCCAGTATCCTGAGCTGGCTGAGGCTGACTCAGACCCTTTCCTCGGACTCAGGGTAAACATCACACCTGCAGTCTGCCCAGAGGGAAGGCAAGACAGAGGACAGCAACACAGCAGGGCGGGGAAGCCCCTTGGCCCCCAGCCACACTAGAATGTGGTAAACAAGGTCTGTATTGCAATAGGGCACCTCTGCATAGAGGTAGGAATGCAGGGCAGGAGCTCAAGGCAAGAGACAAAGGGTGGGAGGGAATCAAGGAACTGTGAGGAAGAGGCTGGAAGAAGAGGTAGACAGGTGGGTGAAGGAAGGCAAGGCAACAGGAAGAAGGAGGGGAGAGTCCATGGGGCTGATGCTGTTCTCTCTCCAAGGCCACAGAGCAGGCAGCAGTTGGAGAGGTCAGAAGTCCAGGCACAGAGGCAGGCTGGGTTAGTCAGCAGCTTTGAAGCTGCCCAATGAACTTCAAGCGGGGCTCCCAGCACACTCCCTGTTACTGCCTCTGGGTATCCTGAGTGTGTCTGCCCCACTGAGCCCCTCAGAGCAGGTGCTCCGCTCCCCAACTCCAGCTTCTCAGAGGAGAAAACGCCAGGGCAGGGATATCCCTATTCAGACAGAAACTCCTTAAGGGCAGAGTGAAGCTGCCCCTCCCCTTTAAGGTTTCCTTGGGTCAGGGACTCTGGGAGTCAAGATCGTAAGTTACTGAGCACGTCACCTACTGCCTCATGAGACCCTCACAACACCAAGAGAGATGTGTTTCCCCACTTGACAGAAAACCAAAGTTCACAGAGAAGAAATAATTTGCCTAGGATGTATCTGAAGCCCGGTTGGTCACTTAGCAAACTTTATTGACCAGTTTCTACTCTTGGAACTGGGCGTGCACCAGTGACAGAGAGGCAGTCTCAACTCTCAGGGAGCATATAGTTTTAAAGGGGGAAATAGAAAATCCAGGAAACAGACAAATAAAAAGTTCAGCTAGTGATCAAGAAAGTACAAAGATAATAGGGGCAAGTAGGTGGCGTGCTACTCTGGCTGGGAAGTCAAGGGAGACCACTACAGAAGTGACAGCATGTCCAGTGGACCCCAGGGGAAGGCTGGCCACACAGAGGGAACACTGAACACAGTGGCTGGATGGAACGTCCTGCCCAGGGCCCAAGCTAGCAAGGATGGTTGGGGCCGAGAGTAGGAGAGGTGGACAGGGGCCAGATAACTCCAAACTTGGGGGCGAGCCTTGGGAATGAGGAAATTGGAAGCTATAAAGAAAGAGAGGAGGTGCGATGGAGGCAGGGAAGCAGGCAGGCGGCCGTTCCGCAGGCATCCACTTTAGAGATGATGGGGCCCAGAGCAGAGGAGAGGAAAGGAGGAAATGGACCAAGGGTGAGAGGGAGTAGGGGAGTGGAGGGTGTGGGCCTGAGCTGGGGAGGCCAGGGAGGGAGCAGAAATGAAGGGGAGGCAGAATTTGACCCTAAAATTTAAGCATTTTACCACCAACAGGTACTTTGTCTTTTTTTTCTTTGTCCCTCGTTGGCCAGGACAGTAGTGGGTACATTATAGATATTTGATCAACGCATTATGTGTTTAATGAATATTTCTTGAGCACCTACCAACGGCCTGGCTCTGTCCTAGGCACCAGGGATATACCAGTGAACATAGCAAAGTACTTGGCCTCTTGGTACTTACACTACAGAGAGAAAGAGGATGTGTGTGTGTGTGTGTGTGTGTGTGTGTGTGTGTGTGTGTTGATAAGGGGGGAGGAAAAGGGGGAAGTAACTCACTAAGGAGGGGGTTCTTTCAGATGTGGTGGTCACTGTAAGCTTCTCTGCCAAGGTGACATCTGAGCCCGAAACTCAAAGGAGTGAGGTGGTGAGTCTTAGATGTGACTACTTCAGGGAATACATTTTGGGCAGAGGAAGTGGCAAGTACAAAGGTCCAGAGGTGGGAGAGTGCTTGTTGCCTGACTAATAGATTTCGTCCTTATTGATTCATTAATCAGTACCTGTGTCCCTACTTTTAAACTCTCTAAGAACAACACTTAGATCCTTCTCATCAGACAAGAGTAATTCTAGGGGTGCTGTGTGGGCCACTTCCTCCCTTCTTCATGCTATTCCTCTTTTCTCAACCCTGACCCGGCCTAAAAGCAGGGGTGGGAGAAGGTCAGGTATTGACTGAATCTGTCATACAGTCTGGAGAAAAGCCAGAGAGAATCAAGGAACAGGGAAGGTTCTGTGCTGTAACAGGGGCCACCATTCACCCAATGTTTCTGGTTTTAACCCCTGGGGGCCCTGCCCTGTCATCCCACCCCTACCACCCATGCCACTGCTTGCCCCCCATGGCACTAGGAATTGCCTCCAGACAGTCCTGCTGAGTCCTGCCTCTTTCACTATCCCCTTAAGGCTTAGCAATACACTGAGGGAGTATTATGGATGCTGCCACATCCCACTCTACCCCAAACCCTGGGCACCATGGAGTTACCTAGGAGACTCTGGGATTCCAGAATGTGGGGGGCCAGCCCCGGAGACCAGCTCACAGACTTGATGTCTGCTCCTCAGCACAAACCATCCAGACTCCCAGTTGTGTCCTGGGCTTTCTTATGACCATAAAATGATTGGGACTGGACAGTCACTTCCTCCTTATTCCTAAGTCATTTCTGCCTCTTCAGCTATCTTGCTGACATGTTGCTCTAACTCCACTGATTCAAGACTTTCTATTCTTAGCAAGAAAGCAAACAGACAACATATTCCCAACATGCCTGACCAGACACAGAAATCTTAGAAGGTACAAGAACTTGACAGTTCTTTCTGATTTCAATTCCAGGCACCTCCCTCCTGGTCACAGGAAATGCTGCTGGACCCCGTAACCCAGAAGAGACCTTCCACAGAGCATTCTAGGGCTCTCTATAAAGGGACACCCACCAGGGCCAGGTCCCTCATTCCTGTGTCGGCCCCTTCTCTGAAGCCCAGGGTTGTGGAAGGAGGAATACCTGGCTTCTGAAACCCTTGCTTGCAGATAAGGCAGGTGGGGGCCATGGAGGGAAGGCAGCCAGCAAAGACAGGCTGGCTCTGCTGTCTCTGGCTAGCTAGCTCCCCTTTGCCTTACCTCTGTGATTCTCAAAACAGAGCCCCCTGACCTACAGCAGTAGCAGCCCCTTGTTAGAAATACATCAGGTGGGGCCTCACCCCAGATCTACTAGTTCAGAAATTCTGATGTGGGGTCCAGCAGTCTGAGTTTTAAAAAGCCCTTCAGGGTGATTCTGTCGTAAAATTGCCACAAGAACTCAGACCCAGACTGGTTCTGCAGGTTAAGTCCAGTCCTGGTTCTCCATTGGCTCAAATGTGGGAGGCTGAGGGGGAGGGGGTGGCATGGCTCTCTTGTGCCTGGGCCCTGAGGACTAGGTTAAAGGATTTTACAAGGTCTCTTTGGCAGTGATGGAATCAGATGCACGACTAACTGAGAAATGCACGGAAAATTGTAACTTTCCCCCTTTCTCACATGGCTCTTGGGAGTGAGTCGTTTTGAATACTCGGGTAAGGTCAGAGGGGAGCTGCCTGCCTGCCTGAGTGATCCAAATAATTTTATTTGCCCCATGTAACTAAGGAGAAAGGGGATCTTCTTTTACCTTAAGCAGGACGGCCCCTCCTTACCACCACGCACTTCCCTACAAACTGAGACTGGAGCGGAGGTTCTTAATTGAAAATTGCTGCCCTTGGGCCCTCCTGCCCACCCCCATTCCTTTCTGGTGTGGAGACGATGTACTGCCTCCTTGAGAACGCAGGCCCCATCAGAAGTCCAGGAAGAACAATGTCTTTAGTTTGGTCATAATTGCCTTTTTGATGGTCGCTTAGGAGGCCAGGAGTAGGGCAGATCTGTACACCCGCTTTTCGAGGGAGCAAAAACTGAAGCAAAAAACATTGCCCCAAAGGTTCCGTGCCATTCCCATTCACTGGGGGCCTAACCAAGACCCCGGCATTTCATAAATATTTCGCTATTAATCGTGACTCAGAGAGGTTAATCAAGAAGACCAAAGTCACCCAGCCGGTGGTGAAAGCAGAAGAGCCCAGACTCGTGCCCCCTCTCTCTACCGCCTCCAGACGCTCAAGCTGGGGCTGGAATCCGGTCCCTTCCACCGGCGCCATCCAGCCCTCGAGGAATCTGCCCCAGGGCAGGCGTCGTCTCCCAGGTTCAAAAGCAACAAAGTGATTCCCGGCCCGACGTCAGCCGGGTCAGCCCTCCCCCACCGCCAGTCCTCGGCCCTCCGACCCCGGTGGGACGGAGCGGGGCGGGGTGGGGTCCTGCCCCTGCGGGCGGAATCCTGGCACCTTCCCTCCGGACCCGGCCTTCCACCAGGTGTCTGCCCCTCCTACCCCCCCGCCCCCGGGGTGGGGGTGGGGGCTCCTCGGAGCTGCCCTGCTGACTCAGTGTAAACCGAGCCGCAGAGGGCAGCGGTGGGGCCCGCCCAGCGTGCCCCGGGTTGATCGCTGCTCTTTGAAAGCAGCCTCCCTCCCCGCCCTCCGGCCCGCCCTGCGGCCTCCCTGCTCCGCCCACGGGAAGAGGTCCTGGGACAGCGCTGGCATTCACAGTCGGCGCCGAGCGGCTGCAGGGAGCGAGCGGGAGTGGAGGACCTCGGTGCAGAATGACTGCCATAGCGGTGCAGGTAGCCCCGCGGCCCCCGACCGGGGGGAGGAAAGGGGCTGCGCCCCGCGCACCAGTTCCAGCCACGGGTGGTGGCTGGGAGGGTGGATGGGAGTGGTGCCCCGCGGTGCGGGCCCCCGGCAGCAAGCCCCCTACGAGGACCCTGGGCGGGAAGCGACGGGCGGGGGGCGGGGGGCGCCCGCGCCGGACAGTGCTCCTGGGGCTCGGTCCGCTTCGTGGCTCTGCCAGCCCCCGAGGCTCCCAAACTTCTTTTTCTGCTTCTCGTTGGAGTCACCAAGTGCCCATCGGTTAGGTTCACCAGAGAGGTCCCTCCTTTTTAAAAAGGAGGTGCGTCTGGGGTGGAGCATGGGTAGAATTCATTTGCAAAGTGAGGACTGACTCACGCGACCTGAGGATGCGTCTCTGGGGGAACCAGGACATTCCTTGGTGGAATGACCGTCTCCCCTTCCCCGAAATGCCTTTGGGATTCTGAGGCAGGGATGAACTCGCTGGGGCGTGCGGACGAAATAAAGTCTAGAGAGGGGAGCGACCGCATCACCTAAGTTTTGTTTTCTTGTTTGGGTGGTGCAAGATGTTTGTATTTGCCTGAGAATCCGCCCATTCCTACCCCCAACCTCGGAAGAGCGGCTGTCAGGAGGGAGGTCGGCAGGTGACTGGATTGCTACCCTGAGCGCGCGCGTTTGCTCGGCGCGCAAGCATCCCAGCGGCTGGTCGTCCCAGGGTCCGCCAACCGGGCTGTGCTATCAATTAGAGGTTCCGTGACTTTGAATGCAGGTACTCAGGCTCCCACAACACTGACTCAGGTGGATATCACTGTGCTCATTTTGAAGAAGAGGTAACTGAAATTTGCACCGTGGAAACATGTTCATACGGTAGCTAAGCAACAGAATCGAGATTCAAAACCAGGACTTATTGGCTCCAAATCTCACTCGTACTTTCTCACCTTTGCTTTCTTTCTCACCCGTACTTTCCCTGAGCAGTAAAACACAACCCACAGGCCATCCCCCAAACCCCTTCTAGCTGGGGACGGGAACACGATGTCTCAAGTTCCTCCTTTTTGTTCTGGGGCAGAGTCGAGTCAACCAGACAGCCTCCCGGGATAGGCCTGGGGAGGAAGGGGATAGACAGGCAGTGAGGAGGGGAAGACCAGGTTGTGATCTTTTCCTTTGAGAAGCTGATTGTCCTTTAGGAGAGAGACTGGTAAACAATGATTAAGAAGAGATATTGGGAAGTGAGCGCTAAATTAAGAAGTGCAAAGACTGCAGGAGGGATTGGAGGTGCTTTGTATTGGTCTAAGTGGGGCAGGAAGACTGGTAGCAAGAAGACCCAGACAGTGGTGGAGGAAGAAGGGGGAGGGGTGGGGAAATGAGGTAAAGCCCAGTAGCTCTTCTCTTAGGTAGGAGGACACAGGCTGCCCTGCCAAGGGGGGTGCTGCTGCTTAAGCGTGCTTAACCAAGGTGCCTGGAACTGTTCTAAGCACTTGGAGTGATGGTTCATTTCAGCCCCACAACCACCACAGGAGGTAGGTACTGTTATCTCCATTTGTAAGTGAGGAAAGAGACAGAGGATAAGCTAGCTCCTGGGACTGCATGACCAGCGTACTGGAGTGACTCAAGGGATGGTGGCAGTCCAACTCTTTAGGACAGTGGTATCCAACCTTTTGGGCACCAGGGACCAGTTTCATAGAAGACAAGTTTTCCAGGGGCATGGGTGGGGATTGGTTTGGGGATGATTCAAACGAATTTTATTCAAGCTCATTTGCTGTGCAGCTTGGTTCCTAACAAACCAGGAGGTGGGGGACCCCTGCTAGAAAGCTATTGAAATTTCCAGATTTCCAGCTAATGATGATGAGGGCCTAGGCACAGTGGGTAGTGAGGGTGGGGCGTGGGGGGAGTATGGGGGCCATGTTGGGGGTGGAGAGAATGAGTAGTGAGCAGCTCAAAGTGCCAACTTGGATTTTGAGGGGGGTAGATGGGGTACTCTGTTATAGAGGAAGATAAAATCTTGGCATGGGACTCAAAGGCCCAAGAGTGTCAAGTGACACTGTTCTCTGGGTCGGAAGAAATGCATTCGAGCTTACAGATGAAAAAAGGGAAATGTTTGTCTTGATTGCCCCTTTTTAGTGGAGACAGGCAAAGCTGTGAATTGCCCAAGGTCACACAACTGGGGGCTGGCAGGTCAAGGACAGATCTCAACTGCCCTTCCCTCCTCTTATCCACTGGACCCCCACTGACCAGGCTGCTTCTGGCTGTCCTTCAGGACAGTACTCCAGGCTCTGGATCACTCGTGCAGGTGCCCAAAAGCTAGATGGTTAGGAATGAAGACTCCAATATGCACTATTATTCTTCCTGATGTTAACAGCTCTGGTGATGTGCGAGCTGCTCAGGCGCTAAACTTTTATAAACCCGATCTCATTTAAGACCTGGGAGTTTTATCGGTCGTCAGAGCATTTGACAGAGCCCTGCTTTGTAGTGAAAGGAGGAAACGAACTGACATCAGCTGTCTTCTCTTTCTGATCCTGGTGTGATATTGGAGGACCTAAAGAGTAAAGTCCTGTCTGTGCTCAGGACAGGTGGGGCTGAGAGACGGACAGGACGTGCCTGTTCTTCAGAGAGTGTGATCTCTGAGGTCAGAAGGTTTCTGGGTCCCGTGTTTCTTGTCACTTGTTCTCTGCATCTAGGACTCTCCCATGCTAGGACCTTATCAACCTCTAGGATGCTGTCACTTTGCCAGGTGCCTTTATGGCTACTGCTTTTCTGCAAGAGTCACAACAAGGGCCAAAGAGGTTAAGAAATTACCCAAGGACAAACGCCTTTAATGGCTTGTAGACACAGAGGTTTCAAAGTTTCCTAGGTTTGTTTGTTAGCAGTAGAGCCATTTTTTCTCCTTTCCTGTACAGACTCCTGGATTCCCACTGCCTCCAGCAGGTAACAGGGATCTGCTGGCATTGGAGTGGGCAAGGGGCCCAGAGCCAGCTTCCCCTGCCTGCTGCCCTGCCTCAGCACCTGGAAGTCCCCCTAGGAAACAAAGGAGCAGTTCGAGAACTGCAGCCCAGACTCCTGCCTGGGTGCTCTTCCCAGTGCCCAGGACTGCCTTCGTCTCTAGATCTGAGTGAGGTCCCGACTCCTCTGTACCTCTAATCCTTTTCTTCACCAGTAATATTGAACCTCTAACACCGAGACCCTGTGCTTGGAGGGCTGCAGTTGGTGTTTAATGGCTGAATGCATCTCATCCTCTCCACAATATGCAGTTGCCTGGGTAGCTGTAACAGGCTTTATTGTGATTTTAGGAGAGTGATCTTGGGCAAGTCTCCTGATCTCCGTATAAGTTTTCCTTTTAGCATAACCACCGCCCCCACCATGGAGCTTCCTACTGTACGAACCTCAGGTTTGAGAGTAAAATAGTACCTATGCAGGAGCACAAAGACCAAATGAGGTCCTTATTCATGTATCCCTGGGACTGAATTAGCAGTAGCTCCTGCTTACCTCTGCAAGTTAGCAGCCAGCCTTGTTCTTGCTGGGACTCTCACCGCAGGACTGTCTCAGGAACGTGGCTTTGCTTTGCGTCCGTCACTGAGAGGTGTGCCCTGGTCTTGCCTCCATTTGCACCTGGTATATTCCCTAGTCCCATCAAGCTTCCCAGCATTGCTTTCATGCATGAGCAGCTGTCTTGTTTTGCTTACCTCCCCACATTGTGTGGAAGCTGTGTTGCTTCCACATACACTAGCTAGAAGACTTCAGTTTAAAGGGAGCTTCAAATGAAAGTGACAGTTGTTGCAAACTTGACCGTGCATTTTCTATCCCATGGCTCTTTTTGCACACCCATTGAATGCCCAGGTCAAACACTGTGTCAGGCGCTGGGAACACAGCCGTATCTTGACAGGAGGCCCTGTGCACAGTCTCTGAGTGAGATAGATAATAATGTATAATACAAATCAGAAGGGAATAGATAACATGATCAGAACAGTGAAGAAAACGGGTACCTGATGGAAAATGACATGAGGGGACCCAGTTTGTGTTGCATAGGTAGAAAGGATGAGACATCTCTGACATTTCAGCTGAGACATGAAGAATGGAGAAAAGGGGCAACCTGGAGAAGAGCCTTTCAGGTGGAGGGGCCAATGGGTCTGAGGAAAGAAAGTTGTAGGCTTGTCCTAAGTATGGAAAGATGGCTGCTGCATCTGTGTGAGGTGGCCAGGGAGAACGCCCAGGGGGGGTGAAGTTGGAGAAGGAGACAGAGTGGGTCTACAGCACTTGAGCATTGGATAAGAAGTTTTATTCTGAGGTGTTTTTGTTTTCTGCGCCGGTGTTTGGGAATCGTGCCTGGGTGGTATCTGAGTGCTGTGAAATAAGGGATACTTCCCTGAACACCTGGCTCAGCTTTCCAGAAGAAAGGGGGCCAGGACTGAAACCAGAGGCTAAAGAAGAGCCTCAGTGGCTCCCCACCCCTCCCATCAAGAAGCTGCTAGAACAGAAAGTCTGGTTGCCATGTTCTAGGAGGAGCTGAGCATGACCAAAGGGCAAGGTGCAAACATCCCTGTCGGTACTGAGGAAAACAAGTTAATAAAACAGAGGCCTGGACAGAATGTGGACAGCGCAGAACCAGCTGGGTGGGGATTAGGAGACAAATGGACTTGTACTGGGAAGTTCTAGGGAGAGAGGGAAACAACCATGTATTATGTTCCAGTGATTTTTACAACCCTCACAGCCTTCCAGGCATTTTTCTGGTTTTGCTTATAAAGAAACCCAGGCTGGCTGCAAGCTCAGGGTCACACTAGCCAGGCTAGACAGGTTTTCTGAATTCAGAAGGGCCTAGTATTTGCCAGTGAGTAGGATTTGGATTTCTCACTGATGAAGATAATTGGAGAAAAGTCAGGGAACCCTTCAGGCCTGGTGAGTAACTTCACAAGCGATGTTTATAGGTCTTGAATGGAGAACAGGGAATGGGTAGAATGGAGGGAGGGTTCCCCAAAGAAGATGGGTCTGTGCTGACAGGGAAGGAGGAGCTGGAGGGGAAGCTGTGAGTAAAGGCCGTATTCCAGGCTTTGGGGGAGACCAGAGCAGAAACCATGGCTGTGGGAAGGTAGAAGGCATGTTTAGGGTCTTCCCTCCATAAGTTGGAGAGGGTGTGGTGGGACCGTTTCTGACATGCCACCTCCATGATGTCTTCCAGGCCCAGAGACTGCTGAGCCAAAGGAGGCCCCACTGGTCCTTCTTTGAATCCTTCATCCGGACTCTCATCATCGTGTGTGCTGCCCTGGCCGTGGTCCTGTCCTCTGTCTCCATCTGTGATGGTCACTGGCTTCTGGCTGAGGACCGCCTCTTTGGACTATGGCACTTCTGTACCAACTCCAACCAGACTGGGACACACTGCCTCAGAGACCTGAGTCAGGCTGGCATACCAGGGCTGGCTGTGGGCATGGTCCTGGTCCGCAGCATGGGTGCCTTGGCTGTGGTGACCGCCATTTTTGGCGTGGAGCTCCTCATGGTGTCCCAGGTGTGTGAGGACCTCCACTCACTGCGCAAGTGGGCCCTGGGCTCCATCCTCCTCCTCATCTCATTTGTCCTCTCCTCTGGGGGGCTCCTGAGCTTTGTGATCCTCCTCAGGAACCATGCCACGCTCATCGGCTTCACCCTGATGTTCTGGTGCCAGTTCACTGCCTCCTTCCTCCTATTCTTGAATGCCATCAGCGGCCTTCACGTCAACAGCATCACCCACCCCTGGGACCAGCTAAGGAAACTTTAAGACCCTCTCTCCAAGGACATCTGGTTCCATAAGAAAGTGTGGTCAAGATGGAACTTTTCTAACATGTGACCTCTGGTGGGGGTGGGAGTGTGACCTTGAAACACTGCTTACCCAATAACCTTTGGATGGTCGGCCAGAAATGGCCCAGGGGCCTTTTTCCAGGGCCAGAGGCCAGGAGGATGCCTTAGTTTCACCACCCTCACAGGTTTAGCCAAGTTATTAGGTTGTACAATAGATTGTAGAGCACATTTTAAAACCCTTTTCTTGAATCCTTCTTCCCAGGACAGAAGTAGATTTGGAAGTAGCTCTGGTAACTGGTACCTGGACTGGCTGCACAGCCAAGTGCCATTCACACTTGTTTTATGGCTCCCATGTTTGCAAAGGGTGGATCATTTTCCAGCTAAGGATATCCCATCAGTGCTTAGGACTGTCTTCTACCAACTCAAAGGAACTGTGTTCATGCTTCCCTGCTTTAGCATTGGTTACACCAAGGAGGAAGAGTGCAGGATTCCCTCAGAATGTCTTGTACATGGTAGGTTTTCAAACATGTTACTTGATGTGACCCCTGTCATTTGGGGAACCCCATAATCCCTGCCTAGGCCCATCTTCCAACAGCCGGTTGTCTGCTCTGGGCGGGGGGGTCTGCCTCTGGGAATCCTGCCTGAAGTCTTTGAGAAGTTTTGGAGTAAGTATTCCAGAAAAGCCCATCTGATTCTAATGCACAGCCCTCCCCAGGGCGAGTATGTGTGTCCATCTTTGGTGAGGATCAGACAGCCTCAGGGTACCAGTGTTGATCCTACATACATTCAAAGAGCACCTGTCTGGACCTGCTAGACCTTGGGTGATGATTAACAAACATCCTAAAGATGAGTGCAGGTGAAGGCAGCCAGGAACCAGTGAAGATTTCATCCTTGCCAGCAGATCGGTGTTTTTGTGCATTAAATCACCCCCTTTCCAGTCCCTTTTTGCCCTCAGCCCGTTTTATTCCACACTAGCCCTTTCCTGCTCCCAGACCTAATGAATTCTGGCCTTCCCTGGCTGCCACTGATAGTATGAGTTTTTGGTCACTGCGGTTCCCTTCCTGGGCTGGGTGCCTATATCTACCTCTTGTGGTTTTTTTCTTAAACTTTTATTCCAAAATGCACAGTCTATGGAGATGGTTCAAGAGAGGTGTGGACCAATTGGTGTTCAGAGAGCAGAGCTCATAAACCATATAGGCCAGGTCCTTACCCTTGGACCTGAGCACTTGGCCTTTTCACCAGGAGCAGCCTACAAGGGGCAAAGGGGGACCTCCTTGTCTCTGCAGGGGGAGTTGCAAAGGTGGGGAGCCAGAGCCCAGAGAGGGATGGCGCTCATCCAGGGCCTCCCAAGGCCAGGACTCAAGGTGGACCCACTCACCAGCAAGATGCTCTTTCCTCCACAGTGGGGGCTGAGGGGAGCAGCGGCCTTCTCCAGTCTCCAGGATGTGTTTGCTTGAATCCCAAGTCCTTTAATCCTCACAAGGTTGGTGGGGAGGAAGTGTTGGTATTCAAGGGAATTGAGGTTCAGAGTAGAAAGGGTGAGACTAAAATCCCCAATGGGATGGGGAGACAGGCCCTGGTAAAACAGACAGACTGGGAGCATGGGGATTTGAAATAACTAAAAGGCTGGACTGGACTTCTGCAACTTCCTTGCCCAGTTGTTTGAGCAAGTCACAGGGCCTTGGTGAACCTGATGCTCTCTTATCAAATGGCATCAGGCCCCATCTCCTGCTGTACCTGCCTTGAGGGCTGTGGGTAACTGACCAAAAAGGCAGTTACAACAGAGGGATGCCTCAGACCGTTCCAGGGTCGCTAAGAGGGAGCTGGGCACCCTGGGGCTCTCCTGGCCTCCACTGGGATTGATTGGATTCAGCAGTTGTCTTGAAGGCCCTAAAGTGAGAGCTGCCGGAAAGCTGAATTGCAGTGAGGGGTGGGGAGGGTCCTTGATTTCTCCAGTTTCCTGGACTTATACGTTTGTCCCTAAAATTGGAGCAGAGGACCAGAAAAGCCATTCCCCCTCCAGGAAGGGGTAGGTGAGCATCCCCCCTCACCTGTGTCTCAAAAGACTGAAAAACACAGACCAAATCTCATCCCAGTTACCATTTATCTTCCTCCTAAGCCCCCTGAACTGCTCTTTCCCCCATCCCCCTACAGTGTCCCAAGTTTCTTCTGTTGAGTTCTGAGGAAGTCTCACCGTCCAACCCAAGGCCTGGAGGAAAGGTTATTAGTCACAGGGAAAAGCATATGTCTGTGAGGAAGACGGACTGTCCCGAAGCAGTGTCCTGCCCTCTCGGGACTCAGCTTGACATATGTCCATGGCTGACCCTGTTCCAGCCTCTCAGATGACGCTGGCCCTGCAGGTGCCTGGACTTGGCTCCGAGGGGCTGGCCTTGGTGCTGTGGGTGTGGCTGATGGTGCCGCTGCTAAAGGAGTTGCCGAGGGCCAAGGGGCACAGTGGGAACTCGGGCAGGCGCCACTCCCGCCACTTCTTCTGAATCTCCAGCTGTACCTGGCCCCAGAGACCAGCCATCAGCCCGGGAACAACACGAAGCACCTGGGGCCCAGAGCCCTGCTCACTACCCTGGTGCCCCTGCACAAGCCCTGCCGCTCTGGCCCAGTAGTCATGCCTTCCTTTCTGCAGGCCACTCGGACTGACCAATTCTAGCCCTGAGGTCCAGTAGGTGGAGCCCCATCTCTGAGTGCATTCACCTGCACTCTCTCAACGTAGGTCCTGAAGAAGGGGTTTGTGATTACACAAACTCCAGAGCTCCAAAATCCAGGGGAAAACTAGATACAGTCCTGGGAAGCCACCCTAGCTCAGAAGTAATCAGAGGATCGGGGAGCCGCTCTTTGGAAATTTCCTCCATGAATGCTAGCTGTAGCAGCAAAACTTTGGAGGCTAGGTTTGATGGCTCATTTTTGGAAAACATCAGAAGTTGCTGTTCAAGTGTGGCAAAGCAGGTAGATGGGCAGCCATCACAGAAAGGCTTTACTTATGTGCCCGCTGTGTTCAACTAGTGGTTACACAGCTTTGGTGTGCCAGGAACCTCATGTTCTGACCCAAATGGTGGGCAAGGGCAGAGGCCTCAGAGTAAGTGCAGCCCCCAAAGGAGTCTGCTTTTGGGGGGTTCTCTGAGTTGGCAGAAAAGTCATCTGAGTTACTCATTTTACAGATGGGAATGCTGAGGCCCAGAGATGGGCAGTGACAGAGCAGCCGTTCAGCAAGCAGAGAGCAGTCGGGAGCTGGGTTCAAGTTGGGGTACACATACTTTCCTCCATTTCCTGACCTCGAGGACAGGAATCACCTGGAGTGCTTGTTAGAAGCATTCACGGGCTCCAACCCAAACCATTTTTGCTGAATTAGAAATTGCAGGTAGGGCCCAGCAATTGTTTTACCAAGCCCTCCAAGTGAGCTCCTGTAAAGTGAGCTCAGACTCCTAGAAGACAGGTCCAAGTCAGGATGCCCCGGCCTCCCCTGCCCACACCCTACCACACTTCCCAGGTAGCTCCCTCTGAACCCGAAACCAGTGGCTGGGAAGCTCCTCCAGGGATTAGGGCAACCCAAGTACACTCACCTCCCCATTGAGGAAGCAGTAGAGGACAGCCACCACCAGGCCCTGCGGAGGGAGGGGCGGGGTTAGTGCAGGTGCTCCAGCACCAGCCTCCCTCCTGCAACTTCCTCCCAGGGCTTTAATCACCGGCCCCAGGCTCACTCCCCCCTGCCCCCAGGAAGTGTCCCAGAGCCTTCTCACACCTCACCTCAGGAGGGATGGGGGCTGCCCCTTCTGAGCCCCACAGTGTCCCTGGCTGTGCGGGCATCATCCAGCACAGCCAGCTCTTAGGGGGCAAGGACAGGGTCCCATTCGTTTCTTGTCCCCAGTGTCTCGTAGGCCTAGCACACATGTGGTGTCGGTAACATTCAAGTAAGGGCTGCTAACTAGTGCTGTGGGGAAGGCAAGTCACCTGAATTAGTTAAGTGGGCCATCCAGAAGCAGGGGGTGCTGGCACCTGAAGCAACACTCGCCCCCCACATTTGGGGCCAGTCCTTGTGAGACCCTGAGCCCTAAGTGAGCTCATTTCAAGATAAGCTGGACATTTTACCCGGAACCGACATCTTCCAATAATTCAACAAAATGATTAATGGGGAAGAGGAGGAGCACCCATTATATATATGTTCTCTGGGCCTTTTAGAGAACATGGAGCTTTTCCTCTGGCCACAGACATGCAAACCTACAGGAAAGGTGGTATTGCAGGCATGGGGACAAGGGCACTGATCAAAAAGGAATGCCCCATGACTGTTCCCACGGCAACAATACAGGAGTCTACAGTGTTACCCAGCAAGAGGTAAACATTGAGGTGAACGAACGAACTAAGGGCAAGATTCCTGCCAAGAGAATTAATGTACCTATTGAGCACGTTAAGCATTCTAAGAGCTGAGATAGCTTCCTGAAATGCGTGAAAGAAAATGATCAGAAAATAGAAGGAAACAATCCTGGATTGAACTGAAGCACCAGCCTGCTCCACCCAGAGCAGCACACTTGGTAGGAAGCAGTGCAAAGGAGCCTGGGCTGCTGGAGCCCGTTCCCTGTGAATTCATGGTGAGGTGAGTATGAAAAAAACAGAAGACCTCTGTACTGATAAAAATGTTTCTCTTAATTGAATAGAAGGCTGGTATCCCCTTCCCCAGGGAAATATTTAAAGAAAAGAAAAGATAAACTGAAATCTGAAGATATTTAAACATGGACAACTATTCAAAGTGAAAAATAAACATGAGACTGTGTGGTCAGAACAAAGCCTGTGTGCACATCCTGGCCAGCCAGCAGTGGGTGTGACCTCCCTGCTTAACAGGCAGGTGAGTGAGTGCATCTCCCTGGTCCAGGGCCTCGTGGCTGTATCTGCTTTATGTTCCCTGGCATGGTGGGGGTCTGTGCCTATCAGGACCCTCCCTCCCTGGTACCTGGAGCTCCTTTTTTCCCCCTGGTGTCCCCTGGGATCGCAGCATGGAGCTCTGCCTGGGTAGGGATTACAGGGTGGGATGCAGGATTTGAGACTAAGAGGCCTGCACAGAATTGTGAGCTGTGAGCAAGGTCTCTGCAGTGCAGATACCCTACTCACTTCCTCAGGGACCCACCTCCGTCCAGCCTGCTCTTCCTTACAAATATAGGTCCTGTCCAGAGGCCTAGGTGTCACAGCTCTGACCTCAGTGGCCCAACCCCTCTTCCCTAGTGCCGTCCAGGCCTCCCCTTAGCTAGCTAATACATTGGAAAGGACCCAAAGGGAAATAAAGCAGCCTATCTATAGAGGCTTAAAATGACTGCTTAAGGGCATTGGCATTTAACAAGGCTTAGTGACAAAACTAGGAGGACTTGCTTTAGAATTTCAGGCATCAATGAATGCTGCCTAGAATGCAGTGTTGGGAGCCACCCTGCCTGGTTGCAGGAGCTGTAACCCACCCATGGCTAAGGCTGAGTGAGTGACCTTCAGACCATAAGCCACTGAGGAGACAAAGCTTATCTCCCTGGCAGGAGCACCGCTTCTGCTCCTTCATCTATAACTGGCCCCCAATGCTTGATCAAGTTAGCCAATGATCGGTAAGATTCCCCAAGGGGGGATGACCTAAGACAGGCATGATCACGTGGAGGCCCCAGGGAACGACTTGGGGGGCTATGGAGAAAGGGGGTAATGGACCCTCGCCCCTCAGCTTTGATAAAGCCTGAGTCCTCAGTCTGTCTGCAAAAGTCTCCTAATTCCTTGGCTATCTGCCTCCTCTGCCTGAATTAAGCCCGAAAATAATGACAGAGAATGGTGCAGCCCTTTGCTGGAAAGGGTGGGCTCCCCAGGTGATCAGGCCTGAGAAAAGATATGTAAAATCCTGTGAAGCCTGCTTTGCTAAGGATGCTCTTAGTTAAATGATAAAGGCCCGATCAGGAAATGCGTTTCCCAAAGTTTTATAGCTGATAGACCCGGACTTAGAAGAAGCCATAATAGTTCTTTGTATGCTATCTATCGTTTGATCCTTACTGCCTGACAATGATTAATAAGTTGTACCTGAACTCCTGCACAAAAAATAAATAAATAAATAAAAGCCTGTCTAGGCAAGGGTGTACAGCGCTCTCCCCTTGAGAGAGTGGCCTGCCCCTTTTTCTCCACAGGACTCGGTAGTCTGTGTGAATTTGCCTCAAAGCCCATCCCTAATGCCACGTACACTGCAGGCTGGTGAATGTGTCAGCGGGGGAGCTGCACACTTACTCAAAGCAGTGGTTTCCAAATTTTGCTGCACATTAGAACCACCTGGGAGCTTTGCCCAATTTCACTCTGTGCCCCAAATCTGAATGTCTGGAAGTAGGAACATCAGCAGTTTTGAAAGATCCCCAGGAGGTTGGAGTGGGCATCCCTTATTAGGAACCACTATTAGAGGGTGTGAAAGGAAGGCTTTGAAATAAAAACTTTGGGCATAGCCTGGCCTGCATATCTGCGGGCTTCTGGGTCCCAGATGCTTCATCTAATCCTTGCCAAATCTCTAGGCAGGCGGGAGAAGCCCCTTCACAGGTGAGTGAACTGTGTCACAGGGGTGTAGGCTGCACTTGGGCTGTGTGTACTTGGTTTGGAGCTGAAGGTCAGGCTGCCAGCAAATGCTGCTGCCCATCTCACTGGGCCTGGGGTTGCCTGGCCTCACTCATCTGGGTCTCAAGGATCCAGGGACACGTTTTCACTATTTAGGCCAGGGTGGGGGCCCTGGGTGAGGGGCAGTTCAATGTGCTCCAGTATATATAAGGCAGGTCTCACACAACCCACAACTTAAAAATCCTACAGTGGCATGGGAAATTGTTCATGGGGGCGCGGGGCATGATAGAGAATTAAACAAACAGGAAACAAAACCACATGTCATGATCCTGATTCCATCTGGATCCATTCCAGGTAGAAAAGACACGGAAGTAAACACACCAACATCTTAACAAAGGTTATTTCTGGGTTCTGAGATTATTAATGAATTTTTCTCTCTTGACTTTTTCTTATTTCCAAATTTCCTTCAATAGGCAAGTTTTATTTCTACAATTAGAAAGAGCTCAGCTTTAAAAAATATATGACAGAAGTAATGATTCTGTGGTTCTGTGTGTGTTTTTTAAGCCCATCTTTTGAAAACACACAGTAAAATATTTGCATTTGAAATAAAACGATGTCTTGGGTTTGCTGAAAATGATGCAGGTGGGTGGCTGGAGGAAGGGGGTGGTGATGGAGGTGAGACAGGAGGGCTCAGTAATGGCTCTGCAGGGGGTTCACTATTCTCTTCCCTTTTGTATATGGAAGAAATTGTCCATAATACACATTTTTAAAATAAATGTTACACATAAATGCATAATATATATAAAATGATATGTTTGTATATGAACAAAGGTTCTTTTTTTAAAAAACTCTTAAATAGCCTTTTCCTTTGTAAACGTTTCTAGGGGAGCATTAAGAAAGTGCTCTTGGTTTCCTCTCGACGAGCCATTTCCCCAGAGGAAAGTCCAACAGCCCGGCCCTTCGGCAGGGTGGGCCACAGCCCGGCTCCAGGGTGTCATGAGTCCCCATCCATGCCAGCAGGCGGTCCCAGGTCTCCACACTCTCAGAGACGGCCCTGCCTCTGCTGTGGGCTGCGTCAAGGCCTTCAGTCCTTGTGGGCCTGGAATCCCCCATCTGCTAAATGGACCGCTTGTGAGCCCAGTCCCCCCATATATTACAAGAGCAGTGGGCACAACAGCTTCCTGGCTGAGGAAAAGAACCACAGATTTCACAAGGGCTGGTTTCCAGGTGGTCTGAGGTGCTGCCAGGGGCTCTGGGCAGAAGAGAGGCTCAGAGGGAGGACTGCCTTGGGGTGGGGTCTGCAGGCAGGAGTCAGGTTCGTGACAAAAGCATGACCCTGGTCAGGCTCACCCTGAACAGAACTCTGAGAACGAGGGAGGCCCAGGCCAGCCCAGTGAGCAGGGCTCTGCAGGGTGATCGACCTCCTTGAGGACACACTGGCTTCTTTAGGAAAACCCACTGGGAAAATTTCTCTCGGGCCCCAGTGCCTATCACCACTAGGCCTGTCCTGGCCTCTATAGCTTGTCTCATCCACGGACACTGTCACTCTGGAGACGAGCTGTGTCTCTGTGGCTGCGGGAAAGCTCCAAACCCAATGTATGACCCCTCTCTCCCAACCTTCATCAAAGTTGCTTCTATGTATGAATTCTTTTGGCTTTCTTTTCTTTTGTCACTAGTCCCTCATCTACTTATTTTCTGTCCTCTGTACGTTTTTCCTGAAAGCTACATCACATTATTTTTGGAAAGAAATAACCTTCAGAAGTTTGGGAGCCCCTTCTGTCCAAGCGTGTTTATCTTTTTTCTAAACCTCAAAACATCTTGTTGAATTAGTAGGCAGGTGACTTCTCCATTCACTTTGTTTCCTTTTAAGTTGATTTTTATTTTTAATGAGCTGTGTATGCACATGGTTCCAAAGAGTCAAATGATTCTTGTCACAAAAAAAAACACCCCAGCAGCCTCTGGACACCCCACCCCCACTTCCTGTTCCTCAGAGGCAACTGCTTGGAACTCGTACGGATTCTAAATAATGCTAATGTTGCAACTTCTGAAGTTTTCAGTTTGACTAATTTTTATGGACTTCCCAGTAGGAATATGAGGCTGTTATTCTTTCAAAAACCCTCCCCAACTGCTCATCTTCCTGCCCCACTTTTTGATGGCTCAGCCACAGCCCTGAGGGCTTACATTCCTAGAGCTGTGTAGATGCCTTTGAGAGTTGCACAGTACAACAGCAAGGGAGGGTTCCTTTTCCCTTTCGTTTTCCCTGGAATCCGTCTGTCTCTCTTCAGTCTGACCTCCCACCCCATCTGACGGGTGGGGAACTTGGGTTCCCCTCAGGGTCAGGGCACAATGAGGTCCTGCCCCTCTGCTTCTCACGGGTCTCTGCCAAATGAGGCATCCACGCTCCCAAAACGCACTGCTGAACTCTTCCGGCAAGATCTAGCTTGCTGTCGGTATGGCCTATAGGTTTCTCCAAGGACACAGGGAACTTCTATTTGACCTTAAAGACACAGTCCCTGAAACTTACCTGGAATGAGCCAAGAGCCAGTTCAAAAAACAGCTGGATCTCCATGGCATCATCTGGTGAAAAGGCAAAGATGATGTAGTGGGCGCCGAAGAGAGGGATCAGCAGGAGGGTGGACTTGGCCAGACGCCTGGGGACACAAGAGACATGCCGCAGCCTTCTGCCCCTTTCCCAACCTGTGCGCACTCAGTTTCCCACACCCAGCTTGCCTGTTTGCCGGGGGCTTGGCAGCAGTGTCCCCAAAGTTTTTTGTTTTTACTTTTTATTTTAGAAAATTTTTAATTCTCATATACTCATCACTGAGATACATTTATTAACTCATGGCCAGTCCCAAAACTTTCTGATTGGGTACCCCTAAGTAAAAAAATATGAACATGGCCCCACTCAAATATTTATTCATAAATTATGTGCACATATGACTGTAACTCTAGGTCTAATGTATTATTGGCAAAGCCAGCATTCTTATTTGTTTGGTAAGAAGGAGTTGTTTTTTCATTTTCTTCCCAGGTTAGATTTACCAAATTTAGCAACTAAAAATACAGGATGCCTGGTTTAATTTGAATTTCAGATAAACAATGGACTTTGCGGGCATGTAACTACTAAAAAAACCAATTTATTATTTATCCAAAATTAAAGATGAACTGGGCAGCCTGTATTTTATCTGGCAATTTTATCCTGTGTGCCCAGCTCCACCCTATTACAGAGACCACTGCCCTAAAGGCATCCTAAGGAATCTGCTGCTAGAGTCTTAAAACCCTGAAAATCCCAGAGAAAGCCTCTGTGAGACACCGGTTCACCTTTAATTTCTGTTATGGGGTGAATTGTCCCCACCCCAATTCACGAGTTGAAGCTCTAACCAGCAGGACCTGAGAATGTGACTGTGTTCTTGGATGGGACCTACAAAGAGGTGATTAAGTCAAGGTGAGTAATGTGGGTTTAGTCCAACTGGTGTCCTTCTTTCTCGGGAGGAGCACCAGGGGTGGAAGCCCAGAGGAAGGCCCTGTGAGGACACAGCTGGAAGGCAGCAGTCTGCAGGCCAAGGAGAGAGTCCTCAGCTAAACCGAACCTGCCGACACTCTCATCTTGGACTTCCAGCCACTAGAACTGTGTGGAAATTAATACCCCTTATTCAAGCCACTCAGTCTGGTATTTTGTTACAGTGGCCTGGACGAAGGAACACGGAATCTCTCTGTAACACTGTAACAGGGTACAGCCCAGAGGGGGCGCCAAATCGGGATTTGGAATGAGGTCCAGAACTCAAGGTATCTAGGAAGTATTAGAAAGATATATAGGATGTCCTCAATCCTCCCAACCACGGGTCTGTTCTGTAACAGTTTTTGGCAACTCTGGTTGGGAGATAATTGCCTGTGGCAGACCGACCCCCTCGGGTGTGGGAAATGAGACTTTCGGATTTTCCCAGTCTCCAGGAATTTCTCTGCACCCCTCCTGAGGGCATCGGCCACCTCATCGCACCTGGGAAGATGAAAAGGAAATGAAATAGGGAATGGGGTGGAGAAGTTAAATGGTTTGGTTGAAAACTTGTTTCTGAACACTTCTGGAATAATGGAGCTACGGATAATGGAGTTTGGTTAGTATGCTGCTTCCAGGCTGCCCTGGTCTGCTCACTTACAGTTTTGGTGCCCGGGTGGCACTAAGAGAACCTGTGCTCGGGTTTGGGGAGGAAGCAAACCCTTAGGCTCTATAACCCAAGCCTGCATGTATGTTGGGGATTGGGCAGCAAGCCACGTGGAGGTGCTGCCATTCGGGCAAAATGGAGGATGAGCCATGTGAATGCCCCACCATGGAGGACAGGTCAGGCACGCGCGTTGCCATCTTGTATGACCCAGTGTTCATCTGCACTGCCATCTTGGATGATGGGTCACCTGAGAGTTCTGCCACCTTGGAACTGGGCAAGGTGGTGGGCTAATGGTTCTCTTCAGATTATGGGCTGTGTTTTGCTGCTGTGTGGGCACTGCACCAGTCAGGTTCTCTATGCAACTGGTTCTGAAGGTCACGAGCTGGGCTCCACAGGTGACCATCTGATTTATAGGGTGTTTACAAGTTCTAAGCTTCAGAAAGCTGCAGGATGTCCCTGCAAATCTAGAGACTTTTAGTGGACAGTATCTACAGTGCTAGAGACTTTTGGCTGCCAGATACTGAGTTTAAGTACTGAGTTTAAATATAGTCCTTCCCAGTGTAGGAAAGGATTAAAAGTGAATTATGGTTAAATCTGGATGGGTAAAAATATGTATAAAGGAGACTTCCGCCAAGATGGAGGGGTAGGTGGAAGCACTGCGCCTTCTCACACAACCAAGTTTAAAAACAACAAAGTTTTAGCAATAAAAATGCAGCCAAACCACAGAAAATTGAACTACACGGAAGTCTGACAACTACGAACCCTTCAGCCAAACTGATAAGAGGGGCAGAGCCAGCAGCAGAGCAGGGTCGGGCAGGAAAGATCCACTGGACCGACCAGGGCATGTGACCCAGGTACACCAGCAGCTGTGGGCAGATCCCAAGTGTGGAGAAGCGGGCAGACCCACTGAGGGTGCAAGACAGTGGACCCACTGAGGGCTGATCGCAGTCACACATTCACGCACACATAAACCGGTGAAGAAGTTAGCAGTGAGACAGACCGTGCAGGCCCCAGCAGCAGGAAGCAGCAGAGGGAACCACCATTGTCCCTCTCTGACCCCGCCCCCACTTACAGCATCACAAACCAGCAACCTGGGTGACCCCACCCTGGTGAACAACTAAGGCTCCACTCCTCATATGTAACAGGCACAAACAGATCAAAACATGGCTCAAGAACAACTCACAGCCCCAGAGCCGATAAATCTTCAACAAAGAAATAGCCAAACTTTCAGATGCACAGTTCAAAACACTGGTGATCAGGATGCTCACAGAACTGGTTGATTTTAGTAATAAATTAGAAGAACATATGGAAGCTAAACTGATTGAAATGAAGGGAAATACACAGGAAACCAATAGTAATGGAAAGGAAACTGGGACTCAAATCAAAGGAGTGGACCAGAAGGAGGGAAAAAAATGACCAAACAGAAAAGAGTGAAGAAGCAAGAATTCAAAAAAATGAGGAGAGGCTTAGGAACCTCCAGGACATCTTTAAATGCTCCAACATCCGAATTATAGGGGTACCAGAAGGGGAACAGGAACAGCCACGAGTGGAAAACTTATTTGAACAAATAATAAAAGAGAACTTCCCCATTCTGGCAAAGGAAATAGACTTCCAGGAAATCCAGGAAGCTCAGAGTCCCAAAGAAGTTGGACCCAAGAAGGAACACACCAAGGTACATCATAATTACATTACCCAAGATTAAAATGAAAGAGAGAATCCTAGAAGCAGCAAGAGATAAGGGGACAGTCACCTACAAAGGAGTTCCCATCAGACTGTCAGCTGATTTCTCAAAAGAGACCTTACAGGCAAGAAGGAGCTGGAAAGAAGTATTCCAAGTCATGAAATCCAAAGACCTACAACCAAGATTGCTGTATCCAGCAAAACTTTCATTTAGAATGGAAGGGCAGATAAAGTGCTTCTCAGATAAGATCAAATTCAAGGAGTTCATCATCACCAAGCCCTTATTATATGAAATGTTAAAGGGACTTACCTAAGAAAAAGAAGATAAAAAATATGAACAGTGGAAGGACAGCAAACTCACAGTTACTAAGAACCACGCCTAAAACAAAAGCAAACTAAGAGGACAGCTAGATCAGGAGCAGAACCATAGAAACGAAGATCACATGGAGTGTTAGCAACAGGGGAATGGGAGAAGGAGAAGGGGGGGAGAAGGTACAGAAAATAAGTGGCATAGATGGTAGGTAGAAAATAGACAGGGGGATGGCAAGAATAGTATGGGAAATATAGAATCTAAAGAACTTGAGGCACGTGGTCATAAACTAAAGGGGGGGAATGGTGGGGGGTATACAGGGTGGAGGGGACTGAAGGGGGGAAATAGAACAACTGTAATGGCATAATTAATAAAATATATTTAAAAAATTAAAAGCAGGACTCACAGTAGTCCCTGTAATAACAATAAAGGTGATCTTAAGGAGAAAAAATGTGGTTCAAGGAAGATCATGATGCTCAGTATTGGACATGGGAATGGCACAGCTAACTGTCTTAAAAGTTTGTTTTCATTTGAAAGTTTAAACTGGGTTTATAATATCACTGAAAAAACACAATTTACAGGTGCAAAGGATCTGTCAAATTGCCACTGTTAGATGTCATTGTAGAAAGGACCCTGCAACTGGATGTCTTCCCAAAAGGCAGTCTCACAGGCACAGAGACTGGTTTGGGGATTGTTGTATAAATTAACCTGTGTGTTCTTCTGTCTTCACAGGGCATATGCCTATGACCTCATTACCTGAGTGACTGGTTGCAATGTAGGCCTCACTGAAGGAGCCCATCTTCATCATCGCCCCCCTGAGACTCAGCGGTTTGGCTGGACTAAGTGGTTGGGTTGGTGAAGGGTTCGGGTGGTCTGTGGGCTTCACTTTAGAACTGATTTTCCCTTTTCTGTCTTGATGGCTTGGACATAAAGGGCCCAGAAATCTGAAAGGAGGGAAGTCCTAATATATTTCCTTCAGCCCGAGTGAAGTATAATAGGCCACGAGAGTTTTAGATGTCTTGTAAACCTTCCTCCAGATAAGCCATTCTTTACTTAAGTTCCTGCCTTGGTCATTTAGTGGTTATGATTTAATTGTGCTTCCAACTCTCTTTCCAAATACGTCACCTCCAGAATACAACTAGGATGCCAACGGTCCGGTAATGCCAGCCTTTGGACACCAAGCCTGCGACTTCCTGGTGACAGCCAACTGACCGGGATTCTGTAACGTCTTTCCCCTTACAGGAAGGACTCCTCCTGTGCCACACCCCCCTTTCAGGGCACCCCTGACCCAAGAGTAGGTAGGATGACGTCCATGTCTAGCCGGAAGTGGTTACAAGAAGATGAGACCTTTGTCCTTTGTCCTTTATATGATTATAAAGGGGTTGTATATCTGAAAGAAGGGACTGTAACAGGGTGTAGCCCGGGGGGGGGGGCCAAATAGGGATTTGGAATGGGGTCCAAAACTCAAGGTGTCCAGGAAATATTAGAAAGATATATAGGATGTCCTCACTCCTTCCCCCACCCCTACAGGTGTGAATTGGGGGAAGGGACACATAGAGCAGGAACATGCAGAGCTGTTTCGTACAGCAACAGCTTTTCAGCTAACCTCTGGCATGGTCATTTAACATATCTATAGCCTTTAACTGGTTTCATAGATATGTTAAATAGCTGTGGCCATGCCTTGAGCCAGGGTGATGGAAGTGACTTCCACCCAAGATGTAACTGGGGACAGCTCCCCCTGGTAAGAGCACCTGCATGAGAGCTTGGAGAAGATTGGCTCCATGCATGGGGACACACCTGCCCAGACTCACTATGACAGCCCAGTAAAGCTGGAAGAATACAGGAATGCTGGCAGGTGAAACTGATTGTAGGAGGAGTCAGAAATGGGGCTACAGGTGAAGATTGGTACAGGGATTTAAACCCAGATGTGGCAGCCATTGGAGAGAGAACCATGTGGCTTTGGCAGAGTGGGGACTCCCTCAGCTTTGGTGAGAGAGGACCATGCAGCTTTGGGGTACTCCCTTTGCCACGTGGCTTAGGAAGCAGGAGAGACTTTGCCTGGAAGAAAAGGGGTGAAAGGACTCTTGCTGGTGGGCCATGAGAAGGTGCCACATGGATTTGGATTAACTGGAGATCTCGGCAGCAACACAGCTGATGGTGCCAGGAGCCTGAATCAAGGACTTCTGCTTCTTTTCCTGAGATACGGTACCCCAGATTAGGGCTGTGTTTGTCTGTGGGTATCCTAAAGGACTTTGATATTTTGATGAAGATGTTAGGTCACTACTCTTAAGTCTATATAGCTTTAAATAAACATTTTCTTTCCTTTTCACAAATGTCTGGCATTGAGAGATGTCTTTACTCTGGCAGTGGGCATAGCGAACCTAGTAGGGGTTCCTTTCGGTAATAGTATATCGTACACCCACCTTGGCCCTGTTCGGTAACAACATCTTAAAGGTTTTAAAGTATTTTTGGACCACACACCTTAAAAATTTGATGATCTCTGCCTCCTGAATCCCCGCTGAGATTTCCTATCTCCTCACCCTCAGAGCAGTGTCTCAGGTTTCCCAACAGACCCACGCCCCTGCCCCCATTTATACTATTATATTGAATATAGACTCCTTGGAAATAGGTCGGGGTTTTCTCTTCTCTGTCTCCAGTAGTGCCTAACAACAGCTGGGTAAACAGCTCTTGCTCAGTAAATGTGTGCTGACTGAACATGCCTGAGTCTTTGCCCTCCACTTACTTGTAATGGTTTACTTCATTTCCTCCTGTTTCTTGGGTTCTAAGTTTTCTCATCAGGATTCTTAGAATGTTTATAAAAAGGATGAAATTAATCTGTAAAACACAAGGCAGGGTGCGTGTTACAGGTGACTTGCATTCCCACCTCCTCCCCTGGCCCTGGCCCTGCCCCAGGGCCTGAGGGCAGAGAAGGTACTGCAGACCACACCCAGGATACGCCCCAAAATGGCACATCACTGCTTCCCCACTTCACCTGCCTGCCCCCCACCTCCTTGTCCCAATCAAACAAACTGTCTGGAGGCCATGGTGGCACAGCACTCCTCCTAGGCCTGGTCTGCAGGGGCTCTAAGGTCCACTCAGCCTCAGCACCAGTACTCACACTTGAAGAGCACTGGAATCCTCTGGGGATCTTCTTAAAATGCAGGTCTGGGTGGGCCTGAGGTTCTGCGTTTCTAACCAACTCCCAGGAATGCTAAAGCTGGTTCCTGGACTACACTTTGAGTAGAACCTTTACAGAGAGGCTCTCAAAGTTTACAGAACAGATTGCTGCATGCTCTCCCAGCATCTAGGGCGGGGCCCAAGAATTTGAATTTTATATTCTCCCAGGTGATGCTGAAGCTACTGGTCTAGGGATCACACAGAACCGTTCCAGTGGCAGCCCAACCACCAGCACCAGGAAGCCATCCTTGATTACCTTCCTTTCCTAATTCCTTGTAGTTAGGGACCGTGTTACTGCATAAGAGCACTGGAAATATTTGAGAGGGGCCAAATACATGCATCTGTCAAATCTGTATGTTTGTCCACTTATCTGCCAATTCAATCATAACTTCCTAAAGGACAGGAATGGAGTCTCTTCACTTTTTTTTGGTGTCCCCTCCTCCTCCATCCCCAGTGCCAGAATGTTATGAAGTTGTACACAGGGTGGTATCTCTCCTCCCCACTCACCTGCCAACCCCAGAACCATTTACAGAGAAGGGATGAGTGGAATCACCCAGCCAGGCACCCTCTTTGTTCACATAAGTAGCCTGGGGCCTGGGGACACTTGCCAAAAGACACAGGATTAGGGTACTGCTGCTTTGGGAACACTGCTTCTCAGATTATTAGGCATCTTGCTCTGAGCTAGCTGTGCATGGAGTAAAGTAATAAAGGCTATTTCATTTTATCTTATTTTTTGCCTTAGCAAGCACTTCTAGGCAAAAGGAAAAAACAATCTTAAGATCCTAAGAATAAGACAGAAATACTGGCATTCTAGGCCATGTGACAGTCTGGCAGGGAGAGGTTTTGCAGCAGGAGTGGCCACCCAGCATCCCTCTATCACCACAGACCACAGTCACATGAAATCAGCCTGGACACTGACTCTGGTTGTCCCTCAGCTGGGGCTCTGCCCAGCGGAGTTGTCAGAGTCCCAGAACTACAGAAAGGAAACTGGTTTAACTAAATGAGGAGACACTCTCCTGTGGGAATAGCATATAACCATAACACATCGGTCGGTCAAATAACTTCAAAGGACATGGGAGAGCTCACATCTATTGCTAAGTGAGAAAATGAACAAAGTAGGATACAAACCATACTATACATTAAAAAAAAGTATGTGTGCTCAAGATGAAAAAGGTAGGAAGGAAAACACATGTACTCACATGTGTATCCAAAGTACTAAAAGGTGACTTAATTCCCTTTTAAAAATATATGTGTGTCTTCTAATTCTTTTACACAAATTTTATTATTTTTGAAAAAGAAGAAGGTCATGAGATGGCCACCTCCTCCCAGCTGGCCCCAGGAGGTCACTGAGTCAGCCGGTGGGAGAGGAGAAGTCTGCTACCCCATCCTGTGCCCTCTCCTTGCTCCCACAAGGCCACGGAAGGCACTTTCTGTCAACTGGTCCTGCAGCCTTGGAGTCCCTTTGAGCCCTGTGTGCAGTGCAGGGGCTGATTCGGTCCATGAGACAACCCCACTGTGTCCCTCGTGTGTCTTCCTTCCTCTGTCCCCCATAGTCTTATCCACATCCATAGGCTCAGCAGAAGCACCTGGGAACTTAAGACGAGTTAAGACGAGTGCTCAGGCCAAAGATCACAGCCTCACTCAGCTTTCCCCAGCCATAACCCACCTGTCCCTCCAGGATCCCGGCTCATGATTCTTCCCAGTTTAACAAGAGGATACTTGTAAAATAACTAAGACCCCAAAATCTAAACCAGTAGAGGTGGAATTAAAGCCAACAGAGCTAGCCAATTTAGTGCAAAGAGCTCTGCTCACCACATTTCAGAACCTAGTCATGGACAAATGTAAGTGACATAGGCTCTTGCACCTCCTGCCTGTTCCTGACCCCACTCCCATCCACCATTCTCTAGGGGTGGAATTTCTAGCCCCTCATACTGCTGGTCAACCTCTGGAAGCTCTGAGGTTTATTCATCCCATGCCTGGAGCGGGGGATGGCGCTAGTCCTGTCTCCTCTGTCCCTATAGGCCAGTCACTGTCCGGTCTCTTTCACTGGAGCCCAGCTCAGGGGAGGATGGCCACTTACCAGGATGGAGAGGATCACAGGCCCTCGAATGACCCACCAGATAGATGCATTGGCATTGATGTCCCAGCACCTATGGAGGGACAGCCAGGCACCGTTAGGAGTGGGGAGCTGAGCTGACCAGAGAAGACTCATTCCCTGAGGTGCCCTTCAGATGAAGGACCCATGCTGTGGTCCTGACCCCTGTGGCTGTGTGCTTATTGCACTTAGAACCAACCCTCTCCTGCTGCCCAGGAGCACAGCTGCGCTGAGGGAGCAGCGCCTCGTCTCCAGCCATGCCTGGTGTCTGGGGGAGCAGACGTGTGTGGAACCCGAAAGCCAGAGCCTTCAGATCTCAAAGCTAACAAAGTGGCAAACTCAACACTAGCCAGGCAGGTGACATCCATGAGTGAAGAGGCTGGGTGATTGACATGTGACCTCAGGACCCCAGTGACATCAGGCCTGGGGGATACTTGGCAAATTGGAGAGCATGTGTCTAGTCCAAAGCAGCTGTGACTGTTTCAGCTTGTTTTGCCACAAAATAAAATGGAAAATATTGATAAAACTTTCAATTTTTCTAAAGAAGCTGAAAATCCACATTTTTTAAAAAGTTAATTTACCCAATTAAAAGAATTATTTTAAAACACTTATTTGGGGTTAATTTTGGACAGCAAGACACTTATCAGGCTCATGAACCTAGTCCACTTCCTGGCCTGGTTGTGTCATTCTGGCAAAGAGAACCAGACCCCTGCTTTGTCATGCTGCCTCACTTCCTCCTTGGCTTCTCTCAAGCTTTCTTTCCAGGCACCTACACACAGAAGACCCCCTGGGCTCACCTCCCACCCCAGCACCTCAAATCTCTAGAGAACAAGACAGATCTCTTTGTCCTCAGCAGGAATTGTTGAGGATGTGGCTGCCATCCTCCAGGCCTGGCTCTGCAAGGCTCTCAGACACCTAGGTGCAGTAGGAAGGTGGGAAGAAGAAAAGCCAGGAAGCAGGAAAAGCTGGTCAGCAACTTTAGAGCTTCATCACTGAGCAGCACCTTCCTGGGGTTACAAAGCTCTTGTCTGGCACCTAACTAGCCACATAGCTGCCAGGGCGGGCAGGCAGGCAGGGAGGGAGGCCCACGAGGATGCAAGTGTGGTGAGGACCTCAGCCCATCTGCAAATTCACACCCTTGGAGAGCTGGGCACTCAGAAGGCTAGCACTCCAGAGAATCCTCCTGTGGCCCTCAGTTTGAGAAACAGGCCTCTCCTAGATTATTCCAAAGAAGTGTTTATCCTGTTTAAAGAATTATACAATATAAAATACACTTTTATCATCTCTCCTTCAAACAGCTTACCCAACATCTTCCAGAAAGTGCCTGGCGATAGCCCATGAAGCAACAAAAATGGCTGGGGAACCTGAGGATTAAAAATAAAGGGAGGGGCAGAAGAGAGAGGACTCAATTTTCCATACCATTATGAGGAACAGGACATTCAGGTACCCCAGCCCAGGTAGGGAGCAAAGTCCATATAGACTGCCTTGTAAATAAATCTTGCATATATATGTAGCCTTATGCTTCAAGGGAACCAGGGAAGTCTTGGAACTGAGGCAGGATCAAATGGATCCTGAAGACCACTAGGGACTCAAGGTCTCCTAGGAGCCTGAGCCAGACTCTGGACGACCTCTGCAGAGAAGAGAAGGGGTGAAGTGACAATCTACACTGTGCTGTCCAGGGCCGTGGTCGCTCACCACATGTGGCTACTGAGTACTTGCTATGTGGCTGGTGGCAGGAGAGATGTGCCGGAAGGGCAAGACAGATACCAGATTTTGATGATCTAGTACAAAGAAAAAAAAGTAAAATATGCTATTGACAATGTAAAAATATGTAAATATGCTAATTTTTATTACTTATATTTTCAAATGGTAATATTCTGGTTATATTGGGTTCAATAAAACATTAAAATTAATTCATGTATTTCTTTTTACTGTGTTTACTGTGGCTACTACAAAATTTAATGCTCCGTGTGTGGCTCAGATGCTGTTTCTAATGGACATGCTCATCTATATGTCGAATGGTAGGCACCCCACCCTTAGGCTGCTCAGTTTTCAGACCTTTGGTAGCCAGGTTTCTACCCTTGCTCCAGCTATCCCCCCTTTACCCCAGGCAGGAGATTAAAGGGTTCTTTTCTGGAGGAACCAAATGGCCTGAAATAAAGGGCCTATAGATAGCAATGTACTTATTTAAAATGAGGTCATATTTAGAAGAATGCTAGGCATATTGGGACCCTAACTCAATATGACTGGCATCCTTATAAGAAGGCCACAAGAGACACAGAGAAAGAGGGACATATAGGAAAGAAGGCCACATAAAGATGGAGGCAGAAATTGAAGTAGTGCGGCTACAAGCCACAGAGCACCAAGGACTGCCAGCAACCACCAGAAGCTCGGAGAGAGGGCTGGAGCATATTGTCCCTCAGAGGCCTCAGAAGGAAGCAACCCTGCCAAAACCTCGGGTTTTGAACCTCTGGCCTCCAGAACTGTGAGGGAATGAATTTCTGTTGTTTTAAGCCACCAAGTGTGTGGCGGTTTGGTACAATATTTGGAAAATAGCACTGGAGGGTTTTGCAGTTCTGCTAGAGAATTTGGGAGAATTAATATGACAGTATAAAACAAATAAGCAAATTAAAAATAACTCCATGAAAAATGAATAGTTAAATATTGGAATATCATTGTATACTACTTGACTTAGTAATAAACAATATTTACATAGATAAAATGATGTACACATTGAATATGACTTAACCAAAAACTGTTAAAAATTCTAATGGTAGGATAGAGGTGGTAGTTGGAGAATTTTTTATATCCTTACCTTTCATCATCCAGAGTCAATAAATAATGCCTTAGATGGCTAAATCAAGAAATAGAAGAATATTGTTTACAAGCGTGAGGGTACATTACAAGAGGAACAGTTATGAAGTTGAAGAGTTAACACTCTGCTCTGGGAAGCAGAGGTGGGGGCAGGAGATTGCTTTATTTTATTATGGGTCTTGTAGTCCTATTTAATTCTTTAAAGCAAGAACATGCATAACTTTGATAAAATAGCAATTTCAAAATATGTCCTGCCTCAGTTTGAGGGGCTTTGGGCAAAGGATATGGATTTTGAGGGCTATCTGTTCATTGTCTTCCCCCTTTAACAGAGACATGGTGGGAAAGTGAAAAACTGATAATGGCTTCTTGAATCAGGGTTCTCAGTGAATCCCCAGCAATGCAGGGATTCCTTCAGGCCTTGTTAGAAATGCAGAGCCGCAGGCTCCACCCCCGGCCCACTGGCTCAGAGACTGGAGGTGGGACCCAGCCAACTAGGTGTGACACTGTGGGGGAGGAAGAAATTTTCCTCTACTCTTCTTGGTTCTTCCAGCTGGTCTAATAATCAAATCTACATGAGCCAGATTAACAAGAGAAAATACCAAATTTAATTACATACATACAGAAACCCCACATACATGAAAGATTCAGAGATACCACACACATAAGAGGTTCAGTGACAGAAAGGAAAAATGAGGTACATGTGGCAGTCAGAGACAAAGATGGGTAAGGTGCCTTGGGGCATCAGAGGGAAGTTCAGTGAGGGATGACAAGAGCAGATGTTCAGTAATTAAAAGTTTGCCCTACCCTATAGGTAAGTCATTAAAATTTTTTTCTGATAATAATGCCAACTATGGGCAAAGCCCCAGATTGGTGTTTAAAGAGAGCTACACTTTCTGGTGAGCCCACAGGACCTTGAATGCTTTCGGCTCAAAATAATCTACATGCCAAAGTGGCACATGTTGGGGAGGCCTGTTCTGAACCCTTTCAACATGCTCCCACACAGTTTTGATGCAGATCCCAGCTGGAGAAGGAACTTTAGTTCACTGCTGAGTGGGAGCTTGTTCATGCCCATAAAAGCCAGAGCTTGTTCATGTACATAAAAACCCTTCTCTGGGTACAAACTGACACCCCAGCCATCTTGTAAACGCTTTGCATAAGCACTAAAAACGTAGAAGTGTTCATTCCTTCTGACTCGGTGATCTCACTTCTAGAATTCAATATTGCACTTGGAATAAACTTTGCCCATGAAAGTATTCATCATTGTGTTATTTATAATGGTGAAATATTAGAGAAAACGTAAATGTCCAAATAATAGGTATTTAATACATGTGGCTGAAACATTTATGGAAGGCTTGAAGGAACATAGAGCATGCTTGTGAGTTAACAGAAAGAAGCAAGATTCAAAATTCTGCATATGAGCCCTGGCTGGTGTAGCTCAGTGGATTGAGCGCAGGCCTGCGAACCACACGATCGTGGTTCGATTCCCAGTCAGGGCACATGCCTGGGTTGCAGGCCAGTTCCCTGCAGGCCAGTTCCCAGCAGGGGATGCACAAAAGGCAACCATACATTGATGTTTCTCTCTCTCTCTCCTTCCCCCCTTCCCCTCTAAAGATAAATAAATAAAATCTTTTAAAAAATTCTGCATATGGAATGACCATAACTATGTGGAGAAGATTGGGAGTAGGAAGAGCGATCTGGAAGAAAACCCATGGGGATCCAAGGTGGTGGCAGAATAAGTTAAAACTACACTAACCTCCTCCCAGGGCCAAATGGAATTACAACTAAATTATAGAAAAATCACCCGAATAGCCAGCTGAACACTAACTGGAGAGATGCCTTATCACCAAGCACATATAGAAGAAACCACAAGTCTGGTAGAGAGTGAGGAGGAGGCATGAGAGGGCTGGCTGAGCTCCCACAGCAGCAGCTGAAGTTCCACAGGAATATGTCAGCAGCCAAAAAGTTCCCGCTGACAACGGTGGGCTCTAAACCCCAAGATGGTCCCCAGCCTGTAGCACTAGAACTGGGAAAAGAACTTAAATAACATCTGGCTGTGAAAAGCAGCAAGGCTTTTGTCCACCAGGGAGAGATGGCTAACCAACACACAAAATTTCATTTGCAGCACTTTCCCTGGGCTCTGGCAGAAGGAGGGCAGAGTGAAGTAAATATGTGTGAGGAGAGTCTGGGTTGATGGCTCTGGGAAGAAAGCTGAAGGGATAGCTGCTAGGATCCTTATGCTGAGTTATCCCCATACTGCAAAAGCCATCCTTCTCGGGCAGAGCACTCCCCTCCAAGCGGCGTCAGCCCAAGGGGAAGCAATAGCTCCACCAGTAGGAATCTTTCTTGCCCCACCCTGTGAGGCTTAAGCTGGGCTTCAGAGGAGTACAGCTGGAGGCAATTTCAGTGTTTAAGCTCAACACAAAGCCTCCAGGCAAAGACAGATCTCTGGGAGCTCTGAGGCTTTAGCTGACCATCCCTCAGAACTGGTGCTGGTAAAAGCTGGCCTTGGTGTACAGCCTGGTTCTTTCTGCATACACCCAGGCCCAGCAGAGAGAGCCACAAGCTGTTAGCTCCAAACAGCTTGCCCAGGGCCAGTCACAGGCAGTGTCTGACATAGGTTTGAACCAGACTTTTAGCCATCACCCCAATACTTAGAAACAAACACAAAGAGGCAGCCAAAATGGGAAGACAGGCCAAAATGAAAGAATGAGAGAACGCTCCTGAATAAGAACCAAATAAAATGGAGACAAGCAATTTATCAGATACAAAGTTTACATAAATGATTATAAGGATACTCAATATCATGAAAAGAGAAACCATAAAAAGGACGAGTCAGATATAATAATGTAATATCTGAAATAAATACACTGGAAGGAATAAATAGTAGGTTAGATAAAGCAGAGGATTGAATCAGTGATTTAGAAGACAAGGTAAGAAAAAAAAAACCCCAAGCAGAACAGCAAAAAGAAAAACATTTTTTTAAATGATGAGGGCTACACCTGGCTGGTGTAGCTCAGTGGATTGAGCAAGGGCCTGCGAACCAAAAGATTGCGGTTCAATTCCCAGTCGGGGCACATGCCTGGGTTGCAGGCCAGTTGCCAGCAGGGGACGAATGAGAGGCAACCATACATTGATATTTCTCTCCCTGGCACAGGTTGCTCAATTACTGGGCCACACAGTAGGAAAGTGTATTTCTTATCTGTGCCATTTCACTTCCCTTTCTTTACCTCTAAAGATAAATAAATAAAAATTTTTAAAAATGATGAGCATTTACCTTTGGCACAACATGAAGCATTACAACATCCATGTTGTGGGAAGTCCAGAGGAACAGAGTGAGCAAGGGATCAAGAACCTATTTAAAGAAATAGTGACTGAAAACGTCCCTGATCTGATGAAGGAAATAGACACATAAGTCCAGGAAGCACTGAGAGTCCCAAACAAAATGAACTCAAAGAGGCTTACACAGAGACACACCATAATTAAAATGACAAGGCTTAAAGACAAGGAGAGAATCTTAAAAGCCACAAGAGAAAAGCAGGTAGTCATCTACAAGGCACTACCAATTAGACTGTAATCTGATTTCTCAACACAAACATTTCAAACCAGAAGAGAATTGCATGAAATATTCAAGATAATGAAAAACAAGGACTTACAACCAAGGCTACTTTACCCAGCAAGGCTATCATTTAAAATTGATGGAAAAATAGTTTTCCAGACAAGAAAAAGCTAAAGGCACTTGTTAACACCAAACCAGTACTGCAACAAATGTTAAAGAGCTTGGTTCAAGAAGAAAAAAGGGGAAAAAAGAAGAAAATAGTTTAAAAATAAAGTGGCAATAAATATGTATCTATCAATAATCACTTTAAATGTATATGGCTTAAATCTCCAATTAAAAGACATAGGGTACCTGAATGGATAAGAAAAGTGGACCCATTCAAGAGACCCACCTCAGATCAAAAGATACACACAGACTAAAAGTAAAGGGATGGAAAAAGAGATTTCATGCAAATGGAAAGAAAAAAAAAGCTGGGGTAGAAATACTTATATCTGACAAAATAGACTTTAAAATCTGGCTATAGTAAGAGACGAAGGATGCTAACTCCATAACAACAAAGGTAACCATCCAACAAAAGGATATAATCCTGGTAAACATTTATGCCTCTAACATAGGAGCACCTGAATACGTAAAGCAAGTCTTGATGGCCATAAAGGGAAAGATTGACAGAAATACAGTCATAGTTGGAGATTTTAACACCTGACTGACTTCAATGGATAGATTGTTCAGACAGAAAAGCAACAAGAAGACAGAAACCTTAAACAACGCACTAGAACAGATGGATATATTTAATGTCTATAGAGCATTACTTCCCAAAGCATTAGAATATACATACTTTTCAAGAGTACATGAAGTGTTTTCTAGGACAGACTACATGATAGGAGACAAACAAATCTCAATAAATTTAAGAAGATTGAAATCATCTCAAATATCTTCTCTGACCACAATGCTATGGAACTAGAAATCAATCACAAAAGAAAACTGAAAAATACAGAAAGATGTGGAAGCTAAATAACAATGAATGTTTTTCAATAATGAATGGGTCAACAAGATCAAGAAATCAAAAGACACATTGATCCCTGACTGGTGTGGCCCAGTGAATTGAGCACCAGCCTGTGAACCAAAAGGTCACTGGCTTGATTCCCAGTCAGGGCACATGCCTGAGTTGAAGGCCAGCTCCCTGGTAGGGGGTGTGTGAGAGGCAACCACGCATTGATGTTTCTCTCCTTCTTCCCCTCCCTTCCTCTCTCTCTAAAAATAAATAAATAAAATCTTTAAAAATAAAGATACCTTGAAACAAATGAAAATGAAAACACAACAACTCAAAATCTGTGGGACACTGGAAAAGCAATCCTAAGAGAGAAATTCATAGCCTCACAGGACTATCTCAAGAAATAGCTCAAATAAACAGTCTAACTTTATACTTAAAAGAACAACAAAGCCCAAAGAGAGTAGAAGAAAGGAAATAATAAAGGTGAGAGCAGAAATAAATGATATAGAGTCTAAAAATAACACAAAAGATCAATAAATCCAAGGGCTGACTCTTTAAAAAGATAAACAAGATTGACAACTTTTAACTAGATTCATCAAGAAAAAAAGAGAGAGGACCTAAATAGATAAAAGCAAAAATGAAAGAGGAGAAGTAACAATTGACACCAAAGAAATACAAAAGATTTTTTTAGTATTATGAACAAATGTCAACAAATTGGACAACATAGAGGAAATGTATAAATTCATAGAAATATAGAATCTTCCAAAACTAAATCAGAAAGAACCAGAGAATCTGAATAGACAGATTACACCCAATGAAATTAAAGTGGTAATTAAAAGATACCCAACAAACAAAAACCCTGGACCAGATGGTGTCACAGGTGAATTTTACCAAACATTCTGGGACAAACTATACCTCTTCCCAAATTATTGGGTTGGTCAAAAAGTCCATTTAGTTTTTTCCATAAAATAAAAGACACGTTTTTCATTTTCACCAATTCACTTTGATTTGGATATTTTCTGTATGTCAGCTATCTCCCACTCTTGGCTGCTAGTGGGTAGAGTCCAGGGGTGCTGCTAGACATCTTCCAATGCATAAGACAGGCCCACAGCAAAGAATTATTTGGCCAAAACATCAATAGTACCATGAAACTTTGCAAACCACTTTTGACATGTTTAATCAGTCACAGCACCTTCTCTATATACAGCACAAATCTTTTTGTGTGTGTTCTGACATTTCAGTTGCATTTTTACCTTTCTTGAACTAATAAAACATAATAAACTGAAAATATTGTGTATCTTCTCCCATCTTTAATGCTAAAATGGCTGCACAAAAATTCACCAATTTTTATTAAGTTTTTAAAATGCATGCTGGTATGACAGCTGACACAATACACTCTAACAAAATTGTTCCAAGTGAAGTTAAAAATAATTAAACATTAATAGTGGCATTACACAAAAAAACTAAACAAGCTTTTAGGCCAACCCAATATTTCAAAAAATTCGAGAGGACAGAAAACACCCAAGCTCATTTTATGAGGCCAACATTATCCTAATTCCAAAACCAGATGAAAACACTACCAAAAAAAGAAAATTATAGTCCAACATCCATAATGAACACAAATGTTAAAATCCTCAACAAAATATTACCAAACTGAATACAGCAATACATCAAAAAGATCACACACCACAATCAAGTGGGATTTATTCTGGGAATGCAAGGTTGCTACAACATTCACAAATCAATAAATGTGAATACAACATAATGTTTATATATGTTTATATATAACAGAAACAAAATGAAGGATGAAAACCACATGATCATACCAATGATGCATAAAAAGAATTTGATAAAATCCATCACTCAACTCCAGTAAAAACTCTCAGCAAAGTGTGAATGGAGGGAACATACCCAAATATAATAAATGCCATATATGATAAATCCACTGTCAGCATCATACTCAAGAGGCAAAAACTACAATAATTCCCCCTTAAGACTGGGAACAAGACAGGGATGTTCAATTTCACCTCTCTTATTCAGCAAAGTATTGGAAGTCCTAGCCATGACAATCAAACAAGAAGAAATAAAAGGTATCCAAATTGGAAAGAAAGAATGAAAACTGTCCTTATTTGCATATGACATGATACTGTACATAGAAAACCCTAAAGATTACACCAAGACACTACTAGAAAATGAATGCAGTAAAGTAGCAGGATACAAAATTGATATTTAAAATAAGTTGTATTTTTATATGCCAGTAATGAACTATTAGAAAGGGAAATTAAGAAAACAATCCCATTCACAATTGCTTCAAAAAGAATAAAACACCTAGGAATAAATCTAACCAAGGATGTAAAAGACATGTACTCAGAAAATTGTAAGACACTGAAGAAAGAAATTGATGAAGGTACAAATAAGCCAAAGCACATACCATGTTCATGGATAGGAAGAATTAACATCTTTAAAATGTCCATGCTACCCAAAGCAATCTATAGATTCAATGCAATTTCTATCAAGATACTAATGACATATTTCAGAGAACTACAACAAATATTTCAAAAATTTACCTTCATATATGGAAGCACATAGCAACAGCAATCCTGAGAAAGAAGAACAAAGTTGGAGGAATCACACTACCTAATATGAAACTACACTATAAGGCCATAATAATCAAAACAGCATGGTACTGGTAAGGAAACAGACATATAGATCAATGGAACAGAATAAAGAGACCAGAAACAAACTCAAACTTTTTTGGTCAATTAATATACAACAGAAGAAGCAAGCACATACAATGGGCTAAATATAGTTTATTCAATAAATGGTGCTGAGAAAATTGGGCAGATACATGCAGAAGAATGAAATTAGACTACCTTCTTACACCACACACAGACAGATATTCAAAGTGAATCAAAGTCTTAAATGTTAGACCTGAAACCATAAAAATCCTAAAAGAAAACCTAGGCAGTAAAATCTCAGACCTTGCTTGTAGCAATATTTTCTCAGATATATCCCCTCATGCAAGGGAAACAACAAAATATAATGACAACCCATTGGATGGAGAGCATACTTGCTGATAAATCTGATAAAGAGTTAATATCCAAATTTTATAAGGAACTTATAAACTCAACACCAAAAAAATAAAATCCAATTGAAAAATTGACAAAGGAAGGACTTGAATAGACACTTCTTCAAAGAGGACATACAGATGGCCAATAGACATACAAAAAATGCTCAAAGTCACTAATCATCAGAGAAATGCTAATTAAAACTACAATGAGATATCACATCACACCTGTCAGAATGGCCATCATCAATAAATCACCAAACACCAAGTGCTGGCAAGGATGTGAAGAAAGGGGAACCCTTTTGCACTGTTGGGGGGAATGCATCTTAGTGCAGCCACTGTGGAAAGCAGTACAGAGATACCTCAAAAAATTAAAAATAGAACTGCTTTTTGACCTAGTGATCTTGCTTCTGGGAATATATCTGAAGGAACCTGAACACTAGTTCAGAAGAACATAAGCATCCCTATGTTCATTGCAGCACTATTTATAATCACCAAGATACTGAAACAGCCTAAGTGTCCATCAGTACATGAGTGGATAAAGCAATTAGGGGACATTTACACAATCAAATACTACTCAGCCATAAAAAAGAAAATTTTATCCTTTGCAACAGCATGGAGAACATTATGCTAAGTGAAATAAGCCATTCAGAGAAAACAAATACCATATCATTTCATTCATTTGTGGAATCTAATGAACAAACTGAACTAACAAGTAAAACAGAGACAGACTAATAGATGAAGAGTTGGCTGACAGCTGTGGGCAGAGGGAGTTAGGGGGTAAAGATACCAAGCAAAAAGGAAAAAGGACTCATGGACATGGACAACGTGTGGGAGGAGATATAAGGAGGATAAATGGTGTTGGAAAAATACAATAAAAAAGAAAAATAAATATTTTATAATTTCACATTTCAAAAAATAGAAAACCCCAGAAAATGTTCACTAGATGGGACTAGAATGATTTCTTTACCACATAAAATTTTTTTTGCAAAGTTTTACATTGAGCGCAATAGTTAAACAACCTATCTCTGTGGAAACAAGTTGAGTACAAATTGAGGAGGGGCTACTGCCTTTGTAAGAGAAAGGCAAAAGAGAAAGGTGGAGAACTTTAGATATTCCTTGGCCCTCTCATGGTCCCCTTGGTGCTGTGTAGGCAGAGAGGCCTGGAGGGAACAACCGCTTCTGTTTTATTTCTGTTGTATCCCTAGAGGCTGGCAAATAGCAGAAACTCACTAAATATCTGAGAAAGAAAGGCAGGCCCTCATTATCTCATTTAAATGTCCTAGAAACCTGTGAGAGATATCACAATACAATTTTGTCTTCTTGCCAGGTGACAAACCCTTCAAATGGTGGAACTGGTTTTATTTTTGTTTCTGTAATCCCAATAAGCCTTTCTGAGTGCAAAAAAGTGCTTAAAGAAAGTTGAATAAATTATGATCCTGATATAGATCATAAAGCTGTCCACATCCATACTGCGAAACTGGCAGATCTTGAATGAAGGCTCAGTGAGTTGAGCTCTGAGCTGGGTGCTTTTTTGACAGAGTAAGGTGCATATGGCAAGTCCCGGGTCCACTGGTACTCTGGGACCACTGGTCTATGCGGGTATTCAGAGATCTGCAGAGCCCTACACCTCCTGCTGGCCAAGGGTCATTGCTAATCAGGACTCAGCAAGCTCTACCAGCTCAGGTGACTTCCCTGATGGTCGGATAAGGAGCCAGGGCCCTTACATGTAGTATTTAGATGAGCAGAAAAGAAATGAAGGGCATTCCCAGCAGGGACACTCCTTAATTAAGTGCATCAAGAAGAAAGAAACTGAAGTTAGTGGCTGGTACACATGACTATCCTTGTAAGCCTGTGAGTTACCCCTAGAAACCTGGCTCTCTGTCCAGAACCCAGTAGCTAACTTACATGTTTATCAAATGGACAGTTGATAAATGGATGGATGAATGCACAGATAGAGGGGTGAATAGAAGGATGAATGAATGGATAGATGGATGTTTGTTAATGGCAGAACAGAAGTTAATAGAAGTTAAAGGGCTTTAAAAATAGGCCATGGTTTAAATCCTGAGTCTGCCCTTGTCTATAGTGTGAATTGAGCTTATGATGACACATCTCTGAGGCATGGTTTCTCTGAGAGGACTCTGAAAATTGTGATGACAAAATAATGCATGTAAAGGGACAAGCTCAATGTCTGGCACATAGTAAGTGCTCAAGAAACAGGAGTTGTTATTATTCTCATTGACCAGAAAGGAAAAAGGAAAAAGATACAATGAGGACTACAGTTGATTATCTTGCTACCATTTCCCTTCCTTCCTAGAAACTGAATCCTGATTTCCTTTTGGAATTCATGTGGTTTAAGTAGCTCAAGCCAATCAGTGTATTCCATTCCCTCAGACCGCTGTGACTGGCTCAAGGATGTGTATGAGGTTTATGCTGGTCCAATCAGAAGGAACCATAGAATATTTGCTGGGAATGCTTGAAAACAGCCTCTTTCTCTCATTAGATGTTAACAAGGAAACCAGTGGCCCAGAAGCTGCTGGCAGGTACAGTGGGAGCACTAGCAGAATGCAAGTAGAAAAATAGAAAGATACGTTGTTGAGCTACTGAATTTAGTCTTGCCTGAAGTTAATGATCCCTGGGTTTTTTAGTTATATGAGCCAATTTATTTTATGTTTAAGGTTTATATAAGCCAGACTTTATGATACCTACAGTCAAAATCACCCTAACTGATACAGAAAGAATGCAAAAATGATGACATGTAAATGGAATGTCTAAAGAAGATGAGGCAACAAGTGTTGGGTGGTATCAAATTATAAAAGGCTTTGGATGTCAGAAATTGGGGCTAAATTTTAGCTATTATTTCCCATTTGACAGATAAGTAAATTTAATCCTGATGGTTAAACAGCAAGTAACTTATCTAAGATAACACAAGTTAACTAACTTTAAATGTGGAGGTGGAACTAGAAACCAGATTCCTCTGACTCAGTGCCCTTTCCATACCACTCAGCAGTATACCCCCAGACAAACATACCCCATCCAAGGGCAACACATCTCTGGAGGCACTTCCTTTCTGAGAAGAAGGAGATGATGAGCAGCGTGTGAAGGTAGAGGCCTTCCACCAGCAGCCAGGCATAGTTGGCCATGATGCAGTACTGGAAGAAGACCATGACCAGCTTACAGCCCACCTGGACAAAGAGAGACATGTGAGTCCCAGGACGGTCCACTGGGGACTTCCCTCTGGAGGCCAGCCTCAAAGAAAGTGACAAGGCATTGGTAGGGGTCAGGGGCCAAGCCAGAGAGTGAGCCTCTGGACTTCATGGCCATCCCCTGAGGCCTTCCACTTTCAGAAGACTAGGCCCACAGAGTTCTCCAGAAAGTGAACTCTGAGTCCAGCAGGCTCAGTCAAGATGGCATTGCAGAAGCAGAAACTGCATTCAAATTCTGGAATTGGCTGCCAACTGTAAAATTGTGTCAGATATTGCTCAACTCCCAACTCCCTCCTTTTTCAGATGAGGCAACTGAGGTCTAGAAAGGAAAAGGCATATCTGAGCAAAGGGTTAAAATCCTTTCCAAGTTCAGTTTCCCTGGAAACAGATGAAGAATGGACATACCAACTATGTTAGGAGGCAATGTTGATTATATGATAGTAAAAATGGCTCTTGACTGGTAGACTGCATCTGGACTGGAGACTTCTAATACCTGATGAGGATGCAGTGACTATTATAACAAACATGTCACTTGTACAGATCCCAGGAAACTGTCTGTGGGATGGTGGGGCTTCTATTCCAGCATGGCTCCTATACTCACCCCATGAGGATCCCCTTTCCTCTTATTAAATGTCCCTAGGGGAGAGGACAGCTCCTACAGTGGTCTGAGGGCTGCTGCAAGGTCACATCCACAAAGGAGTCCCCACTGCTGCCCTATTGGCCATCTGTGGTTCCCACCCTTGGGCATCCAAGAGACTCTGATTCCAAGTGTGGTCCATGGTTAGTTCAAAGGTCTGATGTTAATAGAATCCCTGCTGGGCACTGCTAGAACTTTCCACAACTGGTCAGTGATGGGGTAGGGCCTGAATTTAAGTCTCCTGATCCCTAGTCTGATACTGTTATTTCATCTAGAGAGCTCTCCTTGACAGCTATATAAGGAATTACACAGGTGAGTGGTGAAAAGTGGCAGAAAGGTGACTGAACCAATCTCAATTTCCAATCCCCTTCTCCCTCACTTGCCTCTGCTTTAGAGACTGTAAAAGTAAAAAACTCAGTCTCACAGGTTCCTTGGCAGTTAAGTATGGCCGCATGACTCAGTTCTAAGCCATAAGAGGTAGGTAAAGGTTTTGGGGAAGGTGTTCTTTCCCAAATGAAAAATCAAAGTAAAAAGAAAAAGTTAAGTGGTAGAAAAATGGAAAGTAAAAAACAAAAAATCAAAGTCAAAGTGAATTTAACTCCTTGTCTAGAGCGTGGATGCGGGGCCTGGGGCTATAGGAGCCATATCGCAAACATGTGGTATAAAGCGTGGGGTCAAGAATGGCAGAGCAGAAAGAGGGAAAAGGACTATGCCCTACATGGCATCATGGAGCCTCTGCACCACCTCTGGACTGCCCATCTACAGACTGCTTTTATAGAAAACAACTCCCATCCGTTTAAGCCACCGATGTACAGTTTTCTGTGATGTGCACCAAAAGGGATTCCCAACTGACACACGGTGATATTGCAAGGAATTAAAACTCATCTGAGCATTCAGAATGAGAAAGAGGGTTAGATTTAACAAAACATGATTGTTTTACTTCAGGCCTGTGTGTGCAGGCATACAAGTATATACTCACCCTTTTCTCTGTACAACCAACCCATCCTTCTCTAGACTTGGCCATTTGTCTATAGCTGGGACTTGGCAAGAGTAAGGAAAAGAGGATCTTTGCTATAAATCAAAATCTCAGAGTGGTTAATCCACTCTTGGACACTGGGAGTTGAGTGGCAGCCTCTGACTGACTTCTCAACATGTGGATCTCATATGTGATCCAGGCGGTGCATGTGGGGACATGGAACTCTCCCTGAACCTCCCGGCACAGCCCCAGTGCCTCTTTACCCTAGTCATTAAACGCAGCCCCAGCAGGGACTTTAGGGAAGGACACTGGGCTACCACCCTCTTCAAAGTTAGTCTGGGAAACGCAGGCAGGACTAGCCACACCCTGGGGCAGAGGCATGTTACCATGTGGGTATCACAGTGGACACCATCGTCTGAGAAGAGCACAGCATCCTTGATGAAGATGGACAGGGTGCGCAGGATAAAGGACACAAACAGGTGCATGTGGATGTAGTTGCGGGTGCAGTGGAGCCTCCTGGAGGGAGAGAAAGCAGGGCCAGAGCTGGGAGGAAACAGAGAGCAGCCAAGCCCACCCTTCCCTGCAATGCGTAGGGGAAACCCAGGCCCCAGACACCAGCTATTTCTTATGGGAAACCCATTCCAGTTCTGGGCGGGTCTGACTCCCACCTTCCAGACAGACCTGAGACAGACCTCATGACAGACCTCAGCTCTCCAACCCTGGCCACAGAGATTGACTCAGGGTGGGGCATGTGACTTAAGCTGAGCCTATGAGAATTCTCCCAGGACTTTCATTGCAACTAATGGAGAAGAAGCCTTCTTCACCCTGGTGTTGTAAAACTGTTAGAACGTACCAGTGCAGTCGCTGGTGGCCATCTCTGACTCCCCTGCAGAAAGCATATCTGAGGATGAGGCCAGTGTCAACAGAAAAATGGAGGGACACAAACCTAGTTCTGCTGATACTTCTAAGCACACAGATTCAGACATGCCTAAAGCCAGACGCCTAAAGCCAGTTATGTGGGTCAGGTCATCTTTGTTTTTCCTAAGCTGTTTTACAGTGGATTTCTGTTTCTTGCAACCAAGAGTCTGGTTATTACACCTTTAAGATTGGAATAATGATACCTATCTTATGCCATTGTGAGAAAATTAGAAATAACATGTAAATCAACTGGTGCAGTAAGTCCTTAGTAATAATGCTCAGTAAGTATGAGTGAATTCAGGAATGAACAAGGTCACAGAAACTTCACAGAAAGTTCAGTCACAGGAATTTCTGCCACTGATAAACTTTAGATCAAGAGGTGACAGAGGGGCCCACTCAGACCCTCCTCCTTTGGCATAATCAGTTCAAAGAGATGCAAAGTCTGTGCCCAGGAAAGACTGAGGAGATGGAAAGCTGGCAGCAGTTTCTCACCGGAAAGAACAGAGGATGCTGAGAGCAACCAGGAGCATCACCAGGGAGGAGCTGTAGCCCACAGTATACATGACCTTCAACTTCAGCAGGTATGCGTACTGCAGAGAGAGGCATGTGTTATTCCCACTTGCCCACCTGGCTGGCTCTCCACTTTTCTGCCTCAAGTGTACCTATTTTCTGGCCTGCCTGAACCCCTTCAACTCAGCTATGTTGCTTATGTACCAAGGACATCATTCATAGACTCATAACGTCTTGGCTTTGGAGAAGATCTTGAGGATCATCTGATGCCAACTCAAACTTATGTCCCTCTTATGCCACCCTAAATTTAAATGTTTTGCTTAAATACCTCCAGGAATGAGGTGCTCATTGCCTTTAAAGGAAGTTATTCAGTATATGGCAGCACAAATATTAGATTTTTATCCTCATGTGATATTAAAATCTATTACCTTATAAATTGCACTTATTGGTCTGTTCTGTTTCTGGAGTTACTTAAAATAAACTCAATTAGTCTTGTAACTAAGGTTTGTCTTTACTTTTAAAAAATAAACTATTTCGCCCTGGCTGCTGTGGCTCAGTGGATTGAGCACTGGCCTGTGAACCAAAGGTGTGCCAATTCAATTTTCAGTCAGGGCACATGCCTGGGTTGCAGGCCAGGTCCCCAGAAGGGGGCATGAGAGGCAACCACACATTGATGGTTCTCTTTTTCTCCCTCCCTTCCTCTCTGTCTAAAATAGATAAATAAAACCTTTTAAAAAATAAAATAAAATAAACTATTTCATTTTGCAATAGTTTTAGACTTACTGAAAAGTTATGAACATATTACAGAAAGGCCTGTCATTTTTAATATAGCTATTCTGCCAATCTGTCTCACTTATCTTTCAGCATTAAATGTTCCCTGTGTCTTTACTGTCTTTCTATAATCCCTCAACATTTTGCTCAACTAATGTGCTCCAATTTGTCAATGTCCTTCTTAAACAAAATACTCAGAACTGGACAGCTGAACAGCTCCAAATGTATCTTCTAACTAGGAAGATGTAGAGAGGGACCCTCATCTCCCCTGATCTACACACTGCACTCCTGTGAGTGCAACCCAGCAATCGCTTCACACTTTTGGTTCATCTTTGATTAAAAAAGATTTCAATGGAATACAAAAACTTGACACATAGAGAGAAATGTAAAGAACTGCATTTAGGTTCAAAAAATAAATTGTACAACAGTCTTAAAAAATCAAGGAAATGACAATTTAAACAATAATGCTATGCCGTTTTTTTAACCAACCAAAATAACAGATATTTTTAACTACTGTAATAATATTCTGTGCCGGTGAGGGAAAAGTAGGATGAAAATTGGTTCAATCTCTCCAGAAAGCAACAGGAATTAAGAACCTTTGAAATACGCAGTCCTTTTGACCCCCCCTTCTAAATCTAGGAATTAATCAGAAATATAAAAGCATATTTATATATAAATGTGTTTATCACAAAACTATTTGTGATGAAAAACATGTCCAACAACAGAAGAATAGTTAACTAAATTATTTTAAATCCAAATTATTTTCATGTTAGGGCACATTATAATAATGTTTACCATTCAAACTTGAAAGGATGTCAGAACATGCTAAGAATGTAATGTTAAGTAAAAGGCAGAATATAAATTTTACATGTATACTAAGATTCCCACTATAGTACATGTAAAAAAAAGGGTTAGGTTGAATTATATGCAATTGCTTTTTTTGTGGATCAAAAATGATGAAATATGGGCCATTTCATGTAGTTCAGCCTCATACTTGCATAAGAACACGATTATAAGGAGATGTGTTAGATGTTAATACTGGTTAACTTCATACCAGTTAATACTGGTTAACTGGTTAAATTTGTGGATGGTGTTGTTATTTTCACTTGTATTTTCCTTCTTTGAAAAAAGATTTTATTTATTTATTTTTAGAGAAGGAGAAGGGAGGAAGAGAAACATCAATGTGTGGTTGCTTCTCATGAACCCCCAGCTGAGGACCTAGCTTGCAACCCAGGCATGTGCCCTGACTGGGACTCAAACAAGCGACCGGTTGGTTCACAGGTGGGCACTCAGTCCACTGAGCCACCAGCCGTAGCTTCACTTGTATTTTCTACACTTTTGATTTTTCTACAGTGGGTAAGTACTACTTTGTAACCAGAAGAAAAAGGTATTAATTTAAAAACAAAACAGACACAAGAATAATATTGGGGAAACCAGACTTGCTGATAGCTCTTCATATGAAAATGACCTTGAGGTCAGAATGGCCAAAGCTTCATGGCATTAAGGAAGTATACTACACACAAAAAAATACAAGCATCAGAGCCCAGAGACAAGGGTTCCAAACCCATGGCTGTTATTCACCAGCTGTGTGACCTTGGGCAAATTATTTAACTTCTCTGAGCCTTAGATTCCTCATCTGAAAAATTGGGATACTAACTACCTTGAAGGTTGTTTGGAAGAACAAGTAAGGTATCAGGGAGAATATCTAGACAATGGCTGGCACTTTGGGGACACAGGGTGCCTGTGATTTTTCTCCACCTCCACCCTTCACCCCCATCATCCACCCTTCAACATGAGTCAGTGGTGTGAAATTGTGTGAGATTATGGTATGAAATGTGAGGTATAAGGTAGCTGCTAGAAAAACTTAGCCTTCTCTCAGTTACACAGTGGAGTGCTGTGGGGTAGCTGGCCACATTGGAACCTTTGGAGCCTTTGGCCCAGTTCTGGACATGTTATTTTAAGAGGCACATTAATAAACTGGAGCATTTCCAGAGAAGGCTGATCATGTTATCTTAAGAGTACAAGAATAAACTGTATATATCACACCCAGAGGAAAAACCAAACTTAGGGAAGAAGAGTATTATTAGGTCGACTGACATGTAGAAGTAGAGTTAAGACCTAGTGTGTGAGCTCCAGTGGGAGGAGGTTACCAGAAAGTGCATTTGACTCAAAGTGACCAAAAACTTTCCAACAGCAACATGTGACCTTTGATAGGCTGCCTTGTGACATTGAGCTTCCCCACTGATGTGACTACAATCCCAAGACTCAGGAGCCACCTTACAGGAAATAAGGCAGAAAGACCAAAGGACAGTAGGTTGCATTAGATTAATGGTTCCTAGACTTTGGGACATCAAAGAGCAGTGAAATGTCAAAATACCAGAGGACCAACATGAACCCCATAGCTGTGGGTGTTGGCCTCACTCCCGGGGATACCAGTTCAGGAGCAGTTTGGGCCAGCCTATGGCAGCGTGAGGATGCACAGGTAAAAGTATGGAGGTTAGGCTGAGTATTCTGTGCTGTCCTGTGGCTGGGGTCATTGTCTGACACCTGATTCCCAGGATACATGGGCCAGCTTCCATGCAGACCTGGTCCTGCCCTGTGTCTTTAAGGTCTGACCCAGAAAGAGCCCTGTTCCCAGGAGGCCTGATGCAACCTCAGTGCATCACCCCTCAGTGGACTTGGGGTCCCCAAACCTCACTGCTGTCTGCCATGCGTCAAATTACCTAGCTCTCTGTTTTGTATCCGGGCAAGGCCACCTCTAAATCGGGCTTATCAGACTTTTTCCATAAAGGGGCAAATAGCAAATATTTTAGGCTTTGGATGCCATAGATCTCTTCTAAAACTACTTAATTCTGCCCTGGTAGTGCAAGTGGGAGTGGCCATGTTTCAATACAACTTTATTTGCAAAAGCAGGTGGTGGGCCAGATGTGTCTCAAGAGCTGTAGTTTGCCAACTTCTGCTGCAGCTCTGTCTGGTCTTTCTGCCGACCGGAGTCCACTTTGTTGATGATATTTGTCAATAATAGAGATGTGTGTGCCAAGTAAGGAAGTTGAAGGAAAACCAACAAATTCAGACTTTCATCATCATTTGATTAAAAGAAAAAATAATTCAACAATAATAATAAATAGAATGATTCAAATCTCAGAATAAAAGACAAAGTTTGTACCAATTTGAGGACCAGCATTTGGACTAGTGGGAATCACATGGTTTGAAACACTTCAAATTTTAGGGACTTTTAAATATTTCTTTATGTGAGCTGAAGTTAAGGTAGGTTTCTTCTCCACTATTTTTGGACAATAATTTTCTTAGGTAAGTTCAAATTTTTTATTTATCTTAGTTAAATTTCAGCTCCCTGTCCAGGGATTTCACAGTCTCAATTTTGCTGTGAATACCAGGATCAGGGCCCTGGGCTCATTCTTTCCCAGCTGATTACTCTAAGTCAAAAGTTCTCATGTGTGGTTTTGGTAGATATCACTCACAAAAACAAAATCTCTTTGGGGTCCTCAATAATTCTTAAAATGTAAAAGGGCGGGGGTGGGATGGGCAGAGAAAAGCAAAGGGGGAAAAATTGGGACAACTATAACAGAATAAAATTTTTTAAAATCTTTAAAAAATAAAATGGAGGAAATCAAAATCAGAGAGGAGGAAGCAAGTTAAAACTAAATCTATCAGTAAATATAGCTGAATCCAGCTGTATTGTGCAGAAAGTAAATTTTCTTACCAGTGACTAACCATAGAAATCCTTAATCACCAGTGAGCTTTAATGTTATGCACTGGAAATTTTATGATGAGTTTTTATTTAATATTTCCTTATCCTTATCTTTGTAGGGGGGAAATTCCATTAGGGTTATAGCCATAAAACTTAAAAATTCCTTTCTTTTGGTTTACAACTTGAAATCAAAAGACAACAAAAATAAATCTGCTTGGGGGGAAAAAAGGTCCCACAGCTAAAAACTTAGGAGAACTGCTGGCATAAGCCAATCAGGTACCCCCACCCTTCTGCCAGGGATGGGCAGTGGTGGGCAGATCCAAGTCACTTTGGGCCAATGTGGTGTTTGGACAGGCTTGTTCTGGGGTTAGGTAAAAAAAGCTTTCTTGCTCCTAGGAAGGAGCTGTAGAAAGTCACACTATTCCTCCTCCGGGACAAGCAGGCCGGGGGAAGTCTGTGGCAGCAGTCAACAGTGGCAGTCATTTTATTGTGGGAGAGCCACCAGCCTTGGGAAGAAGTGCCAGGATAGCAGGTGGAGAGGTGGAAAGGACCTGGTCCTTGGTAGCTTTGCAGGGTTGCCTCATGAAGGAGCCCTGATGCTGTTCTCTGCACCCTCGGGTCCACAAGCCAAATTTGCTTATTAAGCCAGTTGGAAATTTCTGTCATTTGCAGCTCAAAACATCCTTTTGAACCTCAATCCTACCACCCATCATAAGAATGTTTGCTCTTAATGTTATAGATTTTACAAATGTGACATCCATAAGTCCCTGTCTTCATTTGAATCAATGGTAGCAATGGTCAGAGCCTACCCATGATTCCTCCAAGATCATATGTACCCACTGGTCAATTCTTGTTGAGTCCCAGGATGAAACTAACCCACTCAGGCCAGACTTGAAGACCTCATTCTTGTGTTTTGTCCAATTGGATGGTAAGCCCTGGAAAGAAAGAAACCCCATCCTCCATATTGATCCCTCAATCAAACCCCTTCATATAGAGCAAGACTGATTGGCTATAGAGGAGTCTTAGAAAAAATTCAGGAGGGGGTGTGGTCTGCCTCCCAGCCACATTGTCTCTCCTTAATTCTGCTGCTCCCCACTTCATGACACCATCCCATCCTCCACGGGAGATGCAAGCTCGTCCATCATATTCCACTGGCAAGTTTAGCTCATGTGACAGCTGAGAGTGCATCTCCCAGGGGGCACACACTTTCATGAGAGAGTGACAGGAGTTAGAGGGGGAGCACTGGCTCTTTTTGGAGTTACACTTGCCTTGAATTCTGCCTCCACAACTTTCCTTTTCCCCCCTTGACTTTCTTTCCCAGTTTTATTGAGATATAATTGACACACATCACTGTCTGAGTTTAAGGTATACGGCACAATGACTTGACTTACATATATTGTGAAATAATACCACAGTAAGTTTAGTTAACATCCATCATTTTACATAGGTACAAAAAAGAGAGAGAAATGAGGATTTTCCTTGTGATGAGAACCCTTAAGATTTACTCTCTTAGCAACTTTCATATATAACATACAGCAGTGCTAACTATTGTCATCACATTGTACATTATATTCCTGGTACTTATTTATCCTGTAACTGAAATTTTGTACATTTTGACCACCTTCATCCAATTCTCCCTCCCCCCATCTCCATCTCTGGTAACCACTAATATGACCTCTTTTGCCATGAATTTGGTTTTAGGGTTTTTTAATTCTACATATGCGTTGGATCACACAGTATTTGTCTTTATCTGTCTTATTTTTTACTTAGCATAATGACCTCAAGGTCCACCCACGTTGTTGCACATGGCAAGTTTTTCTTCTTTTTGTGGCTGAGTAACATTCTGTTGTATATATGTGCCACAATTTCTTTATCCATTCATTTATAGATGAACACTTAGGTTGTTTCCATGTCTTGGATATTACTAACAGTGCTACAACAAACATAGGGAAGCAGATACCTCTTCCACATTTGCTTCTATTACTTACTAAGCATTTCTCTTAACCCCTTTCAGCCTCAGTTTCCTCATCTGCAAAATGAAGAAAATAATAGACTTACATTGAATGCTTTTGAGGATTGGATGTAATTGTGCATTAAACAGCCAGCACATGGATGTTTGGTCCAACAATGAATATTTGTTGGGCACCTTATAGGTGCCAGGCATTGTGCTGGGCAATGGGAGCCTGGAAATCACTTTTTTGACTTGTCACTGCTGTATCTCCATGCTTATACCCCTGCCTTGCCCATAGTAGATGCTCAGTAAATGTTTGTTCAGTGAATGGATGCCTTGGTGGAATTCATATTTTAATGAGAGAGATGGATACACATAGCATAAGCTGATGATTTCATATAACATGGGAGATAATAGCTGGAGCCCTTCCTAGGGGGACAGGAAGAAAGAGCTTTCTGGAATTGATGGGCTGGAGTGGAGTTTTGAAGGATGTGTGTGCATCAGTCAGAAAAAGAGAGGCGGGAAGGGTTCTTTGGAACTGATAGCCATTTCAGAGGCATCTGGAGAAGTTCATCCCATGGGTCACAGTGTCCTCTCTCAAACCAGGACTGCCCGGTGGCTAGGCTCTCTCCTTTGAGAGCAAACATTGATTGAGAACTGACTATGGCCAGGCACAGTTCTCAACACTTTTATGGATTCATTCATTTAGTTTTCTAGGCAAGCCTGAGAGGTCAGAACTATTATTAACCCCGTTTTGCTGATGAAGAATCTGAGGCACAGAGAAGTAAAGTTCTCCCCACCCCAATCAAGGTCACAGGTCAGGGTTGAGCTCCACCAGCCTGGTTCTGAGCACTTAGCCACCACATCACTTCTCTTTTGTTTTCATGACTAAATCACTGTCAGTCTCATGGCAGCATATGGCAGTCCACTCTGTGCCATGGCCTTCATGACCACCATCTCCAGGCTGATAGACCAGGGCAGTGAGGCAGGCCCACTGAACCCCAGGTGATGAGCAGAAGAAAAGTGGGTGGGAGGGGTAGCCCCCAGCTCGCCTGTCCTTGGCTCTGGTCTGGCTCTACTCTAGCCTCAGCCAGGCACTTCTCACCCTGCAGCTCCCCCACCCCGCCCCGTCTAGGGAAGAAGGGAGGTCATCAGGCTTACCCGCTTCTGGTTGGTCTCCTTGGATGAGTCGTTCATATTAACCCCACATGCCAGGTCGGGCCTGGGGAAGATTTCTGACCAGCCGCCCTGTGTGCAGTTTCGAAACATGGAACCTGTGGGTGCCAAGTGTGCTATGTGTGAGTGGCGGGGACCATGGACAGATGACTGGGTCTCCTGAGTGCCCTTGGCAATGCCTCAGTGGCAGCCTAGAGCTTCCTTCTGTCACTTTGTCCCAAGCTGCCTTTCTCTGAACCACATTGCCAGCTCCCAATTGGCCCAATAATTGATCCTTGAAGAATAAGTCAGTCAGTCAGGAAAAGCACTAGGAAAGGCAAATAGGTAGATGGGCCCAGGAGGGGCAAAGACCCGGGATATGTATGTGTGTGTGCATGTGTGTGTGAGGGAAAGACACAGAGACAGACCTGCTGATCCTTATACCTCAATCTACAAACAAAGTTGTCCCTGAACAAACACTCCCTCACAGCCTCCAGTCACTGCTTGTCTTCCTCCCACTGCCTCACCCACACCCCCATCTCACTGTGCCAGGCACCAGGGCTCCTTAGATGAGAGAGGCTTACTGACTCATAGCACAGCACTCAATCATCCCAACCAGAACCCAGGCCCCCAACAGCCAGGCCACAGCAGAACTTCCAGTGCCCTCTACCTTGCTGCTCCCTGGGGCCCAGGCCCACTCCAGGGCTCTCTTAGACCCCTGTGCAATCCCACCCCCACTATGCCCTTCCCTTCACAGGCCCCAAACTCAGCTCCAAGGTCCCTCAACGCTCAAGGAGAGACTTTCCCTCCTCACCCTCCACCCCCTCAGGCTGACATGCCACTGCCACTCTTTGAGCTCAGTGCCCTACACCTCCAGCACAGGCTGCGTCCTGTGCACTCACAAGGGATGGCATTGGCTTCCCTGACTTCCCAGGAGATGAGTTTCTGACAGCCCCCCAGCGCCTCCCCAGAGGCCTTGCCTACCAAACATTTCTAGAGAAGTGAATGAGTGGGGATAAAGAGTCTGCTCTAAGCTCTCTATGGAGAAGAGGAGAGAACTTGCTCACAGGGAGCTTGTGGAGCAGGATTCCAAAGGCTGGGGAAGGGGACCTGCCATCCAAGAAGGAAGTTTGGGGAGCCACCAGGAAGCATTTTCCTCATAGGAATGACTGACTCAGCTGCTCTGCTACTCTGGGCTGCCAAGCAGAGCTGAGTTCTGGTTCTGGGTCTGGCTGCTCTTGGTGTTGCAGGGGTTCAGGGAGCTGATCACAGCCCTGCCACTGCTTTTGTTTTACTCTGCACCCTCTCTAGGGACCTCTTAACCACACAAGCTGGGCTGGCATGCTGCTCTTAACAAGCCCCAGGGTCTGGGTCATTGGCTCACAGGGTTTAGAGTCAAGAAGTTTCCACTGAGATGGAGAAATATGGCTGGCATTTCTAGAATCAGCCATATGCTAACATGCAGATTCTGATCTAATCTTCATAGGGCCCCAGTGAGGGAGGTTCTGTTGGCCTCCTTTACAGATGAGAAGACCAAGGCTCAGAATTGAGCAACAATGCCAGCTAGGACAGGTCCCATCGCTTTACTGCCTTGCCACCTGGCTCTTTCCCTATGGACCCATGGGCAGCTTCTAGCAACATCCCTATGGACCATGGCTTTTGGACACCAGGTCTGCCCAGCCTATGAAGGCTCACAAGGCATGGAGTACAATTTTAGCACCAGAGAGATCTCAGTTGGAAACCCAGCATTGCCTCTTGGTGGCCACGTGACCCTTAGGTGCATCACTTTTCTGTGCCCAGTGGGTGGTCACTCGCATTGCAGAACCGAGCAGGAAACATGATAGTGCACAGAAATTGCCCAGGCTGATGCCACACACAGAATGGGCACCACAGTGTTAGTCCCTCCTATTTGGGGTCTTTTTAAAATAGACTGGGAGTGGTGGGGCTTGAAGTGCTGGAATTTAGAAAATGGTTAGAAGTTAGGTCAAGGGAGCTACGTTGTCAGACAGGAAAAAATGGTGGTGACATTTAGGCTGATTAGGTGGGAAGATGAGTTACAAGAGTACAAACTCTGTGAAGCCCAGAACCAGTTGTCAGACATGCGTGACCACAGCCGGTGGGCTGCCTGTTAGGGGCCCTCTTCTCACCCACCCAGTAGGATCCCCAAGACAGATGCTGCATATGATCCTGGCCAGGTGCCCAGAGCAGCTCACAAGGCAGTGCACAAAGTGGAGGTGCACTGCAGAGGAGAGCTGCAGAGGAGACAAAGTTTGGGCTCTCTCAGGAATCCCTTCAACCCCACCCACTTCCCCTGCATTTAATGCCTAATAGGTAACCATCCTTACTCAGGTTCAGGCCAATATACACCTCAAGGACCCCTGAAAGTACAGTCAGTATTTTTGTGCACATGTATATGTGTAGTCTAAATCTCTCATCTAATTCTCAAAAGGCTCCAGGACCTTAATCAGGTCAGAAACTTCTACTGTTTTAAGGCTCCAGTTTCCCCTGAGATAGAAGAGAAAGAGGGCCAAGGCCTGACCCTCCCTGAGAAGTGTGATTTTTTAATAAGAAACTCAGGAAGACTAGTGTCCTTTTAGCAATCAAAAGAATGCATCTTAGAGAGAACTTTCTAGACTCTGGCACACCCAGAGAAATATCTGAGGTGGAATCCGGTCTGTAATTTCTCATGTCACACGGACACACCTGTCCTACCAGGGCCCATGAGGTAGAATTAAATTATTAGTAGTTTCAAATTCAAGGAGTTCATCATCACCAAGCTCTTATTATATGAAATGTTAAAGGGACTTACCTAAGAAAAAGAAGATAAAAAAGATAAACAGTGAAAGGACAGCAAACTCACAGTTATTAAGAACCACACCTAAAACAAAAGCAAACTAAAAGGACAGCTAGATCAGGAGTGGAAACATAGAAATGAAGATCACATGGAGTGTTAGCAACAGGGGAGTGGGAGAAGGAGAAGGGGGGAGAAGGTACAGAAAATAAGTAGCATAGATGGTAGGTAGAAAATAGACGGGGGGGGGGCAAGAATAGTAGAGGAAATATAGAATCCAAAGAATCTGAGACACGTGGTCATAAACTAAAGGGGGAATGGTGGGGGAGGGGTGTGCAGGGTGGAGGGGAATGAAGGGGGGAAATGGGACAACTGTAATGGCATAATCAATAAAATATATTTTAAAAATTATTAGTAGTTTCTTCTTAATAAAAGAAGGCTCCAGAACACTAGGTGCTCCTCCCAAGGTTGAGGTGGGGAGGCTTCTCTCCTGAGAGGACACAGAGGGGCTGGGATCTAACCAGATCCCAGGCGGACCTGTGGGGAAAGAAGGCAGTGGTGGGAGGATGGCTCTTGATGGGAGGCTTGGCTGGTCCTGACCTGTGCTCCCAGACTGGCCTGTGCCTCAAGCCTGGGGCTGGATTTGAGCAGACTAGTCTCCCCAAGGTGAGGTGACCCCCACCCCTACCCCCTGGAGTGGCCTGTGGCTAGCACTCAGCAGTCAGAGAGCTTCAATGTGGCCAGGCAGGAGGGCCCTGTAGGAGGGCCTTGTAGCCCCACAGCGACACCAGGTGGTAGTGAGGAGAAACTGCAGCAGAGGTTGGCATAGGACCCACAGCTTCCTTCCCTGCAGAACGCAGACCCGGAACTGCACCCTCGGGTGGCCCCCAGCAGGTCTTGAGCAATTAAAGGATTGAGGCACCTCAAGAAGGAGACAGCTGTATTCCAGTTAATGAGGCAGGCAGGGGTCTGTCTGGCCTCTTTACAGAAGGGCAGGGGGGAAATGGTAGTGCGGGGGGGGGGGGGAGACAGAGGCACAGTGGCTCCATAGAAGGCTGTGAAGGGAGTGCTTGGGAAAGAGGAGAGCTAACAGTCCTTTGTACAGAAGCAGTTAGCCAGCCAGGGAGGAACACTGGCTGGGGAGTCTGAGACCAGGGTCTGGTCCTGCCCTTGCACTTGACCAGCAAGTTACTTAAGGTCAATCGTGTCTGAATTAATTTCCTGTATCCCAAGCTCCACGGACCCCAGGGATAGACATCAAAGAATCATGCCAGGAGATAAAGACTGTAGATAAGTTTGCTGTTGTGTGTGTACATGTGGGGGGAGGGGTGGTACTTAGGGGTAAAGGAAAGAACAAGAAGTGGTATGAGAGGGAGAGAAGAGACAGAGGAAAATATTTTAAATTTATTTCCAAGCCCAGCCTCATAAGACTGGTGTTATTTATTATCCCATTTTACAGGTGAGAAAATTGAAGCCTAGAGACAATTTGAGGAATTTGGGCCGAGAGGTAGAGACTGGCTTCCAGCAGGACCCCATTTCCACACGTCCCTTGCAGCTAGGAGTTGCCATAGGACTGAGTTCTGGCAGAAGTGGTATCACTTTCAGGCCTGGTCCTTCGAATCTCCCGTGGCTGATCCTCTGGGTCCTTTACCTTCACTAGTCTGAAAGCTGCGTGCCAACACCACAGCAGGAAGGTACCGGATGCCAAAATCACCATAGAGAGAAGAGTTTCTTGCTCATCAGAAGCACCTGTTTTGGACTCTCAGCAGACAGGCACTGGAGATAGGCTTCAAGATTTGTGGATTTGTCTGTTTTGGCCACTAGCACTACCCAGGCAGTAAGTGAAGGGGTGAGATTCAAACCAGACTCCCTGGCCCCCTCCAATTTTTGTATTGTGGGGCATCAGGTGAGGCTGAGAGGAAAAGTGAGCCACAGCAGCATGTTCCCAAAAATCAATGTGTGTGCACACATGCACACATGTGTATTACAGAATAACGGTGTGAAGAATTTACACTCTGTGCTGTAGTCTTGGTCTAAGCAGGTCATTGTTTCCTGACTTCAGAAAGTGATAGGTTTTAGTGTTAAATTGTCATTTTTTGGTTCATTCTTGGTAAGGGCCTCATTGGGCAGCTTTTCCTGCCCCACATGGAAGAGGGGAGAGAGGCAGCAGGGCCAGGCCAGGCTTTAGACTTTAAATGAGTCCACTAAGTGAAGGATCTAAAGGCCATGAAGCTATCAGTCTCTACCCAGGGACACCCCTACCATGGGGCCATAGGCCCATCTTGACCATGGCCTCAAGCACAGCATCAATTTTGAAATCAGAGAAATCTGGGTTTGAGTCCTAGTTTCTCCATCCCCTAGCCGTGAACCTTAGGCAAACAGCTAACCCCCTTTTAGTCCCTGTCATTATTACTCTTTACTAAGTCAAATGTGGGGAGAAAAGGTCTGTGATTTGCAGGGGTTTTGTGATTACTAAATGCCTGGAACATAGTGGACCTTTAGCCAGCGGTCGTCCTTAAGCATCCCCTGAGACAGCCTCCTCACTTCCCTGCATGGAATTAAGAAAGACATTGTAAACTGTAGCTTTTCTCAGGCAAGAGATCTCCCAGGAAGCCAGGGGCTTCCAGGGACAGCACAATTTATCAGCAGGGCCTAGCAGAATAGGCACAGGAAGTAAGTGTTCTGGAAGGCCAGGCTGTGCCAGGGTGGGACCTAGACATAGTGGCTGGAGCAAGGGCCCTGGTTGCTAAGGGGACAGAAACATAAAAGAAAGGAGGGGAGCCCCTAATTGGGTGCATGGAGCAGAGAGAAGCAAGCCTAACCTCCTGTATGATTTCCCCAACAGAATGCCTCCTGTCCTCTTGCTTGGGACCCTAAGGATTAAGCCCACCCCACACACCCTAAGCAAGGTTTCCAATCCCTAACAAGGACCCCACCCCCATCATTCCATTCATTACTTGTCCCCAGGGAAGATTTCTTGGCCTCATGGGTCCATGCTGAGGCCCCACTCAGAGGTTATCCCATAGATTCTCAGCTGGGCCCTTTGGGCTATATGGTTACCGCTTCTGCTGGTGAGCATCCGGAAGAATCGAGGACACTCCACTTCCACAGTCTGCCCCAGCTCAGAGGAGGGCCAGCAGCTCACGTTGTCCCACAGCCCCTCGCAGCCTGCCAAGAAGAGCAACAACATCAGACAGGGATGGAGCGTGGACCAAGGGCCACCCCTCACTGCCCTGTCATCATTCCCAACACCCTAACCTGCCAGGAGCTCCCACTAGGTACTGCCTTTTAGAGTATCTTTTAAACTTTGGGGCCTTGGACTCTGCCCTGTACATAGTAAGTGCTCAATGTTGAGGGAGGGATGGAGGGAGGGAGAAAGGGAGGAGGACACATTATCTCATATAAGCCTTACAAGCGCAGACCTGGATTTCTCTAGAATGAAAACATCTCTTGCCCTCAGCCTGCATTAAATGACAGTGACAGTGACAGTGGGCCTCATCCTGTCTACACAGTAGAAACATATGGGGAGCTTTAAAAACATACATTACCCTACACCCAGTGATCCTGATTTAATTGGGCTTGGGTGGGTCTCAGGCATGATATTGTGTTAAAGCTTTCCAGGTAGTTCTAAACTGGTTGCAAGGTTGAGAATCCTTGCCCCGTGGTTCTCAAACTTCAGCTTGCATCAGAATCATCTACAAGGCTTGCTGATAGACAGACAGCAGAGTCCAACCCCCAGGAGTCTTGGTGGAACCTGGACATTTACATTTCTCACAGGTTCCCAGATGAGGCTGATGCTACAGGTCTAGGACCACTGACAGCCCCAGTCTTGGCCTTCAGAAGCAGCTACATAAGTGTGACCACTACATTCTGGTAGAAATATTGTTGAGGACACTACTTTCCAGCTCACCGAGTTCCCTTCACAAGACCTGTCCTGGAAGAACAACCTGGTCTCCATGCAATGAGAAGCTGAATTTTTGGTGAACAAGTACCACTTATCTGTCCTTACAGACCAGTGTCTAGAGGCTGTTCCCTCTTTGACTTGGCTGCCAGAAAGCTCAGAGCCATATTTGTTGTTCTTCTGGTAACTGACTGGCTTTGAAATGAATCAAAAAAAATCACTTGTGTCTTCAGTGCAAAACAAGGCACTGCCTAAGCCTGGCTTCTGGGTTATCTGGGTGTCCAGACTTTTATGGTATTGGGGACTTGTATCGTCCTTGAGCTACTATGCAACTCTGTAAGTTGTAGATAACTGATAGCAGTGCAATGATTTTTGTCCACAGGCATGCAAATGAATTTTTCATTTTTTTTCAAATGAAGTTTTGCATTTATTTTTAAATTCATTTTACCATTCAGCCTTATGTGTCAGGTACTTTGAATTCTCCCATGAACCAGTGGTAATATCTTACTGGTTCTCTCGTTAATTAATATAATGTTTGGCAGGTATTCACCTGATATATGAATGCAAGTTACGATTATGCTCTCTTTAAAAAATTATCATTTAACATAACCAGGCACTGATTCTCCCCAAGTTGACTCAGGGGAAAAAACTCAGGGAAACTGCTGTTTGTGACAGGCTTCAGGGGATTCATGCCACCTGAGAAAACATCACTGCGGAAGATTTAGAGGAAACCACAAGTAGAGCTGAGGTGATGCTTCTGATGTGAGAAGAGTCAGCCCTCCTCTGGTTTGAGGGAACAGAGCACAGACCTCCCCACCCCAGAGCCCAGGACCTTCAGAAGGAGCCTGGACTCTGGAGTCCCAAAGACCTGAGCTGCAGTCCTGCCTTACCCCCTGGCAGCTCCCCTCACCCAGTTCCTCTTCTCCTCTGGGGGAAACAAATGCCTTCCTTCTGAAGTTGTCAGGAGGACGAGGTCAACCCCCACCCAGTGGGTGCAGTTGAAAGGAAGCTCCCACCCATCTGTCCTCCAAGGCTCCTTCCTGGTTCATCCTGGCATCAGGAGGCTGGGCCACACTGGGGCCTCTGGACTGCAGGGCAGATTTTAGCTCCAGGGGTAGGAGATGGTGTGGTCTGTACCCACAGGGCAAATTCCCAACTTTGTAAAGAGTAAGAGTCTCTTTTGAGCTGTGAGTACAACCAAGCTCAAAGTATCAATACCCTTCTGACAGCTGTGTGCCCTCTAAAAGAAGTTCCCTGGTGACCTGTCACACTTAGAGGGCTGATCCTCCCGTGTGCATCAGAGATCACCGGGAGCATGCTAAGGGTGCAGATCCCTAGACCCCACCCCAGGAGATTCTAATTCAGTCATTCTGAGATGCAGGAATCTGTTTTGTAAGAACTCCCTAGAGATGCTGCTGTTTGTGGTCATCAGGCCTTGCTCTGAGAATCTCCCTGCTGCTCCTCCCTCCTCCCCACAGTATGGGACCCTATTTCTGGGCTCAGATTGACCCTTGGCTCCCAGGAGCAAATCTGACACAGTGAGACAGGCAGGGGGCCAGGGAGGTCACTGCTGGTAGGCAGCTCCCCCTGGTTCAGGATGCAGACAGCTCCCCACCTCGGGCAGAGAGCCCATGAGAGCAGGAACCTGCACCTGCAACAGGCCAAGCATAGCATAGTCACTCAGCAAACAGGGGAGCCACACTTGACTTCTAAATTCCATGTTAAGGTCCTGGCCTTCCAGTCCCCTGCCTGTTACCTCTGGTTGGGTGCTAGCAGGGGTCCATCTGTGCTTTACACATTGGAGCTCATTTAATCCACAGCAGGGCAGCCAGTGGGTGCCTGGACTCACAAAGCCAGGAGGCGGAGGCCAGGACTGTGTAGCTACATTGCTTGGTGCTACCTCACAGGCTCTGCCCACTCGTCCTGTCTCCAGGTGGCACCAACCCCCTGGAACCAGGCTAAGGATGCTGGGGAGAGGCCAGGAGGTGGACAGGAAACAGGGTGTGGAGCTGGGGAGGATGCAGGGAGGGGACTGGAGAGTTGGGAAGGTGAAGGCAGGTGTAACCTGGCTGCAGGACCAGCCCACAGAGGAAGGAGGAGGGAGGAAGTGAGGGAGAATGGGGGGAGGCCAGGCCTGAGGTCAGGATATAACGCTGGGGGGTCTGGAGGTCAGGCAGCCCTGGAGATGACAGGATGGGCTGTGGCCCTGGCGAGGGAGATGGCGGAAAATGGAGAGGAGAGTAATGGACACAGAGGGCATGGTTTGGATGTAGCTCCCACAGGACTGTCAAAGCATCTGTGGAACAAAAGGACCATGTGTCTGTGTCTTTTGAGGAATGTGGGAGATATTCGACCAGGCCTGAACAGGGCGTCCTGGAGCTTACAGGCCCCTGGGTGACTCTGGCCTCCCCAGATGCCCTTGAGATGCTGACATGGTCCTGGGAGGTCCCTTTTCAGATGACCCACTGTATCCTTCCACTCAGCACTATTCCAGCATCTGAGGCCTGGAGGATGAGGCTGGCCCCTCATCTGCTCCCTTTCTGCAGAGATGTCTGTGTGGTGGCAGGTGCCTGGTTCAGACCGCAGCCTCCCTGCCAGCTCAGCCACATCTCTTGTATTGGAAGGAGTGGGGGCCCCTCCTGACTATAAAAAAATGCAGGATCCTCTTTTCTCACTTTGAGAGAAATGGATTCAGGGCTGAGCTGACCAGGTCAGTCAGGACACTGGCTCACGGCTCCAGTCCACGAGGCTAGACAACTCACGTCTGGCTGGCCAGACAGATGGGGAGGGTGCCAGGGTATCTGGCAGGCTACCTGACCTGGGTCACGTCAGGCTGGTCCCACAGGGACACTGGCCCGGTACTGGCAAAAGGCAGGGTAGAAATGGCTGGTGGTGAGGTATGAAGAAAGGGGAGCAGGCTCCCCCGTGGGGTCCCCCTGCCAGCTGGCTCACTGCCCCTTGATATCAGGCAGGTAGAGAGAAAAGGCTGGGGAAGGGGCTGGCTAGGCCTGGTCTGGACAAGCATCAGACCTTGTGGAGCCCGTAGGGGTCAGGCAGCACCACTGCCCCACAGCAGAGATGAGGAAAGCCAGGCTCCGAGAGGTGAAGTGACATGCGTGGGCTGACAGACTTACAATGGTGGAGCTGAGGCCCCACCTGCTGGGCTGACCCTTGGTGGCAGCCAACCTGGATCCTAACTCCACACACATTGTTCGTGTCCTGAGTATGTGACGAGGCCACACTTTCCCCAAGCTTCAGGTTTACTGTCTGGTCATAGCAGGCGTTGGAACAGACCCAGGGTGCCCAGCGTGCAAGAAGCACATCCCAGGTGGTGTGCACTTTTAGCAGGTACACGGCAGAACACTTTTAATTTTAACAGTTACACACTCTTATGAGCATCTTTTAAAACCTCAACTGAGGATATTTTACTGATTTTAGAGAGAGAGGAAGAGGGAGAGAGAGACAAAGAAACATGGATCATTTGCCTCCCGTACTCACTCCAATGGGGGATCAAAGCAGCGACCTGGGTATGTGCCCTGACTAGATATCAAACCCACAACCTTTTGGTGTACAAGATGCTTCAACCAACTGAGCCATCTGGCCAGGTTTTAATAGTTACACATTTTTTAAACAGAATTTTTAATATGCATTAAAAAGTTATAGAACTAGCATATCACATTGTGATTTTATAGCTACTACTGTTGAGGATGAAGTTAAGTTAGAAAAAAAGTCAGTTGGGTAAAAGGGAACCCTCGTGTATGGTTGGTGGGACTGTAAGCTAGTGAGGCCACTATGGAAAACCACATGGAGGTTCCTCAAAAAAATAAAGTAGAACTGTCATATGATCCAGCTACTCTACTTCTGAGTATTTATCCAAGGGAAGTGAAATAAGTACACATATCTCAGAGAGATATCTGTACCCCTACATTCATTGCAGCATCATGCATAATGTCCAAGATATGAAAATAACCTAAATGCCCATCGAAAGATGAATGGATAAAGACAATTACAATAAAATATTAGTCAGCTGTAAAAATGAAGGAAATCTGGCCATGTGTGATAACATGGATGAATATGGAAGATATTGCAAGTATGCTAAATGAAACAGGCCAGATACAGAAAGACAAATACTATGTGATCTCACTCATCTGTAGAATCCAAAAGAAGTCAAACTCACAGAAGCAGAGAGTAGAATGGTGGGAGAAATGGGGAGAGGTTAGTTAAAGGACATAAAGTTTCAGTTATACAGACAGATTAGTCTGAGATCTAATGTATAAGGGAGGACAACCCCCCCCAAACAGAATTACGTTCTGAAGGGCAGGCCCCTTGTAGTACATGCTTCCCCTGCTAGGTGAGTGTTCTAGGAACCCACAGCTGTATCAGTGTACCAGCTGGTGTTGCTGTGAGAGGCTGAGTTAGGCTTCAGCGAATTTTTTTGAAGACTCTTTCAACACATTTGCCCATTTTATGATGACTGAGCTATGAGCACATCTGCCCATACCATGCTGAGGTTCAGCAGTTTTTGACCCAAAATGGCATGACCCCTCTTTCCCTACCCTCCCTATTCACCCAGTCTTTTTTTTTTTCATTCACCCAAGCAACTTTTTTTTTTCTGTTTCCCCATATGAAAAAAGTCCTCAAAGGGGAAGGATTTGCCAGTGTGGAAGAGGTGAAACAAAACGGCAGAAGCACTAAAAGGCATCAAAATCAACATGTTTGAAAACTGTTTTGAGCAGTGGAAAAAAGTCTCGATAGGTGAACTACATCAAATGAGGAGTATTTTCAAGGCAATTAAAGTTTAAACATGTAAGAATAAATACAATTTTTAATAAATAAATTCTGGGTTTTGGGGGGCTCCTCCTTGTACAGTATGATGAAAAAATCAATTGTTTTAAAAGAAAAATTTATTAAGGAAATCCCAGTACAGGTGGTGTGTGGCTGCCGCTGGGCTGGGGGGACTATGGCCAGGGAGCAGGACAGTCTGTGTGGCCTCGGGCTGCTTGCAGTGACCACCTGTGCTCCAGGGTGTGAGTGGAGGACCTCAGACACCACTGCCCACCAGACTCCCGCTCTGAGCTGGGGCAGGCAGGGAGGGCGTCCTGTCCTAGCCTACCCTGGGAGCTCTTGCAGGGGAAGCACAAATGGAAGAATCAGGTCACTGTGGAGCCCTGGCAGTTTTAGGTCCACAGTGACAAAGTGGCTCGCCTGAGTTGGGGATGAGGACAATTCCATGAGGTAAGGGATGGGAGAGCTCTGTAAACAGGGTCACTGCTCCTGAGCCATTAGGAAGGGCTCACTTACACTGGAAAGGCAGGGCTGAAATAAAGATAAATTAGCGGCTGTGTGGGTGGGCAGAGCACAGGGCAGGTGAGAGACATGCCTCCAAACCCTTCGCCATTTCCGATGGTCACTGTCATCACTGACTGCCTAGATGGAGGGCACGGGGTAAGGCTGGGGAAGTTTAAGTGGAAAAGCCAGAAGAGACAACATCAGCCCACAGAAGCCATCTGGGGGAGCAGAGGTGCTGCCAAGTGCCGGTGGCCCAATGGGACAGCGTGGGACACTGGCTTGAGGCAGGTGGAGTGGTGGAGATAGGGTGAGCTTTGGGCCTCAATCTACCTTGGGCCTGCATCTTATCTCTATGAGCCCGAGTTTCCTCATCTATAAAATGGGCAGAGTAATACCTCCAGGATTTTAGTGAGAATTAAATCATTTGTGTGTGCAATGCAAAATGTTCCAATCTATTAACCTCTGTTGTTTTTTTCTCTTTCTCTTCAGATTACTAGTTCTGTCCTTTCTCTTCAGATTACTAGTTCACAGTCTCAGAGGGTGGCAGGAATATGTACAATCTTGCTGGCTTTGCAATTCCAAAGGCTGCTGGTGGAGAATGAAAAGTAATTCTGGTGTGATCAAAATGCTTGGGACGACCAGTTTCCTTCCCATCACTATTGGTTCCCTGTACATTTTTCTTTATTTCACTTAGTGTAGCCTTCATTTTTTCATCTAATTTGTGACCAAATTCAACCAATTCTGTGATCATCCTGATCACCAGTGTTTTAAACTGTGCATCTGATAGGTTGGCTGTCTCTTTGTAGCTTGGTTGTGTTTTTTCTGGAGCTTTGACCAGAAGGAAAAAAGAAACATCCAATCAGAAAAGAATAAAAAAAAAAAGAATTCAAAAAATGAGGAGAAGCTTAGGAACCTCCACAGCATCTTTAAATGTTCCAACATCTGAATTATAAGGGTGCGAGAAGGAGAAGAGGAAGAGCAACAAGTGGAAAACTTATTTGAACACATAATAAAGGAGAACTTCCCCAATCTGGCAAAGGAAATAGACTTCCAGGAAGTCCAGGAAGCTCAGAGAGTCCCAAAGAAGGTGTACCCAGGGAGGAACACACCAAGGCACATCATAATTATATTAGCCAAGATTAAAAATAAGGAGAGAATCTTAAAAAGCAGTGAGAAAAAAAGGAGACAATTACCTACAAAGGAGTACCCATAAGACTGCCAGCAAATTTCTTAAAAGAAACCTTACAAGTAAGAAGAGGCTAGAAAGAAGTATTCCAACTCATGAAGGCAAGGACCTACATCCAAGATTGCTCTATCCAGCAAAGTTTTCATTTAGAATGGAAGGGCAGAGGAAGTGCTTCTCAGATAAGGTCAAGTTCAAGGAGTTCATCATCACTAAGCCCTTATATGACATGTTAAAGGGATTTATCTAAGAAAAAGGAGATAAAAAACAAAAACATGTACAGTAAAGTGACAGCAAACTCACAATTATTAACAACCACACCTAACACAAAAACAAACTAAGCAAACGACCAGAACAGGAACAGAACCACAGAAATGGAGATCACATGTAGGGATAGCAACAGGGGCATGGGAAGAGGAGAGAGGGGGAAAAGGTACAGAGAATAAGTAACATAGATGGTAGGCAGATTATAGGCAGGGGGAGGGTAAGAATAGTATGGAAATGTAGAAGCCAAAAAACTTATAAGTATGATACATGGACATGAACTAAAGTGGGGGAATGTGGGTAGGTGGGGTTGTGCAGGGTGGAGGGGAGTGAAGGGGGGAAATGGGACAACTGTAATGGCATAATCAATAAAATATTATATTAAAAAATGCTGGGGAGGAAACAGAAAGGAGCCAGACTTTTCTCAGACTAGGGAGACAGGGAGAGGAAGTGATGAGCCGGACATAGAAGGTTCCAGAAAGAGACAGACTGCCCTGCTGTGTGCTCACCTGGATGGTGCCATAGTTCAGAGGCGAGAGGGCCATGAGTTCAGCAGGCGAGCAGGACACGAACAGCGTTGCAGAGCCCATGCCTCCAGTGAAGAACAGAAGGGGCCACGTGGCCTGAAACAGGGTGTGTGAGCCACCACTCTCTGGAGCAAAGGTTAAGACTGGATGGGCTTCCTCGGACACAATGTTGCCCTGTGAATCTCCAGAAAATACCAAGGTCTAGACTTCTGCCATCCCGAGAGAATGGGGTCAGAATTAAAGTTATATAAAATGGAGAAAGTTCTATTTTTGCCCACTGGAGTTAATGGAGAATGATTGGTTTCATTCACACTTGTGAACCCCCGGCAGTAGGCCAGGTCCTGAGTGGTCACTTTGTAACATCAGCTCCCTCTATCCTACCATGGCCCCGAGATGAAGAGGTGGCCCCAAGGCCAGTCTGGCAGTGAGGAGGGGGCTGGGATACTGAAGAGGTGACTGAGGGGGCAGGACAGTGCCTGGGCCATCTCTAGATCTCCCACCAACCTGGTGTCTGGCGCGCAGCCTGCCAGCCCTCTGTGCACTGCAAGTCTGCCCTGCATTCACCCACAGAGGGGCATCCATCTTGCAGTCCTTGGTTTATTTATAGACACGCTCAGATGGCCTGATGATAACCTGGGACTATTTCAGGAGCAGCATATCAGTCTGCAGTGACATGGGGCCAGGATCAAGCCAGGCGCCCTGGGACCCTGTTAGATTGGGCAGTAGGTCTTCCCCAAAGCCCCTCCACACACCCTCTACCCCACCTGGTGCTCGCTGTCTCTGAGAATGGAGATCACTCGGGAATCCAAGCTCCTCCTGTGCTGGCCCCTTGTGTCCTCCTCTAGCTTCTGTTTTGGTCAATGTTGACTCTTTCCTACTGCTCAAAGCTGCCATTTCCATCTCTCTGGCACCTTTGTGACCCTGCTCACCTCCACTCACCCTTTCTCCTCCCCAAGACCCCGCAGTAGCTCAGGAGGACCTCCTGCACAGCCCCTGATTCCTAGCTTCATCATGTCTCCCCTCGCCCTTCTCAGCACCCCCACAGCCCCATCCCTAGGCCATCCACAAGGCAACCTGGTGAGGTTTCCTCAACTTTGCTAATGACCTCACCTATAGTATTTAACTCAGGAAAAGTGTTGCCCTCCTTGTGATGGCTGGACCTCACACAGAAGTGGTTGGGATGGGGTTGGAGAAACTGAAGTTCCAGGCTGGCAAAGGCATTCAAAAGCACAGCAAAGGAGGAAAGGCTAAAGAGCCTGGGGTGGGGGTGTTTCTCTTTAAACCAAGAAGCACAAGACATGCCATGGTATAAAGTGCCCTGGAAGTAGTGAGCTCCCCTTCACTGAAAGTATTCAAGCAGAAAGTATCACGGAATTAGGAAGCTGGGAAATGTTTGAGATATTGAATGGAGGCTGTACTATATGAGATAAAGGACCATTCAAACCTGAGGCTGAGTGAGGCCACTTTTTGGAGCAGCCTCCAAATCTCCCTCTAGGAAGCCAGCTTGAGGTGAGCTTCTGAACATTGTATGCTGAGCCCTACCTTCCCAGGAACTATACACACTGTTCCTTATCCCACAGAATCCTCCTCATCCACCCCAAGAACTCTTCCTCACCTGATCAAAGCTTAGTTTCATGCTACCTCTCACACTAATTAGAAGTTGGCATTGGCAGTCTCTCTCTCTTTGTTTTTTTCCTAAAGCAAATCTGTTCTTGAGAGTATGAGGCCATCAGGGTTTAGAGTCAAAACACTGAGCTCTGGGTGATCTGGGGTCTCTCAGAGCCTCAATTTCCTCACCTGTGAAATGGGGATAATGGTACCTACTGCACAGGTTGTTTTAGGAAGTAAACAAAAAGATGTCTAACGTGTTGTACAGATACAAGTTACTTGTTTCTGAAAGAACAAGCCAAGATTAGTTGTGCCCAGGAAAGGTGGGGGAGACATGAAGGGCGAAGGATGTCCTGAGGCCGGGAGGGGGGGTGGCGCGGAGAAATATTTGGCTGCCAAAAGCCATTAGCAGCCAGGAGAATCAGAAAAAAGGACCTGGGAATACCTGTCAGAGAAAAATGCATTAAAAGCCAGCACGTATGAAACACTGATGCATGCAACAACACGGACCAACCTTGAAAACATTATGCTCAGTGGAAGAAGGCAGACACAAAAGGTCACATATGGTATAATTCCATTTTTACGAAATGCTCGGAGTCAGCAAATCCAGAGACAGAAAGTACTTTAGTGGTTGTCAGGGCCAGGGGGGAAGGGAGGGTAAGGGTGATTACTTCATGGGTAAGGGGTTTTATTTGGGGTTATGAAATGTTTTGGAACTAGATAATGTGGTAGTTATATGGTGGTTATATGGCTGTGAATGTTCACTCTAACTTTTTTTGGTCAAAAGGTGTATGTATTCAGCACTATCACATCAGAACATATACAGAATATTGACACAATTATACAAGTATGTTAATCCTCCAGAATGTGATGTTCTAACAGATCCTCTCAGTTAATAGAAAAACATAATAATACTTGCAAGTATACAATTGATATCAACATTTAAATAATAATTGTTTTTTTAGAAACAATGTAGAAAATGACATTTGGCCACAAATAAAGATTGTTTGAATCTTAATAAAATGAAAAAATTAAATACCAGGTAATCACATGTAAAAATTAAATATGAAACATACTGTGTTTAACATAATTGACAATTAACTAAATGCCATTAAATTGCTCACTCTAAATTTACATGAATTTCATTTCATTGGAGAAAATTGACGCCACACAAACCAGCCAGCCATTCCTTCCTACCCATGTTCTTTGTGAGTAGGCAGCCAGCTGGTGGCAGAGACAAGGAAAAAAGGTGAGGGACACTAAGGCCCAGAGAGGAACAGTGTCTTGCTCAAGGTCACACAGCCTCTACGTGACAATAGCCTACATGCCCAAGTCTGTCTGCCTGCCAAGCCCACATTTTCCTGGCCCCCACACCATCTCTGTGGAACATTCTACCCTAAGGAGAGCCAAAGATCTTCCACCAGGCAGCTCTGAGGGGGTATCAGCTTCTGTAAACAGCAATAAATAGCCTGGTAGAGCAGGCCGCGCAGCTATGAGGGTGACCCTGGAACATTACCACAGAATGCTGGGAAGGCCTTGGCCATGTAACCCAGAATAGCTGAAGAGTTAATTTTTTATTTGTGATAAATGTGCTGGGCTTGGTGACAGTTCTGTGAGTGGCATTTCCTGTGATTCGTCCTGTGTTCAAACATTAACCTCCTCCCCAGGGAGGGCCGGGCAGTTTAACCATTAACCCTGTGCCCTCAACAGAGAGTCCCGCCACCCCTTCCCCACCTTGGGTGTCAGGATCCCTGTTGGGGATGGAGGTCCTGTGGGCTGTGGGCATTGGTGGCCCGGGACTTCAGGAGCTGCAGAGGCCAGCAGGGCCTGGGTTACAGGGCTGGGCCCACCCACATCTGGGTGGCCTTGGCCTCAGCCCTGCTAGCAGCTTGATTCTGCTGTGGACATAATGGGCTTGCCCACCTCCAATGGTTCTGCCCCTTTGTCATTTCCCCTGTCTTTTCAGGGTTCGAGGGGATTTTCCCCTTATCTACCACATCCGTTCTAAAGGCCACGCTGGACCTTTGGCTCTGCTTACTGATCTCTCAGCAGAGCAGGCCTGAAGGATTTCCCAGCAGGCCATCCTCAGATGTCCTCTGCCTCAGGGGCTTTTCAAAGATCCCGAGGGGGCTTCGAAAACAGATTTTCAAAGCAACAGACCCCTTTCCTATACGAAAACTGCAGAAGGCCAACATGCAAAGCAGATCCAAGTGGCCTGAGCCATATGTGCAGGATGGGGCCAGCCTGGCCACCCTCTCACCCACTGCCCCAGCCTTGCCAAACAGTCTCAAATATTACAAATCCAGCATAGCCCTTTCCTCACATGGGGAGAGTGAAGTCCCAAAGAGAGGGTTGTGGTCAGGGCCTTACCCACATCTCCCTACGAAGTTAGAGCCAGAACCAGTACAGGAGTCCCAGGAACTTTCCCAGTCCTGGATGAACAATTAGGACCATGTGGGAGCCTTAGGGAAAACAAATCACCAGACCTGTTCCAACTCAGTCCACCGGGGCACCAGTACGCTTACAATTTTCTCAAGGACTGTCAATGTGAGGCATCCATAGGGTAACTAGGCAAGTGGTTCACAGGAGAGAAGCCTCCCAGGGGCCCAAATGGACCCCACCCATCCATGGAAGAGGTCAACTGGTCTGCACCAAGGAGCTAGGGCAGAGAGGCCATCAGAGATACCTTGCCTTCACATATTCTCAATAGCCTCATGAGTTCATAAGATTATTGTCCTCATTTTAAAATTGGCAAGTTGATTGTTTCTCGGCCTTTTGGCTAAGATCAAGTGTTAAAATTGACGAGTTGAGGAGCAGAGGGGTGAAGTCTCTCACCCAAGACAGCAGAGAGAAAGTAGCAGTGCTGAGATTTCGTCCCCTAAGCTCATTTCACCAGATTCGGACTATCCATGGCCTAACAGCCCACACCACTTTCTCCTGGGCTTGCAGAAGCAAAGCTCCCCTTGTACTGATGGAGCCCAACAGGAACATCAGGGAACCCAGAAGGTCAGGCAGGAGACCTCAGCCAATGGGGTCACTTGGGGCCTGAGTGGGGTAGGCAGAGCCTTTCCAGGAGGACTTAGGAAAATAAGGGGCTTGCCTTTCTGCCCCAGGTCAGGCTCTGGTGAGCATTCCTCCATGGGTGACATGGGCTGCACTGTTCATTTCAGCTACATTTTGACAAGTGAGGCAAGCTGGGGACCAACCATATCTCCATGGGAGCCTTGCACCCCCAAAGGCTCTACTTCATCTCCCAATCTTTCCCTGGGGCCGGTTCTCTTTTGTTTTCTCCTCTTTCCCTACTCCCAGTCAAGAATCTGCTCTGACTCATTCACTCAGTAAGTCAATCAACAAACACACACAGAGTACTAAGTCTTGCAGGCCCTGTGCCATGCCCTGGGGAAGAAGAGGAGAGTGACACAGTTCCTGCTCAGGTGGAGGCAGGGACAGGCCAGCAAGCACATCTCTAATAGTGCAGTGCAGAGGTGTCAAGAGGAAACTGAGAAACACCCTGTCGGAGAAACACCCTGTCGAAGTCAGGGTGGCCAGTTACACCAATGGAGCTACGGGCATTCAGGAAATCATTCCTGCTAGACATTGAAAGGGAGAGTGCTTGGCAGAGTGAAGAAGAGAGTATAGTATAGCAGAGGGATCAGCATGTGCAAAGGCCCAGAGGCATGAGAGAAACTGACATAGTTGGGAAATCATAAGCAATTTGGTTGTGCCAAGTAGAAATGCTTGGTTTGGAGGCCTGACCTTGTCTGGTGGGCAAGAAGCTAGACTTCATGCTGGAAACACTGGAGAGCAAAGGGACATTTTATACACTTCAGATGATAATTTTTAACGTAAATGTCCCTTACCTCTTAGTGTGAACTATGTTCACCATCATCTCTCCCAAATGCTTGGAATTCTAGGCCTTATCTCTCAGGACTGAATGAAAGCCCCATGCACTGTCATTGGAATTTTAGGCATTTATCCTGAGGACATGCACATAGAGGGCAGCTGCCAGCTCTGCTGCACCCAAGGCTGGCCTTGGTGCCTCGCTGTCGGCTGTTCCAGGGAATTGGAGGGTTCTAGGAAGGTCTGGAAAATCAGGAGGCTTTGGCTCAGTGGTGCCCCCAGTGAGCACCATAAGACCGTGGTCTGGCTGCTCACAAACAGATTCCAGGAGTAGAGAGGAAGGAAAGGATTGAGCTATGGGAGGAAGTCTCCTGTCCCTTTCCCTCAGACAACAGATGGGTGAATTGGCTAAAGCCCACTGCAACATCCAAACACCCTCACCTGATGCAACCACAGTCTCATTGTCTCCTGGACAGAAGAGTCCCTTGCCCTGACCTGCCCTGAAGTCTCAACTGCACACATCTAACCTGGTCTCCTTTCACCCCTTCCTCCTGTTGTTGTTGAGGTTGAACACTTGTGGATCCTACTGAAACCCACCGTTTCCCATCTCACCCCCAAGGAAATTCGTCATAAACCAACCAATGTGAAAACTACAAAATGTTACTGAAGGAGATTAAAGACACAATAAATGGAAAGACACCCTGTGCTTATGGATTTGATGACTTAATACTGGTAGAGATGTCAATACTACCCAAAGCAATAAATGGATATAGTAATCTATCAAAAACCCAGTGATGAAAATATTTCACTTAATATTTATTTATTTAGTATTTATTTAACATTATTTGCAGAAATAGGAAACTCCATCCTACAATTTTAATGGAATTTCAAGGGACCTGGAATAGCCAAAACAATCTTGGGAAAAAATAGCAAAATTGGGATCTTACTGACTTACTGATTTCAAAACTTACTACAAAGCTACAGTAATTAAAATAGTGTAGTACTGGCATAAAGGCAGACATGTAGACCAATGGAACAGAATACAGAGCCCAGAAATAAACACTCATATATATGGCCAAATGAATTTTGACAGGTTTGCCTAGGCTACTAAATGGGAAAGTATAGGCTTTCAACCAATATTGCTAGGAAAACTAGATATCCACACACGAAAGAATGAATTTGGACCCTTACCTTACATCATACACAAAAATTAACACAAAACACACCAAGGCCCTAGCCAGGTCAGTAAGTTTGCTAGAACATTGTCCCATACATCAAAATGTTGTAGGTTGGATTCCAGGTCAGGGCACATACCTAGGCTGTGAATTCAGTCCCTGGTCAGGGTGTGTATGGAAGGCAACCAATTGACGTTTCTCTCTCACACTGATGTTTCTTTCTCTCTCTTTCTCTCTCCCCACTCCCTCCCCACCTTCCTCTTTCTCTAAAATCAACAAACATATCCCCTGGTGAGGAGTGAAAAAAACATTTAAAAAATGGGCAAAGAACTTAAATGTAAGAGCTAAACCCACAAAATTATTAGAAGAAAACACAGAGGGAAATCTTAATGAGCTTGGATATGACAATGATTTCTTGGACATGACACCATGAAAACAACAGACAATGAAGGTAGAAACAAATACACTGGACTATATCAAACTTAAAAACTTCTGTGCATCAAAAACACACTCAATATAGTGAAAAGGCAATTTACAGAATATGAGAAATTATTTGTAAATCAGGTACCTAATAAAGGGTCTATATCTGGAATATATAAAGAACTCTCACAACTCAACAAAAAACCTAAACAACCTTATTTAAAAATGGGCAAAGAGCTTGAATACACATTTATTCAAAGAAGTCATGCAAATTACCAACAGCACATAAAAAATGCTCAACATCAATTAAGGAAATTCACAACAAAGCCTCAATGAGACATCACCACATTGCACCCATTTGGATGACCACTATCAAAAAAAAAGAGAGAGAGAGACAAAAACAGGTGTTGGTAAAGATCTGGAGAAATTCGAACATCTGTGTACTGTTGGTGAGAATGTAAAATGGTGCATCCACTATGAAAAACAGTATGACTATTCCTCAAAAAATTAAAAATAGAATTATGAAATGATTCCAGCAATTCTACTTTTTGGTAAATACCCCCAAAAACTCAAATCAGGGACTTACAAGAGGCATTTCCACACCCATGTTCATAGCAACATTATTCACAACTGTTATAAGGAAGAAGCAATACAAGTGTCCTTCAAGGAATGAATGGACAAACAAAATATGGAGTATTATTCAGTCTTAAAAAGGAAGGCAATTCTGGACTTCTGGCCAAGATGGAGGCATAGATAGACTTTGCCTCTGCACACAACCAAAGGAAAGACATCAACAAATCTAAAAACAAAAAACAACCAGAACTGCCAGGAAATCAAACTGTATGGAAGCCTGACAACCAAGGAGTTAAAGAAGAAATATTCATCCAGACTAGTAGGAAGGGCAGAGATGGGCAGCTGGGGCAGAGAGGACTCCTGGTAAGGCAGTAGCTGGAGGACCAGTGAGGGTGAGACAGCAACTGGTAGTCCCATATTTGCATGCAGATGAACCAGGAGGAACAACTGGGGATCAAGACAGACCACACAACCCAGGGTCCCAATGGGGGAAAACAAAGCCTCAAAACCTCTAACTGAAAAAACCTGTTGGGGTTGAGACAGCAGGAGAAAGTCCCAGCCTCATAGGAGAATTTACTGGAGAGACCCACAGGGTCCTAGAACATACACACTCCCATCCACCTAGGAATTAGCACCAGAGGGGCCCAATTTGCTTGTGGGTAGAGGAGGAAGTTACTGAAAGCCAACCAAGAGCTGAGCAAGGGGCATTGTTTCCTCTTGGACCCCTCCCCCACATATAACGCCGCAATGTAGCAACGTGGATGCCCCTCCCCCTGGAGAATACCTAAGGCTCTGCCCCTTACTACATAACAGGTGCACTGAGACAAACAAACAAACAAAAACATGGCCCAAATGAAAGAACAGACAAAGCTCCAGAACAAATGCAACTAAGTGATGAAGAGATAGCCAACTTATCAGATGCACAGTTCAAAACACTGGTAATCAGGATGCTCACAGAAATGATGCAAAATGGAGGAAAAAATGAAGGCTATGAAAAGTGAAATAAAGGAAAATGTACAGGGAACCAACAGTGAAGAAAAGGAAACTGGGATTCAAATCAACAGTTTGGAACAAAAGGAAGAAATAAACATTCAACCAGAACAGAATGAAGAAACAATTCAAAAAAATGAGGAGAGGCTTAGCAACCTCTGGGACAATTATAAACGTTCCAACATCCAAATCATAGGGGTGCCAGAAGGAGAAGAACAACAGCAAGAAATTGAAAATTTATTTGAAAACATAATGAAAGAGAACCATCCTAATCTGGCAGAGGAAATAGACTTCCAGGAAGTCCAGGAAGCTCCGAGAGTCCCAAAGAAGTTGGACCCAAGGAAGCACATACCGAGGCACATCATAATTACATTAGCCAAGATTAAAGAGAAGGAGAAAATCTTAAAAGCAGCAAGAGAAGAGATAGTTACCTACAAAGGAATGCCCACAGACTATCAGCTCGTTTCTCAAAAGAGACCTGACAGGCAAGAAGGGACTATTCAAAGTCATGAAAGGCAAGGACCTACATCCAAGATTACTCTACTCAGCAAAGTTATCATTTAGAGTGGAACTCCAGATAAAGTAAAGTTTAAGGAGTTCATCATGACCGAGACCTTATTCTATGAAATGTTAAAGAGATTTATCTAAGAAAAAGAAGATCAAAAATATGAACAGTAAAATGAGAACAAACTCACAACTATCAACAACCAAACCTAAAAAAACAAAAACAAAAAAAACCGAACTGAGCAAATAACTAGAACAGGAACAGATTCACAGAAATAGAGATCACAGGGAGGGTTATCAGTAGGGAAGGTGAGCAGGGAGAATGGGGGAAAAGGTACAGGGAATAAGAAGCCTAAATGGTAGGCATAAAACAGATAGGGAGAGTTTAAGAATAGTATATGAAATGTAGAAGCCCAAGAACTTATGTGTATAACCCATGGACATGATATGGTGAGGGAATGATGGTGGGTGGGGGGTACAGGCTGGATGGGAATAAAGGGGAAAAGTGGGACAACTGTAAAAGCATAATCAATAAAATATATTTTTAAAAGGAAGGAAATTCATTTACATGCTATAATATTAATGAAGTTTAAGAACATTTTGATAAATAAGCCAATCACAAAAAGACAAATACTATATGATTCCAGTTATGTGAAGTACATAGAACAGTCCAATTCACAGAAACAGAAAGTAGAATGATGGTTTCTAAGGGATAACAGAAGGGGAAAGGGAGTTGTTGTTGAATGGGTGTAGGGTTCTAACTATGCAAGATAAAGAGAGTTTTGAAGGTTGATTTCACTTTGTTGATATCAAAGTGAATGAATGCACTTAGCGCTATTGCGCTGTACACTTAGTAATAAATAAGATTGTAAATTTTATGTTACGTGCTTTTGTTACACTAAATGACTGTGAGAAAACAGTATGGAATTTCCTCAGAAAACTAAAAATGGAACTGCCGAGGACTTCTGCCAAGATGGAGGTGTAGGTGGAAGCACAGCACCTTCTCACACAACCAAGTTCAAAAACAACAAAGTTTTAGCAACAAAAATGCAGCCAAACCACACAAAATTGAACTACACAGAAGTCTGACAACAACAAACCCTTCAGCCAAATCAGTAAGAGGGGGAGAGCCAGCAGCAGAGCAGGGTTGGGCAGGAAAGATCCACCTGACCAACCGGGGCATGCAACCCAGGCGCACAACGCAGGCGCACCGGCAGCCGTGGGCAGATCCCAGATGAGAAGTAGCAGGTGGACCCATTGAGGGCTGACCACAGTCACACATTTGAGCGCATATAAGCCAGTGATGAGACAGACCGTGCAGGCTCCAGTCACAGAAAGTGGCAGAGGGGACCGCCATTGTCCCTCTCTGACTCTGCCCCCACATACAGCATCACAAATCAGCGACCTGGGTGGCCTCTCTCTGACCCACCCCCACATACAGTGTCACAGACCAGCGACCTGGTTGGCCCTGCCATGGTGAACAACTAAGGCTCCGCTCCTCATATGTAACAGGCACGAACAGATCAAAACATGGCTCAAGAACAACTCAGAGCCCCAGAGCCGATAAATCTAAGCAACAAAGAAATAGCCAAACTTTCAGATGCACAGTTCAAAACACTGGTGATCAGGATGCTCACAGAACTGGTTGATTTTAGTCACAAATTAGAGGAATATATGAAGGCTAAACTAATTGAAATGAAGGGAAATGCACAGGAAACCAATAGTGATGGAAAGGAAACTGGGACTCAAATCAAGGGAGTGGACCAGAAGGAAGAAAAAAATGAACAAACAGAAAAGGATGAAGAAATAAGAATTCAAAAAAAAATGAGGAGAGGCTTAGGAACCTCCAGGACATCTTTAAACATTCCAACATCTGAATTATAGGGGTACCAGAAGGGGAAGAGGAACAGCCACCAGTGGAAAACTTATTTGAACAAATAATAAAGGAGAATTTCCCCAATCTGGCAAAGGAAATAGACTTTCAGGAAATCCAGGAAGCTCAGAGGGTCCCAAAGAAGTTGGACCCAAGAAGGAACACACCAAGGCACATCATAATTACATTACCCAAGATTAAAATGAAAGAGAGAATCCTAGAAGCAGCAAGAGATAAGGAGATAGTCACCTACAAAGGAGTTCCCATCAGACTGTCAGCTGATTTCTCAAAAGAGACCTTACAGGCAAGAAGGGGCTGGAAAGAAGTATTTCAAGTCATGAAAACCAAAGACCTACAACCAAGATTGATCTATCCAGCAAAGCTTTCATTTAGAATGGAAGGACAGATAAAGTGCTTCTCAGATAAGATCAAATTCAAGAAGTTCATCATCATCAAGCCCTTACTGTATGAAATGTTAAAGGGACTTACCTAAGAAAAAGAAGATAAAAAATATGAACAGTGGAAGGACAGCAAACTCACAGTTACTAAGAACCACACCTAAAATAACAACAAACTAAGAGGACAGCTAGATCAGGAGCAGAACCATAGAAATGAAGATTCCATAGAGGGTTAGCAACAGGGGAGTGGGAGAAGGAGAAGGGGGGAGAAGGTACAGAAAATAAGTAGCATAGATGGTAGGTAGAAAATAGGGGGAGGGCAATAATAGTATGGGAAATATAGAATCTAAAGAACTTGAGACATGTGGTCATAAACTAAAGGAGGGGAATGGTGGGGGAGGAGTGTGCAGGGTGGAGAGGAGTGAAGGGGGAAATAGAACTATAATGGCATAATCAATAAAATATATTAAAAAATAAAATAAAAATGGAACTGCCTTTTGACCCAGCAATTCCACTGCTGGGTTTATACCCTAAGAATCCCAAACCTCTGATTCAAAAGATTTAAGCACCCCTATGTTCATAGCAGCATTATTTACAATAGCCAAGTGCTGGAAACAGCCTAAGTGCCCATCAGTAAATGAATGGATAAAAAACTGGTATGTTTACACAATGGAATACTATGCAGAAGAAAGAAAGAACTCCTACCTTTTGCAACAGCATAGGTAAAACTGGAGAATTTTATGCCAAGTGAAATAAGCCAATTGGTGAAAGACAAATACTATATGATCTCATCTGTAAGAGGAATCTAATGAACAAAATAAACTAATGAGAAAATAGAACCAGAAGCATGGAAACATGGAACAAACTGACAACAACCAGAAGGGAGAGGGGAGGGGGATAAAGGTAAAAAGCAGGGGAAGAGACTAGTCAAAGAACACATATGAATGACCCATGGCCAGGGACAACAGTATGGGGATTGACTGTGGGAGTGGGTGGTGGGCTGTGTGGAGAAAGGCAAGGGGGAAAAATTGGGACAACTATAATATAATAATAATAATAATTTTTTTTAAAAAACTGAACAGTATTCCATTGGATGTACACATATCCAATGGATTTTGTTTACCCATTCATCAACTGACAGACACTTGGGTTGTTTCCACCTCTTGGCTACTTTAGCTAGTGTTACTGTGAACACACACATACAAGCATTTATTTGAATACCTGTATGGATTTTTTCTTCTAAGATATTTTTATTTATTTTTATAGACAGAGAGGGAGAGAGAAGGAGAGGGAGTGCAACATCAATGTGTGGTTGGTTGCCTCTTGTATAGCCCCGTACTGAGGACCTGGCCTGCAACCCAGGCATGTGCCCTGACTGGGAATCGAACCAGCGACCTTTTGGTTTGCAGGCCCACACTCAAACCACTGAGCTACACCAGCCAGGGCTGGATTTTTTTCTTAATGCAACCCCTCCTGGCCCTTAGATGTGGGAAAACAAAGAGGCTAAGTTAAGGGGCTGAAAATGAAATTAACATTTAAGTATCAAATTAATAATGTTTCAAGTCTTGATTAGTAATAATAATTAATGTTTAAATTAATAGTATTAAAAAACACCTGTATTTAACGTGTGTTATCTCATGTATTATAATTCTAAAGTAGACAACCACTTTATAAACCAGAAAACTGAGGCTCAGAAGGTTAAATAATTTGTTGATGGTCACACAGCCAGTGACCATGGTTTTTCTGGCTCCACGCTGCTGTTCTAACTACCTCACTCATCAAACTAGCATTGGAGGTGAGTGAATAGATGAGAGGCGCATTGCCTTGACAAGTAATTCTTCCCAAACTCTTACCTTGGTGAAGTTATCATGCAGAAACAAATGGTACGAAAACCTTGGCTATGTGCACAAGCCCAGAGAAAGAAAGAATGGGGATGCTCTGGCTTTTTAGGTATGTGTAGACGGATCCCCGGAATCACTCTAGATCTTTCCCTCCAGCTGATTGTCTGAATGAACACAGCTATTCCAGCCCCCTACATCCTCACCCTGGTCTAGAGGACAAGCTTCCCCTGACACAGTAGGAGTGGACACGATCCATGTCACAACTGGACAAAGGTGGGCTACGTACCTGGGGCTGGCTGAACCACGTCTAGGTCTCCTGTCCTCTCTTTGGAGAGTTCCTGCAGGCACTGGTCTTGTTCCTCCCTCAGCACTCGTACCACATCACATAGTCGAGGGAGGGCTCCAACCTGCAAATCCAAAACCAAGAATGCTCATCACTGCAACTAAGTTGATTCTACCACATAAGGACTTACTGTGAGCAGAATGGGGCTACACAATGGAGATTCAAATTCAGGAAGGCAAAGCACCTGCTCACAATTCTTAGCGAGGTACAAGCAGCCATTTTTAGGAGGGAGTTCAGAACAACAATCTTCAGCTTGTCCACTTGCAAATCTTACCCTTAAGTTTACCAAGGCTTCCAAATCCAACAAGCCATTTGCTTTATGGGCACCTCACTATTAGTCTGTAGCACTTAATGTATTCCACTCCAATTGTATTTGTTTCTCATGTTTCAAAAGCTTATTGGTGTATATAAAACCAATAGTGGCTGCAGGGAGGAGTTGAAAAGGAGAGCTGAGGAAAGACTGGCACATAGTCCTGGCTTCCCAGAGTCAATTTCCAAAACATTAGTCCATTCTTTCATTTGTACCTGAGACTTTAAAAAAATGTGAATGCATAAATGAATGAACAACTGAACAGAGTACTAAATTGAACTCCTACTTTACTTTCTACCAAGTATAGGATTATAATATTACAAATTCCTTTCACACACATTGACTTATTTAACTCTCAAAATAACCCTATAAAACTCAGCAAAGTGGAAATAGAAGGAACATACTGCAACTTAATAAAGGCCATATATGACAAATTCACATACTCAATGGTGAAGAGCTAAAAGTGTTTCCCTTAAGAACAGGATCAAGACAAGGATGTCCTCTTTCACCACTTTTTTTCCACATAGTACTGGAAGTCCTAGTCACAACAATGAGACAAGAAAAAGAAATAAAAAGCATCTAATTTGGAAAAGAAGAAGTAAAATTGTCATTATTTGTAGATGACATGATACTATATAAAGAGAACCCTAAAGATTCCACAAAAAAACTATTAAAACTGATAATGAATTAAGTAAAGTAGCAGCATATAAAATCAATATTAAGAAATTGGCTGCATTTTTATACACCAATAACTATCAGAAAGAGAAATTAAGAAAATAATCCCATTTACAATTGTATCAAAAAATAAAATACCTAGGAATAAATTTAACCAAGAAGGTAAAGACCTGTACTCAAAAAACTATAACAATTGAGAAAAAATTGAAAAAGTTACAAATAAATGAAAACAAATAAACAAACAAAATATAACCAGAGACACTGAAATTAAGAACAAACTGACAGTAAGCACAAGGGAGGGGGGAGGGAGATAATGGGGAAAAGAAGGGAAAGGGTCATCGAGGAACATGGATAAAGAACCCATGGACAAAGTTGAAAGGGTAGGATGAGGGTGGGAGGTGGGGGTGGGCAGGGTGGAGGAAAGTGGTGGTGGGTAAATGGTGACAACTGTATTTGAACATTAATAAAAAATGATTAAAAAGAAAGAAAGAAAGAAAACATATACCATGCTCATGGATAGGAAGAGTAACATTGGTAAAAATGTCTATACTATCCAAAGCAATTTATAGATTTGATGCAATCCCCATCAAAATACCAGTGGTATGTTTCCAGAACTAGAACAAGTAATCCAAAAATTTATATGGAACCACAAAAGATCCCAAATAGCCACAGCAATCTTGAGAAAGAAGAACAAAGTTGGAGGTACCACACAACATGATATCAAACAATACTACAAGACTATAGTCATCAAAACAACATGGTATTGGCATGAAAACAGACACATAGATCAATGGAAAAGAACAGAGAGCCCAGAAATAAGACCACACCTATATGGTCAATTAATATTTGATAAAGGAGGCAAAAACATACAAGAGGGTAAATACAGGTTATTCATTAAATGGTATTGGGAAAATTAGATACATGCAAAAAACAAAACTAGATCACCTTCTTACACCATATACAAGAATAAAATCAAAGTGAATTAAAGACTTAACTGTAACACTCAAAACCATAAAACTCCCAGAAGAAAACATAAGCAGTAAAATCTCACACATTGCTTTTAGCAATATTTTCTTATATATCTTCTTGGACAAGATAAACAAAAGAAAACATAAACAAATGGGATTACATTAGACTAAAAAAGTTTTTGCACAGCAAAGGAAACCATCAACAAAATGCAAACAACCTACCAATTGGGGCAAGATATACACTAATGATACACCTGTTAAGGGATTATTATCCAAAATTTATAAAGACCTTCTTAACACATATACTTCTTAACACACACATAAAAATGCCCAAATAGTTCAATTTTTAAAAATGGGTAGAGGACCTGAATAGACATTTCTCTAAAGAGAGATATACAGATGACCAACAGACATGAAAAGAAAGCACTAATCATCAGATAAATGCACATTAAAACCACAACAAGAATTAAAACCTCACACCTGTCAGAATGGCTATCATCAGTAAGTCAACAAACAACAAGTGTTGCCAGGCTGTGGAATAAAGGGAATCCTCGTGCATTGTTCATGGGTTGCAAATTGGTGCAACCACTATGGAAAACAATATAGAGGTTCCTCAAAAAACTAAAAATAGAACTGTCTTATGACCCAGTAATTCCATTTCTGGATATTTATCTGAAGAAATCCAAAACAGTAATTCAAAAATATATATGAAGCATATTTACAATAACCAAGATATGAAAGCAACCCAAGTTCACATTAGCAGACAACCGGATAAAGTGGTACATATATACAATGATATATTACTCAGAAAAAAAAAGAATGAGATCTTACTCTTGCAACAACATGAATCTAGAGGGTATTTTGCTGAATAAAATAAATCATAAAAATAAGGACAAATATCATATGACTTCATTTATATGTAAAATCTAAAGAACAAAATAAATGAACAAGCAAAACAGAAACAGACTCATAGATACTGAGAACAAACTCATAGCTTCCAGATGGTAGGGAAATTACGGGCTGGGTGAAAAAAGTGAACAGATTAAGAAGTACAAATTGGTAGTTACAAAATAGTCATGGGAATGTAAAGTACAGCATATGGAATATAATTAATGCTACTGTAATAACTGTGTACAGTGTCACATGGGTACTAAACTTATGGGGGAGGAATACCTCTGTAAATTACATAAATGTTTAACCACTATGCTATACACTTGAAACTAATATAAAATAATATTGGATGTCAATTGTAATTAAAAATAAAAATAACCCATAAAGAGAAACAGAAAGGGCAAGGCCCGCAATGGTTAGGGGATGTGACCAAGGTTGTCCATTTAGGGACCTCAGTTTCAATAACCAGCCTTCCATCAGGTAAAAGACCAGGGTTTATACCCTCTTGACAATCAAAAGGTTTCATACTATATGATTACACTTATATAACATTCTTGAAATGACATAATTGTAGAAGTGGGGAACATATTAGTTGCTGTCAGAAGGGGTGTGACTATAACAGAGCACCATGAAAGATCCTTGGGAAAGAGAAATGTTCTTTACTTTGATTGTATCACCATCAATATCATGGATGATTAATCAAAACCTTGCTCACTCGCAAACACTAAAAGAAAAATAACATTTGTTGTTGTTACCACTGAGATTATTTTGATTGTTATGCAGCATAGCTGACTGACACAGGGTGGGGAATAGATCTTAGGGCAGCATCAACATAAATAGATAAGAAGTGAAGTTTCCCATATTGGGTAGCAATTTGCACTGTTGGAGATTGGAGGATGAGGATATTCCACAAAGAAGTCTTTAGAGCAATGGAGCAAGATCAGAAATGAGGGAACACCTAGAATGGCAACCACATCTCCAAGGAAAAGTTCAATTTCCTTGCTGTTTTTCCCCTGGGACTATAGTAAAATAATAATCAGAGGACAGTTTAACTTTTTCTTCTCATCCTGCACTTCTTTTTTCTAACTTGCAGTAAAATATATATGACATAAAATTTACCATTTTTGCCATGTTTAAATACAATTCAGTGGCATTGAGTACATTTACAATGTTGTACAACCACCATCACTATCCATCTCCAGAATTTTTCAACATCCCAGCAGAAACTGTCTCCATTAACCACTAATCCCCGTTCCCCCTCGCCCCTCCCCTGGCAACCTCTTTTCTACTTTCTGACTCTATGAATTTGCCTGTTCTAAGTAGAATCATACAGTATTTGTTCCTTTGGGTCTGGCTTATTTCACACTCATGCTGCAGCATCTATAAGAATTTCATTCAGCCCTGGCTGGCGTAGCTCAGTGGATTGAGCGCGGGCCTGCGAACCAGAGTATCGCGGTTCGATTCCCAGTCAGGGCACATGCCTGGGTTGCAGGCCAGTTCCCAGCAGGGGACTCACAAGAGGCAACCACACATTGATGTTTCTCTCCCACTCTTTCTCCTTCCCTTCCCCTCTCTCGAAAAATAAATAAATAAAAATATTTTAAAAAAAAGAATTTCATTCATATGTAATGCTCAATAATATTCCATTGCATGTATATATCACTTTTTCTTCACCCATTCATCTGGTTATGGACACTTGGGTTTTTTCTACCTGTTGGCTATTGTGAATAATGCTGTTACAAATATGGGTGTACAAATATCTCTTTGAGTGCCCATTTCCAATTCTTTTAGGTATACACCCAGAAATAAAATTGCTGGATCATATGGCGATACTATGTTTACTTATTTTTCCTATGTTTATTTTTTTAAGGAACCATTGAACTGTTGCCCACAGCAGCTACATCATTTTACATTTTCACCAACAGTGAACAAGGGTTTAATTTTTTCTACATTCTCTTCTACTCCTTGTTATTGTTTTGTGTTAATAACAACCATCCTGACTCTGGCTGGCGTAACTCAATGGATTGAGTGCCAACCTGCGAACCAAAGGGTTGCTGGTTGGATTCCTAGCCTAGGGTACACCTCTGTTAGACATCTATCAACAGTTCTTTGTTTTTCCTCTGGAGACCTGTCTCCCACAGTCCTTCTCCCTCTTGCTCCAGTCTGGGCCTGCTGCCTGGCGATGGTTTGGAGTAGCTGCTTCCCAACTCTCCCAGCTGGAGCCTGTTTCCTAGATTCCATGTATTTTTCCTACCTTTCCTTCCTTGTTTGGCAGAAGCACATTCTCTAGTAATGTCTTAAGAAAGTGTACATAGGAGGTTAAATTTTTTAATCTTTGCAAGAATGAAAAAGTTTTTATTGATTTGAGAGAACAGTAAGTTGAAAATAATTTTCCTTCCAAATTTTCAAGGCATTTCTCCTTCTCTCTTCTGTGTTATTGACAAGAAATTTATTTCTGACTCCAAATCTTTTGTATATGACATTTGCTTACTTTCTAGAAATATTTAGAATTTTTGTTTGTCTTTTGTTATGTTAAAATTTCTTGATGAAATGGTTTTGTTTTGTATCTATTAATTAGAATTTCAGTAGGCATTTCTATCTGAAGATTTGCACTTTTAATTTCTGGGAACTTTAAAAACATTGTTATTTATTTTATTTCCTCCTTTCCTCTTCTCTATTCTGCCTTCCTAAATTCATGCAGGTTGAATAATAAACAACATGGATCAATCCTCTAATCTTTGTTTGGTCTGTGTAATCTTTCTGGGATATTTCCTTGACGTCACCAGCTAAGTTTCCAACAAATGTTTTTTCATCATACATTTACTTCCCAAACAGGCTCTCTTATTCTCTGATGATTCCTTTTCCATGGCATCCTCATTTCCACACTTCCTCTACCTGGTTCCCTTTTAAAAGAAATTTTGAAGAACACGATATTGGTTGTAGTCTTGTGTTTTAAGTTTTTCCTCCTCTCTGCATGGTCTGTTTCCCTTCTTCTGCTTGTTCACTTCCATGTTGAAGGCCTTTCTCAGCGTCATGTTTAAGCTTGAGGCACAAAAGTGGACCTCAGAAACACTTTGGGCCTGAACTGTCTATTGACTGGCGACCTTCACTGTAAAATAATCAGGTCAAGAAGGACCACATGGTCAGCATCTATAGGGTGTTTCTCCCCTGGTCTGGGCCCTTCTGAGGTGCTACAGGCCAACCAGACAACTTCTCATCTATGTAAGTCCCTTCCACGCATTGCAGGCATTTAGGTTGTTCTTTTTCCTACACAGCCACCACCACTTCATTCACTTTCCATTTCTCAAACATTTCTTGAAAGCTCTGCTTTCTTGTCTCTTGTCTTGTTCTCTTTGACTTTGTGGTTTTAAACTCTTTGATTCCTTTACTGTCACTTTAAGGACACTCCCAGGGGAGGAGCAGATAAACACATGTGGTTAATCTGCCATTTTTAACTGGATGTCCTAATGTGACATAAGGAGAAATATATATTTGGTTATTGTCCCTGGTTCCTGACATAGTGCTCCTAAAAGCCTTGCAATTTCTTGAGTAATGGGGTGAGAGGAGTATCTTTGGTTTTTTTTTTTTAGTTTCTGTAGTATCTTTTAATATTTGGTCTTAATCCCCAGATCCTGATACAAGAACTTCTAAGGCCCTTGGAATCTCCAAAGTGATAGGTGATGAGTGACTTCTCATGTGCTAATAAGATGACTTGTGGCTGGAGGCCTGAAGATAGTTTCAGGTTGGGTGCTAGTCACCAGAAAGACCAGCCATGTGGTTAGAAGGTTGGAACTTTCAGCCCCACTCTTCCAACTACTTGAAAGGAGACAGAGGCCAGAGACTGAGTTAATCAATGATGAGAAATGATTTCGTCAGTAATGCCATGTAATAAAAACTCCATAAACAAACACCCTGAACAATAGGGTTTGGAGGGCTTCCAGGTTGGTGACCACATCAACATGCTGGGAGGGTGCCACATCCAGAAAAGGGAATGGGAGCTTCATGTGCCCCCTTCCTTGCCCTATGCATCTCTTCTACTTGGCTGTCCCTGAGTTGTAAGTTTTACAATAAGCCAGTAATAATAAGTAAAGGGCTTTCCTAAATTCTGTGAGTTGTTCTAGTGAATTAATGACCCTGAGGAGGTTCATGGGAACCCCCAATTTATAGCTAGTTGGTCAGAAGTATAGGTGGCCCAGATTTGTGATTGGTGTCTGAAGTAGGAGCAGTCTCGTGGGACTGGGTCCTTACCTGTGGGGTCTGTGCTAACTTCAGGTAGTTAGAGTCACAGTTGAATTAAATTGTAAGGCACCGAACTGATGTCTGGAAGGTTGAATAATTGGTTGTCAGTGTGAATTAAAAAAATCTCATATACTTAGTAATCTCATATACTCCTGGCTGCTGCAGCTTAGTGGATTGAGCACTGGTCTGAGAACCAAAGGGTTGTTGGTTCAATTCCCAGTCAGGGTACATGCCTGGGTTGCAGACCAAGTCCCCAGTAGAAGGTGTATAAGAGGTAACTACACATTGATGTGTCTCTACCTCTTTTTCTCTCCCTTCCCCTCTGTCTAAAAATGAACAAATAAAATATATATATTTTAAATTTCATATATTTGGTGTTACAGTGAACTGTTTTGAGCAGAAAATACCAAAGTAGTTGGTACCAAGAAGGCAGTTCTGTTTGGTAGTAAAAACAGCACCTAAGCCCTAGGTACCTTTAAAAATATGTACTCCTGCCCTGGCTGGTGTGACTTGGTGGATTCAGTGCCAGACTGAGAACCAAAGGGTAACCAGTTTGATTCCCAGTTGGGCGCATGCCTGGGTTGCAGGCCAGGTCCCCACTGGAGGGTGCTTGAGAGGCAACCACACACAGATGTTTCTCTCCCTCTCTTTCTCCCTCCCTTCCCCTCTCTAAAAATGAATAAGTAAAATCTTTTTATAAAAATATATGTACTTCCCATAAATTAAAAAAGAGATTGTCAGAAAAAATTACTAAATGGTGCTTTTCTTTATTATTTAAATTGGTAAAAACCATACATATATTTTCCTCTTCAGTTTCAGAGTTCAAGTCCAAGCCATCTCTATATCTAAAGTTTTTTTAATATTGCTAAAATCATGTCAGAGTCTTTAAAACACTTGGACCACAAAATTTTTCATATAATCTTGTCTTTTCCTGAAATTTTAAGTTGACTTTTTTTCTCGTTGATCACAAAATTCATAGGCCTTCACCACACACACACATACACATATACATATATACATATGTATATATATATGTGTGTGTATGTATATATGTATCATAGTTGTACTCCCAGGTTCTGAATAGAACCACGCTGGGTAACACTGCCAACTGGCTTCTGTGGGACTTGCCCCCAGGAGCCCTTTGATTTTCTAAACTACTGTAAATTCTCTTTGGTTTGTTGCAGAACTATGGAATCAGTATGTGTCCATGGTCATTTGGGGTAAAGTCCATTTTTTAATCCCATATTTCATATTTAGTTTTGGTTTTGCTAGGAGATAACTTACAAGGGTGTTGTTCTTGTCATTGTTTGTTTGTTTGTTTTAGAGAAGACACTTAAGTTGTAAGCTTTCTGAGATCTTGTACATCTAATAGTGTCTCTGGTAGGCAGTGATTCAGCACCCAGTAATGGCTGGCCTGCTATAGAGTATAAGTTCACACCTGTTGGTTGATGATTTGTGACTTGCTTCCACCATCCACTTCTTTGGGGAATTTTCTTGGATGGTAGACATACTCCGAGATGTCTTCTCTGCCTTTTAGCCAACAACCCCCTCCTCTCCCATCCCAGAAAAGACCCCTTCATTGCAAGGTAGATTGGTTTATGCGGTGAGGTCCCATCTCACTGATCAGGCCAACAGAGAAAACCTCACCCAGCTTAAGACAATCTGCTTCCCTCTCCTGGATATTTGCTATTGGAATTGGGAGTAACATCCATCTCTCTAATTACTGAAGCATGTAAGCTTCAAAGCTATAGGGTAGCCATTTTTTAACCCAAACAAAGCAACAGAAAAGTCCAGTCTGCAGAGAAAGAGAGAGAATAATAAAGGAAACCCCAAAGTAAGAGGAAAGATGTCAAAAGACAGTTCTGTAGGTTATTTTAGAGTTCAATTTTAGACTCAAATCTGAAAAGGTAAAGTCTGGAAGGAAGTATAATAAAATCCTATTAAATTGTGAAGAAGGTAAAGAAGTTCAACATCACTTCGCTTATCACATTTTATAATATAATTACTTGCTTGCTAACTTGAGACAGACAAGATATAGTTTCAAGAAGGAACAAAAATGAAATGCTAGTCTAGTTTATACAGTGAGAAATAAGAAGAGGAACTCACTATCCTACACCCAGTTAAAACCAAAACATTTTAGCAAACTTTTATTGGGCATCTACTATATGCCCAGCAATCTGCTCATCACTAGGGATGCAAAGGCAACAGGAACATAGCTCCTGCCCTTGAAGCTCATCAACTCCAAGGTGGTCCAGGGAGGCTAATGATAGGAATGTAGGATGAAGGCAGTGGCCAGATCATGATGGACTAAAAGTGGCAACAGAGGACTCCGAGGAGGTGGCTCTGCTATTTAGGCAATAAGTGAGGAATAATTATTATGCTCAGAGTAGCAACAGCTCATAAAGAAGAGGACCTAGAGGTGACAGTGAGTAGGCAGATTCTACAGGAGTTGCACTGAGTGTAGGGATGAGGAGAGGGTGGTTCCCATGAGTCAGCTTTGGGTGCCTTGATAGTTTCAAGAAAGGAGAAACAGACATAGGCCTAGGAGTTGGGGTAAGATAATTTTGGTTAAGGAAGATTGGATTTATGACATGGTGGGGTTGCCAAGGAAGATAATACAGTAAGAGCAAGTGTAAAAGACAGAACCTGGGAAAATTCTCTTCAGAGGCTGAGAAAACTAAGGAACAGCAGGAGAGGCAGGATGGGAACAAGGAGACTGCAAAAGGCAGAAGCCAAGGGAGGGGAAACAAAAAAGGAAGGAGGGTGCTGGCATTGAATGCCTTCAAGAGGCTGAGTTCCATGTTTCATTTTGCCCAGGACAGTCCATGTGTATGCCTGCTGTCCCAATGTCATTATTCATAATGTTGCATGTCTCTCATAAATTATGTGATCACCCTAGGTAGGATCAGGACTGCAAAGTGTATAGGGAATGTGGTAAAATGAAACACTAGTGAGACTGATCTCAGTGGCTGGTGGGGAGGAAGCCAGATTGCAGAAGACTTAAGAATGAGTGGAAATAGGAGCAAGGATCATAGCTACTACTTCCAAGAAGCTGGCCATCAGGGAGCAGAGGTGGAACTGTGGTTAGAAGGGCCCAGAGTGCAGAGGGAGTGCTCTCTACCATCTGGGTTAGACAGACTTGGACAACTTGACCAGTTGATGGAAACAACCAATCACGAGGAAGATGGTAAAGATTAGACACAATGGCTGCACTGTGTATTCTCAGGACAGAAGTCACTAAAAATGGTGGGGCAGAAATCAGAAGCACAGGTACAGGGATTGGCTGTGGGCAGGAGTAGAGCCTCTATTTCACTCAGATGGTGTTATGGACAGAATGTTTGTGTCTCCCCAAAATTTGTATATTGAAGCCCTAACCCCTAGTGTGGCTGTATTTGGAGATGGGGCCTGTAAGGAGGCAAATAAGGTCAAATGAGGTCATAAAAGCGAGGCCTTGATTTGATAGGATTAGTTTCCTTCTAAGAAGAGACACCAGAATGCTCAATGTTTATCTCTCTGCACCCACCCAGAGGAAAGGCCATGTGAGGACAAAGCAGCTATCTGCAAGCCTGGAGTGGGGCTCTCACCAGAACCCTACCACACTGCTCTTTGATCTCAGACTTGCAGTATCCAAAAATGTGAGAAATATATGTCTATTGTTTCAGCCCCCTAGTTGGTGGTGTTTTATTATGGCAGCTCAAGCTGACTGAGAAAGATATGAAAGAAAAGGACAGTGGGGTATAAATTAGACACACCTATAACATATTGGTCAAAGGAAGCTCATCCATAGTCTTGACTCTCAGAAAATGGGAGACAAACCAGTGTGGTGCAAATGAAAATGGAGGTGGTAAGGTCAGGAATTTGAAGAGACACGTAGACATCAGGGAGACCCTCTGAGAGCCAGGGGAGAGGGAACTGATGTTGGACACGTGGGGATTCTGAAGAGGGCTGTGGAAAATTTGGGGATCCCGGCAGCACAATGAGCTGGGACCACAGGAGACAATCAACCAAGGATGTCCCTTCTGCAAATGCCCCTTGGAATCTGTCAAACACAGAATGATGAAGCTGGGTGGGTTCCAGAATATTCTTATTCTCTCAAGTCCACATGAACATTGAGCAGTCCTCTGTTTGTAATGTAAGTAAGTAGATAGGATCTGAGTGTTGTGGGTTTTACCTGGGGCTGCAGACTGTCCCAGAGCCTGAGTGAAGGTCAGTGGTGAAAGCTTAGTGAAACCTCAGCTTACTAAGGGCGAGGAAGCAGGGACCAAATCAAGGATCACTGGAGGAGGCTGATCTGAATGTTAAGTCTGGCCTTTCAACAGGAGTGCTAAGAAGAGAGCTATGCCCTCCTTTGACATGGGAAGTACCAATGGGGTAGGGATAATGAGGACAAAGAGGAGGGATAGGAGCTCAATGGGAATGGCAAAAAGGTGATGCTAAAGCAGAGAGGACTCTGCTAAGCAGTCTGGGAAGTGTATCTACCTTCATTTTGTTTGCTTTTGTAACCCCAAGCTCCTCTCTGTCTCTCTTGATAAAATGCTGTGTGTATTTCAGTGTTTGTTTTGTATTTTATAAGACGGTTAGATAAAACTGAACGTAATGTCATTTTGAGGTGTGGGAGAGAATATTAGGACAGCACCTTGGGCACAGGAAACCAGAGTAGGCCTCTCTATAGGAGCAGATGCATGTGCTGGTTCAGAATTTCAGTCCTCATGCCACCACATCCAGCTGTGTGACCCGAGCAAATGGCTTCAGTGTCTTCATCTACACTGGCCTGGAGGTACTGAGTGTTGATGAGAGAATTAAATCAGGTGCTGCTGGGAATGACTTAGCAGACTGTCTAGTGTGAAATAATGAAAGCCTTTATCATCATCATCATCCCATTAATTTTAGGGATAGTAAAAATTTTAAAAGAAATCCACATACTTCCAATCCAATACTTCCTCAGAAAATCAGAAAGTGATTTTTCAGGTATACAAAAAATCCCAGTGACTCTTTGAAGAGTTATCAATATCCAGCTCCTCAAGTGGCTTTTGCAGGCTTTCCTAAAATTCTGCTCAAAGAGCCCGTCAGTCCCCAGATCCAGAGGCACTACAGGAAGAGGCAGGGACCACCATGTGCTGGAGGCTTCTATGTGCCAGATCCTATACTTGGAGTTTAAATGTTTCTGAGCTGTCAACTGAGGAGGGATAGATAGAGGAGGGGGAAAAGTGGGAAGGAAAGATGTAAAAGGATCAAGGATACCATTGCCCGCAAAAGTCTTTTTATCTGGTTCGGAAATGGATTTCATGAGGTACACCTGCTTCTGTTCTCCAACTCAGATTCCCTGTCACCAACCTCACTTCCCTGAGTCCAACATGAAATTAACACCTATTATTAGCCGTATGAATGCATCTCCCCAGAAACATGACAACCTTTAAGGCAATGGTTCTCAACCAGGGAAAATTTTGCCCTCCCTGTCTCCTAGAGGACGTTTGGAAATGTCTGAAGACATTTGTGTTGACACAACTTGGAGATATGTTTCTACTGGGTAGAGGCCAGGAATGCTGCCAGACACCATACAATGCACAGGACACACAACAAAGAATTATCCAATCCCCTTTCTTCACTGTTCTCATTATCTACACCCCATTAGTTAAACCCATGCCAAGGGAGGATATAGCTTTCTTCATGGCAACCCTTGTTGAAAGCTCAGACTTAAGATCCAAGACTATAGTTTCAAAGTTAAGAAACAGTGATTGAGGAAAAAGTAGTCCCACACACACCACTTAACTCACTATGATTATCAAATTGGCAGTTTGCCAGATGTCCTGGATTAAACAGTGCTACCTTGAATGATTAATTTTCCTCTGCTTGACACATTTTGTAAGTAGTGATTGCTTTCAAGATGTTATTCTTCATTACTTGTTGCTATATGAAACTGCCACAGCTTAAGACAATCCCTATAGATGTCATCATCATTTCTTTCATTCATTCATTTAGTCATTCATTCATTCAACACATGATCATTGAGCTCCCTCTTACATGGTATCAGGGAAGAGAGGAGGATGGATGTGCTGGTGAATGATTATAACACTGTCCCAGGTGAAAGTCCCCATGAGATAAACATACGAGGGTGGGGGTAGCAAAGGGAGGTGTGGTCAGGGTTTCCTTTAGCAATCTCAGAACACTGTCCCCATCACCACTTTTGGGTTTCCACTTGCAAGGGTCCCTCTTGGTACCTCCTCCCTGTCTAGAAAGGGAAGGGAAAAAGAGGTAGCGACAAGCAAGTTGGCCTTAATAACCTCCCATTAGGACAGTGCCTATGCTCTTATTCAAGGGAGAGACCCCAATGTACGAAAAACTGTCTGAATATCCTTAAATTTCAAAATCAAATGTCTGACCATTCAGTCATGCAGAAGGAAAATGGGATGTCATAGGAAATGGCAAAATGTGAATCAAAGTAGACCAATTCCACTCCTATTTGTTAAAGGAGTTTTCTGCCAAGAAGTATGAGACTTTAGGTCAGGATAAGCCTATAAAATAATCAGAAGACCAAGACTTACAGGAAACTATCTGGTAATATAATAGAAGACAGTACCAGTGAGTGCATGAAAATGACATATAAGGACAAGGGATGTAATTGGCAGAGCACTGGGTAGTTGGAAATCAAGAGATCTGGGTTGTAGTCCCAGCTTTACCACTAACTTGCAGATTTGGGGCAGGTCCCTCCTCTCCATGGTCTCAGTTTGCTCATCTGTAAAATGGGGGAACCAGAGCATAATGAAGCATCCTTCCAAGGCCCACTGAACCAAGCGAAGGCTTTCATTTCCCCCTCTGCTTATTCTTGGATAACATGGGGGTCCCTTTAAGATTAAAACATAAGTTGAACCTCCAACCTCTTGATTTCTTCAGACAACTCCAGGATTACTGCAGATACCCGAGACGTCACAAAGAGGAAACTACTGCCTCTCCCATCCCTGGGCACTGAATATCAGCATCCCTCTGGGCTACATTTGGCTCTGAATTGTCCCCAGTTCCCCAGGTGGCTTTTCTCCACACTGGGAGTTCAAACTGAGTGGGGGCTGTTGTTCTAGCACCTTCCAACACCAACACTGAGAAGAGGCTCGAAGGTTATCAGGTAGGCGGGGATAAGATCCCCAAATTCCACTCTTGCAAACTACTGCTGCTGGAATATCATGGACCTGCTGGAATGATGGGCATCTACTGATTGTTAACACTCCCATCAGCTCTAGGAGCTGAGGTTCGTCCTATGATCAAACAAGGGAGTACTGTAAGAGGGCAAGGTTATTGGACACCAAAAAGTACTTGCCCAGGACAGAGATGGAAGGCTCAAAATTGGGTCCCCAAGTGCTTTCCCTGGGGAATTTCTTAGGACAGAGGCCTTGGGGGCCAGTCTGGAATGTTAGTGGAAAGAAGTATGGTAGTTCTGGAATCTGCAGCCCTCACTCCCCACCCTTACCACCTCCCCATTCCTTCCATTCAGCCAGTCTGGGTGCAGCCACTCACAAATCCCACAGGGAGAGGCCTGTGATTCCCAGGAGTTTCTGTGGGAAAGAAAACTCAACTACAGACTCTGCTGCCTTCTCTTTTCTTTTCCAGCTCCTCCCTGGACCTGTTTTGTGGAAACCAGCTGCTCCCAGGGGTCCTCAGGCATGCGGACATTAGGGAGACGAATCCCTCAAGGGAGAGGGGGCAGGGAGCTACAAACAGTCCCATCCCAAACCCGAAAGCTGCGGGCGGACCTTCTGAGGTTTTCCAATGTGCAGCCCGATTGTGTGAAAATGTCAAGGCTTTGGGCAGACAAATGTGGGTTCCAACTGTCTTTTGGGGGCAATATTTTTTGGTCTTTCCAATTCTCGGCTTCCTTGTCGGTAAGATGAGGGTGATAATATCAGCCTTGTAAGGAAGTTATGAGGTTTCAATAAAATAATGGGAGCAAAGTGCCCCGCACACAGTAGGCACCTCCAGGGACAGCTCCAGAATTTCCGCCTAGGTGTGTCTTAGAGGATCAGTCCAGGGGTCCACAGAAAGGGCGGGGTGGAGCACAGGGGTGCGTCTGAGAGCTGCCTTCTCCTGGCGCACATGTGTTTATTTTGAGGGTAGGGGGCCCTCTGGATTGAAACCGATAGAGATTAATGATGAGGAGGATGGGATTAAGGGTTTTCACACTTTAGTAGAAGACATGGGGGTGTCCCCGGCTACCCCCATCACGCCTGGACCCGAAGGAGGGTCCCTGCCCGAGGAGGCGCACGGTACTCACAGTGTGCTCAGCGCCGATGAGGAGCAGCAGCAACAGCCACAGCGAAGGCGGCAGCAGACGGGGGTTCATGGTGCCCGCGGCGCTCCCTGCACACTCCCGACGGCCTCTCACCTGAACGCACCGCCCAGCCCACTCCGGAGCTCAGCGACCCCCGGGTCCTGGGCCCCAGGCGGCCACCGAGCTTGAGGGCTGGGATCCGCAGCCCACTACGTCCCCAGACTACACCTTCTTGGACTAGGTGGTCGCGCTCACTGATGAGAACGCCAATGCTGCCTGCCCTTCTCCACCCAGCTTTACCAGCCAGGAGCAAGCGCACGGGCTGATGAGGGAGGAGGAGGCGGCGGAGGGTGCGGGGAGCTGGAGCTGGCTCCTGCAGGCTTGGCAGAGTAAGAGGGGCGGCGGGGCGGGGCGGGACGGGGAGGGGCAGGTGGAGGAGACCCGGAGAGGGCTTAGCCCTTGACGCTACAGCACCCCAGTTACATAAAAGGGCTCTCAGCTCTGCCATAACCTCGCTGCGCGGAGATGGGCAACCTATGCCGCCTTTTTGAACCTCACGCCTAACGACACAATAATACCCACCCTGGGGATGAAAGCTTTGCTGGTTCCTGTGCAATAGCCGTTGCTTGGTCAATGCCTGTTACATCTAGTCAGTGTGGCAGGTTTTCACTTTATTTTTCTTCACTATTAAAGTTATACTGGCTCACTGCAGAAAGTTTCACTACGATGAATACCATCACCCAAGAAAGCCTTTGATGATCAGGTGAACCAAGGAGGGTCATCTGGTCCACCTGGGTATTTGGGGTTGTGCTGAAGATGGGAGACTTCGTACTTCCTGGTCTCACTGGGGGCTATTTAAACATCAGGCAGATATTCTCAGTAGCCTGCTCAACCTGAGTCTCCAGTGCACAGACGTTCTGGAGGCTGGCCCTGTGCCGCTCAGTACAAGATACCCTCAAATGGCTCTTGTACACCCAATTTTACCTCCTCTGCACTGGTAACCACTCCCTTTCCTCTGGTCTCTCTACTTGACCTTTCCTGGGGCACTTTAAATACATCAGTGTATTGAATCCCCGCCCCTCCAAAACCCGTAGGTGATATTATACCAGTTTGACAGAGGACAGCGGAGACTGGAGAAGGATCAATGGGTGTTCAGGTACATGAAACTCAGAAGGTCAGAAAGGAGAGCCTGGAACTGCACTTCAGTGACTGATCCGATTCTCTGTGACTGACCTCTAGTCAGAATGCTGAACCACTGTTAATGTAGATGCTGTGGCCCTCAGCAGCCCTCCTACATGAAGAGGCGATTTATAAGGTAAGGTTGGTAAACCACAGCAGATAGAAAAGGTGAAAAAATAATTTAAGTTTCCTGGTCCACAGTCAATACTCAGTATATGTGAAGCTAAAGTTTACATAACCACAAACTCACTTTTAGGAACTTTCACTATAGAAATACTTACCCAAGAGCCCACTAAAAATTGTGCAAGGATGTTTGTGGAAGCACCATCACAGGAACAGAAAACAGGGCATAATGTCATGTGAAAGGGGACACTTAATCTTACCCTTAAAGTTTTCTTCCATATGGAGAACAACCATGAGAATAATCCTTCCCGCCTCTCTACCAATCTCATTAATGCCCCTCCTCCCGACACACACACACACACACACAAGACCAGCTTTACATGACTGATGATGCATTTGGGATAAGGACTGGCATGAAATTGTGCCCCCAACTCTTCCCTTCCTTTGACATCACTCCCATCTGCATAACTGAGTTGCATGAGCCAGACTCTCCTTGGTGGCCAAGGCTTTGACTGTGTCGGTCCAGTAACACCAGTGGCAGGGTGGTAGTCTATCTAATTGTGGGGTTTGCTACTCGAAAAGCTACTCCCCCACAAGTATAAACCACATTCTCCAAGACCAACATTATTACTAATAAAAGTGATTGTTGCCTTGTCTGTCTTCATCTTATTTCTCAATTGGTTTTGTTGTAGACCGCTCTGCCTAGTTTTAGGAATTGTATCTCTACCGCTTGTGGCTAAGGGCGAGAAAGACAACCTTTGGAATGCCAGCCGCAGGAGACAAAGCCTGTCTCTGGTAGCAAATGCTGCCTCAGTTCCTCTCCCTGCCCCCAAACCTTGGTAGGAAGTCAATGATGGGTAAGACCCCCCACAGTGGGGGGCAACCTAAGCCAAACTTGATCACTTGGGAGGCCTTCATGGAAGGACTCAGGGGGCTGCAACAAAGAGCAATGGACTCTCGCCCCCCAGCTTTGACAAAGCCTGGGTCCCCGTGTTCTCTGGGAGAAGCGCTTCTTGGCTCTAATCCCCTTAAGCCTGAATACCTGTTGGGGAGAGGTGCAGCTCCTTGCCTTGCTAGAGCATGCCCTGGGGGAAAATCTGGCATCACAAAGACTTCCTGATAAACCTGTGAAATCTGCTCTGCTAAGAGTGCTTTCATTCATATGATAAGTGTCTGAGAGGAAATGAGTATGACTCGCAAAGTTTCTGCAACTATCTTCCTGACAGACACTGACTCAGACTCTGAAGCCCTCAGATTTCTTTGAAATGTAATCTACTGTTTGATCCTTGCCACCCTGTATTCCTGTGTATTACAACCCAATAAAAGGCTATGGAACAGGGCGCCCAGGGCCTTTTTCTCTTTGGAGAAACTGGCCGATGCTGGCCTTTGTCTCCCCTGAGAAACTGGCTACAGCCCACTCCTCCCCTAAGCAGATCTAGCATGTCTTGGTCATATGTATTCACTCATGTCTGTGACACTGGGGGGGGACTCATGAAGAAGTCGCCCCCACATGGTTTGAGATTTAGACTGGAAAAAAAATGTTACATGCTGGGCCCCACTTAAACTCTAACACCCTAAATGTGCACCAGAAAGTGCACGTGGTAAGGACTTGCAATTTTTACTATATAGACTTCTCTGTTGCTTGAATATTTTCTGTAGCTGCTATATGTATTGTGCTGGGGGGAAGGGGTTGACAGAAAGAAATAAAAAGAAAACAATACAAAAATGCAATTTGTGTTCTATCCCAGAACCTCGTGATCTTAACTGAAGAAGCAAAACATCTGTTCTGGGCAATTTAGTCAACTTCTGGCCTGTGGCAAGCCATTCATTCTTCCTTTAATTGGAGACTGCCTCTCAGAGCATGAAAAAGGGTTTGAAGTGCTCTGTGAGAATTCCTTTTAGAAGCCTTGGATGCAACAGTGGCTTTGTAAAACACACCTGAGAGAACAGTTTCATAACAGATGTGAGGGGAAGAGGTAGGGAGCTAACAACATATTTAATACCAGTCATGCGTAAGGGAGACTTGTAGGGTGTATTGTCATGTCAGCCTTCCAAGACTACAAAAGAGAGGATTTCCTCCCTTGATTAATAGGATGAAAACTTGAGACTTGGGAAAGATAAGCACTTGCCTCCAACAACACACCTAAAAGTGGGTGGGGCCAAGATTTGAACCCAGGGTATGGTCCAAAGCCCATGCACTTTGCATTGTACCAGTACCCCTCTCAGTCATGAAGATGACTTCCTTAACCCTAGGGCTTCTGTAGCTCTTTTGCACACATCATCTCATTTGATTCTCAAATCTGTGGGTTAGGTAGGACCAGCCGTCAGTGGCTGACAGAAGAGGTAGCAACCACTGCTCACATGGTTTAATTGAAACAAGTTTAATAACAGGACTGTGTGCAGAGGTGTGACAAGGTTAAGAGAACCAACAAGGGAGAATGAGGAGCCAGGGATTAGCATCAATGGGTGTGAAGAGTGACAAAGATGCTCTCTTGACCAAACTTTACTCAGGCTCCTCTGAGTCCTCCTCCTGGTCCTGTCTGTCTTTGGCCTGCCTGGCACAGTCTCAGCAAGAATCCTGCCATCAGTTTTGTAAGAATCCACCCTCCCCTGACTTTTGATATCTGATCACCCTTCATGTTTGATCAAACTCACCATTCCCCACCTCTGATGTCTAAATCCTGTCAGTTTAGCAAGAATCCCACTATCCTTGATGTCTCCTATTAGTCATTTTCCTTCCATTGACTCCCTTACCTGATTCTTGTCTATAAATCCCCAGTCATCCTTTTTTTGTATTCCAAGTTGAGTTCAATCTTTCTCCCCTATTGCAACTGTCTTGAATAAAGTCTTCCTTTATTAAATTATGGAATGAAGTCTTACCATTTTAACAAGTGTCAAAATAATGTTTTCTTTCATAAAGAACAAAGAGAGAAAGCAGTTTCCCAGAAGATGGCAAGAGCTTCCCTTGGGAAAGAAGACACCCATATGAACTTAACTGTAGAGTAATGCAGCCACAGTCAAAACCGTGGCCGGGTAATGGCATCAGGTGGTGGGGTAAGTGCCTTGACCTCTCTCTTCTGTCCACTGATCTCCTGGCTCTGTCTTTCATCAGTTGAACCAACCCAAAGACAGAGACAAAGGAGACAGATAGGGAGTGAAGGGGCAGGGAGAATCTGTCCCTAGAGTTTAATCTCCTGGGTGGAGAAGGTTGAAAATGGCTTCAGAAGGGATGAGGCAAAAGGAGAATAAACCTTCTTGGAAACATCATTAACCTATTTAGAAGAGAAAGAAACAGATCTGATGAGGCTATTATTCAAGATTACATAGCTAAGAGGTAGGATTGCTGGTACTGAGATTCTGGTCTTTTGATTCACAGCCCTAAATTGTTTCTATCACTCTTAAACCCATTACCCCCAAATCTAGCAATGAAAACCCAGCGATTACTTATTACCATTTTACAGTTCTTGGCTCAGCCAGTTAGTTCTCATTTGGGGTCTCTCACATGGTCACATAAGTAGTGTCTGGGACCAGAGACACCCCAAGATTTGGTCACTCAAATATCCGGGACTAGGCAGGGAGGCTCACATGTCTGGGACTGGAGCAGCTGGGGGCTGTCGGCCATCTCCCCCTATGTCTTCCCCTGCCCCTTTGTTACAACCGTTCTGCAACACCCACCCCCACCGTTGAACCTAGGAGGCTAGAGGGTAAAAGATTTTTTTATCCTTTACAATACAAATCCCTTTAAAAATCAAATTTAAAATTTCCCCTGGTGCCAAAAGGGAAAGAGATCTTTCCTCCTCTCCATTTTCTTTAGCATTTTTCTTTGGAAAACTGACCATTAGAAATCTTTTCTCTTTCTCTTGGAGTATAAATTATAAATCTTTTAAAAAGCTAATTAAGCCTCTAGCCAGTTATGCATCTTAGGAATGTCTTTCTTGAAGGCCTTGTCATATCTTTGAAATGTGAACATCAAGAAAGACAGTGCTCTGTCTCCCTGTCACTGTGGGAGTTCAGTCCAGGCCCTTGGCTCCAAGCTGTAATTCCCCCTTGCAGAAAAGCTATGACGAGTTATTTGTTTCTTCCTTAGATAAAGACGATTAGCATGTGCATATGATGGATTGTAGTTGTCAGGCTATGTAAAAGGGAAACGTTTTTATTTGTCTTTGTCTTGTGCATTGCTGGTGATGTGCATCACAGGCTGGTTCAGTGCTTATTCTGTTATAAAACTGGTTCATTCTTCATTTTGTGGAGAGGATTCATCTGACTGGCAGGAGATTTTATTTTTAATTAGTTTTCCAACAAGAAATCATGTTTTTTTTTCTGCCTATTTCCAACAGCAATAAACCCTGTTGGAAAACTAATTAAGCACATTCATTCAATGAATATTTATGGAGTACCTAGTCTGACCCAGGTGCCCTGTGCCAGAATGATAGCAGCCTGGGGAAATTGCCTGTGGTAACCTCGGCCTCATGAACAAAGCTAGAACTGCTATGACTGTGCCCCCTCCCAGAAGGCCTAGAAAGATGACTGAAGCTGATAGTCAAAACTTCAGAGGCTTTCATGACCACACATTTAACAAACCTATAGATGGATGGAGTAGCAACTGCAAAATGTATGGTGGATCATATTGGAAACTGATCAATTCTATGGGAGCATATTCTAAGGGACCAGACCACACATGATGGGTTATTGTCAGGTTGGGTCATATCAGTTACCATTTTCGTAGGTAAAATACATTTGAATATTGACAGTTTTATAAGGTGCAACCAAATGGACAGAAGTCTGTTGGTTGTGTCGGGCCAGATTTTATTCTTTTTTCTTGTGATATAAGACCCCTTTTCCTTCCCCCACTCTCAGACCACATACCTTGGGTAGTACTTTCACCAACAGCAGCCCAGGAATGAGCACGTGAGCCAGACCTGGAAGAGTGACCCCCACCAACTAACAACAGTGACTGGTTCAGGAAGGGGCACAAGTCATGTTGAAATGGCCAATAGAAATGGTACAACATGACAGGCTTTCCACAGCATGAAGAGATTCTGGTTGAGAGTGAAGCCAACGCTGAATGGAGAGAACAAAGAAACAAAGAGACAAAATCTTCACCTCATCATCTGTTGCCTAGATGCAGCTGTTACTGAAGCCTCTTTTCATAGATGATAGATAATTTATTACTTCTTTTTTTATTTTGAATTTGTTTCTGTTACAAGTAACAACAAGGCCCTGACATACACTTAAGGAACGTTTTCAGGGAAAGTAATATTTGAGCTAAGGAGGTTGGTTTGGGGGTGGGAGGTGGGAAGAGCATTGGGGAAGGCGTAAGGAATTGCCAATCCTTGGGTATCCTTGTTTAAGTCTCACTAAATGACTCTACCAATGAAATGAACTGGCTCTGCCCCTTCAGCTGCTCAATAAACCAAACAAAGGTCTGTCCTCTTCTGAATGTGAGCTTTACTGGAAGCCAAGCTAGTGCATTATTAATGAGCCATAAGTAATTAGGCAAGCATGATTTCCTACTTGGTGCTGAAGTACCAAGATATAACACTGACATTTTAATGAGGTTTTTATGGTTCAGGTTCACTGTTCACACTCTGGAAACGTGGACTGGCTTTCTCAGGAAAGCAATTTCTCCTTTATTTTTCTTATTTCCCTCCTCCATTTGTCAGCATCCTTTTGAATATTTATATGAAATGTTATAGTTAAAACAGATCAAACAAAAGAGAACAAATAAAACTATATATGAAAGACAATGTTGCTATTGCTCCCAAGGCCTTATCTTCACTGAATGGAGTAAAGAAAGTTTAGGTACACCCCAATCTCCCCAAAGCTCCCCACATTTCTTCCTGATAAGTCAGTTTGACTTGGCACACAGAATATTTGCAACAGACAAAAATGGACTCAAATCCAGACCTACTCATTGATTATCCATGAGATCTTGGGCAAGTTCCTTTGACCCTCTAAGCCTCAATTTCTTCATCTGTGTAATGAAAAGTAATACCCATATTTTAGTATTGTTGTGGGGTTGAAAAATAATTCAGTGCAGTTAAATCATTTGGATATATAAATTAAGATGCATTTGGCTACCCAAAACAGACAAACCAACTCAAACTGCCTGAAATAGCAATAAGGATAAGTATTTGCTCACATTAATGAGAGTCCAGAGGTAGAGCATGCTTCAGGGTGGACTGGAGCGTGGCTTAGGCTCTGTGTGCCACACTACTCTGGGCTCTGCTCGCCTCTGAGTGGGATCACCTCAGACTAATCTTGCTGTACGCTAAATGCCTACAGCAGTTCTGTAGAATCATATCTATAACCAATGCCAGAGGACCAGAGAACATGGTACTCTCTTCAAAAGTTGACTCTCATTCATCAGAAGGTAGAATCTATGTTCCTGGTGGGGCTTTGCAATGACCTCAACTGATGGAACAATGTGAAAGTGATGCTGTACAACTTTTAAACCTAGGTCCTTAAAAGAAATACAGCTTAAGCCAGACTCTCTCCTAGAACTAGCAACCGTGTTGCCAGGAATTTCGGGGTATGTGTGGGTCAGGGTATCTTGGTCAAGAGCCTTATCTAGGATCCCCACTGGCAACTTTAGCATTAACCACCAGATGATGCCTTCAGACTATTCTTCCCCTCGGCTTTTGAGTCTTCCATCCAAAGCCCCAGACATTTTGGAACAGAAACAAGTCATCTCTGCTGTGCCCTGTCTGAATTCCCATCCCACAGAAACTGTGAGAGATACTAAATGATTATAGTTGTTTTAAGCCACTAAGTTTTGAGGCAACTTGTTATGGAGCAATACATAATGAATACAACATAAATTTTTTTTAAATCCTGCAAGGCAAAAACTGTTAAGAACAAATGACAAGCTGGGAGAAACTTTTATGACACTTATCACAAACAGAAGACTAATGTCCCTAATATATATAATGAGTTCCAACAACTCAATAAGAAAAAGATGAGCCCTGGCTGGTGTAGCTCAGTGGATTGAGCGCGGGCCTGAGAACCACACGATCGCGGTTCGATTCCCAGTCAGGGCACATGCCTGGGTTGCAGGCCGGTTCCCTGCAGGCCAGTTCCCAGCAGGGGACGCACAAAAGACAACCCTACATTGATGTTTCTCTCCCTCTCTCCTTCCCCCCCTTCCCCTCTAAAGATAAATAAATAATAAAATATTTTTTAAAAACCTTAAAAATATATATATATATTTTTTAAAGAAAAAGATGAGAACCTAATGGAAAAATGGGTAGGAGATGTAGATTTACAGAAAAGGAAACACAAATGTCTCCTAAACATATGAAAACATTCCTACCTTAACTTACCATTACAGAAATAATAAATGAAAGCATATTGAAATACTACTTTTTACCCACCGAGTTAGTATAAATATAAAAATTCTGTAATATTCTGTTAGTGAAGCTATAAGAAAACAAGTGTTCTCATGCATTGCAAGTAGGAGTGAATAACTAAGAGAAACTTGACAGCAGTTATCAGTGTTCCAAATACACAGACCCTTTGACCTAGCACTTGGACTTTACAGATATACTCTTTCTTACAGATATACTCACATGTATATGAATGGGTGTTAGGTACAAGTTTGTAGAAATAATATATTCATTTTTTAAAATCATTACAATATAGTGATAATAGCAAAAGATCAGGAACAACACATATATCTAAAATAGGCTGCTGATTATATAAATCATGGAATGTTTATAGTCATAAAAAATGGTGAGGACTTCCGGCCAAGATGGAGGCATAAGTAGACACACTGTGCCCCGTCATACAACCAAAATAAGGACAACAAAAATTTAGAAAGAAAAAAACAACCAGAACTGACAGAAAATTGAACTGTACGAAAGACTGACAACCAAGGAGTTAAAATAAACACATTCATCTCGACTGGTAGGAAGGGTGGAATTGAGTAGCCAAGAGGAGAGGGGTCACAGCAAAAAAAAGCAGTAGCTTATAGACCCCAGGCATGCAAGACAGTAGCTGACCAACCCCAGGCATGTAAGACAGCAGTGGGCAGACCATGGGCATGAAGGCAGACGCTGCCAGACCCCAGGCATGGGTGGCAGCGGGCAGACCCAGCAAGGAGCACAAGGTGGCTGGCTGACTGGAGGGTCACACATTCATGCTCAGATAAACCAGGCAAAACTGTGGAGCAAGACAGACCATGCAACCCAGGGTCCCAGCTCAGGGAAATAAAGTTTCAAAACACTGATTGAAAACACCTATGGGAGTTGAGGCAGCGGGAGAGACTCCCAGCCTCGCAAGAGAGTTCGTTGGAGAGACCCACAGGGTTCTAGAACATACACAAGTCCACCCACACAGAAATTAGCACCAGAAGGGTCCAGTATGCTTGAGGGAAGCAGTGGAAGAAACCGAAATCTAAGAGAGAGAGGAGCAAGTGCCATTGTTCCCTCTCTGACTCTTTCAACACATACAGCGATGTTCACCACCCTGGTTAACACCTAAGGCTCTGCCCCTCACTACATAACAGTCATGACAAGACAAAAAAATGGCCCAAACAGAAGAACAGATCAATGCTCCAGAAATAATACGGCTAAGCGACAAAGAGATAGCCAACCTATCAGATGCACAATTCAAAACACTGGTATTCAGGATGCTCACAGAATTCGCTGAATTTGGTTGCAAATTAGATGAACAAATGAAGGCTATGCTGAGTGAAATGAAGGAAAATGCATAGGGAACCAATAGTGATGGGAAGGAAACTGGGACTCAAATCAATGGAGTAGACCAAAAGAAAGAAACAACCAAATAGAAAAGAATGAAGAAACAAGAATTTTTAAAAATGAGGAGAGGCTTAGGAACCTCCAGGACATCTTTAAACATTCCAACATCTGAATTATAGGGGTACCAGAAGGGGAAGAGGAACAGCAGCAAGTGGAAAACTTATTTGAACAAATAATAAAGGAGAACTTCCCCAATCTGGCAAAGGAAATAGACTTCCAGGAAATCCAGGAGGCTCAGAGAGTCCCAAAGAAGTTGGACCCAAGGAGGAACACACCAAGGTACATCATCATTACACTACCCAAGATTAAAATGAAGGGGAGAATCCTAGAAGCAGCAAGAGATAAGGGGACAGTCACCTACAAAGGAGTTCCCATCAGACTGTCAGCTGATTTCTCAAAAGAGACCTTGCAGGCAAGAAGGGGCTGGAAAGAAGTATTCCAAGTCATGAAATGCAAGGACCTACATCCAAGATTGCTCTATCCAGCAAAGCTTTCATTTAGAATGGAAGGACAGATAAAGTGCTTCTCAGATAAGATCAAATTCAAGGAGTTCATCATCACTAAGCCCTTATTATATGAAATGTTAAAGGGACTTATCAAAGAAAAAGAAGATAAAAATATGAACAGTAACATGACAGCAAACTCACAATTATGAACAACCATGCCTAAAACAAAACCAAAAACAAACTAAGCAAACAACTAGAACAGGAACAGAACCACAGAAATGGAAATCACATGGAGGGTTAGCAACAGGGGAGTGGGGAGGAAGAGAGATAGGGGAAAGGTACAGAGAATAAGTACCATAGAGATGGTAGGTAGAAAATAGACAGGGGAGGGCAAGAATAGTATGGGAAATGTAGAAGCTAAAGAACTTGTGACACATGGACATGAACTAAAGGGGGAAACGTGGGTGGGAGGGGGTGTGCAGAGTGGAGGGGAATGAAGAGGGGGAAATGGGACAACTGTAATAGCATAATCAATAAAATATATATTTAAAAAATAAAAGAATGATGAGGTACTTCATGTATGGAATGATGATGTGGTGATATGGAATGATCACCCAGACATATTTTTAAGTGAAAAACAAAAGTCACAAGAGTAAGCTATTTGGGCTTTTTAACAGGGAGTGAGCTTTTCACACATGCACACATACATATAATCACTTCTACATGTATAACATATTCCTAGAAAAATAAATAAGAACATAGCAACATGAGTTATCTCTGGGAAAAGGAAACTGGTGGCTTAAGGACAAGCATAAAAGGGAGATTTTTTACTTCTTAAATTTTGAACCACATTAATATATTGTCCATATTTCAAATATATATACATATATGTATACTACTTAGAACTCACATGACATAGCTCATTAATGATTTAATTCTACAAATATTTTGGAGGTACTACCATGTGCCAAGCAGTGTGCAAGGTGATAAGTATACAGTGATGAACAATCAGCCTTCATTGAATTTATCATCTAAAAAGACAGACAATGAATGGGCAAACCCATCAGTGAAGAATTACATATGCACAGCATTAAAAGGCATTGAAGGGAGAGCCCCCCAGAGCTGATAATGGTGTGGGACCTGATTTAGAAAGTGTCAACTGTGAAATAAAAATGAACTAGATATTCTGTTACCCAAAAGGATTTATTTAGGAAAAGGAAAGGATTGCAATCCTGTAAGTGCAGCCAAGGTAAACCAGGTGGATAGTCTGCCCAAAGATGGAGTACTTTACAGAGGAGAGAGGAAATTAAGGGGAGGGCCTGTTACAACCACACAGCTATGTTGGAAACATAGAGTTCTTCCCTTAGGGCTCTCTTGATGAAATAGAAAGTGACCGCTCCTCCCACTTGCCCTAGCTCTTCCTGATTTCTGTCCAGATGAAGGTCTCTCACAAATTTTAACAAAAGGGAAGCCAGGAAAAGCCCCTTTGAGGAAAGAATTCTTAGGGTGAGTAGTAATTAGCCATATTTCTGGTTATTTATTGCTGCAGCTATATTTATCCTCAAACTTACAGGCTTAAAACAACAACCATTTTATTATTTCTCACTGCTTTGGGGGTCAGAAATTCAGACAGGATGGACTGGGAAGTTAAAGCAGTCACTGACTCACCTAGGTTCAAGAGGAGGCATAAGGGACCCAGCTGTCCATGGGAGGAGTGTCAAAGAAATCTCAGCCAGCTCTGACCCACCACACCAGGCACTGGGGGTGTGGATGGAGCACAGTGGAGTGGGTGAGGAGAAGGTAGAATGAGGGACCACCAGAACCTGCAGAACCTTGAAACTTTTGTTAAGAATTTAGAATTTTATTTTCCGAATAATGTGAAGCCACTGAAGGGTTTTAAGCAGGGAAATTAATTGCTCCCCCAATACTACCAATGTGTAAAACTTACAGCTTCTGTGCCTGCTATCACACTCATCTCGTTGCATTAGACTGCAGGAGGCTGGGATACCTTTGTATTCTGCTCATTGCAAATACTAAGCAAAATGTTAAATATTTAAACAAACTGATTAAATAACAGCTGTAATGGTAGGGCATCAGTTCAGTAATTCCCAAACTTTAATGTGTCTATGAATCCCCTGGGAAAATCTTATTAAAATGCAGAATCAGATTCGGTACGTCTGGGGTGACCTGAAATTTTGCATTTTTAACAAGCTCCTGGGCTACAAATCACACTGCGAATAGTGAGTGTTTAGGAATCATTTTATGTCAGAATGTTTTCAGCTGAAAGAAAGAGATATGGCATACAGGTACCAAACAACCAAAGGTGAAAAGATGTCATCCAGGCCACAAGTCTTCTCCCTGTATCCTGCAGTCCTCATCAGCTTCACCTGAATGCAATGGTCCCTCATGGCCTCTGATGGCTGCTGCAATTCCAAGGAATCATTTCTAGACACTACAGTGTTGGGAAAGAGAAAGATACTGTATCTTTGTATGGCTCTTTCTTAGGAGAGGAGAAGTATTTTCCAGAGGTCCCCCAGAATTCCTTCCCTAATACCTCTGTGCCCAGAATTGAGTTATATGCTCAACTCTAAATCGGCTGTGGGAAAAAGGATCAGGAATTCAATGATTGGACTACACTAATCAGGATCTGCTGCTGGAACTGGGGGGGTGTGAAGAAACTAAGCAAAGCTGAGGTTCTGTTGGTAAGAAAATGAAAGCAGGCAACTAGCAGCATATAAAAATATAAGTGCCAGAAGATGGTGGAGCAAAGTGTATAAAAGCTCAGAAAAGGGAAACAGCCCTCCTGACCTGAGAGATTATGGGAAGGATAGGAGATATACCATCTCTAATGCTAGCCTTAAAAGATAGGGGATTTTTAATCAGTGATGGTAGTAGCCAAGAAGGAAAAATTGGAGAATAAGATGGAAGGAATAAACATTCTCAGTGGAGGGTAAAAAACAAAACCACAAAGAGCACAAGTGATGTGGGTGTGAGAAAGGCAGGTATCCTCATTGAATATTATAATCCGTTATCAGCGTGAAGTCTTAAATAACACCAAACAAGTGTCAAGTAACAGATGGAGGAAGCAAGACTAGGGCAGATTCTGGAAAGAGAGGGGCCTGAGCCATCTCTGTTAGGAATAATGTCCTTGGCTGAGCAGGTGGAGTAGACAAGGCAGAAAGTTAGGGGAGCAGACCTAGTATCATGGCTATAAATCCTGAGCATCAGTATCAAGGACAGAAACAATTTCATTAGCGAATAAATTGCAACAACAACAAAATAATAGGGAGGGAGAGTATTGTTGATTAAAGGAGACCTAAAACACATATCAGTCTATTGCAATATGTAGGTTTTATTTGAATTCTGAATCAAACCGGCAAACTCTAAAAAAATATTTTATGACATTTATGAAACTACTGTATACAGAATATCCGAACATATTAAAAATTTATCGTAACTTTTAGGTATTAGTATTATGGTTATGTTTTTTAGTCGAGTCCTTATCTTTTGGAGTTATATTCTGATATATTTACGGGTGAAATGATGTCTGGGATTTTCTGCAAAATAATACAGGGAGTAGAGGAAAGGTATCAAAGTAAGATTGGCCATAATTTGGTCATTGTTGCAGACAATTGATGCAAACCATTGATGGTTTAAGGTTCATCGTACATACTATTGTGCCTACCTTTGTATATACTTGAAATTTGTCAAAATACAAATGATATTAAAGTAGGGCTTCCGGAAGTGAAGGTTGATGGGGAAAGCAGCACCCACTGCACTGGAGAGGCCCCGCCCCTTTCGGCCTGCCCCTCTCCTGCAAACTGCTCTTCCGAGGGTCCAGTTTATAGTCTCTCCCGACTTTCTCATTTCCTCTTGGGAATCCATTGGCTTTGCACTCCATAAGTTTCTCTCTCTGTTCTGAGTCACCAGAAACTGCTCAGGGTCCCCAGGAGATACCCACGGCCTCCTCATCTCCTGCTGCGACAGAATGGCTCCCCCCACATTCTTGAGAAATTTGGTCGCGTCCCCCTGCCCACACTCCCGCGCCCCGCCCCCCTCCGCGCTCGCCTGGAGCGCGTCTGCGTTGTCAAGGCGACCCTCTGGCGGAATCCAGCCCTGGGACTGTCTGCAGAGTAAGCCGCTCTGGGACCCGGGGCCGGGGTGGCCCCCTTGGCCGCAGCAGAGCTGCTGAGGCAGCCTGAACCCCAGGCGGTGTCCAGCAGCAAGTTCGCCTGAGCTGCAGTCTCAGGATAGTTCCGCCTAAAGGGTTAATGAGGATGCGGGCGGTGCTTGTGTCTGGGGTCGACCCCTACCCCTAGCAGAGTATGGACTAAAGTGGAGCTGAGGGAGCAAGCGTTTGGCCAGAACGAGAAGGCGAGCCGATAGAGGATGGGGTGAGGGGACCCAGGATCTGGGGGTGTGAAAAGGGAGACAGCTTCACCCTGGGGGTGAGTGAACTGGAGAACGGTTTCGCTCTTGTACCCGCCTGAAGAGGGGCAGGGAATTTGAGGGACGCGGTGGAGAAGGGGCTGGAGAATAAGCTTGGGAGAGATGTTAGTGGATGGAGAAAGAAGCAGGTGGTGGAGGCTGAGCTAAGGTGTGAGGAGTCTTCAGGGACGCTTGGGATGGGAAGTGAGGGGAAAGGAGTCTTCTTTCATAAAGTGATTATTAAGCACCTTCTTCAGTGTAGTCAACTGCGTTTTGCTCAATGCCAGAGATTTTGGGAATCTAAAGCTAAGAACCCTCTCAAAAAATGCACGTAAAGATCCACACAATGATTTTACGTTCAGTTTCAGGGACCCCACAGAGCAGTCCCCAGTTCGTATAAGTGCCCCAAGTTAAGACACTTAGCTGGGGAGAATACAAAGATATGTGAGGTTTGTAAAGTGCCATTATGAGGCAATAAATTATTAATGTCAAATGAGTAGTAGAGGCAGTAATTGCTAAAGAATGTTAAAGTGTTGGTTGGGATCTGTGTGAATTTTGTGAAGAAGGAGGACTTAAAATAACTGTTAACTGTGTAAAGGCCAGGCTGATGAAGGGTGTGACATGAACCAGGTCCTCTTTCCTCAGACATAGCTTCTAGGAAAGACCAAGTGGACATGGAGGAGCTCTATGATGTCTCCCCCTCCTCATTGCCCCAGAGAGGGGCCAAGGAAAGTGGCTCTAAATGCCAGAGTCCTGTAACGTGTCTCCAGATGTTAAAGCATTTCACAGTCCCCTCTGAGACACTGATTACAGAAATCTGACAAGGAGGAGGACTGTTTAGTCCTGGCCAGTGTTGCTCAGTTGGAGTGTTGTACTCAACAAAAGGTTGCAGGTTCAATTACCAGTCAGGGCACACACCTAGGCTATGTGTTCAATCCCTAGTCAAGGTGTGAAGAGAGGGCAGCCAATGGATGCTTCTCTCTTACATTGATGTTTCTCTCTCTCCTTTCCTCTCTCTCTAAAACCAATGAAAAAAAATGAGGACACAAAAAAGAAGGAGGAGGAGGGGGAGGAGGAGGAGGAGGAAAGAAGAAACAAGGTTAATGGTTTACTTCAACATTCGCTAAACTCATTCGACTCCAAGAGCCTTTATTTATTCCTTCATGTACCTCAGCTAATTGCTCATGAAGTATGTCAGGAGGCAAAAGAAAAGTAGGATTATGAAAGGGTTTTCAGCACTGGCACAATACTGGGTTGTGATGTGTGATGCAAGGAGATTAATGGGACAACGGTGTGTGGGATTAGAGTGGCTGGAGAAATGAGAGGCAGGAAGGGCCTGAACCACCCAGTGGCAAGAAGTACCTTTATTGAAGATTGAGAAAAAATAAATGTGAGTGGTTTCTCATGGATGATTCTACTGCTACTATTTTCCTCCCAGGAACTGTGACCTTTGGCTCTGAAAAGAAGACTCCATTTTTCATGATAAAATGGCAGCAGTGAAAACCCCCAGCAGAGAACCAAAGAATTCAGAGGAACTGTTTAATAACGTATCACCCCTCCTTTTGAACAGCCTAGTGGAGGAGCCCAAGAAAAGAAGAGAAGTGCCCAACCACCTCTTAGAATCGAGTAAGGGCTAGAAACAGATTTACTTTATAACAGCTTCCCAGAGGCTCCAAATCCATAAAACATAGTGGAATTTTTGGTGTTGATTTGTCTATATTGTTTTATGGGCTCATAACAGGTTTTATTAAGAACAATGATTCTATTGGCTTCCAGAACTTTGAGAGAATAAAATTCTGTTGTTTTAAGCCAACAAAAGAACAATGGTTCTATGTAGGTCCCTCCACTTAACCGATACATTTTTGAGGTGTGAATTAACCACCAAGTTCTTCTGCTTCCACTTCCTCAAATACCTTTCCTGTCTGTCCCCACATACTTGTTCCTCATCCTCATCAGGTGACCAGGGCTGCTGCAGTGCTTTGCACCCTGGCCACACTCTCCTCCAGATGACTCTTCACCCCCCACCCAGTCAGTTTTCTCTGTAGAACCCTGGCTGGCCTCTGCCCCTATCCTTCTGAGGTTCCCCTTGCATAAAGAATTAAGTTGAAGCTCCTTCAATTGCCATTTAGCCCTCTTTGCTGTTTATCTGAACCTGCCTACCCAGCATCATCCCCATGCCAAGGGCCTGTCCTCCCCAGCTCCAGCCCCTCTGTTACTCCTGCTCCTTCAACACCTCAGGCATTTTATACCCTCTTGCCTTTTTCCATGCACATCCCTTAGACTGGAAAGCCTGGTAAATTTCTATAGCCATTATGTTAAAGCCTAATCATTTCACCTACATTACTTTCGCTTACTCCACATGACATCAACATTCTATTTCCATTTTACTGTTGGGGAAGCTGAGACTTGGAGCAGTCAAATGAATTCCCCAAAGTGGCACAACTACTGTATTTTGCCATGTATAATACACAATTTTTGGCCAAATTTTTTAGGGGAAAATAAGGGTGCACGTTATGCATGGGTAGAACTAATTTCATATCTATGTAAATGTTTTCAATTATTTTATTTACACTTATGCATTAAAAGTGTAACTGTAGAAAGCAATAATGATATTCATATGCAAAATAATATCCTGGAATATGATAATCACTTTTGTTTCTAAATATAAATAAATTAAAAACATTAAAACAAAAGTTTTTTTTTTCCTGAAAGTTTGGGCCAAAACCGTGGGTGCATATTGTACACAGGAGCACATCATAAATGACAAAATACAGTAAGTAAGTGGAGAGTTAGTGTTCAGCTGTTGCAGTCCCGTGTCCAACTCTGTACCATCACACTAGGTTGTTTCCCCCTCATCTTTCAAAGCCTATTGCAAAAGCTGGAAATGTAGTACTTGGTGTGGCTCTTTTGTCGAACTTGTTGAGTGCAAATTAGTATACTTGACTATTTCTGGGCATTAAGAGAAAAATGCTCACTGACATACATTTTTGTGCCCCTAAAAACAAAAACAAAATCTTCAGCATTAAAAAATTATCAAATAATGTTAATTTAAATACTTTAAAAAATTACCAGATGACCTGCAGAGATTATTGGTCCCCCTGAAATACCATCCTAACCCCACCCCAGCCCTTCAGTTTGGCCCAAATGTATATGAGAATCATAGTGGGCTAATGGATGGGTAAGGGTGCCTGTGGCCCCTAGGACTGGGATAAAGCCAAAGGTGAAAGGTGATCCAAAGTGAGATAATACCTGCCTTGGAGGGTCGGAGTGAGGTCTACAAACACATGCCTGGCATGAGGCGCTGGAGGCATGGATTGTGTGGTGGGTTCCCAGTGCCTTCTTCCCACACCTCAGTTCGTGCCTGTATGAAGAGCTGGGAAATGTTTTGTAGACCTGGGCACTTTTTTTAGCTCAGCTGTTTTAATCCCATTCTCAAATCTGGAAAAAAAAAAGATGTTCATATTACAATAATGGTTTGCAACTCTACTGGCCAGAGAGATAAATATTCAGAGCTTTAACATTACTTTATATCAAATAGTAGATTTTATATCATATCAATTTTAAAAGATTATATCATATTATAATTCTATTCAGAGGAAATAAAATAATAACAGTTAAATATACAGTACTACAATGAAACACTGAGTGTTTAGATTCTTTGAACTGGGCATTCATTACGTAAGATGTAAGCACAGCATTACACAGAGCAAAGACGTGTGCGTGCTTCATGAGCTTGTGTATTATTACAAAGAATTGTACAAAATATGAAGGGCAATTATTTTAATACATAACAACAGTACATGAATTTGTATTGTGATGATAGTATCTCCCAAGTAATGTGTAAAAATAGAAGAGGCACTTCAGTTTATTTGGAACAGATTATTAAACTTGTTGACAGCTATATCCTCTGTCTGAAGCTTCCATATGCTTAAAATATCCTAAATTAAAAAGAGCCTATGTTAACAGGATTTTCCTTTATTTAATACTTTCTTTTATGTCTCATCTCATTATATACTTCTCTACATTATTTTTGTAGAAGTGTATGCAAAACTTCTGAGTAATAAGGTCATACAAGCGAAGCCTGGCATACTGCATTTTGGAGGCTATCAAGTAGACAAACAACACCAGCAGATTCTGGTAGGTGCTTTGTAAGTGGAATAATTAATCATACAAGTGAATTTTCTGCATTTATACTACTCATTTATCTAACGAGCAGCAGAAGTGTGGGTACAAGTTAAGCCAGAAAGTTAGTTCATGGATGAGAAATTTTAAAGTGGCATCGGTGTCCTTGGATAAGTCACTTCCCCCAGGCCAAAGGCTCCTCCCAGCTCTATTCAAATAGGTGCCATTGCTGAGTGACTCTTAGAGGCAGGGAACTGTGCTTTATGTCTCACATCATTCAATTTAGTCCTTATACTAACTCTGTGGACATTGTAATATTACTCTGTATAGATGAAGAAGCTGAGAGTCCAAAAGGTTAAATAGTTGGCTCAAGAACACAGGCTACGGAGTGCAGACAGACTGACTCTCAGGCTGCCTTCCTCCGAGCCTGCGTTCCTGATCCATGCCTGCACAACTGGGGAAAGCCACGGCCCTTTCCTAAGAGGCCCCAGGGAGGGTTCTGTTTCACTTGCCCAGGTCAGATGCTCATGTCTAAATCAGTCACTGCCTAAAGAGATTCTTGCCAAATCTGGGATGGCAGGGGTCAGCTCTGCTGAACAGGCTTCAGAAAAGACAAATGAAGCCTATAGTGACTGCTGTCCATCACTGAGCCACACCAAGTCCAGTCCTTGTTGGGTCCCTTCCCACTGACCTGGATGGATGTTCAGACTGGAGTGGGTAATGGATGACTACAGCATTCCTAACTCCCACACCAAAAGGGACTTGAACATGTAAATCAGCTCTATAAACCTCAGTGACCTCAGCACAATTCCCTAAGGTCATATGGAGTATGACATCAGAGTTAGTCCAACTGGGCCTTAGAACTGAGTCAAACTGATCTCTGAGCATGTGTCAGAGTGGGCAGAGGTGGGCTTTCTTCATACGTGCCCTCTGTGACTCTGGCTTTGTATGTGGTGCCACCCTCTGGCCCTGTTCCAGCAACCACAAGACTCTCTACTTTTAAATGTAGTGCATTTTTAAAAGTCATGTCTTAAAGTGGATCATACTAAGATAGAATTCCAACTGTTGTGTTAGACTGCTCAGAGTGAGGGGAATCACTGAGAAACTGACAAGTGGTAAAGCTTCTCAGGGAGTGAGGTTACGTATTATCCCCATTAAAGTCAGGATGCAGTGTCCATGAGTCCTTATGCATTCAAGTGGGTAGAGAGAGGATAGATTAGGAGAGGAACCTGTTAGGTGCCAAGTGGCTCCTATCAGAATACGGCTGGGATTTGACTGTGACTGGGAACTTCACCCATCAACCTGGCATCAAAGACCCAGGTTAATAATACATTCTGGAACTTCATTTTCCTGGTCATTAAGTTTGCTATTTAGATTATGGTAGGATAGATCTAAAACAATTACCATTCATAAATATTCATTGTTTCTAATGAATAAACAATATACCACCCATCTAGCCCCCTCACTCTCCTCATCCCCTCCCCCAACCCTAGGCAACCACAGTCTGTTTTCTGTACCTGTTGGTATAGGTGTGCCTATTCTGGACATTTCATATGAATGGAATTATGGGAATATGGTCTTTTGTGACTAGCTTTTTTCATTTAGCACATTTTCTAGGCTTATTCAGCTTGTAGGACATACCAATATCAATCATTCTTATGGGTGAATAATATTCCATTGTGTGGATGTGCCACATTTTGTTTATGCATTCATCCATTGATGAACATTTTGGTGTGTACTTTGGGACTATTAGGAATAATAATTGTTGTTATGAAAATTCTTGTACATGTGTTTATATGGACAGAATTTCAATTCTCCAAATATATATCAAGGAGTGAAATATTAGTTTTCTGTGGCTGCCATAAAAAATTACCACAATTTTAGGGGCTTAAAAATATTATTCTGGATACCAGAGTCCAAAATCAAGGAGCCAGTAGGGCTCCCTCCAGTGCCTAAAACTCTTGAGAAGAATCTTTCCTTGCTTCTTCCAGCTTATGGTGGCTGTAGCTGTTCTTTGTCTTGTGGCTACATAACTCAGATCTCTACTTCTATCTTCACATCCCCTTCTCCTCTGATTTACTGTATCTTCTCCTCTTCTGTAACTTGAAAGGACTCTTTTTATTGGTCTTAGGGCACATCTGGGTAATCCAGGATGATCTCATCTCAGGGTCCTTAATTTAATAACATCTGCAATGACACTTTCTTAAATAAGATCACATTCACAGCTTCCTGGTATTAGGGTGTGGACACATTTTTTGAGGCCATTCAACTCTCTACTGTATTACTTGCATTTCCTTAATGATTAATGATGTCTAGCATTTTTTCATTAGGTTATTGTTCATGATGTAAAATAGCCATTTGGGACAGTCCAAAAGCAGGAAGTCATGGAGAGAGGCTCAGGGTAAGCAAGTGTGCAGCATATTTGGAGACCAGGATGCAATCTAGTGTACCTGGGTTTTTGAAGGGAGGTAAAAGCTTCCTTCTGCCGAAGAACAGAGGCCATTTCTGTCTTTCGTATAGCACAATGCCTAAAACGCAAGAGGCACTTAGTAAACACTTATGAAGATGTTGAACTCACTTTATTGTGTCAACTAACGGTTGTTGGTGCCAGTTCAATGCCAACAGGAATCCCCAAATTGGGGTATTATGTAAAACACAACTTTATTCAGGACAAACGGTGCAATTGTGATACAGCATGGCTGGGGAACAGCTCAATAGTGTTACAGCTCAATTATGAAGCAGTACAGCTGTGAAAAAGCACAGCTGTGAGGTGGACCTGAGCAAGATGGCCCTTGGGTGGGGCAGCTCTTCTCTGTCTTGCTCAGTTCCACACCAGCCTGCTCTGTACTAGTCTGGTCTGGTCTGCTTTGCTCTGCTCCATTCTGCTCTGATTCAGTGAGACTTCCTCAGTTTTTCAGCTCCAGACCAGGAAACGCAGTCTACTTTCTTTGTTAGAAAGGGAAAGTTCTCTCTCTGAGCCAGATCAGTGCTGACTGGTCATACTTATGGAAATGAAGACTTTAAATCCTCAGTTTGGCCCAAAAAGCATTGTCCTGCTTGGTCAGAATGGAACTGCTCAGAGTGGTTGATGAAGATGCTGATGGGGATAGAGCCACACAGCTCCAATTGGACAGGTAAAGCCTCAGTCCTGAATTGGTTGAAATACAATTCCAAGAACTCCTTTATATATAAGGTATGGCTCAGATGGCAGGAACACAGTGCAGGCAGACAGGGCAGTGGGGGAGATAGGCAGTTTAGTGCAGGCTTGTCCCTGAAGTATGATTTATGGTGTTGTCTACCAATGGCTACTAGGCTTTGCTTTCAAAGTTGAGCCCAGTTTACCACCAGGAGCCCTTCTTGGTAGGTGTCTTCTTTCTCTGGGTCTGTAATTGGAAGTGAGAGACTGTAATTCCAAATAAATTCAGGGTGAAATCTGAATAATAATAATTCTTCTATCAGACATTAAAACAAACAGAAAATGGGTAAAAGTACAAACTGATTTCATCTTAATAACATCCTTGGAGGTTTTGGGAGAGCCAGCCCTCTGTTTCTACCAGCCGAGTTAGGGCCACTACTTTGAGATTCTTGCCAAACACGGGGAATTATCCAATTCTATTTTTATTGTGGTTTTGCTACAGGAAACTATGCAAATTGCCCAAGAATGGAAAGATTTTTTAAAGTATATTTTTATACTTTTATAAGTATTATCAAAATACAAAGTCAATATACAAACATATATTGATTATGCTATTATAGTTGTCCCAATTTTTCCCTTTATTCCCCTCCACCCTGCATCCTGCCTCACACCCTCATTCCCCCCTCAATTAGTTCATGTCCATGGGTCATACATATAACTTCCTTGGCTTCTTCATTTCCTATACTATTGTTAACCTCCCCCTGTCTATCTTGTACCTACCATTTATGCTTCTTATACCCTGTACCTTTTCTCCCATTCTCCCCCTCCTCGCTGATACCCTCCCTGTGATCCCCATTTCTGTGACTCTGTTCCTATTCTGGTTGTTTGCTTAGTTTGTTTTTGTTTCTTTTTTTTAGGGTTCAGTTTTTGATAGTTGCAAATTTGTTGTAATTTTACAGTTAATAATTTTGATCATCTTCTTTTTCTTAAATAAGTCTCTTTAACATTTCATATAATAACGGCTTGGTGATGATGAACTTCTTTAACTTGACTTTATCTGGGAAGCACTTTATCTGCTCTTCCATTCTAAATGATAACTTTGCTGTATAGAGTAATCTTGGATGTAGGTGCTTGCCCTTCATGACTTGGAATACTTCTTTCCAGCCCCTTCTTGCCTGCAAAGTTGCTTTTGAGAAATCAGCTGACAGTATTATGGGCACTCCTTTGTAGTTAACTCTCTTCTTTTCTTTTGCTGCTTTTAAGATTCCTCATCTTTAATCTTGGATAATGAAATTATGATGTGCTTTGGTATGTGCTTCTTTGGGTCCAACTTCTTTGGAACTCTCTGAGCTTCCTGACTTCCTGAAAGTCTATTTCCTTTGCCAGATTGGGGAGTTCTCCATCATTATGTTTTCAAAGAAGTTTTCAATTTCTTGCTGTTGTTCTTCTCCTTCTGGCACCCCTATGATTTCAATGTTGGAATGTTTAAAATTGTCCTGGAGGTTCCTAAGCCTCTTCTGATTTTTTTGAATTCTTGTTTCTTCATTCTGTTTTGGTTAAATGTTTCTTTCTTCCTTCTCCTCAAAATCATTCATTCAGGTCCCAGTTTCCTTCCCTTCAGTGTTGGTTCCCTGTATATTTTTTTGTTATTTCACTTTGGTAGCCTTCACTTTTTTCTCTATTTTGCGACCATACTGAATCATTTCTGTGAGCATCCTAATTACTAGTGTTTTGAACTCTGCATCTGATAGGTTGCTTATCTCTTCATTGCCTAGTTCTTTTTCTAGAGTTTTGATTTGTTGTTGTTGTTTTCATTTGGGCCATATTTCTTTGGTGCACCTGTTATGTTTTAAAGGGTGGGGCCTTAGGTATTCACCACGGTGGCCCAACCCAGGTTGCTATGTTGTGGCACTGCCTGTGCAGGAGGTGTCAGAGAGGGAACAATGCTGCTTGCTCAGCTTTCAGCTTTCAGTTACTTCCTCTGCTACCCAGAAGCAAATTGGGCCCTTCTGGTGCTGATTCCCAGGTGGATGGGCTTGTGTACCTTCTAGAACCCCAGGCTTTCCTCCAACAAACTGTCCTGTGAGGTTGGGAATTTCTTCTGCTGTGGTAACTACCACAGGTCTTTACAGCTAGAGGTTTTGAGACTTTAGTTTCCTGTGCTGGAAACCTGGATTGTGGATCTGTCTCGCTCCCTAGTTGTTCCTCTTGGTCTATCCGCATGTGAATGTGGGACCACCAGCCACTGACTGGTCCACCTGGTCCTCCAACCACCACCTTGCTGTGTGTCCTTTTGGCCCCAGCTGCCTGTCTCTTCACCCCCAACTACTGGTCTAGATGAATGTTTTTTCTTTTAATCCTTGGTTGTTGGACTTACATACAGTTCAATCTTCTGGCAGTTCTGGTTGTTTTTTTGTTTTAAAATTTGTTGTCCTTCTTTTGGTTGTGTGAGGAGGCAAAGTGTATTTATCTATACCTCCATCTTGGCCAGAAGTCTCAAGAATGGAATGATCGATTTGGGGCAGAAATTCATGCTTCAACATGAATTTAAAACCACTATAGTCTCTCTGCTCCTACTGTTCAACAGACAGCCATGTCTTGAGTGCACAGTGCCAGCCTCAACCCTGAAACACAATGGCCTAATTGTGAACAGATGTGGCCTAATTGGATGCCTTGTCACCAGAGCTGCTTTTTACTCTGGCTAAGTAGATGTTGTCACCATCAGTGATCTTTTCCTTTACCTCAACTACGTGATCTGCGTGTTCCAGTGTGATTCTACTCGTGGCATTTTCAAAGACACAGTCAAGACTAAGAACAGGAAGCTCGTCATCAATGGAAAGTCCATCTCCATCTTACAGGAGGGAGATCTTGCCAACATTAAGTGGGCTGATGCTGATGCTGGTGCTGAATATGTTGTGGAATCCATTGGTGTCTTCACCACTGTGGAGAAGGCTGGGGCTCTCTTGAAGGGCAGAGCCAAGAGGGTCATCATCTCTGCCTTTTCTGAAGATGCCCCCATGTTTGTGGTGGGTGTGAACCATGACAGGTATGACAGCTCCACAAAGATTGTCAGCAGTGCCTCCTGAACCACTAACTACTTGGTCCCCCTGGCCAAGGTCATCCAGGATGACTTTGGAAGTCATCAATACACACTGTCACTGCCACCCAGAAGACCATGGATGGTCCCTTTGGCAAGCTGTGGCGCGATGGCCGAGGGACTGCCCAGAACATCATCCCTGCTTCTACTGGAGCTGCCAAGACTGTGGCAAGGTCATTCCTGAGCTGAATGGGAAGCTCACTGGCATGGTGTTCCATGTCCTCACCACCCTCTGCCCCCGTGTTGGTTGTGGATCTGACCTGCTGCCTGGAGAAAGCTGCCAAATATGGTGACATCAAGAAGATAGTGAAGCAAGCATCAGAGGACCCCTTCAATGGCATCCTGGGCTATACTGAGGACCAGGTGGTCTCCTGTGACTCTAACAGTAACAGCCACTCTGTTGTGGCTGTTAGTACTTTGCCTTTAGTACTAGAGCTGGTATTACTCTCAATGACCACTTTGTCAAGCTTATTTCCTGGTATGACAATGAATTTGGCTATAGTAACAGGGTGGTGGACCTTATGGTCCACATGGTCTCCAAGGAGTAAGAGCTCCCTGAACCACCAGCCCCAGCAACAAGAAAAGAAGCCCTCAGTTGCTAGAGAGTCCTTGCCCAAATCGATCCCCCAACACACTGAGACTCCCCTGACCTCCAGTTTTCATCTTAGACCCCTTGAAGAGGGGAGGGGCTTAAAGAGCCCTACCTCATCCTGCACCATCAATGAAGTTCATTGTATCTGGCCAAAAAAATAAATAAAATAAAACCACCATAAATTGTTCAACATTTGAGATTGATCTAGATCTAGTTGAAGAAGTGAAAGCATTTTCTCATATTCATATTGAACTCAATGTTACAATTTACTTTAAAATTTAAAACACTGATGTCCAGTTTTCTGTGTTAAGGTTTTGTCTGGGAAACCATATTTATTAATTAAATAATCAATTTCCTCACGAGAAACTGGTGTTGATGTTGCCAGCCCAGACCAAAGTTGAGGCTTTACAGTCTCACCTTACATAAATTCACAGTTCATCAGCCTTCCTGAAATAATAGTGTTAGTCTTCAATTCCCTAGTGCAGTCATTAGAGACCTCCCTGCCCCCACCTCTCACAGCCATGAATTCCAGCAGCCTCTGTTACACACCAGGAGAGAGAGACCTGAGTCAAGAGGCTCCTTCCCTTGCCTCAGTTCTTCTCTCATCCACAAGGGAACAATTCAATTGAGAGACAACCCCATATAGTGGAAATGAGATAATGAGTTTATTTATTTTTTTAAATATATTTTATTGATTATGCCACTATAGTTCTATTTCCCCCCTTCATTCCTCTCCACCCTGCATACCCCTCCCCCACCATTCCCCCTTTAGTTTATGACCACATGTCTCAAGTTCTTTAGATTTTATATTTCCCATATTTTTCTTGCCCTCCCCCTATTTTCTACCTATCATCTATGCTACCTATTTTCTGTACCTTCTCCCCCCTTCTCCTTCTCCCACTCCCCTGTTGCTAACCCTCCATGGGATCTTCATTTCTATGGTTCTGCTCCTGATCTAGCTGTCCTCTTAGTTTGTTTTTGTTTTAGGTGTGGTTCTTAGTAACTGTGAGTTTGCTGTCCTTTCACTATTCATCTTTTTTAACTTCTTTTTCTTAGGTAAGTCCCTTTAACATTTTATACAGTAAGGGCTTGGTGATGATGAACTTGAATTTGATCTTATCTGAGAAGCACTTTATCTGTCCTTGTATTCTAAATGAAAGCTTTGCTGGATAGAGCAATCTTGGATGTAGGTCTTTGGATTTCATGACTTGGAATACTTCTTTCCAGCCCCTTCTTGCCTGTAAGGTCTCTTTTGAGAAATCAGCTGACAGTCTGATGGGAACTCCTTTGTAAGTGACTATCCCCTTATCTCTTGCTGCTTCTAGGATTCTCTCCTTCATTTTCATCTTGGCTAATGTAATGATGATGTGCCTTGGTGTGTTCCTTCTTGGGTCCAACTTCTTTGGGACTCTCTGAGCCTCCTGGATTTCCTGGAAGTCTATTTCCTTTGCCAGATTGGGGAAATTCTCCTTTATTATTTGTTCAAATAAGTTTTCCACTCATGGCTATTCCTCTTCCCCTTCTGGTACCCCTATAATTCAGATGTTGGAACGTTTAAAGATGTCCTGGAGGTTCCTAAGCCTCTTCTCATTTTTTTTGAATTCCTGTTTCTTCATCCTTTTCTGTTTGGTCATTTTTTTCCTCCTTCTGGTCCACTCCTTTGATTTGAGTCCCAGTTTCCTTTCCATTACTATTGGTTTCCTATGTATTTCCATTCATTTCAATTAGTTTAGCCTTCATATGTTCCTCTAATTTGTGACTATAATCAACCAGTTCTGTGAGCATCCTGATCACCACTGTTTTGAACTGTGCATCTGAAAGTTTAGCTATTTCTTTGTTGCTTAGATTTATTGGCTCTGAGGCTGTGAGTTGTTCTTGATCCATGTTTGTGCCTGTTACGTACGAGGAGGTGTTTACCAGGGTTGGGCCACCCAGGTTGCTGGTTTATGATGCTGTATGTGGCGGTGGGGTCAGAGAGGGACAATGGCGGTCCCCTCTGCCACTTTCCGCCACTGGGGCCTGCACAGTCTGTCTCACCGCTTCGCTCTTTCACCGGTTTATCTGTGCAAGAATGTGTGACTGTGGTTAGCCCTCAGTGGGTCCACCCGCTGCTACTCCACACCTGGGATCCACCCACAGCTGCCGGCGCACCTGGGTTGGGGGCCTGGGTTGGTCCGCTGGATCTTTCCTGTCCAACCCCACTCTGCTGCTGGCTCTGCCCCTCTTACTGGTTTGGCTGAAGGGTTTGTTGTTTTCAGACTTCCGTGTAGTTCAATTTCCTGTGGTTTGGCTGCATTTTTGTTGCTAAAACTTTGTTGTTTTTAAACTTGGTTGTGTGAGAAGGTGCAGTGCTTCCACCTACGCCTCCATCTTGGCGGAAGTCCCCTCGAGTTTATTTATAAAACACGTACAAGCGCAAAGCTGCAAGCAGGCACCTGGATAGTATAAATGCCCCATGTACAAAGGAAATAGAGTTGTTAGTAAGTTTGTCAGTAAGTTAGTGAGTTTGTTCTATGTTCTTGAGCCGAGGTTACAAAAGGGTACTTAGCTAATCTAAGTTTGCTGACTGTTGGAGTTCAGGGGTTTTATACCTTGGCTAGCTTCTGGATCTCCCCTCTTTCTTCACCCTGGAAATAATGTACAGCTACAGAGCCTTTCTTTTTTATTCAGTAAAGGCTCTTTGTCTTAGTGACATTGTTACAGAAGCTCCCTACCCCAGCATGGAATCTCAAGGACTACACCACCCCCACTCTTCCTGTATGATTCCTGTTGTGATGTTCAAGACACCTGGCAATTTTAGTGAGATTGTTACACAAGCTTACAGAAGCCCCTTTTCTCAGCACAACCCCAAGGACTTTCCCCTCCTCCTGTGCTATTTTGCTTGTAATGCTCAGGACACCTGGCAATCTAGCAGTCCTGGCGAGCTCCAGACTGCTGAGTTAATTGGTGAGACATGTCTTCCTTTTGCTTCTAGCCTCCTGTACTAAGTACTTTGTTAGATTGTAATGGTGAGGGCCCTGCTTTTAATTCTCCTCTGGCCACTCATTTCTGGCTGCTACCTAACAGTTCTCAGTACAAGGGTGGAGAGCGGTGAAGCCCCAGTGTGAACACAGTGCATCTTTTGGAGCATCAGTTTTACTCTCTTGTTTTAGAGAAATGCATTATAGAGCAAAATTTTAGAGTAAAATGCATGATCAACATGCATTTTAAAGAATTTAAAGCACTTTACAGAATTTATAAGGCTGCTTGAATTTTGTTCCTAGATCCCGGGGGTTAAGTATTAACCTTTCCTAAAAAGCTGTGCCACTGAGGGGAGGTATTAAAGACACGAACTTCAAGTCCGAAATTTTGTGTTTGGGAAAATACTATGATAAGTCCCCGACTCACTCCAAGGTTAGCTCCTACTCACCCCAACTTTCACTGGTGAGTGGGTTTTGCTCAGCCCTGTGGGGCCGGGGGAAAGAAGAGTGGGACCCCCTGAAGGGGCACAGAAGGGCACCCGTGGAGAGAAGAGATTAGAGGGGGAGTGAAGAGAGCTGTGGGCAGAACTTGGGAAATCCCTGTGAATCTTTTTTTTTTAATTTATTGAGTTATTTTTCAAGTACAGTTTTCTTTTGTCAATTTCTCCCATCCCAACCCCCCCCTCTGCCCCGTCTCCCCACCTCCCTCCCATCCCCCCCCCCCCAAAGACCTCATCCCTGTGTCTTTCATACTTGTTCTTCAAAATCCCTCCTCGTTTTTCCCCCTTAAATTCCCTTCCCTCTCCCCTCTGGTCGCTGCCCACTTGTTCTCTATTTTAGTGTCTTTGTTTTTATTCTATTTGCTTGTTTATTTTGTTATTTAGCTTCCTGTTAAAGGTGAGATCATATGGTATTTGTCCTTCAATGCCTGGCCTATTTCACTCAGCATAATGCTTTCCAGTTCCATCCATGTTGTTGCAAAGGGTAGTAGCTCCTTCTTTCTCTCTGCTGCATAGAATTCCATTGTGTATATGTACCACAATTTTTTGATCCATTCATTTACTGACGGGCACCTAGGTTGCTTCCAACTCTTGGCTATTGTAAATTGTGCTGCTATGAACATTGTGGTGCATAGGTTCTTTGAAATTGATGTTTTAGGATTCTTGGGATATAATCCTAGCAGTGGAATTGCTGGGTCAAAAGGCAGGTCGATTTTTATTTTTCTGAGAAAATTCCATACTGTTTTCCATAATGGTTGTACCAGTCTGCAATCCCACCAACAGTGAACTAAGGACCCCTTTTCCCCACAACCTCTCCAACATTTGTTGTTTGTTGCTTTGTCTATTATAGCCATCCTGACTGGTGTAAAGTGGTATCTCATTGTGGTTTTAATTTGCATCTCTCTGATAGCTAACGATATTGAGCACCTCTTCATGTGTCTCTGGATGTTCTGTATGTCCTCTTTGGAGAAGTGTCTGTTCAAGTCCTTTTCCCATTTTTTAATTGGGTTTGATGTCTTCCTAGAGTGAAGTCTTGTAAGTTCTTTGTATATTTTGGAGATTAAACCTTTGTCTGAGGTATCATTGGCAAATATGTTTTCCCATACAGTTGGTCGTCTTGCTAATTTAATACTGTTTTGAGTAAAAGCGGTTAAACCCTATGCTTGAATGGGTTTTTGTTTGTTTGTTTGTTGTGGGATCAGTTCTGAAAAACTGAAGGAGGGGCTAAATTTGATGTGGTGCCCTATGGAGGCAACATCAAGGTCAGGAGGACCCACAGGGCCAGGAGAAGGTCATCCCCCAGTGGACTGGAGATCTTAAACAATTTGGGGACATCTACTGACCCCCAAATTAGAAGACAGGGTAGGATTTTAAGCACTACTAAAGGGTAACACTGAGTTGCTCATGCTTTCTTATTTTCAAATGAACTTTTAGTATTAATTTAAATACTTCTAAATACTTCTTCACCTTCTTAAGGCTTCTCCCCACCTTGGAATTATTATTATATTTTCCAGTTTTAGTTTTAGTTACAAATGGAAAGGCAGTAATGCCATTTTAGTCCTGAAAGGGTATTATTTTTAACAATTTAAAACATGAAACTGACCTTCTGATAAAGAGCAAAAGGAAAAGTAAGAAACGCAGTTCAGGCACTGAGATATGGTGAGCTATGAGACAATGGGTTGTAGTAGAAGGAACTCTAGACCAGAGCTGGAGACAGGGTTCTAGACCTGACTCTGCCACTTAACCCTGTGTGCTGTGTGTGGTATGAAACTGCAGGGTCTTCATATAACAAGGGCATTGTACTCAATGTCCTCTTAGTCCTTCCAGGGCTCAGACAACACGATTTTCAGTAGGACTAGGGGTGTGGGTTATTATAGCATGCAGTGAGTATTTGCAACCAGAAATTGAGAATTGCAAAATTAGTAAAATATCCCATGTTCCCAGTGTATTTTGAAATTCAGTCTCTTGGATGTTGACTTTATTTTCTAAAATGTAGAGAGCAAGTCATTCATTTTTTGCTTTAATTTGTTAGGTTTTCTTACTGTTTGGAGTTTATTTTTAAAACTCATTGGCAAACATGTCCCCTGGAATGGTTTTAGGCAACACGTGGTTTAAATGTCCTTGTGAAAGCAATTCGCCCCGTACCACCATCACTAGGTTCCCTTGACTGCCTTCATAGACTCCCCATGGTCTACCATGTGGAACAGTGGTGGGCCAAACCCTTCAGTCTTAGCAAGTCTTCATTTCACTGTAAATGTCAAGTACAAAGCTGAAAATCTTCTTCCTCATTTTACACTCCCTGTTTAGGTACACCTAAATATCTAATTTTTCGTTTGAGTTTGTTACTTTTTTCTTTGTTGATCCAAATACATAATTCCAGATCAAGGGTCTTTTAAAGTTAAAAATGGAAACTCTAGCCACATAATATGTCCTTTATTATCATGAATGTGATCTATATTGTTCTATTCTTTAAGGAGTCATTCAGTTTTTTCATATTACTAGTTGTTTCTCACTTGACAGTACAGACATCATCCCCTGAATTCCAGGGTGCAGCTTTCACACACAAATAGGTACTGGGCATGGTGGATTTGCTCTGCTATGCTCAGTTTGGAGGAGGCATAAGGTTCTTTGTTTTCAAATTTGAAATCTGGCTCAGCCCCTCACCCACAGGTGTTGGCTAGGTGCCTAGTCTCTGGAGTTCCAGCTGCTGTCTCCCTTGGGGGCGTTCTAGAATATGGTACACCTGAGGCAGCCCAGTGGCTTTGAGGATCTGCTTCTGGCCTTCAGCCTGTGATGCTACTGGTTGCAAACTGACTAAGCCAATGAAGTTGTTTCTCACTGATCATCTAACCCTGATGGGAGGTGGGAACCACAGGTCCCATCCCAAGAGCCCTTTCACTATGTAGTCTGCTACAATGAAAATGACTCCAAGAAGAAACTCTGCCATATATATAAACCCTGATTAACAAGCAGGCAAAAAAGTCATCAGACTTAGAATCTGCAAGAAGTCTCAGCCGTAGCTCCTTGCAGGGAAGCTTTGCAGGCAGCAATACTGTCGGTAGGATTGGCTGCCAGGTGGCTGACAGAATTTTTAAAAATTCTGTGAAGTGTCAAACACACAACCTAAGGGGATCCTGGGCCTTTGAATATCATTCCAAAGGAGAATGGGCTCTGGGCTCACCTGAATCTCATAGCCCTTTTGTTCAAGAGCAGAAATGCCTATTTTTATACATATATCCCAAGCATCCCTTAAGCTAATACAGAAGATCTCTCAAGTGTCAGTTCAGGTGAGCACACCTGTAGCACTCTTGGTGGCCACCTCTGGAGTGGGGACTCTGGTGCAGGATCTTTCAGGGCACACTGAGCCCTCCTGGAGTGCAGGTTACTGATTTCTCCTAAGCTTAACCACCCCAAGGTGCGAATTAAAACCAGTTCATATGCCCTTGTTTATTGCACTGTCCTTACTAAATTAAAGTACGTGACAAACAATGTAACCACCTGTATAATCACGTCTGCTCCTAGTTCTTCCTGGACTCAAACTCGAGGCCTTCACAGTTCTTCCTCCATGACAAGTACAGGGACAAAGCTCTTCTGAAGACTCCCAGAACTTGGGGTTGAGTGTCTGCCTCTCCATCTCCAGGCAGGTGCCACCACCCCAGGCACAGGCTCCAGGCATCCCGGGCCCCAGAATACCTATCCTCTCAGCCTCTTCTGGAAGGACCCATCCCAGGGGTAGTACCCAAGGAGCTCATAACTTCACCAAGCCTATACCCCTATGTAGATCTCCTTGGAGGTCAAGAGATATCTTCGAAACCTTTTTTTAAGGCTTTTAATATATAAGGTCTGTCCAGAAAGTATCCAGCCATGTAATATGAAAAATAGAGACATTTATTGAAGAAAATCCAAGATGCAAGAAACACTGTACATAGGACAATGACATCTCAGTCCCCATTCAAAGTAGGCACCTTGGGACCTCACAGAGTGCTCAAGATCACCATCAGCTGCTCCATCATATTTTCTTGAATCTCATCGATGGTCTGAAATCTCTTTCCTTTCATAGATGATTTTAGTTTTGGGAAGCTCAGAAGTCACAGGGCACCAAATCTGGACTGTGGAGAGCTGAGTTACCTGGGCGATTTGATGTTTTACCAAAAAAACTTTGCAGAAGACGTGACACACAAGTGGCCACGTTGTCGTGTCATGATGTCACGTTGCCAATCTCCAGCTGCCCATAGCTGTGGCTTTCTAAATAATCCATAGTTTCCACAAAGGAATGTTCAAGCTTAATACAAAATGTGATGGCCACACAGTACACATGCTCACTCAATGGCATCTACCACCCCAACCAACTAGTACAGTGAAGTTGTCTTTGTTCATGTGCATTCCAGTCCACTCTCCTTAGCTGCCAAGTTACATCAATGTCACACAAACCACTGTTTTTTTTTAATTAATTAATTTATTTTTAAAAATTTTTTTATTGATTATGCTGTTACAGTTGTTCTATTCCCCCCTTCATTCCCCTCTACCCTACCCCCCATCCCCACCGTTATCCCCCCTTTAGTTTATGACCATGTGTCTCAAGTCCTTTAGATTCCATATTTCCCATGCTATTCTTGCCCCCCCATCTATTTTCTATCTACTGTCTATGCTACTTATTTTCTGTACCTTCTCCCCCCTTCTCCTCCTCCCACTCCCCTGTTGCTAACCCTCCTTGAGATCTTCATTTCTATGTTTCCACTCCTGATCTAGCTGTCCTTTTAGTTTGCTTTCATTTTAGGTGTGGTTGTTAATAACTGTGGGTTTGCTGTCCTTTCACTGTTCATGTTTCTTTAACTTCTTTTTCTTAGATAAGTCCCTTTAACGTTTCATATAATAAGGGCTTGGTGATGATGAACTCCTTGAATTTGATCTTATCTGAGAAGCACCTTATCTGTCCTTCCATTCTAAATGAAAGTTTTGCTGGATAGAGCAATCTTGGTTGTAGGTCTTTGGATTTCATGACTTGGAATACCTCTTTCCAGCCCCTTCTTGCCTGTAAGGTCTCTTTTGAGAAATCTGCTGACAGTCTGATGGGGACTCCTTTGTAGGTGACTGTCCCCTTAGCTCTTGCTGCTTCTAGGATTCTCTCCTTCATTTTAATTTTGGCTAATGTAATTATGATGTGCCTTGGTGTGTTCCTTCTTGGGTCCAACTTCTTTGGGACTCTCTGAGCTTCCTGGATTTCCTGGAAGTCTATTTCCTTTGCCAGATTGGGGAAATTCTCCTTTATTATTTGTTCAAATAAGTTTTCCACTCATGGCTGTGCCTTTCCCCCTTCGGATGTTGGAGCATTTAAAGATGTCCTGGAGGTTCCTAAGACTCTCCTCATTTCTTTAAATTCTTGCTTCCTGACTCTTTTCTGTTTGGCCATTATTTGCTTTCTTCTGGTCCACTCCATTGATTTGAGTCCCAGTTTCCTTTTCATTGCTATTGGTGTCCTGTGCACTTCCATTCATTTCTATTAGTTTCGCCTTCATATATTTGTCTAATTTGTGGCTATAATCAACCAGTTCTGTGAGGATCCTGATGACCAGTGTTTTAAACTGTGCATCTGAGAGTTTTGCTATTTCTTCGTCATTTAGATCTATGGGCTCAGGGACTTTGAGAACTTGCGACATTTTTGGTCTGTTCTGGCCCTTTAAGTGTGAGAAGCGGTGCCTTGGACTCCCAGGTCGCTTGGTTGTGATGCTATATATGGGGGCGTGGTCAGAGCGGGGAACTGGCGGCGCCCTCTACTGCTGCTTGCCCCGGGATCCGCCAGCCCGGTCCAACCGCCCACTCCCTCGCCTGTCCGCTCGCGCACAAATGGGCAACCACAGTCAACACGCAGCACCGCTTCCCCGCTGTCTCCTCCGCGGTCGCTCGCCTGGTGGCTCGCTCAGTCGCTCACTAGGTCCAACCCTGCGCCTGGATTCCACGCGTCTGGATTCTGCGCGTCTAGATTCCGCGCCTGAGTCCGTCTGACCGAGTCCTCCTGTGCAACCCCTCACCAGCCGCTGGTTTCACCCCTTACTGGTCAGGCTGAAGAATTTGTTGTTAACGGACTTCTGAAAAGTTCAATTTTCCGTGTTCTGGTTGTGTTTTCTGTTGCTAATATTTAGTTGTCTCTAAACTTGGTTGTGTGAGAAGGCACGGCACATCCACCTATGCTTCCATCTTGGCGGAAGTCCTCCATTGTTGTTATATTAGCAATGGTTAGACTTTTTCCAGACAGACTATTTTATATGTATATGTGTAGATATAGATATAGAGAGATAGAGATAGGGAGAGAGAGAGATACCAAAACAAGGTCACATAAATTGCGGTACTTCAAGAATGTTCACAGGTGACAAATGAGAACTTTTAACAGATGCAAACACCAATATAACCTCAGCAGGAAATAATGTCTGTAACCTAATTTGGGGCTTTAATAAATGTGAGGACGTGGGCAATGGGCTCAGTGATAGGCCCAGCTCTGGCCTAGACTTTGGAAACCAAAGGCCTCTTAACTGTCCCTTGGCCTAGGTAAAGCCCTGATGCCCAGAAACTAAATTTCTTGCTCCCGTCCTAAGCAGAGGAAGGAAAAATACCTCTACTCAGAGACCCAGTTAATTTATCCAGCAGGTTGTGCTGTTTCACAGTGTTGACCTCCTATCACCATCAAAGAACTCCCCGCCTTGAGTTCCTTTAAGTTCACCCCAGAGGCAGACTGAAGCCTATCCTAGCCACACTCTTTTTTTCCTGATTGTTTAACTGCCTAAGTGTCTCAGGGTCCAGAGGACCAGTAGCATGTAATTAGAGAAACTGTGAGAGTTGGTGGGTGGCTGCCTTCTTAGCTCAGTTGAATCGCAGTGCTAAATTGAGTTCAACAAGAAGATACATACCTCAGGGAGAGGAGGAGGATACATGCCTGGGGGACCCTGGGAGGTGGGGTGCAGCCTCTAGTGAAGTCCTTAAGCTGGACAGAAAGCACATGGGGTTATTTTATTACTCATTAAATGGTGTTGTTTATTTTATTATTCTTTAAATGGCATGTGATGGATTTAGAATACATTTTAAAATTAAAAAATACATTGTTTCCTCTCAAATCCCTTTAGGAACAAGATACAGGAAAAATAAATGAGGAAATGAATGTGCAAATGGATAAAAGTGTGTTTATTCTGAATGCTTCTTTTTCTCTTCCAGCATCTGGTCAATGTTTCCAACAAAGACGTACATGTTCATATTTTGCCCCCACAGACCAAATACTTTCAGATCAACTACGTGAAAAAGGTAAGTGCTCTTGGACAGCCTATTCTCCCGTTGGTGTTCGTTGTGGGATTGTGGCTTTCTGTGTCATAGGTCAGGTGTGCAGAGTGTTATCAGCAGCGTTCTGCTCTCTGAGTGCTCTGAAACCTGTCCCAACAAGAGACCCCTTTTCTTATAGGAACACCACCTTGTTCCTGGCTTGTCCCTCACGGTCACCATTACATTTTCTCCAGATGAGTGGCGATATTATTATGACTGCATCCGTGTTCACTGTAAGGTAAGTTTCTTTAAATCAGGTGTTTGAGGGTGGGGTTGGTGTCAAAACTAATATCCTCAAGGGAAGGAGAGAGATGTGATGACAGGTATGAAGTCCCCAGCCCAACACCTGGTGTTCCTTGTTCAGCCTGTTTGAGTGGCGTGAGGGTCCTTATCCAGCGGGCCCCAGGTGGGAACGCATTAGGCTGCTGAGATCTGGGCAAAGGCAGGAGACACAGTTTGCTGCTGCAGATTTCCCACCTGCCCTGGCCTAAAAACCTCATTTATCATGGGATACTGGGAATTGATGAAGGCTTTTTCAAATAACTTAGCCACACTCCTTTAACTGCTAGATTAAAAAATTACTGAGAACCCCAACTGGTGTTTATAAACACTGAGGTCGGGATTGTATCTTATGTGGAAATGTCCTCAGAGGCAGCCCTTGGGGTCTGCAGAACTGTGGGAGCCTGTGTGGCCAGACCCCAAATGGCTGACTGTGCTGTGTGACTTCTTAGGAGCCTTTTCTCGGTCACCTAATTCATCCTTTGGCTCCTACCAGAGTCAGCTGCTGGGCTGTCAGTTCTTCTCCAAGAAACGGTCACTTCCACACTTCCCTCTGCTCTGTATTCCAGCCCCAACTCTTGTAAATTGAGAAGGCTTACGGTTAACTAAATTTAATCTTTAAAACTAAATGGAAGAGCATGCACTAGTAACAAATGAATTTCCATTTTTAAAGGGAAAAAACCCTAAAACTAAAACTAGAACATTGCTTTCAGGAAGAATATTCTGTACAACACAAATCCCTAGACCAGGCATTGTATAGAGTGCTCAGAATGTTTCCTACTCTTATTAATAGTAAAGCTAAAAATACCTTGCATTTATGCAGTACTTTCAACTTTTTAAAAATATATATTTTATTGACTATGCTATTACAGTTGTCCCATTTCCCCTACTTTATTCCCCTCAGCCCTGCACCCCCATACAACCCTCATTCTCACTACCTTAGTTCATGTCCATGGGTCATACATATAAGTTCTTTGGCTTCTACGTTTTTCTATACTATTCTTTTTTTTTTTTATCTTTAGAGAGGAAGGGAAGGAGAGAAGGAGGAAAATATCAATGTATGGTTGCCTTTCATGAGTCCCCTGCTGGGAGCTGGCCTGCAACCCAGGCATGTGTCCTGACTGGGAATCAAACCGCAATCGTGTGGTTCTCAGGCCTGTGCTCAATCCATTGAGCTACACCAGCCAGGGCTCTATACTATTCTTAACCTCCCCCTGTCTATTTTCTACTTGCCATTTATGCTTCTTATATTCCCTGCACCTTTTCCCCCATTCTCCCCCTCTACCTCCCCACTGATAACCCTCCATGTGATCTCCATTTCTGTGGTTCTGTTCCTGTTCTAGTTGTTTGCTTAGTTTGTTTTTTTATTTTTATTTTTTTAGGTTTGGTTGTTGAGAGTTGTGAGTTTGTTGTCATTTTACTGTTCATATTTTTTATCATCTTCATTTTCTTAGATAAGTCCCTTTAACATTTCATATAATAAGGGCTTGGTGATGATGAACTCTTTTGACCTGACCCGATCTGGGAAGCACTTTATCTGCCCTTCCATTCTAAATGAAAGCTTTGCTGTATAGAATAATCTTGGATGTAAGTCCTTGCCTTCATGACTTGGAATACTTCTTTTCAGCCCCTTCTTGCCTGCAAGGTTGCTTTTGAGAAATCAGCTGATAGTCTGATGGGAACTCCTTTGTAGGTAACCCTTTCTTGTCCTCTTGCTGCTTTTAAGATTCTCTCCTTGTCATCTGGGGTAATGTAATTATGATGTGCCTTGGTGTGTTCCTCCTTGGGTCCCACTTCTTTGAGACTCTCTGAGCTTCCTGGACTTCCTAGAAGTCTATTTCCTTTGCCAGATTAGGGAAGTTCTCCTTCATTATATTTTCAATTTCTTGCTGTTGTTCTTCTCCTTCTGGCACCCCTATGATTCAGATGTTGGAATGTTTAAACTTGTCCTGGAGGTTCCTAATTTTTTTAAATTCTTGTCTCTTCATTCTTTTCTGATTGAATGTTTCTTTCTTCCTTCTGGTCTAACCCATTGATTTGAGTCCTGGTTTCCTTCCTGTCACTGTTGGTTCCCTGTATATATTTCTTCATTTCACTTTTCATAGTCTTCACTTTTCCCTCTATTTTTACAACCATACTCAACCATTTCTGTGAGCATCCTGATTACCAGTGTTTTGAACTCTGCATCTGACAGGTTGGTATCTCTTCATTGCTTAGTTGTATTTTTTTCTGGAGTTTTGATATGTTCTTTCATTTGGACCATTTTTTCGTTTCAGCACACTTGTTATGTAGTAAGGAGCAGAGACTTAGGCATTCACCAAAATGGGGCAACCCAAGTTGCTGCCTTGAACTGCTGTATATGGGGGAGGGGTCTGAGAGGGAAGATTAGTGCTTGCTCAGCTCTCGGCCAGCTTTCAGTCACTTCCTCTGTTACCCACAAGCAATTGGACCCTGCTGGTGCTGATTCCCAGGTGGGTGGGTTTGTGTATGTTCTAGGACCCTGTTGGTCTCTCCAATGAACTCTCCTGTGAGGCTGGGAGTTTCTCCTACCTCCACAACACCCACAGGTTTCTTTCAATCAGAGGTTTTTGAGGCTTCATTTCCCCATGCTGGAACCCTGGGTTGTTTGGTCTGTCTCACTGCCCAGTTGTTCCTCCTGGTTTATCCACATGCAAATGTGGGATGGCAAGCTGCTGCCTCACCTGCCCTGCTCCACCCCAGTCCTCCAGCTGCCACTCTGCAGTGAGTCCTTTCCACCCAGCTGCCCATCTCTGCCCCTCCTACTGGTCTGGATGAATGTTTCTTCTTTAACTCCTTGGTTGTCAGACTTTCATACAGTTCGATTTTTCTGGCAGTTCTGGTTGTTTTTTGTTTTTAAATTTGTTCTTGTCTTTCTTTTGGTTGTGTAAGGAGGCGCAGTGTGTCTACCTACACCTCCATCTTGACTGGTAGTTGCCTTCAACTTTTTAAAGCCATCATCTACTTTAACTCTGGAAAAGACCTTTAAGGAAAGGCAGAATATCCCCATTTTGCAAAGGAAGAAACAAGACCTGGAGAGGTTGAAGGTCATGCTTAAGGTCCTATATTATGCAGGACTGGAAGTGGTTCTCTGTATATGTTCAGCTCTGGATTAGCTGATTCTGTTCTGGTTTCTCTTTCTCTCAGGTTACCAAAGATTGTTTCCCTATAACTTTCTGAAACTGAAAGACAGCTACTGTCTTCAAATCTACATAAAGAAATCATTATTTTTAGCCTTCCTGCATAATATTAAATATTATTTCAATGAGTTATATTTAAAATTATTTGCACTTTATTTAAAACTAAGAAAAATTTATATTTTAAATGTTGTGTTTAAATGCTCAGGTTTCTTAAGAAAATATTTTTTCTAAAAATATATTTTAATGATGGAAAAAATAAAGTACTAGTTCATCTTTAAAACTTTTAGTCTTCAGTATGATAAATGTGACATTTTTCTCATTAATTTTAGGGTGATGACACTTTGTTTATTCCCATCCATGCCTATCCTGTCATGAACACACTGGATTTTCCCTCATATATAAATCTATCAAATGTTCCACTTGGTGAAAGGTAAGTTACCAAAATGAATTACCAAATGTCATAGGATGTGAAAAGTTACGAGATAATATATAAAAACTTACAGCTGTATTTTTTCTAAAAAAAAAAGGTTATCTTTCTAGCTGAGTTAGACCTGACTTGTAATTGCAAAGAGAAAAAAACACCAAAGAAAGTCAAAATATTATAAGCAAGAAAGGGAATTAATTGGGTCATTTAACTGAAAGGTGCAAGATGAATCTTCAAGCATGGCTGGGTCTGGGAGTTCAAAGCAGGTTTCAAGAACCTGACTTTTCCCATATCTTGATTTTCTCCGGGCTTCTTTATCAGCCTCTTCAGGGGGGCAGCACAGCTGCCAGGAGCTCCAAATACTATTGGCATCCTGAATGGTTGGAGGGGCTGGAGGGTTTGGGGGTATTTAAGCAAAAGTCTCAGACTCTTATTGGACCAGCTGACTGGATCAACTGACTCTTATTGGACCAGCTTGGAGCTCATGCCCATCTATTAATCAACACTTGTTTTTAAATGAAGGGGGAAATGAATACAGGAATGACAAAGACAATAGATAGTCACCATAGAAGCCAAATTTTGGATTCCTGCTCCTCCTTGTTGGGAAAATAGTTGATGATTCCAATTGTAATTTAAGATATGTCTTGTTTCTTCAGTAAATATTTATTTAATATCTACTGCCAGGCATAATGCTCTGTCCCTAGAGATATAAAGAAGATGGGTATTATGCTATTAGATATCGAGATATAATGGCCATGCCAGTTGTTAGAATATTGAAATGATTCTTTGCTGGTTGGGAAATATATTCTGTCCTGAGCCTCACCCCACCCCTCTATCCCAGCTCCCTGGCCCTCTGTCCTACCACCCCCTTGCCCCACAGTGGTTCAGCAGTTTGAGGGGAGGCTCCTGCAGGGCCTGGCTCCAGCCTCTTTACCCATTCTAACTGAGCTCTACCTGCAAAGGCTCCACTGAACAGCCAGTCCTGATTCTGAAGGGCTTAGAGTCTAGGGGGACAGAATTATGTCATCGATTAACTACACTAATTACTAAGTGCTGTCATAGAGGTATACATAGGTTCTTGTGTAGGCCCAGAAGAGTGAGTGCAAACTTGATTGGAGGAATGGGGAAAGTCCTCACTCATATGGGGGTGACATGTGGTTATCCTCAGAGGACATCATGGGGTGGGCTGTGAAGATGACATTCCAGGCATATTCAAAGCATGGTGGCAGCAGAGAGCATGGCTACATCCTGTAGGTGTTGAAGGGCCACTGAAGGATTTTAATCCACCCAATAGCTGGTAAATATATGATACCTCTTGATGTAGGCCCAGATGGTAAGCAAAGGCTTTGGGCTTCACCATGCTCTGCAGGAAAGACAAATTCAAGTGCCCACATGCAGCACTGCACAGGGAGGGAATTACAAATTGCTAGAGTTAGAGAGAGGGACAACTGAACCCTTGTGGAGGTAGAAGGGGTGCTGATGTATGTGAGTTCCAGGACTATTCTTTTTTCATGCTATCTGTTGTTCTTGAGTGAAACCCCCAAATTTAGATCTGGAACAATTGCCTTGGTTCAGCTGATGTGTGACCTTCTTCCCTCATCCCACACATGAGCTTCTTGACCTTCCTATGAGCTTCTGACTCTTAACAACTCTTTAAGAATTATAAATTAATAATGTATACAGAATATATACTAATCAGAACAAATTATTAATAAAATAATGAATAATAGTTTTAAGACATAAAACATTACCAGTAATTTTGCAACAATTATTCTGAGTTTTGTGATAATCACTTTTTGATTTTAATAGTTTTGACACACATGTATGTAGCCCTAAACAATACATGTTTAGCTTTGCCAGTGTTTTATATTTACACAAATGGAATCATACCCTATGTAAGTTCTTTTGTAACTTGCTTTTTTTTCATTCAGTATTACATTTTTGTGGTTCAGCCATATTAATTCATATAGCTGTAGTGTCTATTATATGGATTTTTTCTCTGTTCTACTGCTAATGGGCATATGGTTTTTTTTTTTTTTGCTTTGCCCAACACTACTGTTGTATATCTTTGTACATGGCCTGCAGCACATATTGTAGAGTTTCTCCTGGGTATATACCTAGAAATGAAATTGCAGGTTCAGCAAAAAATTTGTTGTTACTGTCTAATGTCAAATTAGTTTCCAAAAGGTTGTAGCCATTCTCAGACTCACCTGCAGTGCATGACAACTTGTTTTCCTACATCATGGCCAACAATGGTTATTTTCGTACTTGCACAGTTTGGATGACATGTGTTCTTGGCTCCTTGTTCTTTCGTTTTCTGTTTATTTTCTCCAAAATGTTCTGCCAGAACTCTATCCCAGTGTTTCCTCCCTCTGACTCATCAGTCCTTTGTGTCTTCACCTGGCCTTCTTGGTATTAAGTGGTGTGTACAGGGACCCCAAGACTCACTTAACAAAGGTGAGTCTCTCCTGATGGGACCCACTTACTCTGCACATTTTGATTCCTTCACCTATTTTCTTTAAATGGGTGAATATAGAAATTTTTTACCAAAACTGAAGTGGCAGGAATCATCTAACTTTCTAATTCATCTTCCTCCCTCCCTTCCTTTCACCTTCTTTCTTTCCTTCCTTCCTTCCTCTCTCTCCTTTCCCACACATCTCTCTCTCATTCTTTTCTTTCCCCTCCCTCCCCCTTTTCTCTCTTTCTTTTTTTTCCTCCCTCCCTTCCTCTCTCTCTCACTCTCTCTCCCTCTCTTCCTCCCTTCCTCCCTCCCTCTCTCTCCACAAATTACTTTTTTGCTGGGACCATAAACCATGCTTATGAGAACAATGGCTTAATGAACTGATGAACATGATACGCCTTAAAATGCAAACCTCAGTCTTGGTTCTTAAAACATAAATCTATCAACTTCCCTAGAGGGTTTTCAGAGTTATTTTGCATATAATTTTCTTCATTTGAAATCAGAATGAACATTTCAGCTAAACAGTTTTAAACTGAATTCTGTATAATGATATAATATTTTTTTAAATCTTTCAAAAGATAACTGTGCTACTTTTTTTTATCTTGCCAACATTCTGGCAGCCAGCAGTGCCTTCCCAAGACTTTATGCATTTTATTTAATAGATTTTTGCCAACATTTAACTATCCATACCATCTTAGGCTGCACTCAATCCAGAATGTTTGGTAGCAGGACAGGGGTGAGTATGTAAATGGATTTTCACATGAAATGTCCCCTACTAATCTTAGCCTGCCTTGCAGAATGAAGGTATCATTTGGGGAGATTCTTTATTCAGCATTTATTCATTCAAGAAATCTTGACTGAATGCCAACTATGTGTTAGGCACAATGTTAGGTATTAAGGATACAGATGGTTAAGACCTGATATCATGATTACAAAGATAATTATAATGTCTAATTCAGTGTATACTGAGGAAGGACACCTAATGTAGTTCAGTGGGAGGGGAGTTAGGGACAGATGAGATGGGGAAGCTCAGACAAGACTTCCTAGAGGAGAACATGTGTGAACTGAGTTTTGAAGGATGACCATAAATCAGCCAGCAGAAGAAGGGAGCATAATAAGAGAGAACAAGGATGTTTCAGATGGTGCTGTACCTTGGGCAAAGTCAGAGATGTGAAATGGCACAGACATTTGGGCCTGTATAAAAAATATTTGTGTGACTGGACATGGGTTGCAAGAGCTAGGTAGGGGAAATAGGGAAAGGGCTGAGAAAAATAGGCTTTTCTGGGATTTATTGATTTTACCCTGAGGCCATTACTGAAAGATATAAGCAGAGAAATGGCATAGTCATCTCTACCTTTTAGAAATTTTACTTTGGTGATCCATGCAGAGAAGTAGAGGGGGGTGGCCAGGACTGCTGCGGTGAGCCAGGCACAGGACAACAGAGCACCTGGACTCTTCAAAAATAAGCAATGAGGGGGCTTCCGATCAGGGTGGCAGTGTAGGTAAACATGGTACTTACATCCTCCCACAACCACATCAAAATTATAGCTAAACTACAGAACAACCACCACTCACAACTGCCTGAAATCTAGCTGAACAGAAGTCCTATAACTAAGGATACAAAAAAGAAGCCACATAAAGACTGGTAGGAGGGGCAGAGATGCTAAGCTGGCTGATGCCACACCCACATGTGGCAGATAAAAATCAGAAGGGATATCTCAGTTGTAACCTCTGTGGAGTGAGGGGTCTCAGGCCCATAACAGGACCCCCATTCCAGTGTTCCAGTGCCAGGAAGAGAACTACCCATAACTTCTGGCTATAAAAACCAGCAGGAATTGTGGCTGAGTGAGATGAATGGCAGCTGGAGTCCCAGGCATTCCTCCTAAAGGGGCCATGTACAGACTTATTCAGACTCAATCCCTCTGTACTCCCGCTCTGGGGCAGCAGTTTGAAGGCACCAGGGACATTCAGAAAGAAACAGAATTCTCTGGCATCAGGGTAAAGGTAAGAGAGGAAACTTTGTCCCAGACAGAAGTGCTGGCAGAGGCCACTGTTCCTTTGCTTATTCCTTTTTCCCCAGCAGGTGGGTATTGTAACAGTCTCCATCACCCTGGCTAACACTATTTGCCTCACCCTAGTAATTCCGTCAGTCCCCACCCCACCCAACATCTGGGCCCAGTCAATACCTTTCCAGTGGCTTTTCTATACCATGGCTGATCTTAGCTTATGCTGTGGACTGCCCTAAAATGTCTGAAGCAGCAATTGGCCTTCATATGCCATGTATTAAATACTAGCAGCAGCCAGCCTTGGTTCATAGCTTAGCCTCTCCTGGGAACCTACAAGTCCAACATGAGTAGTAGCCATCTTCAGATAACTTTGTAGCTTATGCCAGGTAGCCCTGGGCAAGGCACAGGTGGTGACTGACCTCAACCTGTACCTCCTGGGGTACCCCAGAACCAGCACACACAGTGGACAGCTTCAGACAATGTAAAAGCACCACCCAACCACCTCCACCAAGGGTCACACACAGAGAACAGACTTAACAGGCACCAGAGACCTGCTGAAGTAACTCCTGTTCCATGGAGTTGGCCCCTGCACAGCTGATCCTCCAAGGCAGTGGCAGCTAGTCCTTGCAGCCAGTCTGCCTGGGGATAAAACTCTCCCATTGAGGTGCCAACAACAATAAAGTCTCAACTACAATGGGAGGGTGTATACAGCCCTCATGGGTGCACACCTGGAGTGCCCAGCTTGGATAAGCACGAAGGCTGTGTCACTGGGCCTACAGGATACCTACTAAATAAACCCACTTTGCCAAGCCTCGGAGTTGTAGGAGCTCTGCTTAGTACATAGAAACAGCACTGGTCAGGTAGCTCAGTTGATTGGAGCATCACCAAAAGGTACACCAAAAGCTTACATGTTTGATTCCTAGTTGGAGTACATACAGAAGGCAACCTGTTGATATTTCTGTCTCACACTGATGTTTCTGTCACTTCCTCCCTCTCTAAAATCAACAGAAACATATCCTCAGGTGAAGATTAAAAAATACATAGAAACAAACACAGGGAGGCAGCCAAAATAAGGAGGCAAAGAAATGTGTCCCAAATGAAAGAATAAGAAGAAACTCCAGGGGAAAAAAACTAAACAAAATGAAGACAAGTAATCTCCTAGATACAGAGTTCAAAACACTGGTTATAAGGATGCTCAATGAATGTAGGGGAAGAATATATGAACTTAGTGAGAACTTCAGCAATGACATAGCAAACATAAAAATAGAGATAAAATACAAAAAAGAACCATCTGGAAATGAAGAATACTAACTGAAATAAGAATACATTAGAGTGGAGTGCGTAAAGCAGATGATCAAAATGAGAATTGGAAGACAAGGAAGCAGAAATTACCCAGTTAAAACAGCAAAAAAAAAAAAAAAGAAATCTAAAAAAGTGAGGATAGTATTAGGAGTCTCTGGAACAATTTCAAACACTCCAACATTTGTGTTGTTGGGTTGCCAGAAGGAAAAGAGGGAGCAAGGAATTATCACATACGTGAAAGAATAATGACAGAAAACTTCCCTAACCCAGTAAAGGAAGTAGACACACAAGTTCAGGAAGCACAAATAAACCCAAAGAGGCCCACACCAAGACACACCGTAATTAAAATGCCAAAGATTAAATATAGAAAATCTTAAATGCAGCAATAGAAAAGCAGTTGGTTACTAACAAGCACACTCTTATAAGACTGTCAGCTAATTTTTCAGTAGGCCAGAAAATATTAGCACAAAATATTAAAAATGATGAAGAGCAAGGATCTACCACTAAGCTTACTCTTTAAAGCTATCATTTAGATTCAAAGGACAGATGACTTCCCAGACAAGAGAGATCTAAATGAGTTCATTACCGCCAAACCAGTATTACAAGAAATGTTAAAGGGACTTCTTTTTTTTTTAAGTATGTTTTATTGATTATGCTACTACAGTTGTCCCACATTTTTTCTCCCCATTACCGCCTCCACCCTGCATCCTTCCTTCCTCCAGTATCACCCCCCCCACCCTTAGTTTATGTCTGTGGGTCATACATTTAAGTTCTGTGGTTTCTCCATTTCCTATTCTATTCTTTTCTTTTTCCTTTTGTTTTTTTCATATTTTATTCACACACCCTTTCCCATAACAAAATGTGCTGGTCATTGTCAGTGGCTCCCCATCGCTCCTGCCTCCTTCAATTTTTTTTTTACTTTTTTAAAATATATTTTATTGATTATGCCATTATAGTTGTCCTATTCCCCCCTTTCATTCCCCTCCATCCTGCACAGCTCCCCCATTCCCCCACTTTAGTTCATGTCCATGTATCACAAGTTCTTTAGCTTCTACATTTTCCATACTATTCTTGCCCTCCCCCTGTCTATTTTCTATCTACCAGCTATGCTACTTATTCTCTGTACCTTCTCCCCCCCTCTCCTCCTCCCACTTCCCAGTTGCTAACCCTTCATGTGATCTCCATTTCTATGGTTCCTCTCCTGATCTAGCTGTCCTCTTAGTTTGCTTTTGTTTTAGGTGTGGTTGTTAGTAACTGTGAGTTTGCTGTCCTTTCACTGTTCATCTTTTTTATCTTCTTTTTCTTTGATAAGGCCCTTTACCATTTCATATAATAAGGGCTTGGTGATGATGAACTCCTTGAACTTGACCTTATCTGAGAAGCACTTTATCTGTCCTTCCATTCTAAATTAAAGCTTTGCTGGATAGAGCAATCTTGGATGTAGATATTTGGATTTCATGACTTGGAATACTTCTTTCCAGCCCTTCTTGCCTGTAGGGTCTCTTTTGAGAAATCAGCTGACAGTCTGATGGGAACTCCTTTGTAGGTGACTGTCCCCTTATCTCTTGCTGCTTCTAGGATTCTCTCCATTTTAATCTTGGCTAATGTAATTATGATGTGCCTTGGTGTGTTCCTCCTTGGGCCCACCTTCTTTGGCACTCTCTGAGCTTCCTGGATTTCCTGGAAGTCTATTGCCTTTGCCAGATTGGGGAAGTTCTTCTTTATTATTTATTCAAATAAGTTTTCCACTTGTGGCTGTTCCTCTTCTTCTTCTGGCACCCCTATGATTTGGATGTTGGAATTTTTAAAGATGTCCTGGAGGTTCCTAAGCCTCTCCTCATTTTTTTTTTTGAATTCTTATTTCTTCATTCTATTCTGTTTGGTTGTTTCTTTCTTCTGGTCCACTCCATTGATTGGAGTCCCAGTTTTCTTCCCATCACTGTTGCTTACTTGTACATTTTCCTTTATTTCACTTAGCATAGCCTTCGTTTGTTCATCTAATTTGCAAGCATATTTAACCAGTTCTGTGAGCATCCTGATTACCAGTGTTTTGAATTGTGCATCTGATAGGTTGGCTATCTCTTCATCACTTAGTTGTATTTTTTCTTGAGCTTTCATCTGTTCTTTCATTTGGGCCATTTTTTTTTTGTCTGGGTGCACCTGTTATGTAGTAAGGGGTGGAGCCTTAGGTGTTCACCAGGGCAAGGCAACCCACTTCACTGCATTGTAACACTGTATGTGGGGAGGGATTGGAAAGGGAACAATGCCGCTTCCTCTGCTCTGTGACAGTTTTCAGTCACATTCTAGGACCCATTGGGTCTCTCCAATGAACTCTCCTGTGAGGCTGGGAATTTCTCCTGCTGCCACAACCCCCACAGGTTTTTATAGACAGAGGTTTTAAGGCTTTATTTCCCTGTGCTGGAAACCTGGGTTGTGTAGGCTATCTCACTACCCAGTTGTTCCTCCTGGCTTATCTGCATGCAAATGTGGGACTGCCTGGTTTGCCAGCCACAGCCTTGATGGGTCCGTCAGCCACTGCCTTTCCTGCCCTGGTCCTCCAGCTGCTACCTTGCCGTGAGTCCTCTCTACCTGGCTTCCCACCTCTGCCCCACCCCCACCAATCTGGCTGAATGTTTCTTCTTTAACTTCTTAATTGTCAGACTTCCACAGAGTTCAATTTTCTGTCAGTTCTGGTTGTTTTATGTTTTTTTGTTTTGTTTTAATTTTTTTAATTTTAATTGTTGTTCAAGTACAGTTTTCTGTCTTTCACTCCCATCCCAGCCCACCCCCCCCAGTGCTCCCCACCTCCCTCCCATTTCCACCCCCCCCTTAGTTTTTGTCCATGTGTCCTTTATACTTGTTCTTGTAAATTCTTCCCCTTTTCCCCTGAAATTCCATCCCCTCTCCCCTCTGGTCACTGTCAGCCTGTTCTCTGTTTCAGTTTCTTTGGTTATATTTTGCTTGCTTATTTGTTTTGTTGTTTAGGTTCCTGTTAAAGATGAGATCATATGGTATTTGTCTTTTACCACCTGGCTTATTTCACTCAGCATGATGCTTTCCAGTTCCATCCATGCTGTTGCAAAGGGTAGGAGTTCCTTCTTTCTTTCTTCTGCATAGAATTCCATTGTGTAAATGTGCCATAGTTTTTGGATCCACTCATTTACTGATCAGCACCTAGGTTGTTTCTGTTGTTGTCCTTCTTTTGGTTGTGCGAGGAGACACTGTATGTCTACCTAAGCCTCCATCTTGGCTGGAAGTCTGCTAGTGTATGTGGTAGTTCTATGTTTAACATTTTGAGGAACTGCCAAATTTCTGTCCAAAGTGATTGTACCATTTTTCATTCTTACCATCAATGAATGAAAGTTCCAATGGCACTTATATTTTAAGTGACAGAGTAAAGGAACCATTTCTCCACCTAAGAAAATATACTGTACATTATGGAAAAGAACAAAGGTGACAGGACAACAAATTCATCAGAAGGAAGATTCAGAAGGGTGTGTTTTCTCTTCGCATATAGAACTGATTCAGATAAAATAGCCAGAAGTTGTAGGATTTGCATTAAATACCACTAAGTTTAGTTTCTTACTTTGAAGTTGCTCTGGGGAGAAGCAGCTGTTGTCTGAGTACAGCCTCTCTGAGGAGTGGATAGCACTTCAGTACATTTCCACAAGGTCATGAAATGGACTTGTATATATTTATCAACTATTTTCATTGGCTGGATTTGATGCTTGTAAATTTTCCTTACTGAGATAATTTCCATATGGACATTTGACAGCTATCTATAAACAACCTTGGTGGCTTAAAATCTGGTGAAATGCACTTTGACAGCTTCTGTGAATAACAGAAAGTGGCATTCCAGTTTATGTCCAACATCTCTAAGTCAAACACTGTGGGATGCAGAGGGCTTTCAGCTTTCTTTCCTTTCTATAGGTTGAAACTGTGCCTTATAACTAGGTAAGCCTAACCATCATGGCTGGTTAAATTTTCTAATCATTACCCTTCTTATATACACAAGTAAATAAAAACATGCTTATGTTAGGTACTGAAATTTTATGTCTTTCCATCCCATGGTTTTAGGATGATTTGTGTGAATTTATTACACTCTGTGGTTTCTCTAGCAATGTCTACCTGGCACCAAATAACTGCTTGAAATTTAAAGCAAATCCAGGTAATTGACCAGTTGTTCTCTCTATGTGGCATCACTGATCCTCCTTTGCACCAAGCTGCCTCTGTTGACCAATTGATTAGTGTGCTATAGACAAGCTGACATGAAAGCCACCTGGGTCCTCCCCTGGAATCCCCTTCACTTCCCCATTTCCTCTCTAGACCTGGCTCCATGGGCAAGGCAGCTATGTTGCTTTCACAGCAAGTGGAACCATGTGTTCATCCCAGGGCTATAGATGCTCCATGGACCACAGGCCACATTAGCAAGAGTAACAGACAAGGTCTCCGGCTACTCCATTCTAAGCCAGGATATTTTAGTCTCTGGAACTTTTAAATCATTAGAATGCTTTTTGTTAAGTGGTTAACCTCATGGCTGATTTTAGAAAGTGTGGGAATAACCAAGGTCAGGATGGGGTGTCCAAATGAAACCAATTCTCTCCCTACACCTGGAGTTAAAAGCCTCCAAGCCATGGGAGACTGTGAATTCTTAAACTAGTCCTGAAAGGTAAAGTTTGATGACAATGGTTGGCCCCAGCATAAACAGCCATGTCCTGTATTGCATTGTGCCAACAAAGAGCCTCTGTGTGAGGGGCCTGAGAACCAGCTGCAACTAGCTTAGAATGAGGGTGTCAGGATAAGACTATAAAATTGCTCTTCAGAGTGCCCCGGCTGGTGTGGCTCAGTTGGTTGGAACTCAGTTGGTTGGTTTCCATCCTATAAATGGAAAGTTCAAATGCCTAGGTTGCATGTTCTGGAGAGGCAACAGACTGATGTTTCTCTCCCTCTCTTTCTCCCTCCCTTCCCCTCTCTAAGAAGATGAGAATTAAAAACACTGATCTTCTGAAGGATTTTTTGAAGCCTTCTCAGAGAATAAATTTACATTTTCAACTCGTCAAGGGAAACATGCTAGAGACCCTTTGTACTCATACTAGGGTCTCATTTTATGTGCTAAACTCAAAGCTGATTTGAAGATGCAGCAACATTTTACAAAAACATTCTGAAAAGGGTGACTTGAACTTGTCAAAAAACTTGTTTTTTACTTTAGTACCTACTTGGGTATGTCAAGCAGTAGTGATTTTACACTTAGAATAACTTCAAGATTTATATTCAGATAAAGATAATTCACTGTCAATTAAGAATAGCCTGGATTTTTATTGCATGAAAAATATCTCCCATATTTTGTAGTTAAAATGTCTTTGATTTAGTATCCTTTTGCTGACCTAGTATTGATATAGTTACTCATCTTGAACCCATCTCTTTTTATAAATTTTAGCAAGAAAAGACAATTATCCAACCCCTAAACCACAGGGATCTATGTTAATAACAATGAAAGGGCTTATGTGCTTTCCTCTGCACTTAGTAGACGTGGGTACCACCTTGACACAATCAACAAAGGAATTTTCAATGGGAGATGTAGGTTAATTTTTGTTTTCTTTAAAAATTTTTTTCACAAAATGTTGAATTGTAGACACTCAACTTTAGGGGAAAGGAGTAGAAAGGTTGAAACACCTGAATCAGGGACAGCCCAGGAGCATAGGAGCACAGCGTGCAGGCTGCGGTTGTCGAATCCCAGGTGTGGGGTGGCAACGGGCGGACCCAGTGAGGGTGCAAGGTGGCTGGCTGACTGCAGCCACACATTTGAGCACAGATAAACCAAGGGGCAAGCAGTGAGACAGACTGCTCAGGCCAGGGCCCCAGTGATGGGAATTAGAGCCTGAAAGCACCAACTGGAAAGACTTTCGGGGTTGAGGTGCCAGGAGAAGCTCCCAGGCTCACAGAGGCTTCATTGGAGAGACCCACAGAGTCCTGGAGGGTGCACAAGCCCACACACCTGGGAACCAGCACCAGAAGGGCCCAATTTGCTTGTGGGAAGCAGCAGAGGGGATAGAAATCTGAGAGAACAGAACAAACACCATTGCCCCTCTCTGACCCCGCCCCCACATACAGTGTCACAAACCAGCAACTTGGGTTTCCCCACCCTGGTGAACACCTAAGACTCCGCTCCTCATACATAACAGGCTGGAACAGACCAAAACATTATGGCTCAAGAACAGCTCAAAGCCCCGGAGCCAATAAATCTAAGCGACCAAGAGATAGCAACCTTTCAGATGCACAGTTCAAAACATTGGTGATCAGGATGCTCACAGAACTGGTTGATTTTAGTCACAAATTAGAGAAACAAATGCAGGCTAAACTAATTGAAATGAAGGTAAATACACAGGAAACCAATAGTGATGGAAAGGAAACTGGGACTCAAATCAAGGGAGTGGACCAGAAGGAAGAAAAAAATGAACAAACAGAAAAGAATGAAGAAACAAGAATTCAAAAAAATGAGGAGAGACTTAGGAACCTTCAGGACATCTTTAAACATCCCAACATCCAAATTATAGGGGTACCAGAAGAGGAAGAGGAACAGCCACAAGTGGAAAACTTATTTGAACAAATAATAGAGGAGAACTTCCTCAATCTGGCAAAGGAAATAGACTTCCAGGAAATCCAGGAAGCTCAGAGAGTCCCAAAGAAGGTGGGCCCAAGGAGGAACACACCAAGGCACATCATCATTACATTAGCCAAGATTAAAATGAAGAAGAGAATCCTAGAAGCAACAAGACATAAGGGAACAGTCACCTACAAAGGAGTGCCCATCAGACTGTCAGCTGATTTCTCAAAAAAGACCTGACAGGCAAGAAGGGGCTGGAAAGAAGTATTCCAAGTCATGAAATCCAAAGACCTACAACCAAGATTGCTCTATCCAGCAAAGCTTTAATTTAGAATGGAAGGACAGATAAAGTGCTTCTCAGATAAGGTCAAGTTCAAGGAGTTCATCATCACCAAGCCCTTATTATATGAAATGTTAAAGGGCCTTATCAAAGAAAAAGAAGATAAAAAATATGAACAGTGAAAGGACAGCAAACTCACAGTTATTAACAACCACACCTAAAACGAAAGCAAACTAAGAGGACAGCTAGATCGGGAACAGAACCACAGAAATGAAGATCACATGGAGGGTTAGCAACAGGGGAGTGGGAGATGGAAAAGGGGGGAGAAGGTACAGAGAATAAGTAGCATAGCCGGTGGGTAGAAAATAGACAGGGGGGAGGGCAAGAATAGTATGGGAAATATAGAATCTAAAGAACTTGTGACACATGGACATAAACAAAGTGGGGGGAATGGTGGGTGAGGGGTGTGAGAGTGGAGGGGAATGAAAGGGGGGAAATAGGACAACCGTAATGGCATAATCAATAAAATATATATTTTAAAAATTTAAAAAATTTCAGACTTCCAGTCAAGGTGGAGGCATAGGTGGAGGAGACTGTGTCTCCTCACACACCCAAAAGAAAGACAACAATAAATTTAAAAACAAAAACAACGAGAACTGCCAGAAAATTGAACTATATGGAAGTTAGAGAACCAAGGAATTAAAGAAGAATCATTCATTCAGATCGGTAGGAGGGCCGGAGATGGGCAGCTGGGGTGGAAAGGGCACGCCCAGCAAGGCTGCAGCTGGCAGACCAGGCAGTGCCACATTTGCATGCAGATAAACCAGGAGGAACAATTGGGGAGTGAGACAGCCTGCACAACCCAGGGTGATGAGGACACCAGCCCGCAGTGTCCACATCATTAAGGATGAAATGAGACATTCACACGGACTGCTGAGTTTGGTGGAGGAAAAGGGACAGCGTGGCTTTTCTCTCAAGAGGAACAAAAGCCTTGGCCCTTGCCATGACCGGCCTTTATTGGGTTTCTCAACACATTACATGATGGTCCTCATTTACTATGCACAGGTTCCTTTAGACAATTGCTGCTAGTCACATCACAGAAGAGGGATATTTGCAAATGAAAGGGCAAGAGTGGTTGAACCAGTTACACTCATCCTCAGAAGATTGAGCATGGATTTTAGGAAGTTACTTTGCAGTAAATGTTTGCCACTGGGGGCTGGGCCCATGCCACACAGAATGGTTTCCTACACCAGGGTCCCAGCATAGGGGAATAAAGCCTCAAAACCTCTGTCTATAAAAATCTGTAAGGGTCGTGGCAGTGGGAGAAACTCCTAGCCTCACAGGAGAGTTCACTAGAGAGACCTACAGTGTCTTGGAACCTACACCAACCCACCCACCTGGGAATCAGCACCAGAAGGGCTTAATTTGCTTGTGGGATGCAGAAGTCACTGAAAGCCAGCCGAAAGCCAAGCAAGCATCGTTATTCTCTCTCTGACTCCTCCCCCACATACATTGCTACAATGCAGAGACCTGGGTTTCCCCACCCTGTTGAATATCTAAGGCTCCACCCCTTACTATGTAACAGCTGTGCCAAGAGAAAAAAAATATGGTCCAAATGAAAGAACACATCAAAGCTCCAAAAATAGTGATATAGTTCATAGCCAACATATCAGATACAGAGTTCAAAACAGTGGTAATCAGGATGCTCACAGAAATGTTTGAGTGTGGTGGCAAAATACTTGAAGTGAAGGCTATGCAAAGTGAAATAAAGAGACATAGGTAGGGGACCAACAGTGAAAGGAAGGAAACCAGGACTCAAATCAATGGTTTGGAGCAGAAGGCAGAAATAAACATTCAGCCAAACAGAATGAAGAAACAAGAATTCAAAAAAATCAGGAGAGGCTTAGGAACCTTGGGGACAACTTTAAACATTCCAACATCCAAATCAAGTTACCCAAGATTAAACATAAAGAGAGAATCTTAAAAGCAGCAAGAGAAAAGGAGACAGTTACCTACAAAGGAGTTTCATGACACTTTCAGCTGATCTCTCAAAAGAAACCTTGCAGGCAAGAAGTGGCTGGAAAGTAGTATTCCAAGCCGTGAAAGGCAAGGACCTACATCCAAGATTACTCTATACAGCAAAGCTTTCATTTAGAATGGAAGGGCAGATGACGGGCTTCCCAGACAAGGTCAAGTTAAAGGAGTTCATCATCACCAAGCCCTTATTATATGAAATGTTAAAGGGACTTATCTAAGAAAAAGAAGATGATCAAAACTATTAACAGTAAAATGACAACAAATTCTCAACTAAAGAGAGTTCAAGTTCATCAACAACTGAACCTAAAAACAAAAACAAACCGAGCAAACAACTAGAACAATAACAGAATCACAGTAATGGAGATCACATGGAGGGAATCAGTGGGGAGAGGGCAGGGGAAGAATGGGGGAAAAGGTACATGGAATAAAAAGCATAAATGGTAGCTACAAAATAGACAGGGGGAGGTTAAGAATATTGTAGGAAATGGAGAAGCCAAAGAACTTATATGTATGACCCATGGACATGAACTAAGGGGGGTGGATGTTGGTGGGATAGAGGGTGCAGGGCAGAGAGGAATAAAGGGGAGAAAAAATTGAGACAACTGTAACAGCATAATCAATAAAATGTAATTTTTAAAAAGACTTAAAAATTGCCAAATCAAAATTACAACCAGAACTGGGTTAAGGTAATCATTCACTAAAGGAGAAATGAGCTGAGAAAGAGAGAATGCTGTTTGTGTTCATTTTTTCATTGCTGTGTAACAAGCCACCTTAGAATAGTGGCTTAAAGTAACAACAGTTGTTTCTTTTGCTTGTGGATCTACAGCATGGGCACAGTTCAGTGGAGAAGGCCCATCTTCGTTCCATGCAGTCAGCTGACACTGCTCACCTGGGCTGAAAGGTGGTTCATTCACATGCTGCCTATTACCTGGGCACTCACTTTGGCTGAGACTGGGGGCCACGGTTCTCTCGGTGTAGATCTCTCCACAAGCTGCTTGGGCTTTCACCCAACCTGGTGACTTTGTTCCAGAGGGAGCATGCTAAGAGTAGTGGAAGATGACAGTTTCTCAGGGTTGGCCCTAGGAAAAAGTATGACATCATTTCCACCGTTTTAAGTAAAGAACCCAGATTCCAGAGGAGAATCTTCACCCCCCAATAGGAGTGTCCAAGAGTTTATGGACTGGTTGTAAAACTGCCACAGTGTGTAGTCCCAAAGCTTTCCCAGACTCAGTTTTTTCATGAGTCTTGTGTACATTTGGAAGGGAAAGAATGTCACACAAGTAAATCCCTGCAGTCCACATCTTTTGTTCTATAAGTGATTCTGCTATCAATGAATAGTTGACAAAAGAAAAATCGTACTACATTAACGAGTTATATTCTATATGATAGTTTAAAATATCAATACTTCTCTGTGGGAAGGCTTCCTTTTTATCTTTTTCCCTCAAATTTTACACATTCATAATAGCTAATGGCTAATTTATTGTGCTATCTGAATCCAGCATCTTGTAATAAATTAATATTTGTCATGCTTCAGGCAGCAGGTCAGATCCACAACCAACACACTGGGGATATGGAAGGCCATGCTAGTAAGCTTCTGTTCAGCTCAGGGATGACCTTGCCCACAGTCTTGGCAGTGCCAGTGGAAGCAGGGATGATTTTCTGGGCAGCTTCTCAGCCATCACACCACATATTGCCAGAGGACCCATCCACAGTCTTCTGGGTAGCAGTGATGGTGTGGACTATGGTCATGAGTGTCTCTATGATGCCAAATTCCCTGGCATGACAATGAATTTGGCTATAGCAACAGGGTGGTGGACCTTGTGTTCCACATGGCCTGTAAGGAGTAAGAGTCCCCTGAACCACCTGCCTCAGTGGCAGGAGGAGAGACCCTCAGCTGCTGGGGAATCCTTGCCCCAAAATGAACCCCAACATACTGAGAATCTCCTGACCTCCAGTTTCCATCCTAGAACCCCTGAGGAGGGGAAGGGCTGAGGGAGCCCAGCCTTGTCATGTACCATCAATAAAGTTCACTGTACCCAGCCCCCCCAAAAAATTGTCATCCTTATTGTCAGTTAACCATCATTCTCCAAAAAGAAGTCATTGCTGATTTATGATAAGATGGCCTGTTCATTTACTCTCTATATATTGAGATTTTTTAATTAGGGAAGAAACTTAACTTTTATTGTCCACAGTAAGTTCACAAGATCAACTGTTCTCTCAAAATTTTTTTGATTACTTCTTTGACAAATACAATGTTAAATTTTAGGATAAATGAGAAAATAATATCAGAGTAAGGTAAAAACAAGTGTCATGTAATTAACCAGAAACTAAAGTGTTGTCTGGCCATTTGCTAGCATTTATTTAGAGAAAGGACAAGAAAGAAATTTGAATTTATAATAAATTATTTTATAATATTTACTTGCTGTATGGTAAATTAATGCTCTCTTCTAAAAGCCACAAAATTTGTTTATGACCTTAGCAGAAGTCTAGTATTTTAAAGTTGGGTTTTATTCAAAATAAAGAATCATTCTTTTAAAGCACTTAATGTATTTTTACACATAGCCTTAACATAATTGATAAAATGTTTAATTAATAAAGCGACAGGGCTAAAAGTTGTGGTTATGTCCAAAAGTACAAACTTTTATCTGCTTCAGGATTTTAACTGATACTTCCCATGAGTTACAGAAGAACTCTGATTTAGTCCTATATTTGCTTCCAAGGAGTAACAGGCATAAGACATGGATATTTAGTCCTCTTTTTTCATTGCAGATCAGTTTTAATGGCATTTTAACAATGGGAATTTAGACTAGAGTTTTTAATTCTCCCCAGAATACAATGGGATTCTGTTTCTTCAGATTTGAAAAATTTCTGACTAAACTAAACTTTATATTTGTCCCAATTCTTTTTTATTCAAATTCATCTAGACTGTCCTTGATTTATAAATATGGTACCATCCACACTAATTTGGAATCTGTAATATTGAACAGCAGCAATGAAAGTCAAGTTCAGAGATTCTACTGACACTTGTGTTACTTGCATTGCTCTGTCTCCTTCCGAATTGAGGTACTTGAAATTTTGTGACCTTAAGAAATAGTTTTTCCTAGCTAGTTAATAAATCAGTATTTATTTTGTGTAATCATCGTTAAACAACTGCCCTTACTCCTTGTCAGCATTCTGAAATTGATTAAGAATGTGGCATATATGAAAATCCCCAGCAGTTTTTTTGTTTTAGTTCAGGAAAATGCAAACATGAATCTTTTAGCAGAAGATTCCTGAGCAGTGGACTTTACCTTGCTGGGGCATCGCTGAGCAGACCCCAGAGCTACCAACCAGAGGACCACCCAGTCCATGTGGCTGTGTGAGTCACTGGCCTCATCTTCAGAGACCATATTTGAGCAGTTTAACGCTTCTCATTGACCATTTCCCGAGGCTGCTTACATCTTGAGTGGATATGTAATTGGTAATGTTTATTTTATCTACCTAGTGTTGTAGAGTAGCTCATGCTCAGTGAGGCCTTGGGGTCTGTTAGGTTGAATTGCCTTGAAAATGCAATGACCTCTATGTACCTGGGTTTCAGAATTAGTAAGCATCTCAGAGAGTTAAGATGGACTGGATACTTCTAGTAGAGCCTGAGTTAGGACAGGATTTATGAGTTTGGTTAAAAACTGATGGCATGTTGATCTCACTGTTGGCTGAAAAGAATACTTCCTATGATTACTCTTACCTAGAATTTATATAAATGAATATAGTTAACAAAGTTAATATCTAGAATTTACAAATTAATAAGAGAACAAAACAACCCAATAGAAAAATGGGCAAAGGATATGCATGGGCAATTCATAGATGAAACAAAATGGGTACATAGGAATAGAAGCTCAACCTCAAAGAAATGAAAATGAAATACCTTTTCACCCCCAGCAGGTTGGAAGAAGTTAAAACATCTGAAAATCCTGTGTTGTAAGCAACAGGAACTCTCATGTGTGCTAGTGGAAACATAAATTGGTAAAAGGGCTTGGAGAGCATTTTGGCCATATCTAGTATAGTTGACATTTTTACTTTGCTACTTACCAGCAATTCCATTTCTTAGTTATTCTTAGAGTAGCTCTGTCCTAGAGGGACAGGTACACAAGGAGTCACACACAAGGATTTTCACTGTCACAATGTAGTAGTGAAAGAGTGCAAACCTAAATGTCACAGTCTCTTGCTATAAGGCACACCCTAAATGCCCTATAGCAGGAGAGTAAGTAAATACAGTGTGAGATAGGATTCCTTCTCACTATTTAAAGTAAATTACTAGAATCTGATGTATCATCATGGATAAATCTCAAAAGCATAGTGTTAAAGCAAAATTAGTGAGGTTTTGAAGAATTTTGTTGAAAACAATGTAATATTATATATTTGGTGAATACATAATGTATGTCATGATATAAAAATGCATGAGGATGATAGTGAATACAGGGTGGTGTCAACCCTGGAGAGGAAGGAAAGGATAGAAGATGAGGGAAGGGTCTACAGGGGTTCAGCTGTTCTGCAGCTTCCTTAAAAATAATACATTGATACCCAAAGTAGAAGATGTAATACAGCTTGGTAGTGGAGTAAGGCACCTTTATTTATTATTCACTTTATTTTTCTTTATATTTGGAATATTTCAGAAAATTTTGAAAAGTAATGAATTTAAAGACAAGTAAAAATGCTCTTGGCATAATTTTTTTAAAGCCACATTTGAGCTATACTGTATCCTTAGAATTGCTACTGAAAAAGAGTGATTTTTACTTTGTTTCTGCAAATATTTGTTAAGTGTTTACCATATTTTTCAGATCATAAGATGCACCAAGGTTTTACAGGAGGAAAATAGGAAAAAAAACTTTGAAGCAAAAAATGTGGTAAAATATTTAACAACATAAATAACGTAATATTTCACCAATGTAAATATAAACAGAACTCAACAGCAGCATTAACAACCATTATTCCTCCCAAATTTGGGAGGGAATTGTGCGTTTTATAGTCTGAAAAATACAGTAGTCTGTGTTAGACTGGGATTTTGCTGAAGTTACTCTGGAGAAGTAAGTAAACTCTGCTCTGTCTTCATCTGCTCTGGGACTTAGAGGCTCCCAGGCAGACTGGCACTGGGCAGGTAAGGAAGTGGGTCTTGGTGGTACGGTTCCCACACAGAGTAGGTCTGAGTGGGCACCACCCGGAAGACAATATAGGGGCTGCTCAAATGGGAAGCCCTGCTCAAACTGATCACAGTCATGTCCTCCCAGGAACAGGAATTGGGAAATGTGAGAGGAAAGGACAGTTGGTGGGGAGGTTCTCATTTAACAGGTTAAGAGGTGGGAACTAGCCACTGGGCAGGAAGAGGGTGTGACGGTAAGTGTGGGCACGGGAAATAATGAGGTGGAGAAGGGAGGAGCAACAAAGAAAGACTAGGTCAGAGGGCCTGGCTGAGTCACCAAGAGGAGTTCAACATGCTGCTGCTTAAGGTGCCCAGATGTGTTGGTGACTTTCCTCGCAAGTCCCCCATGTGCCACAGATGAGAGTAAACATGACTGAGACATTATGTGATCTGCTTGGGGAGGAGAGGTGGCCAGTTTCTCAGGGGAAAAAGGCCTTGAGCCCCTTCCTCCAAGAGCTTTTATTGGGTTGTAATACACAGGAATACAGGGCAGCAAGGATCAAACAGTAGATAACATTTCAAAGAAATTTGAGGGCTTAGTCTGAGTCAGTGTCCATCAGGAAGAGTTTTAGGATTTCCTGCTGGAACCCTTAACATATGAATGAAAGCACTCTTAGCAGAGCAGATTTCACAGGTTTATCAGGAAGTCTTTGTGATGCCAGATTTTTCCCCCAGGACATGCTCTAGCAAGGCAAGGAGCTGCACCCCTCCCCATCAGGTATTCAGGCTTAAGGAGGTTAGAGCCAGGAAGTGCTTCTCCCAGGGGACATAGAGACTCGGGCTTTGTCAAAGCCGGGAGGCGAGAGTTTATTGCTCTTTGTTGCAGCCCCCTGAGTCCTTCCATGGTGGCCTCCCAAGTGATCATATCTGGCCTAGGTTGCCCTTCCTCTGAGGGGTCTTACTCACCAGGACTTCCGACCATGCTTTGGGGGCAGGGAGGAAACTGAGGCAGCATTTGCTACCAGAGACAAGCCTTGTCTCCTGGGGCTCGAATTCCAGAGGTCACTGACTCATCCTTAGCCACAGGGGGTCGAATTACAATTTCTAAAACCAGGCAGAGCTGTCCACAATACCCAGATAACCAGACAATCTCTGTGTAGAAGGCTAGTGCCGGCTAGAAGACCACTGCTCCAGCTTCACTCATTTTGCAAACTCTGGCCCAGCTGAGACCATCCTGATAGAAAGAGAGGACCTGAGGAGAAGCTCCAGGGTCTCTGAGAAATGCCTTCACCGGACAGCTCCTGTGGTGCTGTGAACGACAACCTCAAGCTTACCCAGATGTTGACCTTGTCTTGGGTCAACACAGACCCCCTAGTGGTTGTTGGACTTCTAACCAAATAAAGAGTCCCTAGCATATTTCCATCAAATGGTCTGTAGTGTTGTTTCTTCAACACAGCCTGGTTCCAAGCTCTGTAAAGGTTGGGGCTTCCCAGCTTCTGTGAGGCCTGCTTGTTCGGTGGTTCCCAGGTTCCCTGGGGCCGGGTCTATGGCAGAGATGCCATGCCCCGTGACTGTAAGTGTCCAACAGGATAAACCTGCAGCATGAGAGGCTGCAAGAACAGAGGTATTTGAAGTGTGGACACTCAGGACGGTTGACCAGTGTTAAATTCGAGTTCTGCCACTAACTAGCTGCATCATCTTGGGCAGGACACTTATTCTCTCTTGTGTCTCAGTTTGCTCTCGTGTAAGTGGGAGGGTCATAGTACTACCTCATAGGATTGGAATAGTTACTTTCGCCCTGATTAGTGTGGCTCAGTGGGTTGGGTGTTCTCCTGCAAACCAGTCACCAGTTCGATTCCCAGTCAGGTCCCCTGTTAGGGACTTGCAAGAGGCAACCAATCAGTGTTTTTCATCACATCAATGTTTCTCTCCATCTCTTTCTCCTTTCCTTCCCCTGTCTCTAAAAACAAATTTTAAAAATCTTTAGAATAGTTACTATCTGGGTAATGTACAGGAGAGCTGACACCCAGGAATTATTGTATTGGTGTTGACTTGTCATTGTTGTAGTTACATAACTTGGGTCTCTAGTCTTTGATACCAAAAGAGCTAGTTATAAAGAAAAATGACACTTTCCATTTTTCTTTTTGCAGCAAAAAATATGTTATTCCTTTGAAGTGCAGCTGCCCTGTAGATTTTGAGTTTCATATTGCTTTGATTCAGTCTCACGAAGCCTTTACTATTGAGCCAGCATCAGGTAAGGAGAGTCAAGGTTTCAAGTTTTCAACTTTCTTAAGAGTTACTACATTGAAGAGGGTTTGGAGAGTAGTTCTCAAGTTACAGATTTTATATATCTGGGCTAATGTAAATTGGAATTGGACACATGGGGATAAAGATACTTGGGATCATTTGAGTCACAGAGATAATTTATAATAATGTCCAGGTACTTACCTGGGGTATTACATAGACTCCCTATAGGTTCTATATTGGTTTTTGGACTTCTAACCAAATAAAGAGTCTCTAGCATATTTCCATCAAATGGACCATAGTGTTGTTTCTTCAACATGGCCTAGTTCCAAGCTCTTCCAAGATCAGAACTAGACATTAGACGTTAATTCATTCTTATTCTGATTTTGGCTCTTGATATCTCCTTGGTTTTGTATTCACCTTTTAATTCAACTTCAAATAAAATGGGAGTGTTACTTCTTCCCCAGCTTTCAGAATCTTAGTGATTTCTGATGAATTGTGGGCAGTCTTTCCCTGCATGCCCTAAAGGAGAGCGGTCCCAGTGCTGCTCAGAACTTTTGAAAGTGAAATCTCCACCTGACGTGATTCCTGCTCCTCAGTTTCGGTCTCTTGATGTTTAGGTTTGGGATTTAAATATCTGTTCATAGTGGTCTGCTGTGAACACTAAAGGTTTGTTTTTAAATGTTAGCGAAGTTATCCATTTTTTTTTCTGAGCTTTCATCATTGCAAGTGCATATTTTGTCCAAAATGAGGTTCAAATTGGAAACTTTGAATCACTTCTAAAATGCCAAGTGTGTGTGTTTGTATATATATAATTTCCTAGAGAAGTAGGAGCCTTTCTGAGATATTTTTTTCTTGCTATTACAATTTTCCCAATTTCTGCCCCTTTATCCCCCCTCCACTCTGTACCCCACAACCTTCCAGCATTTCCCCCTTCTTGTCCATGGGTTGTACATATAAGTTCTCTGAGTTCTCTGTTTCCTATACCATTTTTTGACCTCTTCCCATCTATTTTATGCCTACCAATTATGCTTCTTCTTCCCTGTACCTGTCCCCCACTATTCCTCCCTTCTTTCTCTCCACTGAAAACCCTCCATGTGATGTCCATTTCTCTGATTCTCTTCCTGTTCTGGTTGTTTGCTTAGTTTCTGTTTTCATTGTTTTTCTTTTCTTTTAGGCTCATTTATTGATAGTTGTGAGTTTGTTGTCATTTTACTGTTCATATTTTTATCTTCTTTTTCTGAGATACGTCCCTTTAACATTTCATATAACAGGAGCTTGGCGATGATGAACTCCTTGAACTTAACCTGATCTGGGAAACACTTTATCTGCCCTTCCATTCTAAATGATAGCTTTGCTGGATAGAGTAATCTTGGATGTAGGTGCTTGTCTTTCATGACTTGGAATACTTCTTTCCAGCCCCTTCTTGCCTGCAAGGTTTCTTTTGAGAAATCAGCTGATAGCCTTATGGGCACTCCTTTGTAGGTAACTGTCTCCTTTTCTCTTGCTGCTTTTAAGATTCTCTCCTTATCTTTAGTCTTGGGTAATTTAATTATGATGTGCCTTGGTGTGTTTTTCTTTGGGTCCAAATTCTTTGGGATTCTTCAGGCTTCCTGGACTTCCTGGAAGACTATTTCCTTCACCACATTGGGCAAGTTTTCCTTCATTATTTTTTCAAATAAGTTTTCAATTTCTTGCTGCTATTCTTTTCCTTCTGGCACCCCTATAATTTGGATATTGGACTATTTCAGGTTGTCCCAGAGATTCCTCAGCCTCTCTTCATTTTTTTGAATTCTTGTTTCTTCATTCTACTCCAGGTGGATGTTTATTTCTTCCTTTCATTCCAAATCATTGCTTTGAGTCCTGGTTTCCTTCCCGTCACTGGTGGTTCCCTGAATATTTTGCTTTATTTCATTTTGGGTATCTTTCATTTGCTTTTTCATTTTTTGACCAAGCTCAATCAATTCTGTGAACATTTCAATTCTCCATGAGATAGGTTGGCTATCTCCTCATCACTTAGCTCTCTTTCTGAAGCTTTGCTCTGTTCATTAATTTGGGTCATATTTCTTTGTCTTGTCATGCATGTTAAGTTGTAAGGGGGTAGGAACTTAGATTTTCACCAGGGCAGGGCAACCTACCTTGCTGAGCTGTGGTGCTGCTTGTGGGGGAGGGGCCAGAGGGGGAACAGTGCATCTTGCCTGCTCGGCTCTAGCCCCACTTTCCAACAAACTCTTGTGTGACTGGGAGTTTCTTCCATCTTGGGAACTGCTGTAGTCCACAGTGAGCTCTGAGGCTCAGTTTCCCAGCCCCACCCACAAAGTCTACCGCCTTGCCGCGGGTTCTTACTGGTCTGATTGTTCTGATTGACTGTTTCTGTAATTCCTTGGTTGACAGAGCTCCATGCAGTATGATTTTCTGTCACTTCTGGCTATGTATTGATTTTAGATTGGTCGTTTTCATCCTTTTGTTTGTGAAAGGAAGCAAAGGGTTTCTACCTATGCTTCCATCTTGGCCAGAACTTAAATAAATAAAATAAATTTATTTTATGAGGCCAGCATTACTTTGATACCTAAACTAATGCAAGAAACTGCAAGACAAGGAAAGTATCCTCAGGAAAAAACAATCCAGCCCACAACCCGATCTCAAAATTCGAGCTTCCAGAACACTTTTTGTCTTTAAACTGATTACAGATTTTCGACATCTGTTTATCTTCTGGCTGACACCAGCTCTGCTCACATGTCTGCAGTCCAACTGATGATCTCTCTGTTCTCCAACTGACGCCAACCCCACCTCCATTCTGAGATTTTTGGAGTACAATGTAGTTTCTTGCTGGTGCTTAGGATGATCATGAATAGCCTTATCCCAGAAAATATATGTTGATTATAAGGCTATACAAAGAAATGGAGACATACAGGTATATCTTTGACAAGTGATAGAAGTGAGTGAAATACACTAGCAAAGGGCTTCTAATAATCTTCCAGTTCAGCAAATGGAAGACTAGCCAGGGGCCACATGCGAGATTTGAAAAGAATACTCAGGAGAAGTAGAATAAAGAGATCAAACTTTCTCATGACTTTCTAAAGCCCCAAACCTAATGGTGAAGGAGAAAAATTAGGGACAGTTAATATATAAGATGCAAATTAATTCCCTGTGTCCCTTCTTTAATTAAGTGATAGTAGCATACTGAAGAAAGCAGGAAAAGCTAGATAAGCAAGTGGCAATTCTTTAGGAACAGACCCTGAGCAGCTCTGTCATGTTGGTGGCAGTGCTGTATTTTACTGGGCACTCAGTATATCCTCAGTGTGTGGCAGTGTGGCTGGCATAATGTTAACAATCGCTCCCATTTACTAATTGTTAAGCACATGCCAAATACTGTGCTAAGCACGTAACATGCACTGCCCCATTTCATCCCACAGCCCTGTGAGGAAGGACTATTATCATCACCTTTTTACAGCTGAGAATAGTGAGGCTCAGGGAGGCCAGCTGACTCAACTCCAGACTCAAGCTTTCGATGACCACCCTAAGCTGGAAGAGTAATGCCATCAGCCTTGATGTGGGAGAGGGGGGCGAGAAGAATTGTATGACAGACTAGAGTTTAGGAAAATTCTATTTTATGAGAGAAAAGCTAGAGAAATTAATAATAGCTCTCAACTAAGTCTCACATATTCTTCTCGCCTTCAAGGGCCCTTGGTATCACCTGTTCAAGAAGACATCTCAATTTGGGCTGGTTATGTGCAGTTGACTGCAGCAGCAGTCAGTGAACTTCACCCAGAGAAGTTCACCCTATGCCTTGACCAGTCTCTGCACTTCTACTTTCCATTCAGAAGTGCCAGTCCCACTGAGGCTCAGTTCTTTTTCTGGCACCTGGGGTTTGTCATCTAGCAGCTTGTTAACATAGGTTCCTGGGGATGCATACCTAGAGTGCTTGCATGTTTGAGAATGTCTCTCTGCTACCTGTAATCTTGAAGGACAACTTGAATAGGTATAAAAGTTAGGGGAATAATGGGGAAGAAGGGATGATGGTGATAATAATAATAATAATGATAGTAATAACAGCTAATGTTTACATAGTGTTTCCCATGTGCCAGCACCACTCTGAGTATATAACTCATTTAATACTCCCGACAACTCTTATACATAGATTCTATTAGAATGTTCACTTGAGGAATCAGCAACATGGAGTATTTAGGCAGGTTGCCCAAGGGCAGGGCTGGGATCAGAACTCAGGGAATCTGGCACCACACTTAGAGCTTGAGCACCCTGGGGGTATACTTCCCATAACTGCCCTGTGCTCTCTAGGGCCAGGTGAGTCATATGAAAGTCTCTCCACCATCTGTTCTGTGAGCTGCCATTCTGTGGTCACTCAACCTCTGCTCTCCTATCACGTCACTTCCAGCCACCTTCTGAAGTAGCCCTGGGTCTAAGATGATACAAATGGCATTGTAGGACAGTGGCTTCCTCAGCTGTCCTCCCTGCTATTCTGTGATGTTGAGGTTGGGTCTCTTTGTCACTTCTCCAGGGCCCAGCCACACTCCCATCTTTTATCATGTTAATCAAAGAGTGGCTAAATATGTTTTCAGGGCCATGACTCTAACTTGAGGGGACTTACCTTGTCCCAGCTCTCAGCATGCCATATGTCTGTGTCTCAGTTTACAGGATTTGGCAGGTGTATTGCTTATCTGTGCTTTGTGCTTATAGTCATTTCCCTTGTTTGATAGATTTATTTTCTCTTTCATTTGACACTTTTTTCTTGTTGTTTTGATGAGTTTAACAAGAGGGTAGTCAAGTTAGAATAGCTTTGTTTCATATCTTTCACCAGAAATGCTGCTGGATTTGCTCCTGCAAAGTTCACACCCCTCCCCCACATTATTCATCTAGGCATTCATTCCAGAACTCAGTACCTGCTGTGCATCAGGCACTGTGATAGGAACTGAGGTGCCACAGGGAACAATACAGACACACTTCCCACTCTGCTGGAGCTGAAATTCTAGTGGGGGGATAGAGACAAGCACAGAAAGGATGGCATTTCCCAGTAGAAATGACTGTAAAGAAAAATAAACCATGGTGATACGACCAGCTCACAGCTCTCAGTCAGGTGGTCAGGAAAGATATCTCTGAGGAAAAGGAGCATCTACGTAGGCCCACTAGGTAAAGAGGTACCAGACCTGGTTAGAGCTGGGGAAGAGGATTTTCAAGCAGAGGAAGCCATCAATGCAAAGGCTGGCATGGTCACATTTGAGGGAAATAAGGAAGTCCAGTATGTCTGGGGGGTATGAGTAAGGGGAGGAGATTTCAAGATCAATTGGAGAGGCTGACAGGGACTTGAGTCAGGTAGGAGTCAGGGTTTGGTTCTGGGCTGGATGTGAGTCCATTGGAGGTTTCTAAACAGGGTGGTGTCATGACCTCATTTATATTTTAAATGGTCTCTTAGGCTCAGAGGGAAGAGTGTATTGGAGTAGCACAAGGGGAAAGCACACAACCCCCTTAGAAAGGAAGCCAAGGTTGGCCCGGATCGATGCTGGCCATGGAGATGATGGATGAGTGGATGGTGAAGTGCTTAGGCCTTGCTGAAGTGTTGGTAAGGCTTGAGGGGTCAGGAGGTGGCTCCCGGTTTTAGTGTGAGCAATAGATGGGTGTGGAGGCTCTTCAAGACACTGCTGGCAGCTCCTTGAGCTCAGCACTAAACATTCCTGTACCATCCCTCTGCCCTACCAAGAGCTGTCCGTGGTGCTGGGCCCTGTGCCTACGGCAGTGAGCATGTAGTACATGCACTGCACTCATTGCTCCCAGCCAGCAGATCATAGACTTGACAGGCAGTGAGTCCCTGACCTGGCTTAGTTTTCCCCAGCATCCTTCTGCTAAGACTCCTCCTCAGCTTTCCATTCATACAGGCAGAGCCCCTAGGGTGTTCTTATTACACTCCAGTATGTACATTTGGGGTATTTAATGGATGGGGAGGAAAAGGAAGATTCCAATACTATTTTTTTCTGATGCCAGTCACAATGCTTGCTGGAGGGAGAAGGGATTAAGGATTAAAATAAGGACTAGGGACTTTCAAGAACTCAAATGGGTCAAATAGAAGTTTTTCCAAAAAATTATTTCCTCACCTTGACATTTTAATGATTATTTCACATATAAGAAATTATAACCTGTGCCCTGGCTGCTGTGGTTCAGTTGGTTGGAGCCTCATCCCATAACCAAAAGATGGCAGGTTTGATTCCTTGTCAGGGCACATGCCTAGGCTACAGGTTCTATCCCTGGTCTGGGTGCATATGGGAAGGCAACTGATTGATGTTTCTGTCTCTCCATTCTTCTCTCTCTGAAAACAATGAAAAAATGTCCTTGGTTGAGGGTTAAAAAAAGAAAGAAATTAAAACTTGTTTATTTGTCACAGACATTGGGAAGAACACATTTACAGAACACACACTATGTGCCAAGCATTATCCCAGACCCTGTTGTGCATCATTTTCTCCTGATCCCGTTTTACAGATAAGAGAAATGAGCCTCAGGTAAAGTAACTAAGCCAGATGACAGAGTTCATGGGAGGCTGAACAAGGCTGTGAGTCAGGGTCTGTGTGGTCCTGGGGCCTTTCCTTGTCCACACATCCAAGGCAGCAGTGAGGGCCAGTGATGGTCCCAGTCAGTGGTGTGTAACTCGGTGGTAAAAGGTACACCTTGAAGTGCTTCCTTCTGTAATCCAGGGAATCAAAAAGCTATTGTCAACAGCTTGTTCATAGACAGTTTTTAAACTATGTAGCTATTAAATTCCCTACTGGGTTTAGAGAGATTAAAAAGTTTACCCAAAACTGCAGATAGTGAAGCCCTAAATTTGGAAGATTAAGATCAATACTTAATAATACATCAAGCATATGGGAGAATGGTCTGTACTTTCTGAGATTTTTAAAGAAAATTAACTTAAAAATTATAACAACATTGTAATAGCATTGTATGAGCACATAAGAAAAGAAAATTTTAAAAAATTATCCCCATCCTGAGCCTCATGCCCTAACGAATAATGCACTTTTATATTTCCTTTTAGTAATTGCCCATATTTATGCATGTTTAATCAAGGCAAAGATATCATGGTACTTTCTGGTGACTTCATTTATAATTATAGCATTTTAGGTGTTGTTACATTTTCTTCATAATACTCACTTTGTTGATAAACTTGGGTTTTCTTAGCCTTTAGTTTATTTCTATGGTTTGCTCTCTCCTCTTTTCCTCTTTGTCTCATCACCCTCCCTGCCCTGTGATTTAACATTACCCCTGGTTATGTTAAGGGTACTCATGTGAAATTAAATTAAAGCTATAAAATCACAGTTTGGGTTTTTCAATAAAGTAGTAAATTTTGAGGTGCTCTTCTCACTTTTAAAACATGACACATAGTCTTATTTCTCCCACCATTGATTTTTGCCAAGCAATAAGCTATGTCTGCCTGGCACCCCTTGTGTAACTATTAACATTTGACAATCAGCTGAGACCAAGTTGTGTTACTAGAGCTCTGCTAACTGGTATCCCTGTTAATGGAAAAAGCAGTGTACTCTGGTTGCCTAGGCTACAGCTTCATTATGCTTTATGTATCAGAACTAGGCTGGGAGCACTTAAAAATAAATCAGTCAGGTCAAGGCAGACATTAATCCTTTTGCTCCAGAGCTTGTTTTATTTTCTTTTTAAGTTAATGAACTAGAGCAGAGCACTAGAATGTTCTTAGCGTAAAGCTCCCCAGTGAACTTCAGGTCAAATGGATATATTTTCTGACCAAGCATGTGGTCAAGGTATTGAATCCGGGGCTTCATGGCATTTCCATTCTGCTAATCTTAGGCTCATGGATAGAATACATTGATTCTCTGCCTATTACCTCTTCCCTGCAGTGGGCTCTTAAATTACTAGGGGATATTATTTCAAAATTTTTACTTCTGCCCTCAGGAGATTGACAAATGCCTATTTCTGAAGCAGTGTGCTTAGGATCCATGAAGATAAAAGAGCTTTGGAGCCTGTCGTCTGCCTTAGAAGCTTGCAACCTAGTTAGGAGCTTGTAAACTTTGAAAGGCAACAGTTCAGGCAGTACGTGAGTGCCGTAGGGCAGACAGACGTTAGAGGACTTTCTGTTCCTGTGGCTGAAGATTCAGGAGGAATTTTATGTAATATGTAAGATAATATAAGCTTTGAAGTTTGGATTCATTCATTCATTCGATAAGTAGTTATCAAGGTGGAAACACAGTTATAAGGAGGCACTTGCATGTCACATTTTGCTTGCTTCCTTATACCCTACTTTATTTTTCTTGTTGGTAATTATGACTTTATGTTTTATATTCACTTGTTTATTTATTTTTGCTATCATCGATTAGAATGTAAACTTTGAAATCTATGACTTTGTTTTGTTTATTGCTATTTCTAGAATGCCTAAACAGTGTCTGGCCCATAATAAGTGCTCAGTAAACACTTAGCTGGCTGAGTGAAATGTCCATGTGGGTGAGCACAAAGAGCAATGGTAGTTCAAGATTCATAGAAAAGTTAGATGGGAAGGAGGTATGTCAGGGATTTATGAGAGAATGTATAAGGCCTCTGCAGGGACAGGAAAAACCAAATGCACAGGGGCATAAGGAATCATTTAGGTAGCAAACCAGAAAGCCTTCAGTGGAAGTCAGAACATTACCCCTTCTCAAACTTATAACACTGATTTCCCTCCTCCTCCCTCTCTTTCCCCCTTTTATTTTTCTTTCCACATTTATTGAGCACTTACTTTGTACCAGCCCCAATGGCAACAGAAATACAAGGAAGGAATAACACATGGTGGGATATTTGACTTTGAAGAGAGCAGTTATCCATCCTGATGGTTATATTTTATTTTTTAATTATATTTTATTGATTATGCTATTTCAGTTGTCCCACTTTCCCCTCTTTGCTCCCCCCCCCAGTGCCCCACACTCCCACAGGCAATACCCACACCTTTGTTCATGTTCATTGGCCATGCATGTAAGTTCTCTGGCTACTCCATTCTCTATACTGTACTGTACATCCCCATGGCCATTCTGTGACTACCAGTTTGTACTTCTTAACCCCCTTACCTCCTCACCCATTCCCCCAAACACACCTCCCATCTGGCAACCATCAAAACACTCCATATAGTTGGTTCTGTCTCTTTTCTTCTTGTTTGCTTAGTTTTTTAAGATTCAGTTGTTGATAGATATGAATTTATTGCCATTTTACTGTTGGTAGTTTCTATCTTTTCTTAAATAGATCCCTTTGACATTTCATATAATACTGGTTTTGTGATAATAAACTCTTTTAGTTTTTTTTTTCTTGTCTGGGAAGCTTCTTATCTTCCCTTCGATTCTAAATAATAGCTTAGCAGGGTAGAGCAATTCTGGCTATAGGTCTCTGCTTTTCATCACTTTGAATATTTCTTGCCAGTCTCTTCTAACCTGCAAGTTTCTTTTGAGAAATCAGCTTACAGTCATGGGAACTTCCTTGTGGCTAACTAACTGCTTTTCTCTTGCTGTTCTTAAGATTCTCTCTTTATATTAACCTTTAGCATTTTAATTATGACGTGTCTTAGAGTGGACTTCTTCACATCCATCTCCTTTGGGACTGTCTGTGCTTCCCTGACTTGCATGTCTATTTTCACCAAATTAGGGAAGTTTTCTTTTATTGTTTTTTTAAATAGATTTCCAATATCCTACTCTTTCTTTTCTCCTTCTGGCATTCCTATGATGCAAATGTTGGACCTCTTGAAGTTGTCCCAGAGGCTGCTTATACTCTCCTCATTTTTTTTGGATTCTTTTTTCTTCTTGTTATTCTGATTGGTTGTCTTTTGCTTTCTTATGTTCCATATCGTTGATTTGATTCTTGGCTTCATCCACTCTACTGTTGTTTTCCTATAAATTGTTCTCTATTCCAATTAGTGGAGCCTTCATTTCTGACTGGATCTTTTTTTATGCTCTTGAGGTCCTAACCAATTACTATGAGCATCTTTATAAACTGTATTTTGAACTCTGCATCTGAGAGATTGCTTATCTCCATTTTGTTTAGTTTCTTATCTGGAGTTTTGATCTGTTCTTTCATTTGGGTTTCTTTTGTCTTCTCATTTTTGCAGCCTCCTTGTGTTTGCATCTGTATTGAGTAGAGTTGCTATGGCTTCTTGTCTTGGTAGCATGGCCTAATGTAGTTGGTATCCTGTAAGGTCCAGTGGCACAGAGTCCCCTATCACCCAAGTTGAGTACTGGTAGTGTGTCCTTCATGTGGGCTGAGTACACCCTCCTCTTGTAGTTGAGGCTTGATTGCTGTTGATAGGTCAATGGGAGATATTTACCCAAGCCAGTCAGCTACAAGGACTGGTTGTGACCACTGGCCACCAACCTTTGCTCTCTGTGGAGGATCAGCTGTGCAGGGGCAGGGTGGTGGTGCTCCAGTGTAGTCTGTAGCTGCCCACCGGGTGCACAGGGATTTCCTAGGTCATGCAGGCCAAGGTCAGCCTCCACCTGTGTTCTGCCTGGGGCCACCCTGCATGAGCTACAGAGCAATTTGCGATGGCTGCTACCTGTCATGGGCTTGGAAGCAAAGTCAAGCTGCGAACCTAGGCTGGCTACTGCTAATGCCATGCCTAGGGCCACTTAGCAAGAGATATAGGGGCTGAGGGCTTGCTGAGGTCAAATGTTGCTTGTTTGAGAGAATTTAGGAAGTTGTGAAGCATGAGCTAATATCAGCCATTTATATGGAAAAGCCACTGTTAATAGCCTCCTTGGGTCCATAACTTGGGTGGGGAAGAGCCTCAGTGGAGCTATAGGGCAGAGCAAAGAGTGTTACCCAAGTTGGTGGAGTCTCAGATATGGCACCTGTCTGCTGGCTCTGTGGCTCTGTGGGGGAGGGTTTAGAAAAGGAACAATAGCCTCTACCTGCCTTTCTATTTGGGAGAAAGCTGTCCCCCAGCTCTTGCCTTGATGCCAGACACTTAGGTTCCTCCCTGTATGCAATTGGTGCCTTTCAATTGCTACCCCTGTGCTGGAGCTCAGAGTGATTGAGTGTGAGTAAGTCTATGTGATGGTTCTTTAAGAGGAACAGCTTGGGACTCCAGAAGTTTCTTCCATTGACTCAAACCCCACTTGTTTTTGCAGCCAGAAATAATGAGGACTTATCTTCCTGGTCTTGGGACCTTGGGCTAGGAGTTTTGGTATGAGGCCGAAACCCCTCATTCCTGAGATAGCTCTCCCAAATTTTCATCCACCATACATGGGTTCAGAACAAGTCTGTTTGGTGTCTCTGCACCTCCAGCCCTCCTACCAGTCTGGATGGATATGGTTTCTTTAATTCCATAGTTGTAAGACTTTACTCAACTTGATTTCTGACAGTTCTGAGTGATGGGGGCTTTATAATTTAGTTGTAATTTTGATGTGGTTGTGTGAGGAGGCAACCTACACCTCCTTTTTGACTGGAAGACCCAAACAGAAGATTTTCTAAGGAAAAAACCAAGTTATACAAAAATATAAAGATCTTTTTTTGGACAAAAACTTTTATGTTTGTTTCTAGCTTTTCCTTGTTGGTTACAGCATTAACTTGGCATCTGGTAATTAGTTTAAAGATTACAGTCCCTGGAATTCATCTGTGACTTACTAATAGTGATTGATACATATGTATTTATGTATCTGACACAATAAAATAATCATTATAAAGGATTAATGTAGTAATTGATAAATAAAATCAATGTAAACACCAGAAGATGAGTCACATGTATTTAAAGAAAAGACTGTATAAAGCAGGTACAAACTTGTGCTTATCCTGGGAAGAATGTGTGTGTGTGTGCATGTGAGCTTCTTTGACTTTGCGGAAGAAAAAGTATCTCCTTTTTTTCTCATTTCTCTCTTCTCAGGAATAATTCCGGCTAATGGGAAGATGAATGTGACTGTAATGTTTACACCCTTTCAGTATGGGATGGCACAAATAAAAATGCAGTTATGGATTTCACAGTTCAACCCTCAACCCTACGAATGTGTCTTCACTGGAACGTGCTATCCCAATGTGGCTTTAAAGTACAGCAGCTTTGGAATATTTTTGTTTATTCTTAAAACTTTTTCAAAAATCTGTCTTCCTTCTATTCTGTTTTTCTTTCTTGTAACGGAATGACATCAAAAACTTACTTAAAAGTTTAAAGGTATAATGAGAATGCGTAGAGAAAGCAATATCTCTGTGCTTTCTAAGCCAAGAGGGGAAGCATTGACTGAGATATGGAGGTTTTCAGGGGATACATTTTTTCACTCATGATGACTGGTGTGCTGTTTGAATTTTTGACCTTATGTACATATTATTGTTTACTCAAAATTTAAATCATTAGGCCTGAACAACATAATTTTTCAAAGTTTTAATACAATAATTAATTGGGTGCCTGTGCTAGGCCTGCTCTTGGGGATTGCGAATCCTCATGGGAAATGCTCCACCCCCTGCAGATGCCCACAACAGAGAAGCCAAAATATAAGTCCTGTATAAAAAGTGACTTTGATACACAGCAGAAAGGGAAATGTGCCACATGAGGTTTTTATTAAAAAACACCAGCACTCAACTCAGAGTTAAGATATGAAATAGGATTAAGTTTTACAATTCTTAAAATTTATTCTGAAGTTCTATTTTCATTTGAATGTGAGGTTGTATTTTATATCCCAGTGTGTCTAGTTAATACTATAAGTGTTATTATAATACACGACTTTTATAAAAGTTAAAAGGAAAATTTGTCTCAGTATAAACACTAATCTTAGAAAATTCTCATAAATATTTTGAAAATGATAAAGAAATAGCTTGATTTTCTTCTCTTTATGCATAGATACACATTACATATGTATATCATAAGGTTACACTAAAAGTGTAACCTTATGATGTATTATATATCATGATTTTTTCCTAAAGACCCCACTGGAGTGGGATTTTTACATATCTATCTCTCCATAGACTTGTTCTTAACTACATGAGAACATTACATAGGAGAAGCACCATACAAATGCTGATATATACTATTTCTAAACAATTGTGTTTTGGTTTCCCAACTAGTTTAGTATCTTATTTAGCACACTTTTTACATTTTCAAGGACTATGTTTCAAGACCTGCATATCTTTCCAATCTGAAAATAGTCCTATAACATACAAATTCCACCCTTAAAGGAAAAAAAATTATCCTGGCTTCAGTGTTCCTTGAAAGCTTCATAGGTTGCTTTTTTTGTTTCAGAATAGGTTGTGTGATGGACTTAACTCAGGTCCTAAACTTGGCACAGCCAAATTCCACATGTAACTCTTTAATTTACCACTCTCTTAGACCTCTTCATTTTTATTGTCAACACTAGCAATTAGATTTCTTAAAGAGACTGTTTTTTTACACCCTTGTTTTTTTGTTTGTTTCTCAACATTTACAGCAGAAATGATATCAAAACTCTTTTGAGATTTGGGTGCTGAGCCACAGCTCGTTCCTTAACCAAGCACCTCATCCCTGCACATCACACCATGTCCATCCACGTGTGTCTCACCAGGGACAGGTTCTCCTATGCGATGGACCTTCCAGGACACTCTCAAATAAGCAATGTTAGATTTGAGATCACTGGCATGTAACCCATGTTGTGCAGTGGGGCCTGTTCAACAACTGTACAGCAAATGCAGATTGACTGTCAAAATGAATGAATGTTGGTATATTCTTATTTCATATCTGTACTATCATGGAAATGTGTACCCCTATGAACAAGTGTTCGGATATTCTTGCTTAAAGGAATGCTTCATAGGTTCTTATGCTTAAGAGCATAATGTAATTCAACTACATCTCATACATAATAAATAACTCAAATAGCTCCCATAGGCATGTTAGCAGCACTATATATACATACATACATATGTCCAAAAGCCATTTGCAGTTATATTCAAACATTAGTCTGAATCTCCTTTTGAAAGATCTTAGTACAAATGGTGGGCATAATTATTCTTTTACCAGTAAGACAAATTAATGTAGGGTTTTTTTAATGTAATAAAAATTTTTAAATAATATCTATTTTTTTAAGATTTTATTTATTTATTTTTAGAGAGGGGAAGGCAGGGAGAGAGAGAGGGAAACATCAATGTGTGGTTGCTTCTCACATGTACCCCACTGGGGACCTTGCCCGCAACCTAGGCAAGTGCCCTTACTGGGAATAAAACCTGCGACCCTTTGGTTCACAGCTGCCCTCAATCCACTGAGCTACGCCAGCCAGAGCTAATGTAGTAAATTTAGCTACTAAAAACCAATAACTTAGAAATATATGTTGCTAGACAATGAGAGCAATTTTCAGCATATCATATTTTCCACTTGTTACGTTCTTTGAGAATGTAAGGAAAGACAGCCATTTGCAAGCTATTTTGATGTAAATTATTATCCTTTGGTATGCTGACATTGCATTTGTTTTAGTAGACCAATGTTTTAACACACCACTTGATTTTCAATGACCAATTAATGGGCTGTAAGTCATAGTATTATCTGAAGGAAGATAAAAATAGGAACCTTGAGTTGTTGAGTTATATACAAGTACTAATTTAATATGTGTTTTAAACTATAGATTAGAAGAGTTTAAAAGATTAAATATTCTTTCTAAGAAAGAACACATTCCTCCAGAAAAGTCAATGATTCAAATAAATTTTCACCAAATGCCAGCAAAATTAAGACCTCCAAAGATTAAGGTAAGTGGGCATCACACTAACTATAATGGGAGGAGTATGAGAGAAGCAAAATAATGAATATTTCTTCTTGATTTGGTCTCAGGAAATTGAATATCAGAACTTGAGATTTCCAGTAGATTTATCAAATCCATTTGCTGTGGCATCTGTTTTAAACCAAGAGCCAGGAAAATTGAAGATTAAAGAATTAAGAGAAGGTAACCAGCTGATCTACCTTAAATCAGCACCTGGGCAGAATATAAAAGAATTATTGCTTGTGGCATTTACTATTCATGGACAATAGCAACAAAACTCAGATGACTAAGTTTTGCCATTGGGAATGAGTTTTTCTCTTAGCAAATGATTCTGATTTGATTATAATCATTGTTTGCTCCTATCCTCAGTTTTGGACCAAGGCAATGAGATTTCAAAAACAAGACAGATGAAGGAAGCCCTGTTTGAACAGAAAGTTAGACAGGACACTTGTGAAGAGACTGAAAATCATCTTAAGTGGTAAATATTGAGCAATTATTTGTATTAAGTGATAGTACTTTGGTTTTGGTAATGGCTTTTTTAAAATATGAGACAATGAAAAGTTATAATTCTTTGAAATCATTTTGATTATTCTTTTCTTCCATTGGACCTTCTATTTCAGCATGAAGTTTTTTTTAGGACCAAATCAATGTGACTAAACTATGCTCTTTCCTAAGTGTGACCAGACAATAGCAGAACTGGAGTGCAAATGGGAGAAGCCGGGACACTGCTTCTTGCTGCCTGCTGCTGCCTGCACCCACTCATTCCCCAGGAGCCCCAAATCTCACTGCACCAGGAGCCCCGAGGGGCCTTCTGGAGAGTCCAGCAATGCAGGTTGTGGCAGGGCAGATTTGTGATGGAGGTTTTAAAATTCAGTTGTGAGACTTCTATATGTGCTCCTGCAATCAAAATTTGAGCCCTTTTCAGAATTTTTTTAAAATTAGGTCATACCAGGTCTATCCATATGTTTATCCATTCAGCTAAAGCAAACTTTAGAAACTCTTAAACTAAGCTAAAAAAAAAAAAAAGACTCCTGGAGAGGGTGTTTGAGATGCCATCTGGGCCATTCACCTGTTGAGGCATTCCCCACCCTGTCACTCTGCCACCTGCCTGCATGGCAGTTGAAGGTGTCCTTTGTTCTCATGGAAATACCTTCTGCTTCAGATTAAGTCTGTATTCAGGGTCTCACCTCACCTAAATAGGAAGTATGCCGAGTAACCAAAGAGCATTTTTAATATATTTTCATTTTTTTAATATTAAATTTTATTTAGTTACTTTTCAAGTACATTTTTTTTTATCTATTTCTCCCATCCCACCGCACCGCCCCCCCCCGCCCGGTCTCCCCCCTTCCTCCCATTCCCCCCCCCCCCAGTCCTCATCTCTGTGTCTTTCATACTTGTTCCTCAAAATCCCTCCCCCTTTTTCCCCTTAAGTTCCCTTCCCTCTCCCCCTCTGGTCGCTGCCCACTTGTTCTCTATTTCAGTGTCTTTGTTTTTATTCTGTTTGCTTGTTCGTTTTATTCTTTAGCTTCCTGTCAAAGGTGAGATCATATGGTATTTGTCCTTCAATGCCTGGCCTATTTCACTCAGCATAATGCTTTCCAGTTCCATCCATGTTGTTGCAAAAGGTAGTAGCTCCTTCTTTCTCTCTGCTGCATAGAATTCCATTGTGTATATGTACCACAATTTTTTGATCCATTCGTTTACTGATGGGCACCTAGGTTGCTTCCAACTCTTGGCTATTGTAAATTGTGCTGCTATGAACATTGTGGTGTATAGGTTCTTTGAAATTGATGTTTTAGGATTCTTAGGATATAATCCCAGCAGTGGAATTGCTGGGTCAAAAGGCAGGTCAATTTTTATTTTTCTGAGAAAATTCCATACTGTTTTCCATAATGGTTGTACCAGTCTGCAATCCCACCAACAGTGAACTAAGGTCCCCTTTTCCCCACACCCTCTCCAACATTTGTTGTTTGTTGCTTTGTCTATTATAGCCATCCTGACTGGTGTAAAGTGGTATCTCATTGTGGTTTTAATTTGCATCTCTCTGATAGCTAACGATATTGAGCATCTCTTCATGTGTCTCTGGATATTCTGTATGTCCTCTTTAGAGAAATGTCTGTTCAAGTCCTTTTCCCATTTTTTAATTGGGTTCGATGTCTTCCTAGAGTGGAGTCGTGTAAGTTCTTTGTATATTTTGGAGATTAAACCTTTGTCTGAGGTATCATTGGCAAATATGTTTTCCCATACAGTTGATTGTCTTTTTAATTTAATACTGTTTTCTTTAGCTATGCAGAAGCTTTTTATTTTGATGAGATCCCATTTGTTTATTCTTTCCCTTATATTCCTTGCTCTAGGGGACATATCCGTAAAAATGTTGCTGCGTGGAATATCTGAGATTTTCTTGCCAATGTTCTCCTCTAGGACTTTAATGGTGTCATGGCTTATATTTAAGTCTTTTATCCACCTTGAATTTATTTTGGTGTATGGTGTAAGTTGGTGCTCAAGTTTCATTTTTTTGCACGTAGCTGTCCAGTTCTCCCAACACCATTTGCTGAAGAGGCTATCTTTACTCCATTTTATGTTACTGCCCCCTTTGTCGAATATTAATTGACTGTAGAGGGTTGGGTTGATTTCTGGGCTCTCTGTTCTGTTCCATTGGTCTATGTGCCTGTTTTTATGCCAGTACCAGGCTGTTTTGATTAGAGTGGCTTTGTAATACAGTTTGATATCAGGTATTGTGATCCCTCCTACTTTTTTCTTCTTTCTCAAAAGAGCAGCTGCTATTCGGGCTCATTTATGATTCCATATAAATTTTTGAAGTGTTTGTTCTATGTCTGTGAAATACGCCATTGGTACTTTAATAGGTATTGCATTGAATCTGTATATTGCTTTGGGTAGTATGGACATTTTGATGATGTTAATTCTTCCAATCCATGAACACGGTATATGTTTCCATTTGTTTGTGTCTTCCCTGATTTCTTTCTTCAGTGCTGCGTAGTTTTCTGCATACAGGTCTTTTACCTCCTTGGTTAGGTTTATTCCCAGATATTTTATTTTTCTTTTTGCTATATCAAATGGGATTTTTTCCTTGATTTCTGCTTCTGCTGATTCATTGTTTGTATACAAAAATGCCTTTGATTTCTGGATATTGACTTTGTATCCTGCTGTTTTGCCAAATTCATTAATTAGTTTGACCAGTTTTTGGGTAGAGTCTATAGGATTTTCCATGTACACTATCATGTCATCTGCAAACAGTGACAGTTTTGTTTCCTCCTTTCTGATTTGGATGCCTTTTATTTCCTTTTCCTGCCTGATCGCTGTGGCCAAAACTTCTAATACTATATTGAATAGAAGTGGTGAAAGTGGACATCCTTGTCTTGTTCCTGATCTTATTGGAAAAGCTTTTAGTTTTTGCCCATTGAGTATGATATTGGCTGTAGGTCTCTCATAAATGGCCTTTATTATATTGAGGAATGTTCCCTCTATTCCCATTTTGCTGAGTGTTTTTATCATAAATGGGTGTTGTACCTTATCGAAAGCTTTTTCTGCGTCTATTGATATGATCATGTGGTTTTTGTCTTTGCTTTTGTTTATGTGATGAATTACATTTACTGTTTTGTGAATGTTGAACCATCCTTGCATCCCTGGGATGAATCCCACTTGGTCAGGGTGTATAATCTTTTGGATATATTGTTGGATGCGATTTGCCAATATTTTGTTGAGGATTTTAGTGTCTATGTCCATCAGCGATATTGGCCTGAAGTTTTCTTTCTTTGTTGTATCTCTATCTGGTTTTGGAATTAGGATGGTGCTGGCTTCATAAAAGGAGTTTGGGAGTTTTCCATCCTTTTGGATTTTTTGGAATAGTCTGTGAAGAATGGGGGTTAGCTCTTCCTTAAATGCTTTGTAGAATTCTCCTGTGAATCCATCTGGTCCGGGGCTTTTGTGTGATGGGAGTTTTTTGATTACTGCTTCAATTTCTTTTGCTGTTATTGGTCTATTCAGGTGTTCTACTTCTTTTTCATTGAGTTTTGGGAGGTTATATTTTTCTAGAAATGTGTCCATTTCCCCTAGGTTCTCAAATTTCTTGGCATACAGTTCTTCATAGTAATTTCTTACAATCCCTTCTATTTCTGTGATATCAGTTGTAATCTCTCCTCTTTCATTTCTGATTGTGTTTATTTGTGTCCGTTCCCTTCTTTTCTTGATGAGCCTACTTAAAGGCTTGTCTATTTTGTTTATTTTTTCAAAGAACCAACTCCTGGATTCATTGATCTTTAGAATTGTACTTTTAGTCTCTATGTCATTTAGTTCTGCTCTGATCTTAGTTATTTCCTTCCTTCTACTTGCTTTGGGCTGTTTTTGTTGTTGTTCCTCGAGTTCTTGCAGGCGTAGAGTAAGGTCATTTGTTTGAAATGTTTCTATTTTTTTTAGGTAGGCCTGTATTGCTATAAACTTCCCTCTCAGGACTGCCTTGGCTGTATCCCATAAGTTTTGGGTTGTTGTGAGATCATTTTCATTTGTTTCCAGAAACTTTTTGATTTCTTCCCTAATTTCATTCTTGACCCATTCATTGTTTAATAGCATACCATTCAGTCTCCATGATTTTGGGTGTTTTGGGTTTTTTCCTTTGGGGTTGGTTTCCAGTTTCAGTCCCTTATGGTCAGAGAAAATGCTTGGTATGATTTCAATATTCTTGAATTTGTTGAGGCTTGTTTTGTGCCCTATCATGTGGTCTATCTTTGAGAATGTTCCATGTGCATTTGAAAAGAATGTGTATTTAGCTTCTTTGGGGTGAAGAGCTCTGTATATATCAGTTAGATCCATTTCATCAAGGGTGTTGTTTAATGCCGCAATGTCTTTGTTGATATTTTGTTTGGAAGATCTGTCCATTTTTGATATTGGGGTGTTAAAATCCCCCACTATAATTGTGTTGCTGTCTATATCTTTCTTGAATTCCTCTAAGATTTTCCTTATATATTTTGGTGCTCCTATGTTGGGTGCATATATATTTATGATGTTAATGTCTTCTTGGTGGATTCTTCCCTTGAGTATTATGAAGTGACCTTCTGGGTCACTCTTTATGGCTCTTTTTTTGAAGTCTATTTTGTCTGATATGAGAATTGCTACCCCAGCTTTTTTTTCTTGTCCATTTGCTTGGAAAATTTGTTTTCAGCCTTTCACTTTTAGTCTGTGATGGTCTTTTGTCCTGAGGTGGGTCTCTTGTAGGCAGCATATGTGTGGGTCATGCTTTCTTATCCATGACGCTATTCTGTGTCTTTTGATTGGAGCATTTAATCCATTTACATTTAAGGTTATTATTGATAGGTACTTATTCATTGCCATTTTTGTACCTGTGTTCCTCTCTGTCTGTCTCTTTTCCTTCCTTTCCTTACAGCAGACCCTTTAGTATTTCTTGTAGAGCTGGCTTGGTGGCAGCAAATTCTTTTAGACTTCTTTTGTCTTGGAAGCTCTTTATTTGGCCTTCTATCTTGATTGAGAGCCTTGCTGGGTAAAGTAGCCTTGGTTGTAGGCCTCTGTTTCTCATTACTTGGAATATTTCTTGCCAATCTCTTCTTGCTTGGAGTGTTTCCATTGAGAAGTCAGTGGCTAGCCTTATTGGGACGCCCTTGTATGTTATTTCTTTTTTCTCCCTTGCTGCCTTTAAGATTCTCTCTTTGTCTTGGAATTTTGCCATTTTAATGATGATGTATCTTGAAGTGGGCCTGTTTGGGTTCCTTTTGAATGGGACTCTGTGTGATTCCTGGATTAGTGTGACTTTTTCTTTTGTCAAATTAGGGAAATTTTCTCTCATTACTCTTTCAAATATGTTTTCTATCCCTTGTTCTTCTTCTTCTCCTTCTGGTATTCCTATTATTCAGATATTATTACATTTCATATTGTCTTGCATTTCTCTTAATCTCTCTTCATTCTTTCTGAGCCTCTTTTCCCTTTCCTGTTCTTTCTGTGACATGCTTTCTACTTTGTCCTCCAATTCACTAATCCGATCTTCTGTTTCATCCACCCTATTTTTAATGCTTTCCACTGTGTTTTTTAATTCAGAAATTGTATTCTTCATTTCCTCTTGGCCCTTGCTAATAATTTCCATTTCCTTTTTCATGTTGATATAGTTCACAGTGAGATCATTGTAGCTCCCCTGTAGTTTCTGGTAGCTGATTGTGAGCTCTTTGAACTTCCTGATAACCAGTGCTTTGAAAACAGTATCTGATAGTTGACTTGCCTCTATTTCATCTAACATTCTTTCTGAGGATTCCTCCTTTCCTTTCATTTGGGGATTGTTTCTTTGTCTTCCCATTGTTTGTGAGACTCTTCTTGTTAGCCTCTGCTTCTTAGATTATTCTGTTTTGACACCCTGGGTTTATGATATGAACTTTTGTGGTGGAATGCCTGTGAATTTCAATGGTGCAGCCTCTTTTGGTTCTCCTGTTGTTCTCTGCTTCCACCTACTCAAATATGCAGCAACTTGTGGCTTCTCTCCTACAACAATGTGCAATTTGTCTCTCTGACTCTACTATTGGGAGGCCTCTTCTATGGGTCCAGCTCTGGTCTTTTCATATTTTCAAGTTGATTGTGACTCTTGTGGGTAAAAGAAAGAAATGGTAAGGAAAGAAATGAAAGGAAGAAAGAAAAAAATGGTAGGGGAATGGAAGAAAGAGCACTAAGTTTAGAAAGAAAAGAAAAAGAAATAAAACAGAAAATCCGGGAAAAGAGGACAAAAGTATGGAAAGATGAAACAGTAATAAAGTTTAAAAGAAATAACAGATTACTTTAAAAAAGCAAAAAGATAAAGAAAAGGAATGGAGAAGGAAGAAAGGTAAAAAAAAAGAATAAAAATAAAATAAAGTAAAAAAACAAAAAACACACAAACAAAAATAATCTCTCAAAAACAACCTCAGAAAAGGAAATGTCACTTGTTGGCTTCAAACTAGCCAAACCGGTTTTTCTGGTTGCAGTTGGCTGAGGGTCGATTGTTGTGATTTTTTCAGCCAGCCCCTCTCAGGATCCAGACACTTGGCGCCTCTCCCCCAGCTCCCTACAATGGGGAACTAGGACTTTCTCACAGCGCTCCCCTCCCAGGGGTTACTGCCATAGTCTGGTTTGCTGTGTTTGCAGGCACCTGCACCGGCCCAGTTGCCTGGTTCCCTCAGGATTGAGCACAGGCCTGCCCCCATTCAGTTGGGAAGCCCCAGACCCTCTGCCCAATCCTGGGTTTGCTGCCAAGCTGGGTGTGAAGCAGACCAGGCTGCCGTGTCTACTGGATTCAGAGCCCCAGGCTGCACCTCTGAGTTCTCCTGGGCAGGCAACCACAGAGTCTTTGGTTGGGCCCTTTGTCCTCCGCACCCTCTCTGTAAACTCTATCAAACAAGTCTCTCCTGGCCCCCCACCTTGCTTGGCCAGAAAGGGAGGGGGTTGTGGGTCTCAGCTCTTTTCCCAGGACCCCTCAGCACCCCGGGCTTCCAGATAGTCTGAGGGGGGTAGACTGGAAGCCGGGAGCCGATCTGAGGACTGGGCGCCGACCTAGAAACTTTGTGTGCTCGTCATGGCACGCTGCGTGGTGTGTATCCCTTCTGCTCCTGTGATTGTCTGGGTCCCCTGGCCAACCTCTGGCAAAAAAAAACCCTAGGGATGTAGCAGCACCAGGCCTGGTGCTGGACCCAGAACTGTGTGCAGGCTGAAATCTCCTCTGCTCCCCTCTGGTTGGGTCTCTTGGCCGGTCCGGGCCCAAAAATCCTAGGGAGGGAGCTTTCTGGGCGCTGAACGTTGGCCTAGGCACCCTCAGGCACTTGCCCAGACACACTGCGTGTGGAGCGACTAGTTCCCCAACTTGCTCGCTGGCTGAAGTTTCTTCCACACCTCTTTGCCTGGGCCACTCAGCCTGCCCGGCAGAAAAATCCCAGGGACTGAGCCGTCTGGGCGCTGAAGGCTGTCCCAGGAGCCGTTGGGCTCTCGCCACAGGGCGCTGGTTCCCCTACCCTGCACCGGCTGTTTCTCCCTGCTCCGTCCCAGAGACTACTGTACCGCTGCTGTCTCCCTACCATCTGGTTCCTCCGTGACCGATGAGGTTTCTGGTCTCTTATTTTCATATATGCTTGGCAGCTGCTGGCTTGCTGGCCTCACCTCCTCCAATCGGATAGGTTTCTGTCTCTTTTGTACTAGGAACTGGTATCTGCTCCATCCTAGTCCACCACCATCTTCAATGTTCTAATGATATTTTCATTTTTCATTTACACTTGACATACAATATTATATTCGTTTCAGGTGTTCAACCGAATGATTAGACATATAACTTACTAAGTGATCATGCCAGTATATCTACTACCCACCTGATGCCATACATAGTTATTGAAATATTATTGCCTATATTAACTATGCTGTATTTTATATCCCTGTAGCTATATGGTAACTACCAATTGTACTGCTTATTCTCTTTATCTTTGTCATGCAACCCCCAATCCTTCTCCCATCTGGCAACCATCAAAATGTTCTCTGAATCTGAGTCTGTTTCTGTTCCAGTTGTTTATTTTGTTTTTAAGATTCAGTTGTTGATAGATACGTAATTATTGCCAATTTATTGTTCATATTTCTTCTTTTTTCCTTTTCTTCTTCTTAAAGAAGACTCTTTAACATTTCATTCAGTACTGATTTGATGGAAAGCTTTTTCTTATCTGGGAAGCTCTTTAGCTTTTCTTGTCTGGGAAGCTCTTTATTATTCTTCATTTCTAAATGACAGCTTTGCTGGGTAGAGTAATCTTGGTTTAGGTGATTTCATCATTTTGAATATTTTGAGCCAATCCCTTCTGGCCTGAAATGTTTCTGTTGAGAAAGCAGGTGACAGTCTTATGGGAGCTCCCTTGTGGGTAATTAACTACTTCTCTCTTACTGTTTTTAAGATTCTCTCTTTGTCTTTAACCTTTAGCATTTTAATTATGATATGTCTTGGTGTAAGCCTCTTTGGACTCATCTTATTTGGGACTCTCTGTGCTTCCTGGATTTGTATGTCTATTTCCTTTACCACGTTATGGAAGTTTCCATCATTATTTTCTCACATAGGTTTTTATTCATTTTTTTTTATTGTTCAAGTACAGTTGTTTCCATTTTCACCCAACCATGGCCTTGCCTCCTACCCTCAAACCTGTCCCCTTTGGCTTTGTCCATATGTCCTTTATATATCACATAGGTTTTTAATTCCTTACTCTCTCTCTTCTCTTTCTGGTACCACCATGATGTAAATGTTGGTACACGTGAAGTTATCCCAGAGGTTCTTAATACCATCTTCACTTTTTTGGATCCTTTTTTCTTTTTGCCACTCTGAATTGGGTGTTTTCTGCTTCCTTATATTGCACACCCTGATTTGATCCTCTGTTTCATCTACTCCACTGTTGATTCCCTGTAATGTAATCTTCATTTCACTTAATATATTCTTCATTTCCTACTGGTTCTTTTTTGTTTTCTAGTTCTATTTTTTATGATTCTTATGTCATCATTGAAGTTCTCACTAAGTTCATTTATTATTCCTCTAAGTTCATTGAGCATCCTTATAACCAATGTTTTGAACTCTGCATCTAGTAGATTGCTTGTCTTCGTTTTGTTTAGCTCTTTTTCTGGAGTTTTGTTCTGTTCTCTCATTTTGAGCATGTTTCTTTGTCTCCTCATCTCGGCAGCCAACCTGTGTTTGTTTCTATGTATTAAGTAGAGCTGCTTCCCTGACTGGTGTGGCTCAGTTGGTTGGAGCGTTATCCCATAAACCAATATGTTGCATATTTGATTCCTGGTCAGGGCACATACCTGGGTTGCAGGTTTTGTGCCAGTCAGGGCATGTACAAGAGGCAACAAATCAATGTTTCTTTCTCACATCAATGTTCTCCTCTCCTTCTATCTCCTTCCTTCCTCCTCTCTCTAAAATCAATAAGCATGTCCTTAGGTGAGAATTAAAAAATAAATTTAAAATGTAGAAGTAGATCTGCTCCATTTCCTGGGCTTCATAGAGTGGCCTTATATAGTAGGTGTCTTGCAGTGGTACAGCCTCCCTAATAACCCATGCCGGGCACTCCAGGTCCACTCCCCCTCCCCATGTGGTCTGTGTACACCCTCCCGTTGTAGCTGGGCCTTGATTGCTGTTTGCATGTCAGTGGAAGGCATTTACTCCCAAGCAAACTGGCTGTGATCACTCTGAAGGGTCAGCTGTTCAGGGGTCCACCCCATGGAGCAGGGCTTACTTCATTGGGGCTCTGGTGCCCACTGAGTCCACTCCTTGTGTTTGTCACTTGTGGAGGTGGTTGAGTGGTGTGTCAATGCACTACAAAGCTGTCCCCTGGATGTACTGTCTCTGAGGTGTCACAGGAGGTTCAGGATAAGGTCAGCTGCCACCTCTATTTTGCCAGAGGTTACCCAGCATGAGCTACAAAGTGATCTCAGATGGCTGATACTTGTGTTGGGCTTGAAAGTGCCCAGGAGAGGCCAAGCTGTGAACCAAGGCCAGCTGCCACTTTTGCTGAGCCTGGGGATACTTAGCAAAAGGTATTGGGCATGCCAAGGCCAGATGCTGCTTGTTCGAGAAATTATAGGAAAGTCTGCAGCACAAGCCAAGGCAGGCCATTTGTATGGAAAAGCCACTGGAAAGGAATTGGGTGTCCTCACAAGCTGGGTAGGTTGGGGCTTCATGAAATCACCAAAGCGGGGCAAACAATGTTAGCCAAGGTGTTAGAGACTCAGATATGGTACCCATCTACAGGCTCTTTAAGGGGAGGGCTCAGCAGAGGAACAATGGCCTCTGCCAGCACTTTTGTTCAGGACAAAGCTGCCCCACCAGGCTTCACTCTCAGGTTAGACACTTCAGTTTCTCCCTGAATGTCCCAGGTGCCCTTCAGACTGCCACCCAAGTGCTGGAACTCAGAAAGAATGAATTTGAGTAAGTTCTTACATAGGCCCTATAATAGGAACACTTGGGAATCCAGCTGCCATTCATCTCACTCAGACACAATCCCCACTGTTTTTACAGCCAGAAGATATGGGGACTTCTCTTCTCACAGCTGGACCCTGGGTTGGGAGGCCTATTTTGGGGTTGGGAACCCTTGCTCCATAGACTGGATCTCTACAGACAAATATCCCACTTGATTTTTATCTGCCATACATGGGTGTGGGACCAGGCTTCTCCACATCTTTGCCCCTCCTGCCAGTGTGGTTGTGGCTTCTCTTTTGTATCCTTAGTTGCAGGATTTCTGTTTAACTAGAATTCAGGTAGTTCTGAATGATGGTTGTTCTGTAATTCAGTTGTAATTTTTATGTGGTTGTAGGAGGATTTGTGTACCATATTTACCTATGCCACCATCTTCAAAGAGCATTTTTAAAAATACTCTTTCCCTATTGTAAAAATGGACACATTGTCTTGGTAGAAAACCTGAAAAATATAAAGTGTAGGGAGGGAAAAATAATCACTATAATGCTGTGTTTAAGTGTTTTAACATGAGCATGTATTCTTTTCAATATAATTTTTAAAATTTAAGATAAAAATAATTAGTATGATGAAATGACCACATCCTTCTTTTATGCTTGAAGTCATATCATAAATTCAGTTTTAAATGCTGTGTTGTTCATTTCATATTTCTCCCAACTTTTTTGTTGAAAGATATTAAACTTGCCAGTAATACCCATATAAACTTGACATAGGTTCACCAGTTGTTAACATTATGCCACACGTACTTCTTACTTTCTACACACACACACACACACACACACACACACACACACACCCCTATTTTTCCTGAACCATTTGAGAGTAAACTGCAGACATGAAGTTTCACTCCTAAAGACTTTAGCATGTAGTTCCTAAAAACAAAGACATTCTCCAACATTACCATAATCACTTCTGAGAAATTTAACATTGATACAATAATATAGTAATAATCAGCCCTCATACAAATTTACCCAGTTGTCCCATTAATGTTCTTTATACCTGGGTTTTTGTTTTTGGAGAGGAGGAATCCAGGATCCAATCAAACATCATACAATTTGTATTTAGTTGTCATGTCTCTTTAGTCTCTTTTAATGTAAAACAGTTCTCCAGACACACCCTTCCATTTTTAAAACCACAGTTGCTACTTATTTTGAACATGCACGAGGCTTTGTCACAGATACATTACATACCAGAGTTTTTAAACTGTGATAAAATTTATAAAATTCACCATTTTAATAATTTTAAAGTGTACAATGCAGAAGTTTTAGGTATATTTATAATCGTCATTATTAATTAATTCCAGAATATTTGTATTACTCCAAAAAGAAACCCCATACCCATTAGGCAGTCATTCCCCTCTTCCCCAGGCCCTGGCAACTACTAGTCTACTTCCTATAGATTTGTCTTTTCTGAACATTTTATATAAATGGAATCATAGAATATGCAGGGCCTTTTGTAACTGGCTTCTTTTACTTAACCTTTTCAAGGTTCATCCATGTCACAGCATCTATCAGGACTTCATTCTTTTTTATGGCTGAATAATATTCCATTATAAGGACATCCATTCATTGGTTGATGAACATGTGGGTGATTTCCATTTTTTGGCAATTGTGACTATTGCTGCCATGAACATTTACATACAAGTTTTCATATGAACATATCTTTTCAGTTCTCATAGGCCTGTATCTAGGAGTGGAATTGCTTGGTCATGTGGTAATTCTATGTTTAACTTTTTGCAGAGCTACCAGTGTTTTTCACCATGGCCAAACCATTTTATATTCCCATCAGAAGTGTTTAAGGATTCCAATTTCTTCACACTCTTGGCAATATATGTTATTTTTCTATTTTATTATTATCATAATCATCATCATCATAGCCATCATAGTGGATGTGAAGGGGTACATCATTGTAGTTTGATTTGCATTTTCCTAATGACTAATGAGGTGGAACATAGTATTTTTTATTCATAAATATTTCAGCATGTGCCACTAGAAGATAAGCTTAATTTTCTAAAACACATTATTCATCTTAATTATGTTGCTGAAGTCTACAACTTCTCTTCCCTATGGTGTCTCCCCCAATATCTCAGGATCCCTTTTCAATTGTAGAGTAGAGCTAAGACATTCTATTCTAAAATTGACTATTGTATTCTGATGGGTTCTGGAAGTTTTTTTTTCTCCACAGGCAGGTGCACCTTGGTAAAGATCATATGTCTTTTAAATTTAGAAAAGACCTTGCTGAAGAGAGGCAAAGAGCAAACAACAAATACAAGGTCAGGATTACTGCTGACTGGATATCATTTATTTCACTAACTATTTTTGAATTCCTACAATAGCCAAGATGCCATATCAGAGGAAAGAAAACTTACTATTAAGTTTGGAGTGGAGGAGGCTGGTGAAAACTAAATTGTTAACTATAAATCAAGGCTAGCTGGAAGTGTCACAAGAGATTTATACTATGTATTAGGAGAATTAAAAAGCCAGAGAGGAGAGAGAACTCATCTAATTGGAAAGCTTCCTTTAAGACATTGTATACTTTTTTAAAAGTTGTGAGAAGACAAAGGCATTCAATTGAGAGAGAGGAATGCTTTCAAGTTTGGGCTGGAATTCTGGGTGTGATGTGCACTTATCCCATGATCTTCAGAGTATGAAGGTAAGAGAGACCCAAAGACAATAACCAGGAGCCACACCAGAGCCAGATCTAGATGAAAACAAATGGCAGAGCAGAGAATGGAAAACTGATTAGGGGAGGAGGCCACATCTGAGTCACCAAAGTAGCACCCGTAGTAGGTTCAGGGAAGGGAGAGTGGAGATGGGAATTGTGTGACTGTGTGAGACCCCTGGGTGCACCGTGGCATAAGACATTGTTATATGTAGGGCAGGTGCAGAGAGCAGTAGACACAGGTACATAGTGGCTGAAGCACAGGACATGCAGGGGTCAGAGGTGATAAGACTTGGCTGGGAATCATCACTTATTACCTTAGCTAGGGCTGCCATAACAAAATACAACAGACCGGGTGGCAGAGAGGGAGCTATTGGAGAATACTTGTAGTCTTGTCTTCCCGGATGACCCAGGAAGCAAGGCCAGCTGCAGAGACTGTGGGGAACAGGGACTGGAGAGAGGCTTGCAAAAGTTATTGAGGGGATCAGAAAAGGAGTTGTTACATCCTTACCATCAATCATCAGGACAAGTAGAAGGAAGAGCAGGTTACCCTGAGACCCTAGTGTAGTGGGAGAACAAGTGTTGCAGGGACCCTGTTCTCTGCATCCAGATTTTATCTGGCAGCTGAATCATGGCAGGTGACCCAGTAGCAAGGAATACCTGGAGGCCCAAGGCATGTGACAAAAAGAGAGGGAAGGGTAAGAGAATGTGGAGGGAGTCAGCATTATAGCTGGATGCCACGAACCCTCAAAGATGATGAACTCATGGGGAGATCAGTGATACTAAATTCTGAAATGTTTGCCATAAATAAGTAGAGTCCTACTCAAAATGTAAGAAATCTCCCTCTTTTCTTCTAGCTAATAACCTATTTGCCAATCCCTTCTTTAAGCTGCCTGTTTAATTTTACTTTTAGTGGTTGTGGGGGTCTGGGTCTCTCCCCACAAACTCTGTATTTCGAACCTAAGGTCTACAATCCCAAACTGAACTTCCTGACAATGTGCAAATCAAAGTTCAACAGATCACCACCCTGGAGACAATAGTATAACTGCCTTACCTCTGAATAGGGTATTAATATGGTGATCAGAATAGATTTCTTCCAGTTCAGTCTTTAAAAACGATTATGAACAGTGTTTCTAAGAGCCAAGGTAGTTTGGAAGTTACCTAACAAGTAATGAAAACCACAGATAGGCAAAAACTTTTGCAGTGTGCACATTCTTTCCCATGGAAGCAGGCATCTGTACACACTGAGCCAAGCCCAGCTGGCCTGTCCTGGGAGTGAGCCATGGCCCCTGGGGAATAGGAAAGAGCTCAGGGGTCCTTAGGGAAGGAGATGGAGAAGGGGAGCAGCCTGGGGACAACTTACTCCTGGGAAGGTGCAGACCTTGTCATCCGCCACCATGCAGGAAAGGGGAGGAGTCATTTCTCTTTATTAAAATATGATACTTGATTAATCAGCTATGAGGAGCTTAAAACTTCACTAGGACATTAAATTTCTTTTAAATGACATCTCTATACTCCCATGGTTACACATTTCCCTAAAATGCTTTCTATGACTTTTAAATACCTCAGAAATAATTTCCAAACATTCTCCTCTAGTTACAAAAAGAATATATTGGATTTGTTGTGCTTTTATAAAAAACTCCCTATGTTTAAACAGTGAGTATAATTATAATGATCATTTAAACCTAATTATGTCATCACCTCTCCCAAAGGGAACTTCTTGGGTGGATTTGATGAATTGTATAATGGGTTCCTAGCACTTTTAAAGAGAAATGAAGTTGTGTGTATTTGTATTCAATTGTAATATTTTTGGTGATTAAAAACCCCAGCTAGACAGAGGAGATCCTGTTCTGGATGAGGAATTTCAGCGACTGAAGACAGAAGTTAACCACAAACGGGTTGTTCACGATCTAGAAGAGGTGGGTAACTTTCCTTTATTTGGAATCTAATTATTGGCAGCTGTGTATATGCTTACTTTTAAAACATTAAACAGCTTTAAAGAAATTCTTTTAGCAAGAGATATTTAATAATTTTAAGTATGCGTATATTTTCAGAGTGTTGTTTACTACATAGTCACAATGAAGCATCAAAACTCATGTTTTCTTTTAAATTAACAGCATGACATCCTTCCCAGCCCTCCACTTCCTCTTCGTTGGTTATCCTTTTCTGTTTCCCTTTGCTCTCTCCATGCCCATCTGATGGTCCTCCGGGTGGGTCTTTAGGCCTTTGTTAATTGACCATACCCTTGGTGGGAAGGAGACAGACAGGACGTGAGAAGCCAGAGTTCTGGTCCCAGCTCTGCCACAGATTTGGGACCTGAGAAAAGCCCTCTGACCCTTGGTGCCTTCATTTCCTCAAATGTAAAATGGGGAAAAGTAGGCTCTCCGCCTGTGTATCTGCTGTCATGTGATAGTTCCTGGTTAAACCCCAAGTTTTAATTTTAAAAGTGAAAAAGTTCTTCCTAACCTTCCCACCTCCATCATTCTCACTTTCCTTTTCTCGATTTGCCATATCTGAATTATTTTAACTTCCTTTTCTCTCCCTCATATTTAATCTTGCCACTAACTCTAGCTAGTAGCTCTTCCACAAGGTCATACCCAAGTCTAGCCATCAGGTCTTACCCCAATTAATTCAACAGATTGTTCATATATCTGCCCCTCCTCCCTCTTTTCTCCAGCTCACTGCATGTGCCAGTGTGAGACTAATTCATTTCTGGTGCCTTTTTCATCATATTATTTCCCTGTTCAAGAATCTATAGTGCCTGAGGCTCTGGCCGGCCTCAGTACACCCCCAGGCACCCTTTCCTCCACATTCATTTACCCATCACGGCACACTTGTGCCCAGGACAAGCAGGCACTGTGCTGGCCCTCAGGGCTGGGCTGAACAATACCATCCTCCACCTCCCCCAGGCACTGTACCATCTGCTCCTTTCCATTCTGGATGTAGTGCCAGCACCCACCACGTGTGACTGAGTTCTGTGTGACTTTATTCTTCTTCCTCAGGGTCACATGTGTTTGTTTGAGCTTCCTGAACACTAACTAGACTGTAAATTTTTTTAAAGCCCAAAGCTTGTACTTTTGTCCCCCAGCCCCAGAATTATTCCCTATGATGCTGGGTATACTCAAAGTGCTTAACAAATCCTTATTATATGGCAGAACTAATGATAATAACTAGATTTGAGATCAAACTCTGAAACATTTTAATTAAATGTTAATGTCAGTGGTTAAAATTCAAATCTAAGCGGTGTGTGTATTTTTTGTTCTCAGAAAGTCAAGGAATTTCATCCTAATTTTGATCTACTTACTAATAATACTTGGGTCAGCAGGTTCAGGGCCCAAAGACGGTTTCAACAAGCAGCACGCAAGGTGAGCCTCAGAACCAGATTGAGATTTTAATTTGTTTAGTCATCAGCACAAGGAAATCAAACAATGAGTTTTTGTAACAGCTTTATTGAGATATAATTCTAATAACACAAACTTCACTCCTGTAAAGTGTACAATTTAGTAGTTTTTAGTATATTCACAGAGTTGTACAACTATCACTACTAATTTTAGAATATTGTTATCACCACAATGAGGAACCTGGTTTCCATTAGGAGTCACTCCTCTTCCCCCAAGACCTGGCAACCACTAAGCTACTTTCTGTCTCTATGGATCTGCCTATTCTGGACATATCATATCAATGGAATTACGCAGTACATGGCCTTTTATAACTGGCTTCTTTTCCTTAATGTGGTTTCAAGGCTCATCCATGTATCAGCACTTCATTCCTTTTATAGATAGATAGCACCCCATTACAGGGATAGTTTACATTTTGTTTATCATTCACCAATTGAAATATTTGAGTTGTTCTCACATTTTGGCTATTATGAATAATGATGCTGTGAACATTTGTATACAATTTTGTAGATATATGTTTTAAGTTCTTTCCATATATATAACTAAGAGTAGAATTTCTGTGTCGTGTACGATAGGATATTGATCAGCACTTTCTAGAGATAACAACTGAGAATTACTGTCAGCTCTTGTCTCTACCATTCAGGCTTATGGCTTCCCCTTCACAGCAGCCCTCTGACTGCTGTGGCTGCCTTAGCCTCACACTGGTCTTCCACCCACCACATTGCTAGCATTTAATGGCTTCCTGAGATCAGAAGAAAATGGAGACGTCTTAGCCTCTAATGCCAGTAAAGGACATAAGGTTACACCTCTCCAGCTGTCCCATCTTCTGTGTGGTTCCAGTCCTTATGTTCTTCCATATACATCAGCTTGGGCCGTCACCTTTGTGCAAGCTGACATTTGTTTGTTCCCACTCCAGTACCTCGCACAGAACTGTCCACAGAGTGTCCACTTTATATCTGTTAAATGAAAGAGTCCCTTACATGATAAAAAAAAAAAGTGTTAATTATGGAATGAACAGTCTGAGATCAAAGCATAGTGACATACAGTTAGCATTGCCCATAATTCACAGCCCTATTTCTACAGAATTGTCCATTTAGTTTGTCTTTCAACTCTGAAAACAACACAGTGGAAGCACTACTATTCAGACATACTGAAAAGAAAGAATATAGAAATAGTCATTTCTTTCCACTCTGGAAATATGCAAAAACCGGGTCTCATAAATTGGGTGGGACAAGGAAGGCTAGATGACAACTTGGTCTTTTATTTGTATTCAGGGAAGTCAACGTTGCCCTGACCTTGAAGTGCCTGTGGTCTTGATCTTGAGCAGCAGCATGCCACTCTCCTTGTGAATTCTGACTTAGGGTGGTGGCCTTAGCCCTTAGCTGTGGTTGAGGAAAGTGAATTAAATTAAATGACAAAATGAGTGTGTGCCAATTAACCATTTGAAATCATTATTCTTTCTAATTCTAGGTCATGGTTCATCGACGATTACTCAATATGCTGGACGCTATTCGTGCCATGGACAGAGAGGCCATAATAAAAAGGCTCAGGCATGGAAGACAATCAATAATACAAGGTGAGGTCCGGCTGGGAAGTACTGTGATGCTTTGACCAGTGGTCCTCTGGGCATGAGATATCTTTATAATGAAGTTAGCTGTGTAGAAATATATTTTCATAAATCACATGTATCAGTATTCTATGGCTGCTATAACAAATCATGAAAAACTTGTGGCTTGAAACGATACAATCTCACAGTTCTAGAGGTCAGAAATCCAAAAATCAGGATGTCAGCAGGCCTAGTTTCTTCCAGAGGCTCCAGTGGAGAATGTTTTCCTGGCCTTTTCCAGCTTCTGGAGACTGCCTGCTTTCCTTGGCTCATCGCCACTTCCTTATGTTCCTCTGACCTCTTGCTCTGTCATCATATCTCTTTCTCTGATTCCTGACCCTCCTGATTCCCTCTCTTATGGATCCTGCGATTACTTTGGGCCCACCCAAATAACCTAAGACAACCTCCCTATCTCAGTCATGATTTTAACCTATCACATCTGCTAAGGCCCTTTTACCATGTAAGGTGACATAGTCACAGGTTCTAGGGAATAAAACATAGACATCTTTGAAGAGGCATAAATCACATCCCATACCAGGTTTGGCTGAAATACCTACCCAGCTGATAGTAAACTAGGCTGACTGACTTGATCAAGTCTGTGAAGTTTGACTGTGGTTCAACCTGCAGTTTTGTGCCATCTGTTCTTGTCACCAGAGACTGGGGTAGTCAGCACTTAGACATGTTGATTGATTGGCATGATCTGGTTTTATCTCAGTCTAGTGTTTACATATAAAGCTTTTTATCTCATATTATCTTTGCTATTTTAAAAAATTCCAATCTGCTGATCCACAGGTTGACTGGGACTGTTGGAGGCCATTCTCAGTAGCTTCTGGGAGCCCAAAAGCCACATCACCATCTTCTCCCAAAATATGTATTTCCAATCTGTGGTCATGTGCAAATCCTCAGGCAGGCCCTGATCTTTCCAGACCTGTCCTCCCTTCTCAAGCCCAAGCCACCAAAACCTGGCTCAGGCTTCCCTGTTCTCCCCAAGGAGCAACTTTTTGGATATAAAAATGAAATATAATTTTTTAAAACTGGAGGAGTTGAGGTAGAGAACAAAGGACACACTAAAAACAGGACTATATACATACACACCTAGATACTCTTTTTGAAACGGCATATGGCAGGTACTCACTAATGGTGTATGACAGATATGCAACTGAAGATGGTGGTTTCACATAAAAATACCTTAAGAAGCCCCCCAAAGTATCATTTTGTTTTTCCCTCATAGACAAGAATCCCTCCAAATACCATCTGCTGCGGATCAGTCAAGACGATTATTCCAGCCGGTTCTCTGTGTCGCCCAAGCAAGTGCTGCCCTTCGCTTTCCCATCCCACAGTGCTCCCCAGGGCTCTGATGAGTTGGTAGGTGCTGTTGGGCTGGGATGGGGCTGGGCATGATCAGTTGGTTGTTAGGCAGATACCAAGGCAGGCCCTGCCTCAGTCTCAGTCCTTTTGTCTCCTCCTGAGAGGCTCCCAAGGGAGACCTGCGCCCAGGGAATCATGACCAATGGAAAACCAGGGATCATCTACTGCCACATACCTGGCACCTGACATACTTATGCACTTATTTTCTGATAGCCTGGGCTAGGTCCTTTCCAACCTGAAAGAGCACTGAGCCTCGCTTGACAGCCCAGCAACCAGTCCTGAGAGTGGAAGGGAGATGGAAAAATCCAGGAGACCTGGCCTGGCCCAGGAGGCAGGCCCCGCTCACCTGAGCCCTTCTGCTTCATGAGCAGATAGGCCAGAGAATGATGGCCCAGAATCCAACAACATAACCCATCACAATTCCCTCTATCTCCTCCTTCTCCCTTTTTTCTCTTGTCTTTCTCTCTCTCCCCCCTACTCCCTCCCTCCCTCTGTCTTTTTCTAGAAAAAGGTGTGATAGTTCATCCTTCTTGCCTAAGGGACACAATGATGTATTGTAATAAAAATAATAGCCCTAGACAGCAAACTCACAATTATTAACAACCACACCTAAAACAAAAACAAAAACAAACTAAGCAAACAACTAGAACAGGAACAGAACCACAGAAATGGAGATCACGTGGAGGGTTATCAACAGTGAAGTGGGAGGAAGAGAGGGGAGAAAGGTACAGAGAATAAGTAGCATAGATGGTAGGTAGAAAATAGACAGGGGAAGGGTAAGAATAGTATGGGAAATGGAGAAGCTAAAGTACTTATAAGTGTGACACATGGACATGAACTAAATGGGGGAAATGTAGGTAGGAGGGAATATACAGGGTGGAGGGGAGTGAAGGGGGGAAAATGGGACAACTGTAATAGCATAATCAATAAAATATATTTTAAAAATAATAATAACCCTATATTGCATTGCATTCACCACAAGTGAGGCAGTATGTCAAGTTCTCGAGTACTTCAATTGTATCAAATCTTCAACAAACCTATGTGTTATATGTATCATCTTACAGATGAGGAGGGAATTGGGACACAGGGCACATAGCCAGTAAAAAATGTTGACCCATGTTTACATAGTTGGCAATAAAAAGTGTGTTCAAGTTGATACGGAAAGTGCATATGCAAAATTTTTTTAGTTTCAAAGAATAAACTTGCCATTCATATCCCATAATATGTGTTAAGCACTGCAGGTTGATTTACTCAAGACTTACAGAACCGACTTCAGAAATTCCATGTGTTTTCTGAATTAGAAAATTAAATGACTTTAAAGATTAGAATATTTAGTTCATAGGAAATAATAAATCTGCGACTTTCCAGCAACAGTACATATCTGATGCTCGGTAACTGATGGGAGAGATCATCCCTGTGCTGTGGAGCCCATCTCACTCTTTTGAATGGTTCAAATCTTACACATTTCATTCCATGCTTTGATTAGTTCTACACAAGGCTTCACTGCTGCTCAGGGTTGAGGGAAAACAGACTGCTAGGCATTCCTGTCTTTAGAGAGTTTTTTAATTCACCCCATGAATACTGTACTTTATCATTTCTATGATCACTATTTAAATATGTAGCATGTTTGAAATTGGGAAGTGTCTTATAACTAATGACATATCGACATTGCATCGTGCTAATTTAATTACAGATTAGGTGAAATACAGTGTGTATTGAGTGCCCATAACATGGCAGGTGCTGTCCCAGACTCTCAAGGTGTCTGGGGCAGATTGGCCTGCAGGAAGTTTGCTAGGTAGTGCTTTGGGGTTAGCAGCTATAGAAGGGAGGAGCAGGAGTGGACAGAGACAGGAGCAGGAGTGCAGACCTTATTTACAAAGATCTCAGCTGAATTCATGAGGAGTTCTGATGCTGGGATAGGGTGAGAGGACCCAGCATTTACATGTCCTTCAACCTGTCATTGGAGGTGGGCTGCCCTTGAAGGGGCACATGACCTTGACAGAGGCAGCTCTCTTCAGCCAAGTCACCTCCTGAAGTGGCCTGACCTCTGAGAGTTGTTTGTATGAACAGGACTCCTGGAAGCAGGGGAAGTAAACCCCTCAAGCCTAAAGGGGATTCTGGGTGGCACATTGCAGCATCCACAATGGCAGGAAATGAAAAAAGAAGAATCACACACTCTAATAGACAAGGAGGAGGGGTGGCCAATGCTGCCTCTGGGCCCCACACATCCACTAACAACTGTGGTTGCAGAAAAGGTTACTTTAAGAATGGAACTCTTCACCCTGGCTGGTGTGGCTCAGTGGGCTGAGCTCTGGCCTGTGATTCAAGAGTTCACTGGTTTGATCCCTGTCAAGGCACATGCCTGGGTTGCAGACCAGGTCGATGTTTCTCACCCTCTCTTTCTCTCTCCTTTCCCCTCTCTAATAAATAAAATCTTTAAAAAAAAGAATAGAGGTGTTCACTTAATGTTGAAAATGTATAGAAAAAAGCATAGCCACCTTTGTTCAGTGCTGATTATGTGTCTATTTCTTGAATTTTCACATTTTAGGCTCCTGATGGCCTTGGACCAGTTTCAATTAAATCTTCAGAAATTCAAGTCAAGCACAGTCATTCCTTCTTCAATCTGCAGGTCAGACCTGTTATATGGTATTTGTTAATCAGCTTCCTTATGAAGTGAACAAAATATTCCTGAATTTCTATTAGTTTATTATTATTATTTTATTTTATTAGTTTATTCTAATATGCATTGTACTGTGTGGCATACTGTGTGTATTTTTCTGCTGTTATTTTATGGTATGTGTGAGGTATCACAGATTGTTTTCCTAATGTGGCTGATGGGAACCAGGATCCTTACTTATTATATGGAAATACCATATATTATGCATTACTGAAGCTATCTGAACCACATATATTAGAAGCTTTAGAAAAAAAAACAGGGTGAAGTGAACAAAATTAGTCATTTCTTCTTAAGGATATATGACCACTTCTGTTTTTGAAAACATAAATGTTTTAAATTGACAAACCAGTGCGTAGTGCATTTCTGCAATTAAGCCACATGGGACCATGAGTAACTGTAATATCCCTGTGTGCTGGCACCAGAACAGGGCTCAGTGCTGGCCCTGAAGTCTCTCCAGTGCCTGTAACAGCTGCCACACATCTGATGACTGCTTACCTGGGGCTTGTTTTTCTTTTCCCGTCAGGCAGCTGAAAAGAACTAGTGTTGAGCATAGACCCCACTCAGTGGTCATGGGCTTTTAAGGAGATTCAGTCAGGTATTTTTTTCACCTTCAGGTTCCTCAACTGTACAAAATTAAGGGCTATCAGCCATTCTCTGTCCAGAGGTCTTCAACAAGTTACAGACCTCAAAAGCTTGCCCGAGCCCTGAAGCAAGGAGCTGAGGTAAGACATCCCAACCTTCAGGAATTGCCCTCACCTGTTCCCTCTTGTCCTGGCATTAAGAATAACACACTGCTCTTGGTTCTGGAACAGGATGAAGCCACCACTGTTATAGCCCTGCCAAAGCAGGACGTCACCCCTCAGTTCCCTGGCAAGACCTCAGTCTTGAGCATGAAACCACCTGAGGCCTTAGCTGTGTCTCCAGATTATGATCCACTTTATATTTTTGTAAGTGATAATTGGTGGGAGTCTTGTGTTCTATGTCCTTTTATTTCAATAGTCACTTTGTAGGAAAACAGATGCATTAATTGGGAATATTTTTATCTGTCTGGAATATCAAGATTTTAAAAACATTTTTGAAATTGCTTGCTTGGAGAATATCAATGTTTCTATCTTTGACTAATTCCAGCATATTCTTGTAACAATAGCTTTGTGATTTTTTCTAATTATGTATTATATATATATACAGGAACACACATATACATAAAATGTTTTAAAAGAGAGAAAAAAACAATGAAGAAAATAAAATAATATTAGCCCAAACCCTATCACTCAGAGCTCTATTGATTCTTTATTCCACCCTTGGCACAGTACATCTTTTCCATACTGAATACCTCTACCTCCAAGATTTCTATGTTCTACTTCGTTTCTGTAGCTGCACTTGATTACTCTACTCAAGCACACCCTAACCATGGCATTCTCCTGCTCAACGTTCCTCACGGACCCCATTTTCTACCAAATTAAGTCTGTGCTCCCGAAGATATGAGGCCAGTCATAGCTCTTTCCTGTTACCTACACACGGCCAAACTTTGTATGCTTTCTTCCCATTACCAGGTCTTTGCTCACTCTGATCTGCCCTCATGGAGCTCCCTCTTCTTCTGTATATTTCCAGCAACCTAAGTCCCAAGTGACTGCAATCCAGACAGGAAATCTGATGAGGTTCTATGTAATAATGAAATTATCAGTGATATGTCATAGTAGTTGCCCAAGTTATGGTCCATTTTTTTTTAAAAAAGACAGACACATACACACATACAGAATTAAGGAATGAGAAAGTCTCCTTTGTGAGACTCTCCAAGTATGAATCTGTATCTCTATGTGGGCAGAAGTGCTAATGGTCACACCCAAGGTCACTCAGCCAGTTAGTGGGAGAGCTGAAAGAGAAACCTGCCTGTTTCCTGACTGCTTGCCTCGGGCCTCTTTCCCCGACCTCTGCTGCTTTTCTATGGAGAGCTGTGATGTTTGTAATATGACATTACAGCTCTCTGTAATATGACATTTTCTTATTGTGTCAGCATTGAGGAGAATGTTCTTGAGAGACATAGCATGTTAGAGCTGGAAAACCTCACAGGACATTTAACTCAGTGATTTTCAAACTTCCTTTAGCACCAGAATGCTCTCAATAGCTGAAATTTTATTTAAAAAGGCAAAATGTAAAATAGATGAAGTTCTAGTTGCTGGGATGGTGGTAGAGTAGGGGGCTCTCCTGAGGAAGTATCCCTGCAAGACCCTGGGTCCCCCATGGCAAAGTTTGAAAACCACTCTTCAGTGTCTTGTCCCCTAGATCTACCCACTACCATTTCCTTTTAAAAGTGAGAAAACTGATCTAAATAAGTTAAGGGAATTTTGCATAGCCATACTCATACTTCCTTAGAAAATATCAGTGGTTATTTACTAACCCATTAATTCCACAAATACTTAGGGAATGCCTGCTTTATATAAGATAGGAACCTAAGTATAGGGGCAATTCATCTAAGAGACATAACAACCCTTAATAATTCTGCACCAGAGCTTCAAAATGCATGAAACAAAAATTGATTGAATGGCAAAGAAAAAATAGACAAATCCAAAATTATAGATGATGGACTCAACACTTCTCTCTCAAAATGTAATAAAACAAACAGAAAATCAGTAAGAATATGAAAGACTTAATCACAACTATCAAACAACTTGACCTAATTGACATTGCTAGAACACTCTACACAAAAACAATAGAATGCAGATTCTCTTCAAGTATAAACCAAAGGTTTGCCAAGTTAGGCCTTATTTTAAGCAATAAAACAAGGCTCAATAAAATTGAAAAGATTCAAATCATATGATGTGGTTTTTCTGACTTTGATGGATTAAGTCAGAAATAAATAGAGAAATATGTAGAAAATTCCTCCAAAATTTATAATCTAAATTATATACTTTAAAATAGCCTAAAGGCCAAATAAGAAATCAAAAGAAATTATAAAGTATTTTTAACTGAATGAAAATGAAAACATGACACAAAAACTTTGTGGGAAATTTGTAATACTATACACATACATTAGAAAATAAGGTAGATCTCAAACAAAATGTCCTCAGGTACCCCTTTAAGAAACTCAAAAGAGAACAGATAAAACCCAACCTTAGAGAAGAGAACTAATGAAGATCAGATTGAAAATCAATGAAACAGAAAAACAGAGAAAAACTGGTTCTTTGAGAAGATGAATAAAATGAATAAAACTCTAACCTAAATGGTGAGGAAAAAAGTGGTAAAAGACATAAATGACCATCAGGAATGAGAAAGGTAATGCCACTCCAGATTCTACAGACTATTAAAAAGATAAATTAATATTACAAAATATTTGTGCCAATAAGTTAGGCAAGTTAAATGGACAAATTTCTTAAAAGGTACAAAATATTAAATCTTATTCAAGAAGAGATAGATAATTGTACTAGTTCTATATCTATTAAATAAATTGAATATGTGATTTAAAACTTTCTCACAAAGAAAATTCCAGACCCAGGTGTCTTCAGTGGGAAATTCTGCCAAACATTTAAGAAAGAAATACCAGATCTACAAAAATTCTTCCAGAAAAATGGTAGAGGAGGGATTACTTCCCAGCATTCTAGAAGTCAGTGTTACTCAGATACCATAGCCAGAGAGAGACATTACAGGAAAAGAAGCTGGTGTCCATAAATACAGGTGTAAAAAATCATAAAAGTTTAGCAAGTCAGATTCATCATTATGTAAAAGGGATACATCATGAGCAAATAGGGGCTTATTCCATGAATACAACATTAGTTTAACGTCCAAAACTCAATGTAATTCACCATATTAACAGACTAAAAAAGAAAAAAACGTGATCATCTCAATAGGCACAGAAAAATTATCCAACATCATTCCTGATAAATACTCTCAGCAAGTGAAGAACAGAAGGGAAATTTCTCAACCTGATAAAGGGCATCTGTTAAAAATCTATAGCTAAAATCATACTGCAAGGTAAATGACTGAATGTTTTCACCCTAAGACCAGGAATAAGGCAAGAATATTCATTCTTGCTGCTTCTGTTCAGGATTGTGATGATAGATGTGCAACGAGGCAAGAAAAAGAAATAAAAGACATCCAGATTTAAAAGGAAAGAGTAAAATTGTCTTTATTTACAAAAAAAAAATGATTGTCTACATAGAAAATACAACAGGGCCTGCCTCAAAATTTACTGAAATTAATAAGTGAATTTACCAAAATTACAGTATAAAAATCAATTATATTACTATCTACTATCAACAAACAATCCAAAGTTAAAATTTTAAAAAGGCATACCACTTAATAACATCAGACAATATGAAACATTTAAGGATAATCTGGACAAAAATATATAAGACTGTTAACCTGGAAATTAAGAAACATTGATGAGAGAAATCCAAGAATACTTGAATAAGTGGAAAAATATACAATGCTGGTGGATTCAGATCATTAATATTAAGATGTCAGTTCTCTCCAAACCAATCTAAAAATTCAACAAATCCCAATAAAAAACCTGCAGGCTTTTTCTCTTTTTTTCTTCCTCCCTTCCTTCCTTCCTTCCTTCCTTCCTTCCTTCCTTCCTTCCTTCCTTCCTTCCTTCCTCTCTTTCTTTCTTTCTTTTTTGGTAAAATTCAACAGCCTTATTATAAAATTTATATGGAATGCAAGTATATCCAAAACAACTTCAAAGAACAAAATTGAAGGATTTACACTACCTGACTTCAAAACATATTATAAAGCTACAGTAGGGTTGGAAGATGACGACAGAATAGGAGTGAGCAGATTCCACTCCCCCCTACACACAGGAGAAAAACCTGGCCAATCTATGGAGGAACAGAGCAAACAGCCAACAGTACCCCAGCTTATATGAAAATAAGAGACCAGAAATTGTAGTGGACACTGAAAAACCAGAAGATAAGGAGAGTGCTTCAGGATAATAAGGTCCCAGGGACCAGCACGGGGACATGGCTGTAGCCCCAAGCCTGGCGCCCTGCACCTGGCGCTGGGTCTACCACAGACACTTTGGGAGCCTCAGGCCTGCCACAGAGTTGTTGGGAGAGACCAAAGTCAACTGCTCCCTCCCTCCCCAGCCAAGCAGGGTTTGAGCAGCACCAGGAGACATCTTGTTGCTTGAAGTTGTAGAGAGGGGAATAAGGACAAAGGCAAACATACAAGGGCCATGATCACCTGTGGAGTCTGTGGTGGCCGGCTTGGGAGAGTTGAGAGCCCTGCAGTGATGTGCACTGACTCTGATAGTCACCAGTCTGGCTGGAGAATTGGGATGTACTGAGTGGCAGGCTTGAGTAGGAGGAATTTCTCAGAAAGTAAAACTGTTTTTACTTTATTGAGTAGCTAGTGATACTCAATATTGCTAGCTATCAGAGAGATGCAAATTAAAACCACAATGAGATACCACTTTACACCAGTCAGAATGGCTATCATAAACAAAGCAACAAACAAGTGCTGGAGAGGTTGCGGGGAAAAGGAGACCCTAGTTCACTGTTGGTGGAATTGCAGACTGGTACAACCACTATGGAAAACAGTATGGAATTTTCTCAGAAAACTGAAAATGGATCTGCCTTTTGACCCAGCAATTCCACTGCTAGGAGTATATCCTAAGAATCCTGAAACACCAATCCAAAAGAACCTATGCACCCCAATGTTCATAGCAACACAATTTACAATAACCAAGTGTTGGAAGCAACCCAGGTGCCCATCAGTAAATGAATGGATCCAAAAACTATGGTACATTTACACAATGGAATTCCATGCAGCAGAAAGAAAGAAGGAGTTGCTTTGCAACAGCATGAATGGAACTGGAAAGCATTATGCAGAGTGAAATAAGCCAGGCGGTGAAAGACAAATATCATATGATCTCACCTTTAACAGGACCCTAAATAACAAAACAAACAAGCAAGCAAAATATAACCAAAGACACTGAAATAGAGAACAGGCTGACAGGAACCAGAGGGGAGAGGGGAGGAAATTTCAGGGGAAAAGGGGAAGAAGGGTTTATAGGAACAAGTATAAAGAACACATGGACAACAACTAAGGGGGGTGGAAATGGGAGGGAGGTGGGGAGCACTGGGGCGGGGGGCTGGGATGGGAGTAAAAGACAGAAAACTGTACTTGAACAACAATTAAAATAAATTTTTAAAAAAGCTACAGTAATCAAGGAAGTATAGTATTAGCATGAAAATAGACAAACATCTTTGGAACAGAATAGAAAATCCAGAAATATATACACTCATACAATTGTGGTCAGATGCTTTTGACAAAGGTCCAAGACAATTCATTGGAGAAAAGGTAGTCTTTTTCAAGAAATGATGCTGGAGCATTTGGAGATTCGTTTAACAAAAAGAAAAACAAAAGGACTTTATTCTGTACTTCATATCATTAACAAAAGTTAATAGCTCATTGACCTACATATAAAACATAAAACTAGAAAACTTCTATACAACACACAGGAGAAAGTCTTTATGACCTTGGTTTATACAAAGATTTCTTAGACACATCAAAACCATAACCTATAAATGGGAAAAAAATCGATCAATTGGACTTTGTCCAAATTAAGAACTTCTGATTTTCTAAGGACACTTTTAAGAAAAAGAAAAGATCAAAGACTTAGAAAATATTTGGAAATCACATGTTTATTATTTTTAAGTGAGTGATTGTTTTTCAAATATGTGAAAACAGGTCAAATTACATACTTTTAATGTGTGCAGTTTATTGTATATCAATTTTACAACAATAGAGCTATAAAAGAAAGAATTTTAAAACCCTAGGAAAGAAAACAAAAATAAAAGGAAAGAAACACCAGTTACAACCAGTAAAGCATTATAGTGTAGTCTTGGAGTGACTTCTGTCATTAAGCCTGTAGAAGAGAAGGCAAAGGGTTCTGTCTGGGAGAGAGGTGTCAGGGAAAGGGAGACTCCTCCCACTGCCAGTGCAGTTGGGAGGTTGGAACACTCAAGATTTTATAAAGGTATATCATTCAAGCAAAAGAAAAGGCCATTATAAACTCCAGGCGGGGGATCAACGAAAACTCTATGTATTCCTTTTCTTAAAGATTGTATTTATTTACTTTTTTAGAGAGAAGGGAAGGGAGGGAGAAAGAGGAAACATCAGTGTGTGAGAGAAACACGGATCTGTTGGTCGCTTCTCGCACACCCCCAGCTGGGGACCTGGCCAGCAACCCAGGCAGGTGCCCTGATCTTTCAGCTCACAAGCCAACACTCAATCCACTGAGCCACACCATCCAGGCTCTGTGTATTCCAATTAGGAATCCCAACTTAAATATGGTGTGATTTTTAGGAGTTGATGGAAAATACAAACACAGAATCTATTTGGCCAAGACACTAGAATTTCTCTATCACAGGTCATAGCATTGAACCTTCACAAAAAAACTAGTCCAAGCCTCTAGCTGGCTTGGCAGAGAAATATATTTACACAGTTAATACAAAATAAATATTATTTACTAGTTTTCAGCTTTCAGAGATACCCTATGACCAAAGCATGAAGGTCTTGGGTGTTGTTCCAGAGTGTGAATGTAAACAATCTTAATAATCAAAAGTAAAATTGTGAAAGAGAGAAAGAAAGGTACAGGAGAGTATGGGGACAGTGATGTTTTTATTTCACAAGAGGGGGAGTTGAAATACTCAACTAAAGATGAGGAAACAAGAAATAGGGATGTAAGCATGTATCATTTCAAATGGCAAAGATAACCAGCAGCAGAACTAAAAATATCAATGTCATTTTCTAAATTTAAAAGAAAGAGTTTCGAAGGAGCATTTGTATATATGAGCAAATCCTTATCTTGCATGATAATGAGTCAGTAGATACTATACTGTCTGAGGTTGATTACCAAGAAATTGAAGAATAAGCATAATGTTTTGAGTTAGACTATTGGCCATCAGAGGCAAAAAAAAAAACAAAAACCCATAATGAAAAGAAACATCCTCTGGGATATGGGCCTGGGGCCAAGAAGGAGCTGAAGGAGACCCATTGCTTTTCCTCTCAAATCCTTCCAGCCTGGGTGAGTTATTGCCACCACTGTATACATGCATTACTTTGCAAAAAATTAAAATTAAAATGGGTGACCTCCCAGATTACTTATTCTGGTGGTGATGGCCACCCAAGGGGTCCTGAAGTATGACAGCTATTAAAGGCAGTGGTATTATCATTTTTAAAATATTTTACTTATTGTGCCCTGGCTGGTATAGCTCAGTGCATTGTGTTCGGGCTGCAAACCAAAAGGTCACTGGTTCAGTTCCCAGCCAGGACACATGTCTGGGCTGCGGGCCAGGTCTCCAGTGGGGCTGTGCAAGAGGCAACCACACATTGATGTTTCTCTCACTCTCTTTCTTCTTTTCCCCTCTCTCTAAAAATAAATAAAATCTTTTTAAAATTTTTTAAATAAAATTACTCATTGCATTTGACCTAAGGCAGAGAGCTGGCCAAACAGCAATTCCCCATGCCCTCGATGAACCAGTGTGGGAGACACTCCTAAAGGCCACACAGCTAATGTCCCCTCCCTGGTGCAATGCACCCACATCACCCCCCACCACCCATGCAGGATGTGGCCAGCCCTCTCTTTCATCACACTGCCTCCTGGTAAGCTGGGGTCTCTGTCACTGCTGCCCCAGTTCCCTTCCCAGGTGCTGTCCTGATTGACCTTTGGTCATCACAGAGGTGACTCTGGCAATGGGAGTCAGCAGTTTTCATATTGTTACATTCCAGTCGCTCCCCTTGCCTATGAGGTGGAGCTGGGGTCTTTTCCCCATTCTTCAGTCGTGCCTGCCACCCCCTCTTCCTGGCTGGGGGAGGCCAAGGTTCTCCTCGCCCTACTTCTGGACATCCCTGTAAATAGGTTCTGAGGACCTGGTTGGCCCAGGGTGACAGAGCTTGCTCGGCCTTCTGTCCTTTGATTCTCCTTCCATGTCTCTCTTGCACTCTGGGTTATTCAAGGTGGTGTACATTGGAATGGGAAATGTCTTCCACTTCTCCACTCACTACCCTCCTGTTCTCCTTCCTCTTCACCCACCTTTCTCTGTAGCCTCAGGCCTCTTCTGCTTTGACTTGCCAGGGCCCCTACCTTTCACTTTGCTCCCTCTCAACCCTCCAACCCTTATTCAGACAAGGGGGTCTTTCCTTGAGCTTCAGGGGGTGAAGCCCAGTGTTTCTGTTCTCTTCTGTCTCTGCCCTGATCCCATGCAGAGTTTTAGGGAACTGGAAGAGAACTTGCTACTGTGAAAAATATACGTGTGCTCTAACTCTTCCCTCACTGCTTTTGGAAGTGTGTTGCTTATTTCTGCATTCCTGTGGCCACTGCAGACTCCCTCAGTGGGTACCATGTCCTCTCTGTCCTCCCTCTTCTTTCATGTCCACGAGTTCATTCAAGAGCCCTCTCCCCATCTTTCTCCCTGGCTCTGGAAGCAATCAGCTGCTCTGCACCAACAGCTTAGTCTTGGTGTTCTTGACTGGAAACTTTAATGCTGGCCCCACACTAGGGCCCCCCACCCCTAGCTTCTATGCCTCCATGGTCCAGCTGTACCTTAAGTTGTGGGAGACATTTGTTTCTTGACAGTGAGATTGGGTTTCTATAAGCCATGTGGAGTTTTCTTGTTGTTGTTGTTTTTTCATTACTTTTAAAAATTATACAAGCAAACAGAACAAAATTTCAACCTTGTACTTCTTAAATACATGAAATTAAATAATTGTGAAGGTCAAAAGCTATGTTATTGTCTAGGACAAGAATAGAGTTTTTGTTGAATGAGTCCTGAAAGGAACATTAAAAGGCTCTCTATTCTCAAATTTTGATATAATTGCTCTGTGCCTCCATTAGTATTGCTGGAAAATGAATAAAAATAAAAAACAAACAGGATCTTCCTTAAAATCAGATACTATATCCAAATAGAGCCTTCCTGAATTAAAAACATCACCAAAACAATGTTAAATGTTGACATTTCCTCATTAACAAATGTCATCCTCTTCTTTGTCTTCTTTTTGAAGTAGTTTTTTAAAAGCTACTTTTGTCTTCCAAACCAGAAGCTTACTTGCTTTTTTAAAACCAGTTTGCTTATGTATAAATCCCCCTAACTCATCAAATGAAGAAACAAATACTTTAAGCCATTTTAACCTGTGATTTCAGCTGTACTTCTTTTCATGTGAGTTTAGTAAATCCCTGTGGGAGGTAACAACGCCCTTAAGACAGAAGAGTGGCATTTATGAATAACTGTGACATTTAAGATGCTGCTTCTTGTGGGAGCGACTTCCTCGCAAGTCCCCGAGTGCCACAGACGCGAATGAATATGATCGAAACATGATGGGTTCTGCTTGGGTAGGAGAACTGGGCAGTGGCCAGTTTCTCAGGGGAAAAAGGCCAGCTGCGGCCAGTTCCTCCAAGGAGAAAAAGGCCCTGAGCCCCCTGCTCCATAGCCTTTTATTGGGTTGCAATACACAGGAATACAGGGCAGCAAGGATCAAACAGTAGATAACATTTCAAAGAAATCTGAGGGCTTACTGTGAGTCCAAATCTGTCAGGAACAGAGTTTTAGGGTTTCCTGCCTGAACCTTTAACATATGAATGAAAACACTCATTGCAGAGCAGATTTCACAGGTTTATCAGCAAGTCTTTGGGATGCCAGGTTTTTCCCCTGGGACACTGCTCTAGCAAGGCACAGAACTGCACCCCTCCCCATCAGCTATTCAGGTTTAAGGGGATTAGAGCTAGGAAGCGCTTCTCCCGGAGAACTTGGGGACTCAGGCTTTGTCAAAGCTGGGAGGTGAGAGTCCATTGCTCTCTGTTGCAGCCCCCTGAGTCCTTCCATGAAGGCCTCCCAAGTGATGGAGTCTGGCTTAGGTTGCCCCCCCCCCTTGCTGTGAGGGGTCTTACCCGTCATTGACTTCCGACCAAGCTTTGGGGGCAGGGAAAGGAAACTGAGGCAGTCTTTGCTACCAGAGACAGGCTTTGTCTCCTGCTGCTCGCATTCCAAAGGTTGTCCCTCGCCCTTAGCCATAAGGGGTAGAGATACAATTCCTAAAACCAGGCAGAGCAATCTACAACAGCTACTCTTTCCCAGATCGCTGACACGGAGCCAGAGTGTGGGTGCTTGGGGCAGCCATGGAGAGCATTAGCTTATGCCTGTCCTCTGCCAGACTTCGAGACTAGCAAACAATGAGAATCTTTTTTTTCTCTCTCTCCCTTCTGCAGAATCCCAGCCCAGGATTATTTGCTGTGATGCACCCTTTGACCTATGCAGAAACCTTGATAGACTACCATCTGTGCTCTCACCCCAAGTACAAGTACACCAAGGAGTCCCACAGTGGGTCCAGCATTCCTCTCACCCAAAAACAGTTTCTCCATCACACGGTAATGCCATCACCCAGCTCACTGGCAGAGCTGACCCCGACTACAGGGGAGGGCAGAGAACAAGGATAGGGGGTCACAGCTGAAGCTGAGACAAAGAAGGTTTGCAGCCACAGCTGCAGGACAAGAATGGTAACAACGATGGCTGTGTACACTCTCGCACTCCAAGCACTGCAGCGGTGCAGGTGGGAGACTCAACACCACTCTCGTGCTGTCCACATCCACAGCTCGGGCTGCAAGTCTCCCTTTTACAACATTCTCACCCACGTTTTTCCTTGAAGATTACACCCCATATTCATTTTATTCCTATTTCAACCATGTAAAAAACAGTCACATGGCAGGCATAACCCCATGACCTCCTCTTTCTTTGTCCTCAAAAAGTATAGAAACATCAGAATGGACAAGGTGGTGGTACAGCAAGTGTACAGTAAGGAAGAGGCTCCAAAGAATTCCTTCTTCCCCTTGATAACCAACCTGACCAGAATATCCAGTGACATCTCTTGGGTGTTGCCCTCAGGACCTTCAAAGGCATAAATCCCTAATTCAAGTCATTATGTGTGCCCTACTACTGCCAGCCACACCTGAAGCTGCTCCTCCTGCTGTCCTCCCTTTTTGTTCTGTGATTTGTGCAATAGCCCACATGATCCCTGAGCCCTGACTCTCCCTCACTCCCATAACTAACCATACTGGATTCCACTGGTCTGCCTCAAATCATGCAAATCTCTCTCTACGTGGCCACCATTGTGCAGTCAGCCCTCTCTAGAAATATTCCTTTGATACACAGCCATCTGATCACATTGTTTTCCAGTTTGAAAACTCTCAGTGGTCCTGCTGCCTGTGGGAGCACCTCCAAGCTCATTAGCTTGGCCCACAGGCCCTTCATGATCAGCCTGCCTCACCAGACTCATTTCCTGCGATCCCTGGGACACTCCCTGCACTCAGCCCAGAGGTGGCTTCTGTCTCCTGCCTCTCCGTGCACATTGACTGTGGCTCCAGCACCTCATTCACGATAAACAAACAGATAGTAAGGCCAAAGATGCCCTCTCTCACCAGGGCTTGCTGCTTATGTGTCTAACACCTCAGGGGGAAGAAAAACGTTCTTTTGGCCCCACTTTAATTCTGTGTGGCATTGTTTAATGCCTTTTGCTGAAGCAGTTGTCTTCTAGCTTCATAAAAAATTCAGTCAAACTGCATGAAATTGTAAATTTTGGAGCTGAACTATTAAGAGTGAACAATAGTCAACCAAATGAAATGGCAGTCCTTCCTAGACTTCACCTCACTAAACTGTCCCTTTACATGTGGTGCCCCTGTGCCGGCTCTCATTCCAGGACATTATACCCGGAGTAATGCTCTGGAAGAGGTTCCAGTCCCTGGTGCTCTCGTCTCTGCCAGAGAGTGCTGCGTCAGAGATGACACAGAGGTAAGCAAGCACAGCTCGTTTGTCTCACAGCTGTGGCCCTGGAAAGTGAAATGCCAATCAGTGTGAGGTTGTGCCGTCTCTGCAGGAGGGAAGCTTGTTGGTCACGGAAATATGATGATGCACAGCTGATTTTCATATTTGGAGTTGGTCTAAAGATACACTTTAAAAATAATTAATGTCACAGGTAGTTAGTTGCCATATTTCAATAAAAGTGGACAACCGATCCATACAATTCAGCTGAAATATTCATGATCAGATTGTCACATTTTAAAGTTGCCAAGAAGAGCCTTCTACACCGTCCACGTCCAGTTGCAGAGGGTCCGCTTCTCTCTCATGCCACAACCTGCAAGCGACCACAGCGAGTCCTGTGGGTTTTACCACATAGAGGTGTAGCTCAGCTCTGCAGTTAGCCGATAGCTCAGCTCTAAAAACAGGATGGGTAGAAGAGAATATTGTCAGATTAAAGAAAGAAGAAAAGTAACCACCTTTTTTTCTAATTTGCTTATATAACACCTCTTTCAAAGTCATAAGATTTCAAACGAGGAGCCTGATGCCTTTCCTTTAAGACTCTGCCTGGTCAATAACCCACTTCTGAACCCTTGAATTTGCTTCTTTAGTTCATTGTCCTTATAAACACAGGTAAATAAGCTATCAGTGAGCAAATTTAACTAGTATCCCAAAATGATTATTATCACCTTATGTTCAAATCCTTGATTCAGAATGAGTCACTCTAAGGTGACAGGGCCCTGTCATGGCCCCAGGTGTGGTCAGGAAACCCGAGTTCTGCCACCAACCAGGATCAGCAGGTGACCTTTTCCCTTGTACACCCACCAGTGTGCCCTGGGTCCTCTGGGGAGAAAGTCAACTTCCCCTCCCTCAGCAGAATGCCACACTGCCTCCAGGAGCTGCATCACCTCAGCTACACTCCTGTGCCACCTCCGAGCACAGCCCTCTTGTCCAGAGATAAAGAGATCGGACTTGCTCAGGAGACCCTTCTCAGCCTTGACATTTTCATTTAACAGGAGGAGGAGAGCTTACCAATGTGCAGCGACCCCATGGGTACTACCCATGTCCCCGCACCTCCCCAGAAATTTGAAGAGACAGTTGAAATCCAGTTTATAACTCCAGAATGCTTCCTTTACCTCTTCCTTCTTTGCCGACTGAAAAACTTTTCCTGGATTAAGCAAAATACAGCCTTGTGTCCAGAGGCTTTTCCATCTGCCACCCCTTTTGGGTTATTTCCCTAGCACTTCTCTACTACTCTTCTTTGCCTGGAGATTAACATGAGACCAAACACAGGATTTGGGAGATGGTAGGAGATTGGGACATTTAACCAGAAATATTAGTTCCTTTTCTAGGAGTTTAGTCATACCTCATCCACTCTACTGCCATCTCAAAATAAGCTAAGCATCTTTCTTCTCCATTTTAGCATACCTCCTAAACCTGAAATCTCCAGAATTGGGGCAAAATAGTGGCACTGTAGAAAGAACGGTGCTTTGGCATCTGAGAGACCTGCCTCCATTACTTGCTAGCTGTGTCACCAGCTCGATGTCCTTGGGCGAGTTACTTACTACTGAAGCCCTTTGTGCAATAATTTCCCCACCTGTGAAACAGGAATGGGGGTGGCATCTTCAACCTGCTGAGAATTAAAGTAAAATGATGATGCTAAAGATCTAGCACCATCTTTAATATCTCTTCCTGCTCTTCTACCCTTGATACCCACCCACTAAAGCTTGCGATCTTTCTATTGCCACCAGATGGCGATAGTCTACCACCACCTTGACACACTGCCTCATACTGCTTTCTGGATGAGGACACCCAAACTGACCCATGTGATTGGTAAACATAGCTGGATATGTGGTACTTACTGTCAGGAGACAGCAGAAGTAAGAACGATGAGAGGTGGAGACTGCCCGCGTCCACCAGCTGTCCCCACGCACAGGTCTCCAGAATTAAGGGGGAAAATGCTCCCTGCTCCCCACCCCCCCCACCCCCCCACCCCCCGCACCGGCAAAGCAATGTCCTTGGAAAAATCTCCCAAGGATGTTCTTTCAAAAGACAGTCATAATGCAGTTACTTTGGGCTTGAATTAACCATGAATTAAACATGAATTCTACATGAATTAAAGAAAACTCCTTGACTGTGAGTTGTCACTTTTGGCCTCTGAGTCTGAGTGCTCTGTTGTTTCAAGATAAATCATAATTCTATAACATTATAAAGTCAAGAGAAGATTTTGTATTTTCTTATGATGGGTTTTCATGATGTAAGAAGATTCTAGATAATGCTTTTATTACTAAAAGGAGTTATAAAATAATAATGGCATTTCTTAAGTTCTACAAATTCATTAATGATACTTCAACTTTGCAATCATTTTGCTTGAATAAATTATCTATTACTTATGAGGTACTTCCCTGGTATCTTTTTCCTCTGAGAGTTAACTATTTGTTGTTAAACCATGCAATGTAGTTATGTAGTGTTTATTTATTTCAAGTCATTTTTATACTCATAATAATCAAAACTATTTACTTGGTTTCTCTACTCTTTCACAAATTTAGCAAGAACTTATGAGTCTCTAGGATTTTCATAAAATCTGAGAGTCAACAGCACCTGAGGAGTTACCTAACCTGGTAGTGCCTGCTTTGGGGGTTTATAGATGAGTGAAATGACCAAAAGAATTATGGGACTGATTTAGTACCACCAGAGTTTGCCGAGTAAGGCACTGAAACAAACAAGCAAGACAAAACACTCAACCACCATCTACTATTGCCACTATTTCAGTTTCGGAAGAAGATGTCCAAAAAGTAAGAGGCACATGGTCTCAGAATTTAAAATCGAATAACTTTGTCTCATGAAAAGCACTTGGTTGTCACCTTTCCACCTTCCCTGACCAGCGTGTTTCTGGAACGTAGTCCAGGCTTTCAGCTCCTGCATCCCTCTTCTAGGCAAGACCCTGCCTTGCCTGCGCCCTCTGAGGTTTCAGCAGGGTTGTCAGTTAGTACCTGCATTCTTTCCATAAAGTCAGTCAGTAGACTCCTCTCTGGGTGGTGGAACCAGGTTCCTTTTCATAAGGCATGATATTAAAGACCAAAATCTGGGCACTCTGTGTGCACACTGCCACTGGAGGGGGGTTGTTTCTTGGCTTCCTCAGCAGATGAGCCAGGGTTTGTATAGAGGGAAATATATATAACTATATATACACACACATATACATATACATGTACATACCAAAACACATGTATACATGTGTACATATACAGGTACACATAAAGACATACCTATACAGTACATATTTCAGAAATCATGAATTCACACCAATACTTATAATTCCAGTCCATATCCACAGATTGCTTGCTTCCCCATTCCATATTTGCATGTTCCTCCTTTCACTGTGAGAACACTGGCCCCTAAACCATTTACTCCATTTTATACTACATCTGAAATAGTTTCAGAATTACTGCACCAATATCCACTCTAATAAACAAGCATAATAGAGTTCAAATTTATTGGTACTTTTCCGCTACCCAATCTTATTCAAAACTAGAAATGTATAGTCAAGTAGTGTTTATAAATTACTTGGATTACTTTCCTACCCACCCTCCTTCCTTCCTTTCTTTTTTTCTTTCTCTTTGTTTTCCTCCTCTCTTCCTCTTTCATTCCCTCCATTGTGGTTATGGAATTCATGTGAAATATTGCTTTCAGTTTGCATCCAGTTTGAGTTTTTTGCTTTCCTTTCTCATTGATGTAATATTATTTCTTAATATGCAGAACACCAATGTGCTTTCCAGACTCAGAACTATGTGAAAGGCACTCAGAGATGTGTTGCTCCCTCCTTTCTCCCTCCCACCCTTGTGGTAACCAGCTTGGTCTTCTAACTTGTCTGTTCTGTTTCTCTTTATAATGCCAAGCGGAATATATGTATTTTTCTTACTTTCCCTTCTTTTTTATACAAAAATACTGTTTCTAAACCCTGGAAAATGCCTTATTTGTTAACATTCTCTTGGATTTCACTGGCACCTGTCACACCCCCTGCCTTTGCCTCTAGGGAGCTGTGAGTGGGTGCCAGGAATGAAGGGCGACACAATGGTCAAAGCATCAGCAGGGGTAAAATGAAAATGCCTTAAAAATTATACAGAGACCCCAGGACTGTTAATGTGATCATTTATCTTTGGTTGCTTGTGTGATTTTTCCACAGCTCTGATTCTCTCAATTCAGCTATGCTTCCTATAAATGTCCCTGCTATTCTTAACGCCTTACCAGAAGAAGACAGATTGGAAACAGTTGAACGGTACAACACTTACCTTTGGTCTCTAATGTCGTCTGTTCTCTAAAAATAAACTGGTTGCCCTGAGAGAGTTCCAAAGAGCACACAGTGCCTGAACTTGCAACTCACCGACAAAAGGCTAACAGCTAGTCATACTCTTAGTTAGATAAGATGCTAAATTCATGGTAGGGAATACATAGTCTCTGAGGTCTCAAATTTGCTGACTTTAGGTGCCCCAGAAACTCAAGGGAGGGCAGAGCAGAGGTGGTGCTCTGGCAGTGGGTATGGAAGGCTTCAGTGATCACATGGACTTGGGCCAGTCCTTGAACAACGGGTAGGACTTGGAGAGGCATAAAGAGATATAGGCCCCAAACCAAGGCATTGAAATTTCATTTTACTGATAAGCATCCAACACCAGTGAAAATATGTCCTTAAATCTCCTGTTACTGTGCCCACTTAAATATTTTTTACATGTAAATAATCAGTTAGTGAAATCCTACATATATCCAGTTTAAGTGGGACATATATCCAGTTCTTCTAAGGCCTGCCCACATGCAGTGATACTTGGCAATACTCTGAGCATTTAAAGCAGGAACCTAAATCTGAACAGGAAGGTTGAAGTGTCTTCTGTTCAGACCACTGCACAGGTGCATCCCTGACAAGGCTGCAGCCAGGGCTGGGTGGTACACATTTGCTTGAGGTTTGGAGGAAGTAGTCTTGTCTGGCAGGACCACTGGGGAGCCACTCAGCAAACTGAAAGATAGTTAACCCCTCCTTCATTCACCACTGATATGAAGACTGTTGTGACCTAGTGGCCTCATCTTTGAAATGAGAATAGTCATGCACACTTCATAGGTGTTGTTAGGGTTAAAGAAGAGGACAATGCTGATGATAAGGATGGTAACTATAGTAACTGACATAAGCTGAGCACTCAGTGTGGATCAGGCACAGTGCTTTGCAAGCAGTCTCATCTAATCCCCACCATGAAGTCTTGTTATCATCCCCACCTTAGAGGTAAGTAAACTATCAGTGGGAAGATTGTGTTTGCAAAGCCACCAGCATAGTGATTCACATATAACGGCAGCTTAGTAACTGTTAGCTCTCAATATTATGGGACTGGGACAACTTTAGCAGGTACTTACTCTCCTTAACGGAAATTTGCTGGGCCTACCTCTATTATGGATCACTGCTGAATAGGGCTCCTGTTAGTAATTCCAAACTTTGAGGCCTTTGTTGCTCTTGTGCATCTTGGAAGCATTTCTCTTTAACCAAGAGTGGCGGAGAAGGCTCTATCAAAAATCCATTCTTCTCTTCTTCTAAAGTAATAGAGTTGTTGAAACTAGGGGCTATATTTCCAGCCTCCCTTCCAGTTAAGTTATCCATTTGACTAAGCTCTTGCCAAAGGAATGTGAGCAGACATGAGATATTCTACTTCTGAGGCCAGGACCCTTAAAGGAGTGAGAATATCTCCTTTACACTCTTTCTCCCTCCTCTGCTCCAGCTGATATGTGCAATGACCCAACTATAACCATCAATCTGCAAAACTCTAGCCCAGAGCTCAGCAACTATGGCCCACAGCCAAATCTGGCCTGCCTCCCACTTTTGCAAATAGTCTTCTTATAACCACACCCATTTGTTTATGTATTTTCTGATTCCTTTCACATTACAACAGCAGAGTTGAGTTCAAGAGGCCATATGACCTGCAAACCCCTAACAGAAAAAGCTATCCCAGTCCAGGAGATAGCAGACCACAGATAAAAGTAACCTCAATCCCTTTAATTTTTTCTCTCTCCTATTGATTGTTTAGAAACATATCGTTTAATTTTTCAAACTGTTGTGGACTTTTTTAGTTACCTTCTTTGCAGTTGATTTCTATTCAACCTCCATTGTGGCCAGAGAATGTACTCTCAAAATCATTCAGGCTTCCTTTATAGTCCAGGATATGGTCGATATTGATAAATGCTCCATGTGCACTTGAAAAGAATATGAATTCTGTAACCCAGTTTTAAACTTGCTTCCTATTCTCTGGTTATAAGTAATTACTTCTACTGTCATTTGTTGGTGGAAAGCAATTTATCAGCCTTATGCTTCTCTTAACATGGATGCAGCACAAGTTCCTTGTTGAAACTACTTATTGGAAATAATGCTGAAGGCCACAGAATTGCATGACTCTTAAATGGGCATAATATTTCTCTATTTTTGGAAGGAAAGGCTGTTCCAACTATACATCTTATCCTTTTTCAGTGAGCTCTGTGAACAGAATATAGAAGTTATGTTGACTCCAGAAATGATTGAAATGGAATTCCCCATGCTGGACCACAAGGACACCAAAAAGGAGAAGTACGTGTGTGCATCTATGCCTAGTAAGAAGTAACCTTGGGTAATATTCGACGTGAAGCACATAACTACCACATTCTTGGAATATAAACATCTCAGGTTTTGAGAGAGAGAGTTTTCTTATGCTTTTGATATTTACATGTATATTTTATTTTAGGCAGAACTGCATTCCCTTAAATGTTGACAAGTAAGCCTTTAAAAACTGAATCCAATTTGTCCAGTTGCTTATTGTTTAATTTCAGAGATGTGTTTGTTTCTTATTGATAGTTGAATGTGTCTCATTCATTACAAGGAACCCAGGCACTGGAGCCAAATGAGACCTATGGCTGAATCCCAACTCCACCAATTATTACATGTTAGATCTCCCAGGCAGGTTACTTATCTTCAGTGACTGGACCTCAGTTTCATGCAAAAAATAAATCTCTTTCACAGGTGGTTGTGAGGATTAAATGAAACACAAATGTGAAGACAACTAGCTAGTTGCTTGATGTGAAATAGATGCTCAGCAAATGTTAATTTACCCCTTTGCCTCTACACTAGGGGCCAAATAGTTAAGCAAATATCATCACCATCCTTAAAGAAACTGCTTTTGATGAATACTTTTATAACAAAAATAACCACATATAATTCATATGGTTTATAAATTTGAAATTCCAGATATACATTTAAAATTTCTTTTTATTTAAAAAATGCTTTTTATTATTAAAAATCAAAAATACAGAAAAATATACAGAATAAAATAAAAGCAATAATCTTACAACCCAGCAGCAGTAAATTGTACATTTTGATGTATGGTCTGCCAAATATTTATTTAAGTAAATGAATGTGCATATATATGTACATACAAAAGGTCTGTCCAGAAGCTGTCCAGCCATGTACTATGAAAAATAGTACTGAAAGAAGTACTAAAAAAATTTACTGAAGAAGATACAAGATACAAGGAACATTGTACATAGGACAATGAAGCCTCAATCCCCTTCAAAGTAGGCACCTTGGGACCTTACATCGTTCTCACAATTGCCATCAGCTTCCCCATTGTACTTTCCAGGATCTCACTGATGGTCTGAAATCTCTTCCCTTTCAAAGATGATTTCAGTTTTGGGAAAAGCCAGAAGTCTCAGGGCACCAAGTCTGGGTTGCAGGGGAACTGAGTTACCTGGGTGTTTTGATATTTTGTCAGAAAACTTTGCACAAGACATGATTCATGAGTGGGTACACTGTCATCATGAAGCTGCCAATCACCAGTTGCCCACAGCTGTGGCCTTCTGAATTATCTGAATAGTTTCCGTAGAGGAATACTCAAGCTTAATGCAAAATTTGATGCAGATTTGCTGGTCTACTTGCTCGGTAATTTTGAATGTGATGGCCACACAGTACACGTGCTTGTTTAACAGTATCTACTGCCCCCACTGAGTAGTACGGTGAAGTTGTCATCGTTCACACATGCACATTCCAGTCCACTCTCCTTGGCTGCCAGGTTACATGAATGTCATGCAAACCATTCTCATTATATTAACAATGGCTGGACTTTTTCCAGACAAACCTCATATACAGGGGTCTGGCACAAATATTGCCCCCCTTTTTTGAGCTGGTAATCTATACCAAATCTTTTATTATATAATAATAAGTGTGTAATTCTGTAACATAAGAATACCATACTCAAGCATACCATATGGCATTTTAAGTGAAGTGTTCAAATTGCTCTCCATCTCATGTAAGACATTCATGTACCCTACCAACTACACTATATGGCATTACTTCTGCTGAACCCTGTGTATTTTAACAAAATTCAATCATCTTGTTCATATTATTTTGTCTTCTTCACTTTTAGCTTGCAATATATCATAAACACATGTTTGTAAATACAGATATACATCCTTATATTTAACTGGTAGACGTACCATAATTTAGTTAACTAACCCTCTTCTCTATGATCATGTAAATTCTTTTCAATGTTTTGCTGTTACCAGTAGTGCTTCAGTAAACACCCTTGTGCCATAATTTCTGGCAAACTTATCAGACTGTTTCCTTAGAATAAATTTCTAGAAATGTAAATGCTAGATCAATGTGCATTATAATTTTAACATATGTTGTAAATGCCATGCAGACAGCGCATCAATGTACCTTCAATGAGCAGGAGTCAGGACTGCCCACATTGAAAGACCATTTTGTTCGCCAGTATGTCAGGTTTTAAAATGCCCACCTTATTGTTTTAACTTTTTTGTTTTCAAGTAATATTAAAATCTTCCTATGCTTATCAACTATTTTTCTTCTTTAAAAGGGGCCTGTTTTGCCTGTTGTATAGGAAATCTTCACATTTTCCCATAACTTACAAATAAGTTATAGGAAATATAAGTTATACAAATAAACTTTTAGTTATTTGTAAGAGTCCTTATATATTAAGGATAATTACCCTTTCTTTTATTTGTTGCAAATTTCTTGGTTTGTGTTCTTTGTTTGGGTGTTTGGTGGGGGGCTGCCTTCTTTGAAATGAATGCCACGTGTCTTAGAGTAGTCTGGGGTCCCTTTGGTGCATCTGTGGTCACTTCAGAGACCTACAGCAACCAGCGCTGCTCAGAAAAGAGCTTGGCAGTGTCTGGTAAAAGAAAATTTAGAAAACAAAAATTGTAAATAGAATTTCAGTGAGCATCCGTTTTGATCAGTTAATTAACAATAAAATATCATGTTATACAACATAGCACACAAAACCTCTTACATCTCAACAAAGAAATGCCCTCTGCGCATTGCATTTTGTTTCAGGTTCAAACAGTTGACTAGGAATTTTAAATAAAAACTTCTTTTTTCCATTTCAGAAATTACTCCTGACATAGAGTGGCTTGTCCCGTGAGTGAGGTGTTATCCAATACCTCTCAGCTCACTTGCTCTTTTACATAATACTGAATGCCACTGGATCACCATTCAGTGAAATGGAAGTTACTACTTTATATGTTATTACTTTATATATTCACCCAAAGTGGTAATACTTTTTTCTTTTTTAAATGTATTTCAGCTACTTCACCAAACAAAATAAATCGCAATAAACTCTAAACATTTTTTGCACACCAAATAAGTTTCCAATTTTTCCAAAATATACATACATTTCACACATTTGCAGTAAAAATAACCATGCATTTTAAATTCACATATTTTTCAGCTTAAAATATTTTATGTACATTTTTCTTGTGTCAATATCATCAACATAATTACCATTTTTTTCACTGACTAGTATTTCAACAGGTTGAAATCCCATAGACAATTTTTGAAAGCTGTTTTGGTTTAGAAATTCTCTTCAGCTGTTATCAAGTATTATCAGATGCTCATTTTGTCTTCTCTGTCCTTACTTTTTCCTTTCCTCATCTCCTCAGCCTCAGCCATAAGTGGACAGACTCCTCACTGTCAGGCATGCACATAACTAGAGCTTGGGTGGGCAGGGACAGAACAAAAGGAACTCACAGGTGTTTAATTTCCCCTGAAGACTGCTGTCTATTTGGTTTCTGGCAAATAATATTTTTATGGGTGCAAAGAACCATCTGCTCCCCCTTGATGGCTGAGATTAACCTGAAAGATTCTTTGCTACGTTGGTGGTGATCTCAGCTCTCTCAGGACCCACTAACAGAATCATACAAAACATCCAAGCAACTGTGAGACTAACTACAGTTGCTGACACATTCAATTCTCCTTTGGTTTTCACAATATCAGTCGATTATTAATATCTTATTTATTGTTTTTAGATTTTATTTGTTTATCTTTAGAGGGGAAGGGAAGGAGAGAGGGAGAGAAATATCAATGTGTGGTTGCCTCTCCTGTGTCCTCTGCTGGGAACTGGCCTGCAACCCAGTCATGTGCCCTGATGGGGAATTGAACCGAGATCCTTAGGTTCGCAGGCCCGCACTCAATCCACTGAGCTACACCAGACAGGGCTCATTAATATCTTTAAAGGGAGAAATGACCTGTATATTTATAGTTTATTCTATAAATTGGTGCAAATTTATTTTTTGCCATTTAATCATTTTTATTTAATTACAGTTGACATACACTATTATATAAGTTTCAGGTATATACCCCAGTGATTACACATTATATAAATTATTAAGTGATCATCCCAGTAAGTCTTGTGCCCATCTGATACCATACATAGTTATCAGAACATTGTTGACTGTATTCCCTGTGCTGTACATTACATCCCCATGACTACTCTGTAAATAGCAGTGTGTACTCCTTAATCTCTTCACCTTTTTCACCCAGCCCCCTCCCATCTGGAAACTGTCAAAATGTTCTCTGTATCTATGAGTCTATTTCTATTCTGTTGTTCATTTTTGTTTTTCATATTCAATTGTTAATAGATATATTTAATGCTATTGTTCATATTTTATAGGTATTAGGAGACATCTTAATTCTCCATTTTCAGATATTTCTGCTTTTTCAGAACACCAGGCATTTGCAGAACTTTACATTTCATCCTGTTTAGAAAACATTTCAGAATCACTTGATTTTTAAAAAATGTTTTTTTATCTCCACCCAAGGACATTTTTTTTCAGTGCTTTGAAAGAAAGAGAGAAACATCAATGTGGGAGAGAATCATTGATTGGTTGCCTTTTTGTATGCACCCCAACTGGTTCTGAAACCCACAACCTGGGCATGTGCCCTGACCAGGAACTGAACTTGTGACCTTTCAGTCCGCAGGACAATGCTCCAACCAGCTGAGCCACACAGGCCAGGGCCAGAATCATTTGATTTTATAATGTGTTCCTCTATCTAGCCAGATCATATGGCTGAGCTCACAATCTTTAGGTATCTGTCCTTTGAACCAAATGCATTCATCATTTCCTCCCACATATTAAGAAAGTTCTGACTTCCACCAAGATGGAGGTTTAGCTGGATGTGCCTGCCTCCTCACACAACCAAGTTTAGGGACAACTAAATATTAGCATCACAAAACACAACCAGAACACGGAAAACTGAACTTTTCGGAAGTCCGCTAACAACAAATTCTTCAGCCTGACCGGTAAGGGGCGAAACCGGCGTCGGGTGAGGACTTACAAAGGAGGGCTCGGTCGGACCGGGCGCAGAATCCAGACGCGCGAATCCAGTCGCGCGGGTTCCAAACCCAGGATTGGACCTAGTGAGCCACAGAGCAGCCCACCGGGGGAGCGACACAGTGGGGAGGCGGTGGCAGCGAGTTGACTGTGGTTGCCTGGTTGCGCGCGAGTGAGGGAGTGTGAGCGATTGGACCGGCGGCGATAGACGGCGGCCGCAGCGGCGATAGCGGGCGCCGCCATTTCCCCGCTCTGACCACGCCCCCACATACAGCGTCACAACCCAGCGACCTGGGACTCCAAGGCGCCGCTTGTCCCACTTAAAGGGCCAGAACAGACCAAAAATGTCGCAGGCAGAACTCAAAGCCCCAGAGATAAATCTAAATGACGAAGAAATAGCAAAACTCTCAGACGCACAGTTTAAAACACTGGTCATCACCTTCCTCACAGATCTGGTGGATTACAGCCACAAATTAGAGAAACATATGGAGGCTAAATTAAGGGAAATGAATGGAATTCCACAGGAATCCCATAGAGATGAAAAGGAAACTGGGACTCAAATCAATGCAGTGGACCAGAAGAAAGCAAATAATGGACAAACAGAAAAGAGTCAAGGAGCAAGAATTCAAAGAAATGAGGAGAGTCTTAGGAACCTCCAGGACATCTTTAAACGCTCCAATATCCGAATTATAGGGGTACCAGAAGGGGGGAAAGACACAACCACCAGTGGAAAAACTATTTGAACAAATAATAAAAGAAAATTTCCCCAATCTGGCAAAGGAAATAGACTTCCAAGAAATCCAAGAAGCCCAGAGAGTACCAAAAAAGTTGGACTCAAGAAGAAACACACCAAGGCATATCATAATTACATTAGCCAAAATTAAAATGAAGGAAAGAATCCTGGAAGCAGCAAGAGCTAAGGGGACAGTCACCTACAAAGGAGTCCCCATCAGGCTGTCAGCAGATTTCTCAAAAGAGACCTTACAGGCAAGAAGGGGCTGGAAAGAAATATTCCAAGTCATGAAATCTAAAGATCTACAACCAAGATTGCTCTACCCAGCAAAACTTTCATTTAGAACGGAAGGACAGATAAGGTGCTTCTCAGATAAGACCAAATTCAAGGAGTTCATCATCACCAAGCCCTTATTATATGAAATGTTAAAGGGACTTATCTAAGAAAAAGAAGTTAAAGAAACATGAACAGTGAAAGGACAACAAACTCACAGTTATTAACAACCACACCTAAAACGAAAGCAAACTAGAAGGACAGCTAGAGCAGGAGTGGAAACATAGAAATGAAGATCTCATGGAGGGTTAGCAACAGGGGAGTGGGAGGAGGAGATGGGGGGAGAAGGTACAGAAAACAGGTAGCATAGACAGTAGATAGAAAATAGATGGGGGGGGCGAGAATAGTTTGGGAAATATAGAACCTAAAGGACTTGAGACACATGGACATAAACTAAAGGGGGGTAATGGTGGGGGTTGGGGGGGCAGGGTGAGGGGAATGGAGGGGGGGAATAGAACAACTGTAACAGCATAATCAATTCAAAAAAATAAATAAATTTAATAAAAAAAAAAAAAAAGAAAGTTCTACCCAGCAACCCCTTGCCACACCCAGCAAAGGTCTGGGCTTCACTCAGCCACTACTCATCCAGGTGCTCAACCCTCTCTCTTGATTCTCACCCTTCTGGGGCCTTCATCAGAGTCAGAGATATTGTATGTCTACTTTATTGACAACTATGAAGAATCAACTACAGCCAACTGAGCATTTAGAAGATATGCTAGGATGTCTATAAATTTCTTATTTCCCCTTCATAATAGTAGTGGGATATGAGAATTACTGCCATCTCTACATCTGGAAAGGGAAACTGAAAGTTTAGGTAACTTAGCCATGCTAAGAAACTGGCACAGCTCAGATTAGAAGCCAGTTTTGAATTGCTTAGCCAAGTGTTTCTGCCGGTAACTAAATTACCACTAATGTGTGTGCATATATATGTATTATAATATATTTTTTATATATATAAACAACTCTTAAAACCTTCACTGAGGGCATTGGTGGGTGACTCGAGTATTTTATGAAGTGCCCTGATGTATCCTTGTCTGGTTTTTGATATTTAGAGAGGTAAGAGACCAAGCACAACCAATGGAAAAGGCAGGAGAAAAGGTACAGGAGGAGATGAAGACTCTGCGGACCAAAGCTCTCAACCCATACCTGATCCTAGAATAAAAATCAGTAGGTCAGTTCCTCTTATTTGTTTTCTGTAGGTCACTGTGATCCTTAGTGTCCATTTATGTTCTAGCCATTTTGGAAATTAAAGTTTCTAGAGAAAAAAATTGAAATGTAGATGATGTATATATTTTTGTTATAATTTTTCTTTTTTAAAATAAAATGTCACTAGTAAGATGGCAATGTTTAAAGCTTCTTGGTTTGAGATTTCATGCTGGCACAAAGACTCCCCTGAGCCCAGTGTGAACCTCTCTGATGAAAAGCTAAGAGCCAGGTGTTGAGAGTCTTTTGGAGGCAGGTGCCCAAGGGCCAGAAGAAGCAAGGGTTTGGGGAGGGGGTACCGTCCTACCTCTGCATGGAACCAGCCCCTCTGCCCCTGAGCATCTCCGACTTTGGCTTTGGCAGCTATTCCCGGAGAGATCAGCCTTGGTGAGGACACTGGCTCCCCAAGTAGTATGTAATGGCAGACACTAGTGAGGGGGGATTGGAAATGGGTGGGACATTGTGGGTTTGAAGCCAGTTTCGGAGCAAACTGGTTTCAGAGAAACTGGAAAAACATGGATCTGGGAACTCTCAGAAGCACCTGGAACAGATTGTGGCCAAGAGGTTAGGAGTCCCTTTAAACATGTCAGTAGCAGACCTTTGATTCTGTTTGTTAGCATGGCTTCATTCACTTGCATGAGCTACTGAGGCTGATGGCATTTGGGCTACACTGTAACAACCCATAATTATCCATATATATTTGGATGTATTCCCTCCATTATTTTTAGGCATACATTTGAATTGCTGATATCAGACTACATATACAATTTTGAAAGAGCTCTTCATGAACTTATTGATTCTGACATTTTTCTGGGATTTGTTTTTCCATCACAAAACGAAAACCAAGACCAACACACTCCCAGCCCATGCGCAAAATAGAAGCTTTTATCACTCAGTTATATACCAAGTCCCTATGGGAAATGCCCTAGGAAGGCAGAGGGAGGTGTCAGCAATGGTAGGCGGAGCCCAGTTGTGACTCCTCAAAAGTAGGTTTGCCAGATATAACAGTGCCCAGTTAAAATTGAATTTCAGTTACAACAAATAATGATTTAGTTTAAGTATGTCCCAATAGCAAATATACTATTTGGGACATATTAAACTAAAAAAGTAATTCATTGTTTATCTGAAACTCATGTTTAACTGAATCTGGCAACCCTACTCAACACCCAAAGGTTTTTTGAGAGATAATGTACCAATGGATGTTGAATGAATGAGGTAGAGTCAGTATCTGACATGGGAGCTATGGGTGAGGCATAAAGCAGGCTTTCCAACCATTTAGAACAGTTAGTTTTCCTTGGGACCTAACATGTGCCAGGCCTTCTGCTGGCCCATAAAGGGACTGCTCCTTCAGTCCTCACACGCTCCCCAGAAAGAGGCCATATTATTTATTTCCTTTCCCCAGTAGAGAAACCCAAGTGTCCCAGAAGCCAGGTGATTCCCTAGGCTGGTGAAGACTCAGAAAGCTTGTGTGACTTTCAGGCCTGGGCAGAATCAGGAGGGATTTTTTAGGCACCCAGTATTTAGAGCCAGTCAGCTGTGTTGAGCAAGAAGGGCATTTGGAGATAGGGGCACTACCTGCCACTGCCTGAACACGCCAGTCTTCCCTGAATAGTAACCCATAGCAGACCCTGTGTGTTCCCTTTGCTGCCTCCTCATCATCATCCTATTTCTATTTTTTTTAGTTAGAAATTTGTCCCATGTTATCAGCTCACGGCAGCAATTTTCAACCTTTTTCATCTTATGGCACACACAAAGTACTAAAATTTTGTGGCACAAGAAAAAATATACTTTTTGCTGATCTGACACCAAAAAAAGATACAATTTTGATTCACACACACCAGATGACAATTGTGTTGGCTATTGTCATTTTTTTATTTGACAGTCTGAGGGAAAAGAGGTCAGTGCCCCTGACTAAATAGTCAGGCGTTACATGTTTTAAAAAATCTTGTGGCACACCAGTATTGAAAATACACTTTCACAGCACACTGGTTGAAAATTTCTTGCTTAAGGGATAAAATGAGGTCACTTTACTTTCACTGCTCAAAGTTCAAAATTTATCTCCCATCTCACCTATAACAAAGAATAGCATACTTGCCTTCCAGGGGCTAAGTTGCTTCCCAGGATAAGCCCAAGCACCCCGGGGGGCCACACGCTGCCCAAGAGGCAGGTCTGGATGATCACTAAGGAGCCCTGGGCTTTGGCTGCCCCAGCATGGGGTGTCTTTGCAGTCTGTGGGGACAAGGGCTCAAGCCACCACTGCTAGTCAGCTGCCACTCCGTGCCAATGCAGGCCTGGGGGATGGCACATGTGCACATGTGCACGCATGCAGATTGCTGGAAAAATTTCCCAGGGTCAAGAGACCAGAGGAAGAAGCTGATACCTCTATCATCCCTTTAAGAGTTTATGAAGGACCCCAATAAATTGAATTTAGAAGTTTTTTTTAAAAAGAAAGAAAGGTAACATGTAGGGGGGGAAGCACAAAACAAAAGAGTATGGTTCAGTAAATGTTCACAGTGTGAGCGTACCTATATAACCAAAAATAAACTTTATGAAGGGATCTTACATGCACGGCTCATTTCAGGTAGCCCCAGATTCCATGGATACCCTCTGCACCTCCTGGCAGGCACTGAAGTGTTATTATATTATGCAAATATCCTATTTTCCTCAACTTCAGTACCCATCAGTGGACCTTGTTTACAACAGTTATTACCATGGTGTTTGCTTAATAATGATTTTCATGACCTACCCTTCTCCCTCCCTCCCTCATTCATTCATTCATTCCATCAAAATGATAAAATGGATATTTATTGTATTATATGGATTATAATTCAATACCATCATTCTCTGTTTTGTTGTTTAAATTGTTCCAATTTTGGCCACTAGGAGCTCCTTTAGGTTGACCCTGTCCTTTAAACATACCCCCGTCCTTTTAAAAACACTTTCTTATTTTCTGGCATTACAAGATATTCTGCATTTATCTTCTATTTTCTCTGTCTCAGCCCCAGAGTCAACTATTTCTCTAAGGAGCCCTATTCCTTTTATTGGAGAATAATGCATCTGTGGGGGCTAAAGAAAAACACTTTTCTTTCCACCTTATAAATTATTTTTTGCTAGGCTAATAGCCAAATTAATAGAGACAGAGTAACAGGAGAAACTAAAATGTTTAATATGTGTGCACGAGGAATTCACATAAGCATAAAAACTCCCAAAGGCCTTAAGGTAGAATTGAGTATAAAGGGTACATGTGACATTTTGAACACAGGTGGAAGCGGGGGCAGGGGTCTGAGCTTTCAAAAGAAGTAGGCAGTATACAGGTAGTTGAGGAATTGTGGAACATTTATGGCAGATTAATTTTTGCCAGGCAACTCAGAAACCATGGGGCATGGGAGTAATCCAGCCACCAGGCCCCTGCCTACAGACCTCTCATTCATCATACTTAGTTCAAATCAGGCTAAGAGGAACATCCTAAGATTCCCTTCCTGGCGCAGGCCTTACCATCTTAATCTCTTAGGCAGAAAAGGAGGGACAGGGATCAAAGTTTCCTTTTGAGTCTTTTGTTTCTTAATAACCAGCTTAAGATCAATATTCTAAAAGGTAAGTTTAGGGTGGCAAAATTTTTGTCCCCGTCACTTAGAAAAGAAGACTTAGAAACCAAGTAGGTCATTGCTAGTAGTCTCTACTGCTTCTAGTCTCTCTCAGTGGACAGAGCTGGGAAATATATATGTATATTTATACTAACCCAGGGGTCCCCAGTCACCAGGGCCATGGACCATTATAGGTCCATGGCCTGTTAAGACCTGGGTCACAACAGCAGGAGGTGAGCGGTGGGCAAGTGAGCGAGGCTCATCTATATTTACAGCTGCTCTCCATCACTTGTATTACTGCTGAAGCATCTCCTGTAAGATCAGTGGCATCATCAGATTCTCATTGGAGCACAAACCCTACCTACTGTGAACTGTGTATGCGAGGGATCTATGTTGCCTGCTCCTTATGATAATCTACTGCCTGGTGATCTGAGGTAGAGCTAAGGCATTGATGCTGGTGCTGGGGAGTGGCTGCAAATCATCGTTAGCAGAGGTCTGACTGCACAGAGACCATAACAAATCAATTGCTGGCAGACTCATATCAATACCCTATCAGTAAGTGGCAAGTGACAATTAAGCTGCTTCTGGTGGCAGGTTATAAAGTGATCTCTACCCCATCCATGGAAAAAATGTCTTCCACAGTTCCTGGTCCCAAAAAGATTGGGGACCACTGTACTAACCCACACAAATAACCACAACTATATATTTATCTGTCTATCAAAAGCATGAATTGATACTGTTATTTCTGATTACAATCCAGCACTATGAGGTTCATTTTAACTGTACCCCCTTTCCTCATTCATAACTTCTTTCTACTGTTGCGAACCGCCCTGCCTGGTTTCAGGGATTATAATTGCCTCCCATGGCTAAGTGAGCGACCTCCGGAATGTGGGCCACAGGAGACAAAGCTTGTCTCTGGCAGCAAGCACTGCTTCTGCTTCTTCCCCTGCCCCCAAAGCATGGTCGATGTCCATGGTGGGTACGACCCTTCAGAGAGGGGCAACCTAGGACAGACATGATCACTTGGGAGGCCATTATGGAAGGACTCAGGGGGCTACAACAAAGAGGGAGCAATGGACCCTCTCCTCCCCCCCCCCATTGTGACATAGCCTGAGTTCCTATTTCCGTCTGGGAGAAGTGCTTCCTGACTCTAATCCACTTAAGCCTAAAAAACCTATGATGGGAAGGTGGTGCAGCCCTGTGCTGGAAAGGGAGGGTATCTGAGGTAAATCAGGCATAAGAAAGAATATGTAAAAATCTTGTGAAACCTGCTTTGTTTAGAATGCTCTCATTTAAATGATAAGGGTCCAAGCAAGAAGTTTGTTCCTCAAAGTTTTATGGCTCTTTAGCTATCTGACCCTGACTGAGAATAAGCCCTCATAGTTCTTTGAACGCTATCTATTGTTTGATCCTTACCTGTATTCTTGTGCAAACAAACCCAATAAAATCCCCATGAGCAGGGGGCTCTTGGCCCTTCCCCTTTGAGGGATCGGCCACCTTTCCTCCCCAAGCATATCACATCATGTCTCAGTCATGTTTACTCTCATCCGTGGCACATGGAGGGACTTTCAAGGAAAGTTGCCCCCCACATTTTCCTATAGTGATTAACCCTGATCTCATTGACTTGTGTGTTCAGTCTTAGTATAGCCATAAAGTAATTTCAGAATTGCTGATCTATATCCCTATAAACACATGTACTAATTAGATTACAGTTATTATGTTCTTTTTGTCTTTGACATTATAGGGTCCAGTTAAAATACAGTTGTCCAAGGTTACTTAGGTTAGTTCTTTTCTCTTTTCCTCCACTCCTATCAGTATGGTTATATTATTCACTTGGGGATATAGTCAGGTTCACTGATTGTTTATATCACATTTTGGGTTCCCCCACGTCTTCATTGGTTTTAATTATTTTTTTATATTTGGGCATGAGAAGGCTATGTAGAGCATTACTATGGTTCTCAGAGCCAGAGCTATACAAAAAGACAGACTCAGGGAATTATCATGCCCTCCTCATTCCTACTCCCCATTCCCAATCTCTCATCTTATTACCCTTTTCAGACTCCCCAACCGTAGGGTAGGAATCTCTTTAGTTTCTGGTTTATCTTTTTCATTTGTAATCTTTTTTTTAAATTTTTATGTAAATATTATTTTTTTTCAAGTACATTTTTTGTCTATTTCTCCCATCCCAGCCACCCCCGCCCCATCTCCCCACCTCCCTCCCATTCCCCCCCCCAGTCCTCATCCCTGTGTCTTTCATACTTGTTCCTCAAAATCCCTCCCCATTTTTCCCCTTAAATTCCCTTCCCTCGCCCCTCTGGTCACTGCCCACTTGTTCTCTATTTCAGTGTCTTTGTTTTTATTCTGTTTGCTTGTTTGTTTTGTTGTTTAGGGTCCTGTTAAAGGTGAGATCATATGATATTTGTCTTTCACTACCTGGCTTATTTCACTCAGCATAATGCTTTCCAGTTCCATCCATGTTGTTGCAAAGGGTAGCAGCTCCTTCTTTCTTTCTGCTGCATGGAATTCCATTGTGTAAATGTACCATAGTTTTTGGATCCATTCATTTACTGATGGGCACCTAGGTTGCTTCCAACACTTGGTTATTGTAAATTTTGCTGCTATGAACATTGGGGTTCTTTTGGATTGGTGTTTCAGGGTTCTTAGGATATACTCCTAGCAGTGGAATTGCTGGGTCAAAAGGCAGATCCATTTTCAGTTTTCTGAGAAAATTCTATACTGTTTTCCATAGTGGTTGTATCAGTCTGCAATCCCACCAACAGTGTACTAGGGTCCCCTCTTCTCCACAACCTCTCCAACATTTGTCGTTTGTTGCTTTGTTTATGATGGCCATTCTGACTGGTGTAAAGTGGTATCTCATTGTGGTTTTAATTTGCATCTCTCTGATAGCTAACGATATTGAGCATCTCTTCATGTGTCTCTGCATCCTCTGTATGTCCTCCTTGGAGAAGTGTCTGTTCAAGTCCTTTTCCCATTTTTTAATTGGGCATTTGTAATCTTTTTGAGGCTCCCAAGGGCTGAGAACCCTACTCTTCCCTCTGCATTTCTATTCCACATTCACTGGTCTCAGTAGTTTCCTAAAAACTGTCTGCTCATTCATACCATGCACCTTTTTTGCATTTATTTATTTTTTAAATTATTTTCTATTTATTATGCTCTTAGAGTTGTCCTGATTTTTCAGGACAACAATCAACTGTCTTGATTGTTCCTGATTTTTCCCCCATTGCTCCACCTGCACCCATCACCCCCACTCACTCAGGCAATCCCCACACCATTGTTCATGTCCATGGGTCATGCATACATTCTTTGGGTACTCTATTTCCCATACTGTAATTTACATCCCCATGGCTATTTTGTAACTCCCTATTTGTACTTCTTAATCCTCCCTACCCATTCCCCTACACCCACCTTCCATCTGGCAACCATCAAAACACTCTCCATGTACTTGGTTCTGTCCCTGTTCTTCTTGTTTGCTTAGTTTGTTTTTTAGATTCAATTCTTGATAGATAGGTGTTTATTGCCATTTTATTGTTCATAGTTTTGATCTTTTTTTAATAAGACCTGTAACATTTCATATAATAATGGTTTGGTGATGATGAACTCCTTTAATTTTTTCTAGTCTGGAAAGCTCTTTATCTGTCCTTTAGTTCTAAATGATAGCCTAGCTGGGAAGAGTGGTCTTGGCTATAGGTCCCTGCTTTTCATGACTTTGAATATTTCTTGCCAATTTTTTCTACTCTGTAAGTTTCTTTTGAGAAATCAGCTGACAGTCTTATGGGAACTCCCCTGTGGCTAACTAACTGCTTTTCTCTTGCTGTTCTTAAGATTCTCTCTTTATATTAACTTTTAGCATGTTAATTATGATGCGTCCTAGAATGAACCTCTTTACATCCATCTCCTTTAGGACTCTCTGTGCTTCCCTGACTTGCATGCCTATTTCCTTCACCAAATTAGGGAAGCTTTCTTTTATTATTTTTTTAAATAGATTTCCAATATCTTACTCTTTCTCTTCTCCTTCTGGCACCGCTATGATGCGAATGTTGTCCCAGAGGCTGCTTATACTCTCCTCATTTTTTTGGATTCTTTTTTCTTCTTGTTATTTTGATTGGTTGGTTTTGGGGTTTTTTGTTGTTATTTTGGTTTGGTTTGGTTTGGTTTGGTTTGGTTTGGTTTGGTTTGGTTTTTTTGCTTCCTTATGTTCCAAATCATTGACTTGATTCTTGGCTTCATCCACTGTACTGTTGTTTTCCTATAAATTGTTCTTTATTTCAATTAGTGTAGACTTCATTTCTGGCTGGATCTTTTTTATGCTCTCGAGGTCCTCACTAAGTTCTTTGAGCATCCTTATAACCAGTGTTTTGAACTCTGCATCTGATAGATTGCTTATCTCCATTTTGTTTAGCTGTTTTCCCGGGGTTTTGATCTGTTCTTTCATTTGGGCCATGTTTCTTTGTCTGCTCATTTTGACAACCTCCCTGAGTTTGTTGCTATGTATTGAGTAGAGCTCCCTGTCTTGGTAGTGTAGCCTAATGTAGTAGGTGTCCTGTAGGGTCCAGTGACACAACCTCCCTTATCACCCAAGCTGGGTACTTGAGGTGTGCCTTTTGTGTGGGCTGAGTGCACCCTCCTCCTGTAGTTGAGCCTTGACTGTTGTTGGTAGGGGAATGGGAGGGATTTACCCAAGCCTGTCAGCTACAAGGACCGGCTGTGACCACTGACCACCAACCTCTTGCCCTCTGTGGAGGATCAGCTATGCAGGGGCAGGTTTATACCATGCACCTTTATACTTGCTGTTCCTATGGCTCCACCACCTTCTGGCCTTCAAGTCCCTTGTATCCCAGGCTTCCCCAGGCCTCTGGTCTTAGGCCCTTCATTACTTCTGAGGTAGGAACTAAGTCTTTCATCTCCCAGTGTCTAGTCCCCACCACTACTAAGGAAGCAGAGGCCCAGTCAATGCTTATTCAGACAACTGCTTCCCTCAACATCTGGATTCAGCACAACTATCTGCTTCACTTCATTCAGCCCATCCAGACAGCAGTTACTGGGCCATTGATTTAACACCACCTACCCCGTCCCCTTTTTTTCTGGGCACCCAGCTTGGCATTGTTTATGTGAACTTTCTTGCCTAGGGCTTGTTACATTGACTTTGAATCTGTTCTCATGTCAGTGCATGTATCTGTTTTCACCTCAGTTACCCTACCTTCAAACCAGAGCAAGTTTCTTGTGTGTGTGACTTCTTTTTTAAAATAAGTTATTCTTATTTATTTTTTTAACAGCACTACTACAGATATCCTCATTTTCCCCTTTGCCCACCTCCATCCAGCCCCTGCATCCCCTTTCCCTCTGACCATTACCACACTTTTGTCTGCGTCTATGGGTCTATGTTCTTTGATTAATCCCTTTACCTTCTTTCACCCAGTCCACACCTCCTCACTCCCCTCTGGCAGTTCTCAGTCTGTTCCATGTATCCGTGTCTCTATTTCTATTTTGTTCATCAGATTCTACATATAGGTGAGATCATGTGGCATTTGTCTTTATCTGACTGGTGTATTTCACTTAATATAATAATCTCCAGGAGCATCCAAGCAGTCAAAAGAGGTAAGATTTCCTTTTTTTGTATGGCCACATAGCATTCTGTTGTGTAAATGTACCACAGCTTTTTATCCACTCATTTACTGATGGGCACTTAGGGTCTTTCTAGATCTTGGCTATTGTAAATAATGCCACTATGGGCATAGAACATATATTCTTTCAAATTGGTGTTTCAGGATTCTCAGGATATATTCCCAGAATTGAGATCACTGTATCAAAAGGCAGTTCCATTTTTCATTTTTTGAAGAAACTGTATACTGTTTTCCACAGTGGCTGCACCAATCTGCATTCCCACCAACAGTACCCTAGGGTTCCCTTTCCTCCACATCCTCACCAATGCTTGTTTATTGATTTATTGATAGTAACCATTCTGGCAGGTATGAGGTGATACCTCATTGTGGTTTAAATTTGCATCTCTCTGATTTTTAGTGACATTGAGCATATTTTCATATATCTATTGGTTGTTTGACTTCTTTGGAGAAGTATGTAGATGCTTAGATCTTTTGCTCATTTTTTTAATTGGATTGTTTGTCTTCCTGATGTTGAGTTGGAAATTAACCCCTTATTAGATGTATCATTGACAAATATGTTCTCCCATACAATGGCTTCCCTTTTCATTTTGTTGATGGTTCCTTGCACTGTGCTGAAGCTTTTTAGTTTGATCTAGTTCCATTTGTTTATTTTTCCTTTATTTCCCTTGCCCTCGCAGACATATTGGCAAAAATATTGCTACAAGAGATATCTGTGTTTTCTTCTATGATTTTTATGATTTTGCAACTGACATTTAAGTCTGTTATCCATTTGAGTTATTCTTGTTTATGGTGTAAGAAGGTGCTCTAGTCTTATTTTTTCTTTTTTGCATGTACCTTTTCAATTTTCCCAATTCCATTTATTGAAGAGAATGAGTTTATTCCATTGTATGCTCTTGACTCATTTGTTAAATATTAATTGATCATATAAGAATGAGTTGATTTTGGGGCTCTCTTCAGTTCCATTGATCTATATGCCTGTTATAATGCCACTACCAGGTAGTTTTGATTACAATGGCTTTGTAATATAGTTTGATTTCAGGTGTTGTGATCCCTCCCAAATTTGTTCTCAAGATTGCTGAGGCTATTCAGGATCTTTTTTTTGGATTCACATAAACTTTTGGAATATTTGTTCTGAAGCCATGAAATATGCCACTGGTATTTTTTAAAGATTTTATTTATTTATTTTTAGGCAGAGGGGGAAGGGAGGGAGAAAGAGAGGGAGAGAAGCATCAATGTGTGGTTGCCTCTGCAACCCCCTACTGGGGACCTGGCCCACAACCCAGGCATGTTCCTTGATTGGGAATTCAACTGGTGACCCTTTGGTTCACAGGCCAGCCCATAATCCACTGAGCCACACCAGCCAGGGCCCATTGGTATTTTAACAGGAATTGTGTTGAGTCTATATATTGCTTTGGGTGATGTGGACATTTTAATGATGTTAATTCTTCTAGTTCATGAACAAGGTATATGCTTCCACTTATTTGTGTCTTCCTCAATTTCTTTCTTTAATGCCCTATAGTTTTCCAATATAGGTTTTTTACCTTCTTGGTTAAATTTATTTCTAGATACCTTATTTTTTTGTTGCAATAGTGAATGGGATTTTTTTCTTAGTTTCTCTTTCTAATAGTTTATTATTGGTGTATAGAAATGTCACCGATTTCTGAATATTAATTTTGTATTCTACTCCTTTGCCAAATTCATGTATTAGCTTTAGTAGCTTTTGGTGGAATCTTTAGGATTTTCTGTGTACAATATCATGTCATCTGCAAATAATGACAGTATTACTTCCTCCTTCCCAATTTGGATGCCTTTTGTTTCTTCTTCTGGTGTGATTGCTGTGGCTAGGATATCCAGTACTACGTTGAATAAGAGAGGTGAAAGAGGACATCCCTGTCATGTTCTTGATCTTAAGGAAAACTCTTGTAGTTGTTTTCCCATTACATGTGATATTGGCTGTGGGTTTGTCATATATCCTTTATTATTAGGAGGTATATTCCCTCTATTCCCACTTTGCTGAGAGTTTTTATCATAAATGGTATATTATATCAAACACTTTTTTCTGCATCTATTGATATGATTGTGTGGTTTTTGTTCTTCATTTTGTTTGTAGTGTATCACGTTTATTGATTTGCAGATATTGTAATAACTTTGCATCCCCAGAATAAATCCCACTTGGTCATGGTGTGGGATCTCATTAATGTGTTGCTGGATCTGGTTTTCTAATATTTTGTTGAGGATTTTAGCATTTATGTTCACCAAGGATATTGGCCTATAATATTTATTCATAATGTGTTTATCTGGTTTTGGAATACAATAATGCTGGTATTGTAAAATGAATTTGGGAGGCTTCACTCCTCTTGAATTTAATGAAATGGTTTGAGAAGGAGAGGTGTTAGTTCTTCTCAAACATTTGATAAAATTCACCTGTGAAATCATCCAGTCTAGGACTTCTATTTGTTGGGAGTTTATTGATTACTGCTTCAATTTCACTAGTTGTAATTGGCCTATTAAGTTTTTCTAATTTAATTAATTCTTCCTGATTCAGTTTTGGGCGATTGTATGTCTGTAGGTGTGGGAGAGCTTTGCCCACAGAGGCCCCTGTCCACTGTGAATGACAATAAGTCTACCAATACATGATCTGCTTGGGGAGGATGGGTGGCTGACCTTCCAAAGGAGAAGGGCCAGAAGCCTTTTCCTCAATGGGCTTTTATTGGGTTCAAATTGCACAGGAATACAGGTAAAGGTCATCAGGCATTGTTGGGCACTAAGGATCAAACAATAGATAACATACAAAGAACTATGAGAGCGTATTCTGAGTCAGGGTCAGTTAGCTAAAGGGCTATAAAAATTTGGGAAACAAACTTCACTTCTTGGTTGGACTCTTATCAGAAAATTGAGGGCATTTTTAGCAAAGCAGTTTTCACTGGATTTTATGTATTCTTTCTTGGTCCTGATTGCCCTAGAGAACTGCCCTTTGGCATTGTTTCAGGCTTAAACCAGGCAGGGGAAGCAAGGCAGCCAAGAGATTAGGAGACTTCTTGAAGACAGAATGAGGACTCAGGCTATGTCAAAGCCGAGGGACAAGGGTCCATCACCCCCCTTTTTCTATAGCCCCTCAAGTCCTTTCCTGAGGGCCCCGGTCATCTGTCCCTTGAGGAATCTTACCCATCATTGGCTATTCAATCATCTGCCTGGGGCTGAGCAGGGTGAAGTAAAAGGGAGCTAAGGTAGTGTCCCTGCCAGGGAGATAAGCTTTGTCTCTTTAGTGACTTATGGTCCCAAGGTCTTTCACTCAGCCTTAGCCATGGGGGGTTACAGCTTCTAAAACCAGGCAGGGCAGTTCCCAACATCTAGGAATTTATCCATTTCATCCAGATTATCTAATTTGTTGGCATATAGTTGTTCATGTTTTCTCACAATTGTTTGTATTTCTTTGGTGTCAGTTGTTACTTCTCTTTCATTTGATTGTATTTATTTGGATCCTCCTCTTTTTCTTGATGAGTCTAGTTACAGGTTTGTCAATATTGTTTATCTTTTCAAAGTATCAGCTCTTCGTTTCATTGATCATTTCTATTGTTTTTTTAGACTATGTTTCATTTACTTCTGCTCTGATCTTTATTGTTTCCTTCCTTCTACTAACTTTGTGTTTTGTTTGTTGTTATTTTCTACTTCCTCTAAATGTAAAGTTTAATTTTTTATTTGAGTTCTTTCTTGTTTCTTTTTTTAAGATTATATTTATTTATTTATTAGAGAGGGGAAGGAAAGAAGAGAGAGAAACATCAACATGTGATTGCCTCTCATGTGCCCCCTACAGGGGACCTGGCCCAAAACCCAGGCATGTGCCGTAGATCAGGAATCGAACCAGCGACCCTTTGATTTGCAGGCAGGTTCACCACTGAACTACACCAGCCAGGGCTTTTCTTGTTTCTTAAGGTAAGCCTGTAATGCTATGAATTTCCTTCTTAGGACTGCTTTCACTGTGTCCCATAGATTTTGGGTTGTTGTGTTCACATTTTCATTTATTTCAAGATAACTTTTTTATTTCTTCCTTGATCTCATTTTTAACTTATTCATTGTTTGGTAATATGTTATTTAGCCTCCATGACTTCATGTGATTTTCAGGGATTTTTCTGTGGTTGATTTCTAAGTTCATACCATTTAGATCAGAAAAGATGCTTGATATGATTTCAATCTTCTTAAATTTACTGAGACTCTTTTTGTGGCCTAACGTGATCTAACCTAGAAAATATTCCATGCATGCTTAAAAAGAATGTACATTCTGCTGCCTTGGGGTTAAATGTCCGGGACATATCAACAAAATCTATTTGATCTAGTGTGCCAGTTAAGGCCACTATTTCTTTGTTGATTTTCTGTCTAGAAGACTTATCCGTTGATGCAATGTGGTGGTAAAAATTTCCTACTATGACTGTATTACTGTCTGTCTCTCCCTTTATGTCCATCAAGATTTGCTTTACATATTTAGGTGCTCCTAAATATGTAAAGGTGCATATTATGTTGGGTGCATAAATGTTTATATCCTCTTCTTGGATTGCTCCTTTTATCATTATGTGGTGTCCTTTTTTGTCTCTTACTATAGCCTTTGTTTTAATGTCTATTTTTTCAGATAGAAGTATTACTATCCTATATTTTTTCTTTTCTATTTGCATGCAATATCTTTTTGCATACCTTTACTTTAGTCTGTATCTTTCTTTCTGAGGTGCATCTCATGTGTGTGTATCTTTTTTTTTTATCCATTCAGCTACTCTATGTGTTTTGATTCATGAATTGAATCCATTTGCATTTAAGGTTATTATTGATAGATACTTATTTTTTAAGATTTTATTTATTACCCTGGCTGGTGTGGCTCAGTGGATTGAGCACCAGCCTATGAACCAAAAAGTCTCCAGTTCAATTCCCAGTCATAGCACATGCCTGGGTTGCAGGCCAAGCCCCCAGTAGGTGAAGCATGAGAAGCAACCACACATTGATTTTTCTCTTCCTCTCTTTCTCCCTCCATTCCCTGTCTCTAAAAATAAATAAATAAAATCATTAAAAAACAAAAAAAGAAAGTCTGTTTAGGAACACTTCTCCCCATACAGCTCTGAACTTGTTAAGGCAGTAGCAAGAAGTCAATACTGATATATGTAAAACTACTGGATATTTAGATGCCCTGATTTTGAAACCTAATATCTGTTGGAGAGCCTAGCCAGAGTTTACTTTGGTTCTGAACAGAAAACATTTGCCAAGCAAATCAGTCATGCAAACAAGTTTGCCAGTTTGCCATGAGGGTTGTTCAGATTTCACAGTAGAATGAATGATGCACTGTACTTATAGCCCCAATTTCCCTACTGGTCCAAAGTCACTCCCATTCATTTCCTCATGCAACACATGAGTGGTTTCCACCTGGAGTTGACTGCTTCACCTAGTTATGTTGACAGAAAAATTCTATTTCTTTCTAAAGTATTTTAAAATTCTCAATTTTCCTCTTTTCCTTTAAACTGTGATAATTGAGTGAGCATATAGCTAATGACTATTGGCTATTTTTAAATTTTTAAAAAATATTTTATTTATTTACTTTTAGAGAGAGGGAAAGGGAGGGAGGAAGAAAAGGAGAGAAATATCGATGTTAGAAAGAAACAACTATTGGTTGCCTCCCCTACATGCCTTGATCTGGGACCAAACCAACAAACAAGGCATGTGTCCTGACTGGGCATCAAACTGGGAGGCTTCACTTTACAGGATGACACCCAACCAACTGAGCCACACTAATCAGGATGATAGGTACTTATACCTATGTTCCTCTTTCTATTTCTTCTTCTTAAAGTAGTCCCTTTAACATTTATTACAATGCTTGTTTAGTGATAATGAACTCCTCTTTCTTTTCTTTTTTCTTTTTTTGGGGGGTCAGGGAAGCTCTTTATCTTGCCTTCAATTTTAAATGATACTATTGCTGGATAGAGTAATCTTGATTTCAAGTCCTTGTTTTTCAATAGTTTGAATACATCATGCCAATCCTTTCTATCCTGAAGTGTTTCTGTTAAGAAATCAGCTGACAATCTTATGGGAGCTCCCTCGTAGGTGATTATCTGCTTTTCTCTGGCTGTTTTTAAGATTCTCTTTTCATCCTTAAACTTTGCCATTTGAATTATGATGTTTCTTGGAGTGAGCCTCTTTGGGTTCATCTTGTTTGGGACTCTCTGTGTTTCCTGGGCTTCTGTTTCTTTTTCCTTCATCAGGCTGGAGAAATTTTCTTTCATTATTTTTTTCAAATAGGTTTTCAATTTTTTGCTTTCTCTCTTATCCTTCTATTACCCTTATGATATGGATGTGGTTATACTTCAAATTATCCCAAAGTAATTATCCCTTAAACTATCCTCATTCTCTTTTATTCTTTTCCATTTTTGTTGCTTTGTTGAATGTTTTTCTCTACCTTGTTTTCCAAATCATCTATTTGAATCTCTGCTTCATCCAAACTACCTTTTATTGGGGACTTCCGCCAAGATGGAGGCATAGGTGGGAACACTTTTCGCCCTCACACAACCAAATCTAAAAACAATAAAGTTTTAACAACAATAAACATAACCAAACCACACAGAAAATCGAATACAGAGTCTGGAAATAACGGACCACTCAGCTAAACCCGTGAGAGGGGTGAAACCACCAGCAGAGCCAGTCAGGCAAAAAAGATCCAGGCAGTGCACAGGCAGCTGGGGGCGTGGATCCCAGGTGCAGGCTAGCTACGGGCAGAACCTAGGGAAGAGCAGCTGCTGGCTGTCTGCAGTCGGTTGCGCATTTGCACACAGATAAACCAGTGAAGAGGCAAGCATTGAGACAGATCTCGGAGGCCTCAGGGACTGGCACAGAGTGGCAGACTCGCACATCTGCGCTCGGATAAGCAGGCGGGGAGTGAGCGGTGAGGTGGACTGGGCAAGCTGAAAGGACCAGCATTGCTCCCTCTCTGACACTGCCCCCACACACAGCATCACAAACCTGCAACCTGGGTGGCCCCGCCCCAGTAAACACCAACGCCTCTCTCTCCTACGTAACAGGCACAAACAGATCAAAACATGGCTCAAGAACAACTTAGAGCCCCAGAGGCGATAAATCTAAGCAATGAAGAAATAGCCAAACTTTCAGATGCACAGTTCAAAACACTAGTGATCAGGATGCTCACAGAACTGGTTGATTTTAGTCACGAATTAGAGAAATATATGAAGGCTAAACTAATTGAAATGAAGGGAAATGCACAGGACACCAATAGTAATGAAAAGGAAACTGGGACTCAAATCAAGGGAGTAGACCAGAAAAAAGGAAGAAATGACCAAACAGAAAAATATGAAGAAACAAGAATTCAAAAAAATGAGGAGAGGCTTAGGAGTCTCCAGGACATCTTTAAATGTTCCAACATCTGAATTATAGGGGTACCAGAAGGGGAAGAGGAACACCCATGAGTGGAACACTTATTTGAACAAATAATAAAGGAGAATTTCCCTAATCCAGCAAAGGAAATAGACTTCCAGGAAATCCAAGAAGCTCAGAGAGTCCCAAAGAAGTTGGACCCAAGAAGGAACATACCAAGGCACATCATAATTATATTAGCCAAGATTAAAATGAAGGAGAGAATTCTAGAAGCAGCAAGAGATAAGAGATTAGTCACCTACAAAGGAGTGCCCATCAGACTGTCAGCTGATTTCTCAAAAGAGACCTGACAGGCAAGAAGGGGCTGGAAAGAAGTATTCCAAGTCATGAAAACCAAAGACCTACAACCAAGATTGCTCTATCCAGCAAAGTTTTCATTTAGAATAGAAGGACAGATAAAGTGCTTCTCAGATAAGATCAAATTCAAGGAGTTCATCATCACCAAGCCCTTACTATATGAAATGTTAAAGGGACTTACCTAAGAAAAAGAAGATAAAAAATATGAACAGTGAAAGAACAGCAAACTCACAGTTATTAACAACCACACCTAAAACAAAAGCAAACTAAGAGGACAGCTAGATCAGGAGTGAACCATAGAAATGAAGATCACATGGAGGGTTAGGAACAGGGGAGTGGAAGAAGGAGAAGGGGGGAGAAGGTACAAAAAATAAGTAGCATGGACAGTAGATAGAAAATAGATAGGGGGAGGGTAAGAACAGTATGGGAAATATAGAATCTAAAGAACTTGAGACACATGTTCATGAACTAAAGGGGGGAAAATGATGGGGAAGGGGTGTGCAGGGTGGAGGGGAACGGAGGAGGGGGAATAGAACAAATGTAATGACATAATCAATAAAAAAAGTAAAAAAAAAAACTACCTTTTATTCCTTCTAGCCCATTCTTTTTTAAATATATTTTATTAGTTATGCCATTACAGTTGTTCTGTTTCCCCCTTCATTCCCCTCCATCCTGCACACCCCCTCCCCCATCAATTCCCCCCTGTAGTTTATGACCACATGTCTGAAGTTTTTTAGATTCTATATTTTCCCTACTATTCTTGCCCTCCCCCCATCTATTTTCTACCCATTGTCTATGCTACTTATTTTCTGTACCTTCTCCCCCCTCCTCTTTGTTCCACTCTCCTGTTGCTAACCCTCCATCTCATCTCCATTTCTATAGTTCTGCTCCTGATCTACTGTCCTCTTAGTTTGCTTTTGTTTTAGGTGTGGTTGTTAATAACTGTGAGTTTGCTGTCCTTTCACTGTTCATATTTTTTATCTTCTTTTTCGTAGATAAGCCCCTTTAACATTTCCTATAATAAAGGCTTTGTGATGATGAACTCCTTGAACTTGGCCTTATCTGAGAAGCACTTTATCTGCCTTTCCATTCTAAATGAAAACTTTGCTGGATAGAGCAATCTTGGTTGTAGGTCTTTGGATTTCATGACTTGAAATACTTCTTTCCAGCCCCTTCTTGCCTACCTGTAAGTTCTCTTTTGAGAAATCAGCTGACAGTCTGATGGGCACTCCTTTGTAGGTGACTATTCTCTTATCTCTTGCTGCTTCTAGGATTCTATCCTTCATTTTAATCTTGGCTAATGTAATGATGTGCCTTGGTGTGTTCCTTCTTGGATCTAACTTCTTTGGGACTCTCTGAGCTTCCTGGACTTCCTGGAAGTCTATTTCCTTTGCCAGAACGGGGAAGTTCTCCTTTATTATTTATTCAGATAAGTTTTCCCCTCGTGGCTGTTCCTCTTCCCCTTCTGGTACCCCTATAATTCAGATGTTGGAGCATTTAAAGATGTCCTGGAGGTTCCTAAGCCTCTTCTCATTTTTTTGAATTGTTTCTTCATCCTTTTCTGTTTGGTCACTTTTTTTTCCTCCTTCTGGTCCACTCCCTTGATTTGAGTCCCAGTATCCTATCGATTACTATTGGTGTCCTGTGCATTTCCCTTCATTTCAATTAGTTTAGCCTTCATATGTTTCTCTAATTTGTGACTAAAATCAATCAGTTCTGTAAGCATCCTGATCACTAGTGTTTTGAACTGTGCATCTGAAAGTTTGCCTATTTCTTCATCACTTAGAGTTATGGGCTCTCGGGTTTTGAGTTCTTCTTGAGCCATAATGTTTTGCTCTGTTTGAGCCTGTTACATAAGAGGAGCAGAGCCTTAGGTGTTCACCAGGGCAGGGCCTCCCATGTCACTGGTTTGTGATGCTGTATGTGGGGGCAAGTCAGAGAGGGACAATAGCGGTCCCCTCTGCCGCTTCCCACCACTGGGGCCTGCACGGTCTGTCTCACTGCTCGCTCCTTCACCGGTTTATCTGCGCTCGAATGTGTGACCTCAGTCAGCCCTCAGTGGGTCCACCCGCTGCTACTCCATACCTGGGATCCACCCATGGCTGCCTATGTGCCTGGGTCGGTCACCTGGGTTAGTCTGGTGGATCTTTCCTACTGGACCCCGCTCTACTGCTGGCTCTGACCCTCTTACCAGTTTGGCTGAAGGATTTGTTGTTTTCAGACTTCCGTATAGTTCAATATTCTGTGGTTTGGCCGTTGTTTTCAGACTTCCATATAGTTCAATATTCTGTGGTTTGGCTGCGTTTTTCTTGCTAAAACTTTGTTGTTTTTAAATTTGGTTGTCCAAGAAGGCACAATGTTTCCACCTATGCCTCCACCTTGGTGGAAGTTCCAGGAATCTATCATTCTTGATATCATATGTGGTATTCTTCATTTTTTACTTCTTCTTTTTCATGATTTCTATGTTTATTTAATGCTGTTGTAGTTTTCACTTAAGTTCCTTCAGCATCCCTGTAACCATTACTTTGAACTCTGTATCTGATAGATTGCTTGTCTCCATTTCATTTAGTTCTTTTTTATGGAGATTCCTCATGTTTTTTCATCTGGGACCTGTTTCTTTGTCTCCCCATTTTGGCTGTTTCTTTGTATTTTGTTTCTATGTATTATATAGATCTGCTATGACTCCCAGTCTTCACGGGGTGGCTTTATGTAGTAGGTGTCCTGTGGGATCCAGTGGTGCGGTCTTCTTTATCTCCCGAAGTGAGTGCTCTAGGAATGTCCCTTTGTGGGTTATATGGGGCCTCCTGCTATAACTGAGTCTTGATTGTTGGTCTGTTTGTAGGTAGAATCGACGCTCATGCTTTGTGACTAAGGACCACTCCCGACCATGACATGTGAGCTCCTGCACAGGTGCTCCAAGCCAATGGCACTTCCAGCCTTAGCATGACACTCCTGTGGTGCTGAGAACCAATTGCTTTCCTTTCTCTCCCTGCCTTCCAAGGGCCATCTTGTGACTGTGGCCCCTTGGAATGGTCGTGTACGTGAATTGGAGATCTGGTGCCACCTGTGGATGCCATAAGAAAGGCTTCTTCTGCCTTGGAAATTGTAGCCTCAGATTCCCACCATGAAGCAAAGCAACTTCCAAATATAAATGATCAATTGTGCTTTTCTTCCTTTTATCAGACAAATGTTGGGTGCGAAAAGGCAGTAAGACCTTATATGTATTATCTTCCATAATCAACTGCATAGGAAAAGTTTCTTCAGTGAAATCACTGACCACACAGGTGAAGCTTGGGGGCTTCCTGTGGAATCAATTAGCTAGGTTCCATAAAGATTGTGAATATAATCAAGTATTGGCTGAGTGAATGAGGGTTAAACAGCTATCTCTCTTGTTTTTTTTTAAGGTATTATTTTTATTTACTTTTACAGAGGGGAAGAGAGGGAGGTAGCTAGAAAGAGAAACCTCAACATGTGTGGTTGCCTTTCACACACCCCCTACTGGGAACATGGCCTGCAACCCAAGCATGTGCCCTGACTGGGAATTGAACAGGCGACTCTTTGGTTTGCAGGCTGGTGCTCAATTCACTGAGCCACATCAGCCAGGACTAAACAGCTATCTCTGAAGATATGACAGCTCTCACTCTCATACATTAGTCAAATTATCATTCTCTTTCCAAAACCGAAAATATATAAAACCAAAGAACCTCAGGATAATTCACTACAGTTACTTCATTTATAAGTACCCTATTTTGCCATGTATAATGCACAGTTTTTGCCCAAATTTTTGAGAGAAAAATAAGGGTGCGCATTATACATGGGTAGTACTAATTCTGTATCTATATAAATGTTTTCAATTATTTTATTTATGCTTATGCATTAGAAGTATAACTCTAGAAATCAGTAAGGATATCCATATGCAAAATATCCTGGTGTATGATCATCAGTTTTGTTTCTGAATATAAATAAATAAATACTTGAATTAAAATGAAAGGTTTTTGCCCTGAAAGTTTGGGCTCAAAACATGGGTACCCATTATACACAGCAAAATACAGAAATTATCATTGTTCCCTTTTAGTTTATGAAGTCTTTTCTCAAAATCCTCACAATGTTCTCAAACACACAATAGTAGCTGTTATTATGATGATTTACATATGGGGAAACTGAGGCCCAGAGATGGTTATGGATTTGGCTAATTAACTAAAGGGCTTGCTCTAGACAGAATGCCAATATTCTGATTCCCAGTCCATACTTCTCCTTACCACGTGAAAATTAATGGAAATATTACAGATTTATAGTCCTTCTTTATTTTAACTTTCAAACTTTTGGTCTCTAAGCATAAAAATATTACATAATAATATGTATATTTTACCTAATTATTTGTTCTTTAAAATAGGTCATGTAGAAAAAATGCATCCTGGCTCTAAAAGCAACCAGTTTGGACCTAAAGAAATGTAGAAAAAATACAAATTGATAAACATCTTGCCTCTAAAAGGGATCATTTTGGATAAAATTAAAAAATCAGGTGGTAAGTTTGTCCCACAAGTGCAGTGACCACAACTTGTGCATTTCTGATTCCCCAGCACACAGTAGGGTTTTGGGGGCAATGTAAACTCTCAGTAAATATTTGTTGAATCACATAATGTAAAAGAAATATGAAAACTATGTGTTTAATATCTGTTTACTTTTCTATGGACATACATGTTCATGGAGTATATTTGCTATAGTCAAAATAGGAGTTAAACCCGATAGATGAATTTAGAATACAGAACATCAGAAATGGAAGGGCATAGAATGTGATTTAGTCCTGACCTAGTAAATGTGGGTTTAGTCTCTACAAATTCAGCAAGTTCATGCAGTTTCCTTACTTTTTATTAAATAGGGAAAAATAACAGTATCAGCTTTATGGGGTTAAGTGAGATGTTACTGGCAACACCACACACAATAAATATTACCTATTATTAGGATTTCAATATTTATTTGTTAAGGGAGTAAAGCTGAGTCTTTACCCACCACCCCATCTTCCTCAATTTCTGTCCCTACCCTCCATTATTCATCTCTATTCTTCAATAGATAAGTTGAGATGTGAGCATGAAAGAGGTGGTGAGGGAGGTGAAACACTGAACTTAAGAACACTAAGTCTCTCTCTTCCAGCAGGGTTTGGGGGTAAATTTTTAAAGAATTGGCATACTCTGGTTTCTCTTCAGAACACACAAATCTTTTGCGTTTTACTAAAGAATTGGGTAGGTAAGGTGTGAGCCTTCCTGAAGGCAGGTGAGTAGACTGGTTGTCTCATTGCTCTCTCCCATCCATCCAAAGATGCAGAGTCAGTCTCGGGTCTTTTTGTCCAGACCTTGCAGCCTTTCCTTCTCTGTCAGACCACAGCCCATTTACCTTTCTCTCACAGAGAAAGGTTTCATTTTGTGAAGACAAGGAGACCCACCTCTCCTAGAGAACACCTCACAGAAGGTCTCTTTATCCAGGAGCACCAATGAAAGGTGCAGCCACTTACCTCAGAGGTAGAAAGCTCATGGCAACCCCCCCTTCCTTCTTACAATGAATCCAATCAGAGCAAGCAAGCACTTTACCCAAAGGCTACTGATCAACAGGCAGACCAGGAACAATGAACAGACCTGGCATTAAAAGATAGGCTGAGCCCCCTTTCTCAGGTATCTGGATCAGGAAGTAGAAAGAGACTGAACAAGTTAGCAACAGAGACAGAAGCTGGACAGTTATGAAGTAGAGGAGTTGGGTGGCACAGCCATAATGGGCCCTGAGCAAATGAAGTCAGGCAGTGAGGAAGTGTGTTTATAGCATTTGGAAAACACAGAAAATAAAGCAGATGTACCAAGACACAGCAAAAGGCAGGTCATGATGGGACTTATTCCTGCACTGCCCCATTCCCAGACTTACCAAAAACCCTTTTCCCTTGAAGAAGTTTAAGGGAATCTGTGTTCCTTACCACCAAAGATCCTAATCAGATCACAGAATTTTGCAAAGGCATGGATACAGGGGGCTGGTGGCACATCCTCCAACAGTGGTATCTTCAAATACATGTTTTGTTTCAGATACTTTGTTTGCAGGAAGTTTGTTAAAGCCATTGTGAAAATAATGTAGAGGAAACAATACAAAAAAAAAGACCTTGAGATGTACGCAGAAGGTTGTCAGACAATGCTTACTCGCCCAGTAACCAACACCTCTGGCCGTTACACACACACATTCTGTCCCAGGTCCAGCTGCCAATCTCTCAACAGCTAGTGGTCCACAAAAGATGGGCCCTTCATGATGCATTTACTTTCCATGTTGGCAGCAGTTGACCTGAGTTGGACTGAACCTAGGGACAGGCTACTCTCAAGATCCAGATTGCCTGAAGCTCCAAGCTGGCCACCCTGAGACACCAATGGTGCTGTGGCTCATCCTCCTCCTACTCTGACCTTCCAGAAGCTCTCACCTGCTTTGGGCTGATGTATTCACCTCCCATTACAAGCTGACCAGATGTCCACAACCTATCCTATAACTTCCAGCTAATTGTTGTCCTTTAACTAAACTGTTTACCCATCTTTTCCCTAGATTCTAAGTCTAGAGTACCTAACAAGACTAATCTCATGTCGCCTCAGAGTGCTATTTACTTCCCACACCACTACCATCGAAAATCAAGTTCAATTAGCAGAAAGACTAACAGGAGACAGAAACCTGGTTACCACCAATATCTACTGTTCACAGTATGACCGACAAGTAGGAGGACCACCAAGGAGTAGTCACACAAGGAGAAGAGCTGGTAGTCAAGGGAGAGATAGCAGACCACACACCCCGCTCCAAGCTGTTAGAGCCACAAGTCTAGTCTGCACTAGGGGTGGGGTGCAAATGTGGTAGGGGCAGCTTTATGTGGATATATAGGACTGAAGTTTGAAAGCAGACAATGAGATTGAGTCTTACCCAAAATGATAACTGTCTCAGCAACTGATATTGATGGACAAATTATAGATTTGAACTGTGCATCATTAAGGGGGCCTGCTAGGAAGCAGGAAATCACATGGTTTGAAGAGTAGTACATAGCAGTTACTGGGAAAATAATGTCATTTCATTGATACCCAGTGAGCTGATATTACTTAATCTAACTATTCACGGCAGAGTGACCACTAGCTTCTGATGATGTATTTTGGAAACTTACTCAATTAGAGAGAGTAAGCACATTAGTCCCAGTTTCTGACGGCAAAAAGACACTAAGCAATGGTAGTTGGGTGGAAAAACAGGATCACGAAAGCAAAAGGGGAGTGTGCAGTGCAGCCTAGGCAAAGGCTCCAGGGTCTAATCTGGTCAATATTACAATATACAGCATGGCATGTTAAAGTGAGTAAAGAATGTTGCATGTTATGGCAATAAGGGAAGTTGGTATCACAGAAAAGACAAAAAAAATGAAATTATTTTACATTAGAACAGGTTTGTTTAAGAACTCAGTTAAATTAGAGTTAAATTGAAAATAACTGTATGATTCCATGACATTTTAAAAACTCATGTTTTCTGAGTCTGCCTCCAAAGTGGTCTGCTGTGCTGTCGTCCCCATATTAAGCAGAGTGATCTAACATGGGCCCAAAGCACATAGATTTTGGCCTCGAGTACAATTTCACAGCAAAAGGAACCAGGAAGCCTTGGAAAGTATCTGATTCTATATATTGGAGCAAAGATAATTAAGATGGGTCTGGAGCATCAATTTTTTTGCCAGAAAGAAAGTATGCTTCCAAAATGATCCAGGGCAATTTTAAAGGATAAGGGGCCATTTGGAAGGGGCTCCCACTGAGCAAGTTGTGACAATTTTGTCATTAGACAGAAAGCAACAGTTTCTGTAGAGCTGTACAATGCATGGTTTTTTTAAAAAAAAAAGGACATGCACAATTTCTTAAATGATGTTTAGTATGTTGATAAAGCCAAACTATGTGTATACTATACTCAAGTTTTGGTCAACATCAGAATTTCAGCATTGCAAATCTAACAGCTAAAAGATTAGTTGCAATCCTGGTAGAAAATGCAGAATCTTACCAGCTCAACTCAGGCAACAAAAAAATTATAGATTTTACTCTTAAAAAAAAACACATGGCATAACCTTGGAAAAGCCCAATGATCTCCACAGTGACTCAGCCTAATAAACACCAAATCAGGATGAATCATCCAAGAAATCTGGATTCCTGTCCTTGGGCAAGAATATCCCACCAAGAATCCTACCTGTAGTGTCTCAGTGTAAAGTGGCCTGAGAGGACTGTTCTGTCCCCCTGGGTAGGGAAAGCACATTTTTCATGTCAGGATGGATAAAAGAATCTACCTTAATTGATACTTTGGTGCCAGTTATCTGTAATAATGAGTCTTATTCCACCGTTTCATATGTACTTTTATTTAAGTTGCTTAAAATAGGTAAGAAAAATTTTTACACTTTTATAGATTTACAAGAGTTGCTTAAAAGTTTGGGAAGATTTTGCTTATTAGATTTGAAAGACTACATGGGGGCTGTATTTGAAAGAAGCAGGGAAATTAATTTTGAAAGTATCATTTGAAATGTCAAAGGGAATTTGATCCATTAAGTGCAGAAGTGATGTAGTATAATTAAGGAAGATTCAATCTGTAAAGCCCATGGCTAATGGAAAATCAAAGAAGAGATAGAAAAAAATCTTATTTTTATACAAAAATTACTGGATTTATAATAAGATAACAATATTTTTAAACTGAAGTTTTAGGCTGAGGACATTATGCTAAGTGAAATAAGTCAGTTACAAAAAGACAAAAACTGTATTACAAAAAATTACAGAGAGAGAAAGAATGGTAGCTGCCCGGGGCTAGAGGGTGGGAAGTAGGGACTTAGTGTTTAATACATACAGAACTTCCACTTTACAATGTGAAAAAGTTATGGAAGTGGGTGATAGTGATGGCTGCACAACCTTGTGAATGTATTTAACAGCACTGAACTTGTGCACTTGAGTATATTTAAGATGGTAAATATTATTTGTATTTTTTTTCACTTTACAATGAAAAAAAAACTCATCAGTTCTGGAATCCATCATTTCAGCGGTACTTGTTCCTGTATTTATTTCCTGCTTATCCCCTAATCTTGGCCCACTGACCACAGCTTTATTTCGATGTTATTGATACATTACATTAAGTGTGAGGTGTATGAAGTGTTGACTTGATAGCAGATTCCTTCTTGTTAGAGTGTGGAATTGGTCCTGATCCCTCTCCTCCTCCCACACATATCCTGGGCTCTCTCACCACTTAAGGAATTCTCACCTGCAGGGATACCCTCTCCCTGGAAATATCAATTTGTCTCTCTCAGTGAGATCATCTCAATAATAATATTTCTCGTTGAGATAATTATCATATAAACATACCATACAAAACCATTCTTGGACCCTATCTTTCACAGCTAAAAGAGTTGGCTACATTTCCTGCCTCCACTTCCTCAACGCCTGCTTCTATTCTGTCTTCAACCAAACTACCCTCCTCACCTTCCACTGAACAGCGTTGCCTAAGTCACCAATGACCTACCATTGTAGTTAGGATAAAATGCAACGGCCTCCCTCGGGCTTACAAGACCCTGGCATCCTAGTCTCTGTCAATACACTGGAATTTTCGCTACTCAAACACTCTCCTTCCTGTCCGTGAGCCATGGAACTAGCTGTCTTCTCTGCTAGGGACAGCTGTCGCACTGATCTCCATCTTATCCATCCTGTCATTTAGGACTCAGACCAAACACCTCTGCACAGAAGCTTCCCTAATCACCTTAGCTAAAGAATTCCCCTACCCTATCTTTTTTTATCTTAGTACTGGCTTTAGTTCCTGAGTACCCTTATCCCTGCTGCAAATTATTTTATTTTCTTATGTTGCTAAATAAATAAACTGCTAAGTAAATAAGCATATTCAATAAATGTTTCGACTGCTTCACTCCTAAAAGAAATCCCATAGCCATTAGCAGCCATCCCTTATTATCCCTTGACAACCACAAAAATGCTTTCTGTTTCTTATAGATTTGCCTGTAGATTCTGGACATTTCCCACAAATGGAATCATACAATATATGGTCTGTTGTGGTGGGCTTCTTTCACTTAGCATAATATTTTCAAGGTCATCCATGTTGCAGTGTGTATCAGCACTTCATTCCTTTATATGACCAAATAATAATTCATTGTGTGCCACATGCTGCATTTTATTTGTCCATTCATCAATTAATGGACATTTGGGTTGTTTCCACCTTTTTGGTTATTGTAATCATATGAACATTTGCATATAAATATTTGTTTAAGTCCATGCTTTCAATTATCTTGGGTGTATATTCCTAAAAGCGAGATTTCTTGATGGTATGACATTGTATGATTAACTTTGTGAGGAGCTGCCAAACTGTTTTCTACAATGGGTGAACCATTTTACATTCTCACCAGTAATGTATGAGAGTTTCAGTTTCTGTACACCCTCGTACTTCCTGCTGGTTGTTTTTTCATGGCCATTCTAGTAGTTGTGCCATAGTGTCTTATTGTGGATTTCCTAATGACCAAGGATGCTGAGCAACTTGTGATGTACTTGTTGGCCATATATTCTTTGGATATATTCTTTGGAAAAAATGTCTGTTCAAGTCATTTGTTCATTCTTTAATTAGGTTATTTATCATTTTGTTAAGTTGTTAGAGGTTCTTTATATATTTTTAATACTAGAGTCTTATTATATCTATTATTTCCAAGTACTTTCTCCCCTTCCATGGACTGTCTTTTGATTTTCTTTCCTTTTTTTTGTTTTGCATTTTTTGCATTTCTTTTTCATTTCATTTCATTTTTTTATTTAATTATTGTTCGAGTACAGTTTTCTGTTTTTTCCTCCCATCCCAGCCCACCCTCCCCAATGCTCCTCACCTCCCTCCCATTTTCACCCCCCTTAGTTTTTGTCCATGTGTCTTCTATACTTGTTCCTGTAAATCCTTCTCCTTTTCCCCTGAAATTTTATCTCCTCTCCCATTTGGTCCCTGTCAGCCTGTTCTGTATTTCAGTGTCTTTGGTTATATTTTGCTTGCTTGTTTGTTTTGTCGTTTAGGGTCCTGTTAAAGGTGAGATCATATGATATTTGTCTTTCACCACCTGGCTTATTTCACTCAGCATAATGCTTTCCAGCTCCATCCATGCTGTTGCAAAGGGTAGCAGCTCCTTCTTTCTTTCTGCTGCATGGAATTCCATTGTGTAAATGTACCATAGTTTTTGGATCCATTCATTTACTGATGGGCACCTAGGTTGCTTCCAACACTTGGTTATTGTAAATTGTGCTGCTATGAACATTGGGGTGCATGGGTTCTTTTGGATTGGTGTTTCAGGGTTCTTAGGATATACTCCTAGCAGTGGAATTGCTGGGTCAAAAGGCAGATCCATTTTCAGTTTTCTGAGAAAATTCTATACTGTTTTCCATAGTGGTTGTATCAGTCTGCAATCCCACCAACAGTGCACTAGGGTCCCCTCTTCTCCACAACCTCTCCAACATTTGTCGCTTGTTGCTTTGTTTATATGATGGCCATTCTGACTGGTGTAAAGTGGTATCTCATTGTGGTTTTAATTTGCATCTCTCTGGTAGCCAGTGATACTGAGCATCTTTTCATGTGTCTCTGCATCCTCTGTATGTCCTCCTTGGAGAAGTGTCTGTTAAAAGTCCTTTGCCAATTTTTTAATTGGGTTGCTCGTCTTCTTAGAGTGAAGTTGTGTAAGTTCTTTGTATATTTTGGAGATTAAACCTTTGTATGAGGTATCACTGGGAAATATGTTTTCCCATACAGTTGGTTCTCTTTTTATTTTAATACTGTTTTCTTTAGCCATGAAAACGCTTTTTATTTTTTTTAAAGATTTTATTTATTTATCTTTAGAGAGGAAGGGTAGGAGAGAAGAGAAACATCAATGTGAGGTTGCCTCTTGTGAGTCCCCTGCCAGGAACTGGCCTGCAACCCAGGCATGTGCCCTGACTGGGAATCGAACCGAGATCGTCTGGTTCTCAGGCCCGCGCTCAATCCACTGAGCTATGCCAGCCAGGGCAAAGCTTTTTATTTTGATGAGATTCCATTTGTTTATTCTTTCATTTATGTCCCATTTTCTAGGGGACATATCAGTAAAAATGTTGCTGCGTGAAATATCTGAGATTTTCCTGCCAATGTTCTCCTCTAGGATTTTAATGGTGTCGTGACTTATATTTAAGTCTTTTATCCACCTTGAATGTATTTTAGTGTATTGTGTAAGTTGGTGCTTGAGTTTCATTTTTTTGCATGTAGCTGTCCAGTTCTCCCAACACCATTTGTTGAAGAGGCTGTTTTTACTCCATTTTATGTTACTGCCCCCTTTGTCGAATATGAATTGCCCGTAGAGACTTGGGTTTATTTCTGGGCTCTCTGTTCTGTTCCATTGATCTATGTGCCTGTTTTGATGCTAGTTCCAGGCTGTTTTGATTACAGTGGCCTTATCATACAGTTTGGTATCAGGTATTTTGATTCCTCCTACTTTGTTCTTCTTTCTCAAGATTGCAGTCACTATTTGGGATCACTTATGGTTCCATATAAATCTCTGAAGTGTTTGTTCTGTGTCTGTGAAATATGCCATTGGTACTTTAATAGGTATTGCATTGAATCTGTAAATTGTTTTGAGTAGTATGAACAACTTTGTGATGTTAATTCTTCCAATCCAAGAACATGGTATATATTTCCATTTGTTTGTGTCTTCCTTGATTTCTTTCTTCAGTGTTGTATAGTTTTCTGTATAAAGGTCTTTTACCTCCTTGGTTAGGTTTATTCCGAGGTATTTTATTTTTCTTTTTGCTATATCAAATGGGATTTTTTTTCTTGATTTCTGCTTCTGCTGATTCATTGTTGGTATACAAAAATACCTTTGATTTCTGAATATTGACTTCATATCCTGCTGTTTTGCCAAATTCATTTATTACCATAATGAATAAATTATGGTAATAATTTATGTATTATTATTATTATGTTGAGCAGTTTTTGGGTAGAGTCTATAGAATATTCCATGTACACTATCATGTCATCTGCAAACAATGACAGTTTTGTTTCCTCCTTTCTGATTTGGATGCCTTTTATTTCCTTTTCTTGTCTGATCACTGTGGGTAAAAATTCCAATACTATATTGAATAGAAGTGGTGAAAGTGGACAACCTTGTCTTGTTCCTGACCTTAGTAGAAAAGCTTTTAGTTTTTGCCCATTGAGTATGATGTTGGCTGTAGGTCTCTCATATATGGCCTTTATTATATTGAGGAATGCTCCCTCTATTCCCACTTTGCTGAGTGTTTTTATCATATATGGGTGTTGTACCTTATCAAAAGCTTTTTCCCCATCTATTGATATAATCATGTGGTTTTTGTCTTTGCTTTTTTTTATGTGATATATTACATTTACTGATTTGCGAATATTGAACCGTCCTTGCATCCCTGGGATGAATCTCACTTGGTCATGGTGTATGATCTTTTTAATGTATTGTTGGATGAGATTTGCCAATATTTTGTTGAGGATTTTCACGTCTATGTTCATCAGCAATATTGGCCTGAAGTTTTCTTTCTTTGTTGTGTCTTTATCTGGTTTTGGGATTAGGATGATGCTGGCTTCATAAAAAGAGTTTGGGAGTCTTCCATCATTTTGGATATTTTGGAATAGTCTGTGAAGGATAGGGGTTAGCTCTTCCTTAAATGCTTTGTAGAATCCTCCTGTGAAACCATCTGGTCCAGGGCTTTTGTGTGATGGGAGTTTTTTGATTACTGCTTCAATTTCATCTGCTATTATTGGTCTATTCAGGCTTTCTGCTTCTTCTTCATTGAGTTTTGGAACATTATATTTTTCTAGAAATTTGTCCATTTCACCTAGGTTTTCAGATTTCTTGGCATACAGTGCTTCATAGTAATGAATCCCTTCTATTTTCTTACAGTCCCTTCTATTTCTGTGGTGTCAGTTGTAATAACTTCTCTTTCATTTTTTTATTGTATTTATGTGGGTCCTCTCTCTTCTTTTCTTTATGAGCCTGCTTAAAGGTTTATTGTTTTTTTTTTATGTTTTCAAAAAACAAACTTCTGGATTCATTGATCCTTAGAATTGTGCTTTCAGTCTCTGTGCCATTTAATTCTGCTCTGATCTTGGTTATTTCCTTCCTTCTGCTTGCTCTGGGCTGTCTTTGTTGTTGTTCCTCGAGTCTTTGAAGGCGTAGTTTTAGGTTGCTAGTTTGAAATGTTTCTATCTTCTCCAGGTAGGCCTGTATTGCTATGAACTTCCCTCTGAGGACTGCCTTTGCTGTGTCCCATAAGTTTTGGGTTGTTTTGAGATCGTTTTCATTTGTTTCCAGAAACGTTTTGATTTCTTCTCTAATTTCATTCTTGACCCATTCGTTGTTTAATAGCATACCAAAACCATGAATAGCATACCAAATCTCCATGATTTGGGGTGCTTTGGGTTTTTTCCTTTGGGGTTGGTTTCCAATTTTAGTCCTTTGTGGTCAGAGAAGATGGTTGGTATGATTTAAGTTTTCTTGAATTGTTCGAGGCTCGTTTTGTGTCCTATCATATGGTCTATCTTTGAAAATGTTCCATGTGCATTTGAAAAGAATGTGTATTTAGCTTCTTTGGGATGAAGGGTTCTATGTATATCAGTTAAGTCCATTTCATCTGGGGCATTGTTCAATGCCACAATATCTTCATTGATATTTTGTTTGGAAGATCTGTCTATTTTTGACAGTGGAGTTTTTAAAATCCCCTACTATAATTGTGTCGTTGTCAATATTTTTCTTGAAGTTCTCTAAGATTTTCTTTATATATTTGGGTGATCCTATGTTGGGTGCATATATATTTACAATGCTAATATCTTCTTGGTGGATTCTTCCCTTGAGTATTATGAAGTGACCTTCTGGGTGTCTCTTTATGGCCCCTTTTCTGACGTCTATGTTGTCTGATATGAGTATTGCTACCCTGGCTTTTTTGTCTTTTCTGTTTGCTTGGAAATTTTGTTTCCAGCCCTTTACTTTTAGTCTGTATAGGTCTTTTGTCCTGAGGTGAGTCTCTTGTAGGCAGCAAATGTGTGGGTCATGCTTTCTTATCCATGCAGCTATTCTATGTCTTTTGATTGGAACATTTAATCCATTTACATTTAAGGTTATATTGATAGGTGCTTATTCATTGCCATTTTTGTACCTGTGTTCTTCTCTGTCTCCCTCTTTTTCTTCTTTTCCTTAAAGCAGTCCTTTTAGCATCTCTTGCAGAGCTGGTTTGGTGGAGGCGTATTTTTTTAGACTTCTTTTGTCTTGGAAGCTCTTTATTTGGCCTTCTATCTTGATTGAGAGCCTTGCTGGGTAAAGTAGCCTTGGTTGCAGAACCCTGGTTGTCATTTCTTGGAATATTTCTTCCCATTCTCTTCTTGCTTGGAGTATTTCCATTGAGAAGTCCGCAACTAACCTTATTGGGGCTCCCTTGTATGTTACTTCCTTTTTCTTTCTTGCTGCCTTTAAGATTCTCTCTTTATCTCGGAATTTTGCCATTTTAATGATGATGTGTATTGAAGTGGGCCTCTTTGAGTTCCTCTTGATCGGGACTCTCTGTGATTCCTGAATTTGTGTGACTTTTTCTCACATCAAATGAGGAAAGTTTTCCATCATTACTTTTTCAAATAGGTTTTCTATCCCTTGCTCTTCTTCTATTTCTGGTATCCCTATTATTCGGATATTATTACATTTCATATTGTCTTTCATTTCTCTTAACCCCTCTTCATACTTTCTGAGACTCTTTTTGTTTTCTTGATCTTTCTGGGAGTTTTTTTCTACTTTGTCCTCCAACTCACTGATCCAATCTTCTGCTTCATTGATCCTGCTTTTGATTCCTTCCACTATGTTCTTCATTTCAGAAATTGTATTCTTCATTTTTTTCTTGGTCCTTGTTGATATTTTCTATTTCCTTTTTCTTGTTAATATAGTTTGCTGTGAGTTCATTGTAGTTCCCCTGTAGTTTCTGGTAGCTCATTGTGAGCTCTTTGAAATTCCTGATAACCAGTGCTTTGAATTCAATATCTGATAGTTGACTTGACCCTATTTCATCTAACATTCTTTCTGAGGCTTCCTCCTTTCCTCTCATTTGGGGAATGTTTCTTTGTCTTTACATTGTTTGTGAGACTCTTCTTGGTAGCCTCAGCTTCTTGAATTGATCTGTTCTGACTCCCCGGGTTTATGGTGTGAACTTCTGTGGTAGAATACCTGTGAAATTCAGTGGTGCAGTCTCCTTCAGGTATCCTAATGTTCTCTGCTTCCACCTACTCCTTTTTTTTTTTTTGTGATCAGTTGGAGGGGGAAGCAAAATGATTTATGACAGTGGGAAAGTATTTCCCACTGACTGATATTTACAGTCACAGCCGGTAAGGAAGAGATAGAAGATCTTTAGGCTATATAGTGTTAACCGTAATCTTCAACCCAACTTGCCACTTTTAAGAAAAGATGGACAGAAGATAAGTCTCTTGTTGGGGAGGGAAGACTTGTGAGTTGAATCTAGAAAACAGTGAGGTTGCAGGTGGTCGGATTAAGATTACTTAAAAAAAATCTTTTGTTGGTTTCAATCTTTTGTTGGCTAAACCAGTTTTGGTTGCAGTAGGCTGAGGGGTGATTGCTGTGGTCTTTCTGTGAGCGCTCTCCCGAGAGCTAAGCTGGTGCCTCTCCCTGGTGCTCCAGGAAGGTGATCTAGGTGCTTTTCAGAGCACTTTCCCCGGGGGGTCCTGGCTGTGGGCTGGGGTGCGGGCGCGCACACGCCAGCCAGGCTGTCTGGGTCCCACGGGATCTGGCACGGTCCTTCCAGTTCTGTGTGGGAACTCCAGGCCCTCTGCCCATCCTCTGGATCGCTGCCAGGCTGGGTGGGGAGCAGGCCAAGCAGTTGTTGCAGGACAATCCTTCAGTTTACTTTCCAAAAAATTTCTCCAGAAAGCCTTCCTCTCAGCACAGCCTAATCCCCCAGCCAGACTGGTGACTATTGAAGTCAGAGCCTGACAATGTGCCTCTCAATTCTCTCCAGCTGGGGACCACAGAGTCCAGGGTTGAACATGGCCCTTTGTCCTTAGTACCCTTTCTACAAACTCTAGCAGACAAGTCTCTCCCTGGTGTTGCCCAGTCTTGCTTAGATGGGGAGGAAGGGAGCTGATGACCGGGCTCTCTCCCAAGGACCCTCTCCCAAGGACCCTGCAGCAGGACGGAGGCTCTCAAAGAGCCTGCTGTAGACCCACTGGGTGCCAGGGCTCCTGAATAGTCTGTGGCAGACGCAACCGGGCGCTGGTTGCCGACCAAGGCCACCAGCCGAGGCTGCTGGGCACCAGTTGAGGCTGCTGCTGCTCTTGTCTTTGCTCCAGTCCCTGAGACCCCACTGACCTGCAGCTGTCACCTTACCATCTGGTTTTTCGGTGTCCGTTACAATTTAAGGTCTCTTATTTTCATGTATACTGGGGAACTGTTGGCTGTTTGCGCTGTTCCTCCATAGATTGGCCAGGATTTTCTCCCATGTGTATGGGAAATGGAAACCGCGCCATCCTACTCTGTTGCCATATTCCCTTCTAGTCTTTTTACATTTTAAAAATATATTTTCTTGATTATGCATTACAGTTGTCCCATTCCCCCCTTCATTCCCCTCCACCCTCCACCCCCCACCCCTAACATTCCCCCCCTTTAGTTCATGTCCATGTGTTATAAGTTCTTTAGCTTCTACATTTCCCACACTACTCTTGCCCTCCCCATGTCTATTTTCTCTCTACCATCTATGCTGCTCATTCTCTGTACCTTCTCCCCCTTTCTCCTCCTCCCACTCCCCTGTTGCTAACCCTCCATCTGATCTTCATTTCTGTGGCTCCACTCATGATCTAGCTGTCTGCTTAATTTGCTTTTGTTTTAGGTGTGGTTGTTAATAACTGTGAGTTTGCTGTCCTTTCACTGTTTATATTTTTTATCTTCTTTTTCTTAGGTAAGTCCTTTTAACATTTCCTATAATAAAGGCTTTGTGATGATGAACTCCTTGAATTTGATCTTATCTGAGAAGCACTTTATCTGTCCTTCCATTCTAAATGAAAACTTTGCTGGATAGAGCAATCTTGGTTGTAGGTCTTTGATTTTCATGACTTGGAATACTTCTTTCTAGCCCCTTTTTGCCTGTAAGGTCTCTTTTGAGAAATCTGCTGACAGTCTGATGGGCACTCCTTTGTAGGTGACTGTCCCCTTATCTCTTGCTGCTTCTAGGATTCTCTCCTTCATTTTAATCTTGGCTAATATAATTATGATGTGCCTTGGTATGTTCCTTCTTGGGTCCAACTTCTTTGGGACTCTCTGAGCTTCCTGGACTTCCTGGAAGTCTATTTCCTTTGCCAGATTGGGGGAGTTGTTCTTTATTATTTGTTCATATAAGTTTTTCACTTTTTGCTCTTCTTATTCCCCTTCTGGTACCCCTATAATTCAGATGTTGGAACGTTTAAAGAGGTCCTGGAGGTTCCTAAGCCTTCCTCACTTTTTTGAATTCTTGTTTCTTCATTCTTCTCTGTTTGGTTGTTTCTTTCTTCCTTCTGGTCCACTCCATTGATTTGAGTCCCAGTTTCCTTTCCATCACTATCGGATCCCTGTGCATTTTCCTTCATTTAACTTAGTGTAGCCTTCATTTTTCCATCTAATTTGTGACCAAAATCAACCAGTTCTGTGAGCATCCTGATCACCAGTGTTTTGAACTATGCATCTGATAGGTTGGCTATCTCTTGGTCCCTTAAATGTATTGGCTCTGGGGCTTTGATTTGTTCTTCCATTTGAGCCATAATTTTTTTTTTGTCTGGTTGTGCCTGTTACGTATGAGGGGCCAAAGCTTAAATGTTCACTGGGGCAAGGCAACCCATGTCACTGGGTTGTAATGCTGTATGTGGGGGCGGGGTCAGAGAGGGAATAATAGCACTTTTTCCACTCTCTCTCTCTGATTTTGGTCCCCTCTGCCACTTCCCACAAGAAAATTGGGCCCCTCTGGTGCCGGTTTCCAGGAGTGTGGACTTGTATACATTCTAGGACGCTCCAGGTCTCTTCACTGAACTCTCCTGTGAGGCCAGGACTGTCTCCTGGCACTTCAACCCCTGCTAGTTTTTTCAATTGGTGCTTTTAGGCTTTATTTCCTGTATTTCTTGTCACTCGGGCCTGTGTTACATGGTCTATCTCACTGCTCGCTCCTTTGCCTGCACACACGAATGTGTGTCTGTGGTCAGCCAACTACCTTGCGTGCCTCACTGGGTTTGCTGGTTTCCTCCCCACGCCCAGGTCTGCCAACCACTGCTTTTTCCTGCCACCACCCCTCTTACCAGTCTGGATGAATGGTTCATTGTTATCGGACTTTGGTACAGTTCAATTTTCTGTCTGTTTTTGTTGTGTTTTTGTTTCTAAATTTCAGTTGTCCTTAAATTTGGTTGTGCGAGGAGGTCCAGTGTTTCCACATATGCCTCCATCTTGGCCAGAAGTCCTGATTTTCTTGACAATGTTCTTTGATGCCCAAAAGTTTTTAACTTGATGAAGCCTAATTGGTCAGCCTACTTTAAACAATATTTAAACAAAACATTTTATTATGGAAATTTTCAAACATACATAAATGTAAGCAGTCTTATGAACCCCCTAAACTTGTCATGAAGTTCAATAACTACCAGCATTTTGTCGATGTTATTTCATACATGTCAAGCCTTGGCAGGGTTCAGGGACCCCAAAGGATGGACGGCACAGGCGATGAATGATGAGTCAGACACCCAATTGGATGCCAGAGAACAGCCAGCCTCTGTGGGTCTGACCAAACTCTCAGAGTTTGATTTAGGCTTTATTTTTATGGGGATTATTATATAATGTTAAAAGAACAGGTGCATGGCATGATCAGTTAAGCAAAAAAAACCAATACAGAGGTAACCAGGAAAAGTACAAGAATTTCCATAGTTTCAGTTATGTTAAACAAAAGTTATTTTTTGTTTTGTTTTGTTTTTTATTTTATTGATTATGCCATTATATTTGTTCTATTCCCCCCTCCATTTCCCTCCACCCTGCAAACCCCTCCCCCACCATTTCCCCCCCTTTAGTTCATGAACACGTGTCTCAAGTTCTTTAGATTCTATATTTTCCCTACTATTCTTACCCTCCCCCCTATCTATTTTCTATCTACTGTCTATGCTACTTATTTCCTGTACCTTCTCCACCCTTCTCCTTCTCCCACTCCCCTGTTCCTAACCCTCCATGGGATCTTCATTTCTATGGTTCACTCCTGATCTAGCTGTTCTCTTAGTTTGCTTTTGTTTTAGGTGTGCTTGTTAATAACTGTGAGTTTGCTGTCCTTTCACTGTTCATATTTTTTATCTTCTTTTTCTTAGGTAAGTCCCTTTAACATTTCAGATAGTAAGGGCTTGGGCATGGTGAACTCCTTGAATTTGATCTTATCTGAGAAGCACTTTATCTGTCCTTCTATTCTAAATGAAAACTTTGCTGGATAGAGCAATCTTGGTTGCATGAAAACCTTTGGATTTCATGACTTGGAATACCTCTTTCCAGCCCCTTCTTGCCTGGAAGGTCTCTTTTGAGAAATCTGCTGACAGTCTGATGGGCACTCCTTTGTAGGTGACTGTCCCTTATCTCTTGCTCCTTCTAGAATTCTCTCCTTCATTTTAATCTTGGCTAATAATAATTATGATGTGCCTTGGTATGTTCCTTCTTGGGTCCAACTTCTTTGGGACTCTCTGAGCTTCCTGGATTTCCTGGAAGTCTATTTCCTTTGCCAGATTGGGGAAATTCTCCTTTATTATTTGTTCAAATAAGTGTTCCACTCATGGCTGTTCCTCTTTCCCTTCTGGTACCCCTATAATTTGGATGTTGGAACGTTTAAAGATGTCCTGGAGACTCCTAAGCCTCTCCTCATTTTTTTGAATCCTTGTTTCTTCATCCTTCTCTGTTTGGTCATTTTTTCCTTCCTTCTGGTCCACTCCCTTGATTTGAGTCCCAGTTTCCTATCCATTACTATTGGTTTCCTGTGCGTTTCCCTTCATTTTAATTAGCTTAGCCTTCGTATGTTCCTGTAATTTGTGACTAAAATCAACCAGTTCTTTGAGCATCCTGATCACCAGTGTTTTGAACTGTGCATCTGAAAGTTTGGCTATTTCTTCATCACTTAGATTTATTGGCTCTGGGGCTCTGAGTTGGTCTTGAGCCATGTTTTGATCTGTTCATGCCCGTTATGTACGAGGAGAGGCACCTTGGTGTTTACCAGGGCAGGGCCTCCCAGGTTGCTGGTTTATGATGCTGTATGTGGGGGTGGTGTCAGAGAGGGACAATGGCGGTCCTCTCCACTCACCCAGTCGCCTCACTGCTCTCCCCGCCTGCTTAACTCAAATGTGCAAGCCCGCCACCCTGCACCAGCAGCGGGGGCCTGGGTAATCTGTCTCAAGGCTCGCTTCTTCACTCGTTTATCTGTGTGCAAATGTGTGACTGACTGCAGACAGCCAGCCGCATCTCTTTCCTGGGTTCCGCCTTTAGCTAGCCTGCACCTGGGATCCACGCCCTGGGCTGCCTGTGCACCACCCAGGTCCGGGGATCTTTTTTGCCCGACCCGCTCCGCTGCTGGCTTCGCCCCTCTCATAGGTTTAGCTGAGCAGTTTATTGTTTTCGGATTCCGTATTCGACTTTCTGTGTGGTTTGGTTGCATTTATTGTTGTTGAAACTTTGTTCTTTTTAGATTTGTTTGTGCGAGGACGCAAAGTGTTCCCACCTACACCTCCATCTTGGCGGAAGTTCTCTAAACAAAAGTTCTTTTGACCAGGAGAACAATTAATCAGACAAATTGAAATAGCTCTTTGTTCAGAGTTTGAATGTCTTATTGTTTATTAAAGTTCTTAGAATTTGACATGGGGCAAAAGGGTATGGTAGACTGAGAAGAGGTTAGGAAATTCATTATAAGGCCTTTGTGATGTCTAACTTAGCTATCTTTCTGTCTAAAATGTTTCTTTATGTAATATGGACTCTAACTCCTTGGTAGTTGTTTCTATGTGCTTAGTTTTTAGTAGCTAACCAGCTTCTCCTGTTTCTTTGCCTGTCTACTTCTAATTAATATATATTCCTGTCCAAGGTAGAGGAGGGGCTGTTATTCCACCAACTTTTAGATATTCAGGGGCTACTTCATTAGAGAGGAACTTTGTTCTCTGGCCAAGAAATTATTCTGTACAACTTTATTGGAATTATGTGGATCATTGGACCTGAAATGCAGGTGTCTAAAAATTCCACCACCTATTAATCTCAACAACAAACATGCAAGGGAGAGATAGGAAGTCCAGCCACAGTTGCCTCTGCTGTGCAGATGCATCTCATCTGTCCCGACTGTGTCAAGGGATGGCTGTTGGTCGGCTCCCAACATCCCTGGTTTTCATGGTTGTTTTGTTTTGGCTGTAATCTTTTTTTTTTAAAGATTTTATTTATATATCTTTAGAGGGGAAGGGAAGGAGAGAGGGAGAGAAACATCAATGTATGGTTGCCTTTCGTGCGTCCCCTGCTGGGAACTGGCCTGCAGGGAACCTGCCTGCAACCCTGGCATGTGCCCTGACTGGGAATCGAACTGCGATTGTGTGGTTCGCAGGCCTGCGCTCAATCCACTGAGCTACACCAGCCAGGGCGGCTGTAATCTTTTGAACTAAATAAAAGACATCATGTTTTTGCACCTGTAAGTACTTCAGTATGCATCTCTGACAAGGACTTTTTGGTTTACATAAACATCATGCTTCATCCCACCTAACAAAATAAATGATTATTAATATCATCTAATACTAAACCCATATTCAGATTTTTCCCAGTTGTCTCAAAGATGTCTTTTTTTTACAGTTAGTAAATTGACTTGATTCAGGATCCCAACAAAAGGCACAAATTGCATTTAACTGCTGTCTTTCGAGTCTCTTCTTCATAACAGTCTCCTTTCCCTCCATCTTTTTCATGTCATTGATTTGTTAGAAAAACCACATCACTTGCTTCATCAGGTATTTCCCACATTCTGGACCTGGCTGAGGTTACATATTAAAAGATTTTTAGCTCCATTTACATACAAACAACTGAGCAGCCAAACTTGGAATCTCAGAACCAGAACAGATCTTAATAATAACTAACAGTTATATGGCACAGACTGCATTGGCACTATACATACATGAACTCATTGAATCTTATACAATTACCCTAGGAAGTACTTGGTATTCTCATCTCCATTTTATCTATGAGAATACTAGGCCCAGCAAGGTTAACTTGCCCAAAGTGACACAGCTGGTAGGGGTGGGGCCAGACCTAACCCCAGCCATCTGACTCCAGCATCTGTGCTGTTCACGGTTGCCAGATTTACAGCTGATCACAGAAGTTTGGGGACAGATAGAGTGCCTTTCAAAGCCAAGATTGAAGGAAGACCCCAAGCCCTGTTCTGGAACAGTTGACTTGAAGTATCATTCTCTCACCTCTTTGTCATGCAAATGGAGTGCCAAGGTGGTTTCTAGGGTTAGAGTGTAACAGAGCCCTTTGAAACAGATATTTTCCTCACTTTACAGATGAGGAAATGGAGATCCAGAGGGGTGGGTGACCTTTTTTTTACCACAGAGCCTCCAAAGAAGGTCTCTTTCCCTGAGCTTCAGTCTTCCTAAGTACTGATTTAGGCTGAAGCTGGCCCAGGTCCAGGGGCAGCCACACCAGGTCGGGTTTCTCCTCTAGTGTCAGCAGAGATCTCTTTGCCTGACCAGTCCATGATATCAAAAAGGGCTGCTGAGCCAAGCCTGAAACACAGAATGCTGACCCCAAAGTGTTCCCAAAGGAAGCTACACACAAAACATTAGCAGGCAATCAAGTATGATCCCAAATGGCCCACTGCAGCTGGTCCTTGTGTGGTCAGGTGCCCTGTAGAGAGGGCTGAGTTGGTGGTTTGTCTGGAGACACAACAGTCTACAGGCTGCTCATCTTCCAAAGCCCCACCCCAACACCTATATGCCCCTGTATGCACCTGTATGGTCTCCTTTCATCCTCACCGTTCTGTCCAGATATTAAGCCCTCCTTCCCCACTTTCCTGGGGTGGGAGAGAAAGCCAAACACAGAAGCCAGACCCACTTGGGAAAATTAGCAAGACTCAATAGGTTGAATTTGTATTGTTACGGGAAAGACTCAGACCATACACTGGAGGAAGCGAAGTGGAACCGTTATTACACATGCAGACCCAGAGGAGGCCGTCTCCAAATTCTGGGCCCCAATCAGCGGGGAGGAATTGCTTATATAGGGTGAGGGTGGTCTGTCACTCAGACTGTTACTTCTGGTGAGAAAGCAAGAAGCAGCTTACAGAAGCAAAAAACGAAATGTCATCTCTAGCACACAGGAGCAATCCTTGTCTCTGGTTCACAGGGACAAGCAAGAAACAAAGGAAAAAAAGCCATGAACAAGTCATTCTCTGGGTGCTGTGCTGTTTTAAAATAACTGCCAATTTCCTCTAACAGTATGAAGGCAGGAGCTAAACTGGGAAATTCACAGGTAATGAGTCCTGTTCTATTATGGTATATGAGACCTAGGTACCCTGCTCAAGCTAAATGTTTCAGTTTCTTAATCTATAAAATGGGAAAGATCTGTTGCAAAGGCCCAGAGACACTTTCTGGAAGGGATTAGTCAATATTTTAAGATTCCTGGGCCAGGCCTTTTCTGTCCTTGCTTCTCAACTCTGTCCTCAACTCTGCCAAAGACAACTTGTGAAGGAATGGCTGTGGCTATATTCCGATAAACCTTTACTTACAAAAATAGGTGGCAAGCCTGGTGCACAGGCAAGCCCATTCCTGACCTACTCAGAGCTGTGGCAAGATGAGGTGACAGATGTGACGCTGCTCTGTGGACTGTACAAGGTGAATCACTTGAGAGGAATTGGAGTGCGGGAGCAAAGGATGTGGTAAATAAAATGAAGCCCAGAGCACCCGCTGGCGGTGAGCTTAACACACAGGAAAAGTCACATGGACCCCGCAGTCAGGCGGGCATGGTCTCCAATGGAGGATTTCTTCCAAGCTGCCTCCTAAACCACGCAGATCGTCGTTTGCTTAACAGCTAAACTGAGCGACCGACCCACCGCCAGATCTTTGCAGGTTCTGAGCGCCCAAAGCGCTCAGTTGGGGAGGAGCCTCCCGCCCTGGCCCGGCGTTCTCTGCGCCCGGCCACGCCCCCTGAGTCCCCTCCCACAACGACTCCCTCCCGCACAACCCGGCGCACGCCTGCGGCGTCTCCGGCCACGGCTAGTAGGTGAGCGCGCGCGGTCGGGTGAACCCCCGCCCTGGGCTACTCGCTGGAACCCCGGGCGTGGCCTCGGGGGGCCTGGATGGAGGCCGAGCGGGCCTTCCTCAGTGAGGTTAACGCAACTCCTCTCCTCACAGCTGCCTGAGGAGTGCGTGGCACTGGCTTCGAGGCCAACCGGGAGCGCGCGGCCGTGGCGCGGGCGGGCCTAGGGGCCTTGTTACCGAGGCCAGGACCCTTCCTTAGCTAGGCTGCTTTCTCATTGGAAAAAAGGGCCAAGTTTTGTGACTTTTTAGGATTTTTTAAATTAAAATAAGTCCCCCGCGTTCTTATTTGCAGTAACTTACTTGCCAATTAAACACTTCACAGACAGGAAGACAGTAAGTTTCAAAGTTAAGTAATTGTGAATTTTTCTGAAATAATGGGATGCCCCCGGGATGTGTTTCAGAATAAACTAGTTGATGAAGGAATGTGGGTGGGAGTAGAGGTAAAACAAGATTGACTAGGAGTTGATGATTGAAGTTAATGTAATATTTTATCTACTTTTGTATATGTTTGCAATTTGGCATTAAAACTTTTTTTCTAAAATGAAGTTTGCTGTGAATGCCTGACAACCTGTGTTCAGATAATGTGCCTGTAGTAGTCAGCGAGGGCTGCCATGACATGTACTCGGTGGCAGAAATTTATTTTTCTCATGATTCTAAAGGCTGGAAGTCCCAAATTAAGGTGTCAGCCGAGCTAGTTTCTTCTGAGACTTGTCATTGGCTCATAGAGGATCACTTTCTGCCTTGTCACCTCTCAGGGTCCTTCCTGTGTCTGTGTCCTAATCTCATGTTTTCAATAAGGACATCATATTGAATTAGGGCCCACTCTAATGACCTTATTTTTGCTTACTTACCTCCTTAGAGGCCCCATGTGTAAATACAGTCATATTTGGAGGTAGAGGAGGAGGGTTAAGACTGAAGTATATGAATTTGCTTAATTCAGCCCTTAACTGCCATTTTATTAGTTTGGAATTTTAACCAATTTACTTAGCCCGTCTGTGCCTCCATTTTCACTGCTTTAAATAGGGGCAATAGTAGTAATTAGGTCATGGAGTTGTGAGGTAATAAATGTGAAGCTGTCAGAACTGTCTGGTATACAGTCATACTCAATAAGTTGAACATGTGCTTCATCTGTAAATTAGTGGTCATAGCACTTCACTGTGGATGAATAGTGGAGTGATGCAGTTGAGTACTCAGTGCTATGGGAATAAAAATAATAATCACAGATATTATCACAAGGGTGTCCACTACTGTGCCAGACATTTTACATGCGTTTATTTGTTTACTAATTACAGCCACCCTAGCAGTGGGCCATTGTCACATGCCTATTTGGCAGTTGGAGAGATTGATAGACAGAGATGGAACTGAGATTTGAACTCAGGCCCTTACCACTGTGTTGTATTGCCCTAGTTTAAAAGGATGTAGCCTGGGAGGGTGTTCAGTCAGCAGGCAGACCTAGGGAACTATTGGCTGACTTCTCTTTTTCTTGGCCCAGGTTTACATCGGTGGCAGCGTTCATGGCAGGTCCCCTGTGGCGGGCAGCAGCATTTGTGCAGAGACACAGGACAGGCTTATTGGTGGGTTCCTGTGCAGGCCTGTTTGGGGTCCAAATCTCGTACCATCTTTTCCCAGATCCTGTGGTTCAATGGCTATACCAGTACTGGCCTCAGGGCCAACCAGCCCCACTCTCCCCAAAGCTACAGAGACTCTTCCAAGAGGTGCTAGAGGACATAGGTGTCCCATCAGGCCATTGCTATGATGCCTTCACCACCTTTACCTTCCAGCCTGTGAGTGCTGGCTTCCCAAGACTCCCTGCTGGAGCTGTGGTGGGCATCCCTGCCAGCTTCCTGGGTGACCCAGTGACCAACACCAACCATTCTGTGGTTGTACATGGGCAAAGAGTGGACTGGAAGAGCCCAGAAGGTACCCGGCTGAGAGATGCCATAACTTTGTCTCATGATGCTCAGAAGTTTGCCTTGGCCAGGGAGGTGGTGTACCTGGAGAGCAGTGCCGCTGCCCTGCAGGCCCTGGTGGCCCCAGCTTGCCTAGCAGGAACCTGGGCATTGAGCGTGGGTGCGAAGCATGCACTGGGGCTCTATGGAGGCCCCATGAACTTACGGGCTGCATTCAACCTGGTGGCAGCAGTGGCGGGCTTTGTGGCTTACGCCTTCTTCACCGACTCGCTTACTCATGCCCTGGAAGCCTGGCTGGACCAACGCACAGCCTCCCTGTCTACAGCCTATTCCCTGGGTGGAGTGGAGTTCTATGAGAAGGTTTTGTCGGGCAACCTGGCCCTGCGCAGTCTCTTGGGCAGGCCTGGAGAGAAGCTGTATACTCCCAGTGGGAATGTTGTTCCCAGACATTGGTTCCGCATCAAACATTTACCTTACACGACCCGCCGGGACTCTTTGCTACAAATGTGGAGGGCAACACTCAACTCAGGCCGCTCATGAGGGGCCCATCTCACAGGCAGCTCCAGCTCATGCAGGCATGACCCTGCCATTGACACTGGGGGCTCTTTTTCTGCTTCCGCACCCACAGGCCAGTGTCAGAAAAAATCATAGGCTTTGGAGTTAAACAGCCTAGATCATACCCTAGCCCAGTTCTGATCATCTCAGCACCCTTGGGCACATCCCTTTATGAATCTGAGCCTTGGTTTTCTCCACTGTAAAATGGGGAATGATGTAAATTTCTGGCAGGATTGTGGGGTCTCCTGGCAGAAAGGGTGTTCCATAAATAAACAGGATGTTTATTGGTCTTTGAATACCAGTGGGCTCTAAGGGTCAGAACACATCTCACCACCAGAGGTACTGGTAGGATGTAAACACTTTTACAGTGAAGAACTACAGCATAGTTTTCCTATTGGTCAGATCCTAATTTCCTTCTACTGTGGTAGAGATTAAAGGCTTTGAGAGGCCAAGATGAGAAGCTATTGTGTGCCTGAGAGGCTGGAAATAATGAGTTTTCGGTGGGGCTTTAAGAGTGATGTGTCCAGTATAGCTGGCATGCTCAGAGAAGGCTGGGCAGCCAACAAGGTGTGGTGGGCCCCAGGAGAACCCCTAGTCCTGAAGGGGAGGTGTTGCTGGAAACTGGCCAGACCTAGAGTGAGGGAGACCTGGCTGGATTTCTGGCCAAAGGGTAAGGAACAAACCATTGCCATGACCCTGCAGGGATGGGGGCCACCAGTGTGATACAGAGCATTCTCTGGGCTTGGACAGCAGAGGGAGTGAGGTGAGGGCATAAGGGGAGATGGAGATGGGATGAATGAACTTGGCTTACAGAGCAGGGTGGAGGTAGATAGTGGACCTGGCCTGGTGTCCCACATCTTTGGCCAGTTTGTTTTCCTTCAGCCCTCTGGCGATAGACAGAGCAGACCCCACTTTTGATCTTTGCACAGAAGACTTAAGTGTGCATGGTAAGGAGAATTATGATCAACAAGTCAGGCTTCCTATATTGTTTTTGTTGATTGTTTTATTTTCCATGGAATAGCTGAAGAATTTGGGCCTGATGCCAGTGTAACTCAGGGAAGGGTACACAGCAGTATGGGAGGCCCACTCAGTGGTCGTACATAGTTCCTCCAGGGGACTGTGAAGGAGAGTGAGCATGATGGGGAACTGTGCCTTCCTGTGGGGTCCTTTGCTGTGGGCTGGCACTCAGTGCTCTGGTTCTATTCTGTGTCAGCCTGCAGGTCCCCATATCAGGCCTAGGCAGACTGTTAACTGTGTGCAGAGCACCCTGTCTCTCAGGTCCTTGGGACAGTGTTGGCCCACTCCCCACCTACACCCCAACTACTGTCAATACTGCAGGAGCCAAGATGGTGGCATTGGGCATTCCTGCCCAGATGGTGAGATAAGGGAGCCCCATTGTACATGGCGTGAGCTCCCTAAAATGGCTCTTAATTGGCTCTGTCTACTATTCCATGTCAAATTTTGTCTCCACTCAAGGGCTGTTCCCAGTCCCCACGTATGCCTTACATGGCCCCACCTCCAAACTTTGGCTCACAGAGCCTCCATCTGTGAGCTGCCCCTCCTCCTCACCACCCTCTGCATATCCCCTGAGCCTGGCTCAGGCCTAGGCAATATGAACATCGGAAACCCTCCCACTGCAGCTCCCTCCCCTGGCATCTTCTTGCTTTCTGGCTAAAGTTGCATCTCTGAGCCTGGGCCTGCTGACCTCCCCAGTTGTCTTGTACCCCACTTCCCACAGCTCTGGATGCTAGCCTCATAAGCACTGTGATTCCTTACATGCCTCCCCTCCTTAACACACAGGCCTTTGCCATGGCTGTGTCCTTCATTTGAGGTGCTCTCCTGCAGGATGACTCAGGGACCTGACTCCAGGAACCATCCTCATGCATGCCCTGCTGCACACCATGTACCTCTCCCTAGCCCTTACTGCTAACTATAATTAAACAGGCTGCTGTGGAGTTAGTGGCTCAGCATCTCCTGCTGAAATGTATTACCTGCAACGGCAGGGTTGTGTGTGTTTTTCACAGCTCTGGACTGAGGTTCTTCATAACGTTTTTTTAATACGTGAATGAGCCTCTTAGGCTACAACAGAGAGACCTGGGCAGTTACAGTGAGGCTGGCTAGAGTATGAATGTTAATGTGACCCCAGAGCTGTCTTCACATCTTGGGACTTTTTGAGGACAGGGCGTCGTCCTGATCTCCCATGATTGCTGATTTCAGTGGAGAGAGCAGGACACTTCTTGGTCACTTCCTAAAGGGCACAGTGACTACTCAAAGACCCTGGGAGGCTTTAGGCCCCTGCACACAGCTTGGGGGTTGAACCCACAGCACATGCTCTGAGGCTGTGCAGATGGGCCAGGTGACAGGTGGTCACCCTATGAATGTTGCCCCACATCTTCATTCTCAGATGTCTGCTGTGTACCTCAGTCATCCGCACTCTGCCTGGATCCCTGGGGGCATTGTTCTACTGAGTTGTGCCCCCCACACATTCATGGTTCTCAGAGCTACATCAGTAGGTAAATACAACCCTCACCACACACATGCATATCCGAACGCAGCCATAATAAAGGGAGGGGAGTCGCAGACTCGTGGTGCTAGCATTGGCTCTACCCATCCCTGACCCTGTTCCTCCGTCCGCACCAGCCAGCGTCCATAGTGCAGGGCCCCGCGTGGCCATGCCTGGGGCTCAGCACATGCACCTGGAGCCCAGTTCCCACATATGCACAATCCCAGACTGGGTTCCAGATGGATGTGAGGGTCCTGACCTAGTGAGGCCTCCTGCCCACCTCATTCCTACAGTAATGTTTATGGGCCCTTATTGTGCCCAGACACCGTGCTGGGTTCTTAGAGGCATCTTTAAAAATTTACCCGCCCCCCCCCATTCCAACATGTAGCTGGTGAGATTATTTCAATTTTACAGGCAAGCAAACAAGCACAGAAAGGTGAAGAAATTTTCCCCAAATCATAAAGCTTTGTAAGTGGCAGAACCAGGATTTAAAGCTAGCAGCCTGGCTCCAGATCCCATTCCCGAAACCCTACATTTATACTTTCCTGTTTATCCTGAGGTTTTCATAGCACAAATTTATACTGGGATTCTGCAGCCTTTCTCCCCATGATGGCTAGAGGTGACTTTCCAGCCTCACATATTTTATCAGGGGGAAAAGAAAAGAGCACTGAGCAGAGCCTTCTGGAACTTATGGTAGAGACCCTTTCAGCTAATTGACAAGGAAGGGCCACCAGATATAGTTTGTCCTGAAGTGGGAGTGGGGTGGAAGGGCAGAGTCCTAGGAAGCCCTAGCTGAGGGCAACGTAGGAGGCAGAAAGAGCTATGAGTTCAAATCCTGGTCCTCCCATGTTAGTAGAATGACCTTGAACAAGTGATTTCACATCTGATCTCAAGTTTCCCGTTTGTAAAATTAGGATATTAACATGTATCTTACAGCATTGTTTTGACAACAAAAAATGAAACAAAGTTCGCAAAATGTGAAGCCCAGTGAGGGTATATAGTAAGCTTTAAAAGAGGGTTGGTTTCCTCTATTTTAGTATTTTTATGTGGTACAAGTACCAGGTTGTTCAGGCCTTGGAGTTGCTGCCCAAATACCAGTAATTCTTGAGACTTGAACCCTCACAGGGAACTCACTGTTGCCTAATACAAGTCTGTGCTTACAGCTTTTCAAGTGCCAGTTAGGGCAGTTTTTTAGGTTACAATTGGTTGGCACTTTGGGGGAAATTATTGTACTTGGCAGCAGCTGAGATCACAGGACCCAGGTGGCCCCAGGGGGAAATTCCCGACTGGAGAAAGGGGCATTAAGATGGGAGATAGTCTTTTGCACCTACTGTGCTGGTAATTTTTAGATACTAGAACATTCAGTGTTGGTAAGGTTGTGGTGAAATTGGCATGAGCATACACTCTTATTGACATTAGTAATAGGCAGCTTTGCCCCCCCTGCTCCCCACTCCTGTATTCTTAGTCTTTCCCTGTTCCCCCTGGTTTTGAAATAATAGACTACCGCAACATTGAGCAGATGTTGCTTCTGTAATTAAGCTGGAAAAGATTTTGACTTGTCTTTGCTAGCAGAATGCTATCTTCTTGGATGCATGCTGTATTGAACCAAGTTGCTATGTTGGGGAGGCCCACATGGAAAGTCTGACCAACAGTGGGCTAAGTATGAACTGACGGCATCAGTCCAGCAGCCCCCGACAACCATGTGAGCATGAAAGAGAATCCTTCCCCTGTCAGGCTTTCAGGTGATACCTCAGGCTCAGCGACGACTTCATCTCAGCCAGTGACAGACCCTGAAGCAGAAGACATAGCTAAGCCATGTCTGGATCCTTGATCCATAGAAGTAGTGGGACAATAAATGTGGGTTGTATTAAGCCACTCAGTTTTATAAGGTTTTTTATGCAGCAGTAGACAACTAATACATATCATCGGTTGACATGTTTTTTACAAAGTAACGTGGCAAAACTTGATACAATTATAAAATTGCATTTTTTTAATCTAGTAACTTCAAACCTTAAAATTTACCCTAGAGCTGCCCTGGTGTAGCTCAGTGGATTGAGCGTGGGCTGCGAACCAAAGGTTCACTGGTTCAATTCCCAGTCAGGGCACATGCCTAGGTTGCAGGTCAGTTCCCCAGTGGGGGACAAGGGAGAGGCAACCACACATTGCTGTTTGTCTAACTCTCTTTCTCCTTCCCTTCCCCTCTTTCTAAAAATAAATAAATAAATAAAATCTTTTTAAAAAATTTACCCTAGAGCTACAATCCAACAGGAATTAATAGTATATACCCAAAGATGTATATGAGCATTAGCTATAACACAAAAAACATAGGAATAATGGAAATCTTGCACAGTAATGACTTAGGAAATTGTGGTACATCTATTTGTTGAATATTGTTCAGTTATGAAAAAGTATAATTATGAAGATTATGGTACAAACATGGAAATATTAACTATAAATATTGAACCTTTAAAAAATATGAAGTACCACTTGCATGATGATTGCAATGATGTAAACATAAGATAATGAAAGTCATTGTTTTGTGGTAGAAATCTGGAGGACTATTCATTCAATATATATAAGGACTTAACACTATATTTACATATGCATATACACAAAGGTTTATTCGAGAGTGGAGGGAAGGGTGTGCATCCCTTTCCCTGCATCAAGGTGACAGATTCTGGCATCACTGCTTTTGGACTTGTATCCCTGGGGTGTGGCCAACCTTCAGTCTGTCAGTTACTGGGCAGGTCATGACAATGTGCTGCTCAGATTTGCTGTGGGAGCAGCATTGACTGACAGTCCCAGCTGTTCTTCCTCTAGATCCACCACATTTTCACTGAGGCCCTGCCTCCTGCCGGCTGCTTTCAGCCAAGGACTGATCATTGTGGCAGTACTAATGCAGGCCTCCTCCACTGAATTCTAGGAATCCCCCATGAGTGTCTAAGGCTCAAGGACACCCCAGTGGCCTGGGCTGATTTTTCTTAGAACTTCTCTGAAATTTGGAACCCTTCCTACCCAACCCTCCTTCCTTCCGCTCTCCTTCACAGGTGTCAGGCCTACATTGTGGTGAAGAAGGCCCTTCCTCCTGCCTAATCCTGTTTCTTCCCCTTAGTCCTTCACTGGCATTTCCCCAGTGAGCCTCTCTTATCATGTAATCCTGTCTCAGTGTCTACTTCTCAGGGCACCTGAACTCACAGTTTACTCCCTCACTCAGTCAGGTATGGTGATCCCTGAGGACTGCCCTGCCCTGGTGGAGCTTTCGGTCCTGCAGAGGAGACTGGTAGGTGAACCTGCAGTGACAACACAGTGAGGTCAGTGCAGTAGAGGTGTGAGAAGGACAGGTCATTGTGGAAGCACAGGGGAGGGGCACCCAACAGCCTGGGATGGGAGGTGGGCAGGAAGGACTTCTCAGAAGAGAGGGTGCCTGGTGCTGGAACCCTTACGTGTGAGTTACAGAAGCTAACGCTAATAACATCAAAGACGCGTAACAGTGATATGCCACACCCTTTACCTATATTAATTTATATGACCCCCACAGCAATCCTGTCATCCCCATTTCAGATGGGGAGATCAAGGCACAGAGAGTAAGTGGTTTCCCACCAGCTAGTACTCGACTCGGGATCTGAAAAAAGGTAGTCTGGCTCTAGTGGTGATGCTCTTTGCCACCATACCGTGTTAGCCAGGTGAAATCGGCTGTGTGCATAGCCTAAACAAAAGCCAGAAATGAGACAGTCTGTGTGGTTTTTGTATCAGTCAGGGCCCAACCAGGAGACTGAAACCACATAGTGATTTGAACATGGAAAGTTCAGTATGAAGAGTTATTATCCTGTAAGGAATTCTTGTTACTATTACAACAGGAGGTTGGAGTGATAAGGGATTAGCTTGTAAGAAATCAAGAGAACTCTAGGAGCGAGCACATGAGGAGCAACCCCTGCCCCTGCCCAGTCTGAGATCCAGACCTCAGTGGAGAAGGTGCCAGCATGGCTCATGGTATGGCGAAGGTGCTAGTCAGATGCTACACTTGCATAACTTGCTGGAAATACCCTGTTTGGGGTAATAGGGAAGACACCCACCGCAGGTGCCCCACTTTGGCACTCAGTGCAAAGCCACCTGCGGGAGTGCTGGGGTCCTTGGCGAGGGACCTCAGCAGTGGTGCTCTGCCTTGCAGCTGCTGGGGAAGCCAGGGCAGCTGCAGGGTTCCAACACTGTGGAGGAGCTGGTGCTGGAGAAATTGCCCTGCAAGAGCCTGGCAAAAGGAGCACACGAGCCAGGAAGAGAAAAATCCACTCCTGCCTCTGTGTCCATCCAGCACCCTGTACTAAAAAAATTAAACACCGGGCCATCTAGGGAGAAATGTTTAGAGTGTCCATCTCCATTTTCTCAGAGCAGACGATGAAGGATGATGGCTTTGAAATTGAGAGGCAATAAATTAATAACTGGTCCAACCGTCAAAGAATAAAACCCAGCATGGTGACATAGAATACAAGGAAGGGAATGGGGGGATATGGGGCTGAGGGTCCTGGCAGGAACCAGAGGACATAGGGACTTGTGGGCCATGGTGAGATATTCAGAGTCTATTGTAACTGCAGTGGGAGCCTTTGAGAATATTATAGTAAGCGAAGGCCATGGTAATGCTTGGATTTTAGAAAATGACTCCAGTATGGACAATTGGTTGAGGGCGAGCAGAGTGACCGTTTGGGGAAGGGCCCATTGTAGTAACAGGGTAGATTATGGTGGCCTAACTTAGCAGTGGCAGTGGAGATGAAAAGAAGCAGGACCCAGGCTACATTTAGGAGGTAATACTGTTGAACGGTGACGGTGCACTGGGTCTGCAGTGTGTGGGAGCCGTGCCAGAATTCAATGGTCAGGAATGTCTCCTGGGTTTAGGCTTGACAGCTGGGTGTCTGGGGTGCCCCCCCTGCCCCTTCTCTCCCTGCAGAACTCACAGATGCTAAGTCACATTCTCTGTCTCCTGAGGTATCTTTCCTCTTGATTATGCCTCTTTGGAAAGACAGTGTTATTGTTCTTAGTGAGAACGGTAATAATGATGATGATTGAAGCCTTTAACCCACCAGGATGCTCGAGAGCTTCCTGACCAAAAAGAATGAGTAAGATTGTTGTTCAGAGCAAAGACTAATGGAGGTGAGTACCAGTGTTTGTGGGCTGGATCCTGCCACTCCTTCCTCAAGTGTGCCGCTCCCTCTGCCTCTCCAGTTCAACCCTGCTGAAATCTAGTAGGCCTGGGAGCACAAGCTTATTTTTGCACTGCTTGAGCCACCTGGACTCATAGCCTACCTGGCTGTGGAGTTCCTCCAATCCAGCCCCTTAGAGCATTTGTTCCCTAAAAGGCCCTGCTCCCTGCTATAAATCAAGGGCAAATCATATCAGTGGTTCCAGACACATGTTCTCACCCTCCCTTTCATCCCACCTACTGTGCATGATGGCTGTGAGCACCTGCCAGACATGGTGCAGGGCTGGGGGGCCTTCCACTGGTTCCTTTGCCTAAGGAACAAACTGGTGCCAGAGCCACGTGGAATTAGGTAGGGGGACAAGCACCCACAGAGCACACAGACAGCAGTGTCACTGCTTCGTAAGTCAGACCCTCTGGTTTATTGTAGATTTTACTGATGTCATCAAACAAGACCTGCCAGAGTCTGACCCCTTGACACTGACCAGCTGGACAGGCAAGGACATGAAACAGCCTGGCTGTGATTCTGCTCGCTTTCACACTGCACAGTCAGGTGGACACCCTTTGCTCACAGGCTCGGTTTTCCAAGACCTTAAGAACTTTCCCCCCCATCTTTCACATGTAAAAAGATGAAGGTCCCAGCCCTTTTCCCAACAGAGGGACCCCCTCACTTTCCTGGACCCCGAACTTAATTTTCCTGAACCAGTCCCAGAGCTAAACATGGGAGGCCCCTGCTATTTCCCATTGTTTGTGAGCCGTCCCGCAGGCCTAAAATGTGTCTCTGTCAATTTACTGGGGCAGGAAAGAGGCAGAATTAGGGTCCCAGGAGGCTGGGTCCACTGGGGTGCCATTGGCCAGGGTGCGAGTCTGTGCCACTCTAGGCAGCCTTTGCCTCAGGACCAGACACATGGGTAGATCCTGGCTCTGCAGCTTACGCCCCTGAGCATGTTACCCACTCTCACTGTACCTCAGTTTCCCCATCTATAAATGGTAATAATGATAATGCCCATTCCTGGGGTGTTTTTTTAAGAATTTAATGAGTTGATATCTGTAACGCACTTTGAGCAGTGTCTGGCACAGTGACACGTTGAGGAAATGAGTAGATCTTCATTAAGCAAGGCTCGATGGTTGGGAAGTGGCCCGGGCAGCACCTTTGGAAATGTTCAGGTGATTGTGACGTAAGCCAGGGCTGGCAGTACTGCCCTCCACCATGTTCTCAGCCCCCCTGCCCCCCCCTCCCCGGCTGAGTTTTATTCTCATGTCTGACTCCCCACCCTCCCACCAGCTGGGAACCTCTCCAAGGGCAACAGGGCCTTTCCTACCCCCTATTCCCAGTACCTGTTAGAGTTGGTATTTGGAAGCGTTTGCAGAATACATGACTGAGTTGTGCTGGAAGTCAAGGAGCGTGACTAGTGGGCAGACCCAGAGGTGCTGGCCTGTAACAGTCAGCTCAGCCCACATTTCTCAGGGGCCCACAGGAGAGAGGCTGCTGTGGCAAGGGCTCTGAACCCCAGTTTTGTTCCTTCTGGAAAAGGTACCTACAAAGTGGCCCCTAATACCTTCTGTCATTGCTCATAGTAGCAGCTGGAGGCCGCCCTCAGGCAGCAATCCCCAGGTCCAGACCAGCTGAATGGCACACTGATTGTCCTGTGCCAGACCCTGGGGAGGAAGGTGTTCCAGCCTTGAGGTCTGGACTCAGCCCCTGCAGAGGAAGCACGGGTGGGGGGCCCAGGCTGCAGAGGCACAGGCTCTCAGAGCCACTCCGGAGCTGGGCCACAGCTGCTCTGGTCTGGCCCTGGCCTGCCTTCTAACTGCAGACCCAGAGCTTCCTTCATGTCCTAACTCCCATTTGATCCAGGTTGGATCCAGCACCTAAGGCTCTTCCTGCCAGCCAAATGAATGTCAGAAGCCATCTGCTGGGTAAGCCAGTGACAGCTGTTGGGGAAATGCTTGCATACATATGAATCAGTTTTGTTTTGCCTCATATTAAGAACTTCAGTTGAGCAAGGGAAGATTTCCTAAATTATTCTGAGGTTACATTAACCTGAGGAAGGCAGTACTAACAGCCCAGGGGAAAGGCAAAAGCTGGAAGCCTAGAGACAACCAAGGACACCAACAAGCAGGATGCCCTGTGGCCTAAGGAGGAGTCACTGTGGTGTTGTAGCCACAGGTTCGTGGCCCCTTATAACAGTGCTGGGCCCATGTTCCCCTGGCTGGGCTGACGGTGGGCTGGTCCTCAGCAGAGGTGGCTTTTAGTGCTCACCAAGGTGAGCAGAGCTTTCACATTTCCCCAGTCCCTCACAGGAAGTCTTGCCCTAGGCCTGTTCTGCCCAGTCCCTTACGGAACTCCCACCACAGAACAATATCACAGCTCCCATGCAGGGAGCAGCTGCTCTGTGCAAGGCTGTTTCCTTACATTGCCTTGTTTAATCGCCAAAAACCCATTGAAGAAAAGCAGATATTAGTCCCCTGGTTCAGATGGGAAGCAGCAGCTCAAGAGGTTAAGTAACTTGCCTGTGGACACACAGCTACAGCTGGTAGGGCCAGGATGAGACCCCTGGAGCCCTAATGCAAAGCCAGTGCTCTTCTAATGAGGCTGGAGCCTCCCTGGGAAAGGATGGGATGCCTAGGGTTTCTCCAGCTGAGACAGCGACACCCTTTGGTGAAGTGACAAAGCTTCCTGGAGAGCACAGGGAGCCCCACTTCCCTGCTGGGGCATTCTAGTTGAACGTATTTGAAGCAGTAGTACATGGGGTCCCCAGGAGCCCCAACGGGAGCATTTCAGTCACTGACTCACTGCTTTGTCGTATAGGGATATGATACGATGCTGTCCTGAGTTCTCTCTTCTGAAAATTTGGTTATTTGTAAAACTTCCTCCAAGGAGAGAAAGATGGAGAGTGAAATTAAGTCAGCTTTCAGAAAAGGAAGCTCTGAACCACCTGGGACACTCGTTACATGCAGATTCCCAGGCCTACCTGAGAATCACTGAATGAGACTGTGTGCAAGATGCAGGAAGCTGCAGTGTTCAAGCTTCAAGATGCACCTCAAGCTTGTCCCCGAGGTGATTTGTGTGTACCCTAAAGTCTGAGAATCGCTGCTTTTAGATAAGCCAGCATTTACGTTAATGTTCTTTAAATACCTGAGGAGTGGAGTCTCTCAATCCATGCAACCCCTTGTGGGGAAAAGGCTTGGGCCACACCTGAAGGAAGCAAAGGTCTCCTGCAGAAACCAAGTGGCCCACCCACGCACACCAGCAGGAGCCTTGAAGAATACACACACAGACACGCACAGCACAATCACAGACAGTCTTGCCCCAGGCAGCATTTGGAAGTCTAACACAAATAAGGGTGATATTAATTCCCTGGTCCCATCACGTTCTCTCTCAGGTAGTCAAAGCAGAGATGTGGGGAGAGAGGTGGTCATATATAGTGGGCCCTGAAAACTCCTGAGACCCTAATTGACTAGCAAGGATGGAGACCACACTGTGAGTGGGTTACGCTCTTTGCCACCTGTGTGAACATCACGGTGGGCCAGGTTCTGTCCCCAGCTACTCCCTACCCCTTTGAAGGTAGGCATGAACACATGGACCCACTCTAGCCAGTGGTTTTGATAGATGGCAGGGTCACTTCCATATGAAAGAATTCAAGAGCCAGGAGGTCTCCATCTTCCCTTGTTCCATGGGCCTCCTGATGTTGGGTCTCCAAGTGGGGATGGCATAGAGCAGAGACCTGGCAACCCATGGACAGAGATGTAGTGGAAGCAAAAGTAAGCTCTGTGGTTTTGCGGCGCAGATTCGGGGTTATTTGTGACCACCTAATTATCTACCCCCTCCTGCTGCAATACCACACTTAAGAGCCAAACCACCACAAGGGTTAAACTCACTCTGCTTAGACAATTCATGTAATGTGCGCACTAAACTAGAAGGGGGTTGTGAGTGGCTCATTAATAGGAGGTGATCATTCTGTTCACTGGAAGCAGTACTGCAGATTCTAAATGCTTAGGCCTTTACAGCCATTGTCAGCTGATGCTGCAAAGCTTTGCTAAAAAACAAACACCAAGCAATGACTATGTGATACAGAGCTGCTAAAAATGCTTCGTTTATCAGTGGGTGAGTGTCTTTGTGTCTTTCTTTTTTTTCTCCATTGAAAGAGCTTAGCAAAGGTGATAATCCTGGAATGTGAACAAAAGGATTGGGAAAGCTCCATTTCTCAATTTTCTGTCTCCCACCCCCGCCCTTCACACCCATTTCTTTGAAAAGCTGAAAGCAATGCACAGATGTAAGGAGCTGTGTTCATTCTTGTGAACAAGAATGAACAAGCCCCCCTCGGTTCCCATGGCAGCCTGGCACGCTCTGCCATGCACTTTTCACACCACATTTTGTCTAGTACCTTGTCAGTCTCTGCCAACTGGGCTGTGAATGTCTCTTGGAGAAGGGTAGAGCCTTCCTTCCTACATCTAGGCCACCTGGCTGAGCACCTGGCACTTTAGGTGAGAGGAGAGCAGAGCAAAAGCAGGCCAGAAGACAGCACCATGAGCCCTGTCTGGTGTGGCTCTGTGGATTGAGCACCAGTGTGTGAATCAAAGGGTTACCAGTTTGATTCCCAGTGAGGGCACATGCTTGGGTTGTGGGCCAGGTCCCCAGTGGGTGGTGTTACGAGAGGCAACAACACACTGTTGTTTCTCTCCTTCTCTTTCTCCCTCCCTTGCCCTCTCTCTAAAAATAAAATAAATGAAACTTTTTTTAAGTAGAATTCAATATACATTTTTAAAAAAGGCACCATGAGAAGAGGATACCCTGTAAGCCCAAGAGTAACCCACCCCAAAAGCATTTACTGAGCACCCACTATGTACAGTCACAGTGCAAGGTGCTGGGGACAAGTCCAGAGGCACTAATTAGTTTACAAACACACACACACACACACATACATACATATATATATATATATATTTTTTTACTTTACAACAGTATGGTGAGGTAAATTGAATATAAATTATTCTGTTTCACCTTAGAAGAGAGTGGATTTATAGAGTTTATGTGAGATATGGTAAAAAGGGGCATGGCCTCGGACACGCACCTGCTTTGAGTCCTGGCTTTGCCCCCAGTGGAGGTGTGACCTCAGGAAACTTTAGCATCTGGTTTATAAAAGGAGGGGGGCTGGCCCTGCAACCACACCCTTCTCACCACACCCAGCCTGGCCTGAACCCTGGGACTGCTTGATTCACTGAATAGGAGATGACCAGGTGCCATGAGTCTCATGGCAGGCTCAGGCCTGGGAGCAGGTGGGACCAGGGAGAGGGGCTGCAGGCCTGGACCACCCCATCTCCAGGTCCACAGACCCTCCTTCAGGGCCTGGCCAAGGAGGCACACAGTGAATAAATTCATGATTGGGAAATGGACAGCCTGGATGGGGCAGTGGCCAGAAATCCCAGCTTTTCAAGAGCATGAGGGCAGAGATCGATGCTCAGAGACTAAATCTGACCCAAGGTTCCATGCCCTGGAAGGGTGGGACTGAGTGAACAGCTGTTGAGGTCACCATTGAGAGCCCTGTAAATCCCAGGAGGACTGAGCTGCTAGTGTTGTCACTCACTTCACAGTAACCACCCAGTTGGGAGCGGTAGCATCTTCACATGTATCTAACACACTACTACATCAGCCCCTTCCTCCCCCAGCATATTGCTGGTGATGCTGTTTGGACCCTCCCCTGATCTTTCCTCCCACCCCATGTTGTTAGTCATGTGGGTTAGACCCCTTTAGAAGGGGAACAAGGAAGGAGGCTGGGGAATAGCCCTTAAACACTAACCCCTAGGGATAACACCTAGGCCTCAGCTGTGTCAGCTCCAGGCCCAGGAAAGTTGCAAAACCGGACAAGTGATGGCAGAGCTGACAGCAGGCCCAGCTGCAGTGACTAATGACCCCCTGCCCTGGCACTGACCAATCAGTAGAGACCATGACCCTAAGAGGACACACCAGGAAAACTATTGAATATTCTGTGGAGATCCTCTCCAGTACCTCCTGACAAATACTCTCAAGATGGAGGACCCAGGGTGACTGCATCCCGCGTAGCACACCCGCACCTTTCTCCTCCCCTTCTCCTTATCCCCCTGCCTGCTTTATTTTTCTCTCTCCTAAATTCCAAGCATTAGGTAGGACAAATAGCAAACAAGACAGGCAAGAGAAGGGAGGCATGCCTCACCCACTAACCCAGCTATCCTGAGCCCAAAGTTCCCAAAGATTTGGGTTCCCATTACTTGAGGGAAGAAAGTTAAGGTAGAATGAGGAGCCATGGGAGAAGTAATGGCAGGAAGGAAGGAAGCCCTTGAAATTCTATGCAGCATTTCCACTATCTAGGAAAGAATGTATTTGAAACTGGGCTTTCATCTGAAGGCCTGAAAGGCATGTGAGGGCTCAGAGTGCCCAAAGGAAGAAGTCCATTAACACCTTTAGGTATTCATGCCCTTCCTTCCCCCTCCAAAGCTGGTATAAGTCCTCAGAACGAAGAACTCACTCTGGCCACCCCCAGCCCTGCTCTGCCCCCCCCCCCACACTTGCTGCCACAGCCTTTGGCTGTCCTTATCCTGCTTTGCCCTAAACCAATGCCTTTCCACCCCACCCCTGTCAGGATGAGCAGGGTAGGACAAAATGGCGGCCGAACTACAACCCGGAAAAGATGGCTGACGTCAAACCAGGGAGCCGAAAGGGTGGCTTTGCCAAGACGGATATCCACTTAGCAACCACCAATGATGTATTGCTGCTTTGTTCAAAGGGGACCAATCCCCAGCTCCCACAAAGAGAGCCAACCAAAATAAAATCCTGCCACATTCTCTGCTTGGGCGCGACTTCCCGTCCCCACTCCGCGGACCAGAGAACGTCGCCTGGGTGCACAAACCCCAATAAAGCTCTATACTGCCTAACTTTGTGGCTGATTGGCATTTCTTCCTCAGCAGAGCTTAAGAAAACCTTTCAGCCCCACCTCAACAAGGCCCATTCTATTCCATGAGAACATATTACCAATAAACCCTACTTGCACACTACTAGATTCACTGATGTGTAATTCTTTACAGCATCCATAAGAACCAGGTCTCTCCTGGTAACACAAGGTCCCTTCTTTTGCCTCTGTAACTTGTTTACTGAGTCCATTCCTGCTATGGCTCACTTCTACCTCTGTGACTTTCTAAATCAACTTTCTCTTACAAGTTTTATTGTTGGTTCTGAATTCCTTCTTAGCCAGAGTTCAAATACCAAGGTTGCTAAACCAAGGTCCAGTCTGACTCCACCTTTCTAACACCTGGTGCCATTCACTGAAAACACTTTCACACCAATTCTCATTTAATCCTCAACAACAGCACTGCAGTATGCATATTCTTCGCAGATGAAAGTGAGACTTTGGAATGGTTAAGTGACCGCCCATGGTCACACCCCTCAGTAGGCTGTTTCATAGGGCAGGGTCAACTGCAAAGACCACGATTTATTCTGTCTCCCTCTGCCTCCCAGACTCGGTGGCAGGACTTGCCCCAAATAAGGTGGAAGCATCATTTCTAAGATCTCCCTGCACACAGGTCTCCCAGTTCCTATTGAAGTGTTCATTTCTCTAAAGGCCCTTTCTCCTGGCAGATTTCTGTTTTTCTCCAAGCCTCTCCCTTTTGGGATTGGATTACATCTTTGCTTTTTCTTTCTGTCTTAAGATCCTTACTGATGGCCTACATTGAGGACGTGCCACAGGCCAGGACAGTGCCGGGGGGAACAGGACCTGCCACCAAGGGCACACTGCCTCCTCCTCCACCTGAGAGCCACCCCTATCCTGGGACAGGAGGGTGAGGACAGGTAAGACGAGAATAAGTGCAGGGTATGCCGTGGCATGACTACTAAAACATTAGATAATTTCTCCTCCATTTTCTCACTTCCCTTTCCCTTTTTCTCCCCAGTTAAGCCAGGATTCTTTCCTTCTGGAAAATATAGAGCAGCAAAATAAAAGCAGTCACTTCCTGGCTTTTCTTTTTCAAAAGTCCTCCCAGATTGTTAGGGGAAGAGTCACTTGGGCAGGGACAAAAGATCTGAGAGGAAACTGCTGGGGAATGAGCGCAAAGTTTCCTGCTCCAGTTAAGATTCTCAGGCCTGTGAGAAGGGGGCGAGTCATGGGGAGGGGTTCAAAGGTAGGCTCTGAGCCCTGCTTTCTGAACTGGGCCCCTGGGGTGTGACACAGGAAGGCAATGGGATGTGAGAGCAGAGGGTAGCAACTCTCATTTCCAGGGAGGCACCAGGTAGGGGGAAGGGAGAGGTTGAAAAGTGAGTGGCTTTTTCTATTTCTTAGCTATTCTTTCAGAAAATCCACTGCTCCTGTGCAACAAGGGTCTCAGAGGGGTTCCCAGTGAAGAAGTCTTCAATCAGAAATGCAGGGAATCTCCATGGGGGCTCCCTAGCTGCTGCCCAGGGGCATCTCAGCAAGTGCCTGAGGACAGATGACAGAGGCCTCATGGCTGCCCACATCCCTTGTGTTATGGCTATGTAGGCGTTCCCTCTTGCCTCCACCTCCTTTAGTTCATAATCCCACAAAAAGAGCATAGAGGAAACCCTGAAATGGTTAAAATCAAGTTACTACAATTTCTTGGCAGAATTGGAGTTAGAAATGTTAAAAATTAGAGCAAAATAAAGTTAACTTTTGTTCACCTGAGTCAGAGACAAGCAAAAATCCTGCAGAAGCTGGAGAAAGGGGTATATAGATTACACTGGAGGTTGGGAGTATAGCCATGGAAGGCTTCCCAGAGGAGGTGAGGCCAATCAGAAATATGAAGGTTCTTGGTAGGTATGCCAGTTTAAATTTCCACCAGTGTCCAAGACATCCTGTTCTAACCAAGACAGTTTTCCATCCCAGGAAGGCAAACATCCCTTGGGTGCTCAAAGCCCATTGGGAACTTTTCAGCATGGTAGTCCCAGAGCCTGGGTACCATACTGATGACTGTGCGCCAGGTGTCACAGGTGGGCACAGTTAACCAGGTTCTTGGTGATCAGAACAAAGAAGTGAACTGAACACCCAGAGTTTATAGCAGAGAACATGGGAGCAGGCTGATTCTAAGCAGACATTGACCTCACAGGCTGGAGGGACTCTATTCTCATAGGGCGGATCCTTCCTGGCTAGTTTTGGCAGGCTTTTACTATGCATGTACAAGTAGTTGAATTGATACAGGGTGCAGCCAGGGGGGCCCCCCAAAAAAGATTTGGAAAGGTGTCCAGAATTCAAAGTGTATAGGAATATTGGAGAGACATATAAGATGTCCTCACCCCCCCCCCCCACCACAGGGGGAAGAAAGAATAGAGCCAGGGCCATTGAGAGCTATTTTGCATAGCAACAGTTTTGGAGCTAACCTCGGGAGGAATGGTTATTTAACATATCTATAACCTTTAACTGGTTTCATAGATAATGTTAAATAGCAGTGGCCAAGTTTGGAGCCAGGGAGAAGGGAGTAGTGGGGGGACTCAAGATGGAACAAGCAAGGACTGAGGAAGAAGGTTGTGGCAGGGACTCAAGATGGGAACTGGGAGCTGCACTCCTGAGGGAGAAGAGACTCAGAATGTAACTAAGGGCTGCTCTCCTGAGTGAGTGGACTGGGACTCAGGAGGATGTAACTAAAGTCTGCACTCCTGAGTGAGAAGGAACTAGCAGGGACTCAGGATGGAACTGGGAGGACTCAAGATGGAACTAGGAGCTGCGCTCCTGAGTGAGAAGGGCTTGGCCTCAGAATGTAACTAGGGTCTGCGCTCCGGAGTGAGAGCGCCTAGGGGAGAGCTTGGAAAAGACTGGCTCCAAGACATGAAGGGTCCCCACTTGGCCAGATGAGAGAGAGCCACGCGGTTTCAGCAGAGTGAGGACCCCCTCTTGGTGAGGTGAAAGAGGGAGCCACGTGGTTTTGGCAGGGTGTGGACCCCCTCTTTCCCAGGTGAAAGGGAAAACCACGCAGCTTTGCCAGAATGGAGATCCCTGCAGCCAGGTGAAGAAGAAAGCCACATGCTTTTGGTGGGGTGCGGACTCCTGCAGCTTTGGTAGAAGAGGCCCACGCGGCTTTGGGGTGCCCCCTTTGGCCGCGGGGCCTGAAAAGCAACAGAGACTTTGACTGGAACTGGGTACAAAGAACTCTTGCCAGTGGACCATGAGAGGGTACCACAGTACTTTGGATTAACTCGAGATCCTGTCTGCACGGTGATACAGCTGACGGTGCCAGTGGCCTGCAACACAGACATGTGCTCTTTTCCTGATTTACGGTACCCGGAGTTGGGACAGTGGGAGAAGGGAGCGCTGTGTGGGTGTAGGTGTATACCCTAAAGGACTTTGATATTTTAGTGGAGGCGTTAGGCCTGAATAGCATTAAATAAACATTTTGTTACCTTTTCACAAATCTCTGGCTTTAAGAGATGTCTTTCCAATTGGCGGCGGACAGAAGGGCCCAGTAGATTTTAGTATTTTTGTTTTCGGGAGGGGCCCCTGTTGTATAGCAGTTTTGGGCATCCCTAAGTGGGCCAAATATTGTATTGCCCCTCCCTCGGACCTCTTGTTCGGTAACAGTATTACTTTAAAGCTATTGCACATGTGGTCTCCCATGATTTTCCCTGAATGGCCATGAGGGAAGGGGGTTCCACAATGTTACCAAATGGATCCCCCCTTCTCCTGGGGTCCCCCATACTAGGTTCACTTTGCCCCTCACCAGAGAATTATACTTCTCCATGTTAGAGATTGGTGAAAAGGAAAGGAATTATTTATTCAAGTTATACAAACTTAAGAGTAATGACTTAATGTCTTCATCAAAATCCCAAAGTCCCTTAAAACACCCACAAACACACACAGTCCTTCCTTCCCACCTTTGCCCAGTCTGGGGTACCATATCTCAGGAGAAGAAATAGAAGTCCAGGGGTCGGGCAGCCCCAGGTTCTTCCCAGTAATCCGTGCTCGGCTGGTAGTCCTCCCTTGGTTCTCGGCACCATCAGCTGTGTCACTGGGATCTCCAGTTCTTATTCCGAAAACCAAATGACACCTTCTCATGGGCCACCAGCAAGAGTCCTTTCACCCCTTTCCTTCCTGCAGTGTCTCCTGCATTATTCCAAACTGCTAAGAGAGAGCTCGGCATCACTGCTACATCTTGCTTTCTGGCTTCCTCACCTGCATGGCAAAGGGAGACCCAAAGCCGCATGATTCTCTCCTGCCAAAGCTGCGTGGCAATTTTCTGCTAAAGCCACATGGCAGTTCTTGTCATGGCTGCTGCCCCTGGGTTTAAATCCCAGCTCTAATCTTCCTCTGCAGCCCCATTACTGACTCCTCCCACAATCAGCTACACTTGCCTGCACTTCCACATTTTCCAGCTTTTCTGGGTTGCCATAATAAGTCTGGGCAGGCATGGCCCCCATGGCTTGCCCATGGAGCCAATCATCTCCAAGCTCTCACACGGGCTCTGTAACCAGGGGGAGTTGCCTCCCAATTACATCTTGGGTGGAAGTCACTCCCTTCTCCCTGGCTCAAAGCAAAGCCACAGCTATTTAACATATCTATGAAACCAGTTAAAGGTTATAGATATGTTAAATGACTGTTCTAGAGGTTATCTGCAAAACTGTTGCTATGCAAAACAACTCAGTGGCCCTACTCCATGTATCCCATCCCCCAGCTCAGACTTGTGGGGGTGAGGACATCCCATATTTTTAATATTTTCTGGACACCCTGAGTTCTGGACCCCATTGCAAATCCTTTTTGGGGCCCATGGCACCACCCTCTTACACAGGTATGATGCACAAGACTGCAGGAGTCCAGCTGGACACTTTTTTGAGGATGCTGTGGCTGGCCAGCAAAGGGAGCAAGCTCACCACAGCCCAAGGCCCAGGAGCCCCAGGGAGAAAGGTAGGTGGAAGCCCAGAATTCTGAGTCTCCTGGCACTTAATAGTTTTCTAGGGAGTGGGCACATTTGTGAGTGACAGATTCAGCCCTGAGTGTCCCTCCACTTTCCCTCAGCCCTGAGCCCAGCCTTGCATTTTCTGAAGAACTGTTCTTTCAGGTACTTACCAAGCCTTCTCCTGACTTGCAAATGGGCAAAGCAAGGTTAGGACTTAATGGCCCAAAATAGTTTCCAGGGACCCTGGAATGGCTGTGGAAGGTTTTCTTAGGCTCTGTCAAGGAAGAAAGGCCAATCAGCCACAAAGTTACGCAGTATAAAGTTTTATTGGGGTTTGTGCACCCAGGCAAGATTCTCTGGTCCGCAGAGTGAGGCTGGAGAAGTCACACCCAAGCAGGGAATATGGCGGGGTTTTATTCTGGTTGGCTCTCTCTGTGGGAGCTGGGGATTGGTCCCCATTGAACAAAGTGGCAATATATCATTGGTGGCTCAGGTTGCTATGCGGATAGAGCCTGCCCTTTCGGCTCTCTGGGTTGACCTCAGCCGTTTTTTCCGGGTTGTAGTTCAGCCACCATTTTGTCCTACTGTTACCGAACAAGAGGTCTAGGGGGTGGGGGGTGGAGGGGCAATATCTGGCCCACCTAGGGATGCCAAATATTGCTACACAACAGGCCCCCCCCCCAGGCAGAATACTAATATCTACTGGGCTCTTCTGTCTGCCGCCAATTGGAAAGACATCTCTCAATGCCAGAGATTTGTGAAAAGGAAACAAAATATTTAATGCTATTTAGGCCTAACACCTCCACTAAAATATCAGAGTCCTTTAGGGTATACACCTACACCCACACAGCACTCCCTTCTCCCACTGTCCCAACTCCGGGTACCGTAAATCACGAAAAGAGCACATGTCTGTGTTGCAGGCCACTGGCACCATCAGCTGTGTCACTGTGCAGGATCTCTCTCTAGTTAATCCAAAGTACTGTGGTACCCTCACATGGTGCACTGGCAAGAGTTCTTTGTACCCAGTTCCAGTCAAAGTCTCTGTTGCTTTCCAGTCCACTCGGCCAAAGGGGGCACCCCAAAGCGTGGGCCTCTTCTACCAAAGCTGCAGGGGTTCATATTCCACCAAAAGCATGTGGCTTTCTTCTTCACCTGGCTGCAGGGATCTCCATTCTGGCAAAGCTGCGTGGTTTTCCCTTTCACCTGGGCAGTTATTGCCTTATGTCCTGGAGCCCATCTTTTCCAAGCTCTAACGCAGGCCTTTTCACTCGGGGGCACAGCCCCTCGTTACATCTTGGATACCCACCACTCCCTTCTCCCCAGCTCGAAACTTGGCCAAAGCTATTTAATGTATCTATGAAGCCAGTTAAAGTTATAGATATGTTAAAAAATCATTTCAGAGGTTAGCTGCAAAACTGTTGCTATGCAAAACAGCTCTCAATGGCCCTGGTCCATTTGTCCCTTGGGGGGGGTGAGGACATCTTATATGTCTCTCCAATATTCCTATACACTTTGAATTCTGGACACCGTTCCAAATCTTTTTACCCCCCCCCCTTGGCCGCACCCTGTATCACTACCCCACCTTCCTGACCAGCTGGGCTTCTGGTGTTTCTCACCTAGACCTCCAAGCCTCCTTGGAGAGACCTCCATGAACTGCGTCACTAAAAATGAAAGGTGTAGAAGAATAATTATGGGCAAAGATAACCCTTGCAATAATTGAACAGAAAGCAATCTAAGCCTCCACTAATATTACTGCTGCTGCTACTGCTGTTTACCAATCAGGAATTAGCATCCTGCTGCCCTCTGCCACCCTCTGGGCAAAATTCTAGAGGCAAAGGTTTGGTGATAAAGGAAAGGAGTCTTTATTCTAAAGCTTCCCAGTTTTGGAGTAACAGCTTTCCACATGCATTAGTCACTTAAGCCAAACTCACTCTTTAGTTACAGCTTTAATCACTTAAACCTAACAATTAAGGCTAAGCTCTTAACACCTGAGTTCTCCTGTCATTCCCTGTTAGTTTTAATTTTCTTATTTCTATAGGGTTAGTTTACAAACTAAAACAACATGAGATGCAAAAGCAACACAATTTTGTAAGAATGGCAGACTTCTGCCTCAGGGCCTGTCCCCTCAAAACACCCAGAGAAGAATAGCCCTGCCCCCCTTTGGCAGCCCAGCCAGACCCTGGGCTGTGCCTGGAGTTTCTTCCATCCAAAAATACCATCAGTTGGGAAATGCAGCCAGCCACAGCATAACCATCCAGATATCCTCGAGGAGGAAGAAGGCCAGAGAGAGGCAGCCTGAGAGCCCTTCTTTTCTTTCAAATCTTCTGGCCCATAAGCAATCTTCCATGTGCTCTGAAGGCATTCAGCTTCTCAGCCAATCTTGTCCTAGGCTGTTTACCATTACCCTGGGCAAACACCTCCTAGGACCCCTCTCTAACCCTCGTTATTCCTCCCCAGTGATCTGATCAGGTCTCTCAGTATCACAGCTACTACTAATAATAAATTGTAGACCCACCAAATGATGAAATATTACTTAGCCATTAAGAATACTGTCTTTAGCCCTGGCTGGTGTAGCTCAGTGGCTTGAGCACCAGCCTATGAGATAAAGGGTTGCCAGTTCAATTCCCAGTCAGGGCACATGCCTAGGTTGCAGGCTGGGTACCCACCCAATAGGGGGACACATGAGAGGCAACCACACATTGCTGTTTCTCTCCCTCTCTTTATCCTTCCCTTCCCCTCTCCCTAAAAATAAATAAAACCTTTTTAAAAAAGAATTCTGTCTTCAAAGGATACAAAGGATATTTAATGACCTGGCATAGCAATCATAATATAATGTGCTATGTGCTAATTCTTCCCCCTTTGTCCCTGCAGAAGCATTTTCTGCTTTGTTGTGCACCCCAGGAAGTCAACCCCAGCAGACTGCTCTATCCTGACTCCCTTGCCTCCCAGCTGAATTGGATTCAACCACTGAGGACTCCAGCAGGAGATGCAAGGGTAGGAGGAGGGAGAGGTCGGGTTGTCTTCACTCTCCTTGTCTCAGCACCTCTAGGACTGTGGCTGCTGCTGGGCATCCCTACTTGAAGCCCACGGCTTCCTCTGGGCTCTGGTACCATCATTTTACTTTCTTGCCCTTTCAGCCAAGGTGGTAATGTTGGGGGAAATTGGTAGCTATTTTAAAATATAGCACAGCAATTAGGGGACTGTTTTTACAGCCTGGATGTTTAACAGCCCAGTGATTTACCTTGTTTCTTCTAGCTTATCACCTGCATACCAGAGATAGTGAAGCGCTCTGCTTTCTGCTTCTGTAAATTATCTCCCGCTTTGGTCTGAAACACAGGCCTCCCCCCCACTCTATAAAACGGCTACTTTCCCTTTGTTCGGGGCTCAGAATTTGGAGACTGATTCCTATGGGCCCATACACGTTAATAAACCTCATACTCCAGAAACCCTCGGTGTCTGGTTGCTTCATTTTCCTGCAACAGTAACAGCTCCCTGCTATGGCCAGCTCCTGGGTGCCTCAGCATCATTTGCTGGACCCCTTCAGCTTATCTGCATTTCAGTAAATCACCCTTCACTAAATGACTCTTCATTTGAGCCATCAGAATAAGTGCTGTTTCCTGTCAGGACTCTGACTGTTAACATGTTAAATGAAAAGAAAAGAACACAAAGCTTTGTATAGAAGAAAAGACCAGACACTTTATCTGCACTGTTCCCCTGAACCCTCACAGCACTGGAATGGAGTGCAGTTGAAAGGAGCATTGGTACCAGATTTGAATTTAGAAAGCGTTTGAAGGGATAGTCTAACATTGTCGTAGTTAAAAGGAAAGAATGTGCTGACAAAGGAAAGTTAAAAAGGTACACAACATTTACTTCATTTTAAAATTGCCATAAGTTACAGATTGTATTTTTTTAATGCATAATATTTTAATTCTTTAAAGAATGTGTTTCTGAGGAGAGGAGGAGGAGGCTGCTTGGTAAAGTAGGCCACAGGAGCTCAGATGACCTGATTTTTTTTCCCTGCACAAATTCTAACCCAGCTCAGAATAGGAGGGAACTTAATTTCTTAGAATCCTAGCGCCACCACTCTGTGACCTCAGTTTTTTTAATCTGTGAAACGATCAGATTAATACTGACCATAAGGGTCATTGTGATGATGATGAGACAGTGTATAAAAAGTGTCTGGCCCTGTGCCCAGGTCTCTACAACTGTGATTTCCCCTCTATCCTTCAACCATGTCAAGAGAGGAAATGTTACTGCTGTGTCTGCCGGGTAAAGAAGAAATGAGGTGTGAGAGACAAAAGCTTTATACTGTGACCTAATGTCCAGCACACGATAGCAGCCCTTAATAAATAGTTGACAAACCAGTGAAGGAAAAATAATATCTTACCCAGATCTTCTCTCCCCAGGTCGCACTGCAGACAACTCTCCATAACCTCATCTCTTTCCCCAAAGGATCTTTATTCTCTGTCCCATTGTATTAGTTTTTTTTATTGCTGTGTAAACAATTTCCACAAACTTAGTGGCTTAAAGCAACACACATCATCTCAGAGTTTCTGGGCACAGACTAGCTGGTACTGCTGCTCGGGTGATAGGCTGCAATCAAGGCACTGGCAGGGCTGCGTTCTTAATCTGAAGGCTTGACTGGAGTTGGTCCCAGACGCAGACACAGGCAGTAGACTCTCAAGATCACACAGACTGATTCAGCTTGCTGACAGAATTCATCTCCTGAGACGTAGGATGAAGGTCCCTGTGCTCTTCCAGCTGTCAGCAAGAGCCCCTCTCAGCACCTAGAGGCTGCCTACAGTTCCTTGCCAACTGGCCATCTCACCACATGCAGAGTCAGCATAGAAGAATCTCTCGCCAGTCTGCTCAGAGCTGTGTGTATGTAACACACACATATATGGTCACCTCTGTCATATGTAGGCATGCCTTGGAGATAATGCAGGACCACTGCAATAAAGCAATATTGCATTAGACTACGTCACATAAATTTTTGTTGGGAACCTTACACCTGGCTTCTAGCTAAAAACATTGCATTGATTACAGGAACCTGTGCGCTCCACAAAGCCAATCGCTACAGCACATGAGTGTACCACGAGTACCAGTTGCACCCAAGTAATCAATAAGCGGGCCCCTTCTTTGTCTCAAGCTAGCCAATAGCAACACCTAATCTCCTTCCTCTCCCTCCCCCCTATATATATACCCAGTTCGGAAAAATAAAGTTTGCAGCTTGATCAGAATCTTTTGTCTTGCTGCCATTCTTCGCGCCTCTTGTCCCCCCAACTCATTTGTTCTAGGTAGGTGGTCGAGCCCCGGTTGATTGCTCCGCGGGCCGGAGCAAGTGGCGCCCAACGTGGGGGCCCGATAGCCGCCGGAACAAAGCCGCGGGAACAAAGCCGCCGGAACAAAGCGCCATCCCCGCCAGTGACTTCCCCGCACAGATTGGATCGCCGCGACTACTCGACCGCGAGACAGATCCAGGAGCCCCTTCCCCTCCACGGTGAACTCGGCCAGGTAAGGCCCCCAATCATGGGACAAGCATGTTCACAAAGTGATATTTTTATAAGTCAATTAAAGCAAACTCTCAAGGTGCGAGGAACTCGAGTTAAGAAAAAGGATTTAGTTTTATTTTTTGACTTTATATTCAAAATGTGCCCCTGGTTCCCCCAAGAGGGACGATTGACCCGTAGTGTTGGAACCGGGTCGGAGATTGCTTACGACTATTATCGAATCTCTGGCCCCGAGACCGTCCCTATCACCCACCGCCTTCAGTTATTTTAATCTTATTAAAGAAATCTTAGTCACTCATGGGCATTCTCCGGATGTCCAGAGCCTCTGTAAAGAGGGACAAGAAGTTCTAAAAAATCAATCCTGGTCCCCCTTGAGGGCCCCTTCAGCCCAAAATCTCTGTAAAGAGGGACAAGAAATTTCAAAAAATCAATCTCAGCCCCCTTCGAGGGCCCCCTCAATTTGCCCCTCAATTTCTATTAACATAGAGGAAGAGATTAAAAAACCCCCTAACCCTTCCCGTAATTCCTCAAATAACCATGTCGACCAATTAAACCCAGCAGAAGAGGCCGAACTCGAAAAAGAGGCAGCTTCTTACAATAACCTTGACTGGCCTCCTCTCTCTTCTGCCCCCTTACTTAAAGATCTCCCAGCTTTTCAGCCGCCCCCCTATGCACCGTCAAACCTACCGCCTGCAGCCACCCGTATTCTGGCCCCCATTCTAAACAACCCCGAACCACCGACAATCCACCAAAAACCCCTTCTCCAAAAAACCTCCATTCAAGAAGCCTTAATTCTCATTTGAGAAATCAAGGCCGTGGCTAAAGAATTCACTGATTTAACCATATCCACCCCCCACTGAATTACTAGCTCTCCCCAAACCGCGGGGAGTAGACCTAGATACCCAGACTGCTGACATTTTAATAGCCACACATCAACCTCTTAACATATCTAACCCTTACCTAGCCGAGGATTGCTGGTTATGTATGAGCCTAGGCACCCCCATGCCTTTAGCTATTCCTGTCAATATATCCACCCTTAATAAATCACAGCTACAATGTAACCCTAGTTTACCTTTTAGAGTACAACCTACAATATTCCCACCCTCCCCGTGCTTACAAGGCATAGCTCAAAATAATAGCTTCGACATTCCCGTTGGCTTTATAGAATTTACTAGTTGTAGCAGCATAACCAATTATAGTAACCCCCTTTGCCCAGGTCATGGACAAATATTCGTTTGTGGAAACAACCTGGCCTTTTCAGCCTTGCCCGCTAACTGGACCAGGCTATGTGTCTTGGCTACCTTACTACCAGATATAGATATTCTCCCCGGAGACGAGCCTGTCCCCATTCCCAGCTTAGACCATATTGCGGGGTGACAAAAAAGAGCATTAACATTCATACCCTTATTAGTTGGATTAGGCGTCTCTGGAGCAGTTGCCACAGGGACTGCAGGATTGGGAGTCGCAGTCCATTCATACACAAAGCTCTTTAAACAACTAATTGATGAGGTCCAGGCTCTGTCCAGTACCATTAGTGATATCCAAGACCAAGTAGACTCCCTAGCAGAAGTTGTCCTTCAAAACAGACGAGGTCTAGATTTACTTACTGCAGAACAGGGAGGTATCTGTTTGGCTTTACAGGAACACTGCTGCTTCTATGCCAACAAATCAGGCATCGTCCGAGACAAGATAAAACAGTTACAAGAAGACTTAGAAAAAAGAAGAAAGGAACTTTCCAAACACCCCCTTTGGGGTGGACTCAACGGAATTCTCCCCTACCTCCTTCCCCTCTTAGGATCTTTAGTTTCTATCACCCTCATCCTCTCCTTTGCCCCCTGGATTCTTAGACGTATAACCAACTTAGTCAAAGACCAACTTAACAGTGTACTAGGAAGACCTATTCAGGTGCACTATCAACAATTAGAAATGCTGGAACATGGAGCGGACTCTGAGCCGTACAGCCGCTGGGGTGCTAGCCCACGATTCCTGCCAGGTTCCCCTCCTGCAGGAGCAGCATAACCCTCGAAGGTATGCTTCACAGCCAAGTAGCTGTGATAGACACCGCTGGGTGCAAGGCAAAGCACTGCAAGGAGAGGCCTGTACATACGGCCACTTCGAGTCTCCTGAGAGGTGAGCTGACTTGCAAAGAGGTTGGTACCCAACTCCTCTCCTCCCAAAAGGTACCCTAAAGCTCAGAATGAGCCCAGGAGGAGTCAGGCCTCTGCCTCCCCCAGCCGGTTAAAGTCTACCCCTACCTACATTCTCCTCGCCCTCAAAGTAATAAAAAGGGGAGCAGATGTTGGGAACCTTACACCTGGCTTCTAGCTAAAAACATTGCATTGATTACAGGAACCTGTCTTGCGCTCCCAAGCCAATCGGCACAGGCACATGAGTGTCCACGCAGTACCAGTTGCACCCAAGTAATCAATAAGCGGGCCCTTCTTTGTCTCAAGCTAGCCAATAGCAAGCAACCTAATCTCCTTCCTCTCCCTCCCCCCTATATATATACCCAGTTCGGAAAAATAAAGTTTGCAGCTTGATCAGAATCTTTTGCTGCCATTCTTCGCGCCTCTTGTCCCCCCAACTCATTTGTTCTAGGTAGGTGGTCGAGCCCCAGTTGATTGCTCCGCGGGCCGGAGCAAATTTTTGGTTTCCCAATGCATATAAAAGTTATGTTTACACTATGTTGTAGTCTATTAAGTGTGCAATAGCATCATGTCTAATAAAACAATGTACATACCTTAATTTAAACGTGCCTTATTGCTAAAAAATGCTAACCATCATCTGAGCCTTCGGTTCGTCACAATCTTTGCTGGTGAAGGGTTTTACCTTCAATTTGTAAAAAATGCAGTAGCTGCAAAGCACAATAAAGTGAAACACAATAAAACAAGATGTTTTACGCCTCTAATGTAACCTTATAAGGGGAGTGACAGTCCATTTTCTTTGCCATATCCTATTGGGTGGAAGTGAGTCCCGGGTCCTTCCCACGCTCAGTAGGAGAGGGTGGGAATTATACAGAGTGTGACTCACTGGGGTCAGAGTTTGGGAACCACACCTCTCCCCTCAGAGTCCTGTTATCCTTTGGGTGATGAACAAACACGTATTATCCTTCCATGAATACTATTTGCATTTTTATCAGGACATTCAGGAAATAACATTCTTTATCCCAAGATAATTGTGATAATAGCAGGTATACTGGTTATGTTTGTTGCTGGTTTCCTTTGGGTTGACAGTGGAAGAGGTTGTCTCGCCCCAGGAAGAAGCCGTTATACTCTTCAGATTCACTACTCCCTTATCCACATTGGTTCACCCAGTTACTGGCATATATTTCTTGAACATCTGCTGTGTACTATACATAGAAATCATGCTTCTTGTCTCTTCCTTGGTAGCCAGCTTACTTACTTACTTCTTTTCCTTACTTCTGAGTGAAAGCATTTCTTTGCTTTGAGTCAAGGTATGTGTTCAATTGCAAATCACATAAAACCCTTCAGTCCCTTCTGTGGCTAATTAAGTAAGGGATCTATTTGAATCACCTAACAAGAAGCCCAGGGGTAGGCAGGCCAGGGCTGGTGCAGCTGCTCAAAAACATCATCATTATTCCAGACTCCCTCTTGCTCCAGCATCTAACTTTAGTCATAGTCACAAGCCTGCTGCTACTTCACCAGGCATTGCATCCATGTCTTACACAGGCAGAAGCAGGGAAAGCAATGAGACTTGCCTTTTTATTCTGAAAGGCTCACCTTCCCCAAGGACTTCCAGCTACATCTTATTAGCTAGAACTTGATCAGATGGCCACCAGTAACTCCAAAAGAACTAGGGAGTAAAATTTTAAACTGGGCACTTTGCCAGCGGAAGCAAACTCAAGGTTCTGTTACTAGGAAAATGGGAGATGGATTTAGGGTAGGTCATCAGTAAGACCACTGTGAGATCTTAGGCCTAATCTCCATGGTCCACAGCTGATAGTTCTGCAGTGGTGGCAGTTGATTCTTTCTGGGACCTTTTCAGCAGGCTATGCTAACACAGAGAGGCTCTTGGTTTATTTATCAGAAAGGCATTACCTGAGTAACCAGCAGCTGCTGGAAAATGGAACTAGTGCTCTTCTACCCCAAGAGCCTGCCATTCAGAACTTGGTAGGGTAAAAAGGGGTTTCCATGGCCAGCTTCCATGCTTTAGGGTAAACAGTGCTTTAGGGTAGAGATCAATTTTCCTTCCTTTAAAAAACACATACACACAAAAGTTGAGAGAGTCCCACACAAGCCCTAAACCTGTTTGCCCTCAGGCCCATTCCACTTGCCCCCTCTCTGCTCTGCCTTGTGAAAGGCTGACCCCTGATAGCTTCCTTTTGATTGTAGGTTATGCTTCACCGAGAGGGAGCACTGGCATGAGGTTGGAGGATGGGAGGAAGGAAGTGGGGTTTCCCCTCCTTTCCACTGTGGGCAGTATCACCACCGCAGCTGTGGCTCCACAGTAACTCCAGCACTCCCCCCACGCCCCTTCCCGCCTGCCACCACCCCCACCACCAAAGGCCTGATGTGGTTTCTACTTTGCTAAGCAACCTAGTTAGTCCCTGGGCTCCAGGGACAGCCCCTTCTTTCGTTGTCCCTCCAGCCGTCCAGCTGGGGGCTGGCAGTGTCTGGCTCTAATCTCTGGGTTCTCTGCTGGGCTCCTCAGTCTCCCATCTCCTGTGTGACTAATACCCTGTCTCAAATCCCTCTGTTTTAAATATTTAGGTGGTTTTTGCCTCCTCATTAGGTCCTGACTCATACAAAGTGCAATAAACACCCAAACACTCGTCACTTAGATTTAAGAATGATTGCCACTGTGCCTTACTTTATATATTTTTATTTTTGTAGGGAAAAAAATTCCAGACATCACGGTGTTCCTAAATGATTTCAGTATGTATCTCTAAAAAAAATAAGGACATTTTCTTACATAACAAGCATATTTAAATTGTTCCCACCTATGTTCCCACATTAACACACTTAACAAAATGAGCAAGTTTCTAATGGTCATCTAATGTCCAACCCGTATTTAAATTCTCCCAATTGTTCTAAAGGTATTTATTTCACAGTTGATCTGTTCGAATGATGATTTAAACAAGGTCCACGTAGTACATTTGGTAGGTAGGTTTCCTGAGTGGCTTTTCATCTTAAACAGTCCCCCCACCACAAGATGTCACACACATAAACACACACACACACACACACACACACACACACACACTGGGAACACAGCCATACGGAGCTTCTGACTCCCCCGGTCTGTGCCCACGTCTCCCAGAGCCCCTTACACAAACTGTTTCCTCAGCATCAGTCCACAGACTGGCGCAGACCCTCTCCTCCCACACTGAACTCTGGACCCCCACAGACTATAAGTCACTATGCCACAGCTTAGTATTTAACTCTTTTTAATTTTTTCTATAATTTTTTGTTTTGTTTTCCTAATAGTGTGTAAAGCCACATGGAAGCAATAACTAAGCCTCTTGACAAGGGATCTTAAAGCTCATCTCATCTAAGTCATGGCTATTTTTTTAATAGATTTACAAATTCTATATATAATTCAGACATCACTCATTTTACAAGTGAGGAAACTGAGGCCAGGGACATTGCATAATTTATCCAGGGACACACAGCCAGCTGGCTGCACAGCATGTAATCAATCCATCTGCAGTGGATTTCCCACCCAACCATACACCTCTGTCTTCCCATTCTCCTGAAACATAGGATGCTCACTAAACGGCTGTTGCCTAATACACGTATTAAGGCTCTACATCTAATTTGTAATTACTTGAGGTGAGTGAAATTGTGGCTATTTACAGATAGTTGTTGAAAGTAAATGATTGATAGTTTCTGGCTAAAAATCCCACTCTATACTATCCCTTTGAATTTTCAGGGAGTGTTTGACCCACTGGGAACCAGAAGACTTTCGTGATGGCTAATAGTCAGCCAGCTAATCTTAGGGAAAAGAGTCCCCAAAAGAAAATATCGAAATACACTACACTTGTAAATGCACAGAGACAGAAAACAGTTTGATGGCTCCAGGGCCCAGGGAGAGGGAGGAATGGGAGTAACTGACTGATGGGCATAGGGTTTCACTTTGGGATAATGGAAATGTTTTGATATCACATCAATGTAATGGTTGTATAATGTTGTAAATGTACTGAATACCAATGAATTTTTCACTTTAAAGTGGTTAATTGTGCTACGTGGGTTTCAGCCCAATAAAAATAAATGTAGTACACTTAACAGAATTAATGTCTCAACTCAGCTCCTCTAGAACCGCACCCCAGCCTTCCCACCATCTCAGACTATGTAAGTGGAAGATGAGATTTGAGGTAGGGGAAGCACTGCATGCGGACTACTTTGGCTCTTCCCCTGTCAGTCAAGTGAAGCACTTGAAGAGGATCACACTTTCGTATCGATCAGAGGTGCCTGTTAGAAGGATATTCCTGGGTTGGAGAGAGGCTTTGGGGCAAGATGGAGAGGCTGCAATAGCACCGCTTGTGCGCCCGAGCAGCATCTGTCAGTATCACGGGACAGGAGGTTTCCGGGGCTGTCCTGCCAGCACCACCTCTCCCCTAGAAAGCCAACCTGGGTAAAGGGACTGCAGCTGTCAGAGGAAGCTGAGGAGAGGCAGAAGGAGGGCCCCACAGTTATTCCTCTTGGGAGATAGCATTTGGACACCTGACATCCTGAGAACAGCAATAGAGAACCCACAAGACCCACAGAAGTTGTGATCACATGCCAGTAAAGTGAAAATATTCTTATCCTCTGCCCCACTCCTTCAAGTCCCCAAGCACAGGAAGAGAAAGGAACCAAAAGGGTGAGGAGAGCTATGAGGAACAGCCTCACTCCCCCTCACACCCAGGCTCCCGGCTAAGGGCAGGCTAGTGCTGGGAGGAAGGCAGGCAGTGGACATTGCATTATATTCAAGATGTAAGATACTGAAAAGGAACTAGACTAGGTAGATTTTGTTGGTTTGTTCTTTAATACTTGAAAGCAACCAAAAAAGTTCTGGGGCCAGCCCAAAATTTTATTAAGAATTGCCAGAAAGATATTGATATAAATCTCTAAAAGATTTAGAGAAAAAAAATAAAACCATTTCATGTTTATGTCCCATGGAATTCAACTGTTGCTTAGTCTGAGTCTGTTTGTCATCTGTAAAGTGAGAAAAGTAATGTCTTCTTGTCGGGCAGTTGCAAATGTTCAATGGAATAATTAATATTTGTAAAGCACCTGGCACATAGGCAGCCATAAAATGAGAAATGGAGCAGCAGCTTTCAGAAAGCAGGTAAATTTTCTTGGCAGAAACACCCATATCCCGAAGAAGCTAATACTTTTGAACAAGGCTCAGCTTGTCTCATCCCTTGGGACTCGAAATATGGATAATTTTTCCTCCTAAGGAAGGCTTCTTTTACTGATTGAAAAGCTGCACAGAGAAAAGACCGTATGAGGACACAGTGAGAAGGCTACCACCTGCAAGCCAAGGAGAGAGGCCTCAGGAAGAAACCACATCAGCTGACACCTTGATCTTGGACTTCTAAGCCTCCAAAACTGTGAGAAAATAAATTTTTGTTTTTTAAGCCCACCAGTCTATGATATTTTGTTATGGCAGCCTGAGCAGACTGATACAGTCAAAGATGTTTTTTGTTCAGTGGAATATAGATAGAAGTGACAGCTACTATCTGAAGTCTTATGGACCAAAATTAATTTTAGAATGTAATAATAAGAATAAAGGCCCCGCCTGGTGTGGCTCAGTGGATTGAGTGCCAGCCCACAAACCAGAGCGTCACCAGGCCAGTTTGATTCCCAGTTAGGGAACATTCCTGGGTTTCAGGCCATGTCCCCAGTAGGGGGTGTGCTAGAGGCAACCACACATTGATCTTTTACACTCCTTTCTCCCTCCCTCTCTCTAAAAATAAATAAAATCTTAAGAAAAAAAGCATTACCCTGGCTGGGTGTCTTTGTTGGAGCATTGTCCCACACACTGAAAGTTTGCAGATTTGATTACCAGTATCGAGCCTGCAAACTGTGCCCCAGGTACCTAGGTTATGGGTTCAGTTGGGGCGTATAGGGAGGCAACCAACTGATGTTTCTCTCTCACATCAATGTTTCTCTCTCTCTCCCCCTTTCTCTCTCTCTAACTAAAATCAGTAAACATATCATTGGGTGAGGATTAAAAAATAAATAAATCAGTGGTCTCCAAAGTGTCTAGTTAAATGGATTTATGGATTATAAAAAAATTAAAAGAATAAAAGCATTTATCTGAGCACAAAGAGCTGTTGCTTAGGAGACACAGATTCAGGAAGCAACCTAAATTGTGCTCTGCAGAAACAAAGGAGAGGCTACCTTTTATAGAGAAACTTGCAGTCCATAGCTCCCATTTTGGTTTCTTTCATACAAATGAGGTTTCCAAATCATGTAGGTGTGATTGGTTCAAATTGTGCAGTTCTTGTTGGTCAGTATAGATGCAAATAAGTATACAATTTTGCAGTTCTGATTGGATGGGGGAGGTCTCAGTCCACTGGTTGAAAGATAAAACCAGGAATTTTCTTATAGTGGTTCATTCTTGCACTGTAAACAGGCAGGAAATAGCATAGGAAGCTGAGAGCTCAGCCTGTGGCTTTTCCCAACATGCAGTGTGTGAGAGTCCTCGCTCAGCAACAGCAACTAGACTCTGGTTATGAATTTGGGCCCAGGTAACCATGAGAAGATCATTGTGACATATGTAATTCTTCTCAGGGTTCACAACCTCAAGAAGCATCATACATTTCTGCCCATGATCATGTGCCCCTGCCACTTGCCATGAAAAGGGCATGCCCTGGGCACCCACTGGCCCAAGGAAGAGCAGAGAATGTGGAGCAGATGTCAGCCTAACCAGCAACATCAGCCTGAGGTCAAAGCCAGGAGTCCACAGCCTGGACCTCAGCCTGGTCCAGGTGCCTTACAGCCAACCACAGGCCCATCTGAAAGAAGTAAACACTTACTGTTCTACACCACCGAGGTTTGACAAAGTCGTCAACAAAAAACAAAGAAAAATAAGAAAAGAAAAGAAAAACTTCCTCATGGATCTGCTGTGAGAACTGAATGAATAATATGTGAAGAGACTGGTATTTTTATAGTGAAGAGATCAAGCCTCATTCAGTCAAACTGGAGAAATAACCAGTGACATCCTCTGAACAGTGGTCACAGAATGAGTGTTCATTAAAGATGATGAGGAGAGTGAGGAACCTGGATTACAAAATATTTTCAAAAGGATCAGCTGTCTTACTTTCAAATTACATACATAATTAATACTCATCAGAGTTCAATACTATGAAATGTTCCCTGGCAGGAACTGGCTCTCCCACTGGTCTCATGACGTCCCCTCTGCAAATTTTACTTTAGACCCACAAAGGAATTCCTCTTGCTGATTGCTAAGTTTGGTCACCTTTCATATTACTGGGGCCCAAATTACAAATAGGGCTTTTGGTGTTCTTATTATACCTTTCCCCTTCTCTCACCCTGCCCCTCAACTTTGGGACTGTACCTCGTTTAATCAAATCTTCACCATGGTGCTATGAGGTAGCTATTATTGTCCCCCACTTTACAGATGAGAAATCTGAAGATCAGAGAAGCAATTTGCTAATAAGCAGTTGAGGTGGATTTGGGAATCAGGTTTGTCTGACTCCAAAGCATATGGCCTCCTGGAAATGGAGTCTGTGGTGTGCTGCCAGAAGTTGGCATAATGAGGGCTTGATGGGACAGAGATGTACTCCACTGGTGACATATGAAAAAAGAATTACACAGAAGGTGAAGCAGGAGCTGAGCTGTGAAAGACAGATGGCTGCTCGCCAGATCAGGAGGAAGGAGGGAAAAGTCCAAAGGGCTCTCAAGAAGGAAAGAAGCTTAGAAGCAAAGGCCTAGGGGCAAATCTGACAAGGGTAGAATGGGTAGGGCAAAGTGAAGGAGAGGGTGAATTCTCTGAATATTTCTCTGAAAGTGTCCCTTTTCTACATTTTAAAAAAATGGAATGTGTTTATCAGTGGTGTGCCAAGTGGAAGAAGTGGGGACAATGATCCACCCTACTGCAGGTGATAAGGGATCTATTGTCTGTTACAGAACTTAAAACCAATAAAACCATTTACTATGGGCTGAATTGTGTCCCCTCCCCAAATTCATATTTTAAAGCCCTGTTCCCCAGTATGACGGTATTTGGAAAAATGGGACCTTTGAGAGGTAATTAGATTTTGATGAAGTCATAAGGATGGGGCCCCCATAATGGGATTAGTGTCTTTATAAGAAGGGACACTAGAGAGCTTTCTCAAAGTCTCTCCTCTCTCCTCTCGCCTCTCTTCCTTCTCCCCTGTACCCCTGCCATCATTCCCCCATGCCCCAACCCCCCATCTCTACCTTGTGAGGACGCAGCAAGAAGGAGGACACAGCAAGAAGGAAGCTATCTGCAAGTCAGAAAGAGGACCTTCGCCAGAAACTGAATCTGCTGGCACTTTGATCTTGGATTTCCAGCCTCCAGAATTGTGAGAAATAAATACCTGTTGCTTTAGCCACCCAGTCTATGGTATTTTGTCATGGTAGCCTAAGTAAAGACACTACTAAAAGTCAGTCTGCCTTTTATTACTAGCATGCACCGGCAATTCTGAAGAACATCAGTGATAAAGTATTTTCCTACAGCCTAAATCACTCCAGCACTCCCCTCATTGGTACATGTCTGGTTGACATGACTCTTGTTAAGACTATGATAAAAAGATGCCCTGGCTGGTGTGACTCAATGGATTGAGTGCCAGCCTGGGAACGAAAAGTTTGTCAGTTTGATTTCTAGTCTAGGGCAGATGCCTGAGTTGTGGGGCAGGTCCCCAGTGAGTGACCTGTGAGAGGCAACCACACACTGATGTTTTTCTCCTTCTCTTTCTCCCCCCCTTTCCCTCTCTAAAAATAAGTAAATAAAATATTTGAAAAAAATTTTTAAAAAATATTTGAAAAAAATCTATGATAAAGAGATATTACTGGAATTATCAAGAAAGCAAGGAGTAGTTTGTTGAACATGTGACTAAAATGTCAGTAAGTAAATTTCATAAGTATATGTATAGTAAATTAGCATTTATATAAGGTCTAAAAACATACAAAACAATACCATATGTTATATGGGCCATTACCTATATAACACAGGTTATATATGTATGTGTTATATATATGTTTTATATATATATAAAAAGCATAAATACTTTCCTAGAAATACCACCAAATTTAAGAGAGTGGTTTTCTCTGATGGGGAAAGTTGAAGGGGGTAAAAAATGGTCCATAGACATAAAGGTAGCATTTCATTCCATGAAACAGGTGGTTTATTATTCTATTCCCCATACATTTTTGTATGATGTAAGCATTGTATTAAAAAGTATACATTAATTAGTCTAGGAACTTGCCTTCCCCTCCATGCTGTGGCAGGCCCACCACCAGACTCAGTCTCTGCTTTCTAGGACCTGGCTTCTCTCCTGGCCTAGAGGTATGAGTAAGCTTGGTGCTTTAGGGAACAGCAGGTAGCTCAGGATGTCTGAGCCAAGGATGTGGTAGGGGACGAGGCAAGGGATGTATGTGACTGAGCAGTTGAGCTGTGGCCGGGCCACAGAGAACGTCCGGCCCCCTATTGGAGAACTTGGGCTCTGTGTAGAGGGAAGTAACTAGAACAAATGAGTGGCTTAGCAACAGGGAGATGGGGTGACATTGGGAGCACATGAGGCAATGAGAGTGGGGTCTGCAGGGGTGGAAGGGATGTGGAAAGACGGGGTTGTTTAGGAGAAACAGGGCATATCTGGCCCCATGGCTGGTCTGCTAGAGGTTGGTAGCTGGTTCCAGCTAGAGGTGAAGTTTTCCCGAGTAAAAATGGAAACAGTTGGCAATTGCTATTTATAAAAATAACTACAAAGGCTTGACAACCCAGAGAGAATGTTGAAAGAGTAAATTGAGGGCTGTTGGGGAAATGCTCAGTGCTTCTCATCTTCAAAAGCATTTTCAGGCATGAGCTCATGAATCCTCTTCCCAGAGCCCTGAGAGAAATGCAGGGAAGGAGGAAGGTGGGAACAAATGTGGGTGACTTCCCAAAAGCAGCCGAAATGGCAGCTGAAGGTTCTATCATGGATGCCACCTGAATGTTCACGTCTTCAATCTGCTCCTCCACCCTGTTCCTCAAATGCAGACTGGTTAGGGGTGTGGATGCACAGCAGCACAGGTAGAAGGGAGGGCAGCCACAGGACAAGCAGAGCTGGACAGGCCTCATCAGCAGCTGGGCTGGGTCACTAAAAGCTGCTAAGATGCAGTCTAGGTGATAAAGACAAGCTGAGGCTACTGGTCAGGAGTCATGCTGGGTGGGGTCCAGGTAGTGGTCTGAGGCCCATGGGACTTAACCAGTAAGTTGGCCCAGGCAAGAGTCAAGGTGCAAGCCCAGTCAGGGAGAGGGTTTGAACCCAGACAAGGCGATAAGGGAGGGTAGAGAGAAGACAAGAAATGTGTGTCCCCCTACACTTGGAATGAGAGTTGCCTCATATGAATGCAGGAGCCCAACCTCTTGTTCAATTGTTGTGACTCTGACAAGCATAAAGCACAAAGGCTATTAGCACTCTCTCACAGAGGGAGACACCGGGAGCATATCTTACACAGTGGCAGTGGTGGGCTTTGAACCCAGATCCCTTTGCACGAATCTCCTTGATCCTGGCGAACTCCCACTCATTGTTCAAGTTTCTACTCAAGGGCATATCCTCTGGAAGCCTTCCTAGACTACCCCAGAGTGAAGAGCAGTTTGTTCCTCTGTGTTCCTGAGCAGCACAGAGCAGTCAGCTTTGAGAGCATGCATCACACTGAGTTGTGAATGGCTCTTTGTGCGTCTCCCACACTCGACTGCATGCCCATGAAGAGCAGACTCTTGGCTTCCTCCTCACTGTCTCCCAGCCCAGCAGCACCAGATTCTTCTGCAACCCTGTGTCTTGGGCTGGCCCAGGTCTCCTGCAGGGTGACCTCTAACTGGTCACATGCCTATGAAGCCAGCCCTGCTCCTAGTGGCCACTCTGTCACCTCCCTGACATAAGCCTTTACCTGTATCTTAGGTCGGACTCCCAGGAAGGAGAAGCTGGTGGGTCAGAATGCACTGCCCAGCGCCCCTGCGGCTGAGGGGCAGGGGGGCCCAACTCGCTGCAAGCAAGGCAGGTACAAGGACTGATGGTTTAGAACAGAGACCAGCTTTGTCCGTGGACAGGCCTGTAACAGTATGGACTGACCATCCAGGTTCCAGGTACCAGGAATTCATCTATGAGCTAAACAGATCACGAGGCCTACATTCCTGTGGGGAGAGAGACAACATGTGATTTCTGAGAGATGTCTGTGCAGCGAAGGAAGGAAAATGGGAATGCAGCAGGGCTGACTCTGAGTCTCCTTAGCCAGGTGGACAGGGAAAGAGATTAGCATGTCCCAGCAGGACTTTCATGCTTGGAAATGTGCTCACAGGGGCCACTCCAATCTGCTGAATATTCAAGCTGTGCACTGCTCAGTGATGGTGCTAACAGGATCTTTACTCCATGAAAATCTGTATCCAGACCTGAGAGTGTTGCTTCAGTCTCATGGCTCAGCACATTTTCTGCAGCCTTCATGGTGGAAGATTATTTCACTACCTTCAACAGAAGGCATATTTGTATGTGTACATATGCTTGAGAGAAATTTACTGAAAAGATGTGGGTACAAGACCAGCTGGCAACATTTTCCAAGCCAGGATCCTCTTAGCAATCTGCCCTAGAGTTCCTGTTTGCCATGCTTGAACCCCAGCTGGGGGATAAATGCAGTGCAAGGAATACACGGGCACATTTGCACTCACCTCAGAGCTCCTTATCCTGCCTAAGGAAGGTGAGTCCTGGCCTTGGAAGGAGGAAAGAAATGAAGACTTTCCATAGAAATGTAGGGTCCAGAGCATAGATTTCACATTCAGAAGTGGAAGAGGGGAATTGAATTATTCAATGATTTCTCTTACATTTCTTTCTAAAAAACATTTTCTAAAAGGCAATTTTTTCAATTATTGTGCCTGCTCAATGGGTATAATTCCTACCATTTTCTCATTACTAATTTTTTTCAAACTTAAAATTTTTTGATGACTTTTAAATATGCCAGGTACAGATGTGCTAAAGAGAGGTGAAGATGGTGAAGGGAGTTGCAAAATGGAAAGTCATGAACTGAGAGGCTATCAAAATGTTACCTCTTCTATCTCCTCCCTCTTCCCCTTTTTCTCTCCTTTCTTTTTGCATCAATTTCTTTTATGGTTAGTATGGAGGAGCCTTTATAAAAGCCCTGGGCAAAAGTGTGCCAGGGGACAAGATAGGCTGGGACCTTTGGCTGGGAAGAAATGGAAAAACGGTGTTGTAGGCAGAATGGTGACTCCTGTCCACTCCAGATGTCCTCATACTAATACCCAGAGCTGTGAGTATGTGAAGTTGCATAGCAAATGGGAGATTAAGATCACTAATCAGTGGCCCTTAAGATAGGGAGATTATACAGGAGGGCCCAATAATCACAAAAGTCCTGGAAAATGGAAGAGAGGGACCACAGTGATGCAATGTTAGAATTTTGAAAATTTTCAAATCTATTAAGAATTTTGAGACAGTGAAAAGTGTCTTCTGAACATGGGGCTCTCTGTGACTGTACTGGCTATATGCGCATGAAGCCAGCCCTGCTCCTGGTGGCCACTCTGTCATCTCCCTGACATAAGCCTGGGTTATTCAGAAGCTTTTATTTGGGCTGTTAGTAGTGGATAAGTCCTTTGTCTGGCCACAGCCACAGCTCCCTTGAATCTGCCCCCCATTACCGACCTTTGCCTCTAACCTGAGACTTTAAAGGAGGATGTGCCTGAAATGTATCAATAGAAGTCTTGTTCTGTGCTCCTGCCTGCCAGACCACCCTCTGAACATTTCCTTCTGCCATTGCTCAGGACTCTTCAGCACCAACAGGTGGGAGCACAAACAGGCCTTGAGAGAGTTCAAATTGTAGGCAGGAGTCATCAGCAGAATTTGTATCTTAAATCAGAGCAAAAGGAATAAAGTGTACTGTTTCTAAAATATTAATGTTTCTGGAGTTTAGAGCATCAGCTTGTGTTCCTTCTTGCAAAACATATATTCTTGCAGAACCATTATCCCTTACCAAGCATCAGTGTCTGGAATTACAGTTAAGCTGATAGAAATTTTGAGTTGTTGCCCCCATTCAGAAGAGTGAAAGATTTAGCCACATGTGGTGCCACACACCCCATCTCCACCAACCCCGAGGTAAGCAACTTGACCAAGGACTGGGGCCCTATTTATAATCTGATGGCTCCGGCTGAAGTGGGCAAGTGCTTGGTTCCAGTCAATGGGATGGGTGACATGGGGCCTTTGACTTCACTGTTTCTTATTGAGGGTTAGATTTTGTTGCCATTTCCCCCAAATCTCTGGACAATTCTTAGCTCTCAAAGGAATGGGGGTCATGTTGCAGAGGAAATTGTCATCTTACTCCCTACTTCTGTGCCGTCCTTGCTATGAGACCAACTTAGCATCTAGTACTTATTGCCAGTCTTGCTGGCAAAGCTCTGATATATTCTGTAAAAGCAGTTTTAAAACTGACATGTGATATCGTGTCTCCCACTTTAATGTGTGAGTGCATCACCTGGCAATCTTGTTAAAATACAGTTTCTGATTCAGTAGGTGGGACATGAGGTTCTGCATTTCCAACAAGCTCCCAGGTAATGTGGGTGCTGCTTGGCCATGGACCACGCTTCGAGTAGTGGGTCTACATACAGAAAAATGCACAAACCATAAGCATACAGCCTGATAATGAACACACCCATGAACCACAACCCAGATTGAGAAATGGAAAATTATACATACCCCAGAAGTTGCCAGTGCCCCCTTCGAATCACTGTTCCCTCCCATCCTCCCAAATACAACAACTATTGACTTCTAACACTGTAGATTAATGTGTCTTGTTTTTGAACACTAGATAGCATGTGCTATGGACTGAATGTTTGTGTCTCCCCCACCCTGAAAATTCATATCTTAAAATTCTACCCCCCAGTGTGAACATATTTGGAGACTGAGCCTCTAAGGAAGTAATGAAGGTTTGGAGTCCTAAGTGTGGCGACCTGGTCCCATAGGATTAGTGTCCTTATAAGAGACAACAGAGAGCTTGTGCTGTCCCTCTTCTCTCTCTCTCTCCCAATCTCCACAGCACACCTAGGAAAGACCAGGTGGGGACGTGTTGAGAAGGCAGCTCTCGGCAAGCCAAGGAAGAGTTGTCAACCAGAACTTTAGATTTCTGCCTCCAGAACCGTGAAAAATAAATTTCTGTTGTTTAAGCCAGCCAGTCTGTGATATTTGGCTATGGTAGCCCTAGCTGACTAACAGAGCAAACCCCGAGCCAGATTAGGATCCAACCTTCACAAGGCATGTGGTCAGGGAAGGTGGTACTCTCCACAGGCACAAACCTTGACTACTTTTAAGCCAAGCATGAATCTTCCATCACCCTTGTTAGTGACTGGTTTAGATGTGCACATGTGGTACAATTCTGACTAATAAGGGAAGTCTGCTACAGGCTTCAGGGAAAGGTTTTTTTTGTTTATGAAAAAGATGCACAGAAATAAAATATTCCTTTGTTTCTGTCTGACGTTGTTCCTGGAATTGTAGCAATCACTTTACAACAATGAAAGAATCTAAATCTGAGGTCCAAAGTCAACATTCTGCCCTGGTCGGGTAGTTCAGCTGTTTGGAGCATCATTCCCCCAAAGTGTTGCAGGTTTGATCCCCAGTCAGGGCACATACCCAGGTTGCTGGTCCAATCCCCATTTGAGGTGTGTATGGGAGGCATAAGATCAATGTTTCCTTCTTACATCAATTTCTCTCTCTCTCTCTCTCTCTCTCACCCTCTTCCTCTCTCTCTAAAATCAATAAAAAATACATCCTTGGGTGCAAATTTTAAAAAAGACTATTTGAAAAAGTAAAGTCAACTTTCTGAGGACCCAGTACTGAAAACTGGGCTGGGACAAAGGTGAGGTGAGCAAAGCACTTGTTGAGGGTACAAAATTTAAGGGGTGTCAAAAATCTCAATAGTTGAGCCCTGGCTGGTGTGGCTCAGTGGATTGAGTGCTGGCCTGTGAACCAAATGGTTGCTAGTTCAATTCCTAGTAAGGGTACATGCTGGGGTTGTAGGTCAGGTCCCCAGTAAGGGGTGTGTGAGAGGCAACCACACATCAATATTTCTCTCCCTCTCTTTCTCCCTCCCTTCCCCTCTCTAAAAATAAATAAATAAAATATTTAAAGAAAAAGACTTCAATAATTGAGGAAAAATGTTTAAAGCAATATTTAAAAAATAAAAGTTAATGCAAAAAAATTATAATGAATGAAACAGCAAACAGTTAAATAAACACAGGAATAGTAATAATGTGGGGATGACCCAAAAGCTTGAGACAAAAGGAAAAGTTAGTAATACAGTACTGATAACATCTTTAAAATGTTGCTATTCTGCCCTGGCTAGTGTAGCTCAGTTTGTTGGACATTATCCTGCACAGTGAGAGGCCGCTGGTTCAATTCCTGGTCAGGGTACATGCCTGGGTTGTGTACCCTCATTCAAGAAGCAGCCAATCGATGTTTCTCTCCTTCTCTTTCTCCCTCCCTTCCCCTCTCTCTAAAAATAAGTAAATAACATATTTTTTTAAATATCGCTATTTTGTTCATTGTGAACTTCTGCATTCACTTTCATTTTAAAAAATACTACATTAGCCCTGGCTGGTGTGGCTTAGTGGATTGAGTGCCAGCCTGCAAACCAAAGGGTTGCTGGTTCGATTCCCAGTCAGGGCACATGCTTAGGTCACCAGAAGGGGGTTGAGAGAGGCAACCACACAGTGATGTTTCTCTCTTTCTCCCTCCCTTCCCCATCTCTAAAAATAAATAAATAAAATCTCTTAAAAATAAATATAGATTAAAATATTGCATTAAATACTATTTAACTTACTGAATTTTTTTGCACCCCCTTACATTTTTCACCCCAGGTAAAATTCACCTCACCTCACCTAGGCCCAGCCCAGAGTGAAAATGAAAACTCTAGAACTGTTTTATTTCTAGACTTTTTATTATGTTGAATAATAAAAGTTCTTATTGTTTAAGTTACTTTTAACTGGGTTTTCTGTTTCTTGCAGTTCAAAGCATAATAACAAATATAAGATCAGTTAGCTGCGAGTGACAAAAACAAATGAAATTGGCTTAACCAGTGAGGAAAGGCATTATCTCATATTTCAGAGAGTCCGAAGTAAGATGGGCTCCAGGAGCAGTTTAATCAAGCCTCCAGCTTTGTTTCTGTCCTGTTCTCCTACACACACTTTCCTCTCTGAGGTCTGTCTGAAGGTCAGGGGTGTAGAATAAAGACCGTACCTAGCTTTGGTCCTGGGTTCCAGGCACAGGGCTTCCAAAACCCTTTCCTGAGTGATGGCAGTGTCTTTGTTTTTCATGGACCCCTTGAATCACACCTGAGTTGATGTTAATGAGATGGCTCAGAATGAGGCTGGTCACCAGAACGACCAAGCATATGATTAGAGGGTTGGAGTTTTGAAGGGAGGGGAAAAGGGCTGGAGATTAAGTTCAATCATTTGACGAATGTTTAATCAATCATACCTATGCAATGAAATTCCAATAAAAATTCTGGATGCCAAAGTTTAAGTTCAGCAGAGCTTCCTGGTTGGGTGGGTGGGTGATGCACCCTGATTCCATGGGGAAAGGACATAGATGCTTCATATTTAGGGTCCTTTCAGACCTTGCCCGGTGTTCCTGTTTTATAGCCTTTATAATAGAATTATAATCATAAGTATAACGCTTTTCTGTGTTTTATGAGACATTTTAGCAAATTATTGAACATGAGGAGTGTTGTAGGAACATTAGAGATTTGTAGCCACTTGGTCATAAGTGCACATGGCTGAGGGTGTGTGTGGCTCAGTGGATTGAGTACTGGCCTGTGAACCAAAGGGTTGCTAGATTGATTCCCAGTCAGGGCACATGCCTGGGTTGCAGGCCAGGTCTCCAGTAGGGGACATGCGAGAGGCAACCACAAATTAATGTTTCTCTCCTTCTCTTTCTCCCTTCCTATCCCTCTCTAAAAATGAATAAGTAAATAAAATATTTAAAAATAGAGTGAGCAGTCTTGTTGGGGACCGTACCCTTTAACTTGGGCAGTCTGCAATAGCTGCAGGTGGGATTGTGTCTGAGGAATTGTACTGCAACACTGGTAGAGTATCAGAACACTTTATCAGAATACTCAGCTTCCCCAGGGTCACAAAAAGACTGCCAACAGCAGTATAATTACTAGTTTATTTCCAGCAAGCAAGAAAGGCAGGTATATTCCCCAAGGATGGAATATATAGTCTTTCCCTGAGTCTTACTGTGCCCACTTATTCTAAACCTAAGATAGTCACAAGGACAATGTCATGTATTGATTGGTTTAAATGTTCAGGTTCTTAAATCAATTACTGGCAAGCATAAGGGATTACTGACTGATCTAGACTGATCAATCTGTTCCCCAAGAGTTAAAAATGGGCTCTCTGCCCTGACTGGTGTGGCTCAATTGGTTGGGCCTGGTCCAGCAAAGTGAAGGGTCACCAGTTTAATCCCCAGTCAGGGTACGTTCCTAGGTCGAGGGTTTGGTCCCCTGTTGGGGCTCATACGAGAGGCAACCGACCAATATTTCTCTCACATTGGTGTTTCTCTCTCTTTCTTCCTCCCTTCCCTCTCTAAAAATAAATAAATAAAATCTTTTTTAAGAAATAAAATAAAAACAAATAACTAAATAAACTTAAAAAAGTGAGGTTATCACTCCTTGGCCTCCATAAGCTTTTTTGTTTCTTATTTTGAGGAGCAGTAAATAACTAAACAAAGTTGAGGTTCTGACAGGAAAGAAAAGGAGACAAATATGGGATGTTAGGGAGACCACCAACAGTGGTTTCGACTTGAATCCGACTTCAGTATTTATCAGTTGTGGGAACAGAAGGCCCTGTTTACTGTCTGTGAAAAAGAGGTAATAATGTCTACCTGAATGAATGTTTGTAATATGAGCATTAAACAAAAATGTGTGTGGCATACAGCAGGTACATAATAAACACATAATGCCTGACATACAGTGCTACACAAATATTCCTCATTCAGTCCCCGTAGATGCTGAGCTCCTGGTGGGTAAGCACAGCCTTTTTATCTTTGCTTACCTCAAAGACTGCCTGGCACATAGTGTACATTTATTCAGTGTGTATTACGTGAATGGACAAGAAGACATTCCTCTGGGTAACTGGAACTCTTTCTTCTCCCCAACATGAAGAAGTATACAACTATCTGCACAGCCCATTCTCATTTGAATACTAGGAAAATTTTTTGCTAGTTAAATATGAATTTCGGCTATAACAACTCTTTTACCTTCATGGTCTACACATTTGTGCTCTTCTTTTACTCTTATCTTGATTTTTCTGTTTCTATTTTCCTGAGCTTTAATTTCTACCTCTGTTTTTTTTGTTGTTGTTGTTTTCCCAGGAGCATTTTGTTGAGAGTGTCTTTGCTGTAAGCTATTTTTGTTAAGAGGGATAGGGAAAAAGCAAATAGACAAATCAATTCCTAGGTTAAAAAAAAAGACATATTGATGCTTTTTATGAAATGAATTCTTTCCCAGACTGGTCTGGAAAAGTAGCACCCAGACTTTACATTAGGATTTGTTCCAAGGGGGTGGGGGTGCCAAAGGGAATACTGAGGCCTGAAAGACATCCAAGGAAAAGGGCTTCATTTAGAGGCAAGCCCACATTGCACAGTTGGCACCGCTAAACTGAATGTTCACCCAACTTACAGGGGGAAATGAAAGACATTCCCCCATAGCTTCCCTTTCAAGCTCTCACAGCTGGAAGGGCAGGAGAGCCAAGTTCCGCCCTTTTCAATGCAGGTTGTCACTCAGATGCCAGGATCTGCTGAACTATTAGCCAAATATCTGACATGAGAAAGAGGCCCATCACACATCTTTTTGCTTATCCATCATTAAATGCTCCACTTAATGCAAAAGAACCTGACTTTCCCTTTTTCTCTTCTGCCATGGCTTAAGGAGAATCCTGCTACTAAAAGACTTTTTAAAATCACATAAGAAAGTAAAAGAAAGAAACACAATTTTGGAGCAGAACCCTCATTTGTGACTCTGCACCCGAGGCTATCTGTGTTACATAGAATCTGAGAGCAGCGAGGGAACCTGAGGATCCTTCAATGCAACCCCATGTTTTACAGATTGAGAGGCAATGCCTAAAGAGGTAAAGTGACTCACTCAAGGTCACACAACCAGTTAAAGGCAAGAGCAGGAGTGACCCACATCATCTAACTCCTAACCCGGTCTTTACTCACTATATTATAGACTTTTTCATCAGAACATATTCACAAATTCTTGAAAGAGATTTAATAATTCAAACCAATGCTGCCTTTGCTGAAGGACATGCTGTGGAGCACCTCCACTGCTTCTGTTATCATGAACCAGCAACCCAAATGATGACGTTTAAGAGCCCAGCTTATTTTTCTTGTCTTACAAAATAAAATAGTTTATAGGCAGACATCACCAAACTCACAAATAAGCTGTATTCTAACAGTGTGTTTGGAATTTGCTATTTAGAACTCAGGATGTGTTTTTTTTCCTGGGAAATCACATGATCAAGTGTGGTCAGAACCTCAGGGCAGGTCACAAAGGGCGACTAAACCAATAAGTAACCACAGGGGAGTCAAGCAATCCAGTATCTTTTTGTTTCCAAGCAAAAGCACATTCCAAATTTCAAGTGGGAATCACGAAAACACAGTTAGGCCACCACAGTGCCAGCAGGAAATGGTCCCTCCCAGGTAAGAGCAAGGAGGCCCAATAGGACAGTGAACTTGGAACAGGCTGTAGATGGAAATAAAGCTGGTTTTGAGTCACCTCTGCTAGTTAATAGCTGAACTAGTTCTTTAACTTCTTTGAGCTTCTGAGAAATGAGGATGATTATGATGCCTCCTAGGTAAATTATAAGCATGAGAAGACAATGCATAAAAACAGACTTATTAAAGTGTCTTATGTGTATAACAAGCTATCATTTATTATTATAGCTGCCTGGGGGTGGGGGAAGATGGCCCTTGGCAGTGAGGAGGGCTGAGACACTTCATTAGGGGAGACAGACTCCTGCTGCAGCCTGTGTACAGGAGGCAGTGAGGGGGTCCTGGGTTCTTGGCCCTCACCCCTGCTCCTTAGGCAGTAGAAGTGGCAGCAGCTGCAGTCCCACCCCAGCCGAGAGGAGCAGGGCACAGGGTGAGGTCCACAGCAGCTATTCCCTGTAACCGTCTTATTGAAAGGGCTAAACTCAGCAGTGTGCAATGATAAAGCATACTGCCCTCTGCAATCATCTTTCCTCATCTCCAGGGACCATCTTCCAACCCTCGCATCATGCTTCTGCGCCCTTTCAAGTCTTGTTTTAGTAACTACACTGCCTAAGCCGGTATAATAATCAACTTCTAAGTTGTGTTAGATTGTTAGCTTCTGCTCCCTCTTTCCATAAGCTGAGGCCTATTTCCAGCTTAGAAGTGGATGTGGGGAGAGGTGGCAGTCCCAGTCATTGGCCTCTTCTCTCTCCCAGCTCCATCCCTAGTCCCCATACTCATTAACTAGGTTTCAGAGCATCTGATGTCAGACCCTCAGTGTTAGGGGACAGTAGAAGAAGGCACAGCGACATGACCTCTGGGTTTTCTGAGTGTCTGATTTACAGGAGTTAGCCTGTGGCTCCCCGGTGGATCCTCAAAAACCTTTTGCACTTGTCTTGAGGTGAAAGGAAAGTGCCAGACCCTCCTCCCAAGGATATGGTACCCGAAGGTCTCAGTTTGCCCTGGACTGTGGGTTTCCCCAGGATACAGGGCCTTCAGTGCTGAAACTAAGATAGCCCCATGTGAACCAGAAATAATTGGTCACCTTATTGGGGGGGGGGTCCAGGAGGCTCATTATACTAGCAACTTCCTTCAAAATAACGTTTTTCTCCTTACTCTTCCAACTGGTGTGACCAGTGGGCTAGAATCGGTAGGCTAACTTTATGCTCTCTTAGATCCTGCAGAGAGGGTCTGCCTCATTCTCAGATGTAGCTTCTTGGAAACTTCTAATCTAAATGGTCCTCTCTGTGACCTCTGCCTAAACTGAAATCCACCCTCAAATCCTCCGAGAGGGATTTCCAGTGCCACAGTGAGTCCTGAACTGAATGGTTTCACTTGGTGCCTATGAACATCTCAGCAGGGCTCTTCAGGAGAGAAACTGCGCAGTTTGATGTAGGCTGTTTCAAATCTTAGCTTATCCTTTGGGGTGTGTTACCTTGGACAGGTTCAGCACCTTTGTGCCTAACTTTCTGCACATGTGAAATAGATTGATAATGGTACCTTCTTACTTCACAGAATCATTTGGAGGATTACAAAAGTTAAAAGTTAACTCACAAAACTCAGTGTTTGGGACCTGGTAACTGCACAATGTCAGCACTACCAACATTATTACAGTAAGCTGGAATTGTGTGATACAAAGTTGGATACATTTCAAATCTGTGGCAGGCATATTTTCTTAAGTTATTTTCTCAATTTTTAAGCAAATGAATGAGTCAGTATTGCAAAGGTGTCAGGGGAAGGACATGCATACCTCTCTTGCACTGCTGGTTTACAGTCTCTCTGGAAGTTCATTTAGCAATAAGTTTCAAAAGTCCTAAAAATGCCTTTGACCCAGCAATTCCACTTCTAGGAATTTATCCTGAGGAAATAATTAGAAAATTGGTTAAAGATTAATGTGCAAGATTGTTTGTTGCAATATACTTAACACAGGAAAAGACTAGGAACAATGTAAGTGCCTTAGAAGAGGAAATTGATTAAATTTTGGTTCATACCTACAATAGAACATCATACAACTATTAAAAATGATGTCATGGATTTACATTTATTGACATGGGTGAATGTTCATGTTATGTGAAGTATATGTATTTGTACAGTATACATGTAAAATGATATATATTCCAAGATTTTTCTTAGTATAGGGATTACAATCTAGTCAATATAAAAGTGTGTGTGTAATTTTGTATCTTGACTTTTTTTGCTTAATGTTTTGTAAAAACTATTTTGCAACATATGACAACACTTCTATAAGCTCCAATAGTAGTAATACCCATCACATTAATTTTTTTATGACTTAAATAACCAGTCATTTATTGTTGAAGCAGCTTATTCCAAATGGCTTTTTGTTGGGAAGATATTGTTAACATCTCTGTTGGGAGCTGCTCTGCCTGGTTTCAGGAGTTGTAACTACCCCCCATGGATAAGGCTGAGTGAGCAACCTCTGGACTGTGAGCCACTAAGGAGATAAGCTTATCTCTGGCAGCAAGCGTTGCTTCTGCTTCATCCCCTGCCCCCAACCCTTGATCACTTAGTCAGAGATGGATAAGACCCCTCAGAGAAGGGGCAACCTAAGCCAGACATGATCACTTGGGAGGCCTTCATGGAAGGAATTGGGGGCTGCAACAAAGAGTGAGTGACAGACCCTCACCCCCTGGCTATTCTGACATAGCCTGAGTCCCCATTTGCATCTGGGAGAAGTACTTCCTGGCTCTAATCCACTTAAGCCTAAAAACCTATGATGGGGAAGGCAGTGCAGCTCTCTGCCAGCTAGAGTGGGTTCTGGGTGATTGGGCATAAGAAAGAGTTCCTAAAGTCCTACGAAGCCTGCTTTGCTTTCATATGATAAGGGTCCAAGCAGAAAAAGAGTATGTCTCCCAAAGTTTCTGCAACCCCCTTTCTGGACAAACACTGACTCAGATTAAGCCCTCAGATTTCTTTGAAATGTTATCTGTTGTTTGATCCTTGCTGCCTGACATTGATTGATGAGCTTTACCTGCATTCCTGTGTGTTCTGAACCTAATACAAGCCATTGAAGAAGAGGTTCTTGGTCCTTCTCCTGTGAGAGACTGACCACCTCTCCTCCCCAAGCAGATCATGTCTTGGTAGTATTATTTTCATTTGTGGCAGATGGGGGGAACTTGTGGGCAAAGTTGCCCCCACACATCTCTGTGTATAATACTTTTTTTAAAGGAATGTTTCCTTAAGATTAATTCCCCAAAGTCCAATTACTAGATCAAAGTATACGAATGTATGTGTGTGTGTTTGAGGGGAATATTTGTATTTTTAAGGCTTTCAATAACACTGCTTTCTAACAAGATTATACCAAATCACACAAGACTTGGAGTTGATGCTTGTTCACTTTTCACTGGTCCTGTGATACCTTTCATAGGCTTACTGTTCCAGCCAAGCAGATCCTCCTGAGAGTAACTGATCTCCCTGTATGATGAAGCTTGGTGTTTCCAGATAAAACTGTGCACCAAATCACCACAGATATGGGGTGGGAGGAAAAAGGACTTCATGGTAACCAACCGATCACTCTGTGTGGCAGAAGAGGAATTTGATTACACAATGTGGAACTTAGCACATTTCAGCAATTATTTAGTGCATTTGGATTGCCCTTGAGCATGCCTTTATTTCTGATTAATTTTGTATATTTTTCAGAATTATCGTCTTATAGAAAATTCAAATGTATTAAGAAAAAAAGCGGATGCTGGGAAGATGGCGACGGAGTAAGATGGAGCGGATACTAGCTCCTGTACTCATGGGTGAAAATCCTGGCAGATCTATGGAGAAACAGCACAATAAACCATCGGTTACCCAGCATTTATGAAATTAAAAGACCAGAGATTGTGACCGACGCTGAAACACCAAACGGCGGCAGAGTCAGCTACCGGAGCTGGGTCTCACGCAGCCCCTGTGCTGCCGCCAGAGCAACAGGCCTGGGAGCCGGGGCGTCAGGTACGGAAGCCGGACACTCCAAGCCCCTGGGACGATCCTGGGAGACAGAGGAGTCAGGAACCAGAGCGGGGACACCCTTGTGCCGATGCCATAGCTACTAGCCTGGGCAACGGAAGGGTCAGTTGCAGGAGCTGGGACACCAAAGGCCCCTGTGACGCCGCCATAGAGACAGGCCTGGACCCTGAGGAGCCAGCTACGGGAGCCAGGAAGCTCTCAAATCCTGTGCCGCTGCCATAGCCACGAGACGGGACGCCGGGGAGTCAGGTACGGAAGCCGGGACTCTCCAAACCCCTGTGACGCAGCTGAGGAGCCAGCTATGGGAGGCGGGAAGATCTCAAATCCTGTGCCGCTACCATAGCGACGGGACTGGACTTTGGGGAGTCAGGTACGGAAGCCGGGACTCTCCAAACCCCTGTGACGCAGGAGAGGAGCCAGCTACGGGAGCCGGGAAGCTCTCAAATCCTGTGCCGCTGCCATAGCGACGGGACTGGACGTCAGGGAGTCAGGTACGGAAGCTGGGACTCTCCAAACCCCTGTGACACAGCTGAGGAGCCAGCTATGGGAGCCGGGAAGATCTCAAATCCTGTGCCGCTGCCATAGGGGCGGGACTGGACGTCGGGGAGTCAGGTACTCGGGGAGTCAGGTACGGAAGCCTGGACACTCCAAACGCCTGAGACAGCCCGGGGTGGCAGAGGATCCCTCTACGGGAACTGGGAGGGTCACAACCCCTGTGCTGCTGCCATAGCAAGGGGATTGGACACGGGGGGAATCAGGTACGGGAGTTGGGACTTTCTAAGCCTCTGTGCCACTGCCATAGAGACAGGACTAGACGCCGGGGAGTCAGGTACGGAAACCGGAACACTCCAAGCCCCTGTGAAGGCCCTGGGTGACAGAGAGAGCCAGATACGGGAGCCAGGACATTCCCAGCCTCTGTGCCACTGCCCTAGTAACGGGCCTGGGTGCTTGAGGAGGCGGCTACTAGAGCCGGGACATTCAGCAGTGGTAGGCGACCAACACAGAGACCAGTGCGAGGACCAACGTGAGTGTAGGTGGAGACGAAGAACATCAAGAAACTTCAAGGAGTCTGTACCACTGAACTTCACAAGGAACATACCACGAAGTTTACACCATAAAACCAGTGTTTCAGAACAGATCAATTTTGGAAGCAGAGATTAACAAGAAGAGTCTCAAACAATGGGAAGACAAAGAAACAATCCCCAAATGAAAGAAAAAGCAGAAACTTCAGAAAGAATGTTAGATGAAATAGACGCTGATCAACTATCAGACAGTGAATTCAAAGCACTGGTTATTACGAAGTTCAAAGAGCTCAAAGAGCTCACAGTGAGCTACCAGAAACTACAGGGAAATTATAATGATCTCTCTGCAAACTACAGCAACATCAAAAAGGAAATGGAAACCATCAGCAAGAGACAAGAGGAAATGAAGAATACAATTTCCGAATTAAAGTACACAGTAGAAAGTTTCCAAAGTAGGATAGATGAAGCGGAGGATAGGATTAGTGAGTTGGAGGACAGGGTAGAAAGCATCTCACAGAAAGAGCAAGAAAATGAAAAGAGGCTCAGAAAGAATGAAGAGGGATTAAGAGAAATGCAAGACAATATGAAACGTAATAATATACGAATAATAGGAATACCAGAAGGAGAAGAAGAAGAACAAGGGATAGAAAACGTATTTGAACGAGTAATGAGAGAAAATTTTCCTAATTTGATAAGAGAAAAAGTCTCACAAATCCAGGAATCACAGAGAGTCCCAACCAAGAGGAACCCAAGGAGGCCCACCTCAAGACACATCATCATCAAAATGGCAAAATTCCAAGACAAAGAGAGAATCTTAAAGGCAGCAAGGGAGAAAAAAGAAATAACATACAAGGGAGCCCCAATAAGGTTAGCTACCGACTTCTCAATGGAAACACTTCAAGCAAGAAGAGAATGGCAAGAAATATTTCAAGTAATGAGAACCAGAGGCCTACAACCAAGGCTACTTTACCCAGCAAGGCTCTCAATCAAGATAGAAGGCCAAATAAAGAGCTTCCAAGACAAAAGAAGTCTAAAAGAATATGCCTCCACCAAACCAGCTCTACAAGAAATAATAAAAGGACTGCTTTAAGGGAAGGAAGGATAAGAGGGAGACAGAGAGGAACACAGGTACAAAAATGGCAATGAATAAGTACCTATCAATAATAACCTTAAACGTAAATGGATTAAATTCTCCAATCAAAAGACACAGAATAGCTCAATGGATAAGAAAGCATGACCCACACATATGCTGCCTATAAGAGACTCACCTCAGGACAAAAGACCATCACAGATTAAAAGTGAAAGGCTGGAAACAAGTTTTCCAAGCAAACGGACAAGAAAAAAGAGCTGGGGTAGCAATTCTCATATCAGACAAAATAGACTTCAAAAAAAAGGCTGTAAAGAGAGACCCAGAAGGTCACTTCATTATACTCAAGGGAAGAATCCACCAAGAAGACATTAACATTGTAAACATATATGCACCAAACATAGGGGCACCCAAATATATCAAGAAAATCTTAGAGGACTTCAAGAAAGATATTGACAGCAACACAATCATAGTAGGGGATTTGAACACCCCACTATCAAAAATGGACAGATCTTCCAAACAAATTATCAAAAAAGATATTGTGGCATTAAACAACACCCTAGATGAAATGGACTTAACTGATATATATAGAGCCCTTCATCCCAAAGAAGCTAAATACACATTCTTTTCAAATGTACATGGAACATTCTCAAAGATAGACCACATGATAGGACACAAAAGGAGCCTCAACAAATTCAAGAAAATTGAAATCATACCAAGCATCTTCTCTGACCACAAGGCACTGAAATTAGAAACCAACCCCAAAGAAAAAAACCCAAAGCACCCAAAAACATGGAGACTGAATGGTATGCTATTAAACAATGAATGGGTCAAGAATGAAATTAGGGAAGAAATCAAAACATTTCTGGAAACAAATGAAAATGATCTCACAACAACCCAAAACTTATGGGACACAGCGAAGGCAGTCCTGAGAGGGAAGTTTATAGCAATACAGGCCTACCTAAAGAAGATAGAAACATTTCAAACAAACAACCTAACCCTACGCCTGCAAGAACTTGAGGAACAACAACAAAGACAGCCCAGAGCAAGCAGAAGGAAGGAAATAACCAAGATTAGAGCAGAATTAAATGACATAGAAACTAAAAGCACAATTTTAAGGATCAATGAATCCAGGAGTTGGTTCTTTGAGAAGATAAACAAAATAGACAAGCCTTTAAGTAGGCTCATCAAGAAAAGAAGAGAGAGGACACAAATAAACACAATCAGAAATGAAAAAGGAGAGATTACAACTGATACCACAGAAATAGAAGAGATTGTAAGAAATTACTATGAAGAACTGTATGCCAAGAAATTTGAGAACCTAGGGGAAATGGACACATTTCTAGAAAAATACAATCTTCCAAAACTCAGTGAAAAAGAAGCAGAAAATCTAAATGCACCAATAACAGCAAAAGAAATTGAAGCAGTAATCAAAAAACTCCCATCACACAAAAGCCCCGGACCAGATGGTTTCACAGGAGAATTCTACAAAGCATTTAAGGAAGAGCTAACCCCTATTCTCCACAGACTATTTCAAAAAATTCAGAAGAATGGAAAACTCCCAAATTCTTTTTATGAAGCCAGCATCATCTTAATTCCAAAACCAGATAGAGACACAACAAAGAAAGAAAACTTCAGGCCAATATCGCTGATGAACATAGATGCTAAAATCCTCAACAAAATATTGGCAAATCGCATCCAACAACATATCAAAAAGATCATACACCATGATCAAGTAGGATTCATCCCAGGAATGCAAGGATGGTTCAATATTCGCAAATCAGTAAATGTAATACATCATATAAACAAAAGCAAAGACAAAAATCACATGATCATATCAATAGATGCAGAAAAAGCTTTCGATAAGGTACAACACCCATTTATGATAAAAACACTCAGCAAAGTGGGAATACAAGGAGCATTTCTCAAAATAATAAAGGCCATATATGAGAGACCTACAGCCAATATCATACTCAACGGGAAAAAACTAAAATCTTTTCCACTAAGATCAGGAACAAGACAAGGTTGTCCACTTTCACCACTTCTATTCAATATAGTATTGGAAGTTTTAGCCACAGCGATCAGGCAAGAAAAGGAAATAAAAGGCATCCAAATAGGAAAGGAGGAAACAAAACTGTCACTGTTTGCAGATGACATGATAGTGTACATGGAAAATCCTATAGACTCTACCCAAAAACTCCTCAAACTAATTGATGAGTTTGGCAAAACAGCTGGTTATAAAGTCAATATCCAGAAATCAAAGGCATTTTTGTATACCAACAGTGAATCAGCAGAAGCAGAAATAAAGAGAAAAATCCCATTTGATATAGCAAAAAGAAAAATAAAATATCTGGGAATAAACCTAACCAAGGAGGTAAAAAACCTGTATGCAGAAAACTACACAGCCCTGAAGAACGAAATCAAGGAAGACACAAACAAATGGAAACATATACCTTGTTCATGGATTGGAAGAATTAACATTATCAAAATGTCCATACTACCCAAAGCAATATACAGATTCAATGCAATACCTATTAAAGTACCAATGGCATATTTCACAGACATAGAACAAACACTTCGAAAATTTATATGGAACCATAAACGAGCCCGAATAGCAGCTGCTCTTTTGAGAAAGAAGAACAAAGTAGGGGGGATCACAATACCTGATATCAAACTGTATTACAAGGCAACTGTAATCAAAACAGCCTGGTACTGGCATAAAAACAGGCACGTAGACCAATGGAACAGAACAGAGAGCCCAGAAATCAACCCAACTCTCTACAGTCAATTAATATTCGACAAAGGGGGCAGTAACATAAAATGGAGTAAAGATAGCCTCTTCAACAAATGGTGTTGGGAGAACTGGACAGCTACATGCAAAAAAATGAAACTTGAGCACAGACTTACACCATACACCAAAATAAATTCAAGGTGGATAAAAGACTTAAATATAAGCCGTGACACCATTAAAGTCCTAGAGGAGAACATTGGCAAGAAAATCTCAGATATTCCACGCAGCAACATTTTTACGGATATGTCCCCTAGAGCAAGGAATATAAAGGAAAGAATAAACAAATGGGATCTCATCAAAATAAAAAGCTTCTGCATGGCTAAAGAAAACAGTATTAAATTAGCAAGACAACCAACTGTATGGGAAAACATATTTGCCAATGATACCTCAGACAAAGGTTTAATCTCTAAAATATACAAAGAACTTACACAACTCCACTCTAAGAAGACACCCAACCCAATTAGAAAATGGGAAAAGGACTTGAACAAACACTTCTCCAAGGAGGACATACAGAACATTCAGAGACACATGAAGAGATGCTCAATATCATTAGCTATCAGAGAGATGCAAATTAAAACCACAATGAGATACCACTTTACACCAGTCAGGATGGCTATCATAAACAAAGCAACAAACAACAAATGTTGGAGGGGTTGTGGGGAAACGGGGTCCTTAGTTCACTGTTGGTGGGAGTGCAGGCTCGTACAACCATTATGGAAAACAGTATGGATTTTTCTCAGAAAAATGAAAATCGACCTGCCTTTTGACCCAGCAATTCCACTGCTAGGATTATATCCTAAGAATCCTAAAACACCAATATCAAAGAACCTATGCACCACAATGTTCATAGCAGCACAATTTACAATAGCCAAGAGTTGGAAGCAACCTAGGTGCCCATCAGTAAATGAATGGATCCAAAAATTGTGGTACATATACACAATGGAATTCTATGCTGCAGAGAGAAAGAAGGAGCTACTACCCTTTGCAACAACATGGATGGAACTGGAAAGCATTATGCTGAGTGAAATAGGCCAGGTGCTGAAAGACAAATACCATATGATCTCACCTTTAACAGGAAGCTAAACAACAAAACAAACAAGCAAGCAGGAAAAAAAAAACCCAAAAAACAAAGACACTGAAATAGAGAACAAGGGGATAGTGACCAGAGGGGAGAAGGAAGGGAAGTTAAGGGGAAAAAGGGGGAGGGATTTGGAGGAACAAATAGGAAGGACACAGGGACGAGAACTAAGACAAAAAACTGTACTTGAAAAATAACTAAATAAAATTAAAAAAAAAAAAGTAGCCTAGATGGTAGGTAGAAAATAGATAGGGGGGAGGGCAAGAATAATAGGGGAGACATAGAATCTAAAGAACTTGAGACACGTGGTCATAAACTAAAGGGGGGAATGGTGGGGAAGGGGGTACACAGGGTGGAGGGGAATGAAAGGGGGAATAGAACAACTGCAATGGCATAATCAATAAAATATATTAATAAAAAAAAAAAAAGAAAAAAAGCATCTCCATGGAAGCCCCAAACAAAAACTGAAAGAAAAAAGAAAAAAAAGAAGCTTCAAAATGTCAGAAATTCTCTTGTTCTCTTACAACAAAAGCTAAACATTCTGATGGACATAAGCAAAAAGTTAAAGAAAATAATCACAACTAAGAAAATATAAATAATGAAAATGTCAAGAGAGATAGATTGTAAGAATCGGATCATGACAAAAGCAGTATTTCATTAAAAGAAATACATTTTGAGCCCTGGCTGGTGTAGCTCAGTGGATTGAGCACAGGCCTGTGAACCAAAAGATCACAGTTTGATTTCCAGTCAGGGCACATACCTGGGTTGCAGGCCAGTTCCCAGCAGGGAATGCACAAGAGGCAACCATACATTGATGTTTCTCTCCCTCTCTCCTTCCCTTCCCCTCTAAAGATAAATACAAATCTTAAAAAAAAAGAAATACATTCTGAGCATAAATAGATTATTTGAACAACCCAATTTAATGAAGAAAAGTGAATCATGAACATAATAAAGATTTGCATTCTTGGTGGTTTGATCACAAAATTCCAACATCAACAAGAATAACAGACCTATAATAGGTCACTACCACAGGTCATTGAGCCAATAGTGTAGGGAAAAATATATAGCCAAAAAAAGTGTTTCTTTAGAAATCCTCAGCTGAGGATACGTGTATCGATTTTAGAGAGAAAAGAAGGGGGATGGTGAGAGAAACGTCAATTGGTTACCTCCTGAACATACCCCGACTAGAGATCCAACCCAAAACCTAGGTATGTGACCTGATTGGGAATTCAACCTACAACCTTTTGGTGTATGGGATGACACTCTAACCAACGGAGCACCCCAGCCAGGGCCAAAAAATGTTTTAAAAAGTGTATACATAGTGATGTATAGTGATAATATCAACAATATTATGTTGTTTTTCTGTATTTTGTCATGTTTGTGATATTTGCTAGCTTTTATAAATTTGGAAAAGAAGCTTGCCACAGCCAAAATACCTTTGGGAAGGATTATGCACCCAGAAAATCTCTCTGTAGGTTCTGTAGGTGGAAAACTGGGTTGATTCACTGAGGCTTTTGTCATTCAACACTCAAACATTTACTGAGCATCTACTACATAATGCCAGGCACTGGGGACTCAGATGAATAATAGGACACTAGTGAGACAGATGGATATGGAAACAAGAAATTATTCAGCAGGGTAAAATCATGAAGCAACTTTACCCTTTCAGCCAATATCTTTCCAACCTGACCGCAGAGTTTGCCTCTTTCCTCACCCGCACATATCATCCCAGGCAGACATCAGACATAGGTCCCTTTAAGTCACAAGAATAGTAGTTGTTCAGTAGTCTAGTCTAGGTAATACTCAAAATGCTCCCTTTCATTTAAAGGGTCTCCCTACTCTAGCTCTGCAGTGTGTGCTGTGGTGGAAGAGTTTGGGTATGGGGCCATCTCCTCCAGGCACCCTTCCTTATTCCATCTGCCACTCACTGGCCAGGGTTCTTGACAAGGGGTAGGGAGGGAGAAGTGGGGACAGTGATATGGGAAACTTTGAAGAATCTCTGTTTAACCTTTATTTGCCCAGGCCCCAGGCGCCCTAGGGAGAATGATGGTTTACTTATCCTAGAGATAAGTAAACAACAGTGCATTAGCTAGGACTGAGATTAACACCCCTGCTGTTAAAAACTGACCTTCGAATTTAGCCTTTGTACTCTGCTTCTGCCCCATAGCTAGAACTAACTTCTGCATTCCGCTTCTGTGTCCCGCTTTGCTATGTAGAAAAGAAGACCCTGTAAACTATAAAAACCCCAAGAATCCTTTGTTCAGGGCTCAGAATTTGGAGACTGACTCTTATGGGCCTGTGCACGTTAATAAAACCTCATACCCCAGAAATCCTTGGTGTCTGGTTGCTTCATTTTTCTGCAACAATGGGAGCATGGGTATGGCGCAGAACAATCTCATTCGATGGTTTCAGGAGTGACCTGACATTGGGCCTCTATAGCTAACTTCTATCTGGGACACTTTTTTGGATTTCTTGGTGAAGTTGTGAGAATTTTTGCTGCCAAACTTCCAACCTAGAGAATGCCTAGCTAAATTTGAAGCTCAGGTAAACAATAAATAACTTTTTAGTACTAGTATGTCTCAAATATTACATGTGATATCAAAAACTCATCCAAAGTTTATCTGAAATTCTAATTTAAAGGGCCGTTTGTATTTTTATCTGTTAAATCTGGCTACCCTCTGCCAACTGCAGCTTTCACTATGAGGTTGGGGCATGTGCGCACTGGGGAGGGGAGATTGAAGCAGCCCTTCAGCCTCCGGTTTTCCAGTGGCTCATCTCTCTGCTGGGTCTCTTTGCCTGCCTTCCCCAACCCCACAGCAGCCCCCCTGGGTGGTGTTCCATTCAAGGAGGCTCCAGGCAGTCTCCCCACTTCATGACCCACACCTGGTCCATGGAACCATATATGTTTGCTTCACTGCCCTCTGAAGCACAGCACAGCCCTGACCTCATGGATCAGTCCTCATGCTTTCCCAAACACTTAAAAGTGAAAGGAAAGCTTCCCCTGAAGCCCTTCTCACTTACCTTGAGCTGGAAGCACCTGTCTCCCCTCCTCCATGGCAGGGCATTGGGGTTGGTGGGAACACAGGCCCTCAGTCAACCTTGTCCACAGAAACCTGTTGTAGACAGCTCCGTCTAGTTTTAGGAATTGTATCTCTACCCTTGTGGCTGAGGGCAAGAGGGACAACCTCTGGAATGCCAGCTGCAGGAGACAAAGGCTGTCTCTGGTAGCAAACACTGCCTCAGTTCCTCTCCCTGCCCCCAGAGCTTGGTCAGAAGTCAATGACGGGTAAGACCCCTCACAGCGGGGGGGCAACCTAAGCCAGACTCGATCACCTGGGAGGCCTTCATGGAAGGACTGGGGGGGCAGGGGCTGCAACAGAGAGCAATGGACTCTCACCACCCCCAGCTTTGACAAAGCCTGAGTACCCATGTTCTCTGGGAGAAGCGCTTCCTGGCTCTAATCCCCTTAAGCCTGAATACTTGATGGGGAGAGGTGCAGCTCCTTGCCTGGCCAGAGCGTGCCCTGGGGGAAAATCTGGCATCACAAAGACTTGCTGATTAACCCGTGAAATCTGCTCTGCTGAGTGCTTTCATTCATATGATAAAGATCCCAGAGGAAATGAGTATGTCTCCCAAAGTTTCTGCAACTCTCTTCCTGATAGACACTCACTAAGACTGAAACCCTCAGACCTCTTTGAAATGTTATCTACTGTTTGATCCTTGCTGCCCTATATTCCTGTGTATTACAACCCAATAAAAGGCTATGGAAGAAGGCCCTTGAGGCCTTTTTCTCCTTAGAGAAACTGGCCGCTGCTGGCCTCTTTCTCCCCAGAGAAATTGGCCAATTCCCACCCCTCCATCCCCAAACAGATCCAGCACAACTCGGCCACATTTACTCATTCACGAGTGTCCATGGCACGGGGGGGGGGGGGACCTTGCGAAAGTAGTTGCCCCCACAGAAACCTTCCTGTGTTCATAGGTGGAAAGTGGAAAAGGGCAGATACTGACAGAGAAGTTTCCCAGTCTCTGAGTCTGTCCTGGGTGGGGTCTCAGCATTTCGTGAGGATTGGAGCTTTCTTGGCACTATTTTGTTCTCTGCCTCTGATGAAATTTCTAGATTAACAGGAAAAGTCCCTTTAAACAACCAGTTATATTCCCTTCTTATGAAAAAGCCCAACCGGGGCACAGATGGATCCATGGGAAGAGCTTATTTAGCTGGGTCTGGGGCAATTGGGAAGGGTCTGGGGCTTCATGGAGGAGGAGGCCCTAACTTAGTGCTGCTCAAACTTTAAAGTGCCCATGATCCCTTGGGATGAAATTAAAATGCATTTGGCTTCAGTAGGTGTGGGGTGGGGCCTGAGATTCTGTACTTCGCACAGCTCTCAGATGCTGTCTTCACAAGCACTTTGAGCAGAGAGGGGCTAGAAGGACATGTAGGAGGAGTTACCGGGCCCTTGGGGGAGGTGGAAGAGATTGGGCATTGCAGTGGGGGAATAGCAAGTGTGAATGCTGAGACAGAGCTGAGGTCAAGACTGACTTTGTGGGCTCCACCTGTAGGTCAGAGTCTGAAAGGGACCAAACTACACTGGTGGAAGGCGGGTGGGGAGTCAGTAGTGGATGGAGTTCCAGGAGGGTCCTGGCTGTGTGGCAAAGCTAGAACAGGAAAAGCAGGATGAGTGGGTTCCATTTGTGTCAGATCTTGTAAAAAAAGTGATTTAAGAGCTGGCCTACGTAATTGCATTTCACAAAGCCATTTGAACATTAACCACTTAGTGAATCTGATGGTTTGACCATAAAGTGTCTTGCAAGTCTCACTTTGCACAATGCTCAGCTGGCACTAGCTTGCTGCAGTTCATACAACTCTGTGTCTCAACATGCGTAAAAGGTCTGAGTCACCTGATGAAGGCTTACTGTCCCAGTGTAACATTAGCAAATCACAAAGCCTAACTGGGACTGTGGGAGGCAGAATACTGGCCTCATAAAGATGTCCACGCCCTAATCCCCAGAACCTATGAATGTTACCTCCTGTGGCAAAAGGGACTTTGAGATGGGGAGATTATCCTGGATTATGCTAGTGGGCCTAACCTAATCCCATGAGTCCTTAAAAGTGGAGAGACTTTCCTAGCTATGGCCAGAGGGAGAGCTATGACAATGGAAGAAAGGTCAGGGAGGGGGCAAGCAGGAGAAAGAATCTTGTTGGTTCTGAGATGTAGAGGCCTCTGTGCAAGAACCAGAGAGGCCCCAGGTGCTAAGGGCAGCCCCAGCTGGCCTTCAGCAAGGAAATGAAGACTTCAGTTCCACAACCTCATGAACAAGAGGAGGGATCTTCCCCTAGGGTCTCCACCGAGAAATGTTATCCTGGGGCTGTGTAGGACATCTAACCTACAGAACTGCATGATAACCAATTGTGTTGTTTGAAGCTGCTAAATTTGTTACAGCAGCAACAGAAAACTAATACCTTGCCAAGAATGGCTTCCCCCTTCCTTGTGACAGGAAGGCCTCTGCCTAATGCTGAAAACTAGCTTCCTTAAATTGTCACACCCAAATGCTGAAAGTTCCCCAGAAGTAGCTGCTGTGTTCTGAGAACAATGAGTTGCCTGTAAGCCTGAGAAAGCAGGGTGACAAATCTACTTTGCAAGCAGCCCTGAGTCTGACAGGCATGCCCTCAGATGGCAAGTTAGTCCTTGAAAACTTGCTTTCTGTCCTGACTTTACTTTCTGCAGCTCCCTGTCTGGGTCTTTTGGCTTTATAACTTTGTCCAGAAAGCATCTCAACTCTTCTTGTACAAGAAAGCCTGTGTGGACACAGCATGTGGATTTAAATGACCCCTACCCCCGTGGTTTCAGCGAGGGCCCCTGCTCAAATACCTCAGTGGCACCTTTGTTAGCCATATGGGCAATTAGAGCAGGAAGGGACTTGGACCCAGTCCAGTCCAACTGTGTCACTTTACATGGGAGAAGGGAAGGAAGGAAGCTGAGGTCAACTGCTGAGATTCCCTCTTTAGGGGTGGGCCCAGCCAACAGGATCCCATGGGATGGAGTAATGTCAAAACTAAGAAGGCAGGGAGAGTTGAAAGCTAAAGGAAACTGGGCCCAGTCAGCCAAGAGGACTTGTTAACAAGTCCCTGAGGGTTAACAAAGCCAGTATCCCAGTACTCACGAGGGCTCCAGGAGAGTGGTATCTGAGAGTCAAGCAGCCAAAATGGGGAAGGTGGAATTGTAACCCCTAGCAAAGAACCAGATGATCAAAGTCACACACCAAATAGACAGAGCCGCCTAGACCTCAAACTGAGCACACATCATTGTGCCCAGTCATCAACTTCCATGATTGGTAAATGTGTTCGAAGTTACTAAATGTGCACAGTTTCTACATATACAGATTATTATTTTCTGAAATTCAACATCTAAGCAAATCAATTAAGGTCAACCTATTCATTATCTGAGTAACTGAACAAATTCAACTTCCTTCCTTCCTTCCTTCCTTCCTTCCTTCCTTCCTTCCTTCCTTCCTTCCTTCCTTCCTTCCTTCCTTCCTTCCTTCCTTCCTTCCCTCTCTTCATTTAAAACATGCTTTCTAGTCTAATTGCATAGCATTAGACAAATGCCTACTTATTCCTTTTTGGCTGACAAATGTTAAGGTACCCTCACTGTGGGGGTTTGTGCACTGTGTGGGAGACCTAATTTCCCCCATGGCAGAGAGAAAAACAGTAGAGGGGAGGCCACCTGGCTTGGCATTGAAGGAGCCTTAACACTGGAGTTTGAGGGGACATCCACATAGACCCCACCCTCCCTACTGCAGCCCCTTTTAGGAGCCACTCTCACCCCAAACACTGTCCTTGGTTGCTGAACTATTAAAGTAACTATTTAACAGTCATTGATCATCTATCTTCTGCTAGGCACAAGAGTCATAGCAGAGGGACTCTTCACTTTAATCTTCATGCCTACTGGCTCTTGACACTATGCCCTTGTACCCCAATCCTATTATAACCTTCCAGCCAAACACAAAAAGTAGTCTCTCTTAACCTCTGATCTCTTCTTTCTTCTTCAATCTATGTTTGGTCCACCTCCTTGGTTCACTAAATGTATGAAGAATTCCAGACCAGACCTTACAGGCAGGAAACCCCCTCCCCCACTTCCCCCAAAGCCAGCCTGGAGTCAGGGCCAGAGCCTGGCCTGCTAATAAAGCACTCAGAGCTTCAGTAGACTTTCTGCAAGAGACAGCAGCAGTGGGTGCTCTCCCTGGGGGGCTGGGGGCAAACACCTGTTCCTGGCACGGCAGAAGCCATTGCCCAGGCCGAGGAATGGCAGCTCTGACTTTCTATCACTAGGGGTCCCCTGGCTGTGAGCCTGGGCTTCTCATTTTCCCTGAAGGAAATTTCATCCCCTGCAAAGTCAGTTTTCACAGCTCCATAATGATCAATGTTGAAGTTCCTTCTCACTTGGGGAAATGCCTTTTTATGCTGTGCATTCAGAGAAAGGACTCTGCCATCTGCAGTGGACCTGGCAGAAATGTGGGGAAATAGCCATGTACTTATTTACATCATCCATTGTTAACTAAGAATATCCAGGTGCTCTAATAATGGAGGTACGAACCCAGGAAGAAGTGTGGATGGTGGAAATGATTTTGGGCTCAGGATCAGGAAAACTAGCTCCTTAGGCCTGAGCTGAGTAAACTCATCAAGTCTCCTTTAGTTCATTAGCCTCCTTTTCTTCCTCCAGGGAAAAAAATGAACCTACTGGTACTTGCTTTGCTGGCCTCAAAGGGATGGAATGGGAATCCACTGAAAGGGTGCCTGTGTGTTCCACATTCTCTCAGGCTCTGGCAGCTGGGAGAACAGATGAACCCACATTAATAGGTATCACGGCTCATGCCTCCCACCTGCTGACACAGGGCCTCCACTTTTCCCACATTAGTTTGATAAGAGATATTTTTGGGAACTCCTGGGGGTCTTAGGAGGACACCCACATAAGCTCCTCAAGAGCCTTAAAGGCCCTCCCTACAGCTACCCATACTCCTTGGGGAAGCTGAATTTCAGGGCTCTCAAAGCCACAAAAACCAAGAGGTATCAAAATGTCCCCTCTCAGACATGAAGCCCCCAAACATCCCGCAGAATGAGACCTGGAGGCTGCCACTGACACTCCAGACATGCCCAGAAATCCAGAAATGTCAATCTTCAGGTTAGGGTCCGGGAAATAATGCTACACAGAGGGGTGGGAGAGCAGTGCCAGGTCCTGGGCTAAGGTCTTACACGTGCTCCCACTGAATCCACACGGCCATCGCAGAGATTGGTATTGCCCCCTTCCTCAGTTTACCAGGTCATTTGGCTGGTAGTTGTAGGTGGTAGAGCCATGTGGTGAACATTTTTCATTTTGGCTGCTTGGCATATGTATATATTTAGGTCGATAGTCTAATCTGACTTAGTTTCTGTATATGAAAAAAGGTAAGAATCAAGGTTCTTTTCCTTTGCATACAGATGTCCAATTGTAGATACACTTCTTATGTGGGAAGAACATCAAGAGGAGGGTTCCACTGCACACTATGGAAACCAAGCTGAAGGGGAAGATATTTCCTTGTCCCAGTTTCTGGTTGCTCAAAACTGAGGGAGATAAGCCAAGGCTCAAGGTCAGTTAGGAATTACAGGAGGGCCTGAAAGAAGATCTAGTGCTGCCCCCAAATCCGCCCCCACCACCACCAATTTGATGCCTCCCAAGGCAGCCTCTTCACTATCCTTCTCTTCTTTTGGATCCTGCCCCAACCAGAGCCTGCCACAGAACCAGCCAGTGGTTCTGTGGCTTGCCCATTGCTTCTCACACAAATTCCTCTTTTGATTCAGTTAACCAGAAATACTTTCTTTTTGCAACCAAATCCCCAGTTGCTATGAATTGCTGGGAACCACCCTGCCTGTTTTCAGAAGCTATAACCGCTCCCCCCCATGGCTAAGGCTGAGTAAAAACACCTTGGGACCATAAGCCACTAAGAAGGCAAAGCTTATCCTCCCAGCAGGGGTGCAGCCTCTGCCCCCTTTACTTCACCCTGCTTGGCCCCTGGAGGATGGTTGGATAGTCAGTGACGGGTAAGATTCCTCAAGGGAGGGACAACCAAAGACAGGCATGGTTGCAAAGGGACCATCAGAGAAGGACTTAGGAGACTATAGAAAAGGGGTGATGGGTCCTCACCCCTAGGCTTTGTCATAGCCTGAGTCCTCATTCTATCTGTAAAAAGCCTCCTAATTTCCTGGCTGCCTGCATCCCCCACCTGATTTTAAGCTTGAAACAATGCCAGAGGCAGGTGTGACCCTGTGCTGGAATGGGCAGTTTCCAGGGGCAATCAGGCCTGAGAAAGAACTCATAAAATCCTGTGAAACCTGCTTTGCTAAAAGAATACCCTCAATTTAAATGATAAGGGTCCTAGAATAAAATGAGTTTGTTTCTCAAAGTTTTATGGGCCTTTGATGACACTCTATCTCACCCTGACACAGAATAAACCCTTATAGTTATTTGAGTTCCTTGATCATTACTGCCTGGCAATGATTGATGAGCTTTATGTATATGCCTCCTATTCCTATTTGAATTAAACCCAATAAAAGCCCATTGAGGAACAGGCTCAAGGATGTTCTCTTCTGAGATATTGGTGACCTTTCCTCCCCAAGCAGATCATGTTTAGGTAGACTTATTCTCACCAGCAGCAGCCGGGGGAGCGCTGCTGGGCAAAGCTCCCCAATAATGAAGGAGAAGTCAAACCCAGGTATCACTTTCTGAAAAACCCATATGCTTTCTAAAATAGCATTCATGGTACACCATTAAAGCTTATATACATATAAGACATAATTATTATTATAATGCATTAAATTGAACAATATCTTCTTGAAATAAGTGGCAGGGTGGTGGTATTTCTGGAAGAAAGCAAGCTCAAACCATCAAGGTCAAATGCAATCTCCATATTTCTCCACAGGGAGTGGAGTTCTAAATCTCCACATTTAAGAGAGGTTTGAAGAGTGCTACTCAAGTCAGGATACAGTAGTGTAAATCAGAAGCAACCAGCTGGGTAATGGGATTCCACCTGTTCCCAAAATAATTAAATTTAGTTGATTAAAAAAAATTCCTCTATGGTTTGTGTATGGTCATAGCCATGGAACCTAGAATTTTAAAGCTAGAAAGAATCTTAAAAAACATCTAACATATTCATCTTATGTCATAGATAGGGAAACTGATATCTGTTTAGGTTTACAGACCTGTCTAATATCCCACACCATCATAATGACAGAACCAAGACTAGAGAGAGGTTTTCTCTCCACACTGACACATTGCCACACGGGGAAGGATGATGAAAATAGTACAAAAATTCAGAGGGAATCCCTCTGATACAAGTGAGAAACTAGTTTATTAGTTTAATCATCTAAGAAATCAAATCACACAGATACTCTAGTCTTAGTCTTTGTGAAGTATTAGGTTCTTTCTCATAACAGTTCCCAAAGAAGTGCCTACGTTTTCCTCTTTTCACACTGAGAAACAGTCCAAGTGGACCTCACACCCCATAGTACCCTACAGTGTCCTGAGGTTCATATGCAAGTGAATGAAGCATTTCAGAGCCAGGGTGTATCTGAAGTTTCCTGCAATTTATGCAGGCTTTTATCAGTGTGTTATCTAGGAGAAATGGATGTTCTGGTGTCACTTTGGTGTTGTGGTGTTATCTTATAGGCAATCTTTAAGATTAGCTCTGAGACAAAACAGATGCTAAAGAAATTCAACAGAAGACCAAAGGTTCTTGAGGTTAAAGGGTATCTTAGTCAGTACTGGCTCAACTCCCCTCCCATGGAGGAATCATATCTCTAGTAGGCCCTCCCCAACACCATCCACAGGGTACCATGCAAGACAAATCTTAGGAAGATTGAAGGTGCTCAATTTGCAGTGATATGGAAAGTTCTCCAAAGTTTATTGGAAATGAAGAAAGCAAGCATGATAATTTGATGACATTTGCATAAGAAATAAACATATCATTTGACAAGATGCACTTAGGCAACTTTAAAAAAATATATATTTTATTGATTATGCTATTACAGTTTTCCCATTTTCTCTCCTTTATTTCCTTCCACCCTGTACCCCCCTCCTACCATCATTCCCCAACCTTAGTTCATGTCCATGGGTCATACATACAAGTTCTTAGGCTTCTCCATTCCCCATATTATTCTAAACCTCCCCCTGTCTATTTTGTACCTACCATTTATGCTTCTTATTCCCTGCTCCTTTTTCCCTATTCTCCTCCCTCCCCCTCCCCACTGATGAGCCTCCATGTGATCTTCATTTCTGTGATTCTCTCCCTGTTCTAGTTGTTTGCTTAGTTCATTTTTTTGTTGTTGTTTGTATTTTAGGTTTAGTTGTTGATAGTTGTGAGTTTGTTGTCATCTCACTGTTTGTATTTTTGATCTTCTTTTTCTTAGGGAAATCCCTTTAACTTTTCATATAATAAGGGCTTGGTGATGATGAACTCCTTTAATTAGATCTTATCTGGGAAGCACTTTATCTGCCCTTCCACTCTAAATGATAGCTTTGCTGGATAGAGTCATCTTGGAGGTAGGTCCTTGCCTTTCCTGACTTTGAATACTTCTTTCCAGCCCCTTCTTGCCTGCAAGGTTTCTTTTGACAAATCAGCTGAGAGTCTCAAGGGAACTTCTTTGTAGGTAACTGTCTCCTTTCCTCTCCCTGCTTTTGATTCCCTCCTTATCTTTAATCTTGGCTAATGTAATTATGATGTGCCTTGGTGTGTGCTTCCTTGGGTCCAGATTCTTTGGGTCACTCTGAGCTTCCTGGACTTCCTGGAAGTCTATCTCCTTTGCCAGATTGGGGAAGTTCTCCTTCATTGTGTTTTCAAATAAGGTTTCAATTTCTTGCTTTTCCTCTTCTCTTTCTGGTACCCCTATGATTCAGATGTTGGAACATTTAAAGTTGTCCCAGAGGTTCCTAAGCCTCCCCCCATTTTTTTGAATTCTTGTTTCTTCATTCTTTTCTGGTTGAATGTTTATTTCTTTCTTCTGCTCCAAACTGATGATCTGAGCCCCAGTTTCCTTCCCATCACTGTTGGTTCCCTGTGAACATTTTCTTTCATTTCACTTTTTATAGCCTTCACTTTTTCCTCTATTTTGTGACCATACTCAACCCTTTCTGTGAGCATTCTGATTGCCAGTGTTTTGAACTGTGCATCTGGTAGGTTGGCTATCTCTTCATTGCTTACTTGTATTTTTTGTGGAGCTTTGATCTATTCTTTCATTTGGGCCATATTTTTTGGTCTGGGCTCACCTGTTATGTAGTAAGGGGTGGAGCCTTAGGTATTGGCCAGGGTGGGGCAACCCAAGTTGCTGCATTGTGGCTTTGTATGTTGGGGAGGGGTCTGAGAGGGAACAATGCCACTTGCTCTGATCTCAGTGGGCTTTCAGTCACTTCCCCTGCTACCCACAAGCAAATTGGGCCCTTCTGGTGCTGATTCCTGGGTGGGTGGTTTTGTGTATGTTCTAGGACCCTCTGGGTATCTCCAACTAACTGTACTTTGAGGCTGGGAGTTTCTCTTACTGCCTCAACCTCCACAGGTTTTTTTCAGTCACAGGCTTTGAGACTTTATTTCCCCACACTGGAACCCTGGGTTTCATAGCCTGTCTTGCTCCCTAGTTGTTCCTCCCAGTTTATCTACATGACAATGTGAGACCTCCTGCTCTGCCAGCCACTGCCTTGCCAAGTCCTCTCCACCCTAGCTGCCTATCTCCGCCCCTCCGTCTGGTTGAATGTTTCTTCTTTAACTCCCTGGTTGCCGGAGTTCCATACAGGTTGATTTTCTGGCAGTTCTGGTTATTTTTTGTTTTGAATTTTGTTGTCCTTTTTGTTGTGAGAGGAGGAAAAGTGCATCTACCTATGCCTCCATCTTGGCCAGAAGTCCTGGCAACTTCTAAAAAGAAACACACAAAACTGTTAACGGTGCTACCTCCTTAGGAGTGAAGGATTGTTGTTAATGTTTACATAACAACAAAATCTGAGTACCTATTACCTTTATAATAAAAAATAGAAACTACTTTAAAAAATCCAGTTTCCAGGGCATTACCCCCGATCTGGGATCGGTAGGACTTGGAAATATGTATTTTAATAAGTTTTTCAGCTAATTCTAATGTGCAGCCAGAGTTAAGAACCAATGGATTAAAGCATTAAGGGTCTTCATTAATGTATGAATCATTCTCCAAGATTAGCTTCTGAGGAAAAAAAAGGAGGCTGACAAAATTCAACAGGAGACCCATATGGTATGTTTCACAGGGTAAAAGTGAGTTGCTCAAGTAGGGTACTCCAGAGCATCCAGAGGGCACTGGGGTTGGTGTCTGCATTAGTCAGCTAGGGCTGCCATAACAAAGCGCCACAGACTGGGTGGCTTAAACAACAGAATCTTATTTTTACATAATTCCAGAGGCTGGAAGTCCCAGATCAAGGTCTAGCAGGGTTCAATTTCTGATGAGAGTTGTCTTCCTAGCTTGCAGATAGCCACTTTGTTCTCACAAAGGGCTGGCCTTTTTTCTGAGGGTTTATGGAGAAAGGGAGCTTCTTATAAGAACACTAATCCTATAGGATCAGAGCCCCAATCTTCTAACTTTCTTAGAGGCCCTATCTCTAAATATAGTCATATGGGAAACTGTTGTCATATGGCTTCAACACATGAACTGGGAAGGCACACAAACATCCAATCTATAACAATGCCTAATAAGTGGGAAATAGAAGGGAAAAACAGGCCAGCCCATAGGGTCAGCCTCAGAGGTCTTGCTTTGTCCTAGGTCCAGACCTGTTAGCTTCTGTCTTCTGTTCTCCTCACCACCAAGCAAGGACTTGTAACTTAGGAACTCATGGGAAATTAGGCTATTTGTTTTATTCGGAAGCTTCCAAATTACATTAAAAACAATTCCAGATTTCTTACAACAGGCGTTTGAGGAAAAACATCTGGGATGAAATAAACCCACAGACCATTCACATGGACAAAAAAAGAAAGAAAGAAAACCACTCCAAATTATGCTATTCTTAACAGTGCCAGGAAAGACATGAATGAGGGGAGAGGGGAGGGGAAGCAAACCTCTAAATGACTGTAAGAGAAGGTGGAGACCAGAGTGTGGGTGGGCCCGGGAGTACTTTGCTTTCATATTATGGAAGAAGAGAAGTTTCATTTCAGTAATTTTGAGTCTTTCTGAAAAAAGTAATTTTTATGTGTGGTTCTAAATTATAGACCTGACTTGAACCAACTCTGAGGAACTTCACATGGGATTGGTATCTGAATTCCCCTCCTTCTCATAGCCCTGGCTAAACAGGCTGTGTCCTGCCCTTACTCATATTGGTTGTCTCTAACAGTAAGTGTGCTTCTGGCAGACATCATTCTCAACAGCAGTGTTGGTATGTGGTGTTGAGACAAAATAAATACATATGTGGTCTTTGTTCCTAGTTCTTGGCATAACAGCTTCTAAAATCCTGGACATTTCCCAGATGATGAAGGTGCCTTTGGTGTATTACTTTGGTGACTCTTGGCTGCTCAGCTCCTACTAAGCTTCAGGATGGGGGCTGGAAAGACCAACCGTGTGATTAGAGGATTGGAACTTTCAGCCCCACCTCTGGACTTCGAGGGAGGAGAGAAGGGCTGGAGATTAAGTTAATCACCAGTGGTCAGAGATTTAGTCAATATGGCCTACATAAGGTAACTTTCATTAAAAACCCCTACATCACAAGGTATGGAGAGTTCCTGGGTTGGTGAACACATTGAGGTGGTGAGAAGCTGGAGGCCCCAGAGGGGCCACAGAAGCTCCATGTGCCATACCATACCTTGTGCTATACCACTTGGCCATTTTTGAATTGTAATCTTTATAATAAACCAGTAGTAGTAAATAAACTGTTTTCCTAAGTTCTGTGAGCCATTCTACCAAATTATTAAACCCAAGGATATGGAGTCATTGGGAACCCTCTATTCATAGCCAGTCAGAAATATAGGAGGCTGGTGATTTGCAATTCGTGTGTGAAGTGTGGGGAAGTCTTGTGTGACTGAGCCCTTAACCTTAAGGTAGTTATTGTCAGAACTGAGTTACATAGTAGGACACCCACTTGGTGTCTGGAGAGGTAGAGAATAATTGGTGTTAGGGGAAAAAAACCCCACACATTTGATGTTAGAAGTGCTAGAGCATGAAAACAGCCTATGGTGTTTCTGCATGTCCAATGTGCTGTATTGAAAAGGAACTAGCATCTGCAAGAATTCCTTCAAAAGAGCTGATGAAGGATCCTCAAAAGTAATAACAGCAATTACTGAAAATCAGTTCATCTGAGAGAATGTCTGCCTTGGTGACAAATCTTTACTGAGAGCACATGTCTTAATGGTCTATGTTGATTCCTTTGAAAGGGAGGACAGCAGGTGGGAACTAGCACCTTTAGGCATCTGTTAGGGGCCATGTAGAAGTTATGTCTCTTATTCTTGCCTGGTTCTATGAGGTTGTTATTATTGTACATACGCACAGATAAGGAAGTTTGAGTCCCAAAGAGTCTGGACTCCAGAATCAAGCTCACCTAGCTTTTCTACTCACTCCTGACTTTTGGCAAGTTACTTAACTCTCTGTGTTTCAGGCTCCTCATCTGTAAAATGGAGGAATAACAAAATTCCCAAACATAATAAGGCAACTGAGAGAACTGAGATAATATATTGTAAAGTGTATAGCAGAGAAATAAGCAATCAATAAATAGTAGGTACCATTATTACAATTGTTATGATTTAAAAGTTAGAGCTTGGTCAAACTAAAATTGCTCTTAAATGCTGAAGATGGGATTTACATTTTTGTCTTCATTCAAAGTATACATTCTCCTCATTACTCAGCACTATCTTTCCGAGCTGAGGATAAACAGAGAGACAGATGAACAGAGACACCCTATTGTCTTGCTGCCAAGGAATATCAAAGTAGCCAGGGTATGGGTTCAGTTGATGTTACCTTCTGGCCACAGAGTTTATTTTGTGGCTTATTGGTCAGAAAGTGGGGTGGCTCCCTAGTACCTCCTGTAATTCAGGCCCAGGCTGAGGCCCAGGAAAATGTGGCTGCCTGGGTAGTGGGCAGGGCCATAAGCTAGGAACAGGCTGGCAAGAGCTGGGGAAATCGAACCGCTACAGGCCTAGTGCAGGGTGGGGTACAAGGCTTGGTCACTCTGTCTGTGGGCTCAACAAACGAACAGTCCAGGACAGTCTGGGGAATGTGGCTAGTCAGGCAGATCACAGGAGGAAGTCAATAGCCTATATTTGAGCTGGAAGAAAACCATCAGAAAGCTGGCAGCCAACGGGTAACCTAGATCTGTGAAGGGTGGCACCCAGGTCTCTCAGGGGCCCCTAGGGAGGGGATTGGTTGTCAGTAATTTACCCATGGCCTTGGCCATTCCTAGTCTCTCCTGGGAGAGTGTAGGAATAGAGGAGTGGGGCACATCATTTTTATACTAGGTACTTTTACACATGCTGTCTTAGTTCTCACCACAGGCATATTTAGTAGCCATTCTCACCTACCTGCAAGATACCAAAGAGGAAACTGAGGCTCATACAAGTCAATTTGCTGAAGGTAAGTGTTAGGTTGTATAATAAGCTAATTAAAAGTCTGCTTAGGCAATGTGCAAATCAGGAACATCTAAAAACATTTTTAAATAAATAAATACTTCACCTTTAAAATACTTTAAAGTTTTGACTTTCTAAGATTGCATCAAAGGAATCAGTGTTGGAAAAATCAGAACTTTGTGGAACCTCCTTACAGTTATATTTGTCCTAAACAGGATGGAAGGTAAAAAAGGGCATTCCCCACTTTCCTCTCCTTTTTGGGGTTGGGAGGCAAGGAGAAAACCTTCTCTAGAAGTCTGAGGCAAGTTTCCCATTGGCTAGGACTGGGTCATACACACACTCCAAACCAGTTACTGGCAAAGGGAAACAGCATTGCATTAATTGTCTCAGAGCAACCACAACTTATACTATGGGCTGGGCAAATTGCCACACCATAAAATTGGGTTCTGTTAGCAAGGAAAAAGGGACAACAGCTGTTGAATAGGCAATCAACAGAGCTATCACAATCTTTTAAGACCACCCAAGATCACAGGGGAATGAGTGAAGTATAAACTATCCATTTGCCAAATGGTTCCCTTGGGTTAGCATTTATTAACTATGGCTTTTAAAAAGAGACTATTAATTGTCTCCCATGGGGACCTGAATCTCATGAGATAGAATCATTAGTACTATGTTTTAACCAAAGCTTACCCTTGATCCTGTCTATTTTTCTCACTTTTCTTAACCACCTAAGTTTCTTGTGACCTATCTTCACTTTGTACTTCCTACTCCCTATCCAATTCACTGTCATCTGCCTTCCACCCCCACTTCTTCCTTAAAACTGTCTGGTAAAGGTCATGAATGAACATTAAACTCAGTCCCTGGCACACTTTTCCACCCTCAGCTCACTCACTTCTGTGGCACATAGTACCACCCACCCTTGGCAGTCTTGACAAGCTCTCCTCCTTTGGGGCCTGTGACGCTACTCTCTCTTTACCCTGACAGGTCTACCACAGGGGCCTATTCCCAAATGTTGACCCTTACTCCCCAGGATGCTTTTCTTTACTGCTCTTCCATCTCCAGATCTTGTCCCTTATGATCTGTGCTATCATCTCAAACCTCTAACTCCAGGGCTTGCTGGGAACCTGAGCTGCAGACGAGTATGTTTAATTGAGTTCTGGATGGTTCTACCTAGAATCTCAAGTTCAATTTCCTCTAAACTGCACTTATCATCATCTGTTTCAAACCTACTCCCTAATCTTGTGATCCTGAGCTTGGCAACTGGTACTACTACCCATCCAACCACTTGGCCAAGCCAGAAACCACCTGAATCATGTAATAAATGATTGAGTCATCTTGCTTCTACCTAATTAGTATCTCAAGTATCTCTGTTCTCTTTTATATCCACATTTTCCACCCTGGCTGAAATATTTACTGTAACCCTCTGGGTTATTATAAGGGCATGACACTGGTCTCCCCAGCTTTATGCTTCCCTTACCCCCCCAGGCTATGCTCCACTACCAGGATAGTGGTCTTTATAAAATATGCAGATAATCACATCTCTTTCTATGGCTCTTCTCTGCTGCCAGTGCAGAGTTCATGGCATGTAAATGCAAAGGTGCCCCCAGTCCACTATTTAGTCTAAGTTAAGACTAGATCTGTGATTCTGTAAAACCCTTTCTTCCCGTGCTTATTACCTAAGCATATGAAACATTTATATATGGAAATATTCTGGCACATATGATAATCCCAAGTGTTGCAAGCTCCAAACAGGAACAAGGTACAGCAATAAAAAAAACTCTCAGTTTACTACTGCAATTAAATCAAGAATCTTAAAGTACTGAAAAAATAAAAATAAAAAGCTTACAGACCCAATTGTAGAAGTAAAACCAGCAGTTGAAGGGAGAGCACCTGGAGGTACAAAGGTGAAAAACTCCTTCCCACCCCAGTCACTCACAATCTCAGGGCCCTAAAATAACCTACTGTCCCATCAGACAGGACTGAATTACTTTTCGTCCATCTAAGAGAGTATTACCATTAATTGATAACACAATGTGCCAGGCACCGGGCTAAGTGCTTACCTCTTTTAATATTCACCACAACTTTGTATGTATCGATAATCCTCTTAGAGGTTAAGTACTTTGCCTAAGACATACAACAAATAACTTTGCCATGCTCCAAAGCTCAGCTTCCCTTAACAGAAGCAGTATTTCCCAGAGCCTGGCAGTATTAGTGAAGCTGTATTTAATAGCTGTGCAGTTGAGAAGAGCGTAGAGCAGTGCCTGGCATGAGGTAAGCACTCAATTACCATTTCTGCTGTGATACAGACACAGTCCATGCAAGGAAGGACAAACCAGTTTGTCCAAGTGGTGGGGCAGTGCTCAGAAAGGAGGCTCAGCACAGGTTAAGACAGGGCCATGAGAAATGTGCTATCCTGACAGTTACCTGGTCAAACACCTGATCCAAGATGGAGAAATGATAACCAAGGTGAAAACTTGCTTTACCCAGAGCAACTGAGTCCAGAGCTCTGAGCCAATAGGGCTAAGTAGAGATTCAGTGAAGACCAGGGGGCCTGGGAGAAGATAGCAAGAAGTAGGTATGGGGACAATGTTGTCTGACAGTTTAAGTAACTATCACTGAATGCTGGGCACAGAGTGTAGAGCCCTTTTTATAGGGATTGAAGGGAAGTTCCTAAGGCTAGCAGCAGCTCTTCAGGGTATCCTGATAAAAAAAGAGACTTGGCAGAACACCAAGCTGATGACAGTCATGAACTCTTGAGAGATGGTCATGATAGAGATATTTGCCTTATACGTCATAGAATGTTTAAACAAGAAGCATATAGTTTTTTAATATTGGCATAATCAAAATGTAATAAATTAAAAATGGTTCACATATGTGAAAAATTTTGGTCAAATATAGAACAGTGTAAGTATTATACTTGAGAGTGACAAAGAGTGGTGCTAGAGAGAAAGTGGCCCTGAGGCATGGATTATAGGCAATCTGTCCTCCATGGTGGCAGGTGCTGCTTCTCTCCCAGTGTTTAATCTTGCCTTGTCCCTCAGTATTGTAAGGGAAGAAGCCCAACATTTTAGCTGGGACTATGACAGCTACAGATTGGAGACCCCACTTTCTAGGATCCCTTGCATCTCGGTGTGGCCACCAGAGTAAGCACCAGCCAATGAGAAAGTGATGTGTGCAGGCTCCAGGAAACCCTTCTTTAAATTGCAGGCACCTGGCTTTGTTCCCTTTCCTTTGTGCCTTTCTCCAGCGGCTGCCTGAACTGTGGATGTGCTTGAACTGCAGATGTACTGGGGCTCTAGTCATTGATTTTGACCATGAAAATTATAGGCACACCTGTAACAGCAGAGCGGAGCTGGAAAGAGCCTGGGTCCCTGAGGACTTCACAGAACAGGGCCACCATGTCATTCCAGGACTGCCAGTTACTCCACAATATTTCACAAGAGAGGGAAGTGAACCCTTGCTTGTATAAGCCACTATATTTTGGATTCTCTGTCAAATGCATCCCTTTCACTTTTCCTTTTCAGGTTCAGATTCATCCTACTGAAGGCCCACTGTGTGCCAGGCATCCTACTATGCACTATCATATGCCAGTCCCATTTAACTTTCTAGTCTCTCTTGTAGATTCTGAGAGTTAACTCTAGAAGAATCCTAAGACAACATCTACATCAGTGGTTTCAAACACTTTTAAAACCACAGCTATTCTTTCCTTCCTCTTCTCCACCAAACGACAATAATACACATTATCCCCAAATTAAAACAAACAAACAAACAAACAAACAAACAAACAAGATCACATACAGAGACACCTTCCCACAACCTACAACTCTGTACTGAGCATTCTTGGCTATCAACAGTTGCTGCCACTACAGGGGATGGGGAGTGACAAGTTGGCTGACAATTGCAATATGATGTAATAGCTGCTACTAAAGGGATAAATATGTGAGGCCAAGAGAGCTCAGAGGGGGGCCATCTCAGTCTCTCTCAGATTCTTTTGTTAATTTTGCTGCTTCTCTGCCTCTGCATTATATCTTCAAGGAGCCCCTCTGCTGGGCTGAAAAGGGGACTGAAGCTGAGCCATAGATCTGAGCTGTTCCTCTTTGTGAGCCTCTAAAGTGTCTCACAGACCACATCTTTTTTTAGTGCATTATTGTTAATGACTATGGTAAGCTATCCAAACTGAGATTTTATTAATCTTTGGAGGTTTGTAGTTATAAGGAAATGAAAATCTTAGATTAAAATATTAGGCTCTTTGGTCTATGTTGGATTTTCAGGAAGCTAGTCGGTCCCTCTTGAGTTGTTTTGAGTATGTTTTTCTCTGATTTCCCAGTGATTATGGTGAACACCATACCAGACTCAGCTACCTGTTAAGTGCAACAAGGTACTGATTCATTAGCATGACAAGGGATTTTCAGGAAGCCTGTAAACACAATTATTTCCATACATGTTCAAAACCTATACATGTATATATAACTTTCCATAAGTATCAAAATAATATATATTTATTGGAGAAATATTAGTAAACATAGAGAAGTAAATTAGAATCACAATTCTACCCCTCCAGAGATGATAATACTATGTTCTAAACACTATTTTAAGTGCAATATGTGTGTTACATAATTTAATACTCTAAACAAACCTTAGGAGGTAAACAATGGTATAATCCTCATTTTAATGGATGAAAAAAATGAAACACAGAAAGCTAAAGTAAATTCCCTAAGCCATAAGAAAAAGAGACAGAATTTGATCTAAGGACATCTGAGTCTATAATCCGAGTAACATAATTATCAAACCATAAGATGCACCTAGGTTTTAGAGGAGGAAAATAGAAAAAAAATTTTTGAAGCAAAAAATATGGTAAAATATTTAGTAACATAACATAATATTTGACCAATATAAATGTAAACAGAACTCAACACCAGCATTAACAACTATTATTCCTCCCAAATGTGCTGGGGGAGGGGAATGTGTATCTTTTTTAAAAAAATATTTTATTTATGTATCTTTAGAGATGAAGGGAAGGAGAGAAGGAGAGAAATATCAATGTATGGTTACCTCTCATGAGTCCCCTGCTGGGAACTGGCCTGCAACCTAGGCATGTGCACTGACTGGGAATCAAACCGTGATTGTGTGGTTCACAGGCCCACGCTTGATCCACTGAGCTACACCAGCCAGGGCGGAATGTGTATCTTATAGTCTGAAAAAAACAGTATTTATTTAATCACCATTTTTTTAAGATGAACATTTTTAACTTTAATATATTTTATTGAGTATGCTATTACAGTTTTCCCATTTTCTCCCCTTTATTTCCTTTCACCCTGTACCCCGTCCTACCATCATTCCCCAACCTTAGTTCATGTCCATGGGTCATACATACAAGTTCTTAGGCTTCTCCATTCCCCATATTATTCTTAACCTCCCCCTGCCTATTTTGTACCTACCATTTATGCTTCTTATTCCCTGCTCCTTTTTCCCTATTCTCCTCCCTCCCCCTCCCCACTGATGAGCCTCCATGTGATCTTTTTCATTTCTGTGATTCTCTCCCTGTTCTAATTGTTTGCTTAGTTCATTTTTTTTTGTTGTTTGTATTTTAGGTTTAGTTGTTGATAGTTGTGAGTTTGTTGTCATCTCACTGTTTGTATTTTTGATCTTCTTTTTCTTAGGTAAATCCCTTTAACTTTTCATATAATAAGGGCTTGGTGATGATGAACTCCTTTAATTAGATCTTATCTGGGAAGCACTTTATCTGCCCTTCCATTCTAAATGATAGCTTTGCTGGATAGAGTCATCTTGGAGGTAGGTCCTTGTCTTTCCTGACTTTGAATACTTCTTTCCAGCCCCTTCTTGCCTGCAAGGTTTCTTTTGACAAATCAGCTGAGAGTCTCAAGGGAACTTCTTTGTAGGTAACTGTCTCCTTTCCTCTCCCTGCTTTTGATTCCCTCCTTATCTTTAATCTTGGCTAATGTAATTATGATGTGCCTTGGTGTGTGCTTCCTTGGGTCCAGATTCTTTGGGTCACTCTGAGCTTCCTGGACTTCCTGGAAGTCTATCTCCTTTGCCAGATTGGGGAAGTTCTCCTTCATTGTGTTTTCAAATAAGGTTTCAATTTCTTGCTTTTCCTCTTCTCTTTCTGGTACCCCTATGATTCAGATGTTGGAACATTTAAAGTTGTCCCAGAGGTTCCTAAGCCTCCCCCCATTTTTTTGAATTCTTGTTTCTTCATTCTTTTCTGGTTGAATGTTTATTTCTTTCTTCTGCTCCAAACTGATGATCTGAGCCCCAGTTTCCTTCCCATCACTGTTGGTTCCCTGTGAACATTTTCTTTCATTTCACTTTTTATAGCCTTCACTTTTTCCTCTATTTTGTGACCATACTCAACCCTTTCTGTGAGCATTCTGATTGCCAGTGTTTTGAACTGTGCATCTGGTAGGTTGGCTATCTCTTCATTGCTTACTTGTATTTTTTGTGGAGCTTTGATCTATTCTTTCATTCGGGCCATATTTTTTGGTCTGGGCTCACCTGTTATGTAGTAAGGGGTGGAGCCTTAGGTATTGGCCAGGGTGGGGCAATCCAAGTTGCTGCATTGTGGCTTTGTATGTTGGGGAGGGGTCTAAGAGGGAACAATGCCACTTGCTCTGATCTCAGTGGGCTTTCAGTCACTTGCCCTGCTACCCACAAGCAAATTGGGCCCTTCTGGTGCTGATTCCTGGGTGGGTGGTTTTGTGTATGTTCTAGGACCCTCTGGGTATCTCCAACTAACTGTACTTTGAGGCTGGGAGTTTCTCTTACTGCCTCAACCTCGACAGGTTTTTTTCAGTCACAGGCTTTGAGGCTTTATTTCCCCACACTGGAACCCTGGGTTTCATAGCCTGTCTTGCTCCCTAGTTGTTCCTCCCAGTTTATCTACATGACAATGTGAGACTGCCCATTCAGCCAGCTGCCACCTGGCCCACTCAGGTCCTCCAGCCCCTGCCTTGCTGGGAGTTCTCCCTGCCCCAGCTGCCTGTCTGTGCCTGTCCTACCAGTCTGGATGAATTGTTTTTTTTTTTTTTTAGCTCCTTGGTTGTTGGACTTACGCACAGTTCAATTTTCTGGCAATTGTAGCAATTAAAAAAATTTGCTGTTGTCCTTTTTCTGATTGTGCAAGGAGGCAACGTGTGCCTACCTACACCTCCAACTTGGCTGGAAGTATTTAATCACGATTTTATGGATTATACAATCTAGCTAACATTTTGTCATATTTCCTTTTAGTCTTTTTCTCTGTGTGTGTGTGTGTGTGTGTGTGTGTGTGTATTTCTAAAGCAGTTTCAGGTTTGCAGAAAGTTCCTGTATACTCACTCTTCCCTCCACCACACCCCCTCCAGTTTCCCCTATTATTAATACCATTTGTTATCAAGGTTTTTCCACCAGGATTCTTATAAAGCCCTGGAGTGGGGGTGAGCAGTCTTTGGCAACTCAAACCAGCATCTTTGTGTGTATTTGTCCAAGGATATGCATCAGCTTCCCCAAATAGGTACTACTGCTGCGATTTTTAACATCCATAATCTGCCTGTTAGAAACTTGAAAACTCTTAATTCTATACATTATTTCTAATCTGTTAAGCATACTTGTTCTAACCCACTCTCCACCTGTGGTGTTTTCTTCTCATCCCCAACTTGGATTTTAGAATAAGTTCTTCTCAATTCTGAAGAAATGAATCATTGTAAATAGCAAACAGCTATATATTTTTCTTCACACCCCACTTCCCACATCAGATACAGGCTGATAGTTTTGATGCTATTCCAGAGGCCTAATAAAGGAAAGTGATAATCTCTGAGATTGATTGTCAAATACTATAGGTTTTTCCCCCATTTCCAAATTGTTTCACTTAATTCTAAATTTGACTTTAACAGCCTATAAATTCCTACTGGATTAAATCTTAATGGCTCATCAGAACTTTAAAGTTCTAATTGAAAATTTCCTTTACATATGATTTTCTATACACTATAGTATCCTTTTTGCATACCAAGGGACACCTGAGTCTGTATTTAAGGAAGATATATAGATAGACCTGTTTTGACTGGTCCTTTAAGTCAGACTACCATTAAAAAGAAGGGCTTACACACACAAAAGTTTAAGCCTCAGGTTTACGGCTTGCCCTGCATGCTTATTCTCTCTCTTACCCAATGCCTAGAAAGGAGAGTGTTCTAATACCAACTGTTGGTATTAGAAGAATCTAAAGAAGTTAGAAATTAGAAATGAAAAACCTGGATTGGCAATGACAAGACTTTATAACTAAATGATTTTGGCCAAAGAAATATTATTTGGCTCATTTATTGTAGGAGGGTTCCCCTTGCCCCCCACCCATTTGTGAGAAAATACAACTTAAAGAGACTGAAGCATGACATTAATTTTTGGTTTAACATATTACTAGGTGGTGAGATAGAAGGAAAAAAATGTTTAACTTGCTGAATGTGTACAAAAACAGTATAGATAATTTTTCCAAAGAAAACTCATAGACCACTAGTAGCATACTGCATTATTTGTCACACATTCAGTAAAAGATCACTGTATACAACAAATGCAAGAAATGATCCAGGGCTAGCTGCCTTCACTGGAAATCTACAGGAACTTAGTCAGATAACAAGCTTATAAGATAACCGTTTGTTATCATTCATTAGAAGTTTTGCTTTGCTGCCAGCAAAGGCTCAGTTATAAAATTGGAATCATTATTTAAAATGGATAAATATATAACAATCACACCTCCAGTTTCCAGCACTTCATATCTAGACTATTACAATAGACTTGAATTTTCTTTCCTTGCACCTCAGGAATAGGGCAGACTCCCCTCTGTACCAAGTACATGGTAGTGATTATTAACCAATGTCAGGGCCTGGCACAAGTCAGAATTATCCCACTGATTGATTATCATCATGATATGTGAGTGACTTATCAGAATTGAGAGGAGAGAAGGGAGGGTAAGAGCCAGTACTGATATAGCATCTCAAATGATTATTCTGAGAAACCCCTCATGGATAAATAGGCTCACTATTTTACTTGGTAATTCATGTTCAGTCTCTGCCCAAATCTAATTTCTTCTTCCTTAATAGCATGAAAATAATTTTTCCTAAGTCATAGATTTCATCATAATATTCATCTTCTTACACACTTTCATCACCAACCAGTTAATGCTCAAACTCTCCAACGTGACTTTCTAGAAACGACGTGCCCCACAACCACCACCACTGAGCTCCTTGGAATAAAGAAGAAGAATGGAACTAAAAAGTCAGTTTATTTCACCAAATGATTTTTTTTGAGTCTGTACTATGTATGGCTTCTGCGAACCCAAGAGTAAATGAAATCTAGAATCACTATTCTGAGAAGCTTAAAAGTTATTTGGGGAGAAGAGAAAAAACTGGTCCATTGTAGCATTGTGAACTATGTACTTTGCTGGGGGAACAGAGTTGAGCCCTCTGTGAGAGGAAGATCAAGGAAGGCTTCTCAGAGGAGCCACCTGAGAGCTGAAATCCAAAAGATGAGTAAAAGTTTGGCAAAGAAAGGGAAGGCAGGACATCATTATAGGCAGAAGGAAAAGACTGCTTATAAAAAGGTGAGGAGGAGTAATCAGGTTTGGATGAATGAGTGGTCTGTGCATGAAATCTGTGCTGGGGATGGCTGATGAATATATTGCTGATGAAAACCTGAGGATCATTCAAGTCCAGTCAAGGTAACCTGGAATATCTCAGAAGCAGTTTGTTTGTTTGTTTTTAGAGAGGGGAAGGGAGGGAGAAAGAGAGGGAGAGAAACATCAATATGTGATTGCCTCTTGCACCTGGCCACTGGGGACCTGGCCCACAACCCAGGCATGTGCCCTAACTGGGAATCGAACTAGTGACCCTTTGGTTCACAGGCTGGCACTCAATCCACTGAGCCACACCAGCTAAGGCCAGAAGTGGTTTGAAAACCAGAGAAAGTGGTTAACTTAACCTGGTATATTGAGCCTGTTTGCTAGTGGTATTAGAGGGTACATCCAGAAGTGTAATAGACTGTCAGTCTGTTAGTGTTTATCAAGCACTGTCATGTACTTAATAGAGAGAGATATACATCAAGTGGGCATGAGTATTGCCATCACTAGCGAGGGGCTCTACTGTAGGACATGAAGAGATCTTCATTCTGTTTCCTAAATAATCTTCTCATGCCTGTAGACCTTCATACTCATTAAAGATGAGGGCATCTTTAATGCAAACATCAGTGTCTGATCTCTGGGAAGGCATATTTACTTTAAAAAGAGAGTGACCTTTGCTTTATAACCAGTTTCTAAAAAAATTTAGCAAATGCACAGTGCCAAATCGGCTAAAACAAATGTCTATTCCCTCTTGGCTGTAGCTACCCAGGGTTAGGAGAGGTCCTAATGTCAACTACACAGTGAAGACACGTCCTTCCCTGCCAATACCCTCCAAGCATGGACACAGACTTGCTTTTATTCTCCCAAAGCATAGCCAAGGGCAAGCTACAGAAAAGGGGAAAAAATCACAGTCAATAGCAGTGTCTGCTAATATCAAGTCATGTTTGAGGCCATTCTTTTAAAAAATTTTATTTTTATTTTTTATTTTAGAGAGAGGGGAAGGGAGGAAGAAAGAAAGGTAGAGAAATATCACTGTGGGAGAGAAACGTTGACTGGCAGCCTTTTGTATGGGCCCCACTGGGGACCAAACCTGGCCAGGAATCAAACTAGCGACCTTTTGGTTTACGGAATGACATCCCACCAACTGAGCCAAACCAATCTGGAGTGAGGCCACTTTTAAATAAAAACAGTCTTGCTAACTCTGGAATGTTAAATTATTTAAATTATGTTTCTTAATTAAGTGTAAACATAAAACTAGGTATACCTTACTCTGACAGCAATTCTACATCCATAAAACTGACACAATTTTGTAAATTAAATTAACAAAATTAAAAATTCAACTCTTTTTCATGGCGCCTCGGGGGTGGTCAGCTGCTTCAAGATGAAGTTGAACTTCTCTTTCCCAGCCACTGGCTGTCAGAAACTCATTGAAGTGGGTTATGAACGCAAAATTCACACTTTTTATGAGAAGCATATGGCCACAGAAGCTGCTGCTGACATTCTGGGTGAAGAGTGGAAGGGTTATGCGGTTGGAATCAGTGGTGGGAACGACAAAGTTTCCCCATGAAGCAGGGTGTCTCCACCCATGGCGCATCCTCCTGCTGTTGTGCAAGGGGCACTCCTGTTACAGACCAAGGAGGACTGGAGAGCGAAAGTGAGAATCCGTTCAGGGTTGCATTGTGGATGCCAATGTCAGTGTTCTCAACTCGGTCATTGCAAAAAAGGGGGAGAAAGATATTCCTGGTCTCACTGATACTACTGTGCTTCATCACCTAGGGCCCAAAAGACCCAGCAGAATCCACAAACTTTTCAACCTCTCTAAAGATGATGATGTTCGCCAATATGTTGTGAGAAAACCCCTAAGCAAGGAAGGTAAGAAACCTAGAACCAATGCACCTAAGATTCAGCATCTTGTTACTCCATGTGTCCTGCAACACAAATGTTGGTGTATTGCTCTGAAGAAGCAATGTACTAAAAAAAATAAGGAAGAGGTTGCAGAGTATGCTAAATTCTTTGTCAAGAGGATAAAGAAAGCCAAAGAAAAAGCCAGGAACAAATTGCCAAGAGATGCAGGCTGTCCTCTCTGAGAGCTTCTACCTTTAAGTCTGAGTCCAGCCAAAAATGAGGTCTAAGAGTAATAAATAATGATAAACATAAAAAAATTTCAATCAACAGTATTATGTAATGTGGTTGATGATGATGTTTTGCTGAAATTAAATTGTCCTTTGAAATGAGAATATGGAATGTACTGCTATTGTACAGGCTTTTAAATGCATGTTTATAATTGACTCAATTACCCCAATATCCTTCTCTATTTGTTGTGAAACTTTTGTACAAAATGCCACACAGACATTTGATCTTCACTTGGCCAGAACACTCTCATCTCCAGAAAACGTATTTTGTTCTTTTCTCATTAGCCCAAGAAAATTAGTTATACATTTTTGTGCCAAGTACAAAATCAACTGGCTGTGTTTGATTATAAGGTGGTCATCAAAATGATCCAGAATAAGCATATATTAATTTTTTAAATTATAATTTAAATAAGAGCAAAGTTTATATAGATAACTTGCAATATACATTATTCCTTTTATATAAAATATCCAGCATAGGCAAATCCATAGAGACAGAAAGTCAATTAGTGATTGTCAGGGGTTGGAGAGTGACCACTAACGGGTATGGATTTCATTTTCTTGATGAAATGTTCTGGAATTAGATAGTGGGTATGGCTGCACAACTTTGTAAATATAATATATAGCATTGACTTGTACACTTGAAATGGGTGAATTTTATGATATGTAAATTGTATACCAAGTTCTAAAAAGTGACTTCACAGTTTTCCTAAAGAATAGTAGATGGATATGAGGCTTACCTTTATTTATCTAAGGGTTCATCCTGTGGTGTTTCTCAAAACAAAGGGTATTCCCCTTCAGCCCCTGCAATGTTGAGACTACTGCCATATTTATATTATAACTCAGATTCATATTTGTATACAAGGTCACAGCCGTTTATGAATGGGGGTGGGAGAAAAGGACTAGAGAGGGAAGGTCTGGAGATAGGAAGATTAGTTGGTGGACTAGCAACAAAAGGGCCTACAAGGCATCAACAAGGACACAGATAGATTGTACCAGTATCACCCAGAGACACAACAGCCTACCAGATTGAAGCTCAGGAAGAGCCTGCTCTGTCCCAAGTAACTTCCTAAAATCCCACCAATTTAGATTTAAGCATTTCATTCTTTCAACAAACATTTTTGACACCAGGCAGTGTCATCAGGCATTAGAGGGAATACAAATATAACTAAGACAACGTCCTTTCCCTCAAGTATTTTACTTTGTAGTAATGGTGATAAGATTCACATAGGGATAAGTACCATTTAAAAATGTACACTGAGATAAGAAAAAGGGAGGTATAAACCTAGAACTATCAATGTGAGAGGAGAAAGAGATTACTTCTTATTTGTGGTGGAAACCCCTTGTAATCTGTTGTTAGAGGATGACTTGATGATAAGTGGAAATGTAGGGAAGAGCATTTTAGTGGAGGGAACAGCATGAACAAAGATGGTAATACAGAGAGGTTTGATATCACTAGGAAGGTGTAGTCTGAGGTGATGGTAAACAGTCTACGAAGGACTGACCGAGAAGCTGAATGCCTCTAGCCATGGAATTATGAGCTAGACAATTTGGAATAAAAGAAGGGATCACGGAGAGGCACTGGTTTTCCTAAGCTCTCTCTGGCTCCCTTTTCCTTGAAGATGCCTGGATGATCATGCTGCAGCTGCCTGTGTTTCCCAACAGACAGTATTTTGGACGGGGAGAAACCCAGGGCGCAACCTAGGGTCAGGCTGGCAGTGGGTTATCCTTCTTTGGGTGTTCTAGATGACCTCTGAGGCAGAAGCCTGATATTCTTACAAAATTGTATAACTTTCATATTTTATGTTGGTTTAGTTTGTAAGTTAACCCTATAGAAATTGGGGGGGACTTCCGCCAAGATGGAGGTGTAGGTGGAAGCACTGCATCTTCTCGCACAACTAAGTTTAAAAACAACAAAGTTTTAGCAACAAAAACGCAGCCAAACCACAGAAAATTGAACTACACGGAAGTCTGATGACAACGAACCATTCAGCCAAACCTGTAAGAGGGGCAGAGCCAGCAGCAGAGCGGAGTCGGGCAGGAAAGACCCACTGGACCGACCCTGGCGCATGACCCAGTTGCGCCAGCAGCCGTGGGTGGATCCCAGGTGTGGAGAAGCGGGCGGACCCACCGAGGGCACAAGGCGGTGGACCCACTGAGGGCTGATCACAGTCACACATTCACACACAGATAAACCAGTGAAGGAGCTAGCAGTGAGACAGACTGTGCAGGCCCCAGCGGCAGGAAGCGGCAGAGGGAACCGCAGGTTGTCCCTCTCTGACCCTGCCCCCACATAAAGCCTCACAAACCAGCGACCGGGTGGCCCCGCCCTGGCGAACACCTCCTCCTACATAACGGGCACAGACAGATCAAAACAGGGCTCAAGAACAACTCAGAACCCCAGAGCCTATAAATCTAAGCAATGAAGAAATAGCCAAACTTTCAGATGCACAGTTCAAAACACTGGTCATCAGGATGCTCACAGAACTGGTTGATTTCAGTCACAAATTACAGGAACATATGAAGGCTAAACTAATTGAAATGAAGAAAAACGCACAGGAAACCAATAGTAATGGATAGGAAACTGGGACTCAAATCAAGGGAGTGGACCAGTAGGAAGAAAAAAATGACCAAACAGAAAAGAATGAAGAAACAAGAATTCAAAAAAATGAGGAAAGGCTTAGGAACCTCCAGGACATCTTTAAACATTCCAACATCCAAATTATAGGGGTACCAGAAGGGGAAGAGGAACAGCAACAAGTGGAAAACTTATTTGAACAAATATTAAAGGAGAATTTCCCCAATCTGGCAAAGGAAATAGACTTCCAGGAAGTCTAGGAAGTTCAGAGAGTGCCAAAGAGGAAGACACCAAGGCACATCATAATTGCATTAGCCAAAATTAAAATGAAGGAGAGAATCCTGGAAGCAGCAAGAGATAAGGGGACAGTCACCTACAAAGGAGTCCCCATCAGACTGTCAGCTGATTTCTCAGAAGAGACCTTATAGGCAAGAAGGGGCTGGAAAGAGGTATTCCAAGTCATGAAATCCAAAGACCTACATCCAAGATTGCTCTATCCAGCAAAGCTTTCATTAAGAATGGAAGGACAGATAAAGTGCTTCTCGGATAAGATCAAATTCAAGAAGTTCATCATCACCAAGCCCTTATTATATGAAAAGTTAAAGGGACTTATCTAAGAAAAAGAAGATAAAAAAAGATGAACAGTGAAAGGACAGCAAACTCAGTTATTAAGAACCACACCTAAAACAAAAGTAAACTAAGAGGACAGCTAGATCAGGAGCAGAACCATAGAAATGGAGATCACATAGAGGGTTAGCAACAGGCAAGTGGGAGAAGGAGAAGGGGGGAGAAGGTACAGAAAATAAGTAGCATAGATGGTAGGTAGAAAATAGATAGGGGGGAGGGCAAGAAAAGTATGGGAAATATGGAATCTAAAGAACTTGAGACACGTGGTCATAAACTAAACGGGGGAATGGTGGGGGAGGGGGTGTGCAGGGTGGAGGGGAATGAAGGGGGGAATAGAACAACTGTAATGGCATAATTAATAAAATATATTTTAAAAGAAATAATTAAAAATAACAGGGGGAAATGATAGAACTCAGGTGTTAAAGAGTTTATAGCCCTAACTGATAGGTTTAAGTGATTAAAGCTGTAACTAAAGAGTTAAAGAGTTCAGCTTAACTGATTAATCCATGTGGAAAGCTGTTACGCCAAAATTGTGAAGCTTTTGAATAAAGACTCCTTTCCTTTAGGACCAAACCTTTGCCTCTGGAATTTTACCCAGAGGGTGGCAGAGGGCAGTAGGACCCCAATTCCTGTTTGGTGATAATAGAAAATGAAGAGCTAGAGAGAGGAAGGATGAATGAGGGAGCACTGGCTGGAACTAAGCTGTGGGAGGGAAAGCAAGAACCGATGAAGCTCTAAAAGTATGGATGGACAAGTTGTCTTTTTAAAATGGGGAAAAAAACTGAAGGGGGGGTGCAAGGGAGAAGAGGGTCAATAAAAAAACTGTCTTTTACAGATTTGTACCAGTTTTCAAGATTTATTTTGGATGAACTATCCCTGATTAGTAAATAGGCATTTTGTCGGGTGGGAGGGAAAGTGTTGAAAGAATGCTTCTATGATGGCTAGCTGTCCCTAAGGTGCTGAAGATGAGTAAGAAGAGCACAAAAGCAAAAGAAGTGTTATTGTTCCCAAATTCCTCCCTCCATCACTTTCATCTGAGATCGCTCAGCCTGTAGGCATCTGCGTCTGTCTTATCAACAATGTGTGTATCCTCAATAAAATATGAAAAGGCACCTGGGAAAAACCCTGGCACGATCACACCAAACTCATATGCGTTATTACAATGAATTAATTCATTTTTTGAAAATACACGGTTCCTGGCACATAGTACAAAAACATATTTTATAAATGAACTTTTTGTTCTTTTTAGAGGCTATATTTAGGAGAGGAAATGATTCAAAACTGTATCCTAAAACCTATATTCACTATAGGTTAAGCTGGGAGGACCTGGGCCCAAAGGCTTGGTTTTCCCCTTTAAAACTTAGGTTTCTTACTCATCTGACTGGTCCCTTAGGTCAGTAGGTCCTGCAAGGAAAATGTCCTAGAAACAAATCGCTGCGGGGGCCCTGGGGAGGAGCTATAGCTCTCCACCTCCTCTTCCCAGCCGACTCTCCTGAACTTAATACCTCGGTCGGCCTTCCTCGCACCTGCGTGTCCTGTGGTTTACCGGCTGGTGCAACCTCTCAAGCCCTGCGCTAGCAAGGAAGGGTTTTGCTCTCACCTCTCGCGAGATCGCCTCCTGCCGCCGCGCCGCCGCCGCCGCCGCTCCCGCCGCTCCGCCCCTCCCGCTCCTGCCCCTCCTGGGTCGCTGACTGGCGGGCTCTGCGCAGTCGCCTTGTTCGGTTGCTACGCCGTGGCCGGGGAGACCGGGTGTGCCTGAGGGAGGGGGTGGAGGAGGAGAAGACGGGAGAAGGGGAAAGAGTCGGGGGACGGAACGCCTCTTGCACTCTCACCCACAGACGCTGCCCAAGAATACCCGCCTGCTCACGTTTTGCTGCGCGCTTTTCTGCTCCTCAGGCTCCCCCCCAACATTGTTTTCTCAGGACCCCTGGGTCCCCAGGGGTTGAATTCGGGGACTGAGCCGGGGAAGGGAGAGACTTGGCTTTGGCCAACGGGTCGGAGGTTGGGGGCCAGACCCCCTCTCGGGGTCCCCCTCCCCCACGGCACTTTTGGGGGTGTGGATTATCTCATCCCCGCAGGGAGGTAGGAGTGTGCGCCAGCCGCCCTCCTCCTCGTTTCCCGGCGGCGCGGGTCCGCGGCAGCCCTGCAATATGACGAGGTGCTGTCAGCTCCCGGCGGTGGTTCCGCCGCTGCGGTGGCTGCTGCTAGGAGGACGCTGAGGGACCCCTGGGAGCGGCGCGGCGGACGCGCTTCTCCCCGGCGCGCCCGGGCCTCCAGGCTTTTCTTCTCCAGCCGAGAGAACGCGGCTGTGATAAGGAGGTAAGAGGCTGTCGGCCCTGCACTTGTACTCCAGGTACACCAGCCTGTTATCTAGGGCGTGTGTGCCTCGTGGGAGGCGAACCAGGTAGGGCAAGCCGTAGGTACACCGTTGATTTAAAAGAAAGGAAAAATAAAAAATGATGTTCCTTCCCGGCCTTTCCGCCCCTGACTCCCACCCCAGTTCCTCTTTCCGGGACCTCTGCCCTCAGAGCTGTTGGGGGTATGAGTTGGAATCTCTGTTCTGGGTGAGCCAAAGAAGGACGGAATGAATAGGTGCGGAGATGGAATGTTCCACGGTACATAAACTCTAGGTAAGGTTTTAGAATCCTTTGAGTTTTCCATTGGTGATAGGTTTCCTTTTTTTTTTTTTTTTTTTTTTTTTTTTTTTTAACTAAATTGGCTCATAGGAGCGCTATCAGCATACTGCATGGGCAAACTGTTCCTACCATTGAAGTTTTAAGCCTCTTATGATTCTACTGGTATTACTTGTATTTAAGAAGCTGTAGTTAGGGCAGAAAAGAAGTTGAGATGTAGCTAAATAGATATCCGATGTATTTCCCAGGGTTTCCTTAAAATGGAACAGTTTGCAATTGCACAGATGTATGATTACATGTTTCGGAGAAACTTAGAATGGGAGACTTGCTGGCATTGCATTATATAGTGACAGCACCATGTATGTACCAGGACGATCTGTAGGATTTTGAAGCCCTTGTTCTAGAAGAACGTACATATATGCAATCTACCATCTGCTTGACAAATCAGGAAATTGGAGTAATATTAGTTTTATGTGACCAGATCTTGGGCCCAGTTGAGACAATACAGTTTAAACCATATTTATGGGGGAAACCCCCCAGAAAGCCATTGTATCCTATTTAGTTGTAAAAGATAATTTAAGTAGAAAGGACGACTGTGGAACAGTAAAAGCTAGGGAATTTTTGACACTGATTTTTTATCTTAAGACGCCTGAGAAGAAATATTTTCTCATTTTCTTAAGTGGGGAAATGACCTTAAATGATTATTCAGAGCCCAAAATGTGCTTTAATGGAATAGGACTGATATCGCAGTTAAATGTTGCATTTGATGAATATAAATTAAACCTATAGGTTTTTTTGGTAAACAAAAGTTTGTGTATTGTACAGATTTCTTTACTAACTCATAATAAAAGTAATTTTATTCAGTAATTTTGTGGAGTGTACCAATTTTTGGTCAGAATAAATTAATGCTGCTGTTACCATAAAAACTATTATGTCTTTAATTTTTAAAACTTTTATTTATTTATTTATTTATTTTTAGAGAGAGGGGAAGGGAAGGAGAAAGAGTGGGAGAGAAACATCAATGTGTGGTTGCCTCTCATGTGTCTCCCTATTGGGTACCCGGCCTGCAACCCAGGCATGTGCCTTGATTGGGAATGGAACCCGCGACCCTTTGCTTCACAGGCCTGCTCTCAATCCACTGAGCTACACCAGCCAGGGCATCTTTCATTTTTTTGTAATGACACACATATCTTTGTTACCGTTTTGCAGTGGAATGTGCATATGGTTCCATAATATGATTTTAACTGGTTTATAAGAAGAGAAACATGGTCTTCTTTTTTTTTGTGCATGGGAATATTTGTTTAGCTGGTTTGTTTTAAACATCTGGCAAGAGATTTTGAAAACACAAGAAGCCGTAACAACTTTTGTAGTTTTTAATTAATATCAATTGAGTAGTTTAAAGTTAGAAAATTTTCGTTTCCTCAAAAGCAGTAAGGGTGAGGATGTGACTTTCTTATTGCCTGTTTTCTAACCTAGTGATTTTCAACGGTGTGCCACAGCACATTGGTGTGCCACAAGAATTTTTAAAGCATGCAATATCTGACTATTTAGTCTGAGACACTGACCTCTTTTCCCTTAGATTGTCAAATAAAAAAATGAAAGCTAATACAACAGTAGGCGTCGGTTTGAATGAATCAAAATTATACCTATTTTTGTCAGATCCAAAAGAAATATATTTTTTTGGTGTGTTGCAGAATTTTAGTAATTAGTTTATATGTGCCATAAGGTGGAAAAGGTTGCAAATCACTGTTCTAACCTACTTAGGTCATAGATTGTGTGTATTGAATTGTTTCAGACCTGTGGGTTTTTTTCTTATGTTCTAATTGAAAATCTTTTAAAATGTCCCTAGTAACTTTGTTACTTTAAATTTGTGACACCCAATTTCTAATTTAGGCTAGGCATAAAACCAGCATTGATTGAACACACTTGCTAAAAATACTTTCTGGGTCAGAGGTACTCCAAATGCAGCCTCAGGAAAATTCATTTGAACTGCTGTGACCAATACACACTTCATTATTATTGAATGACTTAAAAAAACTATACATTCTTACAAATTAGATTTTTAAATTTCAGGCATTGAAGCCTAACTTTTTTTTATGTATAAAATACTTTATGTGGGATAGTAATAAAAACCTAAAAAGTTTTTTTTAACATATGTGAGTCCCCATGGATTATTATTAAACTCTGATATGTATATTCAAAATAGTTTTGTCTACTAAACATAATTGTAGTTAAGGTCAGTGCAAGTGCAGTGTTTTCTAATTAGTATTTGTGACTTACTCTAAATTCTGTAAGAGGGATCAATGGTCATATTTTTGAATCTTTTTTTTTAAATTTTTACTTTATTGATTATGCCATTACAGTTGTTCTATTCCCCCCCTTCATTCCCCTCCACCCCTGCACTCCCACCCCTACCATTTCCCCCCTTTAGTTTATGACCACGTGTCTCAAGTTCTTTGGATTCTATATTTCCCATACTATTCTTGCCCTCCCCCTATCTATTTTCTACCTACCATCTATGCTACTTATTTTCTGTACCTTCTCCCCCCTTCTCCTCCCACTCCCCTGTTGCTAACCCTCCATGAGATCTTCATTTCTATGGTTCTGCTCCTGATCTAGCTGTCCTTTTAGCTTGCTTTTGTTTTAGATGTGGTTGTTAATAACTGTGAGTTTGCTGTCCTTTCACCGTTCATATTTTTTATCTTCTTTTTCTTAGATAAGTCCCTTTAACTTTTCATATAATAAGGGCTTGGTGATGATGAACTCCTTGAATTTGATCTTATCTGAGAAGCACTTTATCTGCCCTTCCATTCTAAATGAAAGCTTTGCTGGATAGAGCAATCTTGGATGTAGGTCTTTGGATTTCATGACTTGGAATACCTCTTTCCAGCCCCTTCTTGCCTGTAGGTCTCTATTGAGAAATCAGCTGACAGTCTGATGTAAACTCCTTTGTAGGTGACTGTCCCCTTATCTCTTGCTGCTTCTAGGATTCTCTCTTTCATTTTAATCTTGGCTAATGTAATGATGATGTGCCTTGGTGTGTTTCTTCTTGGGTCCAACTTCTTTGGCACTCTCTGAGCTTCCTGGATTTCCTGGAAGTCTATTTCCTTTGCCAGATTGTGGAAATTCTCCTTTATTATTTGTTCAAATAAGTTTTCCACTGGTGGCTGTGCCTTTCCCCCTTCTGGTACCCCTATAATTCGGATGTTTGAGCATTTAAAGATGTCCTGGAGGTTCCTAAGTCTCTCCTCATTTTTTTGAATTCTTGTTTCTTCATTCTCTTCTGGTTGGTCATTTTTATCCTCCTTCTGCTCCACTCCTTTGATTTGAGTCCCACTTTCCTTTCCATTACTGTTGGTTTCCTGTGCATTGCCGTTCATTTCAACTAGTTTAGCCTTCATATGTTCCTGTAATTTGTGACTAAAATCAACCAGTTCTGTGAGCATCCTGATGACCAGTGTTTTGAACTGTGCATCTGAAAGTTTTGCTATTTCTTCGTCATTTAGATTTATGGGCTCTGGGGCTTTGAGATCTTCTTGAGTCATTTTTGCTCTGTTCGCACCCATTAAGTACGAAGAGTGGAGCCTTAGGGGCGGGGCCTGCAGGGCAGGGTCGCTGGGTTGTGACACTGTATGTGGGGGTGGGGTCAGAGCCAGGAAATGGCAGCCGTTTCTGCTGCCTCCCATTGCAGCGGGTCCCGTCTCACTGCCCACTCCCTCGCTGGTCTATCCGTGCAGGAGTGCATCAGCACAGTCAACCCGCTGCCCTTTACCCTCCCCGGATCTGCCAGTCGCTCACTGGGTCGTGCTCACTGGGTCTGCCCTTCGCAACCCCACATCTGGGATCCGTGTGCCTGAGTCCGTCTGACCGAGTCTTCCTGTGTAACCCCACTCCGCCAACTGCTGGTTTCGCCCCTCTTACTGGTCAAGCTGAAGAATTTGTTGTTATCGGACTTCTGAAAAGTTCAATTTTCTGTGTTCTGGCTATGTTTTCTGTTGCTAATATTTTGTTGTCTCTAAACTTGGTTGTGTGAGAAAGCTCGGTGTCTCCACCTATGCCTCCATCTTGGCGGAAGTCTGAATAATTATCTTTAAGGAACAAAATAAGAGACTACGAGATAATTTCAACAAGACACTGTTACTGATTTATTGAGAGTACTTTTGTTTTTCCAATCTGAAAGTTAGCATGGTCAGTTTTAAACAACAAAGAAGATTTTAAAATATTGAGAAATCTTGTTTGGTGGAAGTTTGAAGATGAATGTTTAAAAGTTCTGCATTAATTCTTTTTTTTAAGTGGAAGAAACAGCTCATCCATGGTTTTTGTGTATTTTTTCCTTTTTTATCCTCAGCTGAGGATGTGCTTTTATTGAAAAGAGATGAAGAGAGAGTAAGAAAGAGAAACGTCTATCAGTTGCCTCCTATATGTGCCCTGACAGGGAATTGAACCCACAACTCGGGTATGTGCCCCAACCAGGTATCAAACCCATAGCCTTTTGGTATATGGGAGGATGCTCCAACCAATTGAGCCACCAGGCCAGGGCTCTGCTTTAATTCTTTGTTATTTATTAGGAAAGTAAAATTGGTAATCTCACTAGAAACAGCAAGTTATGTGACTTTATGTGACTAAAGATGAATCGTTCCTAAATAAAATTTAGTATTGGCAAAAGTTTACTAGTTACAAACTGAGTTGAAAGTTGTTTTTCTGAGTAATAATATGCATGTCAGTGAAATTTGTTATATGCTGTAGTCTAGATTTGTTAAATTTGTCAGTTTACTGGGTTAAGCTGTGAGGCCTTGAAGATTGGTTCAGTGTTCTGGGAATCCTTTTTATTGTTTCCCATGAATATACTGTAGGGGGAAGGTGTTATTTCTTCATTTAATATTCAATTAGTAGTACAGATGGTGAAAAGTAATATAGTGCAGAAATAGTGTAGAATCTTCTTTATTGATGTGGAAGGAAGTACAGTGTTTAGGAAGAGTGTAATATATTTTTCTTTGATCAGTCAGTATAGCCATATTTTAAGTAGGATGGAAAATGGGAAATTTATCTTCATTAGAGGCATTTTCCCCCCACATTCATTCTTCATTTCATTATTCCTAAGTAGAAACACTGGAAGAGAGCTGGAAATATTTGAAGAAATTGGCAGGAACAGAAAGAAAATTAAGTAGTGTGGATTATCTTGAGGGGAAGGAAGATATTAATTTGGACGAGTTACTGTATTGAGGAGTAGGAAGAAAAAAGAATCCAGAAGGGAAATGTTTATTGTCTTTTATGTGCCAGACAGTGTAAAGGGGCTTTTCATGTTATCCCACATAATCATCAAGTACACTTTGTGAGGTAGGTATTATTAATCCCTTGCTTCCCCCGCTCACTCCAATTCACTGCCTCTCCGTTGGGGTGAGGCACTCTTGCATTGCAAGTGCCTTCCATACATATTTAGTCTGCCTCTTGGAAAATTGACATTTACATTGGGGAGCAATTATAGGTATTTAAATAAAGGAATGATGAAATTAGATGTAAGTTTTGAAAGGTAACTCTGGAGTTTTTAGATAATGATGAAAGGATGTAAGAATGGTGTAACAATGAAGTTAGAAATAGAACAGAGAGACCAGTTAGGATGCTGTTGCAGCAGTCTAGGTGAGGTGGTAAAAGCTGGAAATGAAGATCTGGAAATAAAGATGAGGACGAGAAACTAAAACTGAAAACTGATTAGGTAGTTTTACTAGAACTGAGAGTCTATTTGGATGTAGAGGAAAGAGGAAAAGAGTTGACAATGATGTTAAGATATTTTCTTTTGGGACTTCTGCCCAAATGGAGGTGTATGTAGATAGATACACTGTTTTTCCTCACACAACAAGGACAACAAATTTAAAAACAAAAAACAACCAGAACTAACAGAAAATTGAACTGTAGGAAGGCCAACAACCAAGGAATTGAAGAGGAAACATTCATCCAGACCAGTAGGAGGGGCAGAGATAGGCAGCCAGATAGAGAGGACTCATGGCAAGGCAGCGGCTGGTGGACCAGGTGAGGCGATGGCTTGCAGACTGGGTGGTCCCACATTTGTGTTTAAATAAATTGGGGGGGACATCTAGGGAGTGAGATAGACTGTAAAACCCAGGGTTTCAGTGCGGGGAAATAAAGCCTCAAAGCCTCTGAGTAAAAACACCTGTGGGGGTTAAGGTGGCAGTGGGAGAAACTCCCAGCCTCACAGGAGAGTTTATTGGAGAGACACACAGGGTCCTAGAACATACACAAACCCACCCACCTGGGAATCAGCACCAGAAAAGCCCAATTTGATTGTGGGTAGCTGAGGAAGTGATTGAAAACCAGCAGAGAGTAGAGCAACCAGCACTGTTCCCTCTCAGATCCCTCCCCCACATACAGCATCATAATGCAGTGATGTGGGTTGCCCTGCTCTGCTGAACACCTAAGGCTCTGCCCCTTAATACACAACAGGTACGCTGAGACAAAACAATAACAACAACAACAACAAAAGACCCAAATGAAAGAACAGATCAAAGATCAAGAAAAAATACAACTAAGGAACAAAGAGATAGCCAACCTATCAAATACAGAGTTCAAAACACTGGTTATCAGGATGCTCCAGGAACTCACTGAGTACATCAACAACATAAAAAAGACCCAGGCAGCAATGAAACTTGCATTATGTGATTTAAAGAAAAATCTAAAGGGAACCAACAGTAATGGGAAGGAAACCAGGATTCAAATCAATGGTTTGGAGCAGAAGGAAGAAAGAAACACTCAACCAGAAAATAATGAAGAAACAAGAATTCAAAAAAAAAAAAAAAGAGGCTTAGGAACCTCAGGACATCTTTAAACATCCCAACATCCAAATCATAGGGGTTCCAGAAAGAGAAAATGGAAGAGCAAGAAATTGAAACCTTATTTGAAAACATAGTGAAGGAGAACTTGTCCAATCTGGCAAAGAAAATAGACTTCCAGGAAGCTGAGAGAATCCCAAAGAAGCTGGACCCAAGGAGGAACACACCAAGGCACATCATAATTATATTAGCCAAGATTTAAAGATAAGGGGAGAATCTTCAAAGCATCAAGAGAAAAGAAGACAAGTTACCTACAAAGGAGTTCCCATGAGACTGTCAGGTGATTATTCAAAAGAGAACCTTGCAGGCAAGAAGGGGCTGGAAAGAAGTTCCAAGTCAGGAAATCCAAAGACCTACCTCCAAGATTACTCTATCCAGCAAAGCTATCATTTAGAATGGAAGGGCAAATAAAGTGCTTCCCAGATGAGGTCCAGTTAAAGGAGTTCATCATGACCAAGCCCTTATTATAAAAAATGTTAAAGGGACTTATCGAAGAAAAAGAAGATAAAAAATACAGTAAAATGATAAACTCACAACTACCAACAACAGAACCTATAAAAACCAACAAACAACTAAGCAAACAACTAGAACAGTAACAGAATCACAGAAATGGAGATTGCGTGGAGGGTTACCAACGTGGGAGTGGGAAGAAGAGGGGGGGAAAAGGTACAGAGAATAAGTAGCATAAATGGTAGGTAGGAAATAGGGGGAGGTTAAGAATAGTATAGGAAATGTAGAAACCAAAGAACTTATATGTATGACCCATGGACATGAACTCTAAAGTGGGGGTAATACAGGTAGGAGGGGGTGTGTAGGGTGGATGGGGATAAAGGGGGGAAAATGGGACAACTGTAATAGCATAATCAATAAAATATATATTTTTAAAAAGATATTTTGGGCAGCTGGGAAGGGAAGGTTGGGTAATTTTTATTGAATACCTTTAGTAAGCTAGGCATTTTGCTAGGCACCAAAGTCATCATAAGTTCTACTGAATTTATAAAATTATATTATTTGAAAAAAATTTTAAACACACCAAACACTTGCAAGAACAGCACAAAGAGCTCTCATATTCCCTTCAATTAATTTTTCCTTGAACTATTAATTGCAACTTAAAAATAAGACTTGCCTGTTTTAAAGCACTTTTTGGTTCACAGCAAAGTTGACAAGGTATAGAGATTTCTCATAGATCACAACCCCACACATGAACTTCAACCAAATATTACCATTGTACTACATAGGAGCGAGTATATATGGGATGAGCCTGCAACATCTTGTGCTTGCCTTACTGTAGTGAGCTCAGTGAGGCCTTCCTTTCCAGACAGGGCCTTAATGTCGTCTTCAACACTTTTCTTCTTTCTGCTGGATTTTACTGGATTCTCAAATTTCAGTGAAACTACCTGAATATCTCATTTCTGGTCTCTCATTTTCATTGCTGCTTTCAGCCATTTAAGAGCAATGCACCATGTCTAATTTCATGAAACTTTTTCTGAGCCATATGAGAGCAGAGCAAGGTGCTCATCACTCTTAAATAATCTGGTATATATTTACCAAAACATGGAGGGTCTGTAATGGTGATTTTGTGGTGATTATGTAATCACCAACTCAGGAAGTTATTGATGCAATACTACCTTGAGATTTTCCAGATGCCATTCAGAATTTTCCAACTGTCCCAACAGCGTCTCTCTTTCCTTTTTGGTCCAGGATTCAATTCAGGATCACCCATTGCATCTAGTTGTCACGTCTCTTTAGTCTGCTTCAATTTGAAATAGTTCCTCAGTATTTCTCTGTCTTTTATGACCTTGATTTTTAAATTCTGTTAGATGTTTCTTGACTTCTGTCCATCCAGTGGTTGCTCATGTGCATACTGAACACTTGTTGGCAGGAATATCATAGAAATGATGTGTTATTCTTAGAGTATTACCACGAGACATAGAGTGATATTTAACCTTGAACACCTTGGTAAGTTCACGTCCATCATAAAATCATCATTTTTCCTTTTGTAATTGCTAACTCTTGTGTGAACATCTCTAAGACTATGCTAATACTGTGTTCCTCATCAAACTCTGCCCACTAGCCTTTGGGTCCACTGATAACTTCTGCCCAAATCAGTCACTACTATGAAGGTTGCCATCTGCATTTAAAAGTTGATTTTCTACTGAAAACAGATATTTCCCTTCCCCCCCACACATCCATTCATTCATTTACATCAATATGTACTCATGGATTTCTGTCCCTATTCAATGGATTTTATTAGTTATATTTTATTCTGATGCTTGATTTGTCCTAGATTTGGCTACTGGGAGCCCTTTAAGGTGGCCCCTGTGTCTTTTTGGCATGTTCCTATCTTTGAGAACTTCCTTAGTTTCTGGCACAGTAAGATATTTCAGACTTATTTTGTACTTTTCCTGTCCCAGCTCTGGAATCATGCATTTTTCTGAGGAATCCTGATTTCTTTTAGTGGATGTGGTACTTAGAAATGAAGATTTGGATGTCTAATGTGCTCATTTCTTCTGGAGTATAATTACTTCCAAGGCAGGGGGAGCTAGGAAATATGTGTGTGGAGGTACTTCTCTGAATCTCTTTCTGTATCTTTGTATATATATTTAAAAAGTTTACACTGATACATCCAATTCCAGTCCAACACATCAGGGTTCTTTCTTGTCTTCCTCTTTCTGTATTTATAAATCCCTTCTCTAGCAGTGAGAGATTGGCTCCCATTATTTTCAATATATTTACTTACTTGCTCACACCCCTTTGTTGTGCCAACCTCCCAACCTTAGGCTAGTTGTCCTTTGTCCGCCACCTCTGAGGCCTATGCCACAGGGTCCTCAGGGATGCTTTCAAGTTTGTGCTACTAAGGGAATGGAACTTCTCATTTAATCTGAACAAAAAGCTGTTAGAAACATATTATTCCCAGTTTTAACGGAGAACAAAGCTGAAATTCAGAAGGGTGTGTGACTCTGGGCGTATTACCATGTAAATAGTAGAGTAGATATTTTGAATTCAGATATGTGTGATGTTGAAGCATCTTTTCTTTTATACTGCATAACTTCTCCCTGAAAATAGTTTGGATTCAAAATGCAGGGTTTAGGGTTATATGTAAGTGCTAGTTGAAGCAATGGGTGGGAGTATACTGCTTATGAAGTTTGTGTCAAGTTAGAAACAGGGTCACTGATAGAGCCCCCAACCATTCTTATTTTTTAAAGGTTAAGAATCTCAGAAGTGAAGAAGCAAATAAAGAAGATAGAATGGTGGTGAGAGAAGACAGTCTAGTTGTGTTGGGAGAAGGTGGTGAAGGAAGGACTTATAGGAAGGTGTTAATGCTGCTAAAAGAGATAAAGTGTTTTGGATTTGACTTTTGGAAAGTTATTGATGACCTAAAAACTAGTTGGTTTTCAGGTGTGTTCAGGCAGTCTGCCTGAATCAGAATCAAATGAGATACTGATTAAAATGATCAGTTCCTCAGATTTTAGTGTACACTTTACAGAGTGTGAAAAGGGTGGGTGTGGAGTGGGGAGGTGGTTGCATAGGAGATTTGCTTAAATGCTGCTATGGTTACTCTGAAGTATACTAAAGTTTGAGATTTGTTGTTTTAGTAGAACAATTACAGTAGAGGTGTGTGATAAGAAACTAAACTGAGGAAATGACATACAATGAGTATAGACCAGGAAACTCTTAAGAAATTTGGTCATAAGGGAAGAAGGAAGATCTTTTGAGTCATGGAGAGCAGGGTGACAGAATCAAGAAAAATACCTTTTTTTTTTTAAAGGATACATTTAGCCTAACATTTTTTTTGAATTAAGAAAAAGAAACTATAATGGCTTTTGAAAGATGGGTAAGTAAAACTAGGTAATCTTGACTTTTCATTAAATAATTGTTAATAGTCTTCCTGTTTTTTTAAAAAACTTGGATTTGTTTTTAATTGAATTTATTGGGGTGACATTGGTTAATAAAATTAAGCATATATAGCTTTCAGGTGTACAAATCTATAATATATCATCTGTATATTGTATTCTGTGTTTACCCCTCCAAGTCAAGTCTCCATTTTGAATTATAGATGTAGTCCTGTACATAAACAAGTCGCCAGCAGTACAATTTAAAAATATATCCAGGACTGGAGATGACTTTGAATGGAAAGCATTTAGACAATCCAGAGTCAATTTAATGTATTCTTTGAGCACCAGCTAAGTGCTATACACTGGTTGGCAGTGGAATTAGAGAATGAATGAGATATGATCTTTATCCTCAGGGAGATTATACTTCTTTCTTTGGAGGAACTTAAAATCTATTATACAGCTAAAATATATACAAATAAGTCATACATATTTAATAAGTGTAGTGGAATATATTATCAGAACACACAGGTCTCTTAAGTATTTTTAAAAATTTAAATCTTATTTCCTTTTTTTAATTGGTAATATGGCAACTTTGTTCAATTTTTTAAAAGATTGTATGTATTTATTTTTAGAGAGAGGGTAAGGGAAGGGAGGGAGAAAAAGAGGGAGAGAAATAAATATCAATGTGTGGTTGCCTCTTGTGCACCCCCTGTTGGGGACCTGTCCCACAATCCAGGCATGTGCCCTGGCTGGGAATTGAATTAGTGACCTTTTGCTTCACAGGCTGGCACTGAGTCCACTGAGCAACGCCACCCAAGACAAATTTTAAAAAATATACAAAGGTTATACTGAGAAGTCTCAGTACTACTTTATCCATCCCTCTCTTCTCTTTATAGTAACCAATTTTATTTCTTGTATATTTTACCAGTATTTATGCAAATAGAAACAAAATACAAATTTAGATGAATACTTTCCTCCTATACCTTTTATGTGGGAGGCAGCATACTATATTAATGTTTTATATAATTTTTATTTAAAATATACCTTAGAGATCTTTTGACTTTAGTATACAGAGAGCTCTTCTTTCTTCTTTTTAAAAAATATAGCAATATGTTCTATTGTGTGGATATACTGTTAAGCTAATTCTAATTAAAACTCTCCTTTAGTTTTTTAGGTCCTTTTACTTGTGTGACACTTTCACCTCTTTATGAGCTAGTGCTTTCATAAGGCATTTTGATTAATGACCTGCCTTACTTTGTTCAGTCTTCTAATGCCTCATTGGATAAACCTTTCAGACTTTGTGGTCAAGCAAAATACTTCCCTATTTCAGTAGCTTAGGTGGAAAATGGAAGAAAAAGAGAAAGGGATGAAACTGATCATTTGTTGAACTGTATTGGGTGTTGTAAAGTATATCTCATTTAATTCTTCCAGCAACCCTGTGGAGTGGGTAGTGTAATTTCCTTTTTAGAGATGAAGAAATTGAGACTCAAAAAGCTGAGCTGTCCAGACTTTACAGCTAGGAAATGGCAGAGTTAGGTTTTGAAAATAGGTTAATTTCAGCGCAGAATCTGTATCTTTTCAGCTGCTGTCCTATTTTCTGTCTCCTATTTTTGAATTCCTGAACTCCATTCTTACATCTGGACCTGTCTGCTATCTGCTGTAAGCCTTTCATCAAGAACTGTAAAATTAGATATGTTCTGCTATTGTATTTTTTGATTACTGGGATGCTACCTGTTTATCTGACCTCTACAATAAGGCCCTGCTTGCCAGGATCACTGCCTATTTGTATGTTACTGTAAGTGTCGGATACCATTTTTTACTTCCTTTGTCTGTATTAGCTCTCATCAGTACTATTGAGTTTTCTTTTCTCCCATAATTTTCCCTGTGGTAGCCTTGTTACCACTTGAGTTTCATTTTGGCAATAAGAAGCTTGTTCAAAACTCCTGAAATTTTGAGGGATGGTGTTAAACAAAGATCATCATGTCTCATCTGGACTTGTACAATAGTCTCTTAAAGTACGTTCTGCGAGTGGTCTTGCCCTTTTTAATCTTCCTCTACATTGTAGCCAGAGTGATCTCACTTGCACATCCTATCACATTACACCATTGCTCAGAATTTTTGATTGCTTCTCCATCTGCATGTTAATATAAAAATCTAAACTCATGTTTAGCTCCTGTCTACCTCTCCAAGGTATTCCCTGGAATGCACAGTGCCTTGCGCATATATGCTAATTAATACTGATTATATACTTGGAGTGGATAAAATGAATGAATTTTCCAAGAAGATTAATATTATTTGGGAAAGACCAGATTTTAAAGTAATGTTGATTTTTTTTTGTCTTTTACTTTTTTGGCTATTTCTTATCTCATGGCAGTAAAATATTTTTTACAAACTCCAAGGATTCCCATATTGTTTTATTTACATTGGAATTTTAAAAATCTGTATACTTGGTTTATTTTCATGTCAAACTTATTATGCCTTTTCCAGCCCAATACATACTGTTATGAGTTGCAGTAATGTCCTTACTAACAGAAGCTAGTAGGGAAATGGGTAATCTTCATTGGGAAGGGTTTTGTGATTTGGAGGAGTTCGCCCAGGTATTCTGATATTGTGACTGATCTTGCATCTGGCTATTATATGGTTCTTGATCTGTGTTAGCATAAATGTTTACAGAATAATTGTATAGGTCTGCAGTTCCATACATGCAATTCTAAGGTCCCCAATACACCGAAAAACAAAATTTTTCGTTAATTTGCTAGCAAAACTTGATGTAAATAGATGGGAGACTGTTTACTTTTTAACTTATTCCACTTATGGTGAACGTTCTTAAGGTTCTATAAGAAATTTTAAATTAGCAGTATGGTTAATACAGGGAGTTACCTTAGATCCAACCAAGAATGTTAATATATTTGTGTCACACACATCTCCATAATCCAAATTTTGTGAAATTCAAAAAACTTGTGAAAGTGTTTTGAAACTGTAGGTTTCAGATATAGGATTGTTGGCATGAACCAATTTTCACTACCACCAGTTTCCCTTGCAATTGGTGGTAAATGGTACTTTGTTTTATTTGAATTTCTTTTTAGTGATGTTGAATATTTTCATGTTTTTTACTAATTACATTTCTTATTGCATACATTCTTCAAAATTTTTATTCATTTATCTGGCAGGGTCTTAATGTGATTTTTTTAAACCAATGTATAATGTAGATAATGAACTATTTTTCTGTTAGCATAGTTGCATGCTTGTGGCATACTCTGAGCTTTTTGTTTCTAGCCTGTCAAGAGATGCTACAAGTCGAAAACTTATCTAGCAGGAGTGTCCAACCCTTGGCCCACAGGCTACATGTGGTCCAGATGGCTATGAATGCGGCCCAGTGCAAACTTGTAAATTTACTTAACACCTTTTTTTTGCTTATCAGTTTTCATTAGTGTTTGTGTATTTCATGTGTGGCCCAAGACAGCTCTTCTTCTTCCAGTGTGGCCCAGAGATGCCCAGGGACACTGCTAGGAGGGAAGTGATCATACTCCTTTGCTCAAAGTCCTTTAATGGCTTCCTATCTTATTTAGAGTAAAGGTTGAAGTTTTTACCATGGCCAGTGAGGCCCTACATGATCTGTGCCTCCTATTCTTTCCCTGAACTCAACTTGGACCACTCTCCTTATTCACTTGTCTCAAGGCATGCACACTGGTCTCTTTGCTGTTCCTGAAACGGGCCAGATATGCCCAACTTCAGGTCTTTGTGATTGTTCTCTGTCCTCTAAAACACCTTTCTCCCAAGTATTCCAGGCAGAGTGTCCACATGTTTCATTTCCTCACTCCCTTTCAAATCTCTCATAAATGAAATACTGTTATATCTTTTTTGAATAATCTCTTTAAAATTGTATCCCTATTCCTACATTTCCTGCTTATTTTGTTACCTTTTTAAATTTTATTTTTCAATTAAAGTTTACATTCAGTATTATTTTGTATTGATTTTGGGTCCAGTGGTTAAAAAATCATACCCTACAAAGTGTTTCTTTTGATATTTCAAGTACCCACCTGGCACCATACATAGTTATTACAGTATCAGTGGCTGTATTCTCTGTGCTGTGTTATACATATCCAAGATTACTCTCTACTATTCTAAGAACTACAATTTGTGAAGGAATTCTTAATTCCTTCACCCTTTTCCTAGCCCACCAACCCCCTTTCTCTCTGGCAACCATCAGTTTGTTCTCTGTGTCTATGAGTCTGTTCATATTTTATGTTTGTTTATTTTGTTCTTTAGAGTCCACATATAAGTGAAATAATATGGTATTGGTCTTTTTCTGTTTGACTTATTTCAATTAGCATGATATACTCCAGGTCCATCCATCCTGTCACAGATAGTATGATTTCATTCTTTTTATGGCTGAATAATATTCCATTATATATATAAATCTATTATCTATACTTTATATATATCAAAATCATAACTTTTTAATCTACTTGTCCAATAATGTGCACCTAGGTTGCTTCCATTTCTTGGCTATTGTAAGTACTCTGCAGTGAACATAGGGGTATATATAATTTTTTCAAATTAGTATTTTGGGCTTCTTAAATATATACCCAGGAGTGGAATCACTGGGTCATAAGGCACTTCCATCTTTAATTTTTTGATTCTAATTTATTCTATCCTGTTAAAAAATATTTGTTTTGACCCACTAAATCGATTTGTTAGCCAATGAGTCTCAACCTGGAGTCTGAAACATTTCATTAAATATTTAGGTTCTATAAACTTTATTGTTTGTGTGCAGTTACATTAAAAACTCTTCTTGCATGAGAGCATTGCTTTCTAAAGAAAGGATAAAAACTCAAGCGACCAGCATTCTTTTATTTCTCATCTAAAAATGCTCTATACTAATCCCATAACTAAAATTAATTTTTGATGAAGAAAGGAGCACCAAAGCCTTCAAAACATACACTGCTACTACATGGTTGGTCCGTTTTAGAAAAGGAAAAAAAATAATGTTTTCATTGACTGGTGGTATTTGTGAAAGATCGACTAACTTCATTGTTGGAATCTCATCTAGAAGAGACTAAAGAACAGAAATTTAGAAAGTGGGGAGGGAGAGAGGGAAAGCACTAGTGGTAGTCACGTTCAGTGGAATTTTGGTTCTTGAACTTAATTTTTCTGGAAGTCTAATCTTTTTTTTTATTATAAATACATAACAGCATGAAAGGGTTGTCAGGTTGAGAACCAAAATTTTGTTTGACAACCACAACATTTTTACTGTGAACAACTTGGTCGAGAACCAAAGTGTTCAAGATGGAAGATGTTCAAGAACTGAGGTCTGTCTGTAATGAGCTACAGACAGGAGAGACAGTAGTTCTTTGACTCACTAAAAACAATTTGTTTATATCTTTGTTAGTGTACTGTTTTACTGAATAATATAAAGTCTCTGCTCCTTGAGGGCAGAGATCTAGATGTATACATATTTATATCTCTAGCATCTAGCGTCTAGCCATGAGAAGCTGTTGACATGTTTGTATGAACGAATAAGTGTTTTGAAGGCACAGGCTTAGGGAAATATTTGTGGGCTTTAGTGGTTCTAGGTGTCTATCTGTCTTTATCTCTCTATTATATCGATTTCTTTTTTTTTAAATTTTTTTATTGATTATGCTGTTACAGTTGTTCTATTCCCCCTTTCATTCCCCTCCACCCTACCCCCCCATCCCCACCATTACCCCCACTTTAGTTTATGACCATGTGTCTCAAGTCCTTTAGATTCTATATTTCCCATGCTATTCTTGCCCCCCCTTCTATTTTCTATCTACTGTCTATGCTACTTATTTTCTGTACCTTCTCCCCCCTTCTCCTCCTCCCACTCCCCTGTTGCTAACCCTCCTTGAAATCTTCATTTCTATGTTTCCACTCCTGATCTAGCTGTCCTCTTAGTTTGCTTTCGTTTTAGGTGTGGTTGTTAATAACTGAGTTTGTTGTCCTTTCACTGTTCATGTTTCTTTAACTTCTTTTTCTTCGATAAGTCCCTTTAACATTTCATATAATAAGAGCTTGGTGATGATGAACTCCTTGAATTTGATCTTATCTGAGAAGCACCTTATCTGTCCTTCCATTCTAAATGAAAGTTTTGCTGGATAGAGCAATGTTGGATGTAGGTCTTTGGATTTCATGACTTGGAATACCTCTTTCCAGCCCCTTCTTGCCTGTAAGGTCTCTTTTGAGAAATCAGCTGACAGTCTGATGGGGACTCCTTTGTAGGTGACTGTCCCCTTAGCTCTTGCTGCTTCTAGGATTCTCTCCTTCATTTTAATTTTGGCTAATGTAATTATGATGTGCCTTGGTGTGTTCCATCTTGGGTCCAACTTCTTTGGTACTCTCTGAGCTTCCTGGATTTCCTGGAAGTCTATTTCCTTTGCCAGAATGGGGAAGTTCTCTTTTATTATTTGTTCAAATAAGTTTTCCACTGGTGGCTGTGCCTTTCCCCCTTCTGGTACCCCTATAATTCGGATGTTGGAGTGTTTAAAGATGTCCTGGAGGTTCCTAAGACTCTCCTCATTTCTTTGAATTCTTGCTTCTTCACTCTTTTCTGTTTGGCCATTATTTGCTTTCTTCTGGTCCACTCCATTGATTTGAGTCCCAGTTTCCTTTTCATTGCTATTGGTGTCCTGTGCAATTCCATTCATTTCAGTTAGTTTCGCCTTCATATATTTGTCTAATTTGTGGCTATAATCAGCCAGTTCTGTGAGGATCCTGATGACCAGTGTTTTAAACTGTGCGTCCGAGAGTTTTGCTATTTCTTTATCGCTTAGATCTATGGGCTCTGGGGCTTTGAGATCTTCTTGCACCATTTTTGGTCTGTTTGCGCCCTTTAAGTGTGAGAAGCGGCTCCTTGCACTCCCAGGTCACTGGGTTGTGAGGCTGTATGTGGGTGCGTGGTCAGAGCGGGGAAATGGTGACCCCCTCTGCTGTTTCTCACAGCTGGGTGAGGATCAGCGCCTTAGATGGTTCACCTGGGCCGGGCCACTCAGTGTCGCTGGGTTATGCCGCTGTATGTGGAGGTGGGGTCAGAGCAGGGAAATGGCGGTGCCCTCCACTGCTGCTTGCCGTGGGGACCCGCCTGGCCCCTGTCCAACCGCCCACTCCCTCGCCTGTCTGCCCGCGCACAAATGCGCGACCACAGTCAACACGCAGCACAGCTCCCCGCTGTCTCCCCCGCGGTCGCTCGCTCAGTCGCTCACTAGGTCCAACCCTGTGCCTGGATTCCGCGAGCCTGAGTCCGTCTGACCGAGACCTCCTGTGCAATCCCGCTTCACCAGCCGCTGGTTTCACCCCTTACCTGTCAGGCTGAAGAATTTGTTGTTAACGAACTTCCGAAAAGTTCAATTTTCCATGTTCTGGCTGTGTTTTCTGTTGCTAATATTTAGTTGTCTCTAAACTTGGTTGCGTGAGAAGGCACGGCACATCCACCTGTGCCTCCATCTTGGCGGAAGTCTATTATATCTATTTCTTTCTCTCTCACACACACACACCCATACTTTAAATATATAATGTATAAATAGGAAATAATGAGGTAAAAGATTAAGAAGCAAAGAAAGAAGAAGCCTCAGGTAAATAAATTTGATGTGAGTAATAGTTCAAATTAGTTACCGATGTTGAGATAGTTTATAGTGAGGATCAAATTTATTTGATGTTGAAATTTGGTATTCTTAACAGGTCAGTAACAGTTGAATAGAGGACATACACAGGACATCTGGAAAATGTCCATATGTCAGTGAATCAATATGTGCAGGTCCAGTGCTGTGCATTCATGTCTCGGTTAATTGACTTGCACATAATTATCTAGGATACTTTTTTGTTGTAGTGTATATATTTTCTTTTTTTTAAAGTTTTATTTATTGATAATTTTTTTTGAGGTTGTGGGGGGAGAGAGGGAGACATCGATTTGTTGTTCTACTTAATTATGCATTCATTGGTTGATTCTTGTATGTATCCTAATGGGGGCTGAAACCTGCAACCTTTGCATAGCTGGACAGTGATCTAACCGAGTGAGCTATCAGGCCAGGGCTACCATTTCTTCATTAAGAAGTTTCTTGTTATGTAGTAAATTATTGCATAATAAGTACAATATAAATGTATTTGGTATATTAAATATAGAGATAAATTTTACAGCAAAACTATTACATTTGATTTTTCCCCTTTTTTCCAGTTTTATAGCTCATAGTTTTGATAGCACTGCCATAAGAGAATCTGACCCATTCAGTTTTATATTGCAAAATTCAGTTCTAAAGGGCTGAGGGAACTTTCACTGAATACTGTATAGTGTTATAGCAACAAGCTAAGTTATTCAGTCCAGTATTTTACAGTATCAGCATTTTAAATTATAGTTACATCCAAAGCAGAGTATATAGTAAAGGTTATTGCAGAGCAGATGGTTTGCTTGAGAACATTCCATTTAAAATAGGTCTCAAGTGTTGTCAGCTCTCCAGAGAACTTTTTGTGAGCTGTTAATTGCTTGATAATTTTAGATAGTAAAGGTTTTACTGTGTCTGCTTTTGTTGTATAAAAACAGAATGTGAAAGGAATAATTTTCTTACTCTTTAATCACAACTTTTCATTTTGAAAACTTACAAACCTATGAAAAAGTAGCAAGAATAGTATACTAAACTCCATGTACCCTTCATATTGATTCACCGATTGTTAACATTTTGCTACTTTGCTTTATCTCTCTGCATATACTTTTAAAATTTCTGAACATTTTCAAGATTGCAAACATGATTGTAACACTTTACCCCTAAATGCGTCAGCATCAAACATGTACATTTTAGGAATAAACACGTTCTTCTCACACTCAGGAAATTTAGCATTGACACAGTACTTTAATCTTACATACAGCCCATATTCGAATGTCTTTAATTGTCCAATCAGGTCCTTTATGCTTCCCCCCACCCAACCATGAATCAGGGACTACATGTAGCATTTGGTGGTTATGTCTGTTTATTTCATAGCACTTTTCCAGCCTTCTTTTACATTTCCTTCTTCATCCTCCTCACATTTTCAAAGGATCGAGGCCGTTTTTTTTTTTTTTTAATCCTCACCCAAGGATATGTATAGTGACTCTAGAGAGAGTAGAAAGGGGAGGAAGAGAGGAGAGAAACCTCTTTGTAAGAGGGAAACATTGATCACATGCTGAATGGGGATCAAACCCACAACCTAGGTTGTGCTCTGACTTGATATTGAACCTACAGTCTTTTGGTATATGTATGAGTTGACATTCCAACCACTTGAGTCACCCGTCCAGGGTCTAGGCCAGTTGTTTTGTAGAATGTCTCTCATTTGGTTTTATCTGATTATTTTAATTTAACTTTTTTCATAATTAGATTCAGGGTAATCATTTTTGGCAGGAATATTACATAGACTTTCTGTTCTCACTGTGTAACATCATGGTGATTATGACATTCATTTTGGTGATATTAAACATGATCATTTGGTTAAAGTAAGATTTGGCAGGGTTTTTATTTTAAAGGTAACTTTCTCCTTTATAATTAATAAGTAGTCTTTGGGACAATGCTTTCAGATTATGTGTGTATCTTGTTCCCCAACAAACTTTCACCCAGCAATTTTAGCTTTCATTGATAATTTCTGCCTGAATCAGTTATAGTAGCTGTAAAATGGTAAATTTCTTTTTATGTTACTCCTTTGACATTTATCACTTGACATGCTACAAAGAAGGGTTATTCTTTTCCTTTAAAAAATTAGTATCAAGTTAGACCTATCGCTTGTTTTATTTAGAGTTTTATCTGTTCTCGTTGTGACGTATTTTGAAACTTAAATTGTTTCATTTGGCTGGTGAAAGTTCTTTTAAACTGCTTCTCATATTTTTTTGACTTGTTCCCATCAGATTTTAAGGACTTCTTTATTTACTGGCACAATATATTTAACCTGACCTTGTATTTTTTTTCTTGCCCCAGATCTGGAATCAACCATTTCTCCCAAGAAGGTCTGATTTTTTTTTAATGTGGAATAGTATATAGGGCATTAGGTATCTTCATTGTTACTGGAATATTTTTGCTCTAGGTTCTATTAGTGGACAGAGATAGCAAATCTATGGTTTTACTTTTCTCTTTCAAAACATTTGATTTATTTATTTTTAGAGAGAGGGGAAGGGAGGGAGAAAGAGAGGGAAAGAAGCATCCACGTGTGAGAGAAACATCCGTCAGTTACCTCTCCCACTCTCTCATCCAGGGGCTTAGCTTGCAACCCATCATGCATGTGCTCTGACAGGGAATCAAACCTGGTGATCCCTCGTCTTCCAGGATGATGCCCAACCTGTGACCTACACCAGTCAGGTCGCAAATCCATGTTTTTAAATGAGATGATATCAGTATCTTTAATTCCAGCTTAATATTACAACTTTCTCCCATGCCATAACTGATATCCTGTCTCCTATAGTGAGATCCCTGGTTCCCAACAGTATTAATATATTTATACATTTGTTCAATCATATGATACACACAAAATATTTTCAGAATACTGCATCAAGAGCACTACTAACAACAAACTTACTAAGTAAAGTTTATGCTTTTTTTTAACATTTCTTTCAATTTATTCTGAGACTAAATCCTACTGTGATTTATATAGTCAAGAGCAGGTGTTAGCAAATTGGTCCTGTGGTCAAATCTGACCTGCCACCTATTTTTGTATGCCTTATGAACTAAGACTGTTTTTTACATTTTTAATGTTTATAAAATAATATTTCGTAACAAAATTATGAAAATTATATGAAATTTGAACTTCAGTATTGTTTTATTGGACCAAACCATGCTTGTTTCTTTATATACTAGATACAGCTACTTTCTTGCTACAAAGGTAGAATTGCATAGTTGTAGCAGATCATTATGGCCTGTAACATCTAAAATATTATCTGGTTCCTTACATAAAACTTTTGTCTACCATAGTCAAGAAGATTGTAATCAATATTCTTTTTTATTTTTTCTTCACCTGAGGACATTTTTTTATTGCTTTTAGATTGAGAGGAAGGGAGAGAGAAAAACATTGATGTAAGAGAGAAGCATCACTTGGTTATCTCCTGTACTCACCTGGAGCGGGGATCATATGTGCCTGGACCAGAGATTGAACCTGCAACCTAGGCATGTGCCCTGACTGGGAGTTGAACCCACAACTTTTTGGTTACAGGATGACACTTCATCCAACTGAGTCACACCAGCTAGGGCATGTTCAATATTCTTGACTAGGGCTGGATCATTTTTCTCCTGTGTAGTTATATCATTTATTTGATACACAGTTCATTTATTCTACTTTTGGAAGAAAGTAATTTTTTAATGTTAGAAATTAGAAATGACTGAATTTTAGAACTAGAACAGAATTTAGAGATCATGTAAATTTTAGAACTAGAAGTGAATTTAGGAATCATGTAGTCCTGCATCACCCAATAAGTCATCCACTAGCCAAATGTGACCATTTAAATTTAACTCCATTTAAAAAAATCATCAGAAACAAACTCATAGATGTAAATAACATCTGTTCCCCATAGATGCAAAGAGGAAGAGGGTCAGAGGAGGATGAAGAGGGTAAGAGGGGCAAATACATGGTGACAGAAGGAGGCTAGTCTTTGGGTTGTGACCACACAATATAATAATACAGATGATTTATTGTATTATAGAATTCTACACTTGAAAATTATTTGGTATAGTGTAATTAGCCAGTGTCTCCCTAATTAATTTAATTAGAACAATTTGTTAGTCATATGGGTCATATTTCAAGTGTTTAGTTGTCATATGTGGTATGGCTACTATATAGGACAATGCAGGTTATACATTATACACAGTTTTATCATTTTATGAATGAAGAAATTGGGGCTCAGGAAGATGAAGTGACTTCCCCAAGGTAAATCAGAAATCGATAATAGAATTAGTATGTGAAAATTTACTGTGACTCAACAGCTTACCAGGTTTATTAATATAACAGCAGTTGTTAGTAGAATGAGTGTGCTGAGACAAAAAATGGCCCAAATGAAAGAAAAAATCAAAGCTCCACAAAAAATACAACTAAGTGATGAAGAGATAGCCAACCTATCAGATGCACAGTTCAGAACACTAGTAATCAGGATGCTCATGGAAATGGTTGAGTATGGTTGCAAAATAGAGGGAAAAATGAAGGTTGTAAAAAGTGAAATAAAGGAAAATGCACAGAGAACCAACAGTGAAGGGAAGGAAACCAGGACTCAAATCAATTTCTTTGGAGCAAAAGGAAGAAATAAACATTCAACCAGAACAGAATGAAGACACAAGAATTCAAAACAGTGAGGAGAGAGGCTTAGGAACCTCCAGGACAACTTTAAACGTTCCAACATCTGAATTATAGGGGTGCCAGAAGGAGAAGAGGAAGAACAAGGAACTGAAACCTTATTTGAAAACATAATGAAGGAGAACTTCCCTAATCTGGCAAAGGAAATAGACTTCCAGCAAGTCCAGGAAGCTCAGAGAGTCCCAAAGAGGTTGGACCCAAGGAAGTACACAGATCAAGGCACATCATAATTACATTACCTAAGATGAAAGATGAGGAGAGAATCTTAAAAGCAACAGGAAAGGAGATACTTACCTACAAAGGAGACTTCCATGAGACGCTAAGCTAGTTTCTCTGAAGAAAACTTGCAGGCAAGAAGAGGCTGGAAAAATGTATTCCAAGTCATGAAAAAAGGCAAGGACCTACATCCAAGATTACTCTATCCAACAAAGCTATCCTTTATATTTTTATTTTTTTATTTTAAAGATTTTATTTATTTTATTTTTAGACAGAGGGGAAAAGCAAGGGAGAAAGAGAGGGAGGGAAACACCACTGTGTGATTATCTCTCACATGCCCCCAACTGGGGACCTGGCCTGACCCAGGCATGTGCCTTGACTGGGAATCCAACCGGTGACCCTTTGGTTCGCAGACTCAATCCACTGAGCTACAGCAACCAGGGCAACAAAGCTATCATTTAGAATGGAGGAGCAAATGCAAATAAAGTGCTTCCCAGACAAGGTCAGGTTAAAGGAATTCATCATCACCAAGCCCTTATTATATGAAATGTTAAAGGGACTTATCAGAGAAATAGAAGAAGATCAAAAATACAAACAGTAAAATGACAACTCACAACTATGCACCTAAAAAAAACAAAACAAACAACTAAGACAGGAACAGATTCACAGAAATAGAGATCACATGGAGGGTTATCAATGGGGAGGGGGAGAGGGGAGAATGAGGGGAAATTATAATGAAAAGAAAACCAAAAAGAATTAGACCTCTGCCTTAGTCTGTGAGACCCTTTCTTACTAAATTCCGTATGAGTGCACCATAATAACAAATACTTGCATTTTGAGAGCTTAATAATCGACTGAAAGAGTGCCCTGTTTTTGCCGCTTTTTGTATTCATTTGCAGTCATTTCCATTCATTTTTGTAGTATGTTCCAATTGGATATTGACATTGGAACTTGGCTTGGGAAGCTATTCGGCAAGGTTACAAAGAATATGCTGTGCAAACACCTCCCCACAAAACAACAATCTATTGGTATTACTGACCCATATGAGTAGTGAGTTACTCTTTCTCTGCCCTTACCGTAAGACACATCTCATTATATACGACTGTGACTTATTTTCTTTATTTTTTAATTTAATGGGGTAGTACTGCTTAACAAAATTATACAGGTTTCAGCTGCACAGCTATACAACACATCATCTGTACACTGTATCATGTGTTCATCAACCCAAGTCAAGTCTCCTTCCATCACTTTATCACCCCTTACCCTCTATACCTTCCCCCCAAATCCCCCTCTCCCAAGCAATCACCACACTATTGTCCTGTCTACTAGTGTTTTCTCTTTTTGTTCTCTTTTGCTCAGTCGCTCTACCCCAACCGTTTAACCCCTCACCACTCCTCTCACACAGCTGTCAGCTTGCTGTCTACCTAGGAGTCCATCACTACTTTGTTAGTTCATTTTGATGGTTAGATTCCATGTGTGAGTAAAATCATACGGTATTTGTCTTTCTCTGATTGGCTTATTTCACTTAGCATAATCTCCAGATCCATCCATTCTGTCACAAAGGGTAAAATTTCCTTCTTGTTTTTAATGGATGAGTAGTAGTCCATTTTGTAAATGTACCACACCTTTTTTATCTACTCATCCGCCATGGACACCTGGGCTACTTACAAATTTTGGCTATTGTAAACAACACTGCAATAAACATAAGGGTCCATGTATTCTTTTGAATTAGTGTTTTGAGTTTCTTCAGATAAATTTTCAGAAGCGGAATCACTGGGTCATAAGGCAGTTCCATGTTTAACTTTTTCATTTTTAACTTTTTGAGCTAACTTCATACTGCTTTCCACAGTGTCTGCACTGATGTGCATTCCCACCAACAGTGCACTAGGGTTCCCTTTTCTCCACATCCTCTCCAACACGTTTGTTTATTATAGGTGATAGTCATGCTGACAGGCATGAGGTGGTATCTCATTGTAGTTTTAGGTTGCATTTCTCTTATGATTAGTGACTTTGAGCATCTTTTCATATGTCTGGTGGCCATCTATATGTCCTCTTTGGAGAAATGTCTCTTCAGGCCCTTTGCCCATTTTTTAAATGAGATTCTTTTTGTTGGTATTGAGTTTTATATGTTCTTTACAAATTTTGGTTGTTAACCCTGTATCAGATGTATCATTGGTGAATATGTGCTCCCATTCAGTGGGTTCTCTTCATTTTGTCGATCGTTTCCTTTGCTGTGCTAAACCTTGTCAGTTTGATGTAGTCCCATTTGCATATATTTTCTTTTGTTTCCCTTGCCTGAGGAGATATATCAGAAAACATATTGTTATGAGAAAATTTCAAGATTTTACTGCTTATATTTTGTTCTAGGATTTTTTTAGTTTCAAGTCTAAATATAAGTCTTTAGTCCATTTTGAGTTTATTCTTGTGTATGGTATAAGAAGGTGGTCTAGTTTCATTTTTTTGCAAGTACCTAATTTTCCCAACATCATTTATTGAATAAACTGGCTTTACCCCATTGTATGTTTTTGGCTCCTTTGTCAAATATTAATTGAGTATAATAGTGTGGGTTCTTTTTCCTGGGATCTGTATTCTGTTCTGTTGATTTGTATTTCTGTTTTTATGCCAGTACCATGCTGTTTTATTAAATATATTTCATTGATTATGCCATTACAGTTGTCTTATTCCCCCCTTCATTCCCCTCTACCCTGCATACCCCCTCCCCTACCATTCCCCCCTTTAGTTTATGTCCATGTGTCACAAGTTCTTTGGATTCTATATTTCCCATACTATTCTTGCCCTCCCCCTATCTATTTTCTACCTACCATCTGTGCTACTTATTTTCTGTACCTTCTCCCTCTTTCTCCCCCTCCCACTCCCCTGTTGCTACCCCGCCATGTGATCTTCATTTCTATGGTTCCACTCCTGATCTAGCTGTCCTCTTAATTTGTTTTTCTTTTAGGTGTGGTTGTTAATAATTGTGAGTTTGCTGTCATTTTAATATACGTGTTTTTTATCTTCTTTTTCTTAGATAAGTTTCTTTAACATTTCATATAATAAGGGCTTGGTGATGATGAACTCCTTGAATTTGACCTTATCTAAGAAGCACTTGATTTGCCCTTCCATTCTAAATGAAAGCTTTGCTGGATACAGCAATCTTGGATTTAGGTCTTTGGATTTCATGAGTTGGAATACTTTTTTCCAGCCCCTTCCTGCCTATAAGGTATCTTTTGAGAAATCAGCTAATAGTCATGGGAACTCGTTTGTAGGTAACTACCTCCTTATCTCTTGTTGCTTCTAGGATTCTCTCCTTCATTTTTATCTTGGCTAATGTAATTATGATGTGCCTTGGTGTGTTCCTTCTTGGGTCCAACTTCTTTGGCACTCTCTGAGCTTCCTGGACTTCATGGAAGTCTATTTCCTTTGCCAGCTTGGGGAAGTTTTCCTTTATTATTTGTTCAAATAAGTGTTCCACTTGTTGCTCTTCCTCTTCTCCTTCTAGTACCCTTATAATTTGGATGTTGGAACATTTAAAGATGTCCTGGAGGTTCCTAAGCCTCTCCTTACTTTTTTGAATTCTTGTTTCTTCGTTCTTTTCTGGTTGAATGTTTATTTCTTTCTTCTGCTCCAAACTGTTGATCCAAGCCCCAGTTTCCTTCTCATCACTATTGGTTTCCTGTGCATTTCCCTTCATTTCAATTAGTTTAGCCTTCATTTGTTCCTGTAATTTGTGGCTAAAATCAACCAGTTCTGTGAGCATCCTGATCACCAGTGTTTTGAACTGTGCATCTGACAGGTTGGCTATCTCTTGGTTGCTTAGAATTATTGGCTCTGGGGCTTTGAGCTGTTCTTGAGCCATAATGTTTTGGTCTGTTTGCGCCTGTTATCTATGAGGGGTGGGGGTCTTAGGTGTTCACCAGGGTGGGGCAACCCAAGTTGCTGGGTTGTGATGCTGTATGTGGGGGCAGGGTCAGAGAGGGGCAGTAGCAGTCCCCTCTGCTGCTTCCTGCAAGCCACTGGGGCCTGCGCAGTCTGTCTCACTTCTCGCTCCTCCGCCTGGTTTATCTGGGCGTGAATGTGTGACCGCACTCAGCCAACTGTCTTGCACCTTCACTGGGTCTGCCTATTGCCACTGGACGCCTGCGATCTGCCAGGCGCTGCCTATGCACCTGGGTCGGTCTAGCCGATTTTTTCTGTGTGACCCTGCTCCTCCAGGCGCTGGCTCTGTCCCTCTTACTGGTATGGCTGAATGTTTTGTTGTTGTTGGACTTCTGTACAGTTCAGTTTTCAGTGTGTGTGTGTGTTTTTTATGATTTTATTTATTTACCTTTAGAGAGGAAGGGAAGGAGAGAGGGAGAGAAACATCAATGTATGGTTGCTTCTTGTGAATCCCCTGCTGGGAACTGGCCTGCAACCCGGGCACGTGCCCTAACTGGGAATCGAACGCGATTGTTAGGTTCGCAGGTCCGTGCTCAACCTGCTGAGCTACACCAGCCAGGGCTTCAATTTTCTGTGTTTTGGTTGTGTTTTTGTTACTAAAACTTTGTTGTCTTTAAACTTGGTTGTGCGAGGAGGCACAGTGTTTCCACCTACGCCTCCATCTTGGCCAGAAGCCCAATACCATGCTGTTTTGATTTCTGTGGCCTTGTAGTATAGTTTGATGTCAGATAGCATGATTCCTACAAGTGTTTTTTTTCGTTCTCAGAATTGCTGTGGCTATTTGGGGTCTTCTGTGGTTCCAAATAAATTTTTGGAATATTTGTTTTAGTTTTGTGAAATACACCATTGGTATCTTGAGAGGAATTGTGTTGAATCTATAGATTGTTTTGGGTAACATGGACATTTTAATGATGTTAATTCTCCTTATCCATGAACATGGTATATAGCCTTTATTATGTTGAGGTATGTTCCCTCTGTCCTCACTTTGCTGAGAGTTGTTATCATAAATGGGTGGTAGTTTTTAGAAATGTTTTTTCTGCATCTATTGATATGATCACATGGTTTTTATCCTTCATTTTATTTATGTGATATATCATGTTTTTGATATGCAGATATTTTAATAACCTTGCATTCTTGTGATAAATCCAACTTGATCATGATGTATGATCTTTTTAATGTACTGCTGGATCTTGTTTGCTAGTATTTTGTTGAGGATTTTAGCATCTGTGTTCTTCAGGTATATTGGCCTATAATTTTTTTTTCTTTGTAGTGTTTTTATCTGGTTTTAGATTTTGGATAATGCTGGCCTTGTAAAATGAGCTTGGGAATCTAGGAATTTGTCCATTTCTCCCAGATTGTACAACTTTGTGACACATAGTTGTTCATCATATTTTCTTACAATCCTTTGTATTTCTTTGGTGTCAGTTGTTACTTCTCTTTCATTTGACTGTATTTATTTGGGTCCTATTCTTTTTTAAGACCTTATTTATTTTTAGAGAGGGAGAAGGGAGAGAAACACCAATGTGTGATAGAAACATCAATTGGTTGTCTCTCACACACCCCCAGATGGGAACCTGGCCTGCAACCCAGGCATGTACCCTGACCAGGGATCGAACCGGGCCGGCACTCAATCCACTGAGCCACGCCAGCCAGGGGTCTCTCTTTTTCTTTTTTGATGAGTCTGGTTAAAGGTTTGTCAGTTGTCTTACTTATCTTTTCAAAGAGTCAGCTCTTGGTTTCATTGATATTTTGTGGTTTTTAGACTCAGTTTATTTCTGCTCTGATCTTTATTATTTCGCTTTTTCTTCTCCCTTCTGAGAACCACCCACACCCCGAGAACCCCGTTACCACCCAGCAGCTGAGACATCCCTGCAGAACCTCAGCCTCCTCTTGTGGGAGTAGGCCAGCCATTTACTTTTTGCCATCCCTCCTACTAGTCTCGATGTGCCATCTTTTTTAATTCTTTGTTTATAAGCCTCTTCAACTAGTCTTCAGTTGGTTATTTAGGATGATTGTTCTATAAATTAGGTGTGATTCCAGTTTGGTCCTGGAAAAAGGTGAGTGTAACTCCCACCTATTTCTCTTGCATCATGGATCCTTAGTTGTGATGAATCTTCCTCCTCATTTTTTGGGGGGAAGTATTGAGGTAGAGATTGAGGAAAGAATGAAGAGAATGCAATGAATCTGAAGACTTGTAAAACTCACATATGGTGATGACTCTTTTCAATGATGTCTTCAATTAATTTAGATGCTTCCATAAAGTAGAAATTACTTCATCATGTTGTGGTGGAAATAATAGTACTGCCTTTGAGATTAGACAGATCTGGATTCACATGCTACTCTATCACTTTTGCCTTTGTAACCTTGAACAAACGACCTGCCATTTGTAGAAGACATCAGGTGTATTAACATCATGAAGAAAAATGTCCAAAATATTTATTATGTTAAGTTAAATTGAATGTAGTATTATAATCATCAGGTTATAAACCATAACGTCAAAATTTTCGGTATCTTTTGTTTTTTAAGTGGTTTGGCTATTACATGTTTTTAACAACTTTATAGAGTCAAAATAGTGTTTAATAAACTGTGTATATTTAAAGTATAATATTTTATAGGTTTTGACATATTTATACATCCCTAAAACTAACACCACAATCAATATAATGAACATATTCATTTCTCCCCTGTGTTTTCTCATGTTCTAAAGTAATTTCTCCCCTTCTACCACTACACCCTGCTCTTGTCCCATTAGTCTACTGTTTGTCACCAAAGGTTAGTTTGTGTTTTCTAGAATTTCATATAAATGGAGTCATATAATATGCATTCTTTCTTTTTGATCTAATTTTTCCCCTCAGCATAATTATTTTGAGATTTGTCCATATTGCACTAACAATATTTTATTGTTTTATTAACTAGTTGTGTTCCATTTTATTAATGTACCACAGGTGAATTCTTATGTATCACATGAATAAATCCATCACCTATTTATAGACACTTATTTTCTTCACAGTGTTTGACTCTTAACAAATGAAGTTACTGTGAACATTTATGTACAAGTCTTTATATGGACATATGCATTTACCTAGCAATAAAATGGATAGCTCATAAATTTGTAGTAAGTTTAAAATCTATAGGAAAGTGCCAAAGTGTTTTCCAATATTGTAAGATTTTTATATTCTCACCAGTGTAATGTAGAAGATCAAGCCCAGGGATCTTGACTGCTCATTCCAGATAAACAAACAAACAAAAACCCCCCAAAAAAGAACAACAACAAAAAACCCACAAGGAGCACTTAATGGAGCAGGCATAGTCTTTATTACTCACATTGCAGGGAGCACGAACGGTAGCAGGTTGGTGAAGCAGAACCCCATCTCCCTGACTCTGAGACTCATTTTAAGGATGCTCTGGCCATTGGTACCATGCCCTGTGTGGCTCTAGGCTAAGGTCCTCCTGTACTTGAAGGGCCAGGGGAAGTGTGTGTATTCGCCAAACTGAGGCTATGTAGTAAATTCTCTTAGGAATCGAGGTCTGCTATGGGTTATAACAAACAAGGTTAAGGGGCCAGGAGGCTGTTACCATGGGTGCTAGCTATAGCCCCAATGTGAGTCCCTCTCCCTAAGGAGCCACCAAGGAACACCAATGGGAATCTACCTGTGCCTGCCAAGGCCAGATGAGGGTACTTTTCCCCAGGGGTATATCATTGGGTGCTGGCAAGAGTGTGTTATTTTGTTGTCCAGGTCCAGGGTGTAGCAGAGGCTCCTGGGTGCTTAATTGTAGGTGAATAGGTGCTACCCAAGGTCTATGGAGGAGGTTGACGGGGAAGATGCTTGTCCTATTTTAGGCTGTTCATTCAAAACTCATAAGCAGTTGTAAAGATGGTTGTCCACCCCTGGAATGAGCCAGACTCAGTCTTCAGAGCATCTTTAAGGAGGTTGTTATATCTCTCAATGAGGGCAGCTCTGGTAGGATGGTATAGTAGAGGGACTTTCCAATCTATATTGGGGGTGTCCCAGTCTTGTACCCGATGTTCCATAAAAATGGGTGCCTTGGTTTCTTTCATTGTTGTCCGGGGTCCCATAGGCCTCACATAACTGCTTTAGGCCTCAGATGGTGCCTCATTGTGTGACCTGCTTGCATGAGTATGCTTGTTGCAAGCCAGTGGTTGTGTCAACACATGTGAGGGCATAGTGTGAGCTTTTGGATAGTGGTAAGGGGCCAGTTTAGGTGACCTGCCAGCAGGTCAGCATGGTGCTCTCCCATCTCAGGCAACCCATACCTTGGGTAGCCAGTGAGGATGCTTCAGACAGTGCATTACTGACAGGCTGTGACTGTATTGGAGTAATGGAGGGGTAGGCCCCAAGCTTTTAGTACTTCTTCTAAAGTTTTCTGTACTGCATGGCACATCTTTCTGTGGATCCACTTGGCTGTGTCTTCTGCTGAGGCCTCTTCTAGCCAGCTCATGCATGCCAGGTCATCAGCCTCAGCATTGCCTGGGCTGCAGAGAGGTTGGTGTCCATTGACATGGTAAAGAGTTATTACCTTTTCCAGGCTATGTTCATAAATGTCCTTCTATAGGTTCTGTCTCATAAGGGTTGCCAAGCCACTTCCCAGTCATCTTGTTTCTAATGGGGCAACTATTGAGTTAGTCCTTTGTATACTGCCCAGCTGTCTGTGTAAATCATTACTGGTTCTGGTTTTTAGGTTATGGTTATCCAGACAGCTCTCAACCTGGCCCACTGCCTGTTTTGTCCTGAGTTATCTTCCATCCATGCGCTGTCTTGCTGGGCTTATAGGCTATTGCTCTCCTGGTGAGTGCCCGACCCCAGCAAGAGCCATTAGTGTACCAGGGGTCCTCAAGTACAGGGGCTCGTCCCTCTTTAATAGTAGATTCAGGCATGGGAAGGGGAGTGGGGGCTTTTTTGTCTGCATCTTGATAAGTGACTGGGCCCAAGAGCTGCTGCAGTTTTTGACTCAGAGGGCTTGTCACCAGCTTGCTCCTGTGTTGTAATTCCTCTGTTACTGAGCTCTTGTGTCAATTTACAAGGTCCTGTATTTACCCAGCAATGGGATAGGTATTATGTACTCAAACCTGAGCAGGTTTGGTGATGGCTTCAGTAGCCAGGAGAGTTTGGTAAACAGTGTTCACTTGTTCTGTTGGTCAGTATCGAGCCTCTGCTCTCTTCCAGAGCTTGGACCAGAAACCATTTGGCACTTTGGTGCATCCTTGCTGTTGGCAGAGGCCAGGCAACCCTCAAGAATTTGACAGACAATACAGATCCCTGGATTTTGTTGGAATTGACTATCTTGGCCTTGGAGATGAGCTAATGGCAGAGGAGCAGCATGTTCTAACTCTGTAAGGGAATCAGAGGTTATCATGATATCATCAGTGTAATGGTACAGTCTCACAAACTAGTGAATAGTCCATGCAGCCAAGTCTTCAGCCTTAAGGCCATGGCAAACAGCAGGACTGTGCAAGTAACCATGGGGTACAACAGTAAAGGTCCACCGGCTTTCCCCTCTCAGGGGAAAGCAAACTGGTCCTGGCTATCATTGTGTTAGTCTATTGAGAAAAAGGCATTAGCTAAATCTAATACATAATGATATATGCCCAGCTCATGGCTGAACTAGTCTAGGAGGCTAGCTATGTTAGGCATGGCGGCAAAGGAAGGGAATTACCTTATTTAGTTCTCTGTAATCTACAGTCATGTGCCAAGTTCCATCTCGTTTTCAGACTGGTCACACAGGTGAATTATGGGGGCTGTGTGCTGGTCTGATGATGTTCACCATTGCCAATTCTTCTATGGTCCCCCCTGATTTCCTGTTGGCCACCTGGAATGCGGTATTATTTGGTGGCTACTACTCTGTGGTTAGTGGAAAGTGACACGGAGGTGTTTGGCATGCCCCCTCAAAACAGCTTTCACAACCCATTTTTGGAGGCAACCCCCCTGTCCCATGGTGGTCTGTGGGCACATGCTGGCTAGAATGTCAATTCCTAGAATACACTTTGGGATAGGGGAAACTTATTCTTTATAGGGGTGTAGTGCCAAACGCCCTACCCCAAGGTGAGCTAATGTCATAGCTCACACCTGACTGGATTGCCCTTCATAGCCATCAATGGCAGTTATGGGTCCTCTGTAAACTTCTCTGGTTTACCATAAACAAGAGTACATTCTGCACCAGTGTCAGCCAGAGCCAACACTTTTTCTACCTTCTTTGAAGACTAATAAATAGCAAGTTGTACATGAGGAGTCCAGTTCCCACGGGGTCCCCGTAAGCAGACCCCTTCGCATGGATTGTTCTCCAGGTGGGCCAGAGTCAGCTCCACAAGTGGGGTAGCCATAAAGTAAGCCAAATGGGGTGTTGGCTCTGGGGGTGCTGATGGGACCATCTCAGTTGATGGTGTCCATTCCACTGTCTGCACAGTAGATACCACTGTAGGCTGGAACTGTTGCTCAGGTTTCAGTTGCTGCTGCAGGCTTACAAGGACACGGGTAGGCTTTTTGTCTGTTTTGTCTTTAACTACCCCAGCCTTTACCAGGTCATTCCATAGCTGTTTTGGGGTTACCTTCACAGGACCTTTCTGCTTACTTTTCAGCTAAATTCTCTTCTTTTTTTTCTTTCTTGTCTTTTATATCCTCCCAGTTCTCATCCACTATAATCTGTACGTCCGAGTCACTTTCCCTTTCAGCCATAGGCTCCCACTTTCGGGGATTCCAGTCACAATCACTCATATACAGGTGGGTGCTAGTCCCCCTCCCCCTCCCCTGATCCTGGCGAAATGGCAACACTGTAATTGTTCACAGGTCTGTTGTAATTGTCTCCCTAGGGTGTCCTTATTGTCTGCCTGTAGACACACGTCCCTTTCTAGTTTCAGTTTCTCTTGTAAGTGTGAAGTGTGTGCCTCTGCCACTATCTGCTTCTCAGTCACATTCCACAGTGCTGGCAACATCAGCCAACCAACAGCAGCATCAATATGGCAAAGGTCTTTCTTTATTCCTAGGGTGCAGTGCTCTCCTACATGTCTCAAAACCTGTGGTATAACAGCAGGAGTTTCAGGGGCATTCCCCCAGTCTCGTGGAGGTCCTCATGAATTAAGGTTTGCCACCTTGAACCACATAGAAGTTGCTGGCCGGCCAGGCTTCCTTTTGGCAACCCAACACTTGGCATACTGCTGTCCACAGTTGACTCAACTTGGGGATTTTTCAGAGTATCCGAATCCTGCCTACTGTGCCAATTGTAATGCAGGAGTCTGAGCCCAGGAATCTTGACAGCTTGTTCTGATAAACTGAAAAAAAACCACAAGGAGGACCTGATGGAGCAGACATAGACTTTATTACTCACATTACAGGGACCACCAATAGTGGCAGGTGGGCAAAGCTGGACTGTACCTCACCCAGTCTGAGGCTTGTTATAAGGGGCTGGCTCCAGACAAAGGGGTCTGAGTTCAAGTTGCACAAACCTTGTGTATCCTGGAGCCACATTACATCATTGTGTAGGGCAGGAGGGAAAGGTTAAGAAGCAGTCACCAGAAACTGATTGGCTGGGAAGATAAGGAGGGGGCTACATTCTGTCCCTCAGGACAGTACACATTCTTTCTGGCCAGGGGCCCTTTGGCCCACCTTCCATCACAGGTGATGGAAAGGCCATGTCCAGCATTAACCCCACAACCATCAATGAATGAGATCCATTTTTACCTGGTCCTTGCCCCTTTTGATATTGTCACTATTTTTTATTTTAGCCATTGGTATCACTGTATGCAGTGATACCATATTGTGTCTTTAAATTGCATGTACCTAATGTCTAATGATGTTGAGCCTTCTTTGGTTTATGGTGGTTTACCATCCATATATCTTTGGTGAAGTAACTTCAAATCTTTTGCTTGTGTTTTAATTGGATTTTTCCCCTTTATTACTGAGTTTTGAGTTCTTTACATATTGTGGATACAAGTCCTTTATCAGATATGTTTCTACCCTTGGGCTTGCCTTTATTTTTTTAACAGTATCTTTTGATAAGTAGATGTTTTAATTTTGATGGCATCAAGCATATCAGCTTATTCTTTTAAGGATCGAGCTCATGATAATGTTTCTAAGAAATATTTGCCTAATCTAAGGTCCCAAGGATTTCTCCTGTGTTTTCTTTAAAAAGTTTTATTATTTTACTTCCATTTGTGATACATTTTGAGTTAATTTTTGCAGATGGTGCAAGGTAGGGGTTGAAAGTCCTAGTTGTTTTTTTTTGCATATATTGACTATCCTTTCCATGCTGACTCGCCTTTATATCTTTGTCCATAATTTTTATAGTGTGAACATATGTATACATTTTTAATATCAGAAACAAAAATATTTATTATAATTTTAGAATATTTATATTTTTTTAGTACATTGAGTATATTTAAAGACGAACATTTTTGTAGATCATAATTTATAATCTTTCCTTAGTGGAGATGGGCTATTTTCCACTGACTGCAGTTTTTTTGTAATCTTCACCCAAGGATATGTTTATTGTTTATTGATTTTAGAAAGAGAGGAAAGGGAGGAGGAAGAGAGAGAGGAAAGGGAGAGAGAGAAACATCAATTGGTTGCATCCTAAATGTGCCTTGACCAGGGTTAGAACCTGCAACCTAGGTATGTGCCCTGACCGATAACTGAACCTGAAACCTTTTGGTGTATGGGATGACACTCCAGCCAACTGTGCTACCCAGCCAGGTCTACTGATAGCAGTTTTTTTAAATCTATATATAAATTGCACTGAAACACCTTTCAAATGAAAAAAAAGTGTAATGGAGGATTTTATTTGATTTTTTTCCCTTTTGGAAACATGAAGATTTATTCTTATAAGTTTAGAATTTTCAAGTAGTAAAATTCTCATGAAATGAAACAATTATATTGCTTTATAAATTGAAAGCAAGTGTGGCAAAAAGGCGAATATATTTGGTGTATATTCCTAACTAAAAATATTGTTATTTTGGGGGAGATCTCAAGAACTGATTAATGCACTTATGCTTTAGGATTGAAGTAAGTGTGCTGGTAAATGGGAAAGATTAGTGCTGGCAAAATATATTGATATCTTTCGATCTTCTCATTCGTGTACCTTGGGATATCTTTGTAACATTTTTTTAGTAGCTCCTCCTATTGTTAAGACTAACTTGTTTCTGCTATTACTCCCATATATCCTTATTTCTTCGGTCACTTTCAATAAACCACTCATACCTGGTGAAGGGAAGGCAGGGTTGGGGCGGGGGAAATATAGATCCATCACTGGAAAGAGTGGAATTTGCACAAAGAGACCATCACGTATGTTGCTTCATTCTTTATGTATATTTTCTTTCTACCTCTTGCGAATGTTTATTGGTTGAGTAGTACCACTTTGAAAGATGTAGTAGTTTTCTGGTGTGTAATGAATTACTGAAAATTTAGCAGCTTAAAACAGCAGACATTTTTTTATCCCTCTATCTGTGGGTCAGGAGTATGTGTAGCTTGGTTTTGGAACTTTCAAAGTTACAGTCTACATGTTGATTGGACTGCAGGAGCTTGGGGTTCTCTTCCAAGTTCATGTTATTGTTGACAAATAACAGTCCACTGTGGGGCTGAGGTCTTCATTTCCTTGCTAGCTGTCAAGTGTTAGAGGCCCCTGCACTTCCTTGCCACATGGGCTCTGTTATAGGCCCTCTTACTACATGGAATATCACAATTTTAAAGCTAGCAGCAGAATTTTGTTCACTTCCGGAAGGTCCCAGTCTTGCAAGGGCTCTCACCTAATTAAGTCAGTCCCACCAAGAGTAATCTCTCTTTTGGTTAATTTAGCTGATTTGGGACTATAACCTCATTTGGAAAATCCCATCAAATCCCTGAGCCCTTCCCCTACGCCCAAGTGGAGGGTGCTGTACTGTTTATCTGTTTGATCAATTAATAATTTTTTAAAGTTTTAAATTTACTTTCACTTATTCCTTCTTTGATGCTCCTCCTTTATATGGATGTGAGTTTTGAACTATATTTTCTTTCTTTTGGAATAGCTTCTTTTAAAATATCTTGCAAGGCAAGTCCACTGGCAACAAATTCTCCCTCCCTCTTTTTGAGAAAAATGTTTATTTCTCTTTTGAAAGGTAATTTTTCAGGATACAGAATTTTAGGTTGGTAGGCTTTTTTACCTCAATATTTTAAATATTTCACTCTACTTTTCTTGCTTGCATGATTAAGAAATTAGGTGTAATTATATTTGAAAATGATATGGCGTGGGGTTTTTTTTTTTTTTTTTGTCATTTTGCATTTTTCCTTCTTGGCATTCTTTGAGCTTCCAAGATCTATGGTTTGATGTCCAGTATTAATTTGGGGGAAATTCTTGGTCATTATTATATTTGTTCTTTTTTTCTTTTCTGGTATTCCCATAACATGTATGTTATAGCTTTTGTAGTTGTCTCACAGTTTTTGGATATTGTTCTTTTTTTTTTTCAGTCTTTGTTTTCTTTTCATTTTTGAGGATTCTATGAATATATTCTCTAGCTCAGATTCTTTGTTTTATATACTAACAAGCCTGTCAAAGGCATCCTTCATATTTGGTGTTTTTTTCACCTGTAACGTTTCTTTTTTGATTCATTCTTAGGGTTTCCATCTGTATGCTTGCATTGCCCATCTGTTCATGCATGCCATTTCTACCTTATCCATTAGAGATCTAAGCATATTTATTGTTGTCTAATAATTCCAACATCCCTTCCATGTCTGGGTTTGATGCTTTATCTGTCTGTTCACAGTGTGTTTTTTGCCTTTTGATATGCTTTGTAAATTTTTCTTGATAGGCAGGCATGGTGTCCTGCTAAAAAGGAACTGCTATAAATAGGACCTTAGTAATGTGGTAGTGAGTAGTGGGGTAGGGGGAACATTCTTTGGTCCTATGATTAGCTCTCAGCATTTTAGTGAACCTATGCATTTGGACTGTGAATGTAAATGTTTTTCTTTTGTTTTTCTCTCCACTTAGGTAGACAACATGGCTAGAGTGGGATAAGGTTGGGTATTTTCCTTGTCCCAGACCAGTTAAGCTCTTGTTAACTAGATTCTTCTGAGGGTAAGTAGGCCATGTTGAGAAGAACAGAGTGCTCTGGTGTTGTTTCATAGTGGCTACCTATCCCACCCAGCCTGTGGGACTCTCAAGTGTGTTTGGGAGTCAAACCAGCAAGTGGGATGACACCCAACCAACTGAGCCACCATGGTCAAGGCTGTGCCCTCTCTCTTACGGTTTTAAGAAGAGTTGCTGGTTTTTCAGCCTGATCTACTTTTTACTTGTTAGGATGGACTGGGGACTTTAAAGCTCCTTACATATGGGACCAACCAGAAACCACCACTTTTTAGAAAGGGGAAAGGAGGGAGAAAGGGAGAAAAACATTGATTAAGCTTCTTGGGGGTCTTCCACACCCCCAAGAAGGGGGAATGGCGCACAACCCAGGCATGTGCTCTCACCAGGAATTGATTTGATTACTTTTTGGTTCTCGGGCCAGTGCTCAATTCACTGCGCCACACTAGCCAGGGCCAATCACTCCCTTTTAATTGATGAATCTTACTTGGCTAGCTCTACTTTGTCAATATGCTAAAGATGTTTTTCTCTATACAATTTTTATACTTATGTAACATTGACTTTTATTTTTAGCTTTAATCCTCTTTTTAAACATTTTTTTTGGGGGAGGCAGGATACATTTATTGATTTTTGGAGGGAGAGAGAAACATTGATCAGTTGCTTCCCATACTGTGCCTTGACCAGGGACCAAACCCACAACACAGGTATGTACCCTGACTGGAATTGAACCCATGACTTTTCAGTGCACAGGATGGTGCTTCAGCCAGCCAAGCCACCCCTGGTAGGGCTTAGCTTGAATCCTTTTGATATAAAGAGTCTATGATGTCAACTGCAGTTATTGAAAAGCACTGATTTTAACTGCTATTTCTTAGTACTTTTTGGTTTACTCATTCAGATGTCTTACTACTTATTGTTTTTTTTTTTTTTTACTTATTGTTTATTCATATTTTTAAATTCTATATATTGATATTTGTAATGTAGGTTTCTTTATCTAATTGCCTTTAAGAGGGAAGTTTTATAGATTTTAAACTTTGAATTCTTGAGTGATTGAAAATGTCTAGCTTTAGTCCTGGCTGGTGTGAGTCAGTGGATTGAGTGCTGGTCTGCGAATCTAAGGGTCTCTGGTTTGATTCTCAGTCTAGGGCACGTGCCTGAGTTGCAGGCCAGGTCCTCAGTAGGGGGGCATGTGAAAGGCAATGTCACATTGATGTTTCTCTCTCTCTTTCTCTCTCCCTTCCCCTCTTTAAAAATAAATAAATAAATTCTTCAAAAAAAAAGTCTAACTTTATTTTTTCACATTGTTAATGAATGGTTGTTGGCACCAACACAGTATCAACAAGGACTCCCCAGTTTAGGGTGCGGTGAAGAAGGAAACTGTTCAGCACAAAGCAGCTCAATTGTGATACAGCATGGCTGTGAAAACAGCATGGCTATGAGGTAGCCCTGGGACTAGTTGGGCCCCTCTCTGGTGCCAGGCCCCTCTCTGGCTAGATAACTTTCCTCTGTTCCTTCCTGGTCTGATCTTTGACAAAGCATCTTCAATGTTTCAGTTTAGTGGGAGAAACGCAGTCAGTCTTGGGTGGAAAGGGAAAGTGTGCTATCAGAGCCAGAGGGAAGCTAGCTTATATAGACAGAAGTCCCTGCCCCTGGTCTCTGATTGGTTTGGCCTTATGCAAATGAGGACTCCAAATCCTTACAGTTTGATTGGTCCAAAAGACATTGGCCTGATTGGTCAGAATGGAGCTTATTAGAGCTCCACTCTGGTTATTAGAACTGTGCAGCTCCAGTTGGGAAAGTGTCTTTCAGTCCTATTGCTTAAAGTAGGATTGCAGGAACTCCTTTATAAGGCTGGCTGAGATGGCAGCAACAATCCCTGCAGTCAGTTCGGTGCAGGCTTCTCTCCCTGAAGTGCAGTTTGTGTGAGAGAACCTGTGTAGAGATGGCTGCTTGGCTCTGTTTTTGTTTTTAAATTTGAGCCCAGTTAGCCACCAGGAATCCTCTTTTCTTTTCTTTTTTTAAATTTCATTTACTTACTTAGCCTTGGCTGGCATAGCTCAGTGGATTGAGCACAGGCTGTGAACCAGAGGGTCACAGGTTTGATTCCCAGTCAGGGCACGTACCTGGGTTGTGGGTCAGGTCCCCAGTGGGGGCCACTCAAGAGGCAACCACACATTGATGTTTCTCTCTCTCTCTCTTTCTCCCTCCCTTCCCTTCTCTAAAAATAAATAAAACCTTAAAAATTTTTTTCATTTATTTATTTAGAGAGAGGGGGAGGGAGAGAAACATCAATGTGTGGTTGCCTTTCATGCACTGGGGACCTGATTGGCAACCCAGGCATATGCCCTCACTGGAAATTGGACTGGCAGCCCTTTGATTTGCAGGCTGATGCTCAATCCGCTGAGCCAAATCAGCTATGGCTAGGAGCCCTTCTTAATAGGTATCTTCTTTCTGAGGGTCCACAGCATGAATTCTACTTTATTTTTGTATGTACTTCTGTGTTTCAAATAATTTTCTTTCAGACTTTGAAGCTATATCTTTGTTGTCTTTTAGCATCAAGTGTTGCTGATACCACTATGATGTATGTTTTTCCATAGGCAATATACTTTTTAACCTCTTAGGTAACAAATCAAAAAGTAAAGATCCGTAGCCTTAAGTTTTTATGTTCTTAATATTAGAATGAGTTAGAACTTGAGGATAGATAAAAATGAAGGTTATTGTTGTGTTTAAAAATGAACTCCCATTTTCCCTTAAATATTAAGCTTAATAAAGGGAGGATACCTTCAGAGTTAAATATTTCCTCTTGTTGCCACCTTACAGTATTTTTTAATACTTGCACCACTGAGTAATGTTTGACTTCCTGAGGTAGCATATTCTCTTTATACCCTTTGGCTATTCCTAAAATTATATGTTTTGAATTGGAATGACTCCCTGAATAATTTGTCTTGTTTTTTTAGTGGAAAAAGTTAAAAATAAAGCTCATCTTCCAGGTAGTTTGTAATTTTAGTTCAGATTAGGGGTGTCCAACCCCACAGTTCATTGGTCATGTATGGTCCAGGGTGGCTATGAATGTGGCCCAATACAAACTCGTATATTTACTTAAAACATGAGGTTTCTTTGTGATTGTGTGTTGCATTGTCACGTAAAATAAATGTACGCATGCTATCACTATTTGAACGCATGAGTGGCTTCAGTTTTATGGCAGTGTTTGGCTTCCTGTGTCTTACCTTCTTAAGGTAAGTGCAGACGGTAGAATTGACATTATCAGACATTGTATGTGCTCGTGGTGACTTAGCGAGGCAGCGATTATCAATAATATTTCAACCACCATTGCAATGTTAGATATTTAATGTTATTTAGAAGTCAGGTAAGCATTCTTACTTGATTATTGAAGGTACTTCCACACCTCCTTGGTGCCTCACATATCACCCGCCATGCTTTACAATTGGCCTTCCCACTTGCCTTGTATTGGCAGCTGAGAGGGCTGTGGAAGGGTCCAAACCTTGCTTTCTGTTTTCCTGTCAATTAATTTTCATAGTAAAAGTAAATAAAGTCCCTTATCTATTCTTATTTTTTAATCCCAGCATGACTTCTACAACATCTCAAGATAAAAAAGAATTCAAAAAAGAAAAATTATAGATGAAGGGAGATTGTTCAGTTAAAAATGGACAGATGGCTACTTTTTTGTTGATGCAATAGTAAGGCACTCTGCTTAATTTGTAGGGAATTTGTATGAATTTTCTGTGGGGGCGACTATCCTCACAAGTCCCCCGTGTGCCACAAATGAGAGTAAACATGACTGAGACATGATGTGATCTGCTTGGGGAGGAAAGGTGGCCGATCCCTCAAAGGGGAAGGGCCAAGAGCCCCCTGCTCACGGGGATTTTATTGGGTTCGTTTGCACAAGAATACAGGTAAGGATCAAACAATAAGTAGCATTCAAAGAACTGAGGGCTTATTCTCAGTCAGGGTCAGATAGCTAAGGAACCATAAAACTTTGAGGAACAAACTTCTTGCTTGGACTTTTATCATTTAAATGAGAGCATTCTAAACAAAGCAGGTTTCACAGGATTTTTACATATTTTTTATTATGCCTGATTTACCCCAATACCCGCCCTTTCCAGCACAGGGCTGCACCAGATGCACCTCCTTCCCCATCATAGGTTTTTAGGCTTAAGTTGATTAATTAGAGCCAGGCAGTGCTTCTCCCAGACGGAAATGGGGCTCAGGCTATGTCACAATGGGGGGGGATGAGGGGAGGGTCCATCGCTCCCTCTTTGTTGCATCACCCCCCCCTTGTCCTTCCATGGTGGCCTCCCAAGTGATCATGTCTGTCCTAGGTTGCCCCACTCTGAGGAGTAGTACCTGCCATGGTCACCGACCATGCTTTGGGGGCAGGGGAAGAAGCAGAAGCAGTGCTTGCTGCCAGAGACAAGCTTTGTCTCCTGTGACCAGCATTCTGGAGGTCACTCACTTAGCCATGGGAGGCAGTTAAATTCCTGGAACCAGGCAGGGCAGTTCCCAAGAGTTTTCAAAGACTATAATTTGAAAAGACACTATGTGCAAAAACATACTGTGAAATTCAGTACGTACGAAGGATTGTGTCATAAGGACAAAATAGTGGAACTGAAAAAGTATCTTCTCAATAAAAATTTTTTCAAAAAGTTACAACTTGGGAAGGTTCCATTGTAAAAACTAGCTATGTGGTATCATATTTAACAGCAAAAAAATTATAATCATATACTGATGGTGAATTTATTAAGCAATGTATAGAAAGCATGGTACATATAATTTGCCCTGGAAAAAAGGGGGATATCTCTAAGATCAGTTTGTCTCACCAGGCTATAGCCAGGTGAACTGAAGAAATTGGAAATCTATTGAAAGAAGTTTGGAGGGTAAAGCTGCCAATTTTAAATTTTATTCTCTGGCATGGATAATAGTACTGATGCTGCAGATATGGCAAAACTTGCCATTTTTATTGGAGGTATTGATGATGAATATAATGTCACTGAAGAAATGGCTTCTTTAGTGCCATTAAAAGGCACAGCTAAATCAAGAGATTTATATGAAGCATTAAAAAAATGTTAAAGCAATTTTCTTTGTCCATTGTCAACATATCTGGTATAGTTACTGACAGTGTCCCAGCAAAGGTAGGTAAAAGGGAAGGGCTTATAAAATTAATAGATGATGCAATTACTGCCCAAAACTCATGTTTGATGAAGTATCGTTGCATAGTACTTCAAGAAAATTTATGCACAAAAGGTTTAAAAATGGATAATGTCATGCAAATCATCATCAAGACTGAATTTTCTTGGTGTGTTCCTCTTGGGCCCAACTTTTTTGGCACTCTGAGCTTCCTGGACTTCCTGGAAGTCTATTTCCTTTGCAAGATTGGGAAAGTTCTCCTTTATTATTTGTTCAAATAATTTGTCCACTTGTTGCTCTTCCTCTATATACAACCCGTGGACATGAACTAAATGGGGGGCATGTGGGTGGGAGGGGGTGAGCAGTGCAGAGGGGAGTGAAGGGAGAAAGGGACAACTGTAATAGCATAATCAATAAAATATATTTTTTAAAAAAGACTGAGTTTCCTAAGAGCCAAGGGATTGAATCATCGCTAGTTCCATCGCGAGTTCCTTAAAAGTATTGATGCTGATTACGGCAACCTCATTTGCTTTTTGGAAGTAAGGTGACTAAGTTGAGACCAAATATTGATAAGATTTCATGATGTGTGACATGTTACCAAGTTGTTTATGGTATTAAAAAACAAATTTGTGCTGGAACTTGACATGAAAACTGGCTTACAGATTTAGTATTTTTAGTGAATTTAACTGGTTACTTAAATGAGTTAAACGTGTGTCTTCAAGGTGAAAACCAAGTTATTAATATCATGTTTCAAATAATAACAGCATTTCAAATGAAACTGAAATTATGGCAAGCTAAAATTAAGGCAGACAGTGTTATGCATTTTGACACATTGGCTAACCGCACTCCTGTGAACAATGAAAAATGTGCAGCATTGCTATTTGATTTGATAACAAGAATTTGAAAGCAGATTTCAACACTTACAGGAAAATACTCAATATTTTGCTATATTTCCAACTCCCATTTTCAGTTGACATGAATATGTTACCTGCCAATTTTCAAGTGGAATGCATGGAGCTGCCGTCTGACATTCACTTTAAAGAAAAATTTGATTGTGTCCCTTTACTGGATTTTTATATATCCTGTCTTCCCTGAGACAAATATCCCTTGCTTCACAATCATGCCCTATTCATGCCATCACTATTAGGCAGCACCTACACTCGGCAAGCAATTATTTTCAAGAATGAAACATATTAAGAGTAAAATTAGAACCAAAATATCTGATGAGCACCTTGAGAACTCTCTGAGAATTCCAACTACTATCAAACCAGGTATTGATGCACTGGTTTCTCGAATACAATGTCAAATATCCTACTAGTTTTATGATGCCCTCTTTTCTTTGATTTTTATAATAAAATATAAAAAATCAGTAACATTTTATTACCTAGATATGTACATTTTCTATATTAGTGATTACAAACTTGGGACTGGTTTGATGATTTTAAAAGATTGTTGAAAGGGCCACTGCAATAATGAGGGTTATTAATGTGAGGACTGTTCTGTCTATCTGTCGTGGTGGATATAGCAAAAATTATGCATGGACCTTTTTTTTTTGCTCATCAGGTTTTGTTAGTGTTTGTGTTCTTAATGTGTGGCCCAAGACAACTCTTCTTCCAGTGTGACCCAGAGATGCCCAAAAGTTTGACAATCCCTGGTTTAGATAACACACACACAGAGTATCTTTTTATACCTATAATTTGTACCTGGCTATTTAAAAATTTAAAACTGCTTTTTACCAAAGTGTTAGTTGAAAAAGACATAGTAAATTTGTGTTTTAAACTGCTTTGTGTCTTGAACTATTCTTTTATTTAGTGAATTTTTTTCCAAATTAGACCTTGTGTGGACAGTAATGACCTCACGTTTCCGATTGCCTGCTGGCAGAACCTACAATGTACGAGCATCAGAGTTGGCCCGAGACAGACAGCATACAGAGGTGGTTTGCAACATTCTTCTTCTGGATAACAACGTGCAAGCTTTCAAAGTTAACGTAAGTATTTTATGTCTCTTTTTAAAATGATCTCTGGTTATAAATCTGAATTCAGGTTATATTTTAAAATTAAAATTATTTATTTATAGTACAGTTTAAAATCCTTATTCAGTGAAGAAGAGTCTTTGTAGTGTGGATTTGTAACTGTCAAATGCAAGTTCTAATAGAAACTGGGACTTTAAGAAAGCTGACAGATCAGTGCATTATGATTAGTTAGTGGAGCTGATCAATAACACATTTTATAAGTGTGCTTGAGGATGCTTGAAAGGAATTTGTTCTCCTAAATAACTTATACATTTTCATTTTAATCTTACTTAAACTGTCTGTCAGTAAAACCTTTGCTGAACAAAGAGAAATGACAGCCCTGATTTTATCTGAGTCTTATGTGAAATATTTATTTATCAAATATTCATCTTTATTTGTGTATTGCTTTATTTGCTCATCATTTGTGAGTTTCATTCATGTGATATGTTGACAGTAGTTGGTGCATTTTCATTGCTCTATAGCACTCTTTGTTATGTTCTCTATATAGTATATGTCTCACATATACTATATGTTATATATGTAGTATATAGTATTTATATAGTATAAATTATGTACTATTATTTACTTGTCTATTTATTACCATATCAAATATGCTGTTGCTGAATATTTGGATTGTTTGCACTTTGGGCTCTTATCAGTAATGTTGCTGGTGAATGTTCTTGGGCATGTCTTGACATATACAGTTGTATTCCTGTTTTTTGTTTAAAATTTCAGGCCACCCTGGCCAGGTGTCTCATTTGGTTGGAGTGTGGTCTTGTACACCAAACGGTGTGAGTCCAATCCCTGATAGGACATACATGTGTCTAGGTTGCAGGTTCAATCCCCAGTCAGGCCTTGTATGGGAGGCCAGTGTTTCTCACATTGATATTTCTCTATATCTCTCTCCCTTTTTCTCTGTCTAAAATGAATGAGAACGTATCTTTGGGTGAAGATTAAAAATAACAATAAAATAAATTTCAGCCTAACAGAAAAGGTGAAGAGTAGTATAATGAATACACACATATCTACTTTACCTAGATTGACCCATTACTAGCTTTTTGTACACTTCCTTTCTTTTTCTCTCTTTGATTATTCTGAAATTTTTGACAGTGGTACATTTCACCTGGGAGCACTTCAGCAGCCTAAGAGTTTTATAAATTACCACAATACCATTATCATACACCAAAATTGAATATTATGAATTTAATAGTAACTAATATGTAGTTCATATTCAAACTGGAGTTCCTCATTCCTCATATCTGCATCTCCAAGATAACTTCTTTGTAAGGTTTCTTTTGTATTCCCCAGATACAGTAGTTTTCCCTTATCCGCGATTTTGCTTTTTGTTGTTGTTGTTTTGGTCAACTGTGCTCCAAAAATATTCAATGGAAAATTCCAGAAATAACTAATGCATAAGTTTTAAATTACATGTCATTCTCAGTATCATGATGAAATCTCACACCATCTCTCCGGTCCACTCGGGACATGAATCATCCCTTTGTCCAGCATAATCCACACTGTGTACGCTACCCACCTGTCAGTCCCTTAGTTTTCTTGGTTATCATATAGAGTGAGAAGGACCACATTCACTTAACTTTTACTACAGTATATTGTTATAATCGTTCTGTTTTATTGTTAGTGGTGTTCATCTCTTAACTGTGCCCAATTTATAAACTTCTGTCATAGGTATGTATAGATAGGAAAGAACATGTATATACAGAGCTTGGTACTGTCTTTGGTTTTAGGTAACCAGAGGTCTTGGAACAGTATCCCCCGTGAATGGGTGTGGGAGAGGGCTTCAATTCTATACTCTGAAATCTTTAAGTAATAGGTTATTAATCTTCTGAAATCCTGCCATTTGCGACAGAATAGATGGACCTTGGCATTATGCTAAGTGAAATAATCTTAAATTTATATAACTTATGTTATTTATATCTCAAAGTTAGAAGAAGAAAATATGCATTGTTTACCAGTTTTATAGCTTAAAATTTTATATGTGGGTATACTGTATAGCAGGATCACTAATTTTATCTCTTTTATCCCCAATTGCAAGCAATTTTACATTGGAAAAGGGAATGCAGAGTAGTACCTTTAAGGTTATTATCCAACATACCCAACTAACGTGCTTTTCCAAAAAGTTAACATTTTAATTTTTTATATTTTGTCATTTATTAATAGATAGTTGGTTGCCAAACAGAGACAATAGTCAAAGTAGGAAATTCCTGTTTTATAAAAATTTCTGGTTAATGGAAACGCTCATGTGTTAGAGAACTGATAGAAAAAAATGAGCCTTTTTCCCCTTATTGACTCTTTAGCCTTCTTTTGGGGGCATTTAATAATTCTTGCTTTAATTTAATGTTAGTTAATGTTTATTTAATTAGTTAATATTTAGTTTTTATTTTAATGTACAGTTCTGTATTTGTTTCAAAATTCTGTAGAAGGATTTTTTTCTTATTTATTTTCAGAGAGGTAAAGGGAGGGACAAAGAATGGGAGACAAACATCAGTGTGTGAGAAAAACTTTAATGTGCAAGATATATCAATTGGTTGGTTGCCTCTAGCACACCCCCAGCTGGTGCCCTGCCAGGAATCGAACCAGCGACCTTTTGGTTCACATGAGGGTTGGCTCACATGAGGGAGCTGTACCAGCCAGGGCTGTGGGAGGACTTTTTTATGCTTCTCATCTAACATAATTTTTCTTTTGGGTACTTTAATTTATAATAGTATATTTTATTTTTGCCCTGGTCAGTGTGGCTCTTTGGTTGGAGCATCATCCTGTACACTGAAAGGTTGCTGGTTTGATCACTGTTGGAGAGCCTCCAAGAGGCTGCCAATGGATGTTTCTGTTACATTGATGTCTCTCTCTCTCTCTCTCTCTGCCTCTCCCCCTCCCCCCTCTCCTCCTCTTTTGACTCCTTCATTCTTCTGTCTCATTCTTCTGTCTCAAAAAGCAATGAAAAAATGTTCTCTGCTAAGTATTAAAAAAATAGTGTTTTAATTTTTAATGTAGTAGCCAATGTGCTAATTACTCTTTTTTGAAGACATGTATTTAATATATTTTACATATGTTTATATATTTAAAAAGCAGTTCTAATAGAGTACATTACTAGAATGATAGCCCCTAAGGTATTTAGAAACCTTCTCTATCGTTACTTCAGGTCATCAAAAATGTAGATTGTTGCAACCACTATGGAAAACAGTGTGGAGGTTCCTCAAAAAAATTAAAAATGGAATTGTACTTATGATCCAGTGGTTCCACTTCTAGGAGTATGCACAAAGAAACTTGAAACACTAATTTGAAAGAATATAGGCACTTGCTATGTTATTTACAGTAGCCAAGATTCGGAAGCAACCCGAGGGCCCATTAACAGATGAGTGGACAAAAAGCTGTGGTACATTTAAACAATGGATTACTACTTGGCAGTAAAAGAGAAGAAAACCTTACCTTTCCCAACAGCATGGGTGGACCTAGAGGGTATTATGCTAAGTGAAATATGCCAGTCAGAGAAAGACAAATATGATATGATTTCAATTACATGTGAAATCTAATGAACAAAATAAACAAGCAAAATAGAAACAGACTCATAGCTACAGAGAACAAACTAACAGCTGTCAGGGGGGGATGTTCATAGGGCTGGGTGAAAAAAAGGTGAAGGGATAAAGCAGTACAAATTGGTAGTTGCAGAATAGCCACAAAAATGCAAGTTGCAGAATGGAGAATATAGTCAGTATAGTAGTGTATGGGCCAGGTGGGTGCTTGGGGCAGCAGGAGGACCACTCTGTAGAGTGCGTAATTTTCTGGCCACTTTGTGTACATCTGAAACTTGTGCAGAATGATACTGAATATAAATTGTGGTTGAAAAAATAAGCTTAACAGGAATAATATGAGAAATTAATTGTTGGGTATATAATACATTTATTCTTCCCGGTATTTGCACCCAAGTCATTCAGAGTGTTTGAGTTGCTTCATACTTTTGTATAAATGCTACATATTTTAATCTATGCTGAATGGCTCCCTGGTTATGCATTTCGCAACTTGTGCAGTGGTATATGATAGCCTGCAAATTAATAGGGAAGTTCAACCTCTGATATTTGTTCTCTTAAGTCCATTAAATAAAATTGAATTTCAGAAACCTCCATTGTGGGCAGCTGCTTGGTTCACCAGCAGTTTTCACTGGAAAGGAGAACCACTCACTTTCCTCCGAAGATTACCAAGTAATGATTTGTAATATCTGTACCACAGGTGAAATTTTCATTTTTGTCAAAGCTTGCTCTTTTTCTAGTACTTATATCATTAAAGTTTTTTCTGTGTGTTTTCCTGAGAGAATGATAGAGTGAAGAAATTAATATAACTTCATTAGTTCTTCATTCTCTTTCCTTTTTGAGGATATAGGGATTAGGTAAGTTCATTAGTGGTGGATCAGTTTCAAGTTCAGTTTCCACTCTGGCTTTGGGAGAGCCACTTATTTTACTGTAGCCAGCATATGAAGTGTGTTGTCTACCTTATGTCTTAAATTTGACATCATTTCACCAAAATATGTCTCTATTAAGTACCTTAAAATGTATAATATACATTCTACATGGATTGAATTCACCATCCTATGAGGATTTTCTCCTAATTTTTGGCTTTATTTTTACTTTAGGACAGCTGTTTAGCATAGCCTGTGTGACAAGGAAGAATTGGGGGGAAACTAGCCTGTTCTACTTATTAGGATTTCATAACACATTATCCCAAAATGTAATGGCATGTTTATTATCCTCAGATTCTGTGAGTCAAGGATTTACACAGGACTGGATTATATCTGTTTCATGTGTTGGGCCTCAGCTGAAGGCTAGAATCATTTGAAGGCTTTTTCACAGTCATAACTGGTATCTGAGATCTCAGCTGAGGCTTAAGCAGCTACGTATGGCCTCTTTACGTGTCCTGGCTTCTTCACAGCACAGTGACTTTGTTCCAAAGCCGAGCATCCTTGAGGGAGTCAGGATGTAGGCATGTTGCCTTTTCTGAACTGGCCTTGAAAGTCACATAATGTCACTTCCACCCTATCTTATTCGTCAAGGCTATCACAAAGTCACACTCAGGATCAAAAAAGGGAAATAGATTGTCTTGATGGAAAGTGGTATGATTCTAGATCATGTGGGATCAAATATTGCTGTGGAGTTTTTGCGAAAGTATAATTTGACAATAGGTCCCCCTGGTGGCTGCATAACTATACCCGTGTTCTGCCTTCATATATACCTAGGAACGTCTTTGCAGAACTGTCTCCCTTGCTACTTGAAGGGTAGCTAACATCATAGAGGTCAGAGGTGACAGAGAGGTTTGATTTTTACCTCCTTCCTTTTGTATCATTTAAATTGTCTTTCTTGGATTTATATGTTTATTTTATATATATATACACACACATATATGTATATGTGTGTATTTCTGTGTGTGCATACAGTTATATATCAAAAAGCTGAAAGAATATTAAAAATATATGATCATTTATTCAACACATGTTTTTCATTGCACAATTCTGAGGCACCTGATAGGTAACCATATTTAAAGATGAGAACAAAGCTTATAAATTGGGGATTGCTTTTTTGTTTCTATTTTTGTCCATATTGGATTTTTCCTCAGTTACTTTTTGGAAATAAAATTATCTTTAAAATACTAACTAGGAGAGTTCGGCCAAGATAGAGGCGTAGGTAGAAACCCTTCACTTCCTCCCACAACCAAAAGGATGATAACAACCAATTTAAAATCAATAAACAACCAAAAGCACCAGAAAATCAAACTGCATGGTATTCCCAAAACAAAAAAATTAAAGAAAAAATCATCCAGAACAACCAGACTGGTAAGGCAGCAGAACACATGGACCCACTTCAGAAAAACTGCAGCAAGGTGGCAGACTGGGCAGGAGGAGCTGGCTGAAGGTGAAACTAAGACTCGGAGTTGACTGTGGACAGCGGTTGCTGCAGTGGGAGTTTCTCCCAGTCTCACATGAGAGTCAGTTGGAAAGTGCACTAGAGAGGAGCAGGATAGCTGCACTGTTTCCTCTTTGGGAAACAGTGCCGCAGCATAGCAAAGAAGGTTGCCCTGCCTGGGTGAATACCTAAGGCCCTGCCCCTTAGAACTTATCAGGTGCACCAAGACAAAGAAATATGGCCCAAATGAAAGAACACAGCAAAACCTCAGAGAGAGAACTAAGTGGTGAGATAGCTAACTTCCCTGATGAAGAATTTAAAGCCCTGGTACTCAAAATGCTCACAGAACTGTTTGAGCTTGGTCGAAAAATGAAAAAAAACAAATGAAGGATACCCAAAGTGATATAAAGAAAAATATTCAGGGAACTAACAGTGGCAGAAAGGAAACCAGGACTCAAAGCGACGATTTGGAACAGAAGGAAAAAATAAACATGCAACCGGAACAGAATGAAGAAACAAGAATTCTAAAAAGTGAAGAGAGTCTTACAAACCTGTGGGACAACCTGAAACGTTCCATTATCCAAATTATAGGGGTGCCAGAAGGAAAAGAACAAGAGCAAGAAATTGAAAACTTATTTGAACAAATAATGAGGAAAAACTTGCCCAATCTGGTGAAGGAAATAGACTTGCAGGAAGCCCAAGAAGAACAGAGAGTCCCAGAGAAGTTGGATCCAAAGAGGATACTCCAAGGGACATCATCATTAAGTTACCCAAGGTGAAAGATCAAGAGAGAATCCTGAAAGAAGCAAGAGGAAAGGAGATAGTTACCTACAAAGGAGTGCCCATAAGGCTATCAGCTGATTTCCCAAAAGAAACCCTGCAGGCAAGAAGGGGCTGAAAAGAAGTATTCCAAGTTTTGAAAGGCAAGGACCTACTTCCAAGATTACTCTGTTCAGCAAAGCTGTCATTTAGAATGGAAGGGCAGATAAAGTGCTTCTCAGATAAGGCCAAGTTAAAGGAGTTCATCATCACCAAGCAGTTATTATATAAAATGTTAAAGGGACTTAGAAATGGAAGATCAAAACTATGAACAGTAAAATGACAAACTCACAACTATCAACAAATGAACCTAAAAGAAAAGAAAAACAATGAAAACAAAAACTAAGCAAACAACCAGAACATGAACAGAATCAGAGAAATGGACATCACATGGAGGGATTTCAGTGGGGAGTAGGAAGAGAGAAATAGAGGGGAAAAGGTACAGGGAAGAAGAAGCATAATTAGTAGGCATAAACTCAAAGAACTTATATGTACAACCCATGAACATCACCTAAGGTGGGGGGGATGCTTTGATGTTGTTCATATTATATATTGACTTTTTGGAGGATGAGAATTTAGATTCTTTATACCTTCCCTCCCTCATACACATACTTCCTCTCTCTGTCATCCTGTCCATAAGCAAAGTAGTTATATAATAATATTTGATTAGTTCAATATTTCTTTTCCCCAGTGAGAAATCCCCCAATTACATGTCTGTAGTTTGAGGATCCTCACTGCATCTTCTTAGAGCTCAATGAGAGAATTTCATTGATGAAATTCTCATCATTGAAAAAAGGGGCTGATGACTATATTTATATTTATATGTGTGTGTGTGTGTGTGTGTGTGTGTGTGTGTGTGTATGTTTCAGTTGTCCCAATTTTTTCCCTTTTGCCCCCCTTGACCCAGCACCTGCACTCTCTCAGGCAGTCCCCACACCATTGTTCATGTCCTGGGTCATACATGTAAGTTCTTCAGCTACTCCATTCCCTGTTCTATGCTGTACATCCCCATGGCCATTCTGCAACTACCAGTTTGTATTTCTTAATCTCCTCCTCTTTACCCATTCCTTCAAACACACCTTCCATCTGGCAACCATCAAAACACTCTCCATGTACTTGGTTCTCTCTCTTTCTCTTCTTGTTTGCTTAGTTTTTTAAGATTCAATTGTTGATACATATGATTTTATTGCCATTTTATTGTTGGTACTTTTGATCTTTTCCTTAAATAGGTCCCTTTGACATTTTATATAATATTGGTTTTGTGTTGATGAACTTCTTTCATTTTTTGTCTGGTAAGCTCTGTATCTGCCCTTCAATTCTAAATAATAGCTTTGCTGGGTAGAGCAATCTTGGCTGTAGGTCCCTGCTTTTCATGACTTTGAGTGTTTCTTGCCAATCCCTTCTAGCCTGCAAAATTTCTTTTGAGAAATCAGCTTGCAGTCTTATGGGAACTCCCCTGTAGGTAACTAACTGGTTTTCTCTTGCTGTTTTTAAGATTCTGTCTTTATATTAACCTTTAGCATTTTAATTATGATGTATCTTGGAGTGGGCCACTTTGCATCCATGTTGTTTGGGATTCTCTGTGCTTCCTGGACTTGCATGTCTATTTCGTTCACCAAATTGGGGAATTTTTCTCTATTTTTTCAGATAGATTTCCAATTTCTTGGTCTTTCTCCTTTCTTTCTGGCATTCCTATGATGCGAATGTTGGACCTATTGAAGTTGTCCCAGAGGCTGCTTATACTGTCCTCATTTTTTTGGATTCTTTTTACTTGTTATTCTGATTGGTTGTTTTTTTGCTTCATTGAGTTGATTCTTGGCTTCATCCACTCTGTTGTTTCCCTGTAAATTGTTCTTTATTTCAATTAGTGTATTCTTTGTTTCTGACTTGATCTTTTTTATGCTGTTGAGGTCCTCACTAAGTTCCTTGAGCATCTGTATAACCAGGGTTTTAAACTCTGCATCCGATATATTGCTTATCTCCATTTTGCTTAGTTCATTTTCTGGCATTTTGATTTGTTCTTTCATTTGGGCCTCCCTGTGTTTGTTTCTATGTAATTAGGTAGAGCTGCTTTGACTCTGCAGCCTAATGTAGTAGGTGTCCTATAGGGTCTAATGGCATAGCTTCCCCTACCACCCAATTTGGGTACCTGAGGTGTGTCCTTTGTGTGGGCTGAGTACACTCTCCTCTTGTAGCTGAGCCTTGGTTGCTGTTAAATGAGTGGGAGGGATTTATCCAGGCCAGTGAGCTGCAAGGATTGGCAGTGACCACTTAACCACAAACCTCCGCCCTCCTTGGAGAAACAGCTGTGTAGGGGCAGGGTGGTGGTGCTCCAGTATGTTCTATAGCTGTCCACTGGGTGCACTGGCCCTGGGGTTTACTGGGTGGAGCAGGCCAAGTTCAACCCCCACCTATATCTTGCTCAGGGCCACCCTTCCTGAGCTATATAAAGCAATGTGAGATGACTGCAACTTGTGCTGGGCTTGGAGACTCCCAGGCAAAGCCAAGCTGCTAACTGTGGGGGCGACTTTCCTTGAAAGTCCCCCGCCGTGTGCCATGGATGAAAGTAAATACAATTGAGACATGATGTGATCTGCTTAGGAAGGAGAAGTGGCCATTTTTGCAGAGGAAAAAGGCCGTGAGCAGTGACCAGTTTCTTAGGGGGAAAAGGCCAGCAGTGTCCAGTTTCTCCGAGGAGAAAAAGGCCTCAAGCCCCCTCCTCGAGGGCCATTTATTGGGTTCTAATACACAGTGATACAGGGCGGCAAAGATCAAACAGTAGATAACATTTCAAAGAAATCTGAGGGCTTCAGTTTATGTCAGGAACAGAGTTTTAGGGTTTCCTGCCTGAACCCTTAACATATGAATGAAAGCACTCTTAGCAGAGCAGATTTCACAGGTTTATCAGGAAGTCTTTGTGGTGCCAGATTTTTCCCCAGAACACGCTCTGGCAAGGCAAGGAGTTGCACCTCTCCCCATCAGGTATTCAGGCTTAAGGGGATTAGAGTCCGGAAGTGCTTCTCCCAGAGAACATGGGGACTCGGGCTTTGTCAAAGCTGGGGGAGTAGAGTCCATTGCTCTTTGTTGCAGCCCCTGGAGTCCTTCCATGAAGGCCTCCCAAGTGATCAAGTCTGGCTTAGTTTGCCCCTCCTCTGTGTGGGGTCTTACCCGTCATTGACTTCCGACCAAGCTTTGGGTGCTGGGAGAGGAAACTGAGGCAGCGTTTGCTACCAGAGACAAGCTTTGTCTCCTGTGGCTCAAATTCCAGAGGTCATCCCTTGCCCTTACCACAAGGGGTCGAGATACAATTCCCAGAAGAGCAGAGCAGTCTACAACAGCTAACCTGTCGGGGGGGGGGGGGGGGCCTCTGCTGGTGCTGGGCCTGGGGCTCAGTTAAGCCAGCTATTGCTTGTTTGAGATGATTGATGAAGTTGTGCAGCATGAGCCAAGATAAGCCATTCACATGCAAACACAGCTTAGGTTGGCCTATAAGTTAGGTAGGGCGGAGTCTTTGTGATCTCCAAGGCATGTCAAACAGTGTTAGCTTGGTCGATTGAGTCTCAGATATGTCACCTGCCTGCTGGCTCTGTGGTTCTCTGGTGGGAGGGCCCAGAAAAGGGACAGTGTCCTCTGCCTGTCTTTCTCTCTGGGAGAAAGCTGTCCCTTTCCTCCCGCCTTGATGTCAGACACTTCAGTTTCTCCCTGTATGCCACTGGTGCCTTTCAACTTGCTACTGTGGAGCTGGAGCTCAGAAAGGGTGAGTCTGAGTAAATCCATGTATGGGTTCTTTAAGGGGAGGTGTTTGGAACTCCAGTAGTTTCTTCCACTAACTCAATCCCTGCTGGTATTTGCATCCAGAAGTTATGGGGACTTATATTCCTGGCACTGGAGCCCTGAGCTGGGAGCCCAGTGTGGGTCTGGGATTCACTTCCCAGATAATCCCTCCTGAATTCTTATCCACTTCACATGGATGTGAGGCCAGCCTGTTCTGTGTCTCTGCCCCTCCTGCCAGTCTGGGTGGATGTGGTTTCTTTATTTCTGTAGTCGTCAGACTTGATTCAGCTTGAGTTTTGAGAGTTCTGAGTGATGGTTGTTCTAGAATTTAGTTGAAATTTTGATGTGGTTGTGTAAGGAGGTGAACCGTGTTTACCTATGCTGCCATCTTGTCTGGAAGTTCCTAAATTCATTTATTATATAGATTTTCCCTGTTTTTAGCACAGTAAAAATCCACTGTACTTGATGTCCCTGAGTCCAGAGTCTTACCTAGGTCATTTTCTTCAGAGAGGAAATCTCTAGTTTTTATAGGAATTGGCAGTAAGAAGGGGAAAGTAAGAACGAGCTTTTGTTCGTCACTGAATGGGCTGATTACTGCCTTCACTGTTATTTCAGAGTGTCTTCAGCAAACATTTTGTACATTCAGTCTGCCTCATTTAACTTTGACACCTCTCAGATCTATTTTCAGTGTATACTAAAGGAGAATTTACTTGTTTACCAAGGTTTTTTGAGTAAAATTAGATTTTAAAATGGAAGTGGTCATCTGTAGTGCAAATAGACATGGTAATTTGCAAGGTTTTATAGTGTTCAAACATTATAATATGTGATTGATATTTGAAGATATTTTTCCCATTTTGAAATGGTTTTTTAACTGTCATATTAAGCTCTAGAATGCTATTAATCAGATTTATAGTTGTGTACAATTAAGGTTACCATATTTTTGGTTTATTCTTTGATCCCATTGTCCTTTCATCAGACTTGTATGGTTGTTAGTTTTGTTTTTTTTTATAAAAAAGATTTATCTTTAGAGGAGAAGGAAAGGAGAGAAGGAGAGAAATTCAATGTATGGTTGCCTCTCGTGAGTCCCCTGCTGGGAAATGGCCTGCAACCCAGGCACGTGCTCTGACTGGGAACTGAGCCGTGATCATGTGCTTCGCAGGCCATCACTCAATCCACTGAGCTATACCAGCCAGCGTTGGTTGTTAGGTTTTGTATCATGTTTGTCATATATAAGTCTGTTACTAACTTTGAAATATGCTTTTCTTGAGTGATTTTCTCAGCAGTTACTTAATGATGAATTTCTGAGTCTTAATTTTGAAGACTCAAAATTAAGTACTATCTCTGTGGTTTTAGTTAAACACCTGTACCTTTCTGTGTTTCAGGTTCTTCATTTGGTAAATATGATCTGTCTTACACAGGACGCTTAGAATCAAATGAGAATATTTGTGAAGTGTCTGTTTATGTGTCTGATATTATGCATTTAGAATGGTTGATTCTTCATTCTTTTGCTTTTGATTCCGTTGATCTATTCTCTAGTTCCAGAAGTATTTTCTTAGAAGGATATTAAAATTCTACAAAATAATAATCTGTTTATTGTTACATATATAGATATATAACATTTTCATTTATGTAGTCGTGCATGTAATTTTTCAAAAACAGTTTGTTTCCTGGCAATAATGAAAACATACATATAAATGGTAATTGTAATAATTCCAGTTTTATTCTTAAAAAGTAATGAAAACAGTTATCAGAATTAGCTATTTTTTTATCTTGGAAGTAGTAAAGTAAATTAAGTAAAATTGTGGTTATTCATATGATTATTTAATGATAAGTATTGTGTGCCTATTATACATTATGGAAAAAATTTCAGAGAATAACTGTAAGCCATTAAATTTTTTAGAAGTATGTTGGAGTCTATTTAAGAAAGATTCTGAAGCTTATTTACTCTAGAAAGAAATCTAGCATGTATAGATTTTTTATTTAATAAATGTTATACATTGTATATAGTACAGTGTAGAAATCTTCAGTGTACAGCTCAATGAATGTTTATATATGTATACATCTTGGAACCACCACCAAAGGTCTTAAATTAAGACCTTGGATTAAGGTTTTGAATACTTCACTTACTAAAAGATTTCCTTGAGAGCTTGTTTGGAGATTCTGGCTGGGGAGCACAGCAACTTGTATACCCTTGGTGGAAGAACTGTCCATTCTCTTGGGGAAGGTTGTCCTTTTCCACTGAGCAGCAGCTTCAGGAGGGCTGGACATGCATCGATGAGGAAGGAAGGGGACACCTGTCTAGCCAGCCAGATTAGCTGAATCAGTCCTGGTATACAGTGGGGTGACAGACGTTGTAGCCAGATCACCCTCACGTCAACAATCCTTGTGTCCCTGTATTTCTTACTCCATTTTATCTCCTTTACCAGCTCTTTGTGGTTAATCTTTTAATATCATACTTTTAGAGATTATGTTAGAAATGATCAAATGTGTCCTGATTTACGAAAGTCTACTTTTATTTAGTACTTCTGTTGTGTTCCCCCAAATGCAAAAGCTTTAAAACAATTTAAATCCATTTACTTGCTTCCTAGTTTTTTTGCTTTTTTTATGTATTCTTGCCATTCTCTTCATATGTTATAAACCCTACAAGACATTGTTATTATTGCTTTAAGCAGTCAGTAAGTAGTCTATTATGTTTACCTTTATATCTATACTTTCCGCAGCTATCCATTTCTTGTACAGTATATCCATGCTTTTATCTATAATCATCTCCCTTTATTCTAAAGAAATTTTTTATTCTTTGAAGTAGGATCTGTTAACAACAGATTCTTGAAGGTTTTTGTTTGAGATGTCTGAAAATGTCTTTAGTTACTTCTCATGCTTTGGAAGGTATTTTTGCTGGATATAGAATCTGTGTTGATATTTTTTTCTTTAGTAGTTTGAAGATGCCTTTTTATTGGCTTTCACTTTTCTCTTGAGAAGTCATTTTCATTTTATTGTCATCTGAAGACAAGATATATGTCCTTTCTTGCTTTGTCTGTTTTTAAGGTTGTTTTCTTCATCTTTTATTTTTAGTCACTTCTTTGTAATGTACCGTAGGTGTGGTTTTGTGTATGTGTGTGATGCTTGATATTGAATGAGCTTCTTTAATCTGTATGTTAATGTTTTATGAAATTTGAAAACTTACTATGCTTTACTGATTCAAATAATTGCTTCCAACTCATTTTTTCTTCTCTATCTAGACTTCAGTTATATATACATGTTAGAGTCTTACTGCACCTCATATCTAATGTATGTTGTTTTTGTTTATAATTTCTTCCTGTACTTTAAACAGCTATTAATGACTTTGTGCTGCTTTTTGCTGTGCTTATTTTGCTATTTAACCCATCACATATATTTTGCAGTTTTAGAACTGTCTTTATGATAATTTTTGTAGATTCTTACTCCTTTGAAACATTCTGTATTTTAATTTTTTTGTATATTTTGCTTCTGTTGTCTTGAATATGTTAACCCTAGTTCTTTTGAAGGCCTTACTAAGACCCCTAGGTAGATAAGTCTTTTTGTTGACTGGTTCGTTTCTTGATTATGAGTTTGTTTCCTACTTTACATATCTACTAATTCAGCATTGTATGATGGATATTGTGAGTGTAATATAGAGTAGCAGACAGTAAACTATGGACCATGGGCCAAATCCAGCCTGGTGGCTATTATGTGGCTCATGAGGTAAGAATGGTTTTGACATTTTTAAAGCGTTTTTTGTTTGTTGGGTTTTTTTTTTTTTTTTTTGAGAATGTGCAATAGAGAATATTTATGGCCCACAAAGCCTAAACATATTTACTGTCAGGCCTTTATAGGAAAAATTTGTGACCCTCATTGTAGAAGCTCTGGATTATCTTCCTATAAATTGTATTGAATTTTGTTCTGGCAGACAGTTAAATTTGCTGGTGGATCACTTTGATCCTGTGGGAGGCTTACTTTTAGGATTTGTTAAGGTAGGTCTATTTCAGCTTTGTTCTCAGCTCTGGCATGGATTGTCTAGGATCTCAAATAAATGACTGGAGTGTTCATCAATGTCTCTCTCTTCTGAATGAACCTGAATTTTATTTCTTCAGACCTGTGCAACCTCTGAAATCTTTGTTTAGCTAACAGCCTCTAAATAGCTGTCTTTCCTCATCTTCTAGGAATCTAACCCTGTTCAGGGACCTAGGAGGCAGATATGGACTAGTCGGGGATTTTTATGTGTATTTTTTATAGCTTTTTCTCTTTGACTCTTTCCTTTCTAGTAACCTGCCTCTAAAATCCAGCCACCTTATACCCCCAAACATTAATTTTAATTTTCTCAGCCTAGTAAGACTACTGTTCTCTGCTTGGGCTCTAATTCTGTGTATACCATTGTTTGGAAAATGCCCTGAAGAAGAAAGCCTGTGTGAATGTGGAAATGATTCATCTGCTTCTCTTCTATCAAGGATGATAACCCAAAGTCAGTTGTTGTCTAATACCAGCCAATAATCAGGTGTTTTTTGTTGGTGCTGATTTGGGTTTTTTGTTTGTTTGGTATATTTGGTTCATCTTTTATAGATGTTTATAGCAGGAGGGTGTTCCAACGTAAGCTTTTATTTACTCTGTGATGACAAGAACTGAAAATACTGGTTGTTTTAAAATGTGAAAATACATCTCATTATATAATAGTGAATTTTGATTGGAAACATTTACCATATTGCTTGCTGTGTTCTTCGATCCATTGTTCAATTGAGCCAAATAGCTGAACCAAATAGAAGGACTCAGATCTCAGTTAATAGCAATAAATGTACACATCTTCTAAAATCAGATTAGTCTGAAATATATAGACTTGGCTAGGGGGATACAGTGGCATTTGCTTTACAAACATGAGGCCCTAATAGATGGGCCATTGGGTTTGTTATTTTAGAAGCTTTGAGTTAGAAGTTATCCCTCACATTTGAGATAAACCTTAACCCTAGTTAAGCCAGGCTTAGCTCTTATCAGAGAAGCTTTCCTTGGATGATCAGTTCCTAAAACTTAATTATTTAACAATTTTATGTTTATTGTTTGTGTATCCAGCAACTTAAAAACAATTCATAAATATTTTAACTCACACCAGTTCTCTCTTAAGTACCATATTCACATTTTACACAGAATATCGGGTTGGTAATGCATTATTTCATGGCTTATTTTATATTCTTCTAGGGAATAATTATTTTAAGTGTTTTTGTCATAATACTCCCTTCCCCACCTCCCCCCCCTTTTTGGTATTTTACTGAATCTAAAGGCTGTCTAGGCCATTGGTTGCCTTGATTAATCTGATGAAACTAGGTGGTTATCTTGGGGCCTGCTTTCACTTTCTTGCACTGTGTGTGGCTCTTCTGAAGTTGAATAGTATGCCCTTCTCAGATGTGACCTGTTCTTTGGGAAAGGATGTATAACATAATTGTGTTTCCCTGCCAGCACTTTTAAACAAACTTCCAGTGTTCATTGAAATGGTGTTGGTGACTATAAAAAGAGATTCAATTGTTACCACGTAAGTAAAGCTGTAGGACTCACTCTCTGATTCCCCACTGCCTGTTTCCTTCCCCTGGATAATCCTCTGTCCTAAGTCCCCTGTGGACCCAAGAATTTACCAGAATAAACCCTGGTGCCCAGTGTGACCCTCTGCCCAGAGGATAATTTTGGTATTACTTGGTGAACTCTGCTAATCACAATAATGAAAAAGAAATTGCTTCTCATCCTTGTACTTATTTAGAATGTTACTCCCAAGTCAAATTAGATAGTTAAGTATCTATATATTAGAATTTGGCTTTGTATTAAAGGTAGCATCCAGTTAACCTTATTTGAGTCTTTGCCCTTATTATTTAACATTCTTTTCAATAATAACACTTAAAATAATTATGCTTCCAAAAATGTAAAATAAAACCACCTGGGACTTGCATATGTACATGCATTGTACATATACATTCAGAAAAGTTACTCACTTACAAAAATCTTTTACTTAATCTGAAACTCTTTTTCTTCTATCTGGGAATTCAATGAATAATGTCTTCCTCTTAAATATTTTCCCTATTAACTGGTTTTATGACTATTATTCATTTACCTGTTGAATTCTGCACATAATTTTAATGTAACAGTTTGTTTAGTTTCCACAAAGAAAAGCAACAGCTGTAATATTTGAGGTTTGTAATATTGTTATGACAGATGTTTTTCTGAATATGAAGACATTTCATTTGGATGCTTTCTTTGGTTTATTTATAATAAACTTTAGAGTTTATGGTTTTCCTGTTTCTTTTGTAGCTATTTATTTTTCCTACATGAAAGAAATCTGAAGGCATTTAATGCATTGAATAAGTTCTAAATTTTAGTACCAGGCTACTTTACAACTTTGGATTCACTATATATTTTTTGATGTTCCTTAACTTTGAATTACTGTGAGGTGACTTTCATTCTTCATCAAGAATAATTGGGATGGGAACTCTGCTAGTTGTATAAAGAGAACTATAGATCTGGTCCTGGATTCACAGACAAATGTCAAAATTAAGATTCTGAGCATTGTATGAATAATTGATACAGGAAGGATTGTAGTGTTAGGCAAGCAGCATAATACAGTGAGAAGTGCATGGGCCTTGAAATCTAAAAGGATAGATTTGTATCCAGACCAACTAAATACTTGCTCTGTGGTATTGTTCCAGTTACTTGCCCTTTAGATATAATTTCCTTACATATAAAGTGGATATGGTATCTATTTTGTTAGAATAATCAGGATTAAATGAATATATATAAAACACCCAATAGGGATTCTAAAGTAGGCATTCTAGAAATATAACATCTCTTCTTGCCCTTTCCTTTTATTGTTTTTCCTCTCTTTCCTCTTTGATTATCTGGAATGAGCCAAAGCATAAAGTTTAGGTGGCACAGTGTCCCCCAGATTGCCCTAACTTCTGACACCAGTGGCAAGATTGGGAGGTTTCTAAAACCACCGAGTTTTGAAAATTTATTGGAAGGACTTGCAGAACTCTTTGAAAGCTATTATACTCATGGTTACACTTAATTACAGAAAAAGGATACAGATTTAAAAATGGGAAGAGAAGCTTTGGGCAGAGTCCAGAAGGAGTCTAAATTGAGACTTCTAGTTCTCTACTCCCCATTGAGTCATGGATGGTGTTACCTTTTCCTGGCTGCCAGGTGGGATAATGTGCACAGTTATTTCCAGTGAGGGAAGCTTCCCCCAAGCCTTTGGTGTCCAAACTTTTTACCGGGACTCAATTCACATACTCGCTGCATGACTGACCTCATCTCTAACCTTTCCCAGTGGTCAAGCCTAATACCCTTAGTCTCTAATTCTTCCCAAGGATGAAACTGATGCGATGTGGCCCAAAGCCCTATTCACAAGTCATAGTTACATTGTCCATTAACCAAAGCCCTCAGGCAAACAAAGACACTCTTACCAAGCATTTTAGGGGCCTAGAGATCACCTTCCAGTAGCTGAGGGTAAAAAAGGCTAGACCTCTCTTTAGAAAACTTTATTTCTTCACTATACATTAGTGCTACATTTTCGTAATAGCTGATTGAATTATTCAGCATTAATATTTTCATTGTAGATTTTTATCTAAATAATAACATACAAATATAAATAATTTTAAAAAGAAAACAGGACAAAACATATAATGAAAGCCTAATGAGATGCTCCCATTCTTTTATTTTGGCACTAGCTTCCAAGTATATGGAGATGTCCCTTAAGCATTTACTTCTGTTTTTCAATGCTGGTTTATTTTCAGCTTGGGCATTATTTATTGACTTCCTATTATGCAAGATAAGAATTTAATAGCTATAGTCCATTTTACATCCTCACTCTCCCTCCTATAATTCTGACATTGCAATTTTTAGTTAAATTTATCTATCTACTATTTATCTATCTTCTGTGTATCACAATTACATTTGTCTTCCAGTAAAGGAAACTGAAGTAACAATAGCTTCAAGGAGCTAAAGTTTTTCTCTCATATAAAAGAATTCTAGAGATTGTCAGTCTAGGAATGGGATAGCAAGCTCACAGTTATAAGGGAACCAGGCGTATTTATTTCTTTTTGTTTTGTGATTTTATTTTTTAGTTCTTTTATTTTTATTACTGACATTATAGATGTCCCCATATTTCTCCCCCTTTGCTCAACCCCATTTAGCCCCCTACCCCATTCCCTCTGGCCATCACCACACTGTTGTCTGTGTCTGTGGGTTATGCATATAGATTCTTTGTCTAATCTCTTCACCTTCTTAACATATGATCCTCTGCTCCGTTTTGACAGCTGTCAGTCCATTTCCTATATCCATGTCTCTGTTTGTTTTGTTCATCAGTTTATTTATTAAATTCCACATATAAATGAGACCATATGGCACTTGTCTTTCTCTAACTGATTCATTTCACTCAGCATAATTATCTCCAGGTCCAACTATGCTGTCACAAAAGGTAAGATTTTCTTTTCTTTTTTTTTTTTTTTACCACGGTATAATATTCCACTGTGTCCATGTACCATTGCTTTTTTTATCCACTCATCTACTGATAGGCACTTAGGCTGTTTCCAAATTTTGGCTATTGTAAATAATGCAGCAATAAATATAGGAGTGTTGATGATTTCCTTTGCTGCGCAAAATATTTTTAGTTTTATGTGGTCCCATTTGTTTATGTATTTTTTTCTATTGTTTCCTTTGCCCAAGGAGGTATATCAGGAAAAATATTGCTAGGAGAATACCCAAGATTTTACTGCCTATGTTTCTTACAGGATTTTTATGGTTTCCAGGCTTACATTTAAATATTTAATTTATTTTGAGTATATTCTTGTGTATGGTATAAGGAAGTGGACTAGGTTTAGTTTTTCTTTAATATATCTGTTTAATATTCCCATTACTATTTATTCACTAGACTGTCTTTACCCCATTGTGTGTTTTTGCCTCCTTTGTCAAATATTAATTGACCATAAAGGCATGGGTTTATTTCTCGGCTCTCTATTCTGTTCCATTGATTTATGTATCCGTTGTTATGCAAGTACCATGTAGTATAGTTTTGTATCAGGTAGAGTAATACCTCCACTTTGGTTTTTCTTTCTCAAGATTGTTGAGGCTATTTGGGGTCCCTTGTGATTTCTTATAAATTTGGGGGATATTTGGTCTAGTTCTCTGAGATAGGCAATTGTTTTTTTTTTTTAAGATTTTATTTATTTATCTTTAGAGGGGAAGGGAAGGAGAGAGGGAGAGAAGCATTAATGTATGGTTGCCTTTCGTGCGTCCCCTGCTGGGAACTGGCCTGCAGTCCAGGCATGTGCCCTGACTGGGAATCAAACCACGATTGTCTGGTTCACAGGCCCACACTCAATCCACTGAGCTACACCAGCCAGGGCTTTTTTTTTTTTTTTTGCAATTGGTATTTTAATAGCAGTTGTGTTGAGTGTGTAGATTACTTTGGGTAGTATGGACATTTTTATGATGTTAATACTTCCTATCCATGAACATGGTATGTACTCCTACTTATTTGTATCTTCCACAGTTTCTTCAGTGTCCTATAGTTTTGCAAGTACAGGTATTTTACTTCCTTGGTTAAATTTATTCTTAGGTACCTTATTATTTTTGTTGTTGCAGTAGTAAATGGGATTGTTTTCTTAGTTTCTTTTTCTGATGGTTCATTATTGATGTAAAAAATGCCACTAAGTCCTGGCTGGATGACTAAGTTGGTTGGAGCTTTGCCCTGTACACCAAAAGGTTGCAGATTCAGTGTCTGGTCAGGGCCCATACTTAAATTCATGGGTTCAATCTCCATTCAGTGTGCATGTGGGAGGTAACATATTGGTATGTTTGTCTCACAATGTTTCACCCCTCTCTTTCCCTTTATCTCCTTCTTTCTTCCCATTCTTTGGCTAAAATCAATAAACATATCCTCAAGTGAGGATTAAAATAAATTAAATATATAGGTTAAGTGAAAAATTAATTCATATATAAAATACAAATGATACCAATTTTTGTACTTGATTTTAGGCAAAATGCTGAGAAGCAAATGCCACCAATTTTTGAATACTAATATTGTATCTTGCTACTTTACTGAATTAATATTTATGAGTTCTGTGTTTTTTGCTGGAATTTTTAGGGTTCTATGTATACAGTGTCATGTCATCTGTAAACGACAGTTTTACTTTTTCCTTTCCAATTTGGATGGATTAGATCTCTTCTGTTTGTTTTTGCTAGGATTTACGGTACTATTATGCTGAATAGGAGTGGTGAAGGTGAACAACCTTGTTTTGTTGCTGATCATAGGGAAAATGCTTTTAGTTTTTTTCCCATTTAGTATGTTGGCTGTGGGTTTGTCACATTTGGCCTTTTCACATACTGATGTATGTTCCCTGTATTTCCACTTTGCTGATGGTTTTTATCATGAATGGACATTGGATTTTGTCAGATGTTTTTTCTACATCTTTTGATACAATTATGTGATTTCTTTTGCCTTCATTTTGTTTATGTGCTGTATCACCTTGTTTTGCAAATATTGTACCAACCTTGCACCCCTGGTATAAATCCCACATTATCATGGTATATAATCTTTTTAATGTATTCCTGGATCCTATTTGCTACTATTTTGTTGAAGATTTTAGCATTTATATTCATCAGGAATATTGGCTATAATGTTTTTTCTTTGTAGCATCTTTATCTGCTTTTTAAATTAGGATAAGGACTTATGGCCAAGATGGAGGTATAGGTAGATACGCATTGCTTCCTTGCACAGCCAAAAAAGGACAATCAGTTTAAAAACAATAAACAACCAAAACTGACAGAAAACTGAACTGTATGGAAGTCCAGCAACCAAGGAGTTATACAGAAAAAGAACTAAGAGACGAGGAGATAGCCAGCCTATGAAATACAGAATTCAAAACACTGGTAATCAGGATACTCAGAGAAATGATTGAGTATGGATGCAAAATAAAGGAAGAAGTGAAGGCTATAGAGAGTGAAATAAAGAAAAATATACAGGGAACCAACAATGAAGGGAAGGAAACCAGGACTCAAATCAACAATTTAGAATAGAAGGAAAAAAATAAACATTCAAGCAGAACAGAAGGAAAAAACAAGAATTCAAAAAAAAATGAAGAGAGGCATAGGAACCTTGGGAAAACTTTAAATTTTCCAACATCTGAATCATAGGGGTGCCAGAAGGAGAAGAGGAAAAGCAGAAAATTGAAAACTTATTTGAAAAAGTAATGGAAGAAAACTTCCCCAATCTGGCAAAGGAAATAGACTTGCAGGAAGTCCAGGAAACTCAGAGAGTCCCAAAGAAGTTGGATCCAAGGAGGAATGAATATACAAACACATCATGATTACATTACCCAAGATTAAAGATGAGGAGAGAATCTTAAAAGCAGCAACAGAAAAGGAGACAGTTACCTACAAAGGAGTTCCCATAAGACTGTGAGCTGATTTGTATCAGCTGATTTCTCAAAAGAAGGGGCTGGGAAGAGGTATTGAAAATCATGAAAGGCAAGGACCAACATCCAAGATTACTCTATCCAGCAAAGCTATCATTTAGTATGGAAGAGCAGATAAAGTACTTCCCAGATAAAGTCAAGTTAAAGGAGTTTATCATCACCAAGCCCAATAAGGGCTTGGTAAGGGCTTATCTGAACTGTTAAAGGGACTTTAATTTTTTTTTTCTTTATCTAAGAAAAAAAAGAGGACCAAAAGTATGAACAGTAAAATGACAATGAACTCACAATTATCAACTGAACCTAAAAAGCAAAAACAGGAGGAGAATCACAGAAATGTAGATCCCATGGAAGGTTATCAGTGGGGAGGGGAGAGGGGAGAATGGAGTAAAAGGAACCGAGAATAAGAAGAATAATTGGTAGGTATAAAATAGACAGGTGGAGGTTAAGAATAGTATAGGAAATGGAAAAGTCAGACAAGTTATATATATGACCCATGGACATGAACTAAGGTGGGGGGATGTTGGAGGGAGGGAAAGGGCAGAGTTGAATGGGATAAAGGGTAGGGAAAAAAATGGGACAACTGTAACAGCATATTCAGTAAATTGTACTTAAAAAAGGAAATCCTGAAGTTGGGATAATGCTGGCCTGTTAAAATGAGCTTGGGATTGTTCCCTCCTCTTGAATTTTTTTGGTATAGTTTGTGAAGGATAGGTGTTAGTTTTTTGAATGTTTGGTAAAATTCATCTGTGAAGTTGTTCAGTTCAGGCCTTTTGTTTGCTGGGAGGTTTTTGATTACTTCTTCAGTTGTATTAGTTGTAATTGGCTTATTCAGTTTGTTTCTTATTGATTCAGTTTTGGAAGAATGTATGTTTCTAGGAATTTCTTCAAGGTTGTCCAATTTGTTGGCATATAGTTGTTTGTACTTTTTTTTCCTTTCTGGTCATTATTATTATTATTTTAAATTTTTATTTAGTTATTTTTCAAGTACAGTTTTCTGTTTATTTCTCCCATCCCAGCCCACCCCTCCCCCATGCACCCCACCTCCCTCCCATTTCCACCCCCCCTTAGTTATTGTCCCTGTGTCCTTTATACTTGTTCCTCTAAATCCCTCCCATTTTTTTCCCTTAAATTCCCTCCCCTCCCTCCTCTGGTTGCTGTCCCCCTGTTCTCTATTTCAGTGTCTTCGTTTTTATTTTGCTTGCTTGTCTGTTTTGTTGGTTAGCTTCCTGTTAAAGGTGAGATCATATGGTATTTGTCTTTCAACCCCTGGCTTATTTCACTTTGCATAATGCTTTCCAGTTCCATCCCTGTTGTTGCAAAGGGTAGTAGTTCCTTCTTTCTCTCTGCTGCATAGAATTCCATTGTGTATATGTACCACAATTTTTCATCCATTCATTTACTGATGGGCACCTAGGTTGCTTCCAACTCTTGGCTATTGTAAATTGTGCTGCTATGAACATTGTGGTGCATAGGGTCTTTGAAGTTGATGTTTTGGAGTTCTTAGGATATAATCCCAGCAGTGGAATTGCTGGGTCAAAAGGCAGGTCGATTTTGATTTTTCTGAGAAAATTCCATAGTTTTCCATAATGGTTGTACCAGTCTGCAATCCCACCAACAGTGAACTAAGGTCCCCTTTTCCCCACAACCTCTCCAACATTTGTTGTTTGTTGCTTTATTTATGATAGCCATCCTGACTGGTGTAAAGTGGTATCTCATTGTGCTTTTAATTTGTATCTCTGTGGTAGCTAGCGATATTGAGCATCTGTTCATGTGTCTCTGGATCTTCTGTATGTCCTCCTTGGGAAGGTGTCTGTTCAAGTCCTTTTCCCATTTTTTAATTGGGTTGGTTGTCTTCTTAGAGTGGAGTCGTGTAAGTTCTTTGTATATTTTGGAGATTAAACCTTTGTCTGAGATATCATTGACAAGTATGTTTTCTTGTACAGTTGGTTGTCCTTTTAACTTAATACTGTTTTCTTTAGCCACGCAGAAACTTTTTATTTTGATGAGATCCCATTTGTTTATTCTTTCCTTTATATTCCTTGCTCTAGGGGACATATCAGTCAAAATGCTGCTGCTCGAAATATCTGAGATTTTCCTGCCAATGTTCTCCTCTAGGACTTTAATGGTTTCAAGGCTTATATTTAAGTTTTTTATCCACTTTGAATTTATTTTGGTGTAAGTTGGTGCTCAAGTTTCATTTTTTTGCATGTAGCTGTCCAGTTCTCCCATACCATTTGTTGAAGAGGCTGTTTTTAATCCATTTTATGTTGCTGCTTTCTTTTTCAAATATTAATTGCCCGTAGAGACTTGGGTTGATTTCTGGGCTCTCTGTTCTGTTCCATTGATCTATGTGCCTGTTTTGATGCTAGTACCAGGCTGTTTTGATTACAGTCGCCTTATAATAAAGTTTGGTATCAGGTATTTTGATTCCTCCTATTTTGTTCTTCTTTCTCAAAATTGCAGCTGCTATTCGGGGTCATTTAGGGTTCCATATAAATTTCTGAAATGTTTGTTCTGTGTTTGTGAAATATGCCATTGGTACTTTAATAGGTATTGCATTGAATCTGTAAATTGCTTCGAGTAGTATGAACAACTTCATGATGTTAATTCTTCCAATCCAAGAACGTGGTATACATTTCCATTTGTTTGTGTCTTCCTTGATTTCTTTCTTCAGGGCTGTGTAGTTTTCTGCATACAGGTCTTTTACCTCCTTAGTTAGGTTTATTCCCAGATATTTTATTTTTGTTTTTTCTATAACAAATGGGATCTTTTCCTTGATTTCTGCTTCTGCTGATTCACTGTTGGTATAAAAAAATGCCTTTGATTTCTGGATATTGACTTTGTAACCCGCTTTTTTGCCAAATTCATTAATTAGTTTGAGCAGTTTTTGGGTAGAGTCTATAGGGTTTTCCATGTACACTATCATGTCATCTGCAAACAGTGACAGTTTTGTTTCCTCCTTTCCTATTTGGATGCCTTTTTATTTCCTTTTCTTGCCTGATCGCTGTGGCTAAAACTTCCAATACCATATTGAATAGAAGTGGTGAAAGTGGACATCCTTGTCTTGTTCCTGATCTTAGTGGAAAAGATTTTAGTTTTTGCCCATTGAGTATGATGTTGGCTATAGGTCTCTCATATATGGCCTTTATTATATTGAAGAATGCTCCCTCTGTTCCCGCTTTGCTGAGTGTTTTTACCATGAATGGGTGTTGTACCTTATCAAAAGCTTTTTCCGCATCTATTGATATGATCATGTGGTTTTTGTCTTTGCTTTTGTTTATGTGATATATTACATTTACTGATTTGTGAATATCGAACCATCCTTGCATCCCTGGGATGAATCCCACTTGGTCATGGTGTATGATCTTTTTGATATATTGTTGGATGCGATTTGCCAATATTTTGTTGAGGATTTTAGCTTCTATGTACATCAGCAATATTGGCCTGAAGTTTTCTTTCTTTGTTGTGTCTATCTGGTTTTACAATTAGGATGATGCTGGCTTCATAAAAAGAATTTGGGAGTTTTCCATTGTTCTGGATTTTTTGGAATAGTCTGTGGAGAATAGGGGTTAGCTCTTCCTTAAATGCTTTGTAGAATTCTCCTGTGAAACCATCTGATCCAGGGCTTTTGTGTGATGGGAGTTTTTTGATTACTGCTTCAATTTCTTTTGCTGTTATTGGTGTGTTCATATTTTCTGCTTCTTTTTCATTGAGTTTTGGAAGATTGTATTTTTCTAGAAATGTGTCCATTTCCCCTAGGTTTTCAAATTTCTTGGCATATAGTTCTTCATAGTAATTGCTTACAATCCCTTCTCTTTCTGTGGTATCAGTTGTAATCTCTCCTTTTTCATTTCTGATTGTGTTTATTTGTGTCTTCTCTCTTCTTTTCTTGATGAGCCTTCTTAAAGCCTTGTCTATTTTGTTTTTATTCTCAGAGAACCAACTCCTGGATTCATTGATCCTTAGAATTGTGCTTTTAGTCTCTATGTCATTTAATTCTGCTCTAATCTTGGTTATTTCCTTCCTTCTGCTTGCTCTGGGCTGTCTTTGTTGTTGTTCCTCGAGTCTTTGAAGGCGTAGTTTTAGGTTGCTAGTTTGAAATGTTTCTATCTTCTTCAGGTAGGCCTGTATTGCTATGAACTTCCCTCTGAGGACTGCCTTTGCTGTGTCCCATAAGTTTTGGGTTGTTGTGAGATCGTTTTCATTTGTTTCCAGAAATGTTTTGATTTCTTCTCTAATTTCATTCTTGACCCATTCGTTGTTTAATAGCATACCAAAACCATGAATAGCATACCAAATCTCCATGATTTGGGGTGCTTTGGGTTTTTTCCTTTGGGGTTGGTTTCCAATTTTAGTCCTTTGTGGTCAGAGAAGATGCTTGGTATGATTTAAGTTTTCTTAAATTTTTCAAGGCTCGTTTTGTGTCCTATCATGTGTTCTGTCTTTGAAAATGTTCCATGTGCATTTGAAAAGAATGTGTATTTAGCTTCTTTGGGATGAAGGGCTCTATATATATCAGTTAAGTCCATTTCATCTAGGGTGTTGTTTAATGCCGCATTATCTTTGTTGATATTTTGTTTGGAAGATATGTCCATTTTTGACAGGGAGGTGTTAAAATCCCCAACTATAATTGTGTTGCTGTCAATATGGTTCTTGAAGTCCTCTAAGATTTTCTTGATATATTTGGGTGCCCCTACATTGTATACTCAAAATGTTTATGTCTTCTTGGTGGATTCTTCCCTTGAGTCTTATGAAGTGACCTTCTGGGTCTCTCTTTATGGCCCTTTTTCTGAAGTCTATTTTGTCTGATATGAGTATTGCTACCCTGGCTTTTTTGTCTTTTCTGTTTGCTTGGAAATTTTGTTTCCAGCCCTTTACTTTTAGTCTGTGTAGGTCTTTTGTCCTGAGGTGGGTTTCTTGTAGGCAGAATATGTGTGGGTCATGCTTTCTTATCCATTCAGCTATTCTGTGTCTTTTGATTGGAGCATTTAATCCATTTACGTTTAAGGTTATTATTGATAGGTACTTATTCATTGCTATTTTTGTACCTGTGTTCCTCTCTGTCTGTCTCTTTTCCTTCCTTTCCTTAAAGCAGACCTTTTAGTATTTCTTGTAGAGCTGGCTTGGTGGCAGCAAATTCTTTTAGACTTCTTTGTTCTTGGAAGCTCTTTATTTGGCCTTCTATCTTGATTGAGAGCCTTGCTGGGTAAAGTAGCCTTGGTTGTAGGCCTCTGGTTCTCATTACTTGGAATATTTCTTGCCATTCTCTTCTTGCTTGGAGTGTTTCCATTAAGAAGTCAGTAGCTAACCTTATTGGGGCTCCCTTGTATGTTACTTCTTTTTTCTCCCTTGCTGCCTTTAAGATTCTCTCTTTTTCTTGGAATTTTACCATTTTAATGATGATGTGTCTTGAAGTGGGCCTCTTTGGGTTCCTCTTGATTGAGACTGTCTGTGATTCCTGAATTTGTGTGACTTTTTCTCTCATCAAATTAGGGAAATTTTCTCTCATTACTCTTTCAAATATGTTTTCTATCCCTTGTTCTTCTTCTCCTTCTGGTATTCCTATTATTCGGATATTTTTATGTTTCATATTGTCATGCATCTCTCTTAATCCCTCTTCATTCTTTCTGAGGCTCTTTTCATTTTCTTGCTTTTTCTGTGAGATGCTTTCTACTTTGCCCTCCAACTCGCTAATCTGATCCCCCGCTTCATTTATTGTACTTTTGAAGCTTTCTACTGTGTTCTTCAATTCGGAAATTGTATTCTTCATTTCCTCTTGTCCCTTGCTGATAGTTTCTATTTCCTTTTTCATGTTGATGTGGTTTGCAGTGAGACCATTGTAACTCCCATGTAGTTTCTGGTAGCTCATTGTGAGCTCTTTGAACTTTGTAATAACCAGTGCTTTGAATTCAATATCTGATAGTTGATTAGCCTCTATTTTATCTAACCTTCTTTCTGAAATTTCTGCTTTTTCTTTCATTTGGGGATTGTTTCTTTGTCTTCTCATTGTTTGAGACTCTTCTTGTTAGTCTCAGCTTCTAAAATTGATCTGTTCTGACTCCCTGGGTTTATGGTATGAACTTCTGTGGTATAATACCTGTGAATTTCAGTGGTGCAGACTCCTTCAGGCATCTTCATGTTGTCCGTCTCCACCTACTCCCGAGCTGTTCCTCGCGCTGGTCCCCGAGGTGGTCGCCTACCACTGCTGAGTGTCCTGGCGCCCAGGCCCATTGCTAGGGCAGCGGCACTGGGGCCGTGAGTGTCCCTGCTCCCTTAGCTGACTCCTCTGGCACCCAGTCCTGTCTCTATGGCAGCAGCACAGGGGCTGCCAGTGTCTCGGCTCCCATACCTGACTCCTCTGGCACCCAGGCCTGTCACAGGGACCTCGATTGTGCCCGGCTCACGTAGCTGACTCTGCTGCTGTCTGGTGTTTCAGCATTGGTCACCATCTCTGGTCTTTAAATTTCATAAATGCTGGGTAACCAATGGTTTATTGCGCTGTTTCTCTATAGATCTGCCAGGATTTTCACCCATGAGTATGGGAGCTAGAATCTACTCTGTTCTACTCCATCACCATCTTCCCAGCATTCCTTAATTTTCTTATTATCCTTTGTATTTTTTTGGTATCAGTTGTTTTTTAATTTCTGAGTTTACTTATTTGGGTTCTTTCTCTTTTTTTAAATGAATCTTTTAATTGGTTATCAGTGTTGTTTATCTTTTAAAAAAACAGGTTTCAATTTTATTTATGTTTTGTAGTTTTTTTTAATTTTCTGTGTCATTAATTTTTGCTCCAATCTTTATTATTTCCTGCCTTCTACATACTCTGGGCTTTGTTTTTCTTTGTCTACTTTTTTTTGGTGTGATGTTGTTTCTTTGATATTTTTCATGCCTCCAGAGGTAGGCTTGTAATGCTGTGAATTTCCCTCTTAGGACTGCTCTTGCTGCATGCCACATATTTTGTGGTGTGTTTTTATTTACATTTGTCTAGGGTAGCTTTTGATTTCTTGCTTGATCTCATTGTTAACCCATGCATTGTTTAATAACAGGTTATTCAGCCTACATGCGTTTGTGTTTTTTACTTTTTAAAATTCATTTCTACTTTCCTACCATTGTGCTTAGAGAATATGCTTTATATGATTTTAGTTTATTTGAATTTAATAAGACCTGCTTTTTGTGCTAACATGTGATCTTTCCTAGAGAATGTTCCATGTGCACTTCAGAAATATATATTCTGCTGTTTAGAGGTAAAAAGCTCTGTAAATATAAATGAACTGTATCTGTTTTACTGTGTTGTTTAAAGGTTGCTGTTGTTTTGTTGAATTTGGGGTTTCTTGTTTTTTGGTTTTTTTGGAAGATATATTCATTGATGTCAATGGCATGTTAAAATCTCCTGGTATGACTGTATTACTTTGATCTCTCCTTTCTTGTCCAACAAGTTATTGTTTATATATTTATTTGTTCCTCTGTTTGGTGCATATATTTTCAGAAGAGTTATACCCTCTTGTTAGATTGATCCCTTTTGTTTTATATAATGTCCCTTTTTTTATCTCTTATTATGGCCTTTGTTTAAAGTCTGTTTTGTATGATATAAGTATTTTCCTCCAGCCTTTGTTTTTTTATGTCTGTTTGCATGGTATATCTTTTCCATCCCTTCACTTTTAGTCCGTGTTTGTCTTTTGTTTTGAGGTGGGTCTTTTTTAGATAGCATTATATATGTGTCATCTTTTTCTTGTCCATTTAGCTACTCTATATCTTTTGATTGCAGCATTTAATCTGTTTACACTTAAGTTATTATTAATTAGTACTTATTTACTGGTATTTTATTCTTTATACTTATGTCCCTTACTCTCTCTATTTTTCTTTCTTATTTAAGAACATCTCTTAATATTTCATGCAATACTTGTTTGGTGGTAATGGAGTTCTTTAGCTTTTTGTTGTTGTTGTTGTTTGTTTTGGAAGCTCTTTTTTCACCTTCAATTTAAAATTATAGCCTTTCTGCATAGAGTAGTCTTGGTTGTAGGTTCTTGCTTTTCCTCACTTTGGCTATTTCATAATGGGATTGTTTTCTTAATTTTTTTCTGATTATTCATTATTAGTATGTAGAAATGCAACTGATTTCTGTATATTGACTTTTGTATCCTGGAACTGTATGGAATTTGTTTATTTGTTCTAACAGTTTTTTTTTTTTAATGGAGTCCTTAGAGTTTTCTGTATTTAATACCATCTCATCTGCACCAGTGACAATTTTGCTTCTTTATAGTTAGGATGCCTTTTTTCTGTCCTGCCTATTTCCTCTGGCCAGTACTTCTAATATACTATTTTGAATATAAGTGGTACGAGAGGGCATCCTTTTGTTTTTGCTGAACTTAGAGGAAAGGGTTTCATTCTTTCACAGTTGAGTGTGAAGTCAGCTGTTGGTTTGTCATACATGCCTTTTATTATGTTGAGTTATCTTCCATCTATATTGAATTTGTTTAGAGGTTTTATTAAACAAATTGCATTTTGTAGAATGCTTTCTAAACTATTGAGATAATCATATGATTTTTACGCTTTATTTTTGTTAAAATGGTGTAACGCTGATTGATTTGTGGATGTTGAACCACCCTTGCTTGGATGACTGGAATAAGTCCCCATTGATCATGGTGTGATTCTTCCAATAAGTAGAGAGAAGAATTGAATTTTTATGAGTGCTATATTTGTTGTAGTTGGTGACAGGATATAGGCTCTTGGTGGTCACAAACAAAGAATTGGACTGTTTATGCAGGTATTTTAAAGGAAAGCAAGTATGAAATTTATTAAGGAAAGTACACTTCTCAAGAAAGGGGATCATACTATCTTTTGCCAGGGAATGGCTCCCTTCTATTGAATGGTTACAGTCTTTATAGGATTTTTACTTAAGTGTCTACACATGCAATTTCCCACAATCCCTCTTGATTGCCCATTCAGGGAGGAAACCACAGTGCTAATTATTATCAGGTGCCAAAAGGCAATTCTCAGAAATCAGGATGTTGATTGATGACAGTTACGGTCATCAGTCTCAGGATTTCATATTCTATCATCTACCTCAACTTTCTTCTGAGAGACATGGTTCCCAAAAATTGTTCTTCAGATTGCCAAAGGAGGATGGTCAGTCTTTGCATCTACTTCCTGCTGAAACACGACAGTAGGCACCGCCTGCTGAGAACCCTGAAACACTCACCCTATCTTATCTAGTTGTTAGGGAGGAATTACTGAGAGTGGCACGGTTGCTGGGTATTGTAAAGTGTTGAATCACATTCCTTAGGGATTGTTTGAAAACCCTGGAGCATTATCATACTGATGTGGCGAGTCTGGAAGATAGAAATTTCCAAAGATTGCTAAGTCCCAACTGAGGTAGAAACCAAGTTATACTGAAGGAATGTATCCTTTAATGGTATCCCCAGGATAGAATCCTGGGAACCCTGGATTATATGCATGTTGCTTGCTGTAATATTTTGTCAGTATTTGTTTCTATTTGACCTGAAGAATTTACCAAGAAATATTAGCTGGGGCACAAACCCTAACCTCCTGGGCCAATAAGTAATCTACTTAAAATCTATGCAGGTTTCTGGGCTGGCAAGAGTACTTTGAGGCTCAGATTGTTTGTTAGTTCATTTGGCCCAAAGTACTGGTAGGAATACTCCTCCTAACATTGCCCAGATTCTCTGTTTTGGTCCAGGTCTGGGTGCTGAAGTTGGCATGACTGACTTGTTTCTCCATCAGGTCTCCCACTGTATTGTGGTTGACAGTGGCAAACCCAAAACGTTTTAAATGTATTGCCCCAGAGCAAATACTGGGTAATTTGGAAAAGAGTTAGTTATTGGCCCAAGAAGGAGTAGCAAGAGTGCAGATTGTTATCAAGAAGATATTTCATATTGACTTATCTCTAAGGTTTCTTCTTCTTGAACAGGTATTTGAGGTCTTTGAAGGGTTCACAGACATAGGTGGAGTCTGGATTTTTATGCTGGTCTGGGGAGTATCAGCTTGTTTTACTCTAGAAATGTGGACTGAGCTAATCTACCCCTAGCAGCTTCACAGCCATGGAAGTACTTGGGACAGCCTGGTATGGTTCCTTCCATTTAGGGCTAAGCTGATCTGTAGGGAATCCCTCTTTCCAAGTTTTGAGATATAGTGGCCTGGAATTTTCTTTTGGTAGAAGGTATGACCTTATTTCCATGTTCCTGCCGTGCTTTTTGTACCTGTCCTAAGTTTATTATATACTTAACTGCTTGATAGGTCTTTGTATCAAATATCAGGGCTAGAATTAAGAAAGGCCTACCATATAGCAAATGGACTGAATCTAGTATTAACCTTAGGGGAGCCCCTGATTCCATGAGTGCAATAAGTAGTACTTTAAAACCCAGTTTTCAGAAGTTTCTTGATGGAGCTTTGCCCAAGCACTTTTCAAGGTCTGATTTGCTGTTTTACCTTCCCAGAGGGCTGAGGTCTCCAAGTGGAGTGAAGGTAATATTTTATGCCTAGAGCCTGAGATTGATAGAATGATCTTAAATGTAAAAGATGGCCCATTATCACTTTGTAGGGAGCATGGGAGACCATATTAAGATACTATTTTCTTTATTGGAGGGTTTCTACTTCTGTGGCTTTCTCTGTCCTTGTTGGAAAAGTCTCAGTCCATCCAGTAAAGGAATCTTATCAGGGCTAATAAGTATTTATATCCTTTACAACAGGGATCCCTAGTCCCCTGGCTGCAGACCTGTACCAGTCAGTGGTGGCCTGTTAGGAGCCAGGCTGCACAGCATTAGGTGAGTGGCGGGTGAGCAAAGCTTCAGTTGCATTAATGCATGATCTCTGCTCCTTATTCTTCTCTCCACCCCCCTCAGGGGGAAAATTGTCTTCCATGAACCAACCCCTGGTACCAAAAAGGTTGGGGACTGCTGCTCTAAAGGGAGGCATTTTGACAAATTCAATCTGCCAATCTTCTTCTGGATAGGTTCCGCTTCACTGAATAGGTTCTAAGAGTGGAGGACGAAATTTTTTTTTTCTCCAGGGTAGTTGTAGGCAGAAAGGGTTCAGGCCTGGCAAATATTTTTTATGGTAGTTGTTAGTCCTTTGCCTACAAATAATTTGTTAATCATTGTTGTGGCGTCCCTTCCTATGTGGAAGGAGTCATGCAAAACCTTTAAAACTTTCCACTGGGAGGTCTGGGGAAGGAAGAGGTTTTGGCCAGTGTATATCCAAGGTCTTTCCTGGATGTCCCCTTGCTCCAAAGCCCACGGTATCACCCAGATGTATAGTTGGACTTGATATCTGAGCTGTTCACACAAGGGAATAAGGCTACTTGTTCTGCAGTCCCTAATGCTGCCTTCTTTGCCTCTTGATTTGCCCTTCTATTTCCCTGGGAGATAGAAGACATATCCTTCTGGCCACCTTTGTGCAATGCATGACTGCCCCTTGCTCAGGGAGCTTAACTACTTCTGATAGGTGTAGGGTTTCTGGTCCATGTTTAATGGGGGAATTCCTAACAGTAAGGAGCCCCTTCTTTTCATATGGTGGCATAAGCATGTAGAACAGGAATGCATATTTGGAATATGTATAGATATTAAACCTTTTTTCCTTGTCCTAGAATAAGAGCTCAGGTAAGGGCCATAATCTCAGCCTTTTGGGCTGAGGTCAAGGGTGGAAGGGGTCATGCCTCAGTGGTATCATATAAACTAACTACTGCATATCCTGCCTTTTACTGCACATTCTGTCCAAAGCTGCTTCTATCAATGGACCGTACTTCATGAGTTTCCTAAGGGTTGGTTCTAGCAAGCTAGTTCTACTGGAATAGGTAAGATTAATAATTTCTGAGCAGTAATGGGTCAAGTCTGGAGATGATTCTGTAGGCATTGAAGGAGGCTAAATTTAAGGTATTACAGGTTTTTACAGTTACTGTAAGATTGTCCAGAAGAAAGGCCTGATATCTGGTGAATCTATTTCCTGTTAACCAGAGATGCTCTTTCATTTCTAATACTTCTTGTACCTGATGTGGTGTTAAGACCTTTAACTTCTGACCAAGAGTTAATGGTAGTAGCTTCCTGTTAGCATGGCTGTGGCTGCAACTGCTCTTAGACACAGAGGCCACCCAGTTGCCACATTGTCTAGATGTTTAGGGAAATATCCAACAGTTGGTTTGTTTCCTGCTGTTTGGACAGGACCTTTAAGGCTACTCCCTGCTTCTCTGCTAAGTATAAAGAGAAACACTTGTTTAAGTTAGGGGTGCCTAAGGCCTGCTTGATTTTATTAAAAGCCTGATCATGTTCTTTTCCCCATATAATGGGTTTGGTGTCTGGTCCTTTAGTAGCTTTTTATAAAGGTTTTGCAATTCATCCAAAGCTTGGGATCCAAATTCTGCCATATCCAACCATTCTTAAGAAAGAGTGGAGTAATTGTTTGGCTGAGAGTGGTGTTAGCTCAGTGATTGCTTTTATTCTTTCTTGTGACTGTTGTCTAGATCCTGGGGTTAGGATACATCCTAAATAGTTTACTTTCTCTCTGGTAATTTGGGCATTTTTCTTAGAGACTTGGTATGCCTGGTCCCCAAGGAAGTTAGGTGTTTGGATAGTATTTCTGTCTGAGGCTTCCTTTGAGGTGCTGCAGACTAAGATATCATCTGCATATTGTAAGACAGCTCCCTCTTGTAATTGTAATTCCCTTAGATCTTTTCCTAATGCTCTTGGAAATAGGTGAAGGCTATCTCTAAACCCTTGTGATAATACCGTCCAGGTATATTGCCAATGGGTCATTGTTTTGGGGTCTTCCCACTCAAATGCAAACAGGTATTGGGAATCTGAGTGGACAGGGATGCAATAGAAGGCATATTTTAAGTCTGAAACTGTATACCACTGAGTATAGTTCAGTACTTTAGTATGATGTAAGCATTAGCTCCAAGAGGATGGAGAGGAACAACAGCCTTGTTAACTAGCCTTAAATCCTGGACCAATCTGTAATCCCCTGCTGGTTTAAGAACTGGGAGGATTGGAGTGTTGCAGGGGGGTGGACAGGATCCTAGTTGTCTCTGTGTTACAAATTTCTCTATGATGGGCTGCAGCTCTTTTAGGGCCTCCCATTTGATAGGACACTCTTTCCTGTGGGTATAGGCTGTCCCAGGTTTTAAGAGAATTTGAACTGCTTGAGCAGTCCTTGCTTTTCCAGCTACTCCAGAGTCCCAAAGTAGGGCACCTACTTTCTGTAAAATTTGTTTTGGGGTGTCATTTTCTAGTTTTCTTTTATCAGCTAACATAATTTTAAAGATCTTAACTGGGACCTCCTGGAGTTTCAAAGTGGCCCCTAATCTGGTCAAGAGGTCTTGTCCTAGCAATGTCATGGACATTATGGAATAATTAGGGAAGAATATTTAATAATTTGCCTTCCAATTTGACAGGTGACAGGGGTATATGAGAACAAGTTTGAGATTTTCCTTCAATCCCGATAGTATTAATTGACCTAGAGGAAAGAGATCCACTGTAAGAATTGAGGACAGATTAAGTGACCCAAGTGTCAACAAGAAAGTTAATTTTCTTACCTGTTATATCAAGGGTTACCCACGGTTCCTCATTAGAAATTGAAATGCTGGTGTAGGCTGAGGTCATTCTGTTCCGTGGACACCCTCAGTCCTCAAGTGCTGCCATGGCCTTAGGTGTTCATTCTTTTTGCCCTCGGCATTTTTGTGGCTTTCCTGGGTTACCTTGGAGTGGCCGGACATTGCCACTGGTGCTGTTAACAGCTACACGCTATCAACTTGGCCTGCTTTTTCTCCCCCTTTCTCTTCTGCTGGATATGTTCCTTTCTTTCCTCAAGATCTCAGTTAAAAACTGAGATGGCAGTGGTTATTAGGCCATAGGAGTTTGTGGATCCATTTGTAATTTCTGAAGCTTTCTGTGGATATCTGGTTCTGACTGGCTAATGAAATGCTGCCCCATTAATACTTTACTTTCTAGAGAGGATGGATCTAGATTAGTATATTTCCTATATTCCTCAACTAGCCTATTATGGAAGAGAGCAGGAATCTCTTCCTTTCCTGTGTTATTTCTCTGACCTTGTCATAATTTACAGGTTTCTGAATGCGTTGTTTCATCCCAGCTAATACATACTGAATCATGGTGTTCCTCTTTCCGTTTCTTCCCCGAATATTATAGTCCCCATTGGGCTCTTGATCAGGGACTGTTTGGGGTGCCAATCCTATATCACTGGGGTGTTGAACATGTCTTTGGTCTGCATGTTTGCGGGCCTCTTTCCAAATTTGTTGATTCTCTTCCAGAGAGCATCAGGTGCTCAGGATTGTATAAAGTTGTGTCCAGAACATATCAAAAGCAAGGGTTAAGGTTTGGAAGTTACAGGTGAAGTATGCAGGGAAATTTCCTAGTCTGTCTTTGCACTGCTGCAGGTCAGTTTTTGAAAAGGTACATGTGTCCGAGTCCTTCCGTACCTGTTACTTTCCCTAGGGGGCAGGAGGGCAGGAAAGGTGGGGAGAGAGAGTCTCCACGTTGAGTATGCAGGTTACTGGTAGTAAGGTGGAGGGGAGGTTAATTTCTCTGAGGTGAGAGCAGAGACTTTAGGACTCCGGGGCCTACTTGGTTCCCCCTGAGAGACAGACAGGTGGAGAACTTAGAAGGGGGCCATCCAGGATGTTATTGTTGACCTCTAGAAGGACTGCCTCCCTTGGCCCAGAAGGGAGGACAGGGCCTCCCTCAATCCAGAAGGGCTGGATTGAGAGATAGTGCCATAAAGGCTTGAACATAAGGAACCTCTGGCCATTTGCCCAACCTTTAAAAATTGTTGCTCCCACTTTTAGGCCAAAATTCCTAACCTCCCAGTTTATAGTGAGGTCAAGCTGTATTGCAAAAGAAAATTAGCCTCTTTTTCCTTGAGGTTTTCAGGCTCAAATTTTTCTCTGTTTCTAAGGCTATATCCGAACAGGGATCCTAAAGGACTAGAGGGCCATCTCGTCCATGGCATACCTGAGGAAGAGAGTGGAACTTCCTGGCTCCCTAGAGGTGTTCCTCTGCATTTTCCCTAGGAATTCCCTAGTTTACAAGGCAGCCTGTTATCCCACCATTCTAAGCTAGTGGGTTATAAGGTGTCCCTGGTTATCCCACAGTTCTAAGCTACAAGACTGGCAAAACTAAGAGAGAAAACAAACTAGAGTTGCTATGGATTAATTTTACTCTCTTTTCCTGGTATCTAATTCAGAGCCTTCATTGCCCTACCTTTTATAAAACAATTCTAATTGGAGTATGTATGGTCTTATCCTAGTTGATTAACTTGGGCTAGTTTACATAACTTGCACTAATTTCCTTGTAGTTGATTAACTTGGGAATTGGTGGACTCCTGCAGGGAGTTGGAGAAAGGGGACTGTAATTGATTAACCCGAACTAGTTTCCTCTGCTCCTGTGCTTCTCATAATTGACTAACTCACCTCCTTGTAATTGATTCCTCTCTATAGGAGGCAGGAGCATTGCAGTTTATCTGTTTTACGAACCTAACCTGCACTGGGAAGGCCTCCCAAAGGGTCTTAAAGGGCTGATGGTCTTTGACCTATGTTCAGCAAATGCGGCAAACATTTGTAGGAAAGAGGTGCAAAATAGAGAGGCAGTGGATGAAGCATGTTTTAAGAGGAACATAGTTGGCTTGTGAAGAAGGGAGGTATACCCAACAACCCTTTCCATTTGGTAGTCCTGAATGGAAAGCCATGGGAAAAGGACAATGTTGTTTTACAGTGTGCTTTGTTGTTGAATGGATATGGTCTTGTGCCTAGTGGGAAGCTAGTCACTAACCCTGGTCCATGACCAAATAATCCTCACACAGGAATCTTTTAATGCAGCAAGCACCCTGTTGGCCTTTAACTGTCTGACCCATGCCCGCACAAAAGTGACAAACTTTCTTCAAGGAACTTGGGTGTCCCAAATAATAAAGGAGACAGAGAGAACCAGGGTCTCCTTCAACCACTGGGGAGAGTGAAAGGGGTTGTCTTACCACTCTAGCATTTTCACAGAAGTTCCCTTGGCTGACTCTCCAAACTGTTGCAGATGGAGACAGAGTCCAGGCTCTTGGTGACATAAACAAAGAATTGTACTGACCACACATATTATTATAAAGCAAAGCTAGCTGGAAATTTACTAGGGAAAGTACACTTCCCAAGAAATGGGAGTGGACCATCTCTGGCCAGGGAACAGCTCCCTTCTATTGAAGGGTTACAGGCTTTATACGTTTTTAAATTAAGCTTCCATACATGCGATTTCCCACAATCCTTCTTGATTGCCCGCCCACTCAGGGAGGAAACTACAATGCTAATAATTACTAAATGTCACAAAGCATTCTCAGAAATCAGGATGCTGGTGACAGCTACAGTGTCTTGGGGTTTCCTGTTCTATCTTCTGCCTCACATTCAGATGGCAGATGATCTGAGAATGCAGTGGAATATGTACTCTCAAAAACTGTCTTAACATCTCATTTCAAGCCTTTTTATAAGGAGGAAAAGGGTGGGTTAGAGGTTTGGAAAAGAGGTTAATTGGGTAAGAGTCTGGAGGTGATTTTTCCTTGTACTTTATTATTTGTTGATCAACAATTCTTTATCTGCACCATAAGCATTCCTTCCCTGAAACAGGGGCTTGGTTCCATCTCCTTGAGGCTTGTAGACTCCCTGGGGTACAAAGGTTGAACATCCTGTGGAGTTCCTGGAGTCACAAGGTCATGAATTCCAGTCACTAGAATAATAGCTTTTCAAGTGCTTTAGTCACCTAAGCCTCTCAACTAAGGCTAAAGTCTTCAACTCTCCGGTCAGAGTTCCCCTATCAGAAGTGTTCACTGCTTCCATTTTTCAGAAAGAGTTTGAGAAGGACTGATAGTCTTTGAATGTTCACTGGAAATCACCAGTGAAGCTGTCTGGTTCTGGATTTTTGTTCGTTGGGAAGTTTTTGATTACTGATTCTATTCTCTTTCTAGAAATCAATCTGTTGAGATTTTCTGTTTCTTTGTAATTCAGTTATGATAGGTTGTATGTTTCCATAGGAATTCATCCATTTTTTTCCTGGGTTGTCTTGTTTGTTGGCATGTAATTGTTGATAGTAGTCTTATGAGCTTTGTATTTCTGTGGTATCAATTTTAACATTTCTTCCTTTATTTCTGATTTTATTTCAGTCCCTTTTTTTTCTTACCTGGTGTATCTAGCATGTTAATATGCACTTGAAAAGAATGTCTATTCTACTCTTAGTGGAAGAGTTCTTTAAGTGTCTATTAAGTTGACTCACAGTGTTTTTGCATCCTTGCTGATTTTGCTTGCTCTGTCACTTATTCAAGGAGAATTATTGAAGTCTTTAACTATATTGTGCAATTTAACATTTGTGTATTTTTTTGCTATAAAAATTTTAAAATATACTTTATTAATTATGCCATTACTGTTCTATTCCCCCCTTCATTTCCCTCCACTCTGCACATCCCCTCCCCCACCATTCCCCCCCTTTAGTTTATGACCACGTGTCTCAAGTTCTTTAGATTCTATATTTCCCATACTATTCTTGCCCTCCCCCTATTTTCTACCTACCATCTATGCTACTTATTTTCTGTACCTTCTCCCCCCTTCTCCCACTCCCCTGTGATCTAACCATCCATGTGATCTTCATTTCTATGGTTTTGCTCCTGATCTAGCTGTCCTCTTAGTTTGCTTTTGTTTTAGGCATGGTTCTTAATAACTGTGAGTTTGCTGTCCTTTCACTGTTCATCTTTTTTATCTTCTTTTTCTTAGGTAAGTCCCTTTAACATTTCATATAATAAGGGCTTGGTGATGATGAACTTCTTGAATTTGATCTTATCTGAGAAGCATTTTATCTGTCCTTCCATTGTAAATGAAAGTTTTGCTAGATAGAGCAATCTTGGTTGTAGGTCTTTGGATTTCATGACTTGGAATACCTCTTTTCAGCCCCTTCTTGCCTGTAAGGTCTCTTTTGAGAAATCCCCTGACAGTCTGATGGGAACTCCTTTGTAGGTGACTGTCCCCTTATCTCTTGCTGCTTCTAGGATTCTCTCCTTCATTTTAATTTTGGCTAATGTAGTGATGATGTGCCTTGGTGTGTTCCTTCTTGGGTCCAACTTCTTTGGGACTCTCTGTGCTTCCTGGATTTCCTGGAAGTCTATTTCCTTTGCCAGATTGGGGAAGTTCTCCTTTATTATTTGTTCAAATAAGTTTTCCACTGGTGGCTGTTCCTTTCCCCCTTCTGGTACCCCTATAATTCGGATGTTGGAATGTTTAAAGATGTCCTGGAGGTTCCTAAGTCTCTTGTCATTTTTTTTGAATTCTTGTTTCTTCATATTTTCCTGTTTGGCCATTATTTTCTTCCTTCTGGTTCACTCCCTTGATTTGAGTCCCAGTTTCCTCTTATCACTATTGGTTTCCTGTGCAATTCCTTTCATTTCAATTAATTTTGCCTTCATATGTTCCTCTAATTTGTGACTATAATCAACCAGTTCTGTGAGCATCCTGATCACCAGTGTTTTGAACTGTGCATCTGAGAGTTTTGCTATTTCTTCATTGCTTAGAGTTATTGGCTTTGGGGCTCTGAGTTGTCCTTGAGCTATGTTTTGATCTGTTTGTGCCTGTTACGTATGAGGAGAGGCGCCTTAGATGTTCACCAGGGCGGGGCCACGCAGGTTGCTGGTGTATGTGGGGGCGGGGTCAGAGTGGGGAAAGGTGGCCCCCTCTGCTATTTCCCTGCTGCTGGGTGAGGAGCAGAGCCTTATGTGGTCACCAGGGCAGGGCCGCCCAGGTCACTGGGTTGTGATGCTGTACGTAGGGGTGGGGTCAGAGTGGGGAAATGGGGCTCCCTCTGCTGCCTCTCGCCACTGGGGCCTGCTCCGTCCCGTTGTCTCACCGCCTACTCCCTCGCTGGTCTGTCTGTGCAGAATGCAGGACCACAGTCAACCCGCCACCCTGCACCCTCGCTGGGTACGCCATTCGCTCACTGGGTCGCTTACTGGGTCGCTCACTGGGTCGCTCACTGGGTCTGCCCATTGCAACCCCATGCCTGGGATCCACGCACCTGAGTCCGTTTGACTGAGTTTTCCTGTGCAACCCCGCTCTTCCAGGTGCTGGCTTCGCCCCTCTTACCGGTCAGGCTGAAGAATTTGTTGTTATCAGACTTCCAAAAAGGTCAATTTTCTGTGTTCTGGCTGTGTTTTCTGTTGCTAATATTTTGTTGTCTATCAACTTGGTTGTGGAAGAAACCACGGCGTCTCCACCTGTACTTCCATCTTGGCGGAAGTCCCTCTATTTTTCATTTATATTAGTTATACTTCATTTATTTGTATTACCTCTTTAGTTGGTATTGTTCATCTATGATTGTTTTACTTATTCTTAGTCACATGACTCTTTTATCACTATATATTGTCGATTTTTTTTATCCCTAGACATTTTCCTTGTTCTAACATCTGTTTTGTCTAATAGTACACTCCATCTTCCATTGAGTAGTGTTTGCATGCTATATTTCTTTTCATCATTTTTACTATTACTATAAAAATACATAGATTAATGTGTTTCATATAGAGTATAATTACATCTTTTTAAAAATATAATCTGACAGTCATGATGTCTTTAAATTTAATGAAATTATTAAATTCATTAAATGTAGTCCTCCATTTAAAAAATTTTTTGCTTTGTGTCTTGTGTTTTATGTTTTTCCCTCCAGCCTTTCTTAACCTTCTTTGGATTATTTAAATATTTTTAATATTCCATTTTAATGTATATCTTAGCTTCTTTTCAGTTTGCTCTAGGAATTACAATATATGTACCAATTTTTTACAGTATACTGCAAGTTCATATTTTAGCACTTCAATTAAACCTGGGCACTTCCATCCTTATAGTTCACATTTTTGCTTATGTTTATCATGTTTTATTTTTATATAGAATGAAATCTTCCTAGACATAAAATTTTTATTTTAAGAATTTTTACATTTATTTTTAGACAGAGGTGAAGGGAAGAAGAAAGAAGAGAGAAACATTAACGTGTGGTTGCCTCTTGTACGCTCCCTACTGGGGACCTGGCCCGCAACCCAGGCATGTGCCCTGACTGGGAATTGAACCAGCAACCCTATGGTTCACAGGCCGGTGCTCAATCCACTAAGCCACACCAGCCAGGGCATAACTTTTGCTTTCAAAAGTAATTCATATTTTAATACTGAGATTGAAGGCATACTCCTTATTAAATGCCTGATTACTTGTCTACACAATATGTCTCACTTGGGAAGTCCATTTGCATGACTGCCTCCTGAAATGAGACTTAACAATTTAATTGAACTGACTTATTTTCAGGACTATATAATTGAATCAATGAAATATGGAGCAGTCTACCAGCTTTGCTTCTGGATACAGTAATTCTGTATCAAGATTATGCTTCAGGGATTCCATCCTATTCCTACTTAGGAGGAATCAGCTAACAGCTTCTGTGTTCCAGTCTTAGATTCCTTGTCTCCCATAGGTCAAGCAGGGAGAAACTTCCACACCCTATAGGCAGAGACCACAGTGGCTCATGTCACCAGGGAAGCATTTACTAAAAACTGACCTTCTTCCCTTATCACCCCTAGAAGATTTCAGATATGGAAGTCTCTGAGGGGATAATGAGACAGGCTAGTAAGCTTGAACAGTAGAATAGGGAAACTGAGACATTTGGTTAAATGGCCAAGCCATTTATAGCCATCTAGTAAATTGAAAAATCCAATCTTCTCTGACCAAGGACCATTTAAGAGTACATGGTTTATACTTTTCCTCTGCAACTAGAGGATAAATATTTAGCTTAAGTCAGTGTCCTCCAGGAGATAGATAAGAGAAATCCAATTAGTGCTACTTGTGCTAACTACATCCTGGGACCGATGAAGTTAAGGGAATAAATCTCATTTTGGCAGACAGCATAAAGTTGATGAATATTTTTTGAGATCCTTCTTGAAGACCTGCCTAAGCCACCAGCCTTTAAACCCTTTCAGACAATTGGTATAGAGAGATCTGATCGGATCCCTGGGGAGGAGTGGGAGGAGGTTGCTCAAGGCAATGGTATATAGTCTAGTAGGGATTGGCTGAGAATCTGAATGCCCCTTAATCTAATGGAATTATGGGCCCAAAGATTTAAAATAAAATGAGGGCAGAAATTGGCTCTCTTCCTGGAGGATGTCTGGATGATCCTGCTGCAGCTGCCTGCATTTCCCAAAGGAGCTCCCATCCTAGAATGGGGCTGGCCTGGCAGTGGGTGGCAGGATATATTCTTTCAGAGCAGACAGGCTCTGAGGCAGAAGCCTGCCATTCTTCCAAAATTGTGTAGCTTTTCTATCTTCTGTTTTAGTTGGCAAATAAATGTCATAGAAATAAGATAATTAAAAACTAATGGTAATGGTAGAGGAACTTGGGAGTTAAAAGTTGTATCCTTAATTGATAGGTTTAAGTGACTAAAGCTACAATTAAGTGTTAAAGGTTTTAGCCTTAATTGATAGGCTTAAGTGACTAATGCATGTGGAAAGCTGTTACTATAAAATTGTGTAGCTTTTGAGTAAAGACTCCTTTCCTTTGTCACTAAAGCTTTGCCTCTGGAATTTTGCCTAGAGTGTGACAGTGCGCAACAAGACTGCACTTGCTGTTTGTTGGCTAAAGGACCCAGCACGCTCCAGGACGAACTGCCTTTCCCAGGAGCACATCAGCGCCTTTCTTCTTCCCCTCTCTTCTCCCCCTTTACCTTTCTCCTAAGCTCCAGGGGCCCTTCTTTTGCCTCTGTAACTTTTTAAATAAACTTTCTCTTACAGTTTGAGAAAGAAAGTAATGAGTATTTTAAATACTTCAGCATAAAAAATAGTGTAGTGTATTTATACAACTATTTTTTTTGCTTGAACTTTCATATTTTCTTCCAGTATTATTATTTTCAGTGAAGAAATTCTTCATTTCTTTTAGAGCAAATCTTCGGGCATTGGGAAATAAATTTTATTAATTTGTTTTTGTGAGACTATTTTTAGTCACTTTCATAACTGAAGAATATGTTCAATTGATGTAGAATTGTGGGTTGATAGATTTTTTTTGTCTCTGTACTTTAATTTTGTAGTTCAGTTTTTCATGACTTCCATAGTTTTTGATTCAAACTCTACAATCATTCAAATAATTATTTCCATATATGAAATATGTTGTTTTTTCAGGCCTCTTTTAAGATTTAAAAAATTTGTATTTCACTTGCAACAGTTTGATATTGATGGGTCAGGGCATTGTTTTATTTAACTGAGATTTTTAAATCTTTACTGTTTCTTTCATTAAATTTGGATACTTTCTGGCTGTTACTTTAAATGTGTTTTCTGAACCAGTGTTTTTTCTTTACACCTTCAGGAACTTCAGTAATGTGCTTTTTAAATTTTTAAATTATCTCATAGGTCCCTGAGTCCCTGTTAGTTTTAATAAAAATTCTTTTTATTTCAGAATATATATATTTTATTCATTTACCTTCAAATTAACTGACTGAATACTTACCATTCTGCTATTTTGCACATCCAGTATGATTAATTTTAGATACTGTATTTTAAAGTTCTAAAATTTTCATTTTATTCTTATTTAGTTTTTATTTTTGCTTAGAATTTCTATATATTTCCTAATTTTTAAAGAGTATTCACCTTCCTTACTCAGAGGATGGTTATAACTATGTTAACGTCTTTGTCTCATAACTCCAACATCAGATTTATTTCAATGTGTTCATCAATTAACTGTCTTCTCCCTTGAAAATTATTCATGTTGTTCTTAGTGTATCAAGTAATTTTTTTATTATACTGTGGACATTATTGAAGATTATGTTGTATCTTATTAAAATCTATTATATAATGTTGATTTTATTGTTACTGTTTATTAAGCAGAGGGTTAACCTAGCGGTCAGATTTTGTCTCACTGTTTTCTGGGCAGTAGTTCCAATGCCAGGAACTATGACATTGACCTTTATGTGCAGCATTCAAGCTTACGTTGTAGTTCAGTTCTCATAGTCATTGCTGTCCTTCTTTGGATGTATTCTGCATAAGCACAGCTTTGCCTTGAGCCCAGGACTTGTGTTGATTTGTACTCTTCAGGCTTTTCTCCACGGTGTCTCCCAGTGACCAATTTTCTTAGTTATTTTGGCCAGAATGATGAAGTTCTCTCAGACCTTTAGACTTCTGTGTTTGGGTAGTCCTGCAGGATTGGGGCTGCCTTGAAGTATAATACTGAGGGAAAAAATGGGGAAAAACACCAAAATGAAACAGATTACTCCCTTCAAAAAATGGGTTCCTTTTCTCTGTCTTTTTTTTTTCTATGCAAAGAGATGGGCGTTGTCTAGATTTTAATTTCTATAGTATCATCACTGTGGCCATGCCTTTGCATGACGGGCTATCCCTGAAACAAGGCAGGTGGAGAGAAAAAAAGAATTGCGCTGTTTCCCACATATACTCTTCAGTTCACAGGGTTCATTTTCTGCTTTTTTTTTTTAATAAAAAAATTGAGTTTTCTTTGTCTCTTTTGCTTCCCATGTCCACCTTGTAGTTCCCTATTTCAGCCCATGTTTGAGTTAAAGGCAAAGGAGGTAAAGTTAAAGGAAAGAAAAGAAAAAAACATAGAAAGCTTACCATGTTCGAATTGTGATTTTTCTTTTTCATATCACATACTATAATATACATTGTAGATTTTTCTTATAATTGCTTTTTGTATTTCTGTCTTAAATCTTTAGCTCTAATCAGTGGGAAAAGTAGCTAGTAGGGTATCTATTTTATTACATTGGCCTGCACAAGGACTTTTTTTTAATCTACATTAAACAAAGCAAGTTTTCCTTTAGTTTTTTTCCTATTAGCATAGTTGTTTCTATGAAGTAACACTTGACTTAACTCTTAGCTTCTCATTTGTAGAAATTCTCCTGCTTGTTGATGTTTCACATCTTTCAACTTGCTTAACCTAGATGCCTCATGAATATGCTTTTATTCTTAATAAGTTTGAATAGTATTTAAGATATATTTCAGTAGAAATAACACTTTCATATATGCAAATATTGCATTAGATAATTGTACTGAAATATAGCTCTCTACTCACTGGTAATTTTGTATAAATAACTATTGAGAAATACTGATCTTTCTTATTAATGCTATAGTATTTCCTCAGAGCTTTCACATCTTCTTGGTTCCTCTCGTCAATAACAATGTGGTACGGCAATTATCTCTTTACAGTGGAGAATTCAAACCCAGGGATTTTGTGCTTTGCTCATAGCTACATGTCAAGTAACTGGTAGAATGAAGACTAGAATCCTAGACCTTTGACTCTTAAAACTAGTGTTTCCTTTTTTTAATATATCTTTTTATTATTTTATTTTATTTATTTATTTTTACAGAGAGGGGAAGAGAAGGATAAAGAGTGGGAGAGAAACTTCAATGTTTGGTTGCCTCTCATGTGTCCCCTACTGGGAACCTGGTCTGCAACCCAGGCATGTGCCCTGACTGGGAATCGAACTGGTGATCCTTTGCTTCACAGGCCCATGCTCAATCCATTGAGCTACACCAGCCAGGGCTACATCTTTTTAAATATATTTTATTGATTATGCTATTACAGTTGTCCCATTTTTCTCCCCTTTATCTTCTCCGCCCTTCACTGCCTCCCACCATCCTCAAGCATTGCCTGCCTTAGTTCATGTCCATGGGTCATACATATAAGTTCAGAATAGTATTTCCCATACTATTCTGAACTGGGAGGCCATCCTTGGAGTAGATAGTTTATTTGGTACCTTATCTATTTAGTTTCTACCATTTATGCTTTTTATTCCCTGTACCTCTCCCTCCATTCTTCCCATTCCCTTCTGATAACCCTCCTTGGGAATCTCCATTTCTGTGATTCTGTTCCTGTTCTAGTTTGCTTAGTTTTTTTTTTTAGGTTTAGTTGTGAGTTTGTAGTAATTTTACTGATCATATTTTTTAATTTTTTTCTTAGATAAGTCCCTCTAACATTACATATAATAAGGGCTTGGTGATGATGAACTCCTTTAACTGGACCTTATCTGGGAAGCACTTTATATGCCCTTCCATTCTAAATGATAGTTTTGCTGGATACAGTAATCATGGATGTAAGTCCTTGCCTTTCCTGACTTGGAATACTTCTTTCCAGCTCCTCCTTCCCAAAGAAACCCAAAAGGTTTCTTTTGAGAAATCAGCTGACAGTCTCATGGGAACTTCTTTGTAGTTAACTGTGTCCTTTCCTTTTGCTGCTTTTAAGATTTTCTCCTTATTTTTAATCTTGACTGATGTATTAATGACGTGCCTTGGTGTGTGCTTCCTTGGGTCCAGATTCTTTGGGACTCTCTGAACTTTGTAGACATCTGTTTCCTTAGCCAGATTAGGGAATTCCTTCATTATTGTTTCAAATAAGTTTTCAGTATCTTGCTCTTATTCTCCTTCTGGTACTCCTATGATTCAGATGTTGGAACATTTAAAGATATCCTGGAGGTTCCTAAGCCTCTCCTCATTTATTTGAATTCTTATTTCTTCATTCTCTTCTGGGTGAATGTTTACTTCTTCCTTCTGCTCCAAATCTTTGATTTGAGTCCCAGTTTCCTTCCTGTCACTGTCAGTTCCTTGTACATTTTCCCTTATTTCACTTTGCATAGCCTTCACTTCTTCTGTTGTGTGACCATACTCAACCATTTCTGTGAGTATCCTGATTACCAGTGTTTTGAACTGTGCCTCTGATAGGCTATATCCTTAGTGTCTTAGTTCTAGTTTTGGAGCTTTGGTCTGTTCTTTCATTTGGGTCATATTATTTTTGTATCAGTGTACCTATTACTTAGCCTTAGGTATTTGCCAGGGTGAGACAACCCACATTGCTGTGTTGTGGTGCTGTATGTGGAGGGGCTGTTGGAGAGGGAACAAGGACACTTGCACAGTTCTCCAACCCCTTTCAGTCACTTTCCCCCTACCCACAAGCAAATTGAGCCTTTCTGGTGCTGATTCTTGGATATGTGGGTTGTGTACATTCTAGGACGCTGTGGGTCCCTCCAACAAACTCTCCTGTGAGGCTCAGAGTTTCTCCTGCTGCCCCAACCTTCACAGGTTTTTTCAGTCAGAGGTTTTGAGGCTTTAATTCCCCATGCTGGAACCCTGGGTTGCTGGGTCTATCTTGCTCCCCAGTTGTTCCTCCCGGTTTACCTGCACACAAATGTGGGATCGCCTGGTCTTCCAGTCACCGCCTTGCTGTGAGTCCTCTCCATCAGGGCTGCCCATCTCCACCCCTCCTATCAGTTTGGATGAATGTTTCTTCTTTAACTTTTTGGTTTGGGACTTTCATACAGTCCAATTTTTTGGTAGTTCTGGTTATTTTTTGTTTTTAAATTTGTTATTGTCCTTTTGGTTGTGTGAGGAAGCAAAGTGTATCTACTTACGCCTCCATCTAGGCCAGAAATTGAAAATTGGTGTTTCTGTCTTCCATGCCATTTACTGTCAGTTTGAATGGTCTTCTGGTTTGTTTTTTTTCCTATATCTTTTTGTGATCAGTAACACTAATTTTAAGCATATTATGAATTATGGTCATGAAAGATTGGAGATAAATAGTTTATGGGTTTTTAATATATTTTTGTATGATTAGCGGTTTAATGGTGGGCTCTTAAGAAATGCTTATTAGAAGCTCAGTGCCTCCACAACACCTCAATTTCATAGGTCTATTTTGGGGCCTAGGAATCTATATTTTAAATGAGTACCTGAGATCATTTTGATGCATATAGTGTCTGCCCTTACAGAAAAACACAGTTGGAAAGGAAGGAGATTGCCTTGACCTCATTAACACTCTAAAATTAACTATTACTAATAGAGCAAATATTCCTTTTTGTTCATTGCATACGTATACTGTTTGGGACAGAATCAAAATCCATGTTAAATCCCAGCTATATTATACTTATTGTTGTCCTTACTCATGGAGAAATATTTCATGTTTAGTGTTTTTCTAAAGCTGAAGGAGAGACTAATCTGTAGTTGTATAAGAGTTGTCTTTAATAAAAACCTTTGAGCCCATTATCTGGAAATGTAAATGTACCTATATAACAGTGACTCTCCAAATGGGCTGATTTCATATCAGCTCCAGGGGACATTTGGCAATATCAAAATATTTCTGGTTGTTACAGCTTGGCTGGAAGTTTCTGGCATCTAGTGGGTAGGAACGGAATGTTGCTAACATCCTATAGTACACAGGACAGCACTTCCCCCTCCTTTGCCGCAGAGAATTATCTGACACAAAATGTTAGCAGTGGCAAGGTTGGTTGAGAAACTGTGCTCCAAAGTTACTTTTAAATAACAATTTTTGATGGATAATTTTTTACAAAATCTTTTTTTAGCTGCAGTATTCCACCAGTTAGGAGTTTTTACTTCTGGAAGTTGAAAGACTTAAGAGATATTTTGTCCCATAGCAAACACCCATGCACATATATTTGTTTCCCAGGTTGATAGTTTGTATTTTTCATTTGCATATTAATCACACACTGGATAATGGGAATGCCTAAATTAAGAAAACCAATGCACAAATGTGTTTGCTCCCTAGGAAAATGATCTGCGTTCAGCTTTAAACGAAGTCAAAGTGGAAAAATAGAATGTCTTGGGTACTAATTTTGAAGTAGGGGGTTTCTAATGTGCAAAAAGTAAAATTTGCAAGTTGTGTGTGCATCAGCAGTACGTGATGTTTCCATTGGGCTGTTTACTCACTAATTTAAAAAAAAAGTTCCCATTATGAATGAGTGTGGGCTACTGCTGTATTGAGTGTTTCAGTAGTGCACGTGAACAGAAGTAACCTTGTAGTTGAAGTATATCATACAGAGGGTAAAAATCATCCTAAATGTAAGATTGTTAAGAGTTACAAAGTGAAATCTGTGCAATCACCATTATAATAAGATATAGAATATTACCAATACTTTGTAAGCATCCCTATACTTCCTCTTTGTTATTATTCATTCCTTGCCTAAAGTAATCACCATTCTAACATCTGTCACCTTAGATTAGTTTTGCTTGTTTTTGAACGTGGTTTTGTTAGAAGTCTTTGAAACTGGTATTCTCATAGGTCATAATATTCAGGAATTTCATATATTGTTCAACCTAACTATTTTTTCCCCATTTCTGTATAATGGCCCATTTGTGGTCTCCAAGTATGGCCTCCCAGTGAACCACACTTTCTGGTGTTCCCACCATTGCAGAGTTCCTTACCTCTGAATCCTGCCTAGCCTTTGTGACTGATTTGTGTCTATGGCAGTAAAGAGACCCTGTGACTTCTAGTAATAATAAGCCTGCCATCTTCTAGTTGGGTTTCTTAGAACAAAGTCTTGGAACAGACCATCTCAGAATCCAGCTGTCATTCTATAAGTCCTGACCATATGGAGAGGCCCATGTATATAGGCTTTGTGGTTAACAATTGCCAGCTGATTCCAGGCAGTAGTCAGCATCAGTTGCCAACCATGAGTAAGCCATCTTGTATATCAGGTCCAGACTTGAGATGACTTTAATAGCTACCATCTAACTGCAACCACAAGTGAGAACCACAAGATGACTGGGCAGTCAACCCACAGAAATATGAGAGATATTAATCCTTAAAAAAACATTTTGGTGTGTTTACCACACAGAAATAAATAGGGAGACATCATGGCATGAGTATACCAAAATTTATCTCCTGTTTATGGACCCTTGGTTTGTTTATAGTTTTAGGCTACTGTGGATACTGCAGCTTTAAACAATTCTGGTATATGTTTGTGATACATACACCACTCACACATCTGTTGGGCAAATATTTAAGAGTAGAAATGTTGGATGCTTGATAAAATATTGTGGAAAATTTTCGAAGTGGCTATATGTATGTACACTTGACCCAGCAGTTTGAGAGTTATATTTGTTCTACATCCTTTCCAACACTTGCTATTTAAAAAATTTTAGCTTTTCTGTTGTTTGTGTTGTAATATCTCACTGTAGTTTAACATTCTATTAATGAATTTCTTCAACATGTAAAAAATAATTCTAATCTCACACACTGTTCTGGAGAATAAAAAGAGAAGTGACACTTTACAACTCATTTTATGAAACCAGACTAACCTTCATATTAACTGTGAATAATACTATTATGCAATAAAGGAATATTATAGATCAATCTTTTATGAACAAAAGTAGCAAAATATCCTAGCAGATTAAATCTGTACACTCACACACTAATCCAAATGCATTTTTACCCAGTTAGGTTTATTCCAAGGATGCAAGATGTAATTTATCACATTAATAGAATAAAGGAGGTAAACCATATGATCATTTCTTTCAGTTGTATTAAAAAACAAACAAACAAAAGCTTAGTGCACTAGAAATAGAAAATAATATCTGTAAACTGGTGAGGGGCACTTATAAAATATTCTAAAACAAACATCATACCCAGAAATAAAGTACTGAAAGTTTTCCCCTGAAACTGGGAACAAGACAAAAATGTCTAGTATCACCACTTTATTGTGCCTTTTTATTTGTGATTTTTTCTACATAATTATTGATCATTTAGGTTTTCTATTCTTATTTCACTCTTTTTATGATTTGTCAGTATTTTTATTTTCCTTTGCTAAAATCTCTGTAAGAGAAGGTTTGTCAATTTTTTTTTCTGGGCCTGTATACTTTTTATACTATGTATTTTTTAAACAACTTTATTGCAGATATTTTTTTCCCATTCAGTATGTTGTCTTTTCACTTTCTCGATGATATCCTCTAGAAAAAAAGTTTTAATCTTTGATGAATCCCAGTTTCTCTCTATTTTTCTTTTGTCACATGTGTTTTTTGTGCTATATCTGAGATACCATTGCCTGGTTCATTGTCACAAAGTTTTTAGATAAATGTTTTAGATAAAAACATTCTTATGTTGTTATCTAAAAGTTTTATAGTTCTAGTTATTAACTTTAAGCCTATGGTCTATTAGAGTTCGTTTATTAAGTAGAGTGTATGGGAGGGATGTATTTTCATTTTTTAAAAAGATTTTATTCATTTATCTTTAGAGGGGAAGGGAAGGAGAGAAGGAAGGAGGGAGAGAAATATCAGTGTATGGTTGCCTCCTGTGGGTCCCCTGCTGGGAACTGGCCTGCAACCCAGGCATGTGCCCTGACTGGGGACCGAACCGCAGTCCTATAGTTCGCAGGCCTGCGCTCAATCCACTGAGCTACACCAGCCAGGGCTATTTTAATTTTCTTTTATATGTAGATGAATAGATGTCCCAACACCATTCATTTTTGTAAAGATAATTCATATCTTTTTTGTAAAGATAATTCATTGGTTTTGACACCCTGGTCACACCAACCTATAATAAGTGTGTAATAGGTTATTTCAGGATTCTCAATTTTATATTCTTTTCCATTCCATTGTCTGTCTTTATTCAAGTACCACATTGACTTGACTTCTGTAGTTCCATATGTTGAAATTGGAAAGTGTAAATTATTCAACATGCGTTTTTCTTTTTCAAGATTGTATGGTACATATACATTTAAGATTGCTAATGTCATTGGTGGATTGAACCTTTTTTTTTCTGTAATGTTTTTGTCTTTGGTAAATTTTTTTCTCTGAAATCTATTTAACTGACACTAATATGGTACTTGTATTTTTTTCACTAATATTTTAAATGCTGTATCTTTTCCATAATGTTATTTTCAACCTACCTGTATCTTTATATTTGAAGTTCCTTGGAGATAATATGTTGTTGGGTCATGTTTTTTTATATCCCTTTTGCCAATCTCTGTTCAAGTCATGATGGAAAATTGATTTCCTCCAAAGAAGACTTTTATTTGCTTTTGAATTTTTGCATGGTAATTGCAAGACCACTTTTAAGTTTTTCAGTTGGGGTTCTGAGACCATAGGAAAGCACAAATACTATACTGACCAGATAGATGGGTTTTATTTTTACATTTTTTAAATTCTTCTTTTGTTTTTCTGTGCCATGCCACATGGCATGATTTTTGCTGTTGTTTACTTTTACTGATTATAGTCAGTTTAAAGTTTGTGAGTCTCTTGTTATATTTACAACCTAAATAGACCTTAATCATTTATGATTCCCATATGTATCCTGTGGTCAAAGTAGAAGCTAGAAAACTCTGCTAGAAACTGATTTTAGCATTTCTAATTTCACTTTGTTTTGGATTTTTGTTTCCACCCTTTTAATACTAGCTCAATAACAGGTTAAAACAAAATATTTCTGAAAGTATTTTATCTAGTAATTTAATTGCATTTGGAAAGATTTTTTTATTATGTACATTATATTAATTATGCTATTGTTGTCCCATTTTTTTTTCTCCCCGATTAACCCCCTCTGCCATGCACACCCTCCCTCCCGCATTCCCCATCCCCTTAGTTCATGTCCATGGGTCCTACATATAAGTTCTTTGCCTTCTCCCTTTCCCATACTACTGTTAACCATGACCTGTCTATTTTGTACGTACCGGTTATGCATCTTATTCCTTGTTCCCTCATTTTCCCTTCTGCCCTCCCCACTGATAACTCTTCATGTGATCTACACTTCTGTGATTCTTTTCCTGCTCTAGTTGTTTTTGTAGGTTGTTTCTGTTTTTGTTTTTAGGTTCAGTTGTTGATAGTTGTGAGTTTGTCATCATTTTATTGTTCACATTTTTTATCCATTTCTTAGATTAATCCCTTTAACATTTCATACAGTATGGCCTTTAACTTGACCTTGTCTGGGCAGCACTTTATCTGCCCTTCTATTCTGAATGATAGCTTTGCTGGATAGAGTCATCTTGGATGTAGGTCCTTGCCTTTCATGGCTTGAAATACTTCTTTCCAGCCCCTTCTTGCCTGCAGGGTTTTTTTTTTTTTTGAGAAATCAGCTGAAATAGGGTATCTGATAGTCTTTTCAGCTGGGAACTCCTTTGGAGGTAATTCTTTTTCTCTTGCTGCTTTTAAGATTCTCTTTTAATCTTTAATCTTAGGTAATTTAATTATGTGTGTCTTGGTGTGTTCCTCCTTGGGTCCAACTTCTTTGGGACTCTCTGACCTTCCTTGTCTTGCATGTCTATTTTCTTTGCCAGATTGGGGAAATTGTCCTTCATTATTTTTGGCATATCATTACGACACTGTAACCAATGGAGATACCAGCCATAGCCCTTCATTATTTTTTCAAGTAAGTTTTCAATTTCTTGCTCTTCCTCTCCTCCTTTTGGCACTCCTGTGATTCAGATATTGGAACATTTAAAGTTGTCCCAGAGGTTCCTGAGCCTCTCCTCATTTTTGAATTCTTGTTTTTATATTCTGTTCTCTGGTTGAATGTTTCTTCCTTCTGGTCCAACCTGTTGATTTGAGTCCCCAGTTTCCTTCCTGTCACTTGTTGGTTCCCTGTATATATTTTTTTATTTCACTTTGTATAGCCTTCATATCTTCCTTTATTTTGCAGCCATACTCCATCATTTTTGTGAGCAACCTGATTACCAGTGTTTTGAGCTCTGCATCTGATAGGTTGTCTCTCTCTTCCATCACTTAGTTCGTTTTCTGGAGTCTTGATCTGTCCTGTCATTTGGGCCATATTTCTTTATCTCAGTGCACCTGTTATGTTGTAAGGGGCAGAGCCCTAGGTTTTCGCCAGGGTGTGGCAACCACTTTACTCTGTTGTGATGCTGTATGTGGGGGAGGGATCAGAGAGGGAGCAATGCCACTGCTCAACTCTTGCCCCACTTTCATTCACTTCTCCCACTTTCCTCAAGCAAGCTGTGCCCTTTCAGGTGCTGCCCTGGTGCCAGTTCCCACATGGGTGGGCTTTTGTGTGTTATAGGACCCGGTGGACCCCTCCAATAGACCCTCCTGTGAGACTCACAGTGTTTCCCGCTGCCACCCCCACACGTTTTTAATCCCGATGTTTTGACACTTTTTTGCAAAGCTGGAACCCTGGATTACATGGTCTATCTGGCTTGCCTGTTTTTCCTCCTGGTTTATCCACACATGAATGGGACTGCCCCGCCCACCAGCTGCCACCTTGCCCACTCAGTCTGCCAGCTGCAGCCTTGTTTACAGGTCCTCTCCACCTAGACTGCCTGTCTCCACCACTCCTGCTAGTTTGGATGAATGTTTCTTCTTTTAAGTCCTTGGTTGTTGGACTTCCATACAGTCTGAGTTTTTGGCATTTCTGGTTGTTTTTTTGTTTTTAAATTTGTTGTTGTCCTTTTGTTTGTGCAAGGAAGCAAAGTGTATCTTCTTACACCTCCATCTTGGCCAGAAGTACTGGAAGGATTTCTTTAGAGTTTATAATCTAATGTATTGCCAGAAGTAGAAGTCATATTTATGGTATCTTTATTTGCACAGAAAGCTTTTATGTTAAAATAATCTGATTCAGACTTCCGCCAAGATGGAGGCATAGGTGGAAACACTTTGCTTCCTCGCACAACCAAATCTAAAACAAGAAAGTTTTAACAACAATAAATGCAACCAAACCACAGAAAATTGAACAATATGGAGTCCGAAAACAACGAACCCCTCAGCTAAACCTGTTTGAGGGGTGAAGCCAACAGCAGAGCGGGTAGGGGAAAAAAGATCCCTCAACAAGGGCAGCACGCAGGCAGCCGAGGGCGCAGATCCCTGGTGTGGGCTAGCTACGGGCCAACCCAGGGAAGATGCGGCTTGGCTGGCTGGCTGTGGTCGCGCGTTTGCGTGCAGATAAACCTGTGAAGAGATGAGCATTGAGACAAACCAAGCAGGCCCCGGCGCAGGGCAGAGGGCTCGCACATTTGCACTCAGATAAACGGGGTGGGGGGCAAGTGGTGAGGTAACCTGGTGAGTGGAGAGGGTCGCCATTGCTACCTCTCTGACCCCGCCCCCACATACAGCATCACAAACCAGCAACCTGGGTGGCCCCGCCCTGGTGAACACCTCCTTGTATGTAACAGGCACAAACAGATCAAAACATGGCTCAAGAACAACTCAGAGCCCCAGAGCCAATAACTCTAAGCGATGAAGAAATAGCCAAACTTTCAGATGCACAGTTCAAAACACTGGTGATCAGGATGCTCACAGAACTGGTTGATTATAGTCACAAATTACAGGAACATATGAAGGCTAAACTAATTGAAATGAATGGTAATGCACAGGAAACCAATAGTAATGAAAAGGAAACTGGGACTCAAATCAAGGGAGCAGACCATAAGGAAGGAAAAAATGACCAAACAGAAAAGAATGAAGAAACAAGAATTCTAAAAAATGAGAAGAGACTTAGGAACCTCCAGGACATCTTGAAACGCTCCAACATCTGAATTATAGGGGTACCAGAAGGGGAAGAGGAACAGTCACAAGTGGAAACCCTAATTGAACAAATAATAAAAGAGAACTTCCCCATTCTGGCAAAGGAAATAGACTTCTGGGAAATCCAGGAAGCTCAGAGAGTCCCAAAGAAGTTGGACCCAAGAAGGAACACACCAAGGCACATCATCATTACATTAGCCAAGATTAAAATGAAAGAGAGAATCCTAGGAGCAGCAAGAGATAAGGGGACAGTCACCTACAAAGGAGTCCCCATCAGACTGTCAGCAGATTTCTCAAAAGAGACCTTCCAGGCAAGAAGGGGCTGGAAAGAAGTATTCCAAGTCATGAACTCCAAAGACCTACAACCAAGATTGCTCTATCCAGCAAAGTTTTCATTTAGAATGGAAGGGCAGATAAAATGCTTCTCAGATAAGATCAAATTCAAGGAGTTCATCATCACCAAGCCCTTATTATATGAAATGTGAAAGGGACTTACCTAAGAAAAAGAAGATAAAAAAGATGAACAGTGAAAGGACAGCAAACTCACAGTTATCAACAACCACACCTAAAACAAAAGCAAATTAAGAGGACAGATAGATCAAGAGTAAACCATAGAAATGAAGATCACGTGGAGGGTTAGCAACAGGCGAGTGGCAGAAGGAGAATGGGGGAGAAGGTACAGAAAATAAGTACAATAGACAGTAGATAGAAAATAGGGGGAGGGCAAGAATAGTATGGGAAATATAGAATCTAAAGAACTTGAGACACGTGGTCATAAACTAAAGGGGGGGGGAATGGTGGGGGAGGGGTGTGCAGGGTAGAGGGAAACGGAGGAGGGGAAATAGAACAAATGTAATGACATAATCAATAAAATAAAAATATATTAAAAAAATAATCTGATTCATTCTTTGTTTTCCTTTATTCATAATTTTGGACCTTTTTGGGGGGAAAAGTTTTCAAAAGATAAACCTTTAAATATATTCTCATATAATTCCTTCCAGAAATTTTGTAGTTGTTGTAAATTAATGTCAGAATTTTTAGTGTGATATGAGATATGAATCAGCATCTGTTTTCATTTGATTTTTCTCCCTGTGTGTAAGGATATATTCGTGTGCTTTTTCCCCTTTATTCTGGGAATGTAAATCATTAATTCTCGGTGTATAGCTTTTGTGGTAGCAAATTGTGCACATAATTCTTGTTTCTTGGTTTTTCCATGATGCCAAATTCAGTTTTCTGGTATTTTATTTATTTGATATTTTTGCATCCCTATCCAATATAGTGATTTGTCTTTGTATGTGGGTTTTTTGTTTTGTTTTGTTTTTACTGGTATTCCCTCTTGAATTAGAATATTAGAATAATTGAATAACATTTTCTGCCTCTTCAGTCTTTGGCATAGTTTAGGTAAATTGAAGATTGTGTGTTATTTGAAGGTTGTTGGGTCTTCACAAACACAGTAAAGGTATCTGTGCTTAGTATCTGTTATGTGAGAGGTTTTAAGTTGCTTACTGTTTTCTTTCATTTTTGTAGTCTATATCAGTGGTTTTGTTTTCTTTCTTTCTTTATGTTCTTATCAAATCTTGTTGGAGGTTTGTGTGTTAGTAATCTTTTTAATCCATGTATAAGTAATTTGGGGGTATGGTGAAGTTATGATTTTGGCTAAGTTTTATTCTTTCCACATGGATGTCCAGTTGCCTCCTTGTCATCATATTGAAAATACCATAATTTCCCCACTGCTCTTTAGTACTACTTTGTTGTCAGGTTTGTTTTCTGGGATTTTTCTCCTATTCTAGTAGTCTTTTGGTCTATCTTTACCAGTCCACACTGTCTTAATTATTTTAGGTTTATAATACACTTTTGTAATTGATAGAGGCAATCTTTTTATATTTTTAATATTTCAGTCCTTCGAGTTTGTGGTCTATAGTTCTATTATTTGAAGTTCTAAAGGGATGTCATTTAACTTGGCTTTTTGTCTTGATTCATCTTGGGTTTTATAATTTTGGAGTGTGATCTTGTCTTTAGATATGTGTTAACTTTGGAAATCATCTGTAGTCTGGGTTAAGGATATTTTCCTTGAGAAATGTTTCATTTTTACCCAGGACTAATTTTTAGTCATAATTTTTCACCTTTTAGATTCTGTAGATAACAGATAGTGTAAAATCAAAATTTAGACCCATGTGAGGGTGGCCTTGTGGTTGTGAATTTTTCATGGGAGACTTTTCTTCTTCATTCAGATCTCAGGTGAAAGCAGAAAAACAATTTTGATCTTATTTTGGGCTACTGAGAAGGTCTGCCTGCCTCCATAGTCTACTTTTCACTCAGAATATTGCTACCCAGGATCCAGGGTTTCAATGGGCAAGTTTTAGTCCTGTATCTCACTTGGTTGAGCTCAAGTCCTACTTCTTGTCTCAGCTTTGTGTGATAAATCTAGACTGCTTATTAAGAAGCCTTTCCATGGCAGCCCAAGCACAGTTTACACCCAATTTCTTAAATTTTCTGTCTCTTCCTTAGTCCATGTTGATTTCTTTTCAGCTTAGTTATTTAACTAAAAGAATGCTTATTACATTTTATCCAATATTTCAAGGGATTATGTTGCAGAGAATTTTTATATGTAGTTTGCCGTATTGCTGTAAAGGGAAGTTGTTATTTTTAAATAGGCTATACAAAGCAGTTGTATATTGTCAGCTTAAATAATTTCCCTTTCAGATGGGAATACTCAATATAAATAATCTTCCATTGTTACAACAACAAAATAATTCTGTGAAGCATAATATTATGTATTGTCTGTAAGCATGGACTTTTGAGCCAGATAATCTGGGACAGAATGTAAGCACTGCCACTTACTACATGTGTGATCCTTAGAAACCTAAATTTCCTTCATGTTCCTCCGTTTTTTTGTTTTTGTTTTTTCATTTTTAAAGATTCTTAATAGTACCTCCCTCATAGGGTTGTTACACTTATAATTGTGTCTAACATAGTAAGTGTTGGCTATTTTTACTGTTGTTAATTTGTTAAGCTGTAGCTCTTAGTTGTTGGGGCTCTGTTTTTCTTTATACAAAACCTTTTGTCCTGATTTATATATAGAAAATATATTTGTTTTTTTTTACCAATAGAAGCCATACTTTGTATTTTGAGTACCATATTATTTGGTGTCCCCTCTGCATGTTTCATAAATTAGTTCTAGGCAAAGAAAAGAAAGTATTTCCACTTCTTTAAGCTCCTCAGGCTTCTATTGTCCATCAGTAAGTAACCTCCTTTTCTTATCAAAATTAGTGTGTTTATGTGGTCTCTTAATCTCTGTTCTTTCCAAAACCCTAATGAAAATCTATTTCTGTGGTAAATTCTTTATCCAAGGAAATAATCAAAGTCCATACTCTAAGAAGGGTCTCAAAGACATCGTTAAGTGTTATTATATGACTTTGGTCTAAACATAATAGAAGTTAACTCTTTCCTACTCTTTCCTAACTCTTTTCAGTCTTTCTGACTGGCCTAACCTATTACAGAGTTGTGTTTTTATTTTAATTTTTTAAAGATTTTATTTATTTATCTTTAGAGGGGAAGGAGAGAGGGAAAGAAACATCAGTGTATGGTTGCCTTTCGTGCATCCCCTGCTGGGAACTGGCCTGAGGGAACCGGTCTGCAACCCAGGCATGTGCCCTGATTGGGAATCGAACCGCAGTTGTCTGGTTCGCAGGCCCGTGCTCAATCCACTGAGCTACACCAGCCAGGCAGAGTTGTGTTTTTTCTTATATGCATATATTCTTTCTTTCTGTCTGCAAGAGATCATGTTTACAAATAAAGTAACTTAGAGCCAGAAGGGACCTTGGAGATTATCTATTCTAGTTGTTTTCAGATATTTAAAAATGTGGAATTCTTCTCCCTTCACCCTGGTGAAGATACATACACATGTTTATATTGTGGGTGCAATGGATTAGTTACAATTACTGCAGTTGAAACAGGAAGCCCAGATTTTGCTTTCTTGGAGTTTCTCCCCTCAATGCATCATTGTCTAAACCTAAGTATATTTAGTGATTCCCTAGGCGCACTGCACAGAGAGTTGGTGAAACTGGCAAAAATTTATCCAAAACTGCATACCATCTGGCCAGATCAAAGCTTGGCATGACTATTTGTTATTTCCATTTTACCATGCTACCTTCCAAAGTACTTTTACTGTCTGTAGAGGTGTTGCTTAGTGTTTCTTACAAACTTGTTGAACACATCTATTCTTGTATTTGACCTGCCAACAAGTAAGAATCTCAGTTTTGCTTGGCTGCTGTTGTTCTTTAAAGTTCTAGTTTAAGCCTAAAGAAATTTAGAGATAATCTCTTACCTTTAGAGAAACTATTTCCAGTAAGTTAGTTTCTCAACAGATGTGCTATCCCTTGTGTTTTAGAGATTCATTCAAATGCCTTCTCTGACTGTGAAGTAAGAAAAATTAAAGGACCAGTAATGCCTATGAAGAGACTAAAAGCCATACAAACTTTAAGATTTATTCCATAGGTCATTTGATCTTTCACTCATTCAACTAACCAAATATTTATTGATTCTCTTCTTCTGCAGTCACTGTTCTACCTACTAGAGATTTTGATATGCCAGTCAGGGTTCTTCTTAAGTTGTTTTCTCACATTGTCTTCTGACTCTGAGTAAGCTCATATGCCTAGTGGCTTTAGTATTTTTTCATTTTCTTTGACTGAAATAGAGTCTTTGCCTCATGTGTCAGGGCTGGGTAGGGGCCTCCAACTGCTTGGCCACCTGTCCTGTGATTTAAAATCTGTTAGTAAGGAGATGTGAGGGTAGAGACATTCCTGTATTCTCCATATTTGCCTGGAGTGGAGCTTACATGGTGTTTGGGAGGAAGGAAGAGGAAGTAGATCATGAACATGGCTCAACTATTGTCAGCAGTAGTCACAGACTATCACTATTTTTACCAAGATTTAGTAGAATTCCTTGAATAAATGCTATTTTATTTGTTATATGCTCTTAAGATGATTCCTTGAGACTCTTAAGTTCCTGAGGTGTTTTGTTTGTGTGTGTTTTAATTATTTTCACCAGCAATAGTTGTTTTGCTAGGGAGCATGTTCCTGGAGCTATTTCCTTGGCATCGTTAACTGATTGAGTTGGGCTTATTGAACTAGATTTATATCTCAGTAAACCCCCACTAAGTCGTTATGTTACCAGAAAGCAATTGGTACTGGCCAGCTACCACCCTCTAGGCAAAATTCCAGAGGCAAAGGTTTAGTGATAAAGGAAAGGAGTCTTTACTCAAAAACACTTTGAAATTTTGGAGTAATAATTTTCCACATGTATGTATTAATCAACTTAAGCCTGTCAATTAAGGTTTCTCTTTAATGCCTCAGTTCTATCTCCCCCCCCCCCATTTTAATTACATTATTTGTATAGGATTAGTTTACAAATAAAACAACAGAAGATACAAAAGCTACAGTTTTGGAAGAATGGCAGGCTTCTGCCTCAGAGGTCATCCCCTCTAGAAAACCCAAAGAAGAATAACCCTGTCACACCCTCTGCCAAGCCATCCTGATTCTAGGCTGTGCCCAGAGCTTCTTCGTATCCAAAATACCATCCCTCTGGGAAACACGGGTAGCTGCAGCACAGTCATCCAGGTGTCTTCGAGGGAGAAGAGAGAGAGCCAGCCCAAGAGCTGGAAAACCCTTCTTTTATCCTTTTGAAACATTGCTAAGTTCCATCTGCTAGTATTTTGTTGAGGAATTTTGCCTCTATGTTCATGAGGGGTATGTGTCTGTACTTTTCTGTTTTGAACTGTCTTTGGCTTTGAGACGGATAATAATATCCATTTCAGAGAATGAGTTGATATTCTGGAGGTAGATGAGGAAGAGTTCTCAATTCTTTTAAAAATGTTTCCTAGAATTCTCCAGTGAAATTATTGGGCCCAGAAAAATTTTTTTGGGGGGGGTTGTTTTCTGGTATTATTTTATTTTTAAAAAATAGCCCTAGCCAGTGTGGCTCAGTTGGAGCATCATCCCATAACTGAAAAATTGCAGGTTCAATTCTCTGTCAGGCCACATATTTTAACCAAGGTTGCAGGTTTGATCCCAAGTCCAGGAGTGCCTAGAGGCAACCTATCAATGTTTCGCTCTCTCTAAAAAGCAATGAGAAAATATCCTCAGGCAAGGATTAAACAAGTAAATAAATTATGCAGCTGTTTAAAGTATCTTTTATGTTAGGTGAATTTTAGGATGTTTTTTCTTTTGGGGGACTTAGTCTATTTCATCCAGGTTTTCATATTTATCTGTTTATATTTTTCTTTTCTATTTTCTTACATTGTAGGTGTTTTTGGAGTGTGTAGTGATAGCCTCAGTTTTAATTCTGTAATTATTTTTAATTTGATAATTAGTAATTTGTGTCTTCTCTCCTTTTTTGAAATTATTCTTGCTAGGAGTTTATCAATTTTGTTGATCTTTTCAAAGAACCAGATTTTCAGAGATTTCTGCTCTTAACTGTATTACTCCCTTCTGTTTGTTTTGCTCTTTTTCTAGTTTTAATGAGGATGGAGTTTTAGTCTTGATTTGAGACTTTATTCCTAATGTAAACATACCAGTTTCTAAATTTTCTTTTAGCACTGCTGTGACTTGTGTCCCACAGCCACACTTTGCTATGTTGAATTTTTTTTTTCGGTTTACTATATATTTTTTTAATTTCCCCAAGTACTCTTTATCTTGTTGATTATTTAGAAATGTGTTCTTAGTATTTAGTTTCCAATTTTTTTCTTCTGGTACTGTTTATTTTGTTTTCATTATGGTTGTAGAGTGTACCCTGTACATTTCAATTGAACGTTTCAGTTCATTTCAATTTAGTAAGGTTTGGTTGATGACCCAGGATGGTCTGTTTTCTGAATATTCTGTAGATATTTGAAAAGAATTAGTATTTTGTTGAGTATAGTAATCTGTGAATGTCCATTAGATTCCATGGGTTAATGTATTGTTGACTTCTATATTCTTGCTTATTTTCAGTAGAATAATTCCAACTATTGCTAAATTGTTGACAGTTCCAGTTATATTTGTGCCTTTTCTATTTTCTTTTCCTTCCGTTAATTTTTGTTTCATTTATTTTGTGCATTGAACATTTTATAATGTTCTTTGCCTCCCCTAGTAAAATTACTTGCTTTTTTTGTCTTCTAAAAGTTAATATTTCATATTATATCTTTTTTTGCCCCTTTACTCTTAATCTACATATACCATTATATTTTAAGACAGGTTTCTTTTTTTTAAGATAATACACAGGTCATGGTGTTTTCCCTACTCTAACAGTTTCTGTCTTTTATTTAAATATTAGACCTTTTACTTTCATGTAATTATTTCTGTTAGAACTGTATTGTTCTTCTATTTGTTTTTTTTCCTGCCTTTCTAGTAGTGAACTATAGAAATAATCCCTGAAAGTTTAGTTTTTTTTCCTGCTTTTCTAATATATTATGTAAACATTTTCTAGAGTTTAATTTTTATTTTAGTCTTTTTAAGAGTATCTAGAGGACTTCCACCAAGATGAAGGCATAGGTAGAGACGCTGTGCTTCCTCACACAACCAAGTTTAGAGATAACTAAATAATAGCAACAGAAAACATAGCCAGAACACAGAAAATTGAACTTTTCAGAAGTCTGATAACAACAAATTCTTCAGCCTGATCACTGCAAGAAACAGCAGAGGGGGCCGCCATTTCCCCGTTCGGACCCCGCCTCCACATACAGCGTCACAACCCAGCGACCTGGGAGTCCAGGGCGCCGCTCCTCATACTTAACGGGCACAAACAGACCAAAAATGGCTCAAGAAGATCTCAAAGCCCCAGAGTCTATAAATCTAAGCAATGAAGAAATAGCAAAACTCTCAGATGCACAGTTTAAAACACTGGTGATCAGAATCCTCAGAGAACTGGTTGATTTTAGCCACAAATTAGAGAAACATATGAAGGTGAAACTAATTGAAATGAATGGAGTTGCACAGGAAACCAATAGCGATGAAAAGGAAACTGGGACTCAAATCAAAGGAGTGGACCAGAAGAAAGCAAATAATGGCCAAACAGAAAAGAGTCAGGAAGCAAGAATTCAAAAAAATGAGGAGAGACTTAGGAACCTCCAGGACATTTTTAAACGCTCCAACATCCGAATTATAGGGTTAACAGAAGGGGGAAAGGAACACCCACCAGTGGAAAACTTATTTGAACAAATAATAAAGGAGAATTTCCCCAATCTGGCAAAGGAACTAGACTTCCAGGAAATCCAGGAAGCTCAGAGAGTCCCAAAGAAGTTGGACCCAAGAAGAAACACACCAAGGCACATCATCATTACATTAGCCAAGATTAAAATGAAGGAGAGAATTCTAGAAGCAACAAGAGCTAAGGGGACAGTCACCTACAAAGGAGTCCCCATCAGACTGTCAGCAGATTTCTCAAAAGAGACCTTCCAGGCAAGAAGGGGCTGGAAAGAAGTATTCCAAGTCATGAAATCCAAAGACCTACAACCAAGATTGCTCTGTCCAGCAAAACTTTCATTTGGAATGGAAGGACAGATAAAGTGCTTCTCAGATAAGATCAAATTCAAGGAGTTCATCATCACCAAGCCCTTATTATATGAAAAGTTAAAGGGACTTACCTAAGAAAAAGAAGATAAAAAAGATGAACAGTGAAAGGACAGCAAACTCACAGTTATTAACTCTCCAATAAACTCTCCTACGAGGCTGAGAGCCTCTCCCAGCACCTCCATCCCCAAACGTTTTTTCAATGAGTGCCTTTAGGCTTTAATTCCTTTTGCTGGGGCCCTGGGTTGTGGTCTGTCTCACTGTATTTTTTTTTTTTTTTTTTGCCTGGTTTATGTGCACGTGAATGCGGGACCATGGTTAGCTAGCTGCCTTGTGCCTTCACTGGGTCTGCCCGTTTCCACCCCACGCCCGGGATCTGCTAACCACTGCCTGTGTGCCTGGGTCCATTAGGCAGCGGCCACTTTTTCCTGCTGTGGCCCCTCTCCGCTGGCTGCCAACTCCGCTCCTCTTACTGGTCCAGATGAATGGTTCATTGCTGTTAGACATGGGTACAGTTCAATTTTCTGTCTGTTTTTGTTGTGTTTTTGTTTCTAAATCTTTGTTGTCCTGAAATTTGGTTGTGTGATGAGGTACAGTGTTTCCGCCTATGCCTCTATCTTGTCCAGAAGTCCCCCCAAATTTAAAATGTTTGCTTTAACCATCAAACATAGTTTAATGAAGAGAGGAATGGACATTTATAGTTTCCTCAATTTCCTTAATTCCACTGCTCCTTTTTTTTTCATGTTTGTTTATCTTATTTCGTTTATGGTTGAACAGCTTCTTTTAAGCATTTTCTTAGTGATGATGGTCTGTTGACGATAAATTCCCTTAAATTTTCCTTTTTCTGAGAATGTCACTATTTATCCTTCATTCCTATAAAATATCTTCTATTGGTAGTGAGTTGTGGGTTGGCAATTTTTTTTCAGCATCTGGAATATGTTGTACCACTTCCTTATGGATTTATGGCTGCAGATGAAAGAAGTCTGTTTGAAATGGAGTTGTCGTATTCTATAGCTAAATGTCTAATGTTTTTTCTAGTTGCTTTCAAGATTGTTTTTCTTTTGATTATGATATGTGTTGGAGTATATTTGTTTGGATTTACTTTGTTTGCAGTTCACTTGGATTCCTGAATCTATGTTTCTGCTTTTTGTGTAGTTTGCAAAAATTTCAGCTAATATTTTTTCAAACATTTTCTCATCCTGAATCTCTTCTCTTTTAGGGATTTCAGTGATGTAATTGTTATGTCTTTTTTTTATTGTCCCACAGGTACAGGTCTCTGAGGTCTGGTCATTTTCTTTTTCTCAGTCTATTTTCTTTGTGTTGGTACCCCCGTCTGTCGATCTGTCTTGAAATTCATTGATTCTGTCTCATCTTCATCCTCGACTACATCCAGTCAGTTTTTATTACTATATTTTCCAGTTATATACTTTTTATTTGGTGAATTTATATCTTTTAATTTGTTGCACAAATATTCTCCTTTTTTCACTTAAAAAAGCATTCATAGTGGCTCATTGAAACATTTTTATGATAGCTGCTTCAAAATCCTTATCAGACAACTTAACATCTTAGTCATGTCAATGTTTTTTTTTTAATTTAATTGTTCAAGTACAGTTTTCTGTCTTTTACTCCCATCCCAGCCCACCCCCTTAGTGCTCCCCACCTCCCTTGTGTCCATGTGTCCTTTATACTAGTTCCTGTAAATCCATCCCCTTTTGTCCTGAAATTTCCTCCCCTCTCCCCTCTGCTCATTGTCCGCCTGTTCTCTATTTCAGTGTCTTTGGTTGTATTTTGCTTTCTTGTTTGTTTTGTTTTTTAGCTTCCTGATAAAGGTGAAATCATATGGTATTTGTCTTTCAATGCCTGGCTTATTTCACTCAGCATAATGCTTTCCAGTTCCATCCATGCTGTTGCCAAGGGTAGGAGCTCCTTTTTTCTTTCTGCTGCATAGAATTCCATTGTGTAAATGTACCATAGTCTTTGAATCCATTCATTTACTGATGGGTATCTAGGTTGCTTCCAACACTTTGCTATTGTAAATTGTGCTGCTGTGAACACTGGGGTGCGAAGGTTCTTTTGGATTGGTGTTTCAGGGTTCTTAGGGTATACTCCTAGCAGTGGAATTGCTGGGTCAGAAAGCAGTTCTATTTTTAGTTTTCTGAGAAAAATTCTATACTGTTTTCCATAGTGGTTGTACCAGTCTGCCATCCCACCAACAGTGAACTAGGGTCCCCTTTTCCCCACAACTTCTCCAACATTTGTTGTTTGTTGCTTTGTTTATGATGGCCATTCTGACTGGTGTAATGTGGTATTTCATTGTGCTTTTAATTTGTATCTCTGTGGTAGATAGTGATATTGAGCATCTTTTCATGTGTCTCTGGATCTTATGTATGTCCTCCTTGTAGAAGTGTCTGTTCAAGTCCTTTGTCCACATTTTAATTGGGTTGCTTGTCTTCTTAGAGTGAAGTCCTGTGAGTTCTTTGTATATTTAGGAGATTAAACCCTTGTGTGAGTTGCCATTGGCAAATATATTTTCCCATACAGTTGGTTCTCTTTTTATTTTAATACTGTTTTCTGTAGCCATTCAAAAGCTTTTAATTTTGATGAGATTCTATTTGTTTATTCTTTCCTTTATGTCCCTTGCTCTAGGAGACATATCAGTAAAAATGTTGCTGCTTGAAATATCTGAGATTTTCCTGCCAGTGTTCTTCTTGAGGACTTTAATGGTGTCATGGTTTATATTTAAGTCTTTAATCCACCTTGAATTTATTTTGGTGTATGGTGTAAGTTGGTGCTCAAGTTTCATTTTTTTGCATGTAGCTCTCCAATTCTCCCAACACCATTTGTTGAAGAGGCTATTTTTAATCCATTTTATGTTGCTGCTTTCTTTTTCAAATATTAATTGACTATAGAGAGTTGGGTTTATTTCTGGGCTCTCTGTTCTGTTCCATTGGTCTGTATGCCTGTTTTTATGCCAGTACCAGGCTGTTTTGATTACAGTGACCTTCTAATTCAGTTTGGTATCAGGTATTGTAATCCCTCTTACTTTGCTCTTCTTTCTCAAAATTATAGCTGGTATTCAGGGTCATTTATTGTTGCATATACATTTTTGAAGTTTTTGTTCTATGTCTGCGAAGTATGTCATTGGTACTTTAATAGGTATTGCACTAAATCTGTAAATTGCTTTGGGTAGTATGGATATTTTGATGATATTAGTTCTTCCAATCCATGAACATGTTATATGTTTCTATTTATTTGTGTCTTCTTTGATTTCTTTATTCAGTGTTGTGTAGTTCTCTGCATACATTTCTTTTACCTCCTTGGTTAGGTTTATTCCAATTTTTTGTTTGGTTTTTTTTTTGCTATATCGAATGGTATTTTTTTCTTGATTTCTACTTCTGCTGTATCATTGTTGGTATACAAAAATGCCTTTGATTTCTGTGTGGTTCCCAGGCCCGCTCTCAATCCACTGAGCTACACCAGCCAGGGCACCTTTGATTTCTGGATATTGACTTTGTGTTCTGCTGTTTTGCCAAATTCATTTATTAGGTTGAGCAGTTTTTGGGTAGAGTCTATAGGATTTTCCACATACACTATCATGTCATCTGCCAACAATGACCGTTTTCTTTCCTCCTTTCCAATTTGGATGCCTTTTATTTCCTTTTATTGTCTGATCACTGTGGGCAAAACTTTTAATACTATAATGAATAGAAGTGGTAAAAGTGAACAACCTTGTCTTATGCCAGATCTTAGTGGAAAAGCTTTTAGTTTTTGCCCATTGAGTACAATGTTGGCTGTAGGTCTCTCATACATGGCCTTTAGTATATTGAGGAATGCTTTCTCTATTCCCACTTTGCTGAGGGTTTTTACTATGAATGGGTGTTGTACCTTATCAAAAGCTTTTTCCACATGTATTGATAAGATCATGTGATTTTTGTCTTTGTTTTTGTTTATGTGATGTATTACATTAACTGATTTGCAAATATTGAACCATCCTTGCATCCCTGGGATCAATCCCACTTGGTCGTGGTGAATGATCTCTTGATTGTATTACTGGATGCAATTTGCCAGTATTTTGTTGAGGAATGTAGTGTCTATGTTCATCAGCGATATAGGCTTTAAGTTTTCTTTCTTTGTTGTATCTTTATCTGGTTTTGGGTTTAGGATGATGGTGGCTTCATAAAAAGTTTGGGAGTCTTCCATCATTTTCGATTTTTTTGAATAGTCTGTGAAGAATAGGGGTTAGCTCTTCCTTAAATGTTTTGTAGAATCATCCTGTGAAACCATCTGGTCCAGGGCTTTTGTGTGTCTGGAGATTGTTGATTATTGCTTCAGTTTCATTTGCTGTTATTGGTCTATTCAGGCTTTGTGCTTCTTCTTCACTGAGTTTTTGAAAATTATATTTTTGTAGAAATTTGTCCATTTCACCTAAGTTTTCAACTTTCTTGGCATACACTTCTTCATAATAATTTCTTACCATTCCTTGTATTTCCGTGGTGTCAGTTGTAATCTCTCCTTTTTCATTTCTGATTTTGTTTATTTGAGTCCTCTCTCTTCTTTTGTTGATGAGCCTGCTTAAAGGCTTTTCGATTTTTTTTGTCTTGTCAAAAAAACAGCTCCTAGACTCATTGATCTTTAGAATTGTGCTTTTCGTCTGTATGTCATTTAATTCTGCTGTGATGTTGGTTATTTTCTTCCTTCTACTTGCTCCGGGCTGTCTTTGTAGTTGTTCCTCGAGTCTTGCAGGTGTAGGGTTAGGTTGTTTATTTGAAATGTTTCTATCTTTCTTAGGTACACCTGTATTGCTATGAACTTCTCTCTCAGGATTGTCTTTGCTGTGTCCTATAAATTTTGAGATGTTTTCAGTTCATTTTCATTTGTTTCCAAAAATTTTTTGATTTCTTCCCCAATTTCATTTTTGATCTATTCATTGTTTAACAGCATGCCATTCAATCTTTATGATTTTGTGTGTTTGGGTCTTTTTTTCCCTTGGGGCTGGTTTCTAGTTTCAGTGCTTTGTGGTCAGAATAAATGCTTGGTATGATTTAAATTTTCTTGAATTTGTTGGGGTTTGGTTTTTGTCCTATCATGGTCTATCTTTGAAAATGTTCCATGTGCATTTGAAAAGAATGTGTATTTAGGGTCTTTGGGATGAAGGGCTCTGTATATATCAATTAAGTCCGTTTCATCAGCATTGTTCAATGTCACAGTATCTTTGTTGATATTTTGTTTGGAAGATCTGTCCATTTTTGACAGTGTTGTGTTAAAATCCCCAATTATAATTTTGTTGCTGTCAATATCTTTCTTGAAGTCCTCTAAGATTTTTTTATATATTTGAGTGCTCCTATATTGGTTGCATATATATTTACAATGTTTATGTCTTGGTGGATTCTTCCCTTGAGTATTATGAAGTGACTTTCTGTGTCTCTCTTTATGGCCCCTTTTTTTTTGTTTGTTTATTTGTTTGAAGACTATGTTCTCTGATACTAGTATTGCTACCCTGGTGCCAGGGTCCAGCGTAGGCAGTGTGCAGTGTCCCTGAAGGATGGATGGCACAGGCGATGAATGATGAGTCAGACACCTGATTGGATGCTGGAGAACAGCCAGCCTCTTTGGGTCTGAATGAACTCTCAGAGTTTGATTTAGGCTTTATTTTTATAGAGATTTTTACAAAACATTAAAGGAACATGTGCATGGCGTGATCAGTTAATCAGAAAAAAACCATACACAGGTAACCAGGAAAAGTACAAGAATTTCCATAGTTTCAGTATGTTAAACAAGTTTTTTGACCAGGAGGGCTGTTAATCAGACAATTTGAGATAGCTCTATGTACAGACTTTAAATGTCTTATTGTTTATTAAAGTTCTTAGAATTTGACATGGGATAAAAAGGTACGCTAGACCTAGCCAAGGTTAGGAAATTCATTATAAGGCCTTTGTGATGTCTAACTTAGCTGTCTATCTTTCTGTCTAAAATGTTTCTTTATGTAATATGGACTCTAACTCCTTGGTAATTGTTTCTATGTGCTTAGTTTTTAGTAGCTAACCAGCTTCTCCTGTTTCTTTGCCTGTCTACTTCTAATTAATATATATTCCTGTCCAAGGTAGAGGAGGGGCTGTTATTCCACCAACTTTTAGATATTCAGGGGCTACTTCATTAGAGAGGAACTTTGTTCTCTGGCCAAGAAATCATTTTGTACAACTCCATTAGAATTGTGCAGATCATTGGACCTGAAATGCAGGTGTCTAAAAATTCCACCACCTATTAATCTCAACAATAAACATGCAAGGGAGAGATAGACAGGAAATCCAGCCACAATTGCCTCTGCTCTTTGCAGCTGCTCTTTGCATCTGTCCCAACTGTGTCAAGGGATGGCTGTTGGTTGGTTCCTGACATCCCTGGCATTTTTTCCCTGTCCATTTGCTTGGAAAATTTGTTTTTAGCCCTTCACTTTTAGTCTGTGTAGGTCTTTTGTCCTGAGGTGGGTCTCTTGTAGGCAGCATATGTGCGGTCATACTTTCTTATTCATTCACGTATTCTGTGTCTTTCGATTGGAACATTTAGTCCATTTATGTTAAAGGTTATTACTGATAGGTACTTATTCATTGCCATTTTTGTACCTGGGTTCCTCTGTGTCTCTCTCTTTTCCTTCCTTCCCTTAAAGCAGTCCTTTTAGCATCTCTTGCAGAGCTGGTTTGGTGGAGGCGTATTCTTTTAGGCTTCTTTTGTCTTGGAAGCTCTTTATTTGGCCATCTATCTTGATTGAGAGCCTTGCTGGGTAAAGTAACCTTGGTTGTAAGCCTCCGGTTCTCATTACTTGGAGTGTTTCTTGCCTTTCTCTTCTTGCTTGGAGTGTTTCCATTGAGAAGTCAGTAGCTAACCTTGTTGGGGCTCCCTTTTATGTTACTTCTTTTTTTCTCCCTTGCTGCCTTTAAGATTCTCTCTTTTTCTTGGAATTTTGCCATTTTAATGATGATGTGTCTTGAAGTGGGCCTCTTTGGGTTCCTCTCGATTGGGACTGTGTTTCCTGAATTTGTGCGACTTTTTCTCTTATCAAATTAGGAAAGTTTTCCATCATTACTTTTTCAAATAGGTTTTCTATCTGTAGCTCTTCTTCTTTTCCTTCTGGTATCCCTATTATTCGGATATTAGTACATTTCATATTGTCTTGCATTTCTCTTAATCCCTCGTCTTTCGAGCCTCTTTTCCTTTTCTTGCTCTTTCTGGGTGCTTTTCTCTACTTTGTCCTCTAACTTGCTGAACCTATCTTCTGCTTCATCAATCCTGCTTTTGATTTCTTCTACTGTGTTCTCCAGTTAAGATATTATATATTCTTCATTTTTCTCTTGGCCCTTGTCGATAGTTTCTGTTTTCTTTTTCATGTTGATACAGTTTGCCATGGGTTCATTGTAGTTCCCCTGTAGTTTCTGGTAGCTCATTGTGAGCTCTTTGAACTTCCTGATAAGCAGGGCTTCGAATTCAATATCTGATAGCTGCCTTGCCTCTATTTCATTTAGCATGCTTTCTGAGGCTTCCTCCTTTCCTCTCATTTGGGGATTGTTTCTTTTTCTTCCCATTGTTTGTAAGACTTTTCTTGTTAGCTTCAGCTTCTTAAATTGATATGTTTTGGCTTCCTGAGTTTATGTTGTGAATTTCTTTAGTATGATACCTGTGAGATTCAGTGGTGTAGTGTCCTTGATCTCCCCAGCTCACTGGTCTTGAGCTGTCCTTTACGTTGGCTCTGAGTTTGTTTTTGGGTTTTGGTTGTTTTGGGGTCCTTCTTTTGCTGGTGAGCTGGGTCCCACCAGCTGGTGAACTGATGGTCCCTCTGTCCTCCACCCTTTTTAATTTGTTGTGCTGGTGAGGGCGGGTTGTGGTGAAGCTAGCTCTTCTGTGTGTACTGGGTTTTGAAGATTCTCTTTTGCTCTTATTCAGTTGCTTGTACTGGGTAGTTTCTCCACTAGTTGTATTTTCAGATAGGTCTTGGATTGAAGTTTGTGTGGTTTCTACTCCCTCCTTCACCTTCTTCTTCTGTTATCTGTTGGTAGTTCCTTTTTTGTTGGGTTTCCTCTTCCAGTGGGTATCCTGGTGGTCACCGCTTCCACCTACTCTTTTGTGTGTGTGTGATCAGTTGGAGGTGAACGCAAACTGGTTTATGACAGCCGGAGGGTATTCTATGATATTTACAGTAGAAGTCAGTAGAGAAGAGATAGGAGATCCTTTGGGTATGTATAGTGATAAGTGTAATCTTCAACCCAGCTAGTCACTTTTTTGAAAGGATTGAAAGAAGATAAGGCTCTTGTTGGGGAGGGAGGGTTTGTGATTTGGATCTAGAAAGCACTGAGGTTGTAGGAGTTCAGATTCTGAGGTAAGGTGAGAATAAAGGATGGTAAATAGGTGTAGTGTGAGAGAGAATAGAGTTAACCACTACAGTATTACAGTTCTGGAAACAATGAAGTTGGCTGAGATTTGGGAGGGGTATTGTGTAGTATTTACAGTAGTATGGAATAGCTATTATTTACAGTAATATTAAAGCAACAATCATATGACAGAATTTATGAGATACCAAGAATAGGGAGTTGGACCTTCAATAGTGTGCTAAGGGAAGTAAAGGACAGTAAATTAGCAATAGACTATGAATAAGGGGACAGGAGAAACCTGTCAAGTGATACAATATATCCAGCCAAGGCTCAGAAGACTATACAGAAAGAGCAGGAATACAAATACAGTATTAAAATAAAAGATGTAAGAATAATGAAAAAGTAATGAAAAATAACAATAATATAAATATGTAGTAATGTAGTTTCTCTGCTATAGCAAAGTGAAATTTGCTACTCTCTTTCTCTGCTGTTGGGATGCCCCCTCTTTGGATCCAACTCTGGTCTTTTTGCTGTTCCAAGTTTTTTGTCTCCCTTGTGGGGCGAAGAAAAAAACAAAACCCCAAAAAAGTAGCAGAAGTGTGGGAAAAGCAGTAAGTTTGGAAAGAAAGTAAGAAGGAGTAAAACAAGAAAGAAGGAAAGAAGAAGAAAGTACTGAAAGATAAAACAATAATAAAGGTAAAAAAGTGAAAGGTTACTTTAAAAAAAAAAGCAAAGAAAACAAACCACCTCTTGTTGGTTTCCAGTCGGTCAAACTTTTTTCTGTTCTCACTGGGTGCAACAGGCTGAGGGGCAATTGGTGTGGCCTGTCTCCCTTCTGGGTATACTCAGTGAGTCTCAGGAGCACTCTCCCAAGATCCAGACCAGCACTTCTCCCCAGCACCCCACCGAGGGAATCCAGTTCCTTTTTTAGGGCACTTTTTTTTTCTGGGAGTCACCACTAGGGGCCGGGGTGTGGGTGTAGGCCTCTGCCAGGCTTCCCTGGTCCCTCAGGCTTGGGGGGGAACCTTTCCCAGTGCTACGGTGAAAGCAAGGACGACTCTCAATTGTCCCAAGCCTGGGACCACAGACTCCACAGGTGATCCAAGGCCCCCTTGTTTGCTTCCTTGTGTCCATTCCTCTCTCTGACATTTCAAGCAAACAGGTCTCTCCCGGTATGTTTGAAACTGGTCCTGTCCGGGCAGGGAGGGAGCTGATGACCCTGCTCTTTCCCAAGGAACTTGCTGCCGCCCCTCGGCTCCCAGAGAGTCCACGGCAGACCCGCCCCTGGCCCTTGGCTCCCGGTGCTGCAGAGGGCAGCCTTGGCCTGCGCGGCCTCTGCCCTCGTCCCTCGGACCTTATTGACCTGCAGCCATCTCCTCACCGTCTGGTCTTTCAGAGTCCACTACAATTTCTGGACTTCTATTTTCCAATATGCTGGGGCACTGTTGGCTATTTGCTGTGTTCCTCCGCAGATCGGCCAGATTTTTCTCCCATGTTTGGGGGAAAGCGGAATCTTCTTAATGGCCATCTTCCCCATTAGTCATGTCAATGTTGATTTACATGTGTTGATTATTTCTTCTCATTCCAGTTGAGATTTTACCCCCTGCTGTTTGTATGAAGAGTGATTTTAGGTAGTATCCTGGATGTTTTGGGCACTATGGGACTGAGTTACGTTCAGTCTATTTTGTCTCAGGGAGTCACAAAGTCTTGGCCTACATTTGTAGGTTGTGGTTATAATGACAATTTGGTATCCAGAACCTTTGTGGTATTGTTCTGGTCAACTTAACGTGTGTGTAATCCAGAGGCCTAACTGAAAACAATATAGGTAGTTGAGTTTATAAACCTTTTTCTCTTTTAACTTTGGTCATTTTTTCAAATGTGATTCATTATGGCTATATTCTAGGATTTTATTTCAAGAAAACTCAAAAAGGCTGGGAGAACTACATTTAAGAGCTAGAACTATAAAGTGTTTAGAAAAAAATACAAGGATAATTCTTTAAAACCTTGGATTTAACAATTATTTCTTAGATATGACACCAAAAGCACAAGCATCAAAAGAAAAATGTGAATAAATTGAATTTACAAAAATTAAAAAGTTTTGTGTATCTAAGTATGTGATGCAGAAAATGAAAAGAGAACCTACAAAATGGAAGACAGTATTTCCAAGTCTTACACTGATAAGAATCTAGCATCCAGACTATGAAAAGAACTCCTAGAACTCAGTAACAAAGAGATTATTAACCCAGTTTTTAAAGTGGGCAAAGGACTTGATTGGACATGCTTTCATAGATATACAAATGGCCAAAAGCATATAAAAATGCTCAATATCATTAGTTATTATGGAATTGCAAGTGAAAACCTAAATGAAGTACCACTTCATGCCCACTGGGGTGGTTTTGATCAAAAGAGTAGAAAATAACAAATGTTTGTGAAAATATGTAGAATTGAAACCCTCATGCATTGATGGTGGGAATGTAAAATAGGTATAGCTGCTGTAGAAAGGAGTTAAAAAGTTCAGCAGAATTTTCATATGGTTTATCAATATTACTTCTATGATATGCCTTAAAGAATTGAAAGCAGATACTGAAGTAGATACCTGTATATCAGTATTTATGGGAGAATTATTCATAGTACCAAAAAGTGCTATGTCCAACAACTGTCCAAATGTCCAACAGCTGATAAGCAAATTGTGATATGCCATGTAAATGAAATACTATTTACCCATATAAAGGAAATAAGGCATGGGTATGATGGCACAGCATGGGCGAACTTTGGAAACATTGTGCTGAGCAAAAGAAGCCAGATACAGAAGGTCATACGTTGTTCAGTTCCATTTATGTGAAATATACAGAATAGATACCTTTGATTTCTTTTTTTTTGTTTTCTTTTTATTTTAGAGAGGGGAAGGGAGGGAGAAAGTGAGGGAGATGAACATTGATATGAGAAGGAAATACTGATTGGTTGCCTCTTGTATGCACCCTGACTAGGGACCAAAACCCACAACCTAGGTATGTGCCCTAATTGGGAATTGAACTGGCGACCTTTTGCTTTGCAGGATGATGCCCAGCCAACCGAGCCACACCAGTCAGTGCAGAATAGGTAAATTTTACTTACAGCAGTGGTTGCCAGGGCCTGGAGGAAGGGGAAGAGATACTGTTTAATAGATATGGTGTTCTTTCGGTATAATAAAATGTTTTGGAACTAGCTAGACATGATGTTTGTACAGTACCATGAATGTACTAAATGCCACTGAACTCCACACTTTAAAACAGTTAATTTTATATGTGTGAATTTTACCTCAATAAAAAGAAATGGAAAGAAAACTCAGAGAATTCCCTAGCCAGGCTACTGCCTTCTTTGTACCTTTCAAAAATTTTTTTTCTTTAGTGGTTTTTTTTTTTTTTTAACGCTTCACTTGGGTAGAGTATAGGGAGAAATGGGTCTATTCTGTCTTATCTCTAGAAATTAAAATTATCTTAGTAGATTTTTAAACAGGTTACTGCTTGATCTCCATCAATTTAATGAGAATGGGAGGGAGTTGGGGTTGGTAAGTTGCATCAACATAAAAAATATGCACAGGTTATTTGAATAGGAGCCACCATTGTAAAGCACTGTTTGAAGCACATACCCTGTGTTTTTTGCATAAGACACCTAGGTTTTAGAGTAGGGAAAAAAATTTTGAAGCAAAAAATGTAAAATATTTAACATAAATATTTCACCAATGTAAATGTAAACAGAACTCAACAGCCACATTAACAACCATTATTCCTCCCAAGGGGGGGGGTGTCTTCTAGTCCGAAAAATACAGTACTTCCTGCCATTGATGAGTTCTGCAACTCAGTCTGGTTAATAAGACATAAAGTGAAGCTCTTTGTAAGGTAACCTTACAAGGAAGGTTGTTGTTTTAAACATTGTCATGTATGGCTATGAATTTTGAAATTGCCATGATCATCTTGCTTGCAGCCTGCAAATGCAGTCAACACCAGGAATGCAGATAAGAGAGATGGAAAAAAACCATTGTATTAGATTACATCTCTCCTCTGTTGAATTAGCCAGTTCTGGATTCTGTAGTACCTCTGTACTTTCCAATATATGAAAACACAATATATGTCCATATTGTTTCAGCTCTTGAGTTTTGATTCTAACTTGTATTTGGAAGCTATCAAACTGCTATAGCTAATGACAGGAAAAATTGGTGGCAAAATATGCCACTGCTTACATGTTTTTCTAATACTTATATAAATAATACTTCAGTGAACATATTGACATGTATAGCTTTTCCCCCCAATATTGGGTTTTATTTTTCATGCAGGTTAGGATACTGGAAGTGGTCAATACTGTTATTGCTCTTGTTTATTATTTTTAAATTGCTTTCCTAATGATTATGTATATCTATAATATTAGCAGCAATAAGTGTTTACCTTAATTCTTTGAGTTTTATTTTTTGGATGGTTATCATTATAGTTTTCCACCTTGATTTCTTTTATTACTGAACATGTTTATCATTTCTTCATGCTTTTACTTACTAGTTAAATTTTTAAGGGAATTATCTAGTTGGGCCCTTCCACCACAACTTACTAAGTGTGGGACTTAGGGAATTTACTGTTACTCTTACTAAAACAGCAGGATAATAAATAATGTGTACACAATAGAATTGGTATGAGGTTAAAATTTTTCTAAAGTTCTCTGGGTACTTTTATAACTAAAATATTTGTCAGTTTATCAGTTTGCTACAAATAATGTTCACCATTTTTTTTTAAAGATTTTATTTATTTGTCTTTAGAGGGGAAGGGCAAGAGAGAGGGAGAGAAACATCAATGTATGGTTGCCTTTTGTGTGTCCCCTGCTGGGAACTGGCCTGCAGGGAACTGGCCAGTTGGGGCCCTAGGCATGTGCCCTAACTGGGAATCGAACTGTGAGCCTTTGATTCGCAGGCCTGCGCTCAATCCACTGAGCTACACCAGCCAGGGGTAATGTTCACCATTTTTATTTCTTTTTTTGTGGCATTATTTACTTTAGACATACAAGTTCAAATTGAAGACAAATGATATGAATATATATGTTTTAATGTGGCAACAATATAAAATTACAAAAATACCATACTATCCTGAAAACAGAAGGCATTTTCAGTTGCAGGTTTTCCATATATCTTCATATTTTTTATGTAGTCTTTGAATCAGTTTGAGTAAAAGTAAGTCAGACAGTTTTTTTAAATAGTGTGTAACATATCTTCACTCTCAATAGTCATGGGATGGAAACAGCTGCCAATATAATACAAGAGAAGAAAAATCCAAGAGTTTAAAAATCTGAAAGTGTATGTAGCCTATCAGTGTTGATTTCCTTTTATTTTTCCTCTAGAAACATCATCAGGGACAAGTTCTGTTGGATATAGTCTTCAAACATCTTGATTTGACTGAGCGTGACTATTTTGGTTTACAGTTGGCTGATGATTCCACAGATAACCCAGTAAGTTTAAGCTGTTACTTTTCATTTTTATTTTAGGTTTTCCCTTTGTTCATAATATGAAGTTCTTTGTGATTTATAATGTTCACTGTTGTAGTGAGTTTTTAAAAAATTGACAATTGTGGCATGATGAAAGGTGACTTAACTTCCACTGGAAAAAAGAATATATAGATGATGTATTATAGAATTGTACATTTGAAATTTGTATAAATTTATTAACCAGGATCACCCCAATAAAGTTAATTTTTTAAAACTCAAAAACAAGAAAGACAAAAAAATTTTGAATGATCAGAGATTATTCTTTGCCTTTGTTTCTCGTTCTCTTAATGTTTTAATATGTTTCTTCCCTAAGTTTTCTTATATTTATAAGTCAGTCAGACTAGTTCCATTTTCTTTATTTATGTGTCTGAGACAACTAAGAAGTATATCTAATTATGCTTGTTAACTCAGAGAAAATTGGCATAGATTAAAATACAAAATTAATACTAAAATATTGATGTAAAATATTTAAAAATATTACTTGATCTTGAGTCTTATAGATGTTAGCCTGCATTAATAAGATATTTTGTGGAATTCATGAGCTGTTTGTGTGAATTTTACGAATAGGGAGATTCAGTGGAGACACAAATGCAATAGATTATATTTCAGAACTCTGCAGTTCTTGGGCATTATTGAGTTTTTCATATTGTTACGAATTCCTCACTAATTGTAGTAGTGATTCTTTTTATTGGAAAGATCACATCATAGAAATTGAAGTTAGCATGTGATAAATAATAGAAATGTTGCATTCTTTGTAAATTTATATGGTTATACAGTGAGATCTTTTACAAAGAATATGATGGCCTTTTGACTAGTACGGGAGAATGGCTGTTTTGAAGGAATAATTTTTCATAGTTTAAAAAAACTGGGAGGCTAAAAAAATGGTTCTCTGGATCAGTACTTTATACATCCATTTTTGTTTTTTAATTTACATTTATTGATTTTAGATAAAGGGGTGGGGAAGAGAAACATTGATTTGTTGTTCCACTTATTTATTCCTTCACTGGTTGATTCTTGTATATGCCCTGACCAGGGATTGAACCTGCAACCTTGGTGTGTTGGGACAACACTCTAACCAACTAAGCTACCTGGCCAGGGCTGAGAAACCAGTTTATAAGACTATATTGATGGAACGGGTATAGAAAATACAAATAACTCTTATGACTAGGGTCTTCCTCTCTTGCCCCCCCTTCCTCCCTCCCTCTCTTTCCTGTTTCTCTCTTGCTCTCTCAGTCAGGATCCTAGCTCTAGGAAATAAATATGAAATGTTGAATATTATTTATTCTTGGCATAATTTACTGACTTTTTTATTGAAAACCATGAGGATGAGGTGGATAAAACAAAGCAAGGGGCCAGTTAGTCTCAATGGAAACAAACCCATTTGTACTGAACTAAAATATAAACAAACCTTCCTCAAACATTAAAGTCTTTACCAGATGACTTAAGCTTCTCAAAGGGCCTAGAGAAATAGTTTTATTTCTCAATAAGTAAACACATGGGAAAGTAGAAGTGAGAACAAATGTCCGTAGTGAAACTTTTTCCAGAAAGATAAATTGTAAGCCAGGCAAACATCTGAAAGGTGACTGCTAGACCTCAGTATAAGCAGATTTGGGGTAAAAATTGATAATCCTTAAATTATCTTGCTGACACTGATAGGTCAGACTGTTTATTATATAATCCTATCTTTAGATTGCTTGGAGAAGTGACAAGACAATAAATGAAATAGAGACCAGCTACTTACTACCATATTCACTACCATGAGTATGAAACACCATCATTCCTGAGGAAGTATTCTGGAAGGACTGGGATCGCTCACATGTATTATAAGAGATAAAAATTATATCACATAAATTTGTATGCAAGAAGACATTTCTCTTCTAAAACAATTACAGCAGGATAAATGTGGGGAAGCAGAGGTATTTTGAGCTGGATTGATCTTTTTGCTCTCCCCTGCTTGTTGTTCTTTTCTATCTTGAGCATTCCTTCCCAAATAAGATAGATTCCCAGGTCCAAGGATCCAATTGCTAATGATCCAGAATAATTCTTCCCCCAAATAATAGAATTTTAAAGACTCAAAGCCTTAGAGATTATCTTGTCTAACATGTTTATTTTTCATGGAATGTTATCTTAATCCAAGGGGATAAAACATCCAAGCATTAATGAAACTAGATGTGGGTCTCTTACCTCCCCACACGAGTTTTTCCATAGCACTACAATTACAGTATTTAAATATTCAGAAGAATCTATGAAACACCAAAATATGTTCAAGCAAGGACCTTTACACATGTAAGTATTGTCTCATTTCTGGTTGTCAGCATGAAACATATCAAGACTTCTAGGATAAATAATGGACTGAGGGAAATGGAAGTAATTTTTAAAAAGAGCAAGGAGTAAAGGGGTAACTTTTATGAAACATCTACTGTGGATTTATAAGCCAAATTCTCTCAATAATTTTATGAACGTATCATTGAAATTCTTTTGAAGATGAAAAACTGAGACTTACAGACTTGTTAAATGGCACAGATAATTAAGTAGCTGAGAAAGGATTCAAACTCACATCTATCTGACTCAAAATCCTATATGCTCCCTACTGCAAAATGTTGCTTCCAATAGGTGATAATATAGTTGTGCAGGTCTGATAAAAATGAATGTATTGAGGAGAGGAGCTGACCATGCAATAAAATTACCAGCAGTGATCAAAAAGAATTTGGTAATGTTCTGAAAGAATTCTCGTTAATCCTTAGTTCAGAGTTTTTTCATCTTAAAGCTTATGTGTATTATACATATATGTATATAATGTGTATGTTTCATGTGTATATTATACATACTTTTAGAGTATCAGAATTAATATTGCCTTAGAAATAAACATACATTAAAATTAACTTATAATTGATAAACTGAAAGAACCTAGGATGTTATTAAGGTCTCATACATAGGAGATATAGATTCATAGTTGACTATTTTTTTCTTTAGATCCTTCCTCGGTAATGAGTTCCACTGTAAAAAACAAAATTACTTAAAAGCAAAGCTTTGACTTTTTTGAAAATTCTCTTGCTTTCATTTAAAATCTGTCTATCACAGCTTTAGCTTTTTACCATAATGCCTTGTATAATAACAGTACTTAGTAAATGTTTATTGAGTGAGCAAAATAATGAGTAATGTGGTTATAATTTATTATGCACAATTTCTTCAGTTTTTAAGCACATAAAAGTAGCTGTTTCTTTTTTCTTTTTTTAAATTTTATTTATCTTCAGAAGGGAAGGGAAGGAGAGAGGAAGAGAAATATCAATGTATGGTTGCTTCTCGTGTGTTCCCTGCTGGGAACTGGCCCCTGCTAGGAACTGGCCTACAACCCAGGCATGTGCCCTGACTGGGAATCCAACCACGATCTTTTGGTCCACAGGCCCGTGCTCAATCCACTGAGCTACACCAGCCAGGGCTTGTTTCTTTTTTTTTTTTTTTTTAAGATTTTATTTCTTTATTTTCAGAGAAAGGAGAAGGAAAGGAGAAAAAATGGGAGAGAAACATCAGTATGGGATTGCCTCTTACGTGCCCCCTACTGGGGACCTGGCCTGCAACCCAGGCATGTGCTCTGACTGGGGAGTTGAACCAGTGACCCTTTTGTTCACAGGCCAGCACTCAATGCACTGAGCCACACCAGCCAGGGCTAAAAGTGGCTGTTTGTCAGTGGCCTTTATCAACATGATATTTATTAGAGCCTTGAGATTATATGAGAGTATTATTCCTGTGCATTTACTTTTTCTTCCCCCAAAGTGAATTACAGTGCCTTTCAGTAGGATAAAGAGTAAGTTATAATTACTACTGACAAGTTTTTCTGCAGTTTCATTCTGATTGTTTTTGTTGGGGTCATGATGATTTACTACTGTTTCTATATCCTGTAATTCTTGTTGCTTTAAAACTTGAATTTACAATATAATCACCTGAAGGCTTCTTAAAATGCAGATTTCTGGGCCTCTCTGCCTGGAGTTTCTGATTCAGAAAATCTGGTGGGGAACTCAATAATATGCAACAAGCAAATCTCTTTAAAATGATAATGCTGCTAGTCAAGGAACCACATTTTGAAAATCACTGCTTTAACCCAATAGGCTAATTAATGATTAAGACTACTGAAGTAAGAAACAATTTATATAGAACAGCTTGGTTCATCCTTTGAAGATTCCTTTGTACATGACTCTAAGTTCTTGAATTATTTCATCAGGTTTGAGGAAATACAGGAAAAGTCATATAGAGGATGATCGTTTTTCAACAAGTCATGTTTTAATACAACATGGTTGCTAAAATACTTGCTTTTATTTCACATGCCAGTATTTCTTTCATATTCCTTTCATTTATTTCTACTGTAAAACCTTAACTGGGGCTCTTATTACCTATTAGTATAAACCTCTTTGGTTGCTTGCCAAATGTTACATTTTTTACTTTTGGTCTTTTTTAACCTTGTTCTATTTTAGGGGGGAATGACACAGGGATCTGGGGTATAGAGATGTCTTTCAGAGAGAATGGGCAAATGTATAGAATCCCAGAGTGAAAGGAGAGGAATGTTGCATTTGAGGAACTGAAAATATTTTTTCATATTGATGGAATATAGAGCAAGGAGAGAAAATGGATTAAAGATAAGGTTTGAGTAGTATATCAGAACATGAAGTGCCTTTTAATCTATGATAAGATTATAGTCACCTAGGGATTTATTTACATAGATAACATTAGACTTGTATGTATTTTAGACCCCACTCTGGTTACAGTGTAGGCAGTTACAAATAGAGTTACAAACTAGAGATAGTTGCAGTAATGAAGTTACTAGTGTTACCAGAACACAAGCCAACAAGGGTGGTGAATTTGTTGCCTGCCACTTACAGAGAAACCCGAAGTCTGAGGCAGCCGGTTTTCACAGAGAAGTAGGATTCATTCATTAGGGCAGCTAAATGAGGAGACCAGAGACAAAGTTCAAATTAGCCTTTCCCAATAAAGACTCGGGATCATTTTTAAGAGTGAGGTTGTGCATATTTATGAATTCTAAATCAAAGGGTGTGAATTAGAACTAACTGGATAAGCTATCTAAGGTTAGGAATGTGAAAGGGGCCACAGAGAACAAAGAAATCACAATCTAGCAGTTTGTTTTATCCTTCCTATATGTGACCAGATTTGGCTGCAGCAGATCTTTTTTTTTTTTTTTTTAATTTTAATTTATTTATCTTTAGAGGGGAAGGGAAGGAGAGAGGGGGAGAAACATCAATGTATGGTTGCCTCCTGTGTGACCCTGCTGGGAAGTGGCCTGCAACCCAGGCATTTGCCCTGACTGGGAATTGAACCTCAATACTCTGGTTCGCAGGCCCGCACTCAGTCCACTGAGATACACCAGCCAGGGCCCAGATCTTTCTTAGTGATAGGTCCCTCACTTCTTAGCCGGCTCTCTGTGTTAAAAGTAGCACCTCTTCTACTTGAATTCTATGAATTGTGGTTCTGCTGTGCTCTTGAGGCTGTCAGCTTGGGGTTAGTTAGCAGCTACCTGGGCCTGCTCATGCCTCTGGGGCCAGTCTCATCCAGCTCGATCTGGTGGTCTCTGGACAGTTTTGAGGAGACCTACTGTTTTCTCCTAAATAATACTTAAAACTAGAAAAAAAAAAGAAAGAGAGACCATTAAGTTCTAGTTTCAGAAATGTTTCAGGTCCTGGTTTTACTAGGAAAGATGATGGGCTAGGAAATGAAGAAAAGTGGGTGTTAGCGATATATAGGAGATAAAGTTAACAGAACTTGCTGGTTTTATTAAGGTAGAGTAATTTCACAAGAGAAAGAGAAATTGGTTAATGTCTCAGATTTTGTCTTTGGCAATTAGAAGAATTATTCAAATAGTGTTACTGGAATATAAAAATACCATTTATTTTGTATATTGATTTTGTATTATGCAGTCTTCCTAAACTCACTTATTAATGCTAGTCAATTTTTGTAAATTCCATAGGGGTTACATACATTATCATGTAAACATAAGGTAAATTACATTTGTTTTAAAAGTTTAAACAAACTATTTCTGAGATAAATCCTAGGATAAACAATTGATTCTGTATTAACCTTGAATCCTAAGACCTTATTAAATTCACTTACTACTTCTAATTTTTTTAATTGATTCCATAGGATTATCATTTTAAATCATGTCATATGAGAATAGGGACAGTTTAACTTCTTCCTTTGCAGCCTATATTCTTTTTTTCTTTTTATATTTTCATTCCTTATAGCATAGCCAAGATTACTGTGATGATGATGAATAGAAATGATGGCAGCAGACTACCTAGCCTTGTTCCGTCTTAGGAGGACAGTATTCAGTATTTAAGTCTACTGTTAGCTGTAGGGTCTTTTTATTTATTTTTTTAAATATATACTATTGATTATGTCATCACAGTCCTATTTCCCCCCTTCATTCCCCTCCCCCCTGCACACCTCTCCCCCACCATTCCCCCCTTTAGTTTATGAACACGTGTCTCAAGTTCTTTAGATTCTATATTTCCCCTACTATTCTTGCCCTCCCCCCTATTTTCTACCTACCATCTATGCTATTTATTTTCTGTACCTTCTCTCCCCTTCTCCTTCTCCCACTCTCCTGTTGCTAACCCTCCCTGTGATCTTCATTTCTGTGGTTCTGCTCCTGATCTAGCTGTTCTCTTAATTTGCTTTTGTTTTAGGTGGGGTTGTTAATAACTGTGAGTTTGCTATCCTTTCACTGTTCATATTTTTTGATAATGAACTTCTTGAATTTGACCTTATCTGAGAAGCACTTTATCTGCCCTTCCATTCTAAATGAAAGCTTTGCTGGACAGAGCAATCTTGGATGTAGGTCTTTGGATTTCATGACTTGCAATACTTCTTTCCAGCCCCTTCCTGCCTGTAAGGTCTCTTTTGAGAAGTCAGCTGACAGTCTGATGGGGACTCCTTTGTAGGTGACTGTCCCCTTATCTCTTGCTGCTTCTAGAATTCTCTCCTTCATTTTAATGTTGGTTAATATAATTATGATGTGCCTTGGTGTGTTCCTTCTTGGGTCCAACTTCTTTGGGACTCTCTGAGCTTCCTGGATTTCCTGGAAGTCTATTTCCTTTGCCAGATTGTGGAAATTCTCCTTTATTATTTGTTCAAATAAGTTTTCCATTCGTGGGTGTTCCTCTTCCCCTTCTGGTGCCCCTATAATTCGGATGTTGGAATGTTTTAAGATGTCCTGGAGGTTCCTAAGCCTCTCCTCATTTTTTTGAATTCTTATTTCTTCATCCTTTTCTGTTTGGTCATTTTTTTCCTCTTTCTGGTCCACTCCTTTGATTTGAGTCCCAGTTTCCTTTCCATCACTATTGGTTTCCTGTGCATTTCCCTTCATTTCAATTAGTTTAGCCTTCATATGTTCCTCTAATTTGGGACTATAATCAACCAGTTCTGTGAGCATCCTGATGACCAGTGTTTTGAACTGTGCTTCTGAAAGTTTGGCTATTTCTTCATTGCTTAGATTTATTGGCTCTGGGGCTCTGAGTTGTTCTTGAGCCATGTTTTGATCTGTTTGTGCCTGTTACGTACAAGGAGGTGTTCATCAGGGTGGGGCCACCCAGGTTGCTGGTTTGTGATGCTGTATGTGGGGGCGGGGTCAGAGGGGGACAATGGTGGTCCCTTCTGCCACTTTCCGCCACTGGGGCCTGCACGGTCTGTCTCACAGCTTCGCTCCTTCACCAGTTTATCTGCGCTCGACTGTGTGACTTTGGTCAGCCCTCAATGAGTCCACTGCCTTGCGCCCTCAGTGGGTCCGCCCACTACTTGACACCTGGGATCCACGTACAGCTGCCAGCGTGCCTGGGTTGCCCGCCCCAGTCGGTCTGGTGAATCTTTCCTGCCCGACCCCGCTCTGCTGCTGGCTCTGCCCCTCTTACCGGTTTGGCTGAAGGGTTCGTTCGTTGTTGTCAGACTTCCGTGTAGTTCAATTTTGTGTGGTTTGGTTGCGTTTTTGTTGCTAAAACTTTGTTGTTTTTAAACTTGGTTGTGTGAGAAGGTGCAGTGCTTCCACCTACACCTCCATCTTGGCGGAAGTCCAAATAATAACTTTAAAATAACAGTAATGTCCAGGCCGGTGTGGCTCAGTGGGTTGAGTGCAAGCCTTGGCTGTGGATTATTGTGGTGTTGTTGGTGAGTGATGGAGATGGTGGTGGTGGGGAGGAGAAGGAGGAAGAGGAGGAGGAGAGGAATAATTGTTGTTGATGGGTAACAGTCGCCAGGACTACAGTGACTATGGCGCTTGATTCACAAGGCATCGGTTGCTATAACTCACAAAATAGAGAGAGAGGGAGAGAGAGAGTGAAAGGGAGAGGGAGACACTTGCAAGGGGAGGGGTGGGGGAACTGTAAGGTCTTTTTAAAAAGTCAGTGTAATTAACACATAAGTTACTTAGAATAAAATTCAATACCCATTCATAATTAAAACTCAACAAACTTGGAAAAGCAAAGGACATCTTACTCTGATAAAGGACCTCTCTACACTTACAGGTGCCTCAGGGAAATGTCAAGTAAAAGCACAATGAGAGGCTAGTAAGCGTCTACTAGAATAGTTAAGATTAAATAGTCTTACAATAACAAGAGTTGACAAGTGATTGCTGGTAGGACTTGAATAGGATACAACCACTTTGGAAATAGTTTGGCAGTTTTTTAATAAAATTAAATGTGGATTTTTTATATAGCACCCAGCAACCCCAATTTTTGGTATTTATTAAGACAAATGAAAACATGTTACAAGAAATTTTATACACAAATGATCATAGCAGTTTTCTTTGTAATAGCCCAAACCTTCATTAACCCTAACAATCCACCATTAAGCAAATGAATGAAAAATAATTGTTGTGTTGGATACAAAATTAATATCCAGAAATTGGTGGCATTTTTATACTCCCACAGTGAACTGTCAGAAACAGAAAGTAAGAAAACAGTCCTGTTTAGTATCAGAACAACAACAACAAAACCAGGTACCTAGGAATAAATTTAACCAAGGAGATAAAAGACCCGTACTTGGAAATACTAGAAGATATTGAATAAAGAAATTGAGGAAGATACAAGTAAGTGGAAACATACTCTGTTCATGGATTGGAAGAATTAAAATTGTTAAAATGTCCATACTACCTAAAGTAATCTATAGATTCAGAGTAATAACTATTAAAATACTAAATGGCTTATTTCACAGATCTAGAACAAATATTCCAAAAACTTATGTGGAAACTTTAAAAAAACCCTCATAACCTCAGCAACCATGAGCAAGAAGAACTAAGTTGGAGGTATCAAAATACCTGAAATCAAACTACCTTGCAAAGCCATTGTAATCAAAGTAGGCTGGCACTGGCGTAAGAACAGGCACGTAGATCAGTGAAACAGAACAGACAGCCCATGTCTTTATGGTCAATTAATATTTGACAAAGAAGGTGAGAACATACAATAGGATAAAGACAGTCTCTTTAGTAAATGGTATTGGGAAAATTGGACAAATACATGCAGAAAAATGAAACTAGATCACCAGCTTACGCCACACACAAGAATAAACACAATGGATAAAAGACTTAAAGTCTAAAATCCTAGAGGAAAACATAAGCAGTAAAATTTCAGACATTTCTCAGAGCGATATTTTTGCCAGTATGTTTACTAGGTCAGTGGAAACAAAGGAGAAAATAAATAAATGAGACTATAACAAACCAAAAAGCTTCTTCACTGCAAAAGAAGCCATCACCAAAATGAAGAGATAACCCACTGTGTGGGAGAACTTATATGCCAGTGATACTAAGGGGTTAATCTCCAAAATATGTAAACAACTTGCACAACTCAATGCCAAGAATAAAAACAATCTGTCTAAAAAATGGGCAAAGGATCTGAATAGACATTTCTCCAAAGAGGATGTACAGATGGGAAAAGATGTGGAAAAATGCTCAACATCACTAACCATCAGAGAGATACAAATTTAAACAAGGAGGTATCACCTCATACATACCAGAATGGCTACCATCAGAAAATCAACAAACAAGTGTTGGAGAGGATGTGGAGAAAAGTGTACCCTGGTGCACTGCTGGTGGGAATGCAGACTGGCACAGTCACTGTGGAAAACAGTATGCAGTTTCCTCAAAAATTAAAAATGGAACTGCATTTTGACCCCATGATCTTGCTTCTTGGGATGTAGTCTAAGAATCCTGAAATACCGATTCAGAAGAATACAATACATACACCCTTATGTTCATGGCAGCTTTATTTACAATAGCCAAGATCTGGAAACAGCCCAAGTGCCCAGAAGTAGATGAGTGAATAAAAAATCTTTGGTACGTTTACACAACAATACTATGCATCTGTGAAAAAGAAGGAACTCTTACTTTTTGTGAATGCATGGATGGACCTATAGATTATTATGCTAAGCAGGATAGGCCAGTCAGAGAAAGACAAATAACATATATCATTTATATATATGTGGAATCTAATGAACACAATAAACTGATGAACAAAATAGAAACAGAGGCATGGATATGTGGAACAGCTGTGAGAGGGGAGGAGAGTGTGGGGCACTAGATGAAAGTGAAAGGATTAGCCAAAGAATGTGTATGTATAACTCATCAACACAAACAGCGTGGTGATGCATAGAGTGAAGGAGAAACTAGAGCTGGAAGAAAGGATGTATTGTCAGGGGAGGCAGGGAGTACAGGGAGGAATAAGGACATCTGCAAGTGTGTTAACAATAAAAATAAAGGGACAGACAAAAATAATTTTTGTACTTTTATACAGTGGACCCTGTATGCTGTACTATATTATTCCATTTATGTTAAATTGTAGAGCAAACAGAACTGATACATAGTGACAAATCAAAAAGTACGTAGGAGCTCCAGTGGTGCAATTGGTTAGTGCAAGGTGCTTATAAGACAGTGCATAGTGGGACTTCCGCTAAGATGGAGGATAGGTGGAAACACTTTCCCTTCTCCCAACCAAATCTAAAAACAACAAAGTTTTAGCAATAATGAACATAGCCAAGCCACAGAAAATTGAACAATACGGAGTCGGACAATAACAAACTGCTCAGCTAAACCGGTGAGAGGGGTGGAGCCAGCAGCAGAGCAGGTTGGGCAAAAAAGATCCCCGGACCCAGATACGCAGGCAGCCAAGGGCATGGATCCCAAGTGTGGGGTAGTGACAGGTGGACCCAGTGAAGGCACAGGGCGGCTGGCTGACCGCGGTCGCGCACTAGTGCACAGATAAACCAGCGAAGAGGTGAGCATTGAGATGGATCGCACAGGGCACCGGGCTGACTGCAGTCGCACATTTGCGCGCAGATAAACAGGTGGGGGGGGGTGAGTGGTAAGGCAGACCGGGAGGGAGGGAGCAGAGAAGACTGCTATTGCTCGCTCTCTGACCCAGCCCCCACATACAGTATCACAAACCAGTGATGGCCTGGGTGGCCCCGCTCTGGTGAACACCTAAGGCGCCTCTCCTCAAACGTAACAGGTGCATACATATCAAAACATGGCTCAAGAAGAACTCAGAGCCCCAAAGCTGATAAATCTAAGTGAACAAGAAATTGCCAACCTATCACAGGCACAGTTCAAAACACTGGCAATCAGGATGCTCACAGAACTGGTTGATTTTAGCCACAAATTAGAGGAACATATGAAGGCTAAACTAATTGAAATGAAGGGAAATGCACAGGAAACCAATAGTAATGGAAAGGAAACTGGGACTCAAATCAAGGGAGCGGACCAGAAAGAAGGAAAAAATGACCAAACAGAAAAATATGAAGAAAGAAGAATTTAAAAAATGAAGATAGGCTAAGGAACCTCAAGGACATCTTTAAACGCTCCAACATCCGAATTATAGGGGTACCAGAAGGGGAAGAGGAACAGCAACAAGTGGAAAACTTATTTGAACAAATAATAAAGGAGAATTTCCCCAATCTGGCAAAGGAAATAGACTTCCAGGAAATCCAGGAAGCTCATAGAGTCCCAAAGAAGGTGGACCCAAGGAGGAACACACCAAGGCACATCATAATTATATTAGCCAGGATTAAAATGAAGGGAATCAAGGAGGGGAAATAGAACAAATGTAATGGCATAATCAATAAAATAAAAAAGTTTAATTTAAAAAAAGACAGCATAGTGGAGCAGAAAAGCACTCAGTTGCTGCTTTCATGCTTTGGATAAAATTATGAAAGAACTATTTCAGTGATGTTTGTATTCCTTAATGTTACAGTGTATTTGGAAGTTGTACAGAATTTTTTTGAGGTTTTGAATATAACTCATCATTTAAATATTTTTTATCTTTGACTCAGAATAATCAACTCAAATAATATCTTTATCACAAAGTCCTTTTTATTTTCCTGTTAACTTTGTTTCCCCTTAAGATGAAGTCTTCAAAAAAGTATAAAATTTTATTTATAACTACCACTCCAAACATTTTTATTTTGAAATGTTTAAAAAATACAGAACATTATAGAAAATTTAAAAAGAAAACAGTCTATGGCCATACCCACCCGAACCCTCCCAATTTCATCCGATCTCGGAAGCAAAGCAGGGTCGAGCCTGGTTAGTACTTGGATGGAAGAAAACAGCTCAAAACATAGAACATGTGTGCAAGATGGAAAACTAGGAAGGTCCAGGTCCTCATTCTCCCACAGCAAAATCAAAATAACTATAGACTGATCAAAGTAACCATATGGGAGCCGTGGAAACCAGTCAGAGGTTTACAACAACTAAGCAAACAATCATTTTTGTGGTGTTTATAGAGCAACATTCTGTTCCGTCTTTTGGCTGTCTGAAGGACTACTTTTGTTCCTACCCAACTTGGAGATTAGACAGGGAACAACAGCATAGTTTGTATCTCCGAATGGAAACCACAAAAGGCAGTTGCAGGAGCTGCAGCACATGAAAACTGCATAGGTTTTACTGCAGAGACATGAACAAGACACTACAGACACAGGAATACCTCTGAACATCTACAGAGTATCCAAGTAGCTGAGATGATACTCTGGGAACTTAGACATCTAAAAGCAGACAAGGGAAGATAGGGGGTTTAAAAAAGCACACATGTATGTCCAGACAGAACAAATGTAAGAAAAGACCTGAAAAAACCTTTAGCCCTTATGCTGGGCTCATTCTAAGGCTTAATGGCTCACTGGTTAGTGAAGGTCTTTCACACCAGTCTGCAAAGAGTTTGAGATGTGGCTGTTTTATTCAATGTCTAGTTTTCAAAAAACGGTCACTAGAAGTACAAAGGAACGGCAAAGGATTGCCCATTCATAGGAACAAATTACATCTCTAGAAAGAGCTCATGAAGAAACCTATATATCAAAATTACCAGACTGATATTGTAAAACAACTATCTTAAATATATTCAGAGAGCTTGAAAGAAAACATGCATGAAGAAATAAAGGATACCAGGAAAACTATTTACAGACAAAATGAGAATATCAAGAAATATAATAAAGTTCTCCAAAAAGAAATATTGGAGCTGAAAAAGGCAATAACTGAATTGAAAAATTCTCTAGAGCAGTTCAGTAACAGCCTTGAATAAATGGAAAGAATCAGCAGACTTTTAGAAAGGTGATTTGAAATTATTGAGTATGAGGAGCTGAATGAAAAAAGTTAAAAGAGCTCAAGGGACTTACGTGTCAGCAAAGAAGACCAATATATGCATTATGGAGTTCATGCATTATGGAATCCAAGAAGGAGGAGAGGACGAGAAAGAGACAGAGATCATTTCAAGAATCAATGGGCAAAAACCTTCTCAATTTTGAGGAAAACCATGGATGTAAAAATAAAAGAAGCCCACCTACCTGCATAAAGGATAAACACAGAGAAGTACATAATTGAATTGTTGGAAATTAAAGACAGAATCATGAAAGCAGCAAGAGAAAAGTAAATCATACAAAAAGGAGATGCTTAGTAAGATGATCAACAGATTTTTCAGCAGAAACCTTGCAAGGCAAAAGGCAGTCAGATGCTATGTTTAAAATGCTGAAAGAAAAACTCATACAATAATCTATACAGTTAACACTTCTTTTTTTAAAAAACAAAGATTTTATTTGTTTTTTTAGAGAGTGGAAGGGAGGGAGAAATTGAGGGAGAGAAACATCAGTGTGTGGTTGCCTCTCGCATGCCACCTACTGGGGACTTGGCCCGCAACCCACGTGTGTGCCCTGAATGGAATCAAACTCGTGATGCTTTGGTTTAGAGGCTAGAGATCAATCCACTCAGCCATACTAGTCAGGGGAGTCAAAGCTCTTCTTAACCACAGACTTATGGTCTTAAAACATGTCATTTGTCAGTTTCATAATTGCGTGAACATCATAGAGTCTACTTAACACAAACCTTGGCGGTATAACCTACTGTACTATTGTATAACCTAATGGACTATATGGTATAGCCCATAGCTCTTAGGCTACAAGTGTATATAGTATGCTACCATACAAAACAACATGAGATTAAATCAAATTCAATAAAGTGATGCTGTAAACACAAGATATATTATGAGGCTGCTGCTGGTGTAACATGGCATACTGTTTCACAGCAAACTTTTTTTAATAAGTAGAATGAGTATACTCTAAAAATAACAATAAAAGTATAGTATAATAAGTACATGAACCGCTAATGTAGTCATTTATCATCAAGTATTATGTACTGTATATAATTGTAGATGCTATACTTTTTTTTTAAAGATTTTATTTATTTATCTTTAGAGGGGAAGGGGGGAAGGAGAGAGGGAGAGAAACATCAATGTATGGTTGCCTTCTGTGCATCCCCTGCTGAGAACTGGCATGCAGGGAACTGGCCTGCAACCTGGGCATGTGCCCTGACCGGGAATTGAACCGTGATTGTGTGGTTCGCAGGCCCGAGCTCAATCCACTGACCTACACCAGCCAGGGCTGTAGATGCTATACTTTTATGAGTGGCAATATGACAAACACAATTAATGTATTGTGCTATGACATAACGATTATTATGTCGCTAGGTGATAGGAATTTTTCAGCTCCATTATAATCTCTCTCCCCATCTATTTCATGCCAACTAATTATGCTTGTTCTTCCCTGTACCTTCCCCCCCCATTCCCCCCTTTTCCCTCCCCACTGAAATCCCTCCATGTGATGTCCATTTCTCTGATTCTGTTCCTGTTCTGGTTGTTTGCTTAATTTTTGTTTTCATTGTTTTTCTTTTCTTTTAGGTTCATTTGTTGATAGTTATGAGTTTGTTGTCATTTTACTGTTCTTATTTTTTATCTTCCTCTTCTTAGATAAGTCCCTCTAACATTTCATATAATAAGGGCTTGGTGATGATGAACTCCTTGAACTTGGCGTTATTTGGGAAGCACTTTACCTGCCTGCCCTTCCATTCTAAATGACAGCTTTGCTGGATAGAGCAATTTTTGATGTAGGTTCTTGCCTTTCATGACTTGGAATACTTCTTTCCAGCCACTTCTTGCCTGCAAGGTTTGTTTTGAGAAGTCAGCTGATAGCCTTATGGACAGTCCTTTGTAGATAACTATCTCCTTTCCTCTTTCTTCTTTTAGGATTCTCTCTTGATCTTTCATCTTGGGTAACTTAATGATGATGTGCCTTGGTGTGTTCCTCTTAGGGTCCAACTTCTTTGGGACTCTCTGGGCTTCCTGGACTTCCTGGAAGTCTATTTCCTTTGCCAGATTAGGGAAGTTTTCTTTCATTCTTTGTTTAAATAAGTTTTCAATTTCTTACTGCTGTTCTTCTCCTTCTGGCACCCCTACAATTTGGATATTGGAACATTTCAGGTTGTCCCAGAGGTTTGTAAGGCTCTCTTCATTTTTTGAATTCTTGTTTCTTCATTTTGTTCTGATTAGATGTTTATTTTTTTTCCTTTGGTTCAATATGGTTTCTTTGAGTCCTGGTTTCCTTCCTGTCACTGTTGATTCCCTGAATATTTTGCTTTATTTAATTTTGGGTATCTTTAATTTGTTTTTTCATTTTTCGACCAAGCTCAATCAGATCTGTGCATTTTATCAGGGCTTTAACTTCTCCATCAGATAGGTTGACTATCTCCTCATTGCTTAGCTCTCTTTCTGAGGTTTTGCTCTTTTCTTTCATTTGGGCCACATTTCTTTCTCTTGGTGCAGCTGATAAGTTGTAGGTCCATTATAATCTTATTCAGTAGATCGTTGACCAAGTTTTCACTATGCCATTCATGACTGTATACAGCAAAACTGTCTTTTAAAAATGAGTGTGAAATTAGGCATTTTCAGACAAAATCTGAGAGAATTCATTACCTTTACACCTGCTGTACAATAATTGCTAAAGGAATTCCTTCAAGTTGAAATGAAAAGTCGCTGGACAGCAGCTCAAAGCTTTATGAAAACCATATGTGAAGACACTTAAAAAATAGTATTGTAACTTTGCTTTGTAAATTTATTTTTTAAATTTCCCATAGAATTTAAATCACAAATACATAAAGAGTAGTTATAAATTATTGTAGTTTGTATTAAACAGTACACAATATATAATAATATCATTTGTGACATCTATGAATAAAGGAATACAGTTTTTTCCTTCATTGCTTTTAGAGAGAGAGGAAGGGAATGAAAGAGAAACAGTGATGTGGGAGATAAACATCAATTGGTTGCCTCCCATACATGCCCAGACCGGGGAGCTTAAGCACCTGGATGGGTTATAAAGTCCACAACCCTTTGGCTACAGTTTGACATCCCAGGTAACTGAGCCATAATGGCCAGGGCAGGAGTGGAGTTTTCGAATTCAATTAATGTTGTTAGTGTTAGCTTAATATAGGTTGTAATAACTTTAGGAAGTTATATGTAATCCCCATGTTAATCACAAAGAAAATATTTATAAAATATACATAGAAGGAAGTAAAAAGGAAATCAGAACATTACCAAAAACTCAACTACATGCAAAGGAAGGCAGTTATGGAGGAAATAAGGGACAAAATAGCTATAAGACATAAAGAAAAATAAGAAAATGGGAAGTGCTTCCCTCTCAGTAATTACTTTAAATGCAGATGGATTAAATTCCCTAGTCAAAAGAAAGAGATTGGTAGAATGGATTTTTTAAAAAAACCAAGATCTAACTATAGGCTATGTGCAAGAGAATAACTTTACATCTAAAGACACACAAAATTTGAAAAGTGCTTCTCTAGTATGTAGTTTTTAAGGAGCTCTATGCAGTAACAGCCTCCTTAAGTCAGTAAACAGACGAAAGACTAAGTTACTCGGTTTCAAGTAGCTGTCCTATTCTGGTTCCCTGACTCTAATTTTTTTGTTTCCTTTATTTGCATGTGTATATCTATCATTGTTCCATGGACTGCTTCAAAGGTAGAACCATCTTAAGATCCTGTATTTATGTTCTTTAAAAATATTTAAGCATCCTCTTTTTAAAGGTGGATAATTAATGCGTCTGTAGCAAGATTGCAGACTAAGTGCATAATGCTAACAATATTAAACACTATGCACTTAATATTTTAATTTCTTACCAACTTTAATCTTGAAAGCATAGTTTGATATTGTCATCCTGCTTTACAGATGGAAAAATCAAGTGATTTCAAATTTAGTAAATGAGAGAATGGTTGCACAGGCATGCCTAATTCAGTGATGAGGGGTTAGGGCAGATTGTGAAAATGTTCAGGGTGTTTGGGAGGAGGTATACTTGCATAGAAGCAGTCAGGTGGACTGCTATTAACTATTCATGCCCTACCCATGAGCAATGTGGTAGCAATTAGCAGTGTTTACCCCTAATTGTACTATTAAATGTGAGTACTTGAATTACTTGAATTCCTGCAGAGGGGCTGGTGACCTGCAGTAAAATGAAAAAAAAAATCCTTTGCCCAAACTAGTTATCACAGCCTGCTGTCAGCACAGGCTATCTGTCCTTCCCAACTATTGAAACTAGGCTGTATATCTTCCCTTTTCTCCACAGGGAGACAGATACATAAAGGAATCATAAGGAAGCTACAGAGAATTTTAGCTATAAAAATAAGTAGTGAAAACAGACACCAATATTTGAGGAAAGCCAACAAACACATTTTTAAAGAGGTTCACCCAAGTGAGCAAATTTTACACTTACAGAAATAAGAGAGCAATTTCCAAAAATGGAAACAGTGCCAATCTTGGGGTTAATATGGAGATGAAGTGAATTTTTACATATAAAGCACTGAGAATAATGATTGGAACATAGTGCTCAGTAAATTAATTTAGCAAGAAAGTGAACAGGATTCTATAATTTACATTGTTATGATTAGCGAGGATATTGTATCCATTCAAAGGAACCAATAGAAGGAGATTAAAAATGTAATTATTAATTTAAAAAACTCACTGTTTAGGGTAAATAAGAGTAGATGTGGCTCTAGCCGTGTGGCTTGGTTGGTTAGAGTGTTGTCCTTTACACCAAAGATTGCAGGTTCAATTTCTGATGGAGGCACGTACGGGAGGCAGCTGATGTTTATCTCTTCCTCTTCCCTCTTTCTCCCTCTCACCCTCCCTCCTCTCCCTCCCTCTCTGTCTCTCTGTTTCTCTCTCCCTCTCTCTTTCCCTCTTCTTCCTCCCGCCCTTTCTTCCTCTTTCTTCCTCTCTCTAAAATCAATGAACATATCATCGGGTAAGGATTAAAAAAAGAATAGATACTGTTGGAAGACCATGCTTTCAGCATTGATGGATGTAGTAAAAATAATAAAAATCATAGAAAACTTCAATAACAGAAGTAACAAGTTTACTTATTATAAGTAAGTGGAAGTTTATATCTTTCGACCCTTTTTACTCATTTTGCCCATCCCTTACACCTCCGGCAACCACCAGTCTGTTCTCTGTATCTATAAGTTCAGCATTTTGGTTTGTCTTTTGTTTGTTTTTAGATTGTACATTTAAAGAAGATCATAATAGCTTTTGTCTTTCTGTGTCTGACTTATTTCACTTAATGTTGCCCTCTTGGTTCATCCAAGTCATCACAAATGGTAAGGTTTACTTCTACTTTTCAATGGCTGAATAATTTATTTTTAATATATACCAAATTTTCTTTATTCATCCATTGATGAACACTTAGGTTGCTTCCATATCTTGGCTATTGTTAATAATGCTTCAGTGTACATGGAGGTACATACATGTTTTCAAGTGGGTGTTTTTTGTTTCCTTTGGATAAATATCAAAGTGGTTGCTGGAGCATATGGGAATTCTATTTTTAATTTTTTGATGAACCTCCATACTGTTTTTCATAGTGACTACATGAATTTACATTCTCACCAAGAGTGTACAAGGGTTCCCTTTTGTCTATGTTCTCACCAACCTTTGTTATCTCTTGTTTCAGGCCAGTGTTTCCTTATTGATTTTCTATTTGGATAATCTACCTATTGATGAAAGTGGCATATTAAAGTACCCTACTATTGTTGTAATGGTGTCTATTTTTTTCTTTAGGTCCATTAACATTTGCTTTATCTACTTAGGTGCATAAATATGTTACACATTTATATCCTTTTGTTGGATTTATCCTCTGTCATTATATAATGACTTTCTTCATCGCCTATTATAGTCTTTGTCTCAAGATTTACTTTGTCTTATGTAAGTATAGCTACCTAGCTTTGTTTTGGTTTACATTTGCAGGGAATATCTTTTTCACCTCGTCACTTTCAGTCTGTATGTGTCCTACATGTAAAGTGTAAGTCTCGGGTCAATAGCATAAATAGTCTTTTTTTCTTTTTTAATATTAAATTTTATTTAGTTACTTTTCAAGTACATTTTTTTTCATCTATTTCTCCCATCCCACCCCACCCCCCCGCCCTGTCTCCCCCCGCCCTCCCATTCCCCGCCCCCCCCCAGTCCTCATCTCTGTGTCTTTCATACTTGTTCCTCAAACTCCCTCCCCTTTTTCCCCTTAAGTTCCCTTCCCTCTCCCCTCTGGTCGCTGCCCACTTGTTCTCTATTTCAGCGTCTTTGTTTTTATTCTGTTTGCTTGTTTGTTTTATTCTTTAGCTTCCTGTCAAAGGTGAGATCATATGGTATTTGTCCTTCAATGCCTGGCCTATTTCACTCAGCATAATGCTTTCCAGTTCTATCCATGTTGTTGCAAAAGGTAGAGGCTCCTTCTTTCTCTCTGCTGCATAGAATTCCATGGTGTATATGTACCACAATTTTTTGATCCATTCATTTACTGATGGGCACCTAGGTTGCTTCCAACTCTTGGCTATTGTAAATTGTGCTGCTATGAACATTGTGGTGCATACGTTCTTTGAAATTGATGTTTTAGGATTCTTGGGGTATAATCTTAGCAGTGGAATTGCTGGGTCAAAAGGCAGGTAGATTTTTATTTTTCTGAGAAAATTCCATACTGTTTTCCATAATGGTTGTACCAGTCTACAATCCCACCAACAGTGAACTAAGGTCCCCTTTTCCCCACACCCACTCCAACATTTGTTGTTTGTTGCTTTGTCTATTATAGCCATCCTGACTGGTGTAAAGTGGTACCTCATTGTGGTTTTAATTTGCATCTATCTCTCTGATAGCTAACGATATTGAGCATCTCTTCATGTGTCTCTGGATATTCTGTATGTCCTCTTTAGAGAAGTGTCTGTTCAAGTCCTTTTCCCATTTTTTAGTTCTTTTTTTTTTTTTTTTAATTTTATTTGGTTACTTTTCAAGTACATTTTTTTTCTCTTCCCCCCCCCCCCGCCCGGTCTCCCCCTCCCTCCCATTCCCCCCCCCCCAGTCCTCATCTCTGTGTCATTCATACTTGTTCCTCAAAATCCCTCCCCCTTTTTCCCCTTAAGTTCCCTTCCCTCTCCCCTCTGGTCGCTGCCCACTTGTTCTCTATTTCAGCGTCTTTGTTTTTATTCTGTTTGCTTGTTTGTTTTATTCTTTAGCTTCCTGTCAAAGGTGAGATCATATGGTATTTGTCCTTCAATGCCTGGCCTATTTCACTCAGCATAATGCTTTCCAGTTCCATCCATGTTGTTGCAAAAGGTAGTAGCTCCTTCTTTCTCTCTGCTGCATAAAATTCCATTGTGTATATGTACCACAATTTTTGGATCCACTCGTTTACTGATGGGCACCTAGGTTGCTTCCATCTCTTGGCTATTGTAAATTGTGCTGCTATGAACATTGTGGTGCATACGTTCTTTGAAATTGATGTTTTAGGATTCTTGGGGTATAATCCTAGCAGTAGAATTGCTGGGTCAAAAGGCAGGTCAATTTTTATTTTTCTGAGAAAATTCCATACTGTTTTCCATAATGGTTGTACCAGTCTACAATCCCACCAACAGTGAACTAAGGTCCCCTTTTCCCCACACCCTCTCCAACATTTGTTGTTTGTTGCTTTGTCTATTATAGCCATCCTGACTGGTGTAAAGTGGTATCTCATTGTGGTTTTAATTTGCATCTCTCTGATAGCTAATGATATTGAGCACCTCTTCATGTGTCTCTGGATATTCTGTATGTCCTCTTTAGAGAAGTGTCTGTTCAAGTCCTTTTCCCATTTTTTTAATTGGGTTCGATGTCTTCCTAGAGTGGAGTCGTGTAAGTTCTTTGTATATTTTGGAGATTAAACCTTTGTCTGAGGTATCATTGGCAAATAGGTTTTCCCATACAGTTGGTTGTCTTTTTAATTTAATACTGTTTTCTTTAGCCATGCAGAAGCTTTTTATTTTGATAAGATCCCATTTGTTTATTCTTTCCTTTATATTCCTTGCTCTAGGGGACATATCCGTAAAAATGTTGCTGCGTGGAATATCTGAGATTTTCTTGCCAATGTTCTCCTCTAGGACTTTAATGGTGTCATGGCTTATATTTAAGTCTTTTATCCACCTTGAATTTATTTTGGTGTATGGTGTAAGTTGGTGCTCAAGTTTCATTTTTTTGCACGTAGCTGTCCAGTTCTCCCAACACCATTTGCTGAAGAGGCTATCTTTACTCCATTTTATGTTACTGCCCCCTTTGTCGAATATTAATTGACTGTAGAGAGTTGGGTTGATTTCTGGGCTCTCTGTTCTGTTCCATTGGTCTATGTGCCTGTTTTTATGCCAGTACCAGGCTGTTTTGATTAGAGTGGCTTTGTAATACAGTTTGATATCAGGTATTGTGATCCCTCCTACTTTGTTCTTCTTTCTCAAAAGAGCAGCTGCTATTCGGGCTCGTTTATGATTCCATATAAATTTTTGAAGTGTTTGTTCTATGTCTGTGAAATACGCCATTGGTACTTTAATAGGTATTGCATTGAATCTGTATATTGCTTTGGGTAGTATGGACATTTTGATGATGTTAATTCTTCCAATCCATGAACACGGTATATGTTTCCATTTGTTTGTGTCTTCCTTGATTTCTTTCTTCAGTGCTGTGTAGTTTTCTGCATACAGGTCTTTTACCTCTTTGGTTAGGTTTATTCCCAGATATTTTATTTTTCTTTTTGCTATATCGAATGGGATTTTTTCCTTGATTTCTGCTTCTGCTGATTCGTTGTTTGCATACAAAAATGCCTTTGATTTCTGGATATTGACTTTGTATCCTGCTGTTTTGCCAAATTCATTAATTAGTTTGAGCAGTTTTTGGGTAGAGTCTATAGGATTTTCCATGTACACTATCATGTCATCTGCAAACAGTGACAATTTTGTTTCCTCCTTTCCTATTTGGATGCCTTTTATTTCCTTTTCCTGCCTGATTGCTGTGGCCAAAACTTCTAACACTATATTGAATAGGAGTGGTGAAAGTGGACATCCTTGTCTTGTTCCTGATCTTAGTGGAAAAGCTTTTAGTTTTTGCCCATTGAGTATGATACTGGCTGTAGGTCTCTCAAACATGGCCTTTATTATATTGAGGAATGTTCCCTCTATTCCCATTTTGCTGAGTGTTTTTATCATATATGGGTGTTGTACCTTATCGAAAGCTTTTTCTGCGTCTATTGATATGATCATGTGGTTTTGTCTTTGCTTTTGTTTATGTGATGAATTACATTTACTGTTTTGCGAACGTTGAATCATCCTTGCATCCCTGGGATGAATCTCACTTGGTCATGGTGTATAATCTTTTGGATATATTGTTGGATGCGATTTGCCAATATTTTGTTGAGGATTTTAGTGTCTATGTCCATCAGCGATATTGGCCTGAAGTTTTCTTTCTTTGTTGTATCTATCTGCTTTTGGAATTAGGATGATGCTGGCTTCATAAAAGGAGTTTGGGAGTTTTCCATCCATTTGGATTTTTTGGAATAGTCTGTGAAGGATAGGGGTTAGCTCTTCCTTAAATGCTTTGTAGAATTCTCCTGTGAATCCATCTGGTCCGGGGCTTTTGTGTGATGGGAGTTTTTTGATTACTGCTTCAATTTCCTTTGCTGTTATTGGTCTATTCAGGTGTTCTACTTCTTTTTCATTGAGTTTTGGGAGATTATATTTTTCTAGAAATGTGTCCATTTCCCCTAGGTTCTCAAATTTCTTGCCATACAGTTCTTCATAGTAATTTCTTACAATCCTTTCTATTTCTGTGGTATGAGTTGTAATCTCTCCTCTTTCATTTCTGATTGTGTTTATTTGTGTCCGTTCCCTTCTTTTCTTGATGAGCCTACTTAAAGGCTTGTCTATTTTGTTTATTTTTTCAAAGAACCAACTCCTGGATTCATTGATCTTTAGAATTGTACTTTTAGTCTCTATGTCATTTAGTTCTGCTCTGATCTTAGTTATTTCCTTCCTTCTACTTGCTTTGGGCTGTTTTTGTTGTTGTTCCTCGAGTTCTTGCAGGCATAGAGTAAGGTCATTTGTTTGAAATGTTTCTGTTTTTTTTAGGTAGGCCTGTATTGCTATAAACTTCCCTCTCAGGACTGCCTTGGCTGTATCCCATAATTTTGGGGTTGTTGTGAGATCATTTTCATTTGTTTCCAGAAACTTTTTGATTTCTTCCCTAATTTCATTCTTGACCCATTCATTGTTTAATAACATACCGTTCAGTCTCCATGATTTTGGGTGCTTTGGGTTTTTTCCTTTGGGGTTGGTTTCCAGTTTCAGTCCCTTATGGTCAGAGAAAATGCTTGGTATGATTTCAATATTCTTGAATTTGTTGAGGCTTGTTTTGTGCCCTATCATGTGGTCTATCTTTGAGAATGTCCCATGTGCATTTGAAAAGAATGTGTATTTAGCTTCTTTGGGGTGAAGAGCTCTGTATATATCAGTTAGGTCCATTTCATCAAGGGTGTTGTTTAATGCCGCAATGTCTTTGTTGATATTTTGTTTGGAAGATCTGTCCATTTTTGATAGTGGGGTGTTAAAATCCCCCACTATAATTGTGTTGCTGTCTATATCTTTGTTGAATTCCTCTAAGATTTTCCTTATATATTTTGGTGCTCCTATGTTGGGTGCATATATATTTATGATGTTAATGTCTTCTTGGTGGATTCTTCCCTTGAATATTATGAAGTGACCTTCTGGGTCACTCTTTATGGCTCTTTTTTTGAAGTCTATTTTGTCTGATATGAGAATTGCTACCCCAGCTTTTTTTCTTGTCCATTTGCTTGGAAAATTTGTTTCCATCCTTTCACTTTTAGTCTGTGATGGTCTTTTGTCCTGAGGTGGGTCTCTTGTAGGCAGCATATGTGTGGGTCATACTTTCTTATCCATGACGCTATTCTGTGTCTTTTGATTGGAGCATTTAATCCATTTACATTTAAGGTTATTATTGATAGGTACTTATTCATTGCCATTTTTGTACCTGTGTTTCTCTCTGTCTGTCTCTTTTCCTTCCTTTCCTTAAAGCAGACCTTTTAGTATTTCTTGTAGAGCTGGCTTGGTGGCAGCAAATTCTTTTAGACTTCTTTTGACTTGGAAGCTCTTTATTTGGCCTTCTATCTTGATTGAGAGCCTTGCTGGGTAAAGTAGCCTTGGTTGTAGGCCTCTGTTTCTCATTACTTGGAATATTTCTTGCCAATCTCTTCTTGCTTGGAGTGTTTCCATTGAGATGTCAGTGGCTAACCTTATTGGGACGCCCTTGTATGTTATTTCTTTTTTCTCCCTTGCTGCCTTTAAGATTCTCTCTTTGTCTTGGAATTTTGCCATTTTAATGATGATGTGTCTTGAAGTGGGCCTCTTTGGGTTCCTCTTGAATGGGACTCTGTGTGATTCCTGGATTTGTGTGACTTTTTCTTTTTGTCAAATTAGGGAAATTTTCTCTCATTACTCTTTCAAATATGTTTTCTATCCCTTGTTCTTCTTCTTCTCCTTCTGGTATTCCTATTATTCGGATATTATTACATTTCATATTGTCTTGCATTTCTCTTAATCCCTCTTCATTCTTTCTGAGCCTCTTTTCCCTTTCCTGTTCTTTCTGTGAGATGCTTTCTACTTTGTCCTCCAATTCACTAATCCGATCTTCTGTTTCATCCACCCTATTTTTAATGCTTTCCACTGTGTTTTTTAATTCAGAAATTGTATTCTTCATTTCCTCTTGGCCCTTGCTAATAATTTCCATTTCCTTTTTCATGTTGATATAGTTCACAGTGAGATCATTGTAGCTTCCCTGTAGTTTCTGGTAGCTGATTGTGAGCTCTTTGAACTTCCCGATAACCAGTGCTTTGAATTCAGTATCTGATAGTTGACTTGCCTCTATTTCATCTAACATTCTTTCTGAGGATTCCTCCTTTCCTTTCATTTGGGGATTGTTTCTTTGTCTTCCCATTGTTTGTGAGACTCTTCTTGTTAGCCTCAGCTTCTTAGATTAATCTGTTTTGACACCCTGGGTTTATGGTATGAACTTTTGTGGTGGAATGCCTGTGAATTTCAATGGTGCAGCCTCTTTTGGTTCTCCTGTTGTTCTCTGCTTCCACCTACTCAAATATGCAGCAACTTGTGGCTTCTCTCCTACAACAATGTGCAATTTGTCTCTCTGACTCTACTATTGGGAGGCCTCTTCTATGGGTCCAGCTCTGGTCTTTTCATATTTTCAAGTTGATTGTGACTCTTGTGGGTAAAAGAAAGAAATGATAAGGAAAGAAATAAAAGGAAGAAAGAAAAAATGGTAGGGGAATGGAAGAAAGAGCACTAAGTTTAGAAAGAAAAGAAAAAGAAATAAAACAGAAAATCCAGGAAAAGAGGACAAAAGTATGGAAAGATGAAACAGTAATAAAGTTTAAAAGAAATAACAGATTACTTTAAAAAAGCAAAAAGATAAAGAAAAGGAATGGAGAAGGAAGAAAGGTAAAAAAAAAAAGAAAGAATAAAAATAAAATAAAGTAAAAAAACAAAAAATGCACAAAAAAATAATCTCTCAAAAACAACCTCAGAAAAGTAAATGTCACTTGTTGGCTTCAAACTAGCCAAACCGGTTTTTCTGGTTGCAGTTGGCTGAGGGTCGATTGTTGTGATTTTTTCAGCCAGCCCCTCTCAGGATCCAGACACTTGGCGCCTCTCCCCCAGCTCCCTACAATGGGGAACTAGGACTTTCTCACAGCGCTCCCCTCCCAGGGGTTACTGCCATAGTCTGGTTTGCTGTGTTTGCAGGCACCTGCACCGGCCTAGTTGCCTGGTTCCCTCGGGATTGAGCACAGGCCTGCCCCCGTTCAGTTGGGAAGCCCCAGACCCTCTGCCCAATCCTGGGTTTGCTGCCAAGCTGGGTGTGAAGCAGACCAGGCTGCCGTTTCTACTGGATTCAGAGCCCCAGGCTGCACCTCTGAGTTCTCCTGGGCTGGCAACCACAGAGTCTTTGGTTGGGGCCCTTTGTCCTCCAACCAAACTCTAAACACCCTCTCTGTAAACTCTATCAAACCAGTCTCTCCTGGCCCCCCACCTTGCTTGGCCAGAAAGGGAGGGGGTTGAGGGTCTCAGCTCTTTTCCCAGGACCCCTCAGCGCCCCGGGCTTCCAGATAGTCTGAGGGGGGTAGACTGGAAGCCGGGAGCTGATCTGAGGACTGGGCGCCGACCTAGGAACTCTGTGTGCTCGTCATGGCACTCTGCATGGTGTGTATCCCTTCTGCTCCTGTGTTTGTCTGGGTCCCCTGGCCAACCTCTGGCAAAAAAAACGTAGGGATGTAGGAGCACCACGCCGGGTGCTGGACCCAAAACTGTGTGCAGGATGAAATCTCCTCTGCTCCCCTCTGGTTGGGTCTCTTGGCCGGTCCGGGCCCAAAAATCCTAGGGAGGGAGCTTTCTGGGCGCTGAACGTTGGCCTAGGCGCCCTCAGGCACTTGCCCAGACACACTGCGTGTGGAGCGACTAGTTCCCCAACTTGTGCGCAGGCTGAAATTTCTTCTACACCTCTTTGCCTGGGCCACTCGGCCTGCCTGGCAGAAAAATCCCAGTGAGGGAGCCGTCCGGGCGCTGAAGGCTGTCCCAGGAGCCGTTGGGCTCTCGCCACTGGGCGCTGGTTCCCCTACCTTGCACCGGCTGTTTCTCCCTGCTCCGTCCCAGAGACTACTGTACCGCTGCTGTCTCCCTACCATCTGGTTCCTCCGTGACCGATGAGGTTTCTGGTCTCTTATTTTCATATATGCTTGGCAACTGCTGGCTTGCTGGCCTCACCTCCTCCGATCGGATAGGTTTCTGTCTCTTTTGTACTAGGAACTGGTATCTGCTCCGTCCTAGTCCATCGCCATCTTGAAACCAATAGTGTTTTTTTCTTCATTAGGCTATCCTGTGTCTTTTAATTGAGAATTTAGTCCATTTACCGTATAAAATAATTACTGATAGGTAAGTAATTATTGCTGCTTGTTCATTGTTTTCTTCCTTTGTGGTTTGATGATTTTCTGTTGTGCAATGCTCATTCAGTTCTTCTTATCTTTTGTGTATCTACTAAAGGTTTTTACTTTGTGGTTACCATAAAGCTTACATTTATAAAAATCTAGAAAAGTTTTTATTGTTATATTTATCCTCATTTGAGACCATTTTTTAAAAGACTTTATTTCTTTTTAGAGAGAGACATAGGGAGGGAGGCAGAGAGGAAGAGATACATCAATGTTGGAGAGAAACATGGATCATTTGCCTCTTGCACACCCCAACCAGGTACCTGGTCCATAACCCAGGCATGTGCCCTGACCCAGGAATCACACCAGTGACCTTCCTATTTGCAGAATGACACCTAAGCCACTGAGCCACACCGGTCAGGGCTCGAGGACAAATTTTTCTTTGTTTTTTGGGGAGGGAGGAGAGAGAGAGGAAAGGAGAGAAAGAAACATTGATACATGAGATAAGCATCAATTGGTTCCCTCCTGTATGCACCTAGACCAGATATGACACCCAAATGGGGGTTGTATGCATCTGGAACAGGGTCCCATGTGACAGTGCTCGGACCAGGAATCGAACCCACAACCTAGATATGTGCCGTGACTAGGAATCAAACCCATAAACTTTTGGTTGTGGGACAATGCCCCAACCAAGTAGGCCATACGGGCCAGGGGAACAACTTATATTTTTAACAGTCTATTTTTAGGTGGTAGTAATAAGTTTGAATACATTTTAAACCTTTGCATTTTTGCTTTCCCCTCACGTTTTATGCTTTTTATGTCACAGTTTACATCTTTTAATTTGTGTATCTGTTAACAAATTATTGTGGTTATATTTATTTGTACTGCTTTTGTCTTTTAACCTTCATACTAGATGTGTAAGTGATTAACTCACCGCCTTGACAACATGAGATTATCTGAATTTTATCTTACATTTACCTGTGTCGATGAGACATATTTCCCTATTTATGATTTCAGTTTCTGTTTTAAAAAGTCTCTCTAACATTTCTTAGAGGCCAGTCTGATGATGATGAACTCCTTGCGTTTGTATGTCTGGAAAACTCTCTTAACTTCAATTATGAGGACAACTTTGCTGGATAGAGTATTCTTGCTTGGCACTTTTTTCTTTCAGCGCTTTGAATTTATTGTGCCCATCCCCTCTGGTCTCCAAAGTTTCTCCTGAAAAATTTGCTTATAGGCCTATGGGGGTTTTCTTTTTACATAACCAGTTGTTTTTTGTTTGTTTGTTTTCTTGCTACTTTAAAGATTATCCCTTGTCTTTAACTTTTGACACTTTAATTTTAACATGTCTTAGTGGATTCTCTTTGGATTCTTCATCATTGGAACTCTGAGATTCTTGTATCTGGATATTTGTGTTCTTCTCCAGATTAGGGGAGTTTTCAGCCATTAGATCTTCAAAAACATTTTCTGCATCTTTCTTTTTTCTAAGTGTGGGGCTTGTACAATATGAATTTTAGTTCACTTTGATGTTCCATAAATCCTTTAAGCTATTTAACTCTTTTTCATTCTTTTTTATTTTTACTGTTCTGATAGGGTGAATTTCACTGTCCTGTCTTCAAGTTCATTGATATATTTTCTTGTGCATCATTTGATTTGCTATTGAATCCCTCCATTGTATTTTTGAGTTATTGTATTCTTCAGTTTTGGGCTTGTATTTGGTACTTTTTAATATTTTCTATCTCATTGTTGAAATTCTTACCATGTTCATTTATTCTTCTCTAGAGGTCAGTGAGCATCTTTAAGACTTATTTTGAACTGTTTATTAGGTAAATCAGTTAATCTTCATTTCCTTAAAGTCTTTCTATTATTCTTTTATTTGGAACATATTTCAGTTTCTTCATTTTCCTTGACTCTCTGTTAGTTTTTCTTTTTTAAATATTTTATTCTTAGAGAGAGGGGAAGAAGGGAGAAAGAGAGGGAAAGACATATCAGTATATGAAAGAAACATTGACTGGTTGCTTCTTGCATGCCCCTAGCCAGGGAGCTAACCCATATCCCAGAGGCCCTGACTGGGCATTGAACCAGCGACCCTTAAGTTTGTAGGCCAATGTGCAGTCCACTGAGTCACATCAGCTAAGTAAGGCCATTTTCTATGCGTTACATGAACCCACCACTTCTCTCAGTCTTTAAGGAAATGAACCTTATCTTTTCAATCTTGCTCTAGGTCTTGGTTGTTCTGAAACCTCGGTAATTGAAGCAGCCTATTTTACTTTTAGTGACTTTCAGTAATTAAATGTGTGCTAAGACCTGCCATTGTCATGAAAAAGAGGATTTCAGTTAGCATCTAAATTCAGGCTGATTGGAACCCAGACCTTTAGGCAACAGCTTTTAAAGTCTGCAAATACGTCTCTTTAAGTGGAAAGTTAGGAAATGGGCAATCCTCTTTGCTTCCTCTATGCCAAATCCTGGGGTGATAGGCAGTTAAGGACTTTTTTTATTTTCTACTGTCCTATTGAACCTATGATCACAAATCCCACTGGTCACCAGAGCCAGGCTATTGAGGGCAGAGGTCACAGGAGTCAAGGCTCCACATCTGTATGCAGCTCCTTTCTTAGAAACACCCCCAAGCCCAGCATAGTGGCAGTCACCTTCAGATCACATTGTTGCTCATATCAGGTGGCTCCAGGAAGGGCACAGGCAGCAACTGAAATTGGCCCTCACTAGAGCCCTTGCCATGAGGCCACAGAGCTAGTATACCTGGTGAGAAGCTTCAGACCACATCAGATGCCCAACCACCTGCACAAATGACACGCCCAAAGGGCAAACTTGGCAGCCAGCAGAGCCCCACTAAAGTAGTTTCTGCTCTGTGGCTTTAGCTCCTGCGCTCAAGCTTCTCCTCTGTAGTCATAGTGAGTTCTTACAAACAGTCAGCCTGAAGGTCAGTCCCTCCCATTGACATGCCAACAGCAATTAAGCCTGAACTACAAGAAGGCACATACATCCCACACAGGGACATACTTGGAACACTCAACTCAGGTGACAAGGAAGACTGTGTCACCAGGCCCCACAGAACACTTACTACATAAGGTTGGTTACTTTTCTAAGACCAAGAGAAGTAGCACCTGTACCTAATAGATGGAAACAAACACAGGCAGGCAGCCAAAATGAGGAAAGGACAAAACATGTCCCAATGAAAGAATAGAACACAACTTCAGAAAAAGATATAAACAAAATGGAGACAAACAATCTATCACTTGCAGAATTCAAAATGTTCATTATAGGGAAGCACAATGAACTTAAGTGAAAAATAGATGAACTCATTGACAACTTAAACAAAGAAATAGGAAACATAAAAGTGGAGATAGAAAATGTTAAAAAGAACCAGTCAGAAGTGAAGACTGTAATAACTGAAATGAAGAGTACATTAGAGGAAATCAAAGGTAGATGAACTAGAGGATCCTAATCAGAGAGTTGGAGGATAAAGAAACAAAACATCCAGTTAGAACAGCAAAAAGAAAAAGGAATCCCCCAAACTGAGGATAGTTTAAGAGGCCTCTTGTACATCAAACATACCAATATTTGCATCATAAGGATAACAGAAGGAGAAAAGGGAGAAAAAGGAACCAAAAACCTACTTGAAGAAATAATGACAAAAAACTGCTCTAACATGGAGAAGGAAACAGACATACAAGCTCAGAGTACCAAACAATATGATCCCAAAGAGACCCACACCAAGACACATGGTAATTGAAATGCTGAAGGTTGAAGATGAAGAGAGAATCTGAAAAACATCAAGAGAAAAGCAATTAGTTACATACAAGGGTGTTCCCATACAACTGTCAGCTGATTTCTCAACAGAAACTTTGCAGGCCAGAAGGGATTGGCATGAAATATTCAAAATGTTGAAAAACAAGGACCTGCAATGAAGATTACCCAGAAAGGCTATCATTTAGAATTGAAAGACAGAACTTCTCAGACAAGAAAAAGTTAAAGGAGTTCATCACCACCAAACTGGTATAGCAACAAAAGTTAAAGGACTGTCTTTAAGAAGGAAAAAAAGAGATAAAAAATATGAATAGTAAAAGGGCAATAAGTACATACCTATCAATAATTATGTTAAATATGAATAGATTCAGTGATTCAGTCAAAGGATAGAGTGGGTAAATTTATACATTCACCCATATGTATACTGCATACAAGAGACACATACAGACTGAAAGTCAAGGGATGGCAAAATATATTTATGAAATTTTAAAAAGCTAGAATAGCAGAACTTAGATAAAAATAGACTTTAAAACAAAGGCTATAACAGGAGACAAAAAAGGGATCCAACAATTCCATTTCTGGGTATTTATCCAAAATACTCATCTCAAAAAACATACTATATCCCTGTGATAATTGCAGCGTTGTTAACTATAACCACAATGTGGAAGCAGCGTAAGTTTCCATAGATGAGGAAATGGATAAAGAGGAAGCGGTACACATATATAATGGAATATTACTTTGCTATGAAAAGAATCAAATTTTGCCATCTGCAACAATATGGATAGACATAGAGAGTATTATGCTAAGTAAAATGGGTCAGAGACAAATGCCATGTGATTTCACTTATATGTGGAATCTCAAACAAAAAAACAAAAACTCAGTTTTTCACAGAACATTTTGATGCTTGTCAGATGGGAGTGGGGTTGGATTGGTGGGTGAGCAAGGGATAAAAATTAAGATTTTCAAATTGCCAGTTATAAAAACATTCACAGGGATGTAAGGTACAGCATAGAGAATACAATGTAATAACTGTGTGGTGTTAGATGGGCATTAGACTTGCAGTGATCATATCGTAAGTTACATAAATGTCTGATCACTACGTTGTACACCTTAAACTAGTATCATATGTCAAGTGTAATTGAAAAATAAAAATTTATTTAAAAATATAACATAAAATTATATTCCCTATATATAAATCACTTCTAATAAAACACATTTTAAACTCATTTTGCATTGTAAATAAACAGTTACAATGTTCTCTCAGTTATATCAGTAATTTAGTTAGTAGAAAGAGTTTTCACACAAAATTACGGTAGTGACTAAATATAGATAATGAGTGCCCAATCCCACAGCACATAGAGTAAAATTGGAATGATACAAAGAAGTTAGCATGGTGTCTGCATAAGGGTGACACACAAATTCATGAAACATCTCATATTTTAAAAAAGAATGAATAAATAAAAAGTGATATAATCTCAATGCCCATTTGTATAAGAACAAAATTAGAAAGCTTATAGTACTTGTTTTTGAGATGTAACAGAAAGTTACTGTATGAAATTTCACTCCTAGATATGTATCCAAGAGAATTGAAAACATATCTATGCACTCAAGCTAGTATTGAGATGTTCATAGTAGCATTATTCTTTTTTTTCCCCCCTTTTTTTCTTTTAAATTTTAGTTATTTTTCAAGTACAGTTTTTTGTCTATTTTTCCCATCCCAGCTTCCCCGGCCCCATGCCCCCCACCTCCCTCCCATTTCCATCCCCCTTAGTTCTCGTCCCTCTGTCCTTCCTATTTGTTCCAAATCCCTCCCCTTTTTTCCCCTTAAATTCCCTTCCCTCTCCCCTCTGGTCACTGTCCCCTTGTTCTCTATTTCAGTGTCTTTCTTTTTTTTCTGCTTGCTTGTTTGTTTTGTTGTTTAGCTTCCTGTTAAAGGTGAGATCATATAGTATTTGTCTTTCAACTCCTGGCCTATTTCACTCAGCATAATGCTTTCCAGTTCCATCCATGTTGTTGCAAAGGGTAGTAGCTCCTTCTTTCTCTCTGCTGCATAGAATTCCATTGTGTATATGTACCACAATTTTTTGATCCATTCATTTACTGATGGGCACCTAGGTTGCTTCCAACTCTTGGCTATTGTAAATTGTGCTGCTATGAACATTGTGGTGCATACGTTCTTTGAAATTGATGTTTTAGGATTCTTAGGATATAATCCTAGCAGTGAAATTGCTGGGTCAAATGACAGGTCGATTTTTATTTTTCTGAGAAAATTCCATACTGTTTTCCATAATGGTTGCACCAGTCTGCAATCCCACCAACAGTGAACTAAGGACCCCTTTTCCCCACAACCTCTCCAACATTTGTTGTTTGTTGCTTTGTTTATGATAGCCATTTTGACTGGTGTAAAGTGGTATCTCATTGGGGTTTTAATTTGCATCTCTCTGATAGCTAGCGATATTGAGCATTTCTTCATGTTTCTCTGGATCTTCTGTATGTCCTTCTTGGAGAAGTGTCTGTTCAAGTCCTTTTCCCATTTTTTAATTGGGTTAGTTGTCTTCTTAGAGTGGAGTCGTGTAAGTTCTTTGTATATTTTGGAGATTAAACCTTTGTCTGAGGTATCATCATTGGCAAATATGTTTTCCTGTGCAGTTGGTTATCTTATTAATTTAATACTATTTTCTTTAGCCAAGCAGAAGCTTTTTATTTTGATGAGATCCCATTTGTTTATTCTTTCCTTTATATTCCTTGCTCTAGGGGACATATCAGTCAAAATGCTGCTGCTCGAAATATGTGAGATTTTCCTGCCAATGTTCTCCTCTAGGACTTTAATGGTTTCAAGGCTTATATTTAAGTCTTTTATCCACCTTGAATTTATTTTGGTGTATGGTGTAAGTTGGTGCTCAGGTTTCATTTTTTTGCATGTAGCTGTCCAGGTTTCCCAACACCATTTGTTGAAGAGGCTGTTTTTACTCCATTTTATGTTACTGCCCCCTTTGTCGAATATGAATTGCTGGTACAGACTTGGGTTGATTTCTGGGATCTCTGTTCTGTTCCATTGATCTATGTGCCTGTTTTGATGCTTGTACCAGGCTGTTTTGATTACAGTGGCCTTGTAATACAGTTTGATATCAGGTATTGTGATTTCCTCCTACCTTGTTCTTCTTTCTCAAAATTGCAGCTGCTATTCGGGGTCGTTTATGTTCCATAGAGATTTTTGAAGTGTTTGTTCTGTGTCTGTGAAATATGCCATTGGTACTTTAATAGGTATTGCATTGAATCTGTATATTGCTTTGGGTAGTATGGACATTTTGATGATTTTAATTCCTCCAATCCATGAACAAGGTATATGTTTCCATTTGTTTCTGCCTTCCTTGATTTCTTTCTTCAGGGTTGTGTAGTTTTCTGCATACAGGTCTTTTACCTCCTTAGTTAGGTTTATTCCCAGATATTTTATTTTTGTTTTTTCTATATCGAATGGGATCTTTTCCTTGATTTCTGCTTCTGCTGATTCATTGTTGGTATAAAAAAATGCCTTTGATTTCTGGATATTGACTTTGTAACCCGCTTTTTTGCCAAATTCATTAATTAGTTTGAGCAGTTTTTGGGTAGAGTCTATAGGGTTTTCCATGTACACTATCATGTCATCTGTAAACAGTGACAGTTTTGTTTCCTCCTTTCCTATTTGGATGCCTTTTTATTTCCTTTTCTTGCCTGATCGCTATGGCTAAAACTTCCAATACTATATTGAATAGAAGTGGTGAAAGTGGACATCCTTGTCTTGTTCCTGATCGTAGTGGAAAAGATTTTAGTTTTTGCCCATTGAGTATGATGTTGGATATAGGTCTCTCATATATGGCCTTTATTATATTGAAGAATGCTCCCTCTGTTCCCGCTTTGCTGAGTGTTTTTACCATGAATGGGTGTTGTACCTTATCAAAAGCTTTTTCCGCATCTATTGATATGACCATGTGGTTTTCGTCTTTTCTTTTGTTTATGTGATGTATTACATTAACTGATTTGTGCATATTGAACCATCTTTGCATCCCTGGGATGAATCCCACTTGGTCATGGTGTATGATCTTTTTGATATATTGTTGGATGTGATTTGCCAATATTTTGTTGAGGATTTTAGCGTCTATGTTCATCAGCGATATTGGCCTGAAGTTTTCTTTCTTTGTTGTATCTCTATCTGCTTTTGGAATTAGGGTGATGCTGGCTTCATAAAAAGATTTTGGGAGTTTTCCATGGTTCTGGATTTTTTGGAATAGTCTGTGGAGAATAGGGGTTAGCTCTTCCTTAAATGCTTTGTAGAATTCTCCTGTGAAACCATCTGATCCAGGGCTTTTGCGTGATGGGAGTTTTTTGATTACTGCTTCAGTTTCTTTTGCTGTTATAGGTGTGTTCAGATTTTCTGCTTCTTTTTCATTGAGTTTTGGAAGATTGTATTTTTCTAGAAATGTGTCCATTTCCCCTAGGTTTTCAAATTTCTTGGCATACAGTTCTTCATAGTAATTGCTTACAATCCCTTCTCTTTCTGTGGTATCAGTTGTAATCTCTCCTCTTTCATTTCTGATTGTGTTTATTTGTGTCTTCTCTCTTCTTTTCTTGATGAGCCTACTTAAAGGCTTGTCTATTTTGTTTTTATTCTCAGAGAACCAACTCCTGGATTCATTGATCCTTAGAATTGTGCTTTTAGTCTCTATGTCATTTAATTCTGCTCTAATTTTGGTTATTTCCTTCTTTCTGCTTGCTCTGGGCTGTCTTTGTTGTTGTTTCTCGAGTCTTTGGAGGCGTAGGGTTAGGTTGCTAGTTTGAAATGTTTCTCTCTTCTTTATGTAGGCCTGTATTGCTATGAACTTCCCTCTGAGGACAGCCTTTGCTGTGTCCCATAAGTTTTGGGTTGTTGTGAGATCATTTTCATTTGTTTCCAGAAACGTTTTGATTTCTTCCCTAATTTCATTCTTGACCCATTCGTTATTTAATAGTATATCATTCAGTCTCCATGATTTTGGGTTCTTTGGGTTTTTTCCTTTGGGGTTGGTTTCTGATTTTTGTCCCTTGTGGTCAGAGAAGATGCTTGGTATGATTTCAATTTTATTGAATTGTTTGAGGCTCGTTTTGTATCCTATCATGTGGTGTGTCTTTGAAAATGTTCCATGTGCATTTGAAAAGAATGTGTATTTAGCTTCTTTGGGGTGAAGGGCTCTATATATATCAGTTAAGTCCATTTTATCTAGGGTGTTGTTTAATGCCAAAATGTCTTTGTTGATATTTTGTTTGAAAGATCTGTCCATTTTTGATAGTGGGGTGTTAAAATCGCCTACTATAATTGTGTTGCTGTCAATATGGTTCTTGAAGTCCTCTAAGATTTTCTTGATATATTTGGGTGCCCCTACATTGTATACTCAAAACGTTTATGTCTTCTTGGTGGATTCTTCCCTTGAGTCTTATGAAGTGACCTTCTGGGTCACTCTTTATGGTCCTTTTTCTGAAGTCTATTTTGTCTGATATGAGAATTGCTACCCCAGCTTTTTTTTCTTGTCTGTTTGCTTGAAAAATTTGTTTTCAGCCCTTCACTTTTAGTCTGTGATGGTCTTTTGTCCTGAGTTGGGTCTCTTGTAGGAAGAATATGTGTGGGTCATGCTTTCTTATCCATTGAGCTATTCTGTGTCTTTTGATTGGACCATTTAATCCATTTACGTTTAAGGTTATTATTGATAGGTACTTATTCATTGCCATTTTTGTACCTGTGTTCCTCTCTGTCTCCCTCTTGTCCTTCCTTTCCTTAAAGCAGTCCTTTAGTATTTCTTGTAGGGCTGGTTTGGTGGAGGCGTATTCTTTTAGACTTTTTTTGTTTTGCAAGCTCTTTATTTGGCCTTCTATCTTGATTGAGAGCCTTGCTGGGTAAAGTAGCCTTGGTTGTAGGCCTCTGGTTCTCATTACTTGGAATATTTCTTGCCAATCTCTTCTTGCTTGGAGTGTTCCCATTGAGAAGTCAGTAGCTAACCTTATTGGGGCTCTCTTGTATGTTACTTCTTTTTTCTCCCTTGCTGCCTTTAAGATTCTCTCTTTTTCTTGGAATTTTACCATTTTAATGATGATGTGTCTTGAAGTGGGCCTTCTTGGGTTCCTCTTGATTGGGACTGTCTGTGATTCCTGGATTTGTGTGACTTTTTCTCTCATCAAATTAGGGAAATTTTCTCTCATTACTCTTTCAAATATGTTTTCTATCCCTTGTTCTTCTTCTTCTCCTTCTGGTATTCCTATTATTCGGATATTATTATGTTTCATATTGTCTTGCATTTCTCTTAATCCCTCTTCATTCTTTCTGAGCCTCTTTTCCTTTTCTTGCTCTTTCTGTGAGATGCTTTCTACTTTGTCCTCCAACTCACTAATCTGATCCCCCGCCTCATCTATCCTACTTTTGAAACAATCTACTGTGTTCTTCAATTTGGAAGTTGTATTCTTCATTTCCTTTTGTGCCTTGCTGATAGTTTCTATTTCCTTTTTCATGTTGATGTAGTTTGCAAAGAGATTATTGTAGTTCCCCTGTAGTTTCTGATAGCACATTGTGAACTCTTTGAACTTTGTGATAACCAGTGATTTGAATTCACTATCTGGTAGTCGATTAGCCTCCATTTCATCTAACATTCGTTCTGAAGTTTCTGCTTTTTCTTTCGTTTGGGGATTGTTTCTTTGCCTTCCCTTTGTTTGAGACTCTTCTTGTTAGTCTCATCTTGTACAATTGATCAGTTCTGGCTCCCTGGGTTTATGGTGTGAACTTCTGTGGTATGATACCTGTGAAGTTTAGCGGTGCAGACTCCTTCAGGTATCTTGATGTTCTCCGTGTCCACCTACTCTCACACTGGTCCTTGAGTTGGTCCCCGCGCTGGTTGGCTACCATTGCTGAGTGGCCCGGCTCCTGTAGCCGACTCCTCCAGCACCCAGGCCCTTCGCTATGGCAGCGACACAGGTGTTGAGAGTGTCCCAGCTCCTCTAGCTGACTCCCCGGCGCCAGCAGCTGAGTCCCCAGGGCCCATTCCCCTCGCTATGACAGTGGCACAGGGCCGAGAGTGTCCTAGCTCTGGTAACTGACTCCTCTGGTGCCAAGGCTCATCACAGGGTCCTCTAGTGTCCCAGCTCCCATATCTGACTCCCCGGCGTCCAGTCCCGTTGCTATGGCAGAGGCACAGGTGCTGCAAGTGTCCTTGCTTCCTTAGCTGACTTTCCGGTGTCCCTAACTGACTCCCCGGGCCCAGTCCCCTCTCTATGGCAGCGACACGGGCTGAGAACATCCCGGCTCCGTAGCTGACTCCCCAGTACCCAGGCCCGTCTCTTTAGTGGTGGCACAGGGGCCTCCAATGTCCCAGCTCCTGTAGCTGACTCATCTGGTGCCCAGGCCTATAGCTATGGCAGCCGCACAGGGGCTGAGAATGTCCCAGCTTCTGTAGCTGACTCCTGTGGCGCCCAGGACCGTCACAGGGGCTTGGAGTGTCCAGCTCTCTACCTGACTCCCCAGCTCCCAGGCCTGTTGTTATGGCAGCGGCACAGGGGCTGCATGTGTCCCAGCTCTCATAGTTGACTCTGCCGCTGTCTGGTGTTTGAGCGTCGGTCACAATCTGTGGTCTTTTAATTTCATAAATGCTGGGTAACCGATGGTTTATTGTGCTGTTTCTCTGTAGATCTGCCAAGATTTTCACCCACGAGTATAGGAGCTAGAATCCGCTCCAACCTACTCCGTCGCCATCTTCCCAGCCTCCCATTATTATTCATAATATCTAAAAAGTGGAGTCAGCATACATATTCATCAACTAATGAATGGATTAACTAGAACTGTATATTTATACAATGGAGTATTATTCAGCAATAAAAAGGAATGTTATATTACTTCACACCTGGTAGGAGGGCTATAATATAAAAAGGCAGACAGGAACATGTATTGATGAGGATGCAGAGACATTAGAAACCTCATAAACAGATGGTAGGAATGTAAAAAGTTGCAGCCATAATGAAAATAAATTGGCAAGTCCTTCAAAATTTAAGTACAGTGTTACCGTTTACCAAATATGACTTATAGGTATATACCTGAGAGAAATGAAACACGCATTTACACAAAAAATTTGTAAACAAATGTTCATAGCAGTATTATTAAGAGAAAAGATAGAAACAACCAAATGTCAACTATAAAAGTGTAATGAAGTACTGTTATGTTGTACAGTGTGGGTGAACCTTAAAAGCATTATACAGTAGTGCCCCCTTAATCCATAGATTTGCTTTCCACAGTTTCAGTTACCAGCAGTCCTAAAATACTAAATGGAAAACCGTACAAATAAACAATTCTTAAATTTTAAGTTGCTCACCATTCTTAGTTGTATGATGAAATCTCATGCCATCCTACCCAGGACATGAATCATGTCTTTGTCCAGCATATCCATGCTGTATACACTACTTGCCTGTAAGTCCTTAATAGTTCCTCATGGCTTGATAACTTATGATTACTTGAAGCCAGTGATCTTCATATATCACCAGAAAGTCAGTAGTAGCCTAATGTTACATCACAATGCCTATATCATTTACCTCATTTCATCTCCTCATGTAGGCATCGTATCATCTCACATGATCACCAGAAGAAGGGTAAATATTGTACAATAAAATATTTTGAGAGAGACCACATTTATATAACTTTCATTGCAGTATAGTGTTATAATTGTTTTATTTCACTATTGTTCTTTTCTTACTGTGCCTAATTTTCTTTACTGTGCCTCTGATAAGTTTAAAATTTTTGATAGATATATAAGAAAAACCATTAGCATCCAGTGGGATCTTGGACTATATCTGTGGATGGATATGGGAAGGCTGCTGTATTTAGTGAAAGAAATAGGCAGAAAAAATTACCTGTTGTATAATTATATTCATATGAATGTCCAGAACAAATCTATACAGACAGTAAGTAGGTTAGTAGTGGCTAGATTCTATGAGTAGAGCAATATTGGGAATGACCGGTAATAGAAAGAAATAGGATTTGTCGGGGGGTGGGGCAGGGTGATGCAAATATTCTGACATTATTTAGTGTTGATGGTTGAAAAACATTGTGAATACAGTAAAGCTCACACTCTAAAGTGGTGAATTTTTGTATTGTGTAAGATATATCAGTTAAAATGCTACATAAAAATAATGCTGAGTTCACGATGATACACATTTTGTACTTTGATAAATATTACCAGGTTGTCCTACATTGAGGTGATATAACTTACATTCTCACAATTTATGTATGAGTGTTGTTTTCTTCACATTTTTGCCTTTGTGGTATGTCATTAAAAGTTTTAATCTTAAGACGGAGGCTCAGGTAGATACACTGTGCCCTCTCACACAACCACAAGAAGGGCAACAACAAATTGAAAAACAAAAACCAACCAGAACTGCCAGAAAGTTGAATTTTATGGAAGTCTGATGACCAAGGAGTTAAAGAAGAAACATTTATCCAGACTGGTAGGCAGGGCAGAGGTGGGCAGCTGAGCAGAGAGGACCCACAGCAAGGCAGCAGCTGGAGGACCAGGGCAGGCGAGGTGGCAGCTGGCGGAGGAGGCAGTCCCATGTTGGTGTATGGGACATGCCAGTGTCCTGGAAGAACAACTAGGGAACTAGACAGACTGCACAACCCAGGGTTCCGGCCTAGGAAAAGAAAGCCTCAAAACCTCTGACTGAAATACTTGTGGGTGTTGCGGCAACAGAAGAAAGTCCCAGCCTCCTAGGAGAGTTTGTTAAAAAGACCCACGGGGTCCTTGAACATACACAAACCCACCCACCCAGGAATCAGTGACAGAAGGGTCCAATTTGCTTCTGTATAGTGGAAGAAGTGACTGAAAGCCAGCTGAGAGCTGAGGCAACTGCACTGTTCCTTCTTGGAGCCCCACCCCTGTATACATCATCGAAACACAGTGAAATGGGTTGCCTCACCCTGGCAAATACCTAAGGCTTCAGAGCTTACTACATAACAGGTTTGTTTGTTTTCGTGAGGCAAAAACAAACAAACAAACAGAAATAGGCCCAAATAGAACATATCAAAACTCCTGAAAAAAATACAACTAAGTGATGAAGAGATAGCCAGAATATCAGAGGGACAGTTCAAAACACTGGTAATTAGGATGCTCACAGAACTAGTTGTTTATGGTCACAAATTAGAGGAAAAAGTGAAGGCTGTGAAAGTGAAATGAAGGAAAATGTTCACAGGGAACCAACAGTGAAGGGAAGGAAACCAGGACTCAGTCAACAGTTTGGAGCAGAAGGAAGAAGTAAACATTCAACCAGAGCAGAATGAATAAACAAGAATTCAAAAAAATGAGGAGAGGCTTAGGAACCTCAGGGACAAGTTTAAACGTTACAACATCTGAATTATAGGGGTACCAGAAGGAGAAGAGGAAGAGCAAGAAATTGAAACCTTATTTGAAAACATAATGAAGGAGAACTTCTCCAATCTGCCAAAAGAAATAGACTTCCAGGAAGTCCAGGGAGCTCAGAGAGTCCCAAAGAAGTTGGACCCAAGGAAGCACACACTGGCGCACATCATAATTACATTACCCAAGATTAAAGATAAGGAGAGAATCTTAAAAGCAGCAAGAGAAAAGGAGACAGTTACCCTGAAAGGAGTTTTTATTAGACTGTTGGTTTTCTCAAAAGGAACCTTGCAGGCAAGAAGAAGCTTGAAATGTTTCCCAAGTCATGAAAGGCAAGGATCTACATCCAAGAATACTCTATCTAGCACCAGCAAAGCTATCATCAGGTAAAGTGCTTCCAAGAAAAGGTCAAGTTAAAGGAGTTCATCATCACCAAACCATTGTATGAAATGGTAAAGGGACTTTGAGAAGAAAAAGAAAGTAAAAAATATGAACAGTATAATGACAACAGACTGACAACTATCAACAACCCAACTAAGAAAACAAAACAAAGCAAACAACTAGAATAGGCACAGAGTCATAGAAATGGAGATCACATGGAGGGTTATCAGTACGGAGGGGGAGGGAGGAGAGGGGGTAAAAGGTACAGGGAATAAGAAGCATAAATGGTCTGCAAAGTAGACAGGTGGAGGTTAAGAATATTATAGCAAGCGGAGAAGCCAAAGAATTTATATGTACCACCCATGGGCATGAACCAAAGGAGGGGAATGCTGGTGGGAGTGGAGGTGCAAGGCAGAGTGGAATAAGGGAGGGGAATGGGACAACTGTAATGACATAATCAATAAAATGTATTATAAAATAATAAAAAAATAAAAGTTTTAATCTTTGTCAATGTTATTCTTGAACAATGATAACCTAATGAAGACTATTTCTCTAATTATGATCAAGGTTGAATAGCTTTTCATATACTGAAATTCCATTTATAGTTCTTGTAAACTTTCTATTTTCTATTTTTATCTTATTGTCTGTTTTTCCATTAGCAGTGATCTTCTCTTACTGATTTATAGGCCTGCTTTATATGTTTTCCTTTTCCCTACTTTGTTTTTCTTTTGACATAATGATATGTTTTTACTGTGAATTGTATCTTTACTCACTAGTGGTGCTCATTATAGTATTGCTTTATTTTCTTGTTTTAAGCCTAGAAAGATCCTAAGTCATATCTCGGTAACATCACTGATGCGGTCTCTTAAATTTTCCAGTGCTTATCATTGTACTCCTTCTCAACTATGTCAGATTAACACCTCTATTTGTATATGTCAAGTATCTCTGATATCAGAATATTTTTAAGGGGAACTCAGGAAGGAAGTCTTTGGATAGATTAACTAATCTCAAATTTTTATTTTAGACAAGTATAAAGTAAAAGTAATTTATGACTCTTAGTGTAAAATGTGAAATACAAAGTTGCTAGATTAATAAATAGATGGGTGGGAAGGTGGATAAATGTGTGGTTGTGTAGGGGAAATAAGTTTATTAAACAGGAGTGAAAATGGGCCTATTTTTGCCACAGAAACACTCCATGCCCCCTTGTCTGTTTGTTGAGTTATTCAGCAGGTATAATCAGTTCTTCACAAAATATTTTTAATAAATACATGCCACATCCTGTGCTAGGTGCTGACTGTACAGCTTTCAATGAATTAGATTTTTATCCCTTACCTCATGGAGTCCATAATCTAAATGAAAGAAATGGGTGATAAAAAGGTAAAACAAACATATTATAATGAAGAAAAAGTGTTAGATGAGAGAATTTAATGTCCCATGCCTGTTTCTGGAAAATAACTAAGTAAATAGGAGCTTTGTGACATACTTTTGATAGTGTGGTCAGTGAAGACCTCTCTGAGGATGTAACATTTAAGCCAAGATAACAGGTAGTAAAAGGAGTCAGCCATGGTACAGCTGCAGAAGGACATTCTGTGTATTATGGAAATGTGGAATTGAAGGCCCTAAGATGGCATGATTGAGTAACAGAAAGGAGGCATGTATGGCTAGAACTTAATAAATTGGGATAGAAAAGGTAAGAAGAGACAATGCTAAGGACTTTGGACCTTGCGTTGATAAATTATCAGGAGATATTAAGCAAAGGAGTGACATTGTGTTTAAAAAGAGTACTCCAGCTTCTAGATAGAGGAGGTAGAAGGTGGTAAGAAAAGAAGCAAAGATAGTAATTAAGAATCTGTGGCCAGAGCCAAACTAGAAATAAGGATGGTGGCAGACTAAGTAGAGAAGAACTATTAAATTCTAGGTACAGGTTGAAGGTAGAATCAGCCGGATTTCAAATATTGGATATTAAGAGTAGTGAAAAGGAAAGATACATGGATTACTTCCAACCATTTGCTATTAAAATCTATCTATTTATTCTATCTATTCTATCTATTTTATCTATCTATTTATGTGCTCTTCATGTAATCAAGTATGGAAGGTAAGGATTATGAATAATATATAAGTTTATATTTGTGTAATGCTTTGAAAATATTGCCACATCTATAACCTTGTTTTGAGTTCCTTAGTTTTTTAAATTGAAACATGTTGGTAGTTGAAATATTTTCTGAATTCAGTTAATTTTTTTCTAAAAGAGAGCCTAACTGGCATTCTGATGTGTTGAGGCTACTTAAAAAAATTCTCACACACAAAAAGCAGTCCTTCTCAGAACTAAACATGGTCTTTTAAAAAACTAGTGCGATTTTCTTTTAGGGGAGTAGTTTGTATATTTATTTATTTGTTTGTTTTTATTTTTCTTTTTAATATATTTTATTGATTATGCCATTACAGTTGTTCTATTTCCCCCTTCATTCCCCTCCACCCTGCACACCCTCTCCCCCACCATTCCCCCCCTTTAGTTTATGAGCACGTGTCTCAAGTTCTTTAGATTCTATATTTCCCCTACTATTCTTACCCTCCCCCCTATCTATTTTCTTCCTACCATCTATGCTACTTATTTTCTGTACCTTCTCCCCCCTTCTCCTTCTCCCACTCCCCTGTTGCTAACCCTCCATGAGATCTTCATTTCTATGTTTCCACTCCTGATCTAGCTGTCCTCTTAATTTGTTTTTGTTTTAGGAGTGGTTGTTAATAACTGTGAGTTTGCTGTCCTTTCACTGTTAATCTTTTTTATCTTTTTCATAGATAAGTTCTTTTAACATTTCGTATAATGAGGGCTTGGTGATGATGAACTTCTTGAATTTGACCTTATCTGAGAAGCACTTTATCTGCCCTTCTATTCTAAATGAAAGCTTTGCTGGATAGATCAATCTTGGATGTAGGTCTTTGGATTTCATGGCTTGGAATACTTCTTTCCAGCCCCTTCTTGCCTGTAAGGTCTCTTTTGAGAAATCTGCTGACAGTCTGATGGGAACTCCTTTGTAGGTGACTGTCCCCTTAGCTCTTGCTGCTTCTAGGATTCTCTCCTTCATTTTAATCCTGGCTAATGTAATGATGATGTGCCTTGGCGTGTTCTTGGGTCCAACTTCTTTGGGACTCTGAGCTTCCCAGATTTCCTGGAAGTCTATTGCTTTTGCCAGATTGGGGACGTTCTCCTTTATTATTTGTTCAAATAAGTTTCCCACTTGCTGTTTCTCTTCCCCTTCTGGTACCCCTATAATTTGGATGTTGGGACGTTTAAAGATGTCCTGAAGGTTCCTAAGCCTCTCTTCATTTTTTAAAATTCTTGTGTCTTCATTCTTTCCTGTTTGGTCACCTAGCCTGAGGTGTTCACTTGGGCGGGGCCACCCTGGTCGCAGGTTTGTGAGGCTGTATGCGGAGGCGGGGTCAGAGAGGGAGCAGTAGCGGTTCCCTCTGCTGCTTCCTGCTGCTGGGGCCTGTGTGGTCTGTCTCACTGCTTGCTCCTTCACTGGTTTATCTGCGCACGTGAATGTGTGACTGAGGTCAGCCTGCCTCCTTGTACCTTCACTGGGTCTGCCCGTTGCTACCCCACACCTGGGACCTTCCCTTGGCTGCCTGCTTGCCTGGGTCAGGGGATCCTTTTTGCCCCACTGGCTCCGCTGCTGGCTCCGCCCCTCTTACCAGTCTGGCTGAATGTTTCGTTGTTGTCAGACTTCCATATAGTTCAATTTTCTGTGGTTTGGCTGCATTTTTTGTTGCTAAAACTTTGTTGTTTTTAAACCTGGTTGTGTGAGAAGGCACAGTGTTTCCACCTACGCCTCCATCTTGGCAAAAGTCAGTTTATTTTTTAAGAAATTGGGTAGAAGTTACGGTTTTAAAAATTTATTTACTTATTTTTTAGAGAGTGAGAGGGAAGGGGGAGAGAGAAATTTGTTGTTGCACTTATGCATTCATTGGTTGATTTTTTTTTTGAAGATTTAGTTATCTATTTTTAGATAGAGGGAAAGGGAGGGAGAAAGAGAGGTAGAGAAACATTGACTGGTTGCCTCTCATATTCACCCAGTGTGATGACTGGGTCTATAATCCAGGGATGTGCCCCCATAACTTTCGTGTATGTGATGATACTCAAATCAACTGGGCTACCTGGCCAAGACTAAAACATTTTTCTTAAGAGTAGATTTTTGTGATGTGTACATTTTGTCTGAATGAGAGCATAAGGCCAAGCATAGTTTGATGAGATAAGATAATTTTTTTAATTTGCTAAACTGTACATAATATAGTTAAATTAACAGAAATCACATTAGATTACAGTAATTATTAAGCATTTTTACTTTTGGAATAGAGGTTATTGCATACTGTATAATTTGACGTACAATTAAAATAAAACTCTTAAAGCCACCACGAGTACATTCAGTACTTTCTAACATAATTTTGTTATATTTGATATGAAAATCTGTAAGTTAATGATTTTTTCTACATAGACCTTTTAAAAAAGGCAGGTTTTTTTTTTCATTAGTCTTCAACTGGAACAGATCTACATGAATCTGTATATTAGTTCTTGAAAGAAAAATGAAATCAGTCTCATTTTTTTATTTTTCAGAGGTGGCTGGATCCAAACAAACCAATAAGGAAGCAGCTAAAGAGTGAGCATACATATTTACTTGATGTTTTGCAAGTATACTTTATAAAGATAAAGGGTTAATATAATCTGATTAATTAGAACTGCTTTTGTTACTTCTAGGAGGATCTCCTTACAATTTGAACTTTAGAGTCAAGTTTTTTGTAAGTGACCCCAACAAGTTACAAGAAGAATATACAAGGTAAGTTTACAAAGTATATTTTAAAAAATATATTGTCAAAATTATTGTGAAATTTTGTAATTAATTAGGCAAAAATAGATTGCCATGACATAATTATGAGTTTACCAGCAGCATAGTGAATAGGTTATAGATGTTCAAAGAAAACAGTTTCCTTCCATCATGGAGTGCTTAAGGAGATTGGAATCCTGGGGAACCCCATTCACCCACTAGCATCCTCCTGGGCTACATAAATATTGAAATTTTGTACTTGTGAAAAATGGTTAAGCAGCCTTGCTGTAACTAATTGAAGTAATCAGATGATGTGATAATTTAGGTAGTGCTACCTAGTGAGAATTGTGCCTGCCTTTTTTCCCCCTGAAAGACCATAATCTATATATGGTTGACTCTTGAAAAATATGGAGGTTAGGGACATTGACCACCTTTGCAGTAGAAATCTGCGTATAACAAGTTGGCCCTCTGCATTAGCTGATTCCCAAGTGCAGATTAAAAATACAAGAATGGCCTAGATGAGCATTTTGATAGTGTGTGAAAGTCAGGGAACTGTTTAAATTAGAAGTAGTGGAAATAACCTATGTGGTAACTGTTGGTATTAAAATAATCTAATGATAATTTTGTGTTGCTTGAAAGACATAATTAGTAATTCATTAACAAAATAAAAGAGAATTGGTATTAGCATATTATACCTTCTATAAAAGTGTTAGGTATAAGAATATAGGTCAGTGACTACATGGAGAATTATTCTAAAAGATAGGTGCCAAATTTAAACTCTGTACCTAAAGCTATACCTCTATATAGGCTGCTAGATGTTAATTTATTGGTTATTCTTGAGAATACTGTGGTGAAGCAGAAGAACAAAAGAATAAATTGAAGATATTTTTCTGTACCTGCCAACCCCCAGGTATCTGTGAGGTAGGGTTTCTAGTAGACCAAGTAAGAAAAATTAGATTGACATCCTTTAGATTCGTTTTCTGTTTTTGTGTTGGGGTGTTGTGGGGGGTTCTTTATTTTTATAATAGGAGAACTCAAGAGTATATGGGCCCTGGATTAGGCAGTCCTAATATTTGAAACTAATAATATTCAAGTTAGTTTATCTTGAAAAGCGAAATTGTCTTATATGAATGCCTTTTAGTTTAATACTGTAGCTCTTAGTCAGGTTTTGTTGTTGTTAATTAAAAAACAAGATTTTTAGTATAGTAAAACCTAATTTTGGCCCTGGCCAGTATGGCTCAGTTGGTTGGAGGATTGTTCGATTATCAAAATATTACAGGTTTGTAATGCAGGAATCCAGATCGGGGAGTTAGTTGTCCTTACATTCATGATATTCTGAAAAAACACCCAGAGGACCAGCAAATATGGAAATGCTGTGGACATGCCATTTATTACTCATGTTACAGTGAAGTGCACTGATGGTGGTGGGTCAGGTGAGAGAGACCACACCCAACCTCCAGCCTTGGTGCTACTTGGGTTGGAGAGGAAGTAGTGGCAGTGGAGAATGAGCTGTGGTAGTGTGTAAAAATGCTACAGGGTTGTGATAAACACAGAGGCTTTGAGAAAGTTGGAACTTTAGATACAGACTGTTTTCCTCCCTCCTTCATGGCTGTTGAGTAGGCAACCACCTGTTCTCTGAGGTCATGGAGGGGCAATATGTCCTGAGCTACCCCAGAGGGTTCAATTCCCAGTCAGGGCACATACTTGGGTTTTGGGTTCAATTTCCAGGTCCGGACACGTACAGGAGGCAACCAATTGTTCTTTCCTTTTGTTCTCTCTCGCTCTCTCTCTCTCTCTCTAAAAGCAATGAAAAAATGCCCTTGGGTAAAGATTAAAAAAAACAAAACAAAACCTAATTTTGGATGAACTTAAAGGAAACTAGTCTGAATTAATGAAAATTGTGAATTATAAAACATTCTTAAATGCATTTTATTATTTCCTGGTACATAGAACTTTAAATCAAGTAGCAAAGCATTCTGTAATGTTTTAGTAATCAGAGTTTGAATGTATAATACATGTTTGTAATTAAGAGATCAGTAAATTTAAATTTGGATTTCTAATCCAAAATTTAAATTTGGATTTCCTTAGTATTGAATAAATAAGGAAAATTTTGTTAGCATAAGTAATTAAAATATTGCCAATTATAGACATATTTATAATTTACTTCACTAAAAAAAGCTGTCTTTGAATTACTTACCGGAACTTGAATGCATTGATTTCTTTACCCTATTATGAAAACATAACCAAGGAGTAAATGTGTCTCACTGATATTTAAGTTGAAATGTCTTCTGGAAGTAGAAGAAAGTAAAATCAAATTTGATAGTAACTGAGGAATTAATTTGTACTCATTCCATCAGTCTAGAAAATTATCCTTGTTTCCATCAGAATAATGGATTATTCAAAAATCCTTTATAGTGGACTTATAATCTTGTAACTGAAATTATTTGGTAAAGTGAGGTAAGTGGCTAGTTTAATTTTATTACCATTGTATATATTGTACATCAGCGATTCTCTACTGATTAGAAATCAGAATCACTTAGGGTAGCTCTTGCCTTGGCCACACCCCTAGATACCCTGATTTAATAGGTCTCAGATGGGACCTATGCATAGGCATTACAAGCATCCCAGTGATTCTGATATACTACCTGGTTTAGGAAGTACTCCTTTAAAAAGTTAGTGCTTAGATAACTCTAACGTGATGGTCCTGATTAGTAATAAGACACCCTTAGCCATAGTGCTTAATGCAAGGACTAGTATAAACCCCACAAAACAGGAAATCTGTTATACCTCTGTAGCTTGAAGTTCCATTTTAGGTTAGTGGTAAAAAAGAATGGACTTATAGAAATTCCAGATTAAATGTAATTTATTGCCCGGGTTGCTGTGGCTCAGTAGATTGAGCACTGGCCTGTACCAGTACAATTCCCACTAAGGGCACATGCCTGGGTTTCGGGCCAGGTCCCTATCGAGGGGCATGGGAAGGCAACTTATCAGTGTTTCTCTTGCATATCAATGTTGCCTCTTTCTTCCTCCCTTCCCATCTTACCACCCCCAAGTATTTTTTTAATCTTTTAAAAAATAGATAAGTAAATGTCATTTAGTATTGCTTGCATCATTGGAATTTGAGTTTTCTCAGGAATCATGAAAATATAAATGACATTATTTTCATATCTTTTTAGTGTTTAGTTTATGGTATTAGTTATTGTCTGGATTAGAAAAGTTTTGTTAGGTTTACAGCTTAAAAAGATATCTATATTTGTCTCCATCAATATTAATCTATTTTAAAGGTCTTAATTCTTAATTGTCTTTAAAAATTAGGCTTTTATCTTTCTATTTTAGGGCCCCTGGGATACATATACTAGGCAAGTGTTGCTACTTTGTTTTACAAATATAGAAACTAAGGCTCAGCCAAATTTTAAGTAATTTGCCAAAGATAACAGGCTGGCTTAGCTTTGGACTAATAGCTTAGGTTTAGCTTATTCTCATTTCTACTCTGTCAGTCCTTAATGATTAGTATGAGTAGCTACTATTTGTGTAGCATTTATAATATCATGTCAAGAGTATACATGACCTTTCAATCCTAACTATAAAGTTGTTTTCTACCAGAAACCTTTAACTTAATTATAAAACTAAGTAGGCTGGATAGAAAATGTTGTCTGAGATTGAGTAATAATTTCTATAATATTATGTATTAAGCCTCAGGGACTCTATTAAATGTATGAAGCCAGGATATTTGTATCAACTTAAAAAAATTTTTTTTCTAATGTCTGATTCCCAAATACCTTAATTACATTCTTTGGTAATTTGAATTGTCATGGAGCTCTTGAATGACTTTAATAAAAAACAAAACAAAACAACTAAGGACTTCTGGCCAGGATGGTAGACACACTGTGCCTCCTTGCATAACCAAAAGGACAATAACAATTTAACAACAAAAAAACGAGAACTGACAGAAAATCAAATTGTATAGAAGTCTGACAACCAAGGAGTTAAAGAAGTCACGTTCATCCAGACCGGTAGAATGAGTAGAGTTGTACAGTAGCTGGGGCAGGAATGACACGTGGCAAGGCAGTGACTAGTGGATCAAGTAGTCCCACATTTGCACAGTTAAAACAGGTGAAACAGGGGGAGCAGGATGGACTGCACAACCCAGGTTTCCAGTGCTTGTAAATAAAGCTTTAAACCACTGATTAAAAACAGCTGCGGGGGTTGAGACGGAAGCAGCAGAAACTCCCAGCCTCACAGGAAAGTTTGTTAGAGTGACCCACAGGGTCCTAGTAGGTACACAAACCTCCCCACACACAGGAATCAGCACCAGAAGGGCCCAATTTGCTTGTGGGCAGCGAGGGAAGTGACTGAAATCTGACAGAGAGCAGAGCAGTCACCATTGTTCTCTCTCAGACCCCTTCCCCACATACAGCATCACAACCCAGCAATGTGGGTTACCCTGCCCATGTGAACACCTAAAGCTCTGCCCCTTACTGTGTAATGGGTGTGTCCAGACAAAAAAAATGGCCAAAATGAAAGAACAGATCCAAGCTCCAGAAAAAACACAACAACGTGACACAGAGGTAGCCAACCTATCAGATGCACAGTTCAAAGCACTGCTGATCAGGATGCTCACAGAATTGGTTGAATTTGGTCGCAAATTAAATGAAAAAATGAAGGCTACACTAAGTGAAATAAAAGAAAATGTACAGGGAACCGATAGTGACGGGAAGGAAACTAGGACTCAGATCAATGGAGTGGACCAGAAGGAAGAAAGAAACATCCAATCAGAAAAGAATGAAGAAACAAGAATTCAAAAAAATGAGGAGAGGCTTAGGAACTTCCAGGACATCTTTAAATGTTTCAACATCCAAATTATAGGGATGCCAGAAGGAGAAGAGGGAGAACAACAAGTGGAAAAGATATTTGAACAAGTAATAAAGGAGAACTTCCCCAAGCTGGCAAAGGAAATAGACTTCCAGGAAATCCAGGAAGCTCAGAGAGTCCCAAAGAAGTTGGACCCATGAAGGAACGCACCAAGGCACATCATCATTACATTAGCCAGGATAAAACTGAAGGAGAGAATCCTAGAAGCAGCAAGAGCTAAGGGGACAGTCACCTACAAAGGAGTTCCCATCAGACTGTCAGAAGATTTCTCAAAAGAGACCTTACAGGCAAGAAGGGGCTGGAAAGAAGTATTCCAAGCCATGAAATCCAAAGACCTACATCCAAGAATGCTCTATCCAGCAAAGCTTTCATTTAGAATGGGAAGAGCAGATCAAGTGCTTCTTAGATAAGTTCAAGATCAAGGAGTTCATCATCACCAAGCCCTTATTATATGAAATGTTAAAGGGACTTAGCTAAGATAAAGAAGATAAAAAACATTATCTCCTTTTTATTTATATTAGAAGATTTATATTATTTATATTTAAATATTTTATTTATACGTAAAGTATTGTATATATTAAAATGACAGCAAACTCACAATTATTAACAACCACACCTAAAACAAAAACAAAAACAAACTAAGCCAACAACTAGAACAGGAACAGAACCACAAAAATGGAGATCACATGGAGGGTTATCAACAGGGGAGTGGAAGGAGGAGAGAGGGGGAAGAGGTACAGAGAATAAGTATCACAGATAGGAGATGGAAAATAGACATGTGGTGGGTAAGAATAGTGTAGGAAAAGTAGAAGCCAAAGAACTTGTATGACACATGGACATGAACTAAAGGGGGGTTATGCTGGGTGGAGGGGAGCGAAGGGGGGGAATGGGACAAATGTAATAGCATAATCAATAAAATATATTTTAAAAATTTATTAAAATTTTCATGATTTTTGTCTCTTTGACTATGTATACTTTTTTTAGTGGGTTGAAATAAAAGTCTGTAAATTCTCTATTTAAACATGTAAAGCGACAAATTTTGGTCTTCAGTGAATATGCAATAATACAGTTGATTTTGCCTTACAAAATCATTAGCTTGGATACATTTATGAGGAAGTGACTTCACTCACTAGCCAGGGACAGGACAATGCTATCTTGTAAGCAACCTCAGGATTCCTGTTATAGGTTACTCTTATATTTGTTGATTTTAAAGGAAGTTGGGTACTTGGTAATTCTAATAATAGTAGAGCAATAGTAGAGAAAGGAACTTACATGTTTGGGTTTTTTTCTGATCAAAGAGAACTTTCTCAACTCAAATGAAAATGGAAAGGTTCTTTTCTATAATTAATAGTTTCTTACAGCCTATTAAGATAATCAACACATAGGCCTGTCCTTGCAGTTGACCTCCTATGTTAGCAGAAATAATGGTTTTCTTCATCTTGTCTGTTGTGTCTCTTTGCTGTGCTTCCCAGGTCTATAACATTCTGCATACACACCAATTCTTAGAGTATTTCTCTCTAATTTTCTCCCTCAATTTTGCAACTCTTAAGAAACTAGGAGTTTTATAATGAATTTAGTGGGAACAAGATATTTGCAATACAAATTATCATTTATCAACAAATTTTTAAACTTCGATTAATAAATTTTTGAAAGCTTATTTTAAAATCTTTTCATGTTTTAATATGTATATTATAGGTTCAAAACTTAATATTTTGATTTTGTTCATGTAATACAGTTTTTAATCTCTAAATGTTATAATTATAGTAAATGCTAACTATCTTTTCTTTTTTAAGGTACCAGTATTTTTTGCAAATTAAACAAGATATACTTAATGGAAGGTGGGCTATTTTAAATTCTTAGTAATGGAGTTTAAGAATACTTTTAATTCTATATTATTTAAGTAATTCATGATCTTTTAAAAATCTCTAGAAAAATGGTTACATAAAACATGAATTCTTTTCATCAAATTTATAGCTTAATATGTAAAATATAAGTCAAGGAAATTTCAAGTGTGAATAGTATAATATAAATTATAGTGCTTTTGAAATTATTGTGTTTAAATTTGGGGTATGTATTTCTGTTTTGTTTTGTTAGATTGCCCTGTCCTTATAATACTGCTGCCCTTTTGGCTTCATTTGCTGTTCAGTGTAAGTATCAGCCCCCCCTTTTTTTTTAAGATCTTATTTACTTTTAGAGAGAGGGGAAGGGAGGGAGAAAGAGGGAGAAAAACATGGACGTGAGAGAGAAACATCAATCAGTTGCCTCTCCTACGTGTCCCACGAGGGAACCAAACCCGCAACCCAGGCACAAACCCGCATGTGCCTTGACCTCAAGAATCAAACCAGCAAACTTTAGCTTTGTGGAATGACACCCAACCAACTGAGCCACACTGGTCAGGGCAGTATCAGCCAACTTTTGAGGCAAATAACATGTGTAATTGCATTATTTGTGTTGATAATATATTGCCTTTAATAAATAAGTCCTTTAGGAATAAGTTATTATACAGAAGAAATTTGTTGCAGAGGAAATATAATGAAATATCCAATTAGTTAGCAATTACTTTGATTCCAGAACTAGTAATCTAAAGTTGTTTGAGATCTAGAAGAATGTTATATGCATTATTATAACTTTTTAAAATGGTAACAGCATAAACAAATATTTACTTCCGGAAATATAATGAAATTTATGACATTGGTGATTTGGCTGTAGAAATTTAAAAATGTATTAAAGTGAGTATTTTTCTTCCATTTATTAGCTGAACTTGGAGACTTCAATCAGTCAGAAAATTTGCCAGGCTACCTCTCAGATTATTCTTTCATTCCTAATCAACCTCAAGATTTTAAAAAAGAAATTGCAAAATTACATCAGCAACATATGTAAGGATTTGTTTACTTTTCTGCTTATTTGGTAAACTTAATTGCATCTTTTCTAGAGAAATGTTTGAAATTATTTTAATTTGAATGTTGTATTTATTTAATGTAGAACAGTTACTATTATGTAATATAATATTATTATAAAAAATGTAGATGATCTAGGTAAAAGAAAAATCATCATTTATTTTCTGTGAGACTTGTTTTCATTTCTATTAAGAACTAGAAAGCAATAACTAAATAAAATTATTCTAAAAAAAGAAAGAAAAAATTAGATTGCCTTTGTAAGATGAGATTAAAAAAAAAAACAACTAGAAAGCTACATGTAACAGAAATTTATTCACTATTATGTTTGGTTTCCAGATTCATTATATAAAGTTTTTGTTTGTTTTTATTATTGTTCAGTTACAGCTGTCCCAACTTTTCCTTGCGTTGCTCTCCCCTGCCCCATCCCTCCACCTCATACTCCCACAGGCAATCTCCCCCCACCCATTGTCCATGCCCATGAGTCCTCTATTGGTGTTCCTTGGCTTGCCCCTTAAACTTTTTTATTGTTTGTAAAGTGTGTGTGTATATTCCCTTGTGTGTGTGTGTGTGTGTGTGTGTGTGTGTGTGTGTGTGTAAAGGGTTTTCCGTTTTTCTTTCTTTTTTTTTTAAAGATTTTATTTATTTTTAGAGGGGAAGGGAAGGAGAGAGGGAGAGAAATATCAATGTATGGTTGCCTCTCATGTATCCCCTGCTGGGAACTGGCCTGAAGCCCAGGCATGTGCCCTGACTGGGAATTGAACTGCATTTGTTTGGTTTGCAGGCCCACACTCAATCCACTGAGCTACCCCAGCCAGGGCTGTTTTTTTTTTTTTTAGTCACCTTAAAAATATGGAATGCTTCAAGAATTTGTGTGTCATCGTTGCTCGGGGGTCATATTAATCTTCCATTGTTCTAATTTTAGTATATGTGCTGCCGAAGTGAGCACTGTAAAGGGTTTTTTTTTAATATAAAGTTGCCAGGAATATATATGTAAAGCTCTGTTATTATGTAAAGTTGTCAAGAATTTTAGAATATCAATATGTTACAGTCTATTTAGCAGTTTTTTCTCAGGTTTTATCCATGTGAAAGAAATTGTTTTTGTTTAGTAACGAACGAGGAAAGAGGAGAAAAGGAACTTTATGTAATACTAAATTGATAAACACATTCTTTATTTTCATTGTCTCTGGTTATATTTTGCTTGCTTGTTTGTTTTGTTGATTAGGTTCTACTTATAGGTGCAATCATATAGTATTTGTCTTTTACCACCTGACTTATTTCACTTAGCATAATGCTCTCCAGTTCCATCCATGCTGTTGCAAAGGGTAAAAGCTCATTCTTTCTTTCTGCTGTGTAGTATTCCATTGTGTAAATGTACCATAGCTTTTTGATCCAGTCATTTACTGATGGGCACTTAAGTTTGGGTCCAGCACTTAGCTATTGTAAATTGTGCTGCTATGAACATTGGGGTGCATAGGTTCTTTTAAATTGGTGTTTCAGGATTCTTAGAGTATAATCCCAGAAGTGGAATTTCCGGGTCAAGAGGCATTTCCATTTTCAGTTTTCTGAGGCATTTGCACACTGTTTTCCACAGTGGCTGCACCATTCTGCATTCTCACCAACAGTGCACTAGCGTTCCCTTTTCTCCACAACCCTCTCCAGCACTTGTTTGTTGGTTATGATGGCCATTCTGACTGGTGTAAAGTGGTACATCATTGTGGTTTTAATTTGCATGTCTCTAATGGCTAGTGATGGTGAGCATCTTTTCATATGTCTCTGGGCCCTCTGTATGTGGCTCTTGAACAAAGGTCTGTTAAGGTCTTTTGCCCATTTTGTAATGGGAATGTTCCTCTTCCTGGAGTGGAGTTGTATGCATTCTTTATGTAGTTTGGAGATCTAATGCTTCTCTGGGGTATGATTTGCAAATATATTTTTTCATATGGTTGATTCCCTTTGTATTTGCTGATATTTTCTTTAGCCTGGCAGAAGCTTTTTATTTTGATGAAGTACCATTTGATTATTCTTTCTTTATGTTTCTTGCTCTGGTGGACATATCAGTGAAAACATTGCTGCATGGAATATCTGAGCCAGAGGGGAGGTGGGAGGGAATAATGGGGGGAAAAATGGAAAGGGTTGTCAGGAACATGTGTAATAAAGGACACATGGATAAAGCCAAAGAGGGGTAGGCTCGAGGGGGCAAGGTAGTGATGGCTAGGGTGGGGAGGAGTGGTGGGAGGGAAACAATTTTAAAAGTTGCCCTTTAAGAAGAAGCAGTTTTTCTCTCATTATAGTGTTCAGCTTTGATATATTGTGAGTCTGACTTTGTTACATAATTTTTTCCAAGAAGATATCTATTGTTTTGAATAGAAGGGAATATTGTTTGTTGGGTCAGAGTTCAGTTTTGCTTTAACATACTATTCAAAATAATCATGTAGGAACTAAGGCAGTTGCATATTGTCTAAGAATGTGAGCTTGACCCAGACTGTCTGGATTGAAATTCTGGTAAGGTTACTTACTATCTTATAACCTTGGCCAGATTTATCTATGTCTCTTCTGCTCTCATTTTTTATATGTAAACAGGGAGTAAGAAAAATTATGGACCTCTGGAGTTACTGTAAGGATTTTTACATATAAAGTATTCAGAACAGTGCCTAGCACATGGTAAGCACTGAAAAATTTTAGCTCTTATTATAAAAGAAACTTACTTTCATTTGGTAATGGCCCATGTATCTAAAGCCGGTTAGTAAACTATAGCCGTTGCTTAGTTTTGTATGGCTCATGGAATAAGAATGGTTTATAAGTTTCAAATGGTTGGAAAAAATAACCAAAGAATAACATTTCGTGGCATGTGGAGTTTTGAGAAATTTCAATTTCTGTGTCCATAAATGAATACTTACTGTAATACACATTCCCTCATTTGTCTGTGGTTGCTTTCACATAACAGCAGAGTGAAGTAGTGCCACACAGACCATGTGGCCTGAAAGCGTAAAGTACTGACTATTTAGCACTTTCCAGTAAAAGTTTGTGACCCCTGATTTAGAATAAGAATAATGAATGAGAATTTTAGACTTCCAGACAAGATGGAGGCGTAGCTACACACACTGTGCCTCCTCACACAACCAAAATAAGGACAACAACAATTTAGAAATGAAAACCAACCAATACCAACAGAAATTTGAACTGTATGTAAGTCTAACAACCAAGGAATTAAAGTAGACACATTCATCCAGACCAGTAGGAGTGGCAGAGTCCAGCAGCCAGGGCAGAGAGGTCTCACAGCAAAGAGGTGGCTTGTAGACCCCAGGCATGCAAGGCAGTAGACTGTGGAGGGGTGCTGTGCACAAGGTGACTGGCAGACCGGGTGGTCCCACATTTGCACTCAGATAAACCAGGCAAAAGTGGGAAGCGAGATATACTGCACAACCCAGGGTCCTAGCTCAGGGAAATAAAGCCTCAAAACACTGATTGAAAACACCTGTGGGGGGTTGAAGCACTAGGAGAGACTCCCAGCCTCACAGGAGAGTTTGTTGGAGAGACCCACTGGGTCCTAGAATGTACACAAATCCACCCACATGGAAATCAGCACTAGAAGGTCCCGATTTGCTTGGGGGAAGTGACTAAAATCCAGCACAGAGCTGAGCAAGCACCATTGTTCCCCCTCAGACCCCTGCCCCACATACAGTGTCACAACCCAGTGACATGGGTTGCCCCGCCCTGGTGAATATCTAAGGCTCTGCCCCTCTTATGTAACAGTTGCATCAAGACCAAAAAAAGGTCCAAATGAAACAGCAGATCAAAGCTCCAGAAAAAACACAACGAAGTGACACAGAGGTAGCCAACCTATCAGATACACAGTTCAAACCACTGGTAATCAGGGTGCTCACAGAATTGGTTGAATTTGGTTGCAAATTAGATGGGAAAATGAAGGCTACGCTAAGTGAAATAAAGGAAAATGTACAGGGAACCGATAGGGATGGGAAGGAAACTGGGACTCATGAGATCAATGGAGTGGACTAGAAGGAAGAAAGAAACATCCAATCAGAAAAGAATGAAGAAACAAGAATTCAAAAAAGTAGGGAGAGGCTTAGGAACCTCCAGGACATCACTGAATGTTCCAACATCCAAATTATAGGGGTACTAGAAGGAGAAGAGGAAGAGCAACAAGTGGAAAACTTATTTGAATAAATAATAAGGGAGAACCTCCCCCATCCAGCAAAGGAAACAGATTTCCAGGAAATCCAGGAAGCTCAGAGAGTCCCTAAGAAGTTGGACCCATGAAGGAACACACCAAGGCACATCATCATTACATTAGCCAGGATAAAAATGAAGGAGAGAATCCTAGAAGCAGCAAGAGCTAAGGGGACAGTCACCTACAAAGGAGTTCCCATCAGACTGTCAGCGGATTTCTCAAAAGAGACCTTATAGGGAAGAAGAGGCTGTAAAGACGTATTCCAACTCATGAAATCCAAAGACCTACATCCAAGAATGCTCTATCCAGCAAAGCTTTCATTTAAAATGGAAGGAGAGATAAAGTACTTTTTAAGATAAGGGCAAGTTAAAGGAGTTCATCATCACCAAGCCCTTATTATATGAAATATTAAAGGGGCTTATCTAAGAAAAAGAAGATAAAAAACACGTATATTAAAATGACAGCAAACTCACAATTAACAACCACACCTAAAACAAAAACACACTAAGCCAACAACTAGAACAGGAACAGAACCACAAAACTGGAGATCACATGGAGGGTTATTAACAGGGGAGTAGGAGGAGGAGAGAGGGGGAAAAGTACAGAGAATAAGTATCATAGATGGGAGAAAGAAAATAGGGGGAGGGTAAGAACAGTATGGGAAATGTAAAAGCTAAAGAATTTACAAGTATGACACATGGACATGAACTAAAGGGGGGAATGTTGGCAGGAAAGGGTGTGTAGAGTAGAGAGGAATGAAGGGGGAAATGGGACAACTATAATAGCATAATCAATAAAATATTTTTTAAAGAACTAAAATTAAAAATGAAAATTAAAAGTGATCTCTCTCATAAAATTAAAAAAAGAAAATAACCAACTGTTCTTATATTTGAAAAAACAAAAAGTTTCTTAAAATTGGTTATAGACTCAGGAAGTTGAAAAGTGAGTGTGGAGAGGACCCATGTCCATTTCTCCCAGTTTCCCCCAGTGTTTACACCTTACACAATCATGGTATATATTGACATTGGTACATTGTATATTGTTCTATGTCATTTTATCACATGTGGGGACTTATATAACCACTGCTGGGACCCTCTGGTAGTTAAGTACACCTCCTCTCTTCCTCTCTGCTTCCCTCCATCCCCAAACCCTGATAACAAGTCATCTCTCTTCCATGTCTATAATTTTTTCACTTAGAGACTGTTATATAAATGGCATCTCATAGTATGTGACATTTGAGATTTTTTTTCCCACTTAGCATACTGCCTTTTTGAGATTTATCCAAGTTTTCTGTATTAATAATTCATTCTTTGTAATTGTTGAGTAGATCCACAGTATGGGTGTGCTACAGCTGGTTCAGCCATTGGTTGTTGAGAGACTTTTTGGTTGCTTCCAGTTTTTGGCCATTACAAATAAAGTTGTTACAACAATTAAAAAAAAAGAATTTTAAAGCTGGCCTGATATTGTGAGGGGGCTATTTTGGTATAAAAGTAAATGTCACTTATAATGTCTGAATCAAGAATTTGAAGATAAACCCAATTTATGAAAAATTTACTACTAATAAAAAGTCTCTTCTGCAATGAAAAGGATTATACATTTGACAAGATATTGATTATATATTTGTGTTTGGTTTAAAGAAATAATTCTTTAAGTCTTTAAACAAAGAAAAAAAGAGAATTATGTAGTTTAACTGGGGATGGGGTAACAAAGGTAACTGGGGATGGGGTGACAAAGGTAGAATATTTAACCTAACTGAATTTTATGGGTAGTTGAAGTATATGTGCTTTTTTACTTTTTTTTTTTTAAGGAATCCGTTTAAAGGAATACTAGTAATTATGCATTGGTAGGGTGTTGGCTTCTTTTTTTTTAAGTATCATTAGTGAATGAAAGATTTATATCTTTGATTTTGTTATTTGCTGCTTTTGCTTAACTGAAGTCTGATAATAACAGATCACTAAGGTTGTTAGAACAGTATATTGGGTAGGAGTAAATCAATTTTAAATGCTTTGCATAGTTCTAAAGCTTCTGTTCATAAGAATCAACTGGGATATTTCTTAAACATAAGCAATTTGGACCCCATTCATTCTATTATCAAACTATAAAACAGTACTTCTGAAACTATCTTTTTGAAAAACCAATTTCTTCCTAATCTGTCATGGAACAATGCTTCTAAAAAATACAAAAATGAATTAATAGAAAAGTAAAATGGAAAAATGAACAGATATAAAAAATTACAAGGCTTTTTGTAATTGTTAGATTCAGCAGACATAAAATTACCAAGTTCCTATAAAAGACTCTAACACTCTCATTTTCTGTATTTATTATGAGTCAATATCCATCTGTGCACTGTTCTCTGAGAAACACTGCTTGGAGGTTTTCTTGGAATCCACACGTTTTCAGAAGCAGTCTGTGTGATTTAAATGCAGATATGGTATATAGACCAAATTTTGAAAAACACTACTTATGTCTCAGGATGAGTGATTTCTGACAGCTATAAGAACAGCTACAGACTTTTAAAATTTGATGCATTTTTATAGTCTCAAAAATAAGAAAATATTTTACAAAGGAATAATTTGTGTTGTTGAAAATGTACTCTCGAGGTAAGTTAGATGTTACCATATGTAACTAAGTGGAGTAGTCATGCATGGTGTTTCATAAAATATTTATTTAGGATGCTGAAAAATTTCAAGATAAATAACCTTTTTATAATTTGGACATGTTTGTGATTGATATACTTTTTAACCAAATGATTTCATTACAGAGGCTTATCTCCTGCAGAAGCAGAATTTAATTACCTGAACAAAGCACGTACATTGGAACTCTATGGAGTTGAATTCCACTATGCAAGGGTAAGTGAAGGGTAAGTGCTTTGATGGTGTTGAGTTAGTTTGTAGCACTCAGTAGTATCCTGATATCATTAGGTAAGAAATGCACAGCCATGGTTTTTGTGTGCATTATACATGGGATTATGCCCCATGGTATGTAATCATTATGCCCATGTGTAATGTGCATTCTTATTTTACCTCAAAAATTTGGGCAAAAAGTGGGCATTATACACAGCAAAATATGGTAGTTGTACTAAAAATTTCCTTTGAGAATACATATTTTCACATTCAAGATTCAATACTTGATGAGAAAAATGATTGAAATAGATTTTTCATTTTATTTTTCCTAAGGTATCTGGTTTATGTTATAAAGATAATTTTTGCAGACTATTGGAGACAGTACCTTTAGAATTTATTTTACAAAATAAAGATTTAGTTATAGGAAAAGTAGTTTTTTGTATATTTAACTTTTGTGATAAGCATTATCATAAAAGATGTTTTCAACTCACTTCATGTTTTTTATTTTCTTCATTTAGTGACATTAAAAATTTTTATTTATAAAGCACAAAATGAAACAATATATTTTGGCTGTTTCTCCCCAAATCCCTTTATCAAGATGGGATTTATAGTCACTGGCTTCTTAAAGAACACTCTAACATTTTTTTCATTGTGTCATACTTGGCTGCTTCTGAAAGACTATTGTCCTCCTTCCATAAGCATGTGTGTGAGTAGCTATCCTTTGTTTATGTGTCTCTACCCTTAGATTTCTCTTTACCAAGTGGTGTTATGCTCCTTTAGAAGTACTTGGAGTATATATAGCTATTCTCCATAACCAGTGAAAAGTGGAATTATAGGAAATCATCGGTTAAGTTTGTTACAGGTTTTTTGTTCTCTTGGAACAAATTGCCAAGCCTAATAAGGATAGCAGCCTGAAAGGGAGTTTTGTTTAGTTATATATTTTTAATTGATTTTAATTTATAGATATACACAAATAACAGTTTGAGAATGCTTAAGTTCTATTTCATGTAATGGTTTTATTGTTTAAGGCCTCACCTGGCTGTGTTCTGAGAAGAGCACTAATTCTTACATTTCTCAGTGCTTGTGTTGATCTCTCCTTTAAAGAACAGAGTAACTTGCTTTCATCACATAACTCTATCTGGTAATTCTGAGTGCTTGTGACTCGGAAATCTGTCTAATGCCATTTGAAATCTATAAGTCTCTCTTGAACTTTCTGGGATTTTTCTTTTAATATTTTATTTATTTTTTCAGAGAGAAAGGAGGGAAGGAGAAAGAGAGGGAGAGAAACTTCAGTGTGTGGTTGCCTGTCACATGCCCCCTATGGGGCACCTGGCCTGCAACTTAGGCATGTGCCCTGACTGGGAATTGAACCAGTGACCCTCTGATGCACAGGTCTGTGCTCAATTCACTGAGCTGTGCCAGCCAGGGCTGAATTGTCTGTTTTATTTAAAATGCACCTCTTCACCTTCCCTCCTTTTGGAGGACTATTGCCTTTGAACATAGTTCTCTAAAATATAACGTAGTGGTCAGTATTTGTGCAACAAAATTTTGTTTTTTATTATAATAAAGTTTAAAATCAATAGAAATTTCATATCTGAACTAAACTATGGTTAACAAGAAAAAGATAGCTACTTTTAGTCATTTTAAGGCTTATCTCTTTTCTAAAGGTAGTTTAGACTGCTGTTTGTTATCTGTAACTGCTGTCAATGAAATACAAAGAATATTAGACTACTTTCCTTTTTTCTTTCTCTTAAGTTTATTAGGGTAAAAGTAGTTAATAAGATTATATAGGTTTCAAGTGTACATTTCTATGATACATAATCTATGTATTGCATTGTGTGCCCACCACCCAAAGCCAAATCATCTTCTGTAACCATATATTTTGCCCCCTTTACTACCTCCCACTCCTCACTTCCCTCTAGTAACCACTATATATTTCACTTTTTAGTGAAATCATCTGGTTTTTAACTTTTTCTGACTTCACTTAGCATAATATCATCAAGTTCCATCCATCTCACAAATGGCAGTATTTCATCTTTTCTTACAGCTAAGTAGTATTCCATAGTATATATATGTATCACATCTTCTTTATCCAGCCATCTATCGAAGCACACTTTGGTTGGTTCCATGTCTTGGCCACTGTAAGTAATGCTTCAGTGAACATTCAGGGGTGCATATGTCTTTGTGAATAAATGTTTTCAAATTTTTCAAATAGATACCAGAAGAATGATTTCTGGGTAATATTGTAACTCTATTTTTGATTTTTTGAGGAACCTCCATACTGTTTTCTGTAGTAGCTGTATCGGTTTACATTCCTACCAGCAGTATATTATGGTTCTTTTTTCTCCACAACCTCTCCAACACTTGTTATTACTTGTCTTGTTGATAATAGCCATTCTAACAGGTACGAGGTGGTATCTCACTGTGGTTTGCATTTTTATTTCCCTAATAGATAGTGAAGTTGAGCATGTTTTCATATATTTGTCGGCCATTTGTATGTTTTCATGAGAGAAGTGTCTGTTCAGGTCCTTTCATTCTTTAATTGGATTTTTAGGGTTTTTTTGGTGTTGAGTTATATGGGTTCTTTATATATATTTTGGATATTAACCCCTTACTGGAGCTATTATTTGCAAGTATCTTCTTCCATTAGGTTGGCTGTCTTTTTGTTTTGTTGGAGGTTTCTTTTGCCATACAGAAGCTTTGTACATTCCTTTTTTAAGTGACATGGCTGGATCTCACACATATTGTTGTTTGTTTATTTATTTAAAGTCAGATTTTTTTGTTATTTAAATTATTAGATTGCACAACTTTCCCTCAGAAAGTCATAAATGTAATTTATGTGTGCCAGATTAATGTAATTTAAATTTTGAATGGTCAGTCATTCAGAAACCTATTTTGTACAGTCAAATTATAAAAAAGCTAGGAAATGTTGTTTCTGTTGTTCGTGGTTACAGAGAACTTAAAAACAAAATGTGCAAATGTTCAGTGAATGAAGGGAAATTTTGCAGCATCAGGAACAAAAAGGTAGAGGGGAGAGATTACAATAATAGAACACTTACATTTTAATTGAATATCGCAAACAGAAGTGTTTGAGACATTTTATTTTTAAGTGCAGGTAAGATATTTTCTGTCTGCCGAGAACCAAGTTACTTGTAGCAATCTGCAAAATACAAATAAGTTCTACTGCATTCATTGTGGTGGCTGTGTTATGTGCCTTGCACAGTGTTGGTGCTAAAGGTTATTTAGTGCATAAAACATCAGTTAGCTCTGCCCTTATGTAGTTCACAGTGTAGTGGAGGAGAAAGAAATGGAATATATGTTAACAATTAAATACGTGCATGTGAGAATATGAAGGGGAAAGTACAGAATACTGGTAGTATGGGATCATATGCCAAGAATATGGGACCAAAAGGTACAGAAGCTTTCTGAGAAGAAATAATATACTGAAGCCAGAAGACTGAATAAGAATAGCAGAGAGAGTGGTTTTTACTCTAGAGCCATCAGCATGAATAAAGATGAAATCATCAGAGAACATGGAATATTTGAGAAAGTAAAAATTGTTTATATGCTTAGAAGACTGTATGAGTAAGGGGAGAGGGTAGAAGAAGTAAAGAATGAATGACAACCTCAAGATGAAAAGAGAAAGGGATTTGGGAGACGGAGGAGGGAGATACTTTTTTTTTTTACTTAAAGTAAATGTGTGTGAGTGTGTGTGGGTGTGTGTGTGTGTGTGTGTGTGTGTGGTGCTCACTTGTATGCATTTTAACACACATATAGGTCCATGTAACCACAGTTGTTATTAGAATGCAGAACAGTTTCATCACCCCCCAAAATTCTGACTTATGCTGCCCCTTATAGCCCAACCTTCTAATTATACCTGATTCCTGGCAAACACTAGTCTATTTTCTGACTCTAGTTTTGTCATTTCCAAAGTGTCTTATAGAATGGAATTCTATATTGTGTTTCTTTTGAAATGGGCTACTTGTATTTCCAGTAATGCATTTGAGATTTATCCAAGTTATTGTGTATATCAATAGTAGGCCATTCCTTTTATTGTTGAGTAGTATCTCATTATATAGATGTACCATGGTTTGTTTATTTAGTCACCCTTTGAAGGATATCTGGATTGTTTCCAGTATATTATTACATTATGTTTTACAAACACCTATTTACAGGTTTCTGTATGAAATTTAAGTTTTTATTTCTATAAGGTAAAAACCACAGAGTAGGATTTCTGAATCCATATGATAGATAAGTGCATAATTAGCTTTATATCAAATCACTAAACTATTTTCTAGAGTAATTGAACCACTTTGTGTCCCCACGAGCAATATTTGCAAATTCCAACTGTTTCATATCCTTTTTAGCATGTGGTAGTGTTTGGTTTTATTTCTTTTTAAGCTTTTCTCTCTTTTTCTTTTTTATTGAATTTATTGGGGTAGCACTGTTTAACAAAATGTTACGTGTTTCAGCTGCACAAATCCACAACACGTCCTCTGTACACTGTATCGTGTGTTCACCACCCCTCATCATGGCTTTACTTGGCATTTTCCTAATGACTAATGATATTGCACATGCTATTTTCTTTGAGGAATGTCTGTTCATGTGTTTTGTCCATTGTTTCTTTTCTTACTCTTGTGTTTTGAGAACTGTTTATGTGTTCTAGATACATGGTTTTTATTGGATATGTGATTTCAAAATATTTTCTCTCATTCTTGGCTTGCCCTTTTATTCTCTTAACATTGTACTTTTAAAAAAAACTGATAAGTTCTAATATCTCTTATTAAGTTACCAATAAATTCTGAAAATCAGCAGGATATAGAAGATCTTAAAAATACAGTCAGCAAACTTGGCTTAATTGATCCATGTAAAACACTCCAGCTATTTCAGAGTATGCATTATTTTCAAATGTGGAATGTAATTTTTGAGCGCAGTGTAGTTAAGCTAAAAACAATGACAAAAAGATAGCTTTAAAAATTCTCCAAATATTTCAGATAAGTTCTAAATAAGCCTTGGGTACAAGTACTATTATTCTTTCTACCCAGCACTCTATGCTTTCTCTCAGATACTCCTCTGGAAAGAATAATACCTAGTTGCCCCTAAGTTTGTGGTTAGGATTGCCTAATTATGATATAATGGGTATCAAAGTAATCTTGAATGTAAAACAACTTGAGTATATTAAATTAATACAAAGAACATGTGTTTTAAATTCCCTTCCCTCTCCTCTCTCTCTCCCCACCTCCTTTTCTTGTGTATCAGGCATCTTTATGAAACAATCAATAGATCGCTACTTGTATTCCTTTTCACTGAATAGTTTCAGTTCATATACACTGTTAGGCCAGTGTAAGGCACATAAACTTTTTAAAGAAATTGTTAGTGAATGTGTATTAAGCCTGGATGTGGGGGTGCTCTGCCTGCGGAGTTCCTCCAGGCTGCCGCAGATGAGAATAATTCTACCAAGACATGATCTGCTTGGGGAGGAAAGGTGGCCAATCTCTCAGAGGAGAACAGACTTGAGCCTATTCCTCAGTGGGCTTTATTGGGTTTAATTTGCATATAAATACAGGGTGTATACATAAAGCTTATCAGTCATTGTCAGGCAGTAACGATCAAGGAACTCAAAGAACAATAAGGGCTTATTCTGAGTCAGGGTCAGATAGATAGAGTGCCATCCTAGGGGCATAAAACTTTGGGAAACAAACTCATTTTATGCTGGACCCCTTATCATTTAAATTGAGGGTGTGTTAGCAAAGCATATTTCACAGGTTTTTATGGATTCTTCCTAAGGCCTGATTGCCCCCCTAGGGAACTGCCCTTTCCAGCACAGGGTTGCACCACCCTCCAGCATTGTTCCAGGCCTGAATTAGGTAGGAGATGCAGACATCCAAGAAATTAGGAGACTTATTACAGATAGAATGAGGATTCAGGTTATAATAAAGCCAAGGGGTGAAGGTCCATCACCCTTTTTCTGCAGTCTTCTAAGTCCTTCTGTGGTGGCCCCTTCATGACTATGCCTGTTTTAGGTCGTTCCTTTCTTGAGGAATTTTACACATCACTGACTAACTAGTCGTTCGCCTGCAGCTAAGTAGGGTGTAGTAAAGAGCCCCTGCTGGGAAGATAAGCTTTGTCTCCTTAGTAGTTTATGGTCCCAAGGTTTTTTTACTCAGCCTTAGCGATGGGGGTGTGGGGAGGTTACAGCTTCTGAAACCAGGCAGGGTGGCTCCAAACACCTAACTACATTAAAAATAAAAAATTTTAACTAATGATACAGGGGAAAACATAAAGGTAAAAGAGAAAATAATTTCAACATATGTCACAATGTTTTATAAAGACTTCCCACAAAGGAATAATTTTTTAAAACATGTAATTAGAAATATAGGAAAAATAGAGATGATCGCTTAACAGGAGAAATACGAATGACTGTTATTGTGAAAAATTGCTTGTTTTCCCTAATACTCTGAAACATAACAATGAAAATGAGATACCAATTTTATTAGAAGAGCAAAAAATTCAAAGGATTAAAAATATCCAGTCTTGGTCAGCATGTGGAAAGTGGACATTCTAATACATTGTTGAACTATAAATTGGTAGAAACCTTTTAGAGTGCAAATATTAGTATGAATATAATTTTTGGTCACTTCCATTTCTCACAGTCTAATTTTTACAGTATTTGTAAAGGTGCCAAATAATGTGTTCAAGGATTTTCACTATTAGAAAAACTCAAATGAATAAATGGAAATAGTTAAGAAGTTGTGGTAAATTTATACTTTGGAATAATGCACAGCCATTAAAATTGAGTTAGAGGTACAGGTGGTCCCTGACTAACAATGGTTCAGCTTAGGGTTTTTCAGCTTTACAGTGGTGTGAAAGCAATATGCAGTTAGTAGAAACCATACTTTGAATTTTGAATTTTGGCCTTTTCCTGGGATAATGATATATGATATGATAATCTCTGGTGGTGCTAGGCAGTGGCAGCAAATTGCAGCACCCGGTCACACAGGTAAATGACTGATAATAGATCGTTTGCTGTGTTGATAGCATTTTTTGGAGATTGTGTTTTGAGTTTCGCATCCCAGTGTGTCTACAAAACACTTATCTGTGTGCATCTGCTGCTTCTGGGGAGAAGAGGAAGGCAATTACTTTTTAGATGAAACTCAAGATAATTGCCGACCGTAGGTTAATGTAAATGTTTTGAGTCTGCATTTAAGGTTGGTTAGGCATAACTATGAGGTTTCTTAGAGTAGGGGGTACTAAATGTGTTTTCAACTTACTCATCATAAATTGAGGAGAATCTGTATGTATATTGGTATGAAAAGATGTGTACAAACTGCTTAGAGAAAGAAAATTGCAGAATAATGGGTCCCAGTTTTTGTTGATTAAAGAAATTGTGTAGTTATATATGATATGTATTTATATTTGTAAAACTTGAAGATCTAGAAGATTGTACACTGAAGTGTTAATAGTGTAGTGGCTGTCTCTGGGGAGTGAGGTAGAGAAGGTGTGGGATGCCCTTTGACTTCTTAATTGATATTTCTATATTATTTGGAAATGCTTTTATTAGTAAAAATAATTTAAATGATTTTAATAGCTATCGCATACAACTTAAAATTATTTTTGCTCCTATCCACAACACCATAAAATTTTAATGATCTCTTGACCTGTGACAGAAAAGAGGATAGAATATTTAAATAGTGTTAGGAGTGAGTAGTCGCCAAAGGAAAGGAAAGGAGGACACTACAGGGGAACATGAAATGAACAATTGAGGTCTGGGTAGAAAATACTTGAACATCTATTCCTATTCATCCAAACCTCATACATTTTACATTGTTGGTTTTTATTCTATTATAAAATAAACCACACACAGAAGAGTATATCTTAGTGAAGGTCTGCAACTTGACCCCCCAGGTCAACCAGTAGCATTTAACGAACCATTCCTGGAACCCTCTTTGTACCCTGCCCTAATACAGCCGGTCCCCACGTTGTATTCTTTATGGTTTTATCACCTAAGTGTGCCTTCCTGGATGCTGTAGCTGGGTCTTGCTTTTTGTTTAACTAGATACCTTTCTATGTCTTTTAATCCTTCCTTTCCTCTTTCCCTTACTCTTCCTTAGAATTTGCTTGTTAAGGAACTGGGCCATTTCACCTGTAGATTCTCCATCTGGATTTTTGCTGTTCACATATTTATGGTGCAGTTCAGCATGTTCTGCAGTTCTGTATGTTTCCTACAAGATCATGGCAAACTTGATCTGGAATCATGATCAAATTTGATATTGATCCCTTTGTTGTATTTTATCAGGAGGCACACAGGCTGCAAAATAGAAATACCCTACTTATTTTTGTTTTTACTTATTTTCTGGGATAATTTTATAGAGAGTCACTTCCTTCTTTTATTATTTGACTGCCCAGAAAAACAGTTCATATGGGAAAGGCAGGGAAAGTGTTTTGTTCTTTCCTTTTATTTACCTAGTTTTTAAGGTAATGAGTTGGTTCACCACTATCCTGAGGAGATACACAAATATATTTTTAAGTAATATTATGAATTCATGGATTAAACATTTTGTATGATAGGTTTCAAAATATTATAGTTCTTTTTTTTTTTATTGAAACTCAAACTGTCTCATCTTTGGCCACTGGAAGTCTCTTATTTTGGCCCTTAAGTCCTTTTGATATACCTTTGTAGTCTTTAATAGCTTCCATGCTGTTAGTGTTTTAACGTGGTTCAGGTTTATCTTGCCTGTTTTCTGTACAGACCTGTGATCAACTATTTTTTCAAGCCCTGATTTCTTTTAATGGAAAATGATGTTTAAAACCTCAATCTCAGTGTTAGGAATGCTCATTCCTGCTGGTTTGGTTGTTTCTAGGTCTTTTAAGTGTACAGAGTTGAAATCTATATTGTTTCTATTTAGCTATACTGAAGATACAGGATATTTTGATTTTTATAGGACTCGAGGGATTCTAGAATTAGAATATCATAATTTGATTTATTTTTATCTCACATCACAATAAAAACAGTAATTGCATTATTACCACATCAGTTGTTACTGGACAGTTTAAAAAAATGGAAATATTATCCTCTTTTACCTGATTTAGGTGGTTGTTCTAAATTTACATTGTCAAATCATATGGCTACTGCCTTTTGGTGTTCATTTAATGATCTCTCCCTTTTAGTCCTCATTTAATGTTAACTTCATAGGTAACTATATATTTAAAGCATATCACAAGTCTTTGTAATTAGATTATATGAAACATATTCTCTGTTAGTGTGACTGGCTAAGTGTAAGCATTTTTCCATGAGCAATAAATTAAGAAATATTTATTTGAGAACTATTCTCTGTGGAAGAATGTAAAATACAATGGTTCATTGATTCTCAAAGTATGACCATAGACTGGTGCTGATCCATGAATGAGATAGGTACAGAACTTGAGAGTTAGCAATTAGAAACTTTTTTAGCACTCTGACATCAAGCATGTGATTGGTATATTTTGTAAAAGTATTAACACCTGACTGATTGGAAATTTAAACAAAGTAAACAAATATAACTGCTCCATTACCACAGATAGTTTATTATAGATTGCCATTACAATCCACCCATTATCATGTAGCTGACAGGAATTAGGTATTTCAGATACATAGTTTAAGAGATAGATAAATTTCTGTGGGAAAAACTTATAGATGTAGACTAATGAAATTTTCAGAGAAGATGGACTTGATCTAGACTTTGGTTTCTTTTGTCAGACATGAAGAAGGGATGAAAACAGCATTAACAAAACATGCAATTATGGGTAGACAAAACACATTGTGTAACTGGCTTGACAAGAAACAGAAGGGTTTTACTAGTTAGAGTAGCGGAAATAAAATCAGGGTGGATAGTTGTTTAAAGGTCATCAATGTCTAACTGAACAATCATAATATTTTCCTGCAGGTGATAGAGATTCATTCATTCCACAAATTTAGTATAAGGCACTTTTCTGTGATTATGAAGGGCAAAACAAAGGTCTGATACTTTGCTACTTAGCTTCTAGTGAAGAAAAGAAAAAAGAAACATATTGAACAAGTCAATTTATAGCACTGTATTAAATAGTAAGTGATAAGAGGAAAAGCAGAGTAAGATATTTAAAATAAAGTCATCAACATGCATTTTGTGTACATTAAATTAATAGCATTTGTGTCCATGAAGCACAGTAGTTGTCTTCTTCTTTTAGCATATTTTATCTTGACTACCTCTGACAGTACCTTGGGAACTGCCATTTCAGTCTAGATAGGTAAACTTTAAGAACCAGAGCCTGCTAGATATCCCTGAATATGTTTTTTAAACATGTTTTTTTTTCCCAGTATGGCAGCAGCTTGATTGATTTGCCTATTTGTTGAGTTTTGTATACATCTTTTATGGTATTGGTTCTGATGCAGACATTCTGGAGGTCCAGAAACCTGAAGGTCCATGACCCACTGTGGGTACTTGGCATTATGCAGGAAATAATTCAGACAAGCCAACAGTGAGTTTAAAATGTAAGTGAGTAAAGGACAGAGAGAAGGCAACTCCACATACAGAGCAGCCCTCCTCCTTGGTGGAATTTACTTCTTTTTTTGAGGCTCATTTAATCAAGTAGTAGGGCATATAAGAAGGAGGAATATTCAAGATTTTTCCTGGAAAGGGGTAGAGACCTCTCAGAAGAACCTCATTAGCCACTTTGGGTCTTTATATGGACTTTCTCTTTCTGATCATGGTGCAACCAGATGGGTTGTTTAGAATGCTAATATATTACAATGATTGTATAATGAGGCTAGTGATTACCACAAGTTGAAACCAGTCACCGTGACGGATAGAGCTGGTCTTCTGCAGGTTCTAAGCCATGAATTTGTTGAGCATTGGTCTTACTACACTTGCTAGTGCCAGTAGCCCTTAATTTTTTACAGCCATTTTGCCACATACCCTGTCTCAGTTCTGCTGAGGTGCTTGGTGATTCTTGGTTGTGTACTACTTTTATATTTGTGATTCCTACTATACTTGGCTATGGATGATATGTATCTTTACTGTAGCCTCAGATGATAGTGGAGGAAGAAATGACTATATTACCAGATAGAATGTGACTATCTCATTAGTTTGTCTTTCTCAGTTTGAGGTTCTCCATCCTTTCTGGGGATCACTCTTAATTCCTGTCCCTAAATAGCAAGAGTATCCACACTTGCTATTTTAGACAGGCTGCACACACTTCCATGTCTTATAGCTCAATCCACGTGGGGCCAGATTGTAAGGCTGGTAAAAGCTAATCACCTTAGATGCTCCCTTCCTCATGACCCTGACAGTAATTTGAGGTATCCCTTTATTTTTTTTCTTTCTTGTCTCTGAACTTTTGTCCATTAACTTTACTGCTCTTTCCAGCTCCACGTAGAACTTTCTCTTGTATATGTAGTTTGAGCTGTGGTTTTCTGTCATTTTTTTCTCTATATAGATCTGATTTTATCCTCTTTATATCTTTACAGATCCTTAAAATGTCTGGTTTATTGATTATATACCTTCAACTGTTACAGATTCTTTTTGTTTCATGTACTCTGATGTTTTAAGATTGGACACAGAAGAGTAATAGTATATATTAAGTCTGCCATCTTTTAGGCTTACTCTGCCAATTGATGACCTTTAAAAATGATTTAAGACTATAATTATAGGGTACAGTGTTTCTGGTTATTAAACAAAATGAGCAGCCAGAAAAATTAGCATACACTGTTGTGTTTGGCCTTATTATGTATTAGCCTACCTGACAGGTTAATTTAATAAGGTCCCATTTAATTTGAAATTACTGAAACTACATTTTAAAGGTTTTTGTTTTACTAGGGAGACAATTATAGAATCTTGATTCTATTTTCATCAATTCTGTCTTTGTGAGCAAATGAAGAGTAGGGAGTAAAAGTGTTATTGCTATATTGGTGTAAGGGTAGAATGTTTCAAGTCAAGAAGCAAAAACTATTTCAAGTTAGCCGAAAAGTATTCTAATTCTACTCATTTTTCTCAAGAGTTGAATCAGCATGAAAACTCTTAGTCTTCAAAGTATAACTCAAATTGTCTTCTCTGGAGTCTTCCAAACTCTATAAGTGTTCCTCACTTTGTACTTCCATGATGTTTTTATTGTATTATATGAGTTATAGGAGTTTTCATTATATTGGAAATACTGTTTTATTACAGGTTGCCTTTCACCAGACTCTGAATTCCTCCATGTTTTATTCACCTTTTGCAATCACAGCATTATATTTACACAGTGATTGGAACATAATTTTAGGAACGTAAAGATGGATACTAACTCATCATTCTAATTTCCTCTCCCAAAGAGTCGGCCCAGTTATAAACTACAGGGATCTCTTAGAGCATAATGACTTTTAATAGTGTAACATTTAAGTTTGAAGTTTGTCATTTATTTTTATGAGGGAACAATTACCATATAGTCTGTAAATATGCTATTATATGCTGCTGCCTTTGAAAATGCCTCATTGTGTAAAAAACAATAAAGTAATCCTGTTTTGAAAATATATTTTTATCATCTAAAGCCCAGTATTTTAGATTTGTCATTTTCTTTTTTTTTTTTTTGAAGGATCAAAGTAACAATGAAATTATGATTGGAGTAATGTCAGGAGGAATTCTGATATATAAGAACAGGGTACGAATGAATATCTTTCCATGGTAAGGACTTCCATCAATACTTTTGCTTTTTTATATTACTAATATGATAATTCATATTAAAGAAAGTGGCTATTCAAGTATATTAATGTGTGATGCAAATTTATTTCACTTAAAATTTACCAAAAGATAACAAAACAATTGAGTTATTTCAAAAATTGTTTAACTTATAAAAAGTATTACTTTATGAATTTTTCTGGTAGAGAATCTCTAAATTTGTACTGTAATCTAATAGCTAACATCATGTTTACTGTTTTGCAGTATGCTAATCACTTTAAATACAGTATTTCATTTAAATGCATTCAGTGAGGTACTAGTTTTTTAGTTGAAACACAGGTATAGTTGCTGCAACAAATGCCCAGTATTACAGTGCCTTAAATTGGTGTTAAGAAACCATAGTGGCTCCATGGGATATAAAACTCCTGTTTCTGTATGTTTGTTTTTGTCTTAGTGCTGTACTGTCCATAGCATATTATCCTTGTCCTCATTGTCTAGGATGACTTGCCAGTGTCACTTCTGTATCCTAGAATAAAGAAAAAGGAAAAGTAGCATCTGCCACGTTCCTTTAATGCAAATAACATGAAAATCACATTTATCGTATTTCGTGTGTGTGTGTGTGTGTGCGTGTGTATCATATAATAACTCAGGTTTTTAGAAGTAAACACAGTGATTTTCTTTAGGAAAAGAAACATACAGAATAACTTGTATTAATCTGTCTCTATATTATAGCTCTTAAAATATTACTACTGATTTTTCAGTATCTATGATTTTGACTTAATAGGTTTTTCTAGTTAATCACTTTAATATTGCTATAATAGAACTATGATAACTGACAGAAGCAATTATTTTACAATTTCCTTTAGGTCACAAGAGCATGAGTCATAACATTAAAAATTAATGAAATAAATATAAAAATTAAATACCTTTGTTTTTCAAAAGACATTCTAAAGATGATAAGACAGTTTTTTAAAAATATATATCTTTGATAAAGGATTCATCAAAAATGTATAAAGAACCCTTATAGCTCAGTAATAAGAAGGCAGCCTGATTTTAAAAATAGGCAAAATATTCAAATAGACACATTCACCACTGAAGATATACAGGTGGCCAATAAACACATGAAAAGATGCTCAGTCATCAATGAAATGCAAATTAAAACCATAGTGAAGTCTTCATTTATACTCATGAGAGCAGCTCCAATTAAGAAAAATGACAATGCTAAGTGATAACAAGGAAGCAGAGTACCTAGAAATCTCACACATTGCTGCTGGGAATGCAAACTAGTACACCAACTTTGGAAAAGTTGGCAGTTTCTTTAAAGTTAAACAGAGCCCTGGCTGGTGTGGATCAGTTGTTTGGAGCATCATCCTGTAGACCAAAAGGTCACAGGTTCAATTCCCAATCAGGGCACATTCCCAGTCTGTCTACCTATCTCTCTTTGTCACTCTCCAAAAGCAATGAAAAAAATGTCCTCAAGTGAGGATAAATAATAACAACAATAACAACAACAATAGTAAAGTTAAACATAGATTTACCATATAACCCAGCAATTCTATTCCTAGATATTTTTCTGAGATATGAAAACAAAAGTTTACATAAAGACTTGTACACTGATGTTCATAACTAAACATTATTCATAATAGCACAAAACAATTCCAGATGTCTATCAGTTGATGAAAGGATAAGCAAATTATGGTATAAGTAGACAAAGGAAAAACGTTCAGCAATTAAAAGACATGAACTATTGATAAACTAAACCATATGGATGACACTGATCCATCCACAAACCATTATGCTGATTATTAGAAGTTAGACACAAAAAATTATGTTTCGATTTATATGAAATTCTGGAAAACATAAATTACGGATACAGCAGACCAATAGTTGCCAGAGACTAAAAACAGGAGGGGGCAATTGACTATGAAGGGTACCAGGTCGACATATTCAGGTGGTAGAAATGTTGCATGGTGAGTTTGGTGGGTGGAAATTATACAATCTACATTTGTCAAAATTCATTGACTTGTTCTCCTGTGATTGGTATATTTCATTGTATATGTAAATCATACTTCTATATAGCTCATAAAAGAAAACTAAAGATCAGTTAGTGTTTCCTGTCACATCTTCTAAATGGTTCCTATATAATTCAAACTGGTATGTTTAAAGGAAAATATAAAACAATTCAATACATGGCCTCTGCCTAAAAGTGGACACATAAAAATTCATTATAAAACCCAATAAGAAATATTTTAATACATTTGCATTTTTATGTTTATGATTTCACTAAAGACAGTGTTTTTTAAATACTTTTTTTTCTTAATCCTCATCAAAGGACATTTTTTCCATTGTTTTTAGAGAGAGAGGAAGGGGGAAAGAGGGAGAGACACGTGCATGTGAGAAACATTGATTGGTTGCCTCCCACACATGCCCTGACTGGGCATCAAATCTGCAACCTAGGCATGTGCCCTGACAAGGGATCAAACTCACAGCCTTTCAGTTTATGCAGTGCTGCTCTAACCAGTTGAGCCACACGGGCCAGGGTAATACTTTCTATATTTTTATTTTATATTTTATATAAATGTCAAAATCAGAAATAAATTTTCAGATTATGTGAGTTAAAATAACATGATAATCTAATTTTTCTGTATTGTCAAAATTCTATAATTTATACACATTCCTTTATTATTATTATTAAATAGTGATTCTAAAAGAGTGGCAAATTGTTTTAGGAAACATAAAGGATACAATGTCTCTAGAGAAAATTTTAATGGCCCTGTGATATTTGAGATGGTCTTTAAAGGATAAATAAAATTTTCCTCAGTGAAAAGAAAGTATAAAAGAAACGTGTGTAGAGGGTTCAGTTGGTGAATTCACGGTAGAGGTACCAAGTGTGTGCAAAGACCTACTGATTAGAAAGGACATGGCAAGTTGAAGAAATGTTGGGCTATTTCATTCGGTTTTTGCTTCAGTTTTCATCATTGAGTATACAAGCAAGAGAACAAGAATTTAGGAATATGATGTTTAAGAAAGAGAATGGGGTTCAGATTATGAAGGATCTCGTATATTCTATAAACTTAGGAGTTGGTATTTTATTGGTAAATATGCTTGGAGATGGTTTAATGTTGAGAAATAGATACTTCCGAATCTTTATCATAAATTTAAGTTAGAAGAAAAGGGGGACATGAGTATTTAAGATATTGATTGGAAAACTTTACATAATGTTCATTTTAAACTTTATTTTCATGAAATTAAGCTAAGTAGATGGGATTGAAAGTTCTTTGTTTTTATTTCTTTTAAATGTATTTTATTGATAATGCAATTTACAGTTGTCCCATTTTCCCCCCTTTATTCCCCTCTGCCTTGTACACCCCCTCCCACTCACATTCCCATTTAGTTCATGTTCATGAGTCGTACATATAAGCTCTTTGGCTTCTACATTTTCTATACTATTCTTAAATTCCCCCTGTCTCTTTTATGCCTACCATTTATGCCACATACCCAGTGTCCTTTTCCCCCTTCTCTCCCCCTCCTATTCCCCTACTGATAACCCTCCATGTGATGTCCATTTCTGTGATTCTGTTCTAGTTGTTTGCTTAGTTTTTGTTTTTGTTTTAGGTTTGGTTGTAAATAACTGAGTTTGTTGTCATTTTACTGTTCCTATTTTTGAGCTTCTTTGTTTTTTTAGATAAGTCCCTTTAACATTTCATATAATAAGTACTGGGTGATGAGGAACTCCTCTAACTTGACCTTATCTGGGAAGCACTTTATCTACCCATTCATTCTAAACGATAGCTTTGCTGGATAGAGTAATCTCAGATGTTGGTCCTTGCTTTTCATGACTTGAAATACTTCTTTCTAGCTCCTTCTTGACTTCAAGTTTTCTTTTGAGAAATCAGCTGATAATCTTATGGGCACTCTTTTGTAGGTAACTCTCTCCTTTTGTCTTGTGGATTTTAAGATTCTCGCGTCACCATTACATCTTGGCTAATGTAATGATGATGTGCCTTGGTGTGTTCCTCCTTGGGTTCCTCCCAACTTCTTTGGGACTCTCTGAGCTTCCTGGACTTCCTGGAAGTCTGTTTGCTTTGCCAGATTAGGGAACTTCTTCAGTATTTTTTCAAATAAGTGTTCAATTTCTTGCTCTTTCTCTTCTTCTGGTACCCTTATGATTCGGATGTTGGAATGTATAAAGTTGCCCCAGAGCTTCTTAAGCAAGCCTGTCCTCATTTCTAAAAATTCTTCTTTCTTCATTCTGTTCTGGTTGACTGTTTATTTCTTCCTATTGCTCTAAACCGTTGATTTGAGTCCTGGTTTCCCTCCAGTCACTGTTAGTTCCCTGTGAACATTTTTCTTGTATTTCTCATTTCATAGCCTTCATTTTTTTCTCTAATTTGCAACCATATTCACCCAATTCTGTGAGCATCCTAACTACCATTGTTATGAACTCTGCATCTGACAGGTTGGCTATCTCTTCATTGCTTAGTTGTATTTTTTCCTTCATTTGGGCCTTTTTTTTTTTTTTGGTCTCAGCATGCCTGTTATATAGTAAGGGCCAGAGCCTTAGGTGTTCACCAAGCCAGGGCAACCCACATCACTGTGTTGTGATGCTGTATGTGGGGGAGGACTGTAAGAGGGAACAGTGCCACTTGCTTGGCTCTCTGCTGGTTTTCAGTCATTGCCCCTGCCACCCACAATCAAATTGGGCCTTTCTGGTGCTGATTCCCATCTGGGTGAGTTCATATGCGTTCTAGGACTTTGTGGGTTTCTCCAAAGAACTCTCCTGTGAGGCTGGGAGTTTCTCCCACTGCTTCTTCAACCCCCGCAGATTTTTTCAGTCAAAGGCTTTGAGGCTTTATTTCCCTGTACTGAAACCCTGGGTTTTGTGGTCTATCTCACTCCCCAGTTGTTCCTCCCAGTTTATCTGCACACAAATGTGGGGCCACCCAGTACACAAGCCACTACCTTGCCTGCTCCACCAGAAGCCTTGCTACAAGTCCTCTCTGCCCAGCTGCCTGTCTCCACCCCTCCTAGTGGTCTGGATGAATGTTTCTTCTATAACTCCTTGGTTGTTGGACTTCCACACACTTCGGTTTCTGTCAGTTTTGGTTGTTTTGTTTTTTAATTTGTTGTCCTTCTTTTGGTTGTGTGAGGAGGCACAGTATGTCTGCACCTCTATCTTGGCAAGAAGTCCCAGATTTAAAGTTCTTAAAGCTACTAAATTTACTTTATCATGGAACATAGGAATTTCTTGTGATCCTAACTACTAATAACAATACATACCACAACAAATACACTTATAATTATACCACAGGTAGCCATGATTTACAATCTAATATTAATTGATTTCTAAGGAAAATCAATAGGGTCAATGGTAATCATTAAATATATGGCTTACTTTTTGTCCTTAAAACATGGATCTATTTTTACAAAAGCAATATAGTTATTAGTACTCTGTGTCAATAATTGAATCTAAAAACATACTAAACAAACAAGAAGAACAGAGACAGAATCGTGGATACAAGAATGTTTTGATGGTTGCCAGATGGGAGGGGGGTTTCAGGAAATGCGTGAAGAGGTGAGGCGATTAAGAAATTCAAACAGGTAGAAAATAGCCATGGGGATGTAAAGTACAGTATAGGAAAGGGCATAGCCAAAGAACTTGTACACAGGAGCCATGGACATGAACAATGGTGGGGGTTATTGCCTGAGGGAGTAAGGGATGCTGGGTGGAGGGGGCCAGAGGTGGAAAAATCAAGAACTGTAATAGCATAATGAATAAAATACAACTTAAAAATATTCTGTGTGAATAAGTGACATATTACTCTCATCACCTGTATTAAGTTGGTGTTTATAGAATTGCCATTGCCTTTAAATTCATATTAGCAAAGTATTGTATTAAAAAACCATTTGACAAAGACTGATAATGATTACAGCTCTAACATGATACCACGTACATTTCAGCTACTTTCATATTAATATTTGAAATGATATATTCAAACCAAAATCTAAATGGCGGAATTAATGAAACTTCTACATGAATGAAGAGTTTAAAGTTGAAAGTTTTAGAACTGATAGTTTTATAACACCAAAGCAAGTAAAAAAGTCACTCATGAATTTTAATGCATTTTTATCTGTAGCTTAGAACCCCCCTGTAAGTTAGGTGTATATTAGCATTGTTTTTATAGATAAGGAATGAGAAATGGCAGAGAGGTTGACTGGTGTAAGGTTAAACAACTGATAAGTATGATAAAGAACTTTAAACCCAGATCTTTCCGATTCTGAAACACAAGCTTCTCACTTATCTCTTCTCTCAAAACTAGAGCTACATGTAGAAAAAGTAGTATATTACGTAATAAATATGCTACCTCATATCTTCCCTTGTATGGTTGTCCCTGAATTATCTTATTCAGGTTCATACTTTCAAAATGCTGAATAGTAATTTGGGGTTACTTACATTCTGTAAATTAAATTTTGTTAAAATTAATGCTAATCAATAAAACACCATTAAAAAAATAAAATGGGAAGAAGAGAGTTCTGGTTCTTAGTCCAGCAGGCAAAGAACTTGAAAGTCATCACTCCTGTCTTTACAAGAAAAAAAAAAAACAAACAGAAAACTGAAAATTGACAATTCCTTTTAGATCCCTCAGAGAATTAAGGACACAAGGCAGATTGTAGCTCTGAAAACTGGATAGACAGGTGAATATAAAGAATGACAGTTTACCACTTTGTGGCTGAGGTCGCGCAGTGGATTAAATGCTGTCCTGAGAACCAAAACATCCCAGTTTTGGTTCAATTCCCAGTCAGGGCTCATCCCTGTGTTACAGGCCAGGTCCCCAGTTGGACGTGCCTGCGACATATTGATGTTTCCCTCACACATTGATGTTTCTTTCTGTCTCTCCCTACCTCCCCCTCTCTCTAAATATGAAAAATAAAATCTTTAAAAATTAAATGACAGTTTACCAGGACTAAAAAACACTGCTGCAGCCAGCAACTGGTAGGAATACTTAAAGGGTAATTGACTAATTGCTGGAGACGGAGCAGAGACTAGCTTGAGAGATGAAAACTCTTGAAGTCTTATCCTTAAAGAGGCCCCAGGCTTCTGTAAGTTTTACTATCAGGTGCCCATACAGTTCTCAGGGTGACAATTGGAGAAAAATCTACTCATGCTCTGGAAGAATTGGGGGTGGTAGTGCTGATAAGCAGGGAAGTAACCATTTAAAATGTGCTCAGAGCTTTTTCTGTTCTCTCTCTTTTTTTTAATCTTCCTCCCCCCCCCCAATATACATTTGTTGATATTAGAGGGGAAGGGAGAAAGAAAGATAAAGAGATATATCACACATCTTGACTAGAGACCAGTCCTGCATCCTAGGTAATGTGTCCTGACCAGGAATCAGACCCACAACATTTTGATTACAGGATCACACTGAGCCACACTAGCCAGTGCACTTTTTGATCTTTTTAATAAAGGTGTGTCCTTAAAGAAATCTGTTTTACCAATATTTAACCAACAGGGGGTTTTATCAGTAAGAGCCTAATCAAAGGAGGGGAAGGGAAATACTCATTTGTAGTTCCCTCTTTATTGTCTCTCCTAAGAAGTGGGTAAGCTGAAAAGCACTGGTCATAGCCAAGGATCACCAGCCACTAAACTATTGAGACATAATCATAGGATTAAAGACTGGTGATTCCTCCCAACCCACATATCAACAGGTCTTTTGTATAACAGGGGATTACAATTTAAATAATTGGTTTACACTACTTATTTAAGAAGTAATCTCTTAAGCTCAAACACCTATCTCACAAATTGTTCCTTTCAGGAAGCTAGGATTTGATTGCTTTAGTTTCTAAAGGAATTTATGCCCCCGAACATCATTGCAGATAATAGAGGAGTATGGATGTTAGGGGAGTGTTACAGCTGGGTGTGCTTATTGAAAGGCTGGGATGACTGGTACCACTGTCATTTGAGAATTACTGTGGGCATATCCAAAGCTGTGCTTTCCCGAAAAAAATCAGCAGATGCTTAACACTGGGGGTTAATGGGTGGGGTTAGAGTTCATGAAAATAATCCAACAAACAACAATAACAAGCAATGGGTAATGAAATCAATATCAGAGTTACTGCAATATGGGTAGCATTCAGTTTCCAAAAAATATTAAAAGGCATGCAAAGATGAAGGAAACTGTGGCCCATAGACCAGAAAAAAAAAGCAAGAAACAGTTACAAGTGTGTATATGCTTAATAACAGAGTTTCCAAATACTTGAGTCAGAAACTAAAGGAGAGATAGACACTTCTACAATAATATTTAAAGATGTGAGCATCTAAACAATCACTACTAAAACTAGACAATAAAATCAGCTGGAGTAGATTTTAATACTACCAACTATCTTAACTTAATTGATACTTATACACTAGTATACCCAACAACAGCAGAATACATATTTTTTCAAGTACTCATGGTTTGTTTATTAGGAGAGAAAATATGCTAAGCCATAAAGCAAGCCTAAATAAATTTTTTAAAGAGTTAAAACACCCTAGGCCAGGTAGCTCAGTTGGTTAGAGCATAGTCCCCATACACCAATGTTGCTCGTTTGATCACCAGTCAAGGCATATACAAGAATCAGCCAATGAATGCATAAAGTGGAACAACAAATTACTCAACCTCACGCTTTCTCACTCTCTGTTTCTGTCCCTCTTCATTTATCTTCTCCCTCCTCCTGTCTCCCTCTCTTCCACCCTGGTACCCTCTCCCTCTTTATCTCTTTTCTCCCTCCATTTCTTCCTCTTTAAAATCAATCAATAAGTAAAAGTTTTAAAATTTAAATCATGTGGGGTATATTCTTTGACAGTGAAATTAAAGTAGAAATCTATAATAATCAGATTACTAGAAAAATCCAAAGACTTATTAATTAATAAATATTTCTAAATAAATCATCAGTCAAAGAGGAAAACATCACAAGACAAATTAGAAATAGCTTTAACAGAAATGGAAAATACAACGTGAAATTTTGAGATGCAGCAGAAGTGTTTTGAGGACATTTTAAAATTTAAATATGTATATTCAATGAAAAAATCTAAGATCAGTTGTCTTGAGTTCTCATCCTAGGAAATTAGAAAAATAAGAACAAGTATGTCTTAAAGTGATGGAAGGAAGAAAAGTAATTAAATATAAAGTGAACACAAAATAGAGAAAAATTATTGAAAGTCCGTGGTTGCACTTAACAGAAAAAAGATATAAGGAATGATATCAGGAATGAAAGAGGGAACATCACTACAGATCCTATAGACGTTAAAAGCATAATAAAAGAATAATATGAACAGATCTGAATATCACAAATACATTCACAGCCTGGATTAAATGGGCAAATTCCTTGAAAGACTGAATGAACAAAAGTAACTGAAGAAATAGAAAATTTGAATATTCCTGTATCAATTAAATTAATTTGTAATTAAAAACCTTTTGACCAGCAGAACTCCCTCATCAGTTCTATCAAACATTTAAGGTAAAAGTAATACCAGTTTTACATAACGTCTTTTAGAAAATAAAGGAGGAAGGAAGAGAATATATTCCATCTAATTATTACTTTAATTCTAGCACCAGAGGCCTCACAAGAAGAATAGTTACTTATGAACATAGATGCAGAAATCCTTAATAAAACTTAACCAAGTTGAATTCAGTAATACATAAAAATAATAATTTATTGGACCAAATAGGTTATTCCAGGTTATTTTAACATTTGAAGATCAATTAGTACATTTAGCTTTATTATTATAATGAAGAAAAACTACATGATTGTTTCAAGTAGATGCAGTAAGAGAAATTGACAAAATTAAACATTCATTCATAATTTTTAAAATTTAACTAACTATATAAAAAGGCATTTTGAGCCCTGACCAGTGTGGCTCAGTTGGTTGGAGTGTCATCCTGTAACCAAAAAGCTACAGGTTCAATTTCCAGTCAGGGTACATGCCTAGGTTGTAAGCTCCATTCCTGGTACAACAGCATATACAACCCCCAGTCCAGATGCATGCGATCCCCAGAGCAGGTGATCCACTCCCTGATCCGGGCATGTATGGGAAGCATCTAATCGATGCTTCTCTCTCACATAGATGTTTCTCTCTCTCACTTTCTCTCTAGAAGCAATGAAAAAAGTGTCTTTAGGTGAGGATTAAAAAAAAATAATAATAATAAAACATAAAAGGACATTTTGATTATAAACATCTGTGGAAAATCTGTTAATGTGCTAAACGGTAAAAGTGTCAATGCTTTTTATGTAAGTAAGGTCAAGAAAAAGTGTTTACTCTCCCTACCTCAGCCTTCTTGCAGAGGTCCCAACCTCTGCAAACAGAAATAAAAGGCAAACAGATTGAAAAAAAGAAAAGAAAAAGGAAAAACTGCTTTATTTGCAGATATGAGTACATATGTAGATTGGCTGAAAATAAAGATAAAACATGGAAATTGTACTCATAAGAAGACTAGTGTGACTATATATATATTATGTATATAATATATTGTATACATATATTATATATATTTTTAAGGAAAATTCTTTTTTAAAAACATATTTTATTTATTTATCTTTAGAGGGGAAGGGAAGGAGATAGGGAGAGAAACATCAATGTACTGTTGCCTCTTGTGCGTCCTCTACTGGGAACTGGCCTGCAACTCAGGCATGTGCCCTGAATGAGAATCAAACCGCGGTTATTTGATTCACAGACCCACGCTCAATCCACTGAGCTACACCAGCCAGGGCTAGTGTGACTATATTAATGTATACATTGGTACAACCAATTTGTAATACTGTTTCATAGTTTCTTACAAATATAATCATACACCTACCATATGATTGAGCCATTTTATTCCTAAGTTTTTACCCAAGAGAAATTAAAGCAAATGTGTGCACAGAGACTTGCACTCAAATTTGTCATATCAACTTTATATGTAATAGCCAAAACTAGAAAAAAACATAAATTTCCATTGTGCATTGAGCAGATAAACTAAATGTGATATATCCATAGAATGGAATACTCCTTGCCAAGAAAGAGAATTATTGAAAAACAGCAATATTGATGAATCTCTAAATAGTTAAGCTGAGTTAAAGAAGAATACATAACATAATTTCATTCATATAAATTCTAGAAAATACAAACTCTAGTCAAGGAAAGCTGATCAGTTGTTACCTTGGGGTTGGGGGGGTGAGATTACAGTAGTAGAAGGAATCTTTAGGCTGTGATGGATATAGTCAGTCTTGATTGTTATGATTGAACAAGTATATATATATATATATATATATATATATATATATATATATATGTCACATCAAAGTGTACACTTCAAATATGCACAATTCATTGAATGTCAAATTATACTTAATAAAATGGTTTTCAGGGGAATCAAATAAACATAGTAATGATAAAAGGTAATCACTAAAACAATAAAGAATAATTATATAGTTACTGTTCCAGGATAAACATATGAAACTTTGGGCAAATAGAAAGCAGAAAGTGTTATGACAGTGATAAATGCAAATGTCAGTTATATGTGTTACTAAAATCATGAATGTATTGAACCCTAAAATTAAAAGATATAGATTAAGAAACTGCATTTTATATAGATTTATTGATGTATATGTTGCTCACATATCATATGTTCACTTGTTAAAGTATAAAGTAATGGCTTTTAGTTTCTTTACAGAGAACAACATCACCATAACCTAATTTTGAAACACTTTTATTTCCCCCTCAACGATACCTTATAACCATTAAGAGTCATTCTCCCTCTCCTCCTCTTCCTCCCACCCACCTCCAGCACTAAGCAACCACTAATCTACTTTCCCCAGATTTGGAATGTTCTATGCTTTATTTCTTTAAATAAAGTCTTTGCCCTCTATTATTCTAATATGTATCTTTTTGCTGAAATCTCTTAGCTCACATTGGCTTTCATTACTACTTTTTTTCATCCTTTGTATGGAATTTATTGGGGTGACACTGGTTAGCAAAATTATACAGGTTTCAGGTGCACAGTTCCACAACACATCATCTGTACACTGTTGTATCTGTCAATGTTGTGTGTTCATTTTGCCAAAACAAGTCTCCATCCATCGCCATTTATCCTTCTATACCCTTCTCCACCTGCTTCCACTCCCCCCAAGCAGTTGCCACGCTGTTGTCTGTGTCCATGGGTTTTTTCTCTTCCCCCCCAGTCCCTCTATACGTCCACACAACTGATAGCCTACTCTTTATCTATGAGTCTAACCACAGTTGTACTTGTGAGTTCTTTTATTCATTAGATTCCACATATGATTGAAATCATATGATACTAGTCTCTCTCTTATTGGCTTATCTCACTTAACATAATTGTCTTCAGAACCACCCATAGTGTCCCAAGGGGTAAGATTTCCTTCTTTTTTACTTGTTATTGCTTTTAAATCTTTGTTTCTTCTCCTGAGAACTTCTTGAATGGATAGTGCTGTACTTCATAAATATTCAAACTTAGAATTACCATGAAAATATATAGGTGATTGGGCCAGGATCCCAAAGCAAGTTTTGTTAAGAGGCATTGAATCTCTTGGCTTCAAGACTTTTAGGTGTGAAGGTTAAAAATATCTGAGTGTTATATAAGGTTAAAAATATGAGTTGCATGTAAGAAGAAAGGCAATGTAGAAAGGTAAAATTTAAAAGTGATTTTTAAAACTACGGTATTAAATACTTTCGAATCATTGCATAAAACCTTGAAGTCTTTAACATTTTTCTCCGAATGTTGCATATAGTTTTTGTTACTTAATTTTTTAGGACTTGGTTTTTTTAGTGCACTTTAAGATTCACATCAAAACTGAGAGGAAGATACAGAGATTTCCATATATCCCCTCCTCCCCCATCTGTAGCTTTCCCTATAACAACATTTAGTTTAATGTCGCATTGTTTGCCAAGATAAAACTGACACACATCATAATCATCCTGAGTCCATAATTTACATTGGGGTTTACTCTTGGTATTATACATTCTATGGCTTTGGACAAATAATGCAAGTATAAATGACATACCCATCATTATAATATCATACAGAGAAGTTGCATTGCCTTAGGAATCCTCTGTGCTCTGCCTAATCCTCTCCCCACCTACCCTCGTCACCCACTAACCTCTTTACTTTCTCCATAGTTTTGCCTTTTCTAGAATGTCACATAGTTGGAATTAGTTTGTATCTTTTCATATTGGATTCTTTAACTTAGTGATATTTATTTACTTTTTGTCCATATCTTTTCATGGCCTGATACATCTTTTTTTTAGAGCGGAATAATACTCCATTGTCTGGATGTACCAGTTTATTAATTCATTTTCCTGCTGAAAGACATCTTGGTTGCTTCCAAGTTTGGCAGTTATGAATAAAACTACTGTTAACATTCATGTGCACATTTTTATGTGGACATAAGTTTTCAGTTTCTTAGGTTAAAAACCAAGGAGTGCAATTTCTATACAGTATGGTACATATATGTTTAGTATTTTAAGAAGCTGCCAAACAGTCTTCCAAAGTAGCTGTGTACTGTGTTGCATTCCTACCAGAATGAATGAGAATTTCTGTTGCTCCATAGCCTTGTCATCATTTACTGTTGTCAGTATTCTGGATTTCGGCCATTCTGTAGTTATGTAGTGGTGTCTTATTTTAATTTGCATTTCCCTGATGATATTTAATGTGAAGTAGCTTTTCCTGTGCATGTTTGCTCACTGTTTATCTTTTTTGGTGAGGTGTCTGTAAAGGGGCTTGGGTCATTTTTTATGGAATTGTTTGTTTTATTGTTGAATTTGAAGAGTTTTTTGTGTATTTTGGGTAATAGTTCTTTATCAGATGTGACTTTTACAGATATATTCTCCTGGTCTGTGACTTGTCTTCTAATTTATTGCCTTATACAGAGAAGCTTTTAATTTTAATGCAGTCAAGCTTATTAATTACTTCTTAAATGAATCATGATTTTCAGTGTTATGAGGTCATCTAGATTTTTTTTGGTCTTATACTCAAGGTTCTAGATCTTTTCCAATGTTAAGTACAGGAGTTTTATAGTTTTACATTTTATATTTAGGTTTCTGATGCATTTTGAGTTAATTTTTGTGAAAGGTATAATGTCTTTGTCTAAATTTATCTGTTTTTGCCTGTAGATGTCCAGTTGTTCTACCACCATTTGTTGAAGAGACTGTCACTGCTCCATTGTATTACCTTTGTTCCTTTCTCAAAGATCATTTTATTATACTTGTTAATGTCTGAGTTCTCTGTTCTGTATCATTGATTTGTTTTCTTTGTTCCTTCACCAGTACTACACTCTCTGGATTACTATAGCTTTATAGAAAGTTTTGAACTCAGGTAGCATCAGTCCTCCAACTTTTTTTCCTGTAATATTACATTGGCTATTTTGGGTCTTTCACCTCTCTATATAAACCTGAGAATCAATTTGTCAGTATTCATAAATAACTTGGTGAGATTTTTATTGGGATTGTATTGAATCTATAGATCAAAGTAGAGAGAATTGACAACTTGACAATTATCAGAAAATATATCTGATTCTTATCCACAAACTGAGTATCTCTGCATTTATTTAAATCTTTGATTTTGTTCATCAGAGTTTTATAATTTTTTTCATATAGTTCTAATATGTAATTTTTAGATTTATACTTAAGTATTTCATTTTGGGGGTGCTAATATAAATGGTATAGTGCTTTTAATTTCAGATTCCCACCTGTTCATTGTTGGTACATAGGAAAGCAATTGGATTTTGTGTATTAACCTTGTACCTGCAATCTTGTTATCATCACTTACTGGTTTCAGATTTTTTGTCAATTCTTTTGGATCTTCTACATAGACAACTATGTCATCTGTGAACAAAGACAGTTTTATGTGCTCCTTCCAAGTCAGTGTATCTTCCATTTTTCTTTCTTGCCTAATTGCATCAACAGAACTCCGCATATGGTATTGAAAAGGAGTGGTTAAAGGGGGCATCCATGCATTTTACCTAATCTTAGTGGGAAGGCTTCTAGTTTCATACCATTAAGTGTGTTAGCTGCAGGGTTTTTGTAGAAGCTATCAAGTTGAGAAAAGTTCCCTTCATCCTTCTTTATTGAGAGTTTTTAATCATAACTAAGCATTGGAGTTTGTAAAGTGCTTATTCTGAATGCATTGTTGGGATCTTGTCATTTTTTTTCTTTTTTAGTTTTTTGAGGTGTTGGTTGATATTAATGGATTTTCTAATGTTGAACCAGCCTTGCATTTGTGGGATAAATCTCACCTGAACATTGTTAATTTCATTTCATAATATTTTATTTAGTATATTTGAATCTGCGGTTATGAGAGATACTGTTTGGTAGTTCTCTTATAAGGTCTTTGTCTGGTTTTGCTATTAGGGTAGTGCTGATCTCACAGAATGACTTTAGAAGTATGCCTTCTGCTTCCCTAAAAGGAATGTAAAGAATTGGTATAATGTCTTACTTAAATGTTTGGTACAGTTCACCAGTGGACATATCTGGGCTGGTGACTTTTGGGGGGGAGGTTATTAATTAAATTTATTTAATAGCTATAGTATTCCCTTCTCAACTGCATTTTGCTTTCCACAGTTTCAGTTATCTATCATCTAAAAACATTGATTGGAAAATTTCAGAAATAAACAAAAATAAATTTTAAATTTCATGCCGTGCTGGAGTAGGGTGATGAAATCTTGAGTTCTCCAAGTCCATCCAGCCAGAGATGTGACTCATCCCTTTTTTCAGCATTCTCACTCTACATTACCTGCCTATTAGTCACCTAGAAGCCCTCACAGTTATCAGATCTTAGTGCATGTGTTTAAGTGACTCTTATTTTATTTAATAGTGGCTTCAAAGTACCAAAGAAGTGATGCTGACAATTTTTGTATGCCAAAGATAGGCCATAAATTGCTTCCTTTAAGTGAAAAGGTAAGTAGGTATAGGGAAAAAAACAGAGCATAGGTAGGGGATCAGTATTATCCATGATTTCAGGCATTCACTGGGGTGTTGGAATGTACACCCTACAGATAAAGGAAAACTTCTGTGTGGGCCTATTTAGATCAAGTATTTCTTCCTATGTGAGTTTTGCCAAAGAATTGGTTTATTTCATTGAAATTACCAGATTTGTAGGCGTAGACTTAATCCTAGTATTCTTTTATTATGCTTTTAATATTAGTGGTATTTGTAGTGATGTCTACCCTTTTATTCCTGATATTAGTAATTGTGTACTTTCTTTTTTTCTTAATCTGGCTAGAAGCTTATCAATTTTATCGATCTTTTTAAAAATTTATTTCTGAATTTGCTAATGTTTACATCTTTATTCAGTATTTAAAATACTTCAATTCATTGACTTTTTATCCAGGTTGAAGATTGTAAAAATTTCATTTAAGTGCAAACAGTTTTTTATTCAACTTAGAAAAGAATTGGTGAGTATTAAGATAATAATTATTAATATAAATGAAATCTTAAGAAATGATAAATCATTTATGACAGAACTTTTATTGCAAGTGAAAGTATTATTACTACTACTGATAACTGCCTCCTGAGTTAATTAATTCACATTTTATGACAAGGTGGATTGATTTCCCCAGTGTTTCTCTGGTTATGATTCAAAGTTCCTCTAGTTACCCATTCTACTATCTCTTTAACTTAGAAACTGATCTCAATCCTGATGTTCATTAGCAGTCCCCTGGGCCCCATTCATGAGGGTAGTAAGAGAACATTTTATATATCCTTTTTCTTTTTACTACTAGATCTATAGTGCTTCTTTTCATATATAAGTTCATTTTATTTTAGGGAACCTGAGTGTTTAGTTTCTAGTTCATGAACATATAGTACATTTTTCTCTTATTTGTAGTGGTAATGTTCTTTTTATGTATTAAATACAGTACATTGAGTTATGGAAAATACAGTGTTGAGAAGAATTTTTATGTTGCAGCTTTCTCTATTTTATCAAATTAATGTTATCCTTTGGCTTAACATTATTTCTTAAAGATATTGACAAATTAATGCAGATTTTTCAAGATGGTTGTATATGTGTAAAAATGTATTTAGAATCTTAAAAAATGTATTAGGCTCAGCTGCATTGTATCAGAAGACATTGATCTGCTAAGTCATAATGATTCATCATTTGTGCTCACAAAATATGAAATTTTTTTCTACAGAGTTTTTATTGAAATAGAAAAGTGTGCAAACATTAAATATAGTGCTTAATAAGTATATGATATATAATGTTAATATGTAGAACATTACTACCACCCCAGAAGTTGGTATTATTGCTAATAGACATGATGCCCACTTGCAGTCATTAACCCTTCCAAAAGGTAAACATTATTCTCATTTGTATCACCATGGATTAGTTTGTTTATTTTTGAACTTTAAAAAATAAATGCTATAGAATGTTCTCTTTTTGTCTGCTTATTTTTCCTTAACATTGTGAAATTCATCCATGTTATTACACATAGCAATGGTTTATTCCATTTTTGTATGGTATTTTACTGAATGAATATAGCATAAGTTACTTATTCATTCTTATGTATGTGAACAATTTTGCCATTTTCAAGTTGTAGCTATTATGATTAATGCTACTTATGAACATTTTTGTACATTTCAAATAAATGTTTAGAGAAATAAAATATGGCAAGTTTTATCCAGAAACTAGAGAACAGATAATTTACTTTAAATGTTTATATGCATAGATGACAGTAAAGAAATCAACTTTTTAAATTTATGTGCCATGATAGTACTATTTTATTAGTAACAAACATTTATTACAGTTTTCCTATGTGCCTGGTAATATATCAATCATATTCATATCATTTAATCCTCACAACCATTGTCTGAGGTAATGTATCACTAGGAATGTGTTTAACCTCAGGTAATATCAGTAACAAAAAGTCAACTAATAATTTATTTAAAGACTTCTAGCCAAGATGGAGGTGTAGATAGGTATACTGTGCCTCTTTACACAACCTAAAGAGGGCAACAACAAATTTAAAAACAAAAAACAACTAGAACTGCCAGAAAATTGAACTGTATGGAGGCCCCAAAACCAAGGAATTAAAGAAAAAATATTCATCTGGACCAGTAGGAGGGGTGGAGATGGGCAGCTGGGGTAGAGAGGATGGATGCACAGCAAGGTGGCAGGTGGTGGAGTAGGCACTCCCACATATGCATGAGGATAAACCGAGAGGGAAAACTGGGGAGTGAGACAGACCATACAACCCAGGGTTCCAGTGCAGGGAAATAAAGCCTCAGAACCTTTGACTGTAAAAATTTGCAGGAGTTGAGGCAGCAGGAGAAACTTCCAACCTTACAGGAGAGTTCGTTGGAGAGATCCGCAGGATCCTAGAACATACACCAACCCACCAACCGGGATTCAGCACCAGAAGGGCCCAATTTGCTTGTGGGTAGTGGAGGAAGTGACTGAAAGCCAGCTGAGAGCTATGCAGGCATCATTACTCCCTCTCGGACCCCTCCTCCACAGATAGAGCACAGCATAACCAAGTGGGTTGCCCCACCCTGGCAAATATCTAAGGCTCCTTCCCTTATCATATAACAAGTGCACTGAGACAAAAAATATATATGTTCCAAATAAAAGAACACATCAAAGTTCCAGAAAAAAATAGAACTAAGTGATGAAGAGATAGACAACCTATTAGATGCAGAATTCAAAACACTGGTAATCAGGATGCTCGCAGAAATGGTTGAGTATGGTCACAAACTAGAGGAAAAAGTGAAGGCTATGCAAAGTGAAATAAAGGAAAATGTTCATAGGGAACTAACAGTGAAGGGAAGGAAACTGGCAATCAAATCAATGCTTTGGAACAAAAGGAAGAAATAAACATTTAATAGGAACAGAATGAAGAAACAAGAACTAAAAAAAAATGAGGAGAGTGTTAGGAAATTCAGGGACAACTTTCAACATTCCAACATCCAAATTACAGGAGTGCCAGAGGGAGAAGAGGAAGAGCAAGAAATTGAAATCTTATTTGACAAAATAATGGAGAACCTCTCTAATCTGGCAAAGAAAATAAACTTCTAGGAAGTCCTGGAAGCTCAGAGAGTCCCAAAGAAGTTGGACCCAAAGAAGCACACCCCAAGGCACATCGTAATTACATTACCCAGGATTAAAGATAAGGAGAGAAACTTAAAAGTAGCAAGAGAAAAGGAAAGAGTTACCTACAAAGAAGTTCCCATAAGACTCTCAGAAGATTTCTCGAAAGAAACCTTACAGGCAAGAAGGGGCTAGAAAGAAGTACTCCAAGTCATGAAAGGCAAGGACCTACATCCAAGATTACTCTATCCAGTAAAGCTGTCATTTAGTTGGGCAGATAAAGTGCTTCCCAGATAAGGTCAAGTTAAAGGAGTTCATCATCACCAAGCGCTTATTGTATGAAATGTTAAAGGGACTTATCTAAAAAAACGAAGAAGCTCAAAAATAGGAACAGTAAAATGACAACAAACTTACAACTATCAACAACCAAACCTAAGAAAATAAAAGCTAAAACAAACTAAGCAAACAACTAGAACAGGAAGACAATCACAGAAATGGAGATCACATGGAGGGTTATCATCAGGGAGGTGGAGGGGGAAATGGGGAAAAAGTTACAGGGAGTAAGTAGCATAAATGGTAGGTAAAAAATAGATGGGAGGACATTAAGAAGAGTATGGGAAATGGAGAAGCCAAAGAACTTGTATATATGACCCATGGATATGAGCTAAAGTGGGGGGGATGTGGGTGGAGGGGTGCAGGACACAGGGGAATTAAGGGGGGAATGGGACAACTGGAATAGCATAATCAATAAAATATATGTTAAAAAATAATGGATTTAAATACTATACAGGCATACCGTGCAGAATGGTGCCTTGTTAATATTTTCTCTCTGAAATCTCACTTTTTTGAAAAGGCTTTATTTATTTTTGAGAGAGAGGGAAAGGGAGAAAGAGAGGGAGAGAAACAACTCATACACACCCAGCTTGGGACCTGGCCCGAAATCCAGGCATGTGCCCTGGCTGGGAATTGAACCAGCAACCTTTTGGTTCACAGGTTAGCATTCAATCCATTGAGCCACTCCAACCAGGGCAATAGAATCTACTTGTCTCAGTTTCATGTTTTCTATATCTGTTTTTTACAATACAGGTGGGAAATTTTTGTTACATTCCCAATACAGTTGGTAAAGCATTAAAATCACAAGTGGACTTGAAGTGTTAAAAAAGGGAGAACATAAAGGCATCTAAGATTTTGCCTCCACTGAGAACAATTACTGCAGTCATACTCTGAGACATTCACTGTCATTTTTCATTGTTTGTGATATGTGATACAACATGTAATTGTTAATGCATGCAAAGCAACTCTTAAGCAGAATTAAGAATTCTCTGGTGATCAAGAAGTGATATTTTAAGTATATTATCTTTTAACATGGTAATTTAATACTTATACATGAGCATTTTATTGTATTTTAGTTATAGAAAATATCTTCATGACCCTCTGATGGGCAGAGATTTCTTTAACAGGACATAGAAGGAAAACCACCTTTAAAGAAACATTTAATAACTTGGATTGTGTTAAAATTGAGAACTATATTCATGAAAAGACATCATTAAGAGAATAAAGTATCACAGAATATGTATATAACACATGCACCACATCCTTGGTTGTATATCCAGCAGAATCCAAAAATATGCTAGTGGCTTCATGGACACTCCAGAAATAAGGATATCCACGTAGCTAGTGACAGGAAAAGATATTGAACCTCACTAATCATCAGAGAAGTACCAATTATAACCAAAATACGGTACTTCTCATCCACCAGAATAGTGTAATGAAAAGATTGCTAAACTCAGTAGTGAGTTCATGGAACACACACTGCTGGTGGGAGGCAGCATATATATATATATGTAACCATTTTGGAAAATTGGGCGTTATCCACTGAAGGTGAACACATGCATATCTTATGATTCAACAGCAGAAACATATACTTATGTGCATCAGACAACATGCAGGAATATATATGGCAATGTTTATTCATGTCTAAACTGAAAACATCAAGTGTTTATCAACAATAAATGGGTAAATAATGATAAATTCATATAATAGAATACTATGTAGAATGAAAATGAGTGAGTTACTTCTTTGTGACTATATGAATGAGTATAGAAACATAATATTTAACCAAAGTCAGACCTAAAGACACATATGTATGATTTCATGTATACAAGATTCAAAAACAAGGTAATGCGATAGAAAGGGGAGACCATGGATACTTCAGAAGTGCTAATAATGATCTGTTTCTTGATCTGGTTGGAGGTTAAATGGTTGCATTCATTGTGTGAAAATCAGAGCTGTACACTTATAGCGTGTGCCTCACTATATATATATATATATATATATATATATATATATATATATATATCTGACTTCAGTGAAGCTTAAAATATTCTGCCAAACTTATAGAGAAAAATTAAAGAAATGCTTCTATTTTGTTGCTCAGTTTTAAATTGGAGTTTCATTAGTGTTTAGAAGTGCTGGATATTTTTATTTACTTAACTCTCAAGTGGTCATGTGGATGGCAATAGTCATCCATACACAATAACTGTCAAGTTTTAGTCCAAAGTCCAACTTTCTCATAGAAGTTACTTAGATGATTATTAATAAAAAGTTTTAAAAATTTGTATTCATTTAAATTCCTGCTTTTAAAGTGGATGACCAATGTCATCCAGGCCACCTCTCATTCTCCATTCGGAAGGGTGACCACTGCAGGATTAATATCTAGAGAGATTTGTAAGCTTAGAAATATTGATAAAAGATGCGATGATATATCTTAAAGTTAATTTATGGACCAGGATTATTTTGAAACAATTATAGCTAGTGAATTTTGAAAAAGGATGTATTGATTTTTAAACTTATTTTTATGTTCTAAAATAAAGCTCCTAAGAATTGTAATATTACTGAATAAGATCCACATTTTGCAAACTTTTACCTTTATTCTGCTGCTTTTTTTTATTGAACAACAACAACAAACCCTAGAGTGATTAGTGTTTGTAAGGCTAAAATATCTGTGAATAGTGGATCAAATGGAGTATTATTTCTTGATATTTTCTCTGCTTTTATTTTTTTTCCAGCTTGAATCTAGAGAAACCTTGTTGGGATTTAATATGGTGAATTATAGAGCATGCAAAAATTTGTGGAAAGTATGTGTAGAACATCACACATTCTTCCGTTTGGACAGACCACTTCCACCTCAAAAGAATTTTTTTGCACATTACTTTACATTAGGTTCAAAATTCCGATACTGGTAAGTATTCTTTATGCAGTAATGTCCTATTGGTAGATTTTTATTCCCTTTAAATTAAAGGTGTAGTTTATTGAGCCATAGAATTTTTGTTACTTATACATATCTAGTGAATTAAAATCTCCATGTCTATGTCAGCACAAAGCTCTGTTGGTTCTTGTCATATAACCAGACTAGAAACCAGTTCCACTGACTTTATCCAGTTCATTATTTTCTGAAGCTAACGATATTTGATTACTTATTTTTTAGAAATGGTATCATTTCCATTGTGTTTTCATTAAATATTTTTAGAACTTCTTTGTTCTAAGATACCTTTATTTTATTTGTAAAAACTAAGCTATCTTCTGCACGAGCATATTATTACTTTGCTTTTTTTTAATGTGTAAGTTGTGCAGCCCTTTATTGTAACTACTTCAAAACAGCTCATACAAAATCAGATTTAATCATAAACAATAACCCCAGTTTCTTTTCCTAAAATTGTCATATTATTTATTCATAATAGCTTTTTTCCCCTGAAGGCAATAATCTTTGTGAGATAACTCTAACCAGAAAAAATAACAGCATCAAGCTTAGTATTACTGACTATTTCATTAAAAATACATGCCCTTCCCTCCCTTCACAAAAGAAGTGGTAAAAGTAGCCCAAAAATTTAGTAGCAACACAAACAGAATTAGGAAAAACTGTTGTTTTTTTTTAATTTATAGTTGTTCAGTTACAGTTGTCCCTCCTTTTTCCTCAATGCTCACCCCTATCCTGTCTCCCTCCCCCATTCCCACAGTCAGTCCCTCCCCCACTGTCCATGGCCATGAGTCCTCTGTTCATGTTCCTTTGATTGCTCCTTTTCTTCTTTCCCCCATTATCCCCTCCTACCTTCCCTCAGGTCACTGTCAGTTTGTTCTGTATTTCCAAGTCTTTAGTTCTATTTTGCTCATTTATTTATTTTGTTAAGTTCCACTTATAGGTGAGATCATATGGTATTTGTGTTTCATCGCCTGGCTTGTTTCACTTAGCATAATGCTCTCCAGATCCATTCAAGCTGTTGTGAAGTGTAGGAGCTCCTTCTTTCTTTTTGCTGCATAGTATTCCATTGTGTAAATGTACCACAGCTTTTTGATCCACTCATTTACTGATGGGCTCTTAGGCTGTTTCCAGCATTTGGCTATTGTAAATAACACTGCTATGAACATTGGGGTGCATAAGTTCTTTTGAATTGGTAATTCAGTATTCTTAGTGTATAGTTCCAGTAGTGATATTGCTGGGTTAAAAGTTCCACTTTTAGTTTTTTGAAGAAAGAATTAGGGAAATTTTAACCACAAAAATGGCACAGCAAATTTTTAAGTGGCTTGGTGTCTTGTTTAACTCCTCTAGCACCTTCCTAAAACCAGTATTGGGAAAAGTAAGTTGGTGGTACTTACAAATTTAAAGGTAAATAGAGCATTAGATAAAAGGTGAAAGTCAAGGAAAAATTTAAGAAGCGTTATCTGTTGGTACTGCATCTCAGCAGAGACAAAAGTAATCTCCAATGAGACAGCAGTGCAGACCATAAAGGTACTTTCTTAATAAACTTAACTCCAAACTAAATGACTAGAGTTATTATACAAGGACTACACTTATCTCTAGCAGAACTGTTTCTTCCTTGGGGAAAATGGACCTAGTACTGGCAGATTTTACAGCTTTATTGAGGTATAACTGACATACAATAAGCTACCATATTTAAAGTTTTCAAATTGATGTCTGGAGATAGATATATCTCTATTAATCCATTACTGTTTAAGATATCAAGCATATCCACCCAAAATCTCCCCCCACATTTCTTTATAGCTCCTTTCTTTTACCCTTCTTTATTTCCATGCAACTACCTGTCTGGTTTGTATATATATTTTATATATACATACATGTAAGTGGTTTGTTTTTCTGGGGTTTTATGTAAATTTAACCATGTATATTGCATATTCTTGTTAACCTGGACTCTTTTACAAAGCATAATTATTCTCCAATTGATCTATTTTGTTGCCCATATTGATGGCTTATTTCTTCTTATTGTACAGGAGTTAGTATTCCATTGTATACATGTACTACAATTTATCCGTTCAACAGGTATACAGTTTATTCGTTCACTTGTTTATGAGTATCAAGTGGGTTGTTTCCCCACTTATTTTGGTTGTTTCCAAGTTTGGACTATTACAAATTAAGCTACTGAGAACATTCATGTGGAAATATTTATATAGATGTTTACTTTAATTTCCCTTTATTAAACATCTAAAAGAGGAAAAGCCAGATTACGTAGTACATGTGTATGTAATTTGGAGAAACTGCCAGTAGTTTTTTTCAAAGGAGTTTGTACCATTTTATGTTCCCACCAGCAATGTTTTTTTGTTTTGTTTTGTTTTTAAATTATATTTAATATTTATGCTATTACAGTTGTCCCAATTTTCCCCCTTTGGTTTCCATTAACTCAGACCTCCCACCCACTCCCTCAGGCCATCCCTACACAGTTGTCCCTTTCCATGGGTCAAGCACATATATTCCTTGGCTATTACATTCCCTATGCTGTACTTTACTTCCCCATGACTATTCTGTCCCAACTAATCTGTACTCCTTAATCTGTTCACCTTTTTCACTCATTGCCCCAACCCCACTTCCATCTGGCAACCCTGAAAACATTCTTATGTGTATATGATTCTGTTTCTGTTTTGCTTTTTGTGTATTTCGTATTTTAGATTCAGTTGTTGATATATATTTATTGCTATTTTATTATTCATATCTTTGATCTTCTTAAAGAAGATCTTTTAACATTTCATATGATACTGGTTTGGTGATGATGAACTCCTTCAACTTTTTGTCTAGGAAGCTTTTTGTCTTTTCTTTTTACATGATAGCTTGCTGGGTAAAGTAATTTGGTTTCTCTGCTTTTCATCACTTTGAATATTTCTTGGCAGTCTCTTTGATCCTACAAAGTTTGTTTTGAGGAATCATCTGACAGTCTTATGTGAGCTCTCTTTGGCTACCTAACTGCTTTTCCTGATTTTAAGATTCTCTTTTTGTTTTTAACCTTTGGCATTTTAGTTATGATGTGTCTTCATATGGATCTCTTTGGGTCTCTGAGCTTCCTGGACTTGGACGTCTATTTCCTTCACCAAGTTACGGAGGTTTTCTGTCCTTATTTTTTTTTTAATTAGGTTTCCAATTTCTTGCTCTTTCTCTTCTCTTTCTGACACCCTCATGATGCAAAATGTTGGAATGCTTGAAGTTGTCCCCAGAGGCTTCTTACACTGTCCTCATTTTTTTTGCAAGGGGGGGATTCTTTTTTCTTCTTGTTCTGATAGGGTGTTTTTTACTTCCTTATGTTCTAAATCACTGATTTGATTCTCAGCTTCATCCACTCTACTGTTGATTCCCTGTAATTTTTTCTTTTGAAATTTGGTTCTATCTGAGCCATGTTTCTTTGTCTTCATTTTGTCAGCCTCCCTATGTTGTTTCTACATATTAGGTAGAGCTACTACAACTTTCTGGCTTGGAGAGCGGCTTAATGTAGTAAGTGTTCTGTAGGGGCCAGTGGCACAACCTCCCCTATCACCTAAGCTGTATACTCGAGGTGTGCTCATGTGGGCTGAGTATACCCTCCTCTTATAGTTGAGTTTTTATTGCTGTTGGCAGGTCAGTGGGAGGGATTTACCCAGACCCATAAATTGCAAGGACAGGCTATGGCCACTGACCACCAATCTGTCACCACCATGGAGAATCATCTGTATAGGTATTACTAAACAGCAACTGAGCTCCTGCTGCCTGCTCCCACCCTCTAGGCAAAATTCCAGAGGCAGAGGCTTGGTGAAAAAGTAAAGGAGTCTTTATTCAAAACTGACAAAATTTTGGAACAGCTTTCCATATCCATTAGTCACTCAAGCCTATCAACTAAGGCTGAAATCTTTAGTGCTCTAGTCCCCCTTATCATTCCCCCTATTGGTTTTTAATTACCTATTTCTGTAAGGTTAGTTTATAAACTAAAACAACATAAGATACAAAACTATACAATTTTGGGAAAATGACAGGCTTTTGCCTAAAAGCCCATCTCCTATACAGGAGCCCCCAAACCCCAGGCTGTGGACCAGCACCCGTCTATGGCCTGTTAGAAACTGGGCTACACAGCAGGAGGTGAATGCCAGGCAAGCAAACAAAGAAGCTTCATTCTCAACTCTGCCTCCTGTCTTGGCAGCAATAGTATTACCTCCTGAGCTCTGTCTCCCGGCCCTCCCCCCACACCCACATGCTTGGAAAAATTGTGTTTCACGAAATCTGTCTGCCTTGTGCCAAAAAGGTTGGGGATTGCTGGTCTGTAACACCTGAAGAAAAATAACCCTGTCGTCCTCTGCCAGGCCAGACCACTCCTGGGCTGCCCCCAGAGTTCCTTCTCTCATTTAAAAATATCATCCTTTGGAAAAAGCAGGTGGCTACAGCACAGTCATTCATGCATCCTCAAGGAAGAGACAGAGAGCTAGTTTCTGCCTTCCTTTTGTTTAAATCTTCTTGTCCTGAACTCTGTGAACAGCATAGGCGCTCACCTTGTCAGCCACTCCCATCCCAGACTATTTATCATTGCCTCAGGTCATCTCTTTCTATGGCCTCTCCCTACTCCTCCCCAGTGATTTGATCAGATGTCTACCACAGGGGCCCACTCCACAGGTCAGAACTTACTTCATCAGGGCCCTGGTGCCCTCTGAGTCTGCCCCTTGAATGTGTCATTTGTGGGGGTGGTTGGGTGTTGGTACTCCAACATGGTCTGTAGCTGTCCGCTGGGTGTGCAGGCTCTGGGGCCTCCTGGGAAGAGCAGGCCAAGGTCAGTCACCACCTGTGTTCTGCCCAGGGCTACCCAGCATAAGCTACAGAGCAGTCTGCAGGTAGCTACATCTTGTGCTAGGTTCAGTGGTGCCTAAGAGTATCCAAGCTGTGAACTATGGCTGCTGCTAATGCCGGGTCTTTGGCCACTTAGCAGTAGGCATGGGACATGCAGAGGCCAAATGCTGCTTGTTTGAGAGAATTTAGGAAAATGAAGCATGAGCCAAGATGAGCCATTTGTATGGAAAAGCCATTGGAAGCAACTTGGTTGGGTCTGGCAGAGCCACTTGACGGTAATCACCAAGGTGGGGCAAACAGTGTGAACCAGTTTGATGGAGTCTCAGATATGGCACCCACCTACTGGCTCTGTGGGGGGAGGGCCTCTGAAAGGAAAAGTGACCTCTGTCAGTACTTCTTCTGGGAGAAAGCTGTCCCCTCTTCTCTCACCTTTTAGTTCCTCCCCATATAACTGGTGCCTTTTAGTCTGCTGTTCTTGTGCTGAATCTCAGAGGGAGTGAGTCAGAGTAAGTCTGCTGATATGCCCTTTAAGTGGAACTGCCTGGGACTCTAGCAGTTTTTCTTCCACAGCCTCAGTCCCCACTGGTTTCTACAGCCAGGAGTTATGGTACCTTATCATTCTGACACTGGATCCCTGGCCTGAAAGGGGTTCCTGTCAGGGCGTTTTGGGATTCCTCACTCCCAAGATACCACTCCTGATTTTTGTCTGCCACACATAGGTGTGAGACCAGCCCGTTCCATGTTTCCACCCCTCCTACACTCTTGATGTGGTTTTTTCTTTAATTTCTTAGTTGCAGGACTTTCATTCAGCTAGATTTCTAGTGGTTCTGAATAATGGTTATTCTATATTTAGTTGTAATTTTGATGTGGCTGTGTGAGGAGGCGTGCAGTGTTTACCTACACTGCCATCTTGAAACAAACTCTCCCCAGCAGCAGAGTGTAAGCGTTCCATTCAGCACATTCTCACCAATACCTGTTGTTATCTTTTCATTTTGCTAATGTGCCCTGTCGAGCATATACTCTTGATGAAGTTCAATTTGCCTATTTGTTATTTTATGAATCTGGTGTTTTGGGGGGCTTTCATATCTAAAAACATCTTTGTCTAATCCCAAGTCACAAAGATTTATTCCTGTTTTCTTCTCTGAAGAAATTTTCTTCTCTGAGTTGTGTAGTTTTAGCTCTTAACCTGTGGAGGTCATGGCTGATCTGAGAGATATAAACTCTTTTCTTAAATATTGTTGAAATATATGTAATATTTCTTACATATATCGGGTGCATAAATTCAAGGTTATGACTAGCTGTGCACTTGTACATGACTAATGTTAAGCCATAACATTTAAGGCATCAGTTTGTTTATAACACATGGTTTTAAATTTTTTTGTATTTCAGCACATACTAGTTATCAATGTGTGTCTCGGATACACGTGACCTATGCTGTAATTTTTTGTACCACAACCTCCACAGGGTTAATATACATACATACATACATACATACATATATTCATTCATTCATTCATTCATTCATTCATTAACTACTTGGATATTTTTTAAATCCTCAACTGAGGATATGTTTATTACTTTTAGAGAGGAAGGGAGAGAGACAGAGAGAAACAGAGAAACATCGATGTGAGAGAGAAACATGAATTGGTTGCCTCCTGTACACACCCCAACCAGGGACTGAACCTGAAACCTAGGTATGTGCCCTGACCATCTATCGAACCTGCAACCTTTTGGTGTTATGGATGACACTCCAACAAACCGAGCTACCCAGTCAGGTCTTACCTCTTAATATTTAGGTTGTGATTCATTTGGAAATAATTTTTGTATATGGTGTGAAGTATGGATTGATATTTATTTGGGTTTAAGTTTAGTTTTTGTTTTGTGGTTTTCTTTTGCATATGCTATCCAGTTGTTACAGCACAATTTTTTGAAAAGATTACCCTTTTTTCCACTGAATTGCCTTTGCACCTTTGTTGAAAATCAGTTGCTCATATTTGTGTGAACTTACTTCTTGACTTATGATACAAGGAGAACCACCCAAAAAGTAGAATTATGTTCTGAAAGGCAGACCCCTTGTAGTACAGGCCTCCCCTGTAAGGTGAGTGTTCTAAGAACCCATCTGTATTAGTGTACCAGCTGGAGTTGTTGTGAGAGGCTGCATTTGACTTCAGTGAATTTTTTTTTTGAAGACTCTTTCAGTGTGTTGGCCTGTTTCATGATGGGTGATTTATGAGTACACCTACCCACACCACGCTGAGTGTTCCAACAGTTTTTGACCAAAAATGGCATGACCCACATGCCCCACTCTTCCTGTTCACCCAGTCTCATCCTGAACGACCTTTTCCTGTTTCCCCGGATGAAAAAAAGTCCTCAAAGGGAAACATTTTCCTGATGTGGAAGAAGTGAAATAAAAAATGGCAGAAGCACTAGAAGGCATCAATCCATGTTCAAAAACTGTTTTGAGCCGTGGAAAAAAGCATCTCAATAGGTGCATTGCATTAAATGGAGAGTATTTTGAAGGTGCCTAAAATTTAAACATGTAAGAATAAATACATGATTTTTTATAAATAAATTCTGGTTTTGGGTCCTCCCTTAGTTGTTTTTTGTTTTTTTTTTTAAGATTTTATTTATTTGTTTTTAGAGAGAGGGGAAGAGAGGGAGAAAAACATCATTGCAGGAGATCAGCAAGCCCTGGCCAGGACCAAACCCACAACCCAGGCATTTGCCCTGACTAGGAAATTGAACTAACGACCTCTTGCTTTGTAGAATGAGGTCTAACCGAAAGGATAAGTCCAGCCCTGATGAGACACACCTGTCAGGGCTGGACTTATTATAAGTCTAAAATTCAGTAGTACTAATCCTCCTACTTTTTAAAAATTATCTTTTCTTTTTTGTGTATGTCTTTTGAAATATTTTTGCACTTAAAATGTTTTCTTTTTTTCTCTCTTTTTTTAAGATTTATTTTTAGAGGGGAAGGGAGGGAAAAAGAGAGGGAGAGAAAGATCTGTGTGTGAGATACATTGATCACTTGTTTCTTGCATACCTCCAGATGAGGACCTGGCCTGCAACCCAAGCATGTGCCCTGACTGGGAATCAAACTAGCCACCCTTTGGTTCACAGGCCAGCACTCAGTCTACAGAGCCACACCAGCCAGGGCATACCATTCATATTTTTTATCATCTTTTTTGTTAGATAAGTTCCTTTAACATTTCATGTGATAAGGGCTTGGTGATGATGAACTTTTGTAACTTGACTTTATCAGGGAAGCACTTTATTTGCCTTTCCATTCTAAATGATACCTTTGCTGGATAGAGTAATCTATCCATATAATTGGATATATGTTCCTTGCCTTTCATGACTTTGAATACTTCTTTCCAGACCCTTCTTGCTCACAAAGTTTCTGTTGAGAAGTCAGCTGCTAGTCTCATGGGAACTCCTTTGTAAGTAACTATTCATTCTTCTTGCCACTTTTAAGATTCTCTCCTTATCTTTTTTTACTCTGGGGTAGTGTAATTATGATGTGCCTTGGTGTATGCTTCCTTGAGCCCAACTTCTGTTGGACTCTCTGAGCTTCCTGGATTTCCTACTAGTCTGTTTCCTTTACCAGATTAGGGAAGTTCTCCGTTATTTTTTCAAATAAGATTTCAGTTTCTTGCTCTTCCTCTTCACCCTCTGGTACCCCTATGATTCAGATGTTGGAACTTTGAAAGTTGTCCCTGAGGTTCCTAAGCCTCTCCTCATTTTTTCTGAGTTCTTGTTTGTTCATTCTGTTCTGGTTGAATGTTTATTCCTTCTGCTCCAGACCACTGATTTGAATCCAGGATGCCTGCTCTTTACTGTTGCTTTCCTGTACATTTTCCTTTATTTCACTTTTGTACCCTTCCTTCATTTCTTCCTTCATTTTGCAAGCAAGCACAATTGATTCTGTGACCCTCCTGATTATCAGTTGTTTTTTTTTAAATTTTACATCTTATAGGTTGGCTATCTCTTCATTGCTTTGTTCTGTTTTTGGATCTTTGATCTCTTCTTTCATTTGGGCATATTTTTTTTGTCTCATTGCACTGGTTACATTGTAAGGAGTGGAGCCTTAAGGTATTTGCCAGTGTGGAGCAACCCATGTCACTGCAGTGTGGCTCTGTGTGGGGGGGAGGAGTCCAAGAGGGAACTAGGCCGCTGGCTGGGCTCTTGGCCGGCTTTCAGTCACTTCCCTCACTACCCAAAAGCAAATAGGGCCCTTCTGGTGCTGATTCCCAGCTGAGTGGGTTTGTTCTAGGATCCTGGGTCTCCAACAAACTTTCCTGTGAGGCTGGGAGTTTCTACCGCCACCATAACCCCCACCGTTTTTATAGCCAGTGGTTTTGCAGTTCTATTTCCCTGCACCAGAACCCTGGGTTGTGTGGTCCGTCTCAGTCCGCAGTTGTTCCTTCTGTTTTATCTACATGCAGATGTGGGACCTACCTGGTCCCACACAGCTATCATGTTGTGGTTTGTCCTCTTCAATTCGGCATGCCGTCTCCACCCCTTCTACCAGTCTAAATGAATGTCTTTTCTTTAACTCCTTGGTTGTAGTTTGATTTTTTGGCAATTCTAGTTATTTTTCGTTTTCAGATTTGTTGTCGTCTTTCTTTTGGTTGTGCAAGGAGGCATGGTGTATCTACCTATGCCTCCATCTTGGCCAGAAGTTCGAAAACGATCCAATTTTTAAAATGAGCAGAGGTTCCCTGACCAGTGTGGCCCAGTTGGGCATTGTACTCAAAGCGTAAGGCTACTGGTTCAAGTCCCAGTCAGGGCACATGCTTGGGTTGCAGGTTCAGAAGGAAGGCAAACAGTATTTCTCACATCAGTGTTTCTGTTCCTCTTTTTCTCTCCCTGCTTTGCTTCTCTATAAAATCCATACTAAAAATTAGAAAGTATGAGCAGAGGACCTGAATAGACACTGCTCCAAAGACAACATACAGATGGACAATAGACTGTGAAAAGATGCTCAAAGTCACTAGTCATCAGGTAAATAGAAAATAAAATTACACCGAGATACCACCTTATACCTGTCAAAATGGCTATCATTAATCAACAAAGGCCCTGGTCAGGTGACTCATTGGATTGGAGCATCGTCCTGTACATCAAAGGGTTACTGGTTTGATTCCTATCAGGGCACATACCTAGGTTGTAGATTTGATCTCCTGTTGGGACATTTATGAGAGGCAACTGACTGACGTTTCTCACATTGATGTTTCTTTCTCCCTCCTATCTAAAATCAATAAACACATCCTTGGATGAGGTTTTTAAAAAGTAAATAAGTAAGTCAACAAACAAGTGTTAACAAAGATGTGGAGAAAAGGAAACCCTCATGCACTGTTGGTGGGGATTCACATTGGTGCAGCAATTATAGAAAATAATGTGGAAGTTCTTTTAAAAATTTAAAAATAGAACTTAATACCCAGCAATTTCACTGCTGGGAATTTATCTGAAGAAACCCCAAATACTAACTTGAAAAATTATGTGTACCCCTATGTTCATTGTACAAATTATATGTACTCCTATGCAGCATTATTTATAGTAGCCAATGTATAGAAGCAACCCAAGTGTCCATCAATAGATGAGTAGATTAAAAAAGTGATGGCTGTGTCTGTGTGTGATGGAATATTACTTGGCCATAAAAAAGAATGAAGTCTTGCCATTTTGCAACAGTGTGGGTGGACCTAGAGAGTATTATGCTAAGTTAAATAAGTCAAAGAAAGATACCATATGATTTCATTTATATGTAGAATCTGAAGAGCCAAATAAATGAACAAATTGGAAACAGACTTATAGATATAGAGAACAGCCTGATGGTTGCCAGGTGGGAAAGGTGTTGGGTGTGCTGGGTGAAAAGGGTGAAGGAATTAAGTACAAACTGGTAGTCATGAAATAGTCACAGAGATTCAAAGTATACCATAGGGGATATAGTCAATAATATTTTAATAACTGTATTGTACAGTGCTAGGTAGATACTTGAAATATCGAGGAGGGACCACTTTGTAAAGTATATGAATGTCTATCTACTGTACTATACACCTGAAACTAATACTGAGCATAAATTGTACAAAATAATACAAAATAATACTGAGCATAAGCTGTAATTGAAAAATAAGTAATAATAATCTTGAACCCCTAAAGAAAAATATGGATAATATCAAATATAAATCTTAAAATGTTCCCTCATATTTTAATATTATCTTTATGAAATTCAACTTGTTAATTCAGCCTTTTGAGTAATAGTATCCTATTTGAATACACTTCAGTGGAGAATCACTTATCAGAGAAACAGCTGTTTTGAGTTTTCAAATAAGAGCAATTAATTGAGGGACTTTATTACACAGGTGTTAGGCTGAAGAAGCAAAATGGAGGAGGATAGGTTTGGAGAAGTAAATAGGAAGAAAGGATAATGCCTAAGGATCAAAAGCTTCTGCTGTAGTCCACAAGCCTTCACTAGTTACTACATTCTTAGAGCCACTCTTACAGTCAGTTCTGTAGCTGCCACAAATGTGCTGCTTTGATATGGAATGGTACCATCTACAAGGTGCTGTTTATCCCTGAATTCTATCCCCAATATTGTTAGGCAGCTACCATCATCTGCCAGTCTTCTGCTTTTGACTTGGTCTGCTTTCTAATCTCCCACCAGATGAAAAGCAGAACCTAACTGAAAGCCAACTTGCAAAGGAACCTAGAAAATAGTTTGTTGGCTTTAGCCTTCTATAAAACTTAGAACACAGAAGGACTAGATTGATGCCTATGACAATTCTGTTAACATTAAATTAGTGGTATATATTAACCATATATTTTATAGTTAAAGTTGTAAAATACAACTATTTTATAGTCGTAAAAGTTTAAGTTTCATATATGTAGTCCTGAAGAACTTTAAGAACATTACCAAAGCACTTTTTAATTATCAAAATGATTAAGTAGAAGACTTCCGGCTAAGGTGGAGGTGTAGGTAGACACACTGTGCCTCCTCGAACAACCAAAATAAGGACAACAACAATTCAGAAACAAAGTAACAAGCAAAAGTGAAAGAAAATTAAACTGTATGAAAGTCCGACAGCCAAGGAATTAAAATAGTCACATTCATCCAGACCAGTAGGCAGGGCACAGTCGGGCGGCAGAGAGGAGACGGGTCGAGGCACAGGAAGCGATGACACCAGACGTGCAAGGCACCCTGGGCACACAAGGTGGTGGCTGGCAGACCCAGCGAGATGGCGATTGAGAAGAGGGGCACTGTGCACAAGGTGGCTGGCTGACCATGCAGTGGTCCCACATTCCCACGCAGATTACTGGGGAGTGAGACAGATCACGCAACCCAGGGTCCTAGTGCCAGGCAATAAAGTCTCAAAACACCAACTGAAAACACTTGTGGGGGTTGAGGCGCAAGGAGAGACTCCCACCCTCACAGGAAAGTTCATTGGAGAAACCCACACTGTCCTAGAATGCACACAAGCCCACCCACACGAGAATCAGCATCAGAAAGGCCCAGTTTACTTGGGGGAAGTGGCAGAAGAGACTGAGGTGCAACAGAGAGAGGAGCAAAGTGCCATCTTTTTCCCTCCCTGACCCTGCCCCCACAAACAGTGTCACAACCCAGCCAACTGGGTCACCCAGCCCTGGTGAACACCTAAGGCTCCGCCCCTCACTAGTAACAGGTGCTAACAGACCAAAACATTATGGCTCAAGAAGAGTAGCTCAAAGCCCCAGAGCCAATACTTCTAAGTGACCAAGAGATAGCCAACCTATCAGTTGCACAGTTCAAAACAGTACTGATCAGGATGCTCACAGAACTGGTTGATTTTAGTCACAAATTAGAGGAACAAATGAAGGCTAAACTAATTGAAATGAAGAGAAATGCACAGGAAACCAATAGTGATGGAAAGGAAACTGGGACTCAAATCAAGGGAGTGGACCAGAAGGAAGAAAAAAAATGACCAAACAAAAAAAATGAAGAAACAAGAATTCAGAAAAAATGAGGAGAGGCTTAGGAACCTCCAGGACATCTTTAAATGTTCCAACATCCGAATTATAGGAGTACCAGAAGGGGAAGAGGAATAGCAACAAGTGGAAAACTTATTTGAACAAATAATAAAGGAGAACTTCCCCAATCTGGCAAAGGAAATAGACTTCCAGGAAATCCAGGAAGCTCAGAGAGTTCCAAACAAGTTGGACCCAAAGAGGAATACACCAAAGCACATGATAATTACATTAGCCAAGATAAAAATGAGAGAATCCTAGAAGCAGCAAGAGATAAGGAGACAGTAACCTACAAAGGAGTTCCCCTAAGACTGTCAACTGATTTCTCAAGAGAGACCTTACAGCCTGAAGGGTCTGGAAAGAAGTATTCCAAGTCATGAAATCCAAAGACCTACATCCAAGATTGCTCTGTCCAGCAAAGCTTTCATTTAGAATGAATGTAAGGGCAGATAAAGTGCTTCTCAGATAAGGTCAAATTCAAGGAGTTCATCATCATCAACCCCTTATTTTATGAAATGTTAGAGGGACTTATCTAAGAAAAAGAAGATAAAAAACATGTATACTAAAACAACATCAAACTCACAATTGCTAACAACTACACCTAAAACAAAAAGACACCAAGGAAACAACTAGAACAGGAACAGAACCATGGAAATGGAGATCATGTGGAGGGTTAGCAACAGGGAAGTGGGAGAAAGAGAGGGGGCAATGGTACAGAGAATAAGTAGCATAGATGGCAGGCAGAAAATAGACGGGGAGGGCAAGAATAGTATGGGAAATGTAGAAGCTAAAGAACTTATGAAAGGGGGAGATGTAGGAGGGAGAGGGTGTGCAGGATGGAGGGGAATGAAGTGGGGAAATGGGACAACTGTAATAACAATAAAATTTATTTAAAAAATGATTAACTATGTAAATGAAGTGGGGAAAGCAGTATAACAAATTTTTATCTGGACATTGTCTTATTCCTGAAGGGTATGCATTAAGTGAATGGTTTTTTCCCCTCATAATAAACAATGGTTGGGAATACCAGAGCTATTGTATGACTTAAAATGTTGAAGTACAGTTTTAACCAAGACATGGAATTCAGGATATCAGAGGATTTAATACATCTTCCACCAACTTCCTCATACATATGCCTTTATTATCTCTCTTCCAAAATATCCAGAGAATTGAAATTTCTTCTAACGTGGAAATACAAAACAGTGATTAATCTTAATTTGATACCTTTTCGCAATTACAAGTATAGTTTATTCTTGTTAAAGGACACATAATTTCTTAAGAAACTTCAATTTATCTAAATTTGAAAGTCATAGTAATATTTATGACTTTGCCATTAAAGCTTCAACAGACATGCTATTCTGTTCATATTTATCTATACTTATCCATGAAAGATTATCTTAAAATTGTTTGCTCAGCTTTGGAATCTTATATGACTGATTTTAATGTGTACTAGATATTTATATATGTAAATGTTTATATTTGCTATACTAAACATTTATGTCCATTAATATAATGTGTCAGGTACCAAATTCTCTGAGAATCAAGTTTTTAATGAACAAATTGGGTCTGAAAACATTAGTGTACCATACTATTAGTGTACCACAAAGGATGATCAGTCCCATGCATAAACAGTGTGCGTGCTAGACAAATCAGCTTCAAGACAATTCCCTATGGTACCTAACTCCCAGCCATATTTCTGTCCTTAGTTTTTTCCTATCCATAAAAATCTTGAAATGCCTGTGGAAGGATTGCCTCAAATCCCATGGAAGGATTTGAGGATATAACCAATATTTATGTCAATGACCATTGCCAGTAAACAAAGTGGAGAAACTTGCCTAAGGAAAGAGCTGTTCTTAAGTTGCCTGTGTTTAGATCCTTCATTAAGTAGTAGTGGAGATGCTAGCTAAATCACAGACCTGTAGGGTGAAGGCAGGGGGTAGAGGAGCTGAGACAACAACCTTTGTCTGGCCGTCTAGAGGGCGTGCTTTTCCAAGGCATAGCAGAGAAGGAATTCTCTCATGCAAAATTATCTCTCTCACATTTATTCTCAAATAAAGAGGTATCTGAAAATGAAGTGCCTATGGAACACATCTTTGTTGATTAATGGAAAAACTGTAATTAAGCTTTATCTGTTCAGGTAGAACTGGAATGTAGTCCAGTCTTCCTATCCTCCGTTCCCTTTTCTCTGCTAGAAATACCTTGTCTCTTATGAAATTGTAATATAATCATGTTGTGTGTTATTATCAATTTTTCTTTAATATTTTATTATTGGACATATTTTTGTATTTCAGTGGGAGAACTGAAGTGCAGTCAGTTCAGTATGGCAAAGAAAAGGCAAATAAAGACAGGGTCTTTGCAAGGTAAGCCACTTCTATTTCAGTGTTTATTTTTTAAAGAAATAATAAAATTACCAAAAATTCTTTTTACAGATATGATTATAGAATTATCACATAATCTTTCCTTAATTAAACAACAAATTATGTTGAGGGAATAATGAAGTGGTTTGTCTAGTTTATTCATTCATATTTTTTTACATGAGCTAGATTAACCCTGTGCCAAGCACTGTATCTCTGGCTAAGCTAAATCAAGCATTATATATTTTTTAAAGATTTTATTTGTTTGTTTGTTTATAGAGAGGGGAAGGGTCAGAGAAAGAGAGGGAGAGAAACATCAGTGTGTGGTTGCCTCTTGCACGCCCCTCACCAGGGACCTGGCCTACAACCCAGGCATGTGTCCCAACTGGGAATCGAACCAGCAACACTTTGGCTCACAGGCCTGCGTTCAATCCAATGAGCTACACCAGCTGGGCAGGCATTATATATTAATCTAGCATTTTGTTGTATGGTTTATTACCCTTTTCAAAACATTTTGAGAAGCATTATGATTTATTTTTATATTTTATCTAGCCATTTCAATATATATATTTTTAATCCTCATCCAAAGATACATTTATTGATTAGAGAGAGAAAGAAAGATCGATCGATCCATGGCTTCCTCTCCACACCCCTACTGGGAATCAAGGTGCAACCACCTGAGCAACCTGGACAAGGCTCCATATATTTTTAAATCATATTGTTAATAAGTAAGTCGCTCTTTAATTGGGTGCCATTTAGTTATCTCACTTTTTAAGGATCTGTTAATGGCCAATTTACTTTTAACAAGTGAAGTGACATCATCAAATTTATGTTTTAGAAAACAGTTTTATGAGCAAGAATAGACAATAAATTAGAAGTAAAGACTGAGTATGCAGAAACCAGGTTACTGTAGTAGTCCAAGTGAAATTAATGAAAGCCTGAACTAAAACATTGGCAATGAAAGGAAGAATAGAATCAAACTTGAGGAACATTTTTTAAGTAGAACTAACAGAAACCAATTAGAGATGTGTTAGCAACAGTAGTATCTGGAAAGACTCAGATTTAAGTGACATACAACAGATGGGATACAGGAGGGAGAATAAATTTGTAACGAAAGAAGGTGTTACATTGACACAGGTCTAGTTTGATATGCCTGAGCAACACCCTTAATAGGATTACCCAGTAGATGATTAAATATTCAGAATCAGAGCTCCAGAAGAGGGAGAGGGACCAAATCAGTGACTGCAAATTCTTGTTGAAGACCTACTCTGCTGAGCATTGTTTCAGGCCCTAGAATATAGTATATAACAAAACACATCTTACTCCCATGGAGTTTAAATTCTGATTGGTGCTACAGATGTCTAATGTAAGTAAAAGATTGAGCCTGTAAAGGCTATGGAAACTGGAGCCTCATGTTTCAGGAAGAGTAGGCCAATAATGGCCCAGAGTGAGCACAACAGGGGTAGAGGAGGTGTTTGAGAGGTAGGCAGCATCCAGAACCTGTATGATCCCATGCTGGAAATGGAAGGATTTTAGATTTTAAGTGGAAGCCAGTGAAGGCTGAAAGCATGGAAGGGATATAAACAGATTTGCATTTTAAATATCTAGTAGAGTAATAAACTGAAGTATTTACAAATATATGATTTTTAGGGTTTGCTTCAAAATAATTGGGGAGAGAGAGTTAGAGTAAGTGGTAGAGATGAAACAAGATTGACCATGATGATAATTGTGGCACCTGATTTCTGAATACATAGGGTTTATTAAACTATTCTCTCTACTTATGTTTATGTTTTAAATGTTCCATAATAAAAATGTTGGGGATTGGGAGGTCACTGTGGCTTCTGTGATGGAATCAACTGTATGGGGATATGAGTAGAAAGAGGTTGAACAATTAATCTATAATGACTAACATTTATTTTGTACTTACCAATGCCAGGCAATTTTTATATTAATTCATAATCCCTGTAATTCCATTATAAAGGAAAAAAACTGAGCACAGCAAGTTTTAATAATTATCCTGAGATTATATAAATAGTAAGGGACTTAGCCAAAATTTTAATCCAGGCACTTCAGGTTCTTAGCCATACTTTTAACTTCTATGGAATAGTTTTGCTGTTGTGCATGACTTAGATAAATGCTTGACTCCTTTCCCATCCAGGGATATGAGAGATGATCTCGTTTATTGTCTTTCTTTCCCACTAGAATGTAAGCTGTGTGAGGGCAGGGGTTTATTTTATTCTGTGCAATAGATACAGCTCCTATAAAAATATGTGGGATATGGTAGATGTTTTCTTTAAATGAACTGATGTGTTTTCAGTGAAAATGGCTTAATGAGAGTAATTTCTTATATTAAAAATTTTATGTAGTTGGTATCTACTGCCATTGGAGGCCTGAGAATTTTAATAAAGGAGAACTAGCAAATTCGCTTTTAATTTTACTTTCTCCATAGACATTCCTGCTTTGTGTTTGACATGAAAGGAATTTTTTTCTTTCATCCAAAAGTGCAAATTGCTTTCTCCTTTCTTTTCGTTAAGTGATAATTCATTATTTTTTTTAAATTCCAACAATGCCAGATCACACAATAATTATGACACCCCCCATTGGTCATTTTTTTTTAATTTGATATTTTGTGGTCAAGATTTTACCATGCATGTACTCGCAGAGATTTTATGTATGTATTTGTGTATTTTATTTGCTTTAAGAATTGTTTTATACTTTTGTTGGTTATATTTATAACATCATAGGCATTTTCTTAGATGTTGAAAAGTCTATAGTCATTTATAATGTCAGTAAATATTTAAACAGTTAAATTTTTTATCCTAAACTGTAGATACAAGTTTAGAATTTTTTACCCTGCAAATCCCTTGTTTCTGGAGTCCAAATCATTGCTAAGACTATCCAAGGCTTTGTGAGTACTATGCCCTGAATTCTTATAAAAGTAAACTTAAAGTAATATTATAAATTCCTTGGAGCAAGAACATTTGAAACAAAAAAAAATCATTAAAACCTGATTTGTATGTGTTTGAATAATAAAATTTACTTGCATTTTTAAACTTATTCCTGGCTTATCCTCATCTTATTTGTCTATGAGTAATCCATCCAGCAGGAATACCACCCATAAAAAGCACTTAATATAGATTAATTTAGCTGGTCAGAGCTATAGCATTGTTGCTGTGATAAGTTTACTTGAATTATAATGATGTAATTTATCTCAGCATTTGTTTTTTAAAGTTTTGATTTATATTTTTTATTTTTAGATTTGTGAGGGACATATTATATTAAATATAAATATTATTATAGTAGTGGCTTGGTTATTAAATATAAATATTGGTGTTATATTAGTGGCTATAATATAAAGGAGAAAAAAAGAAAGAACACAGAGATGCCTACTTTAATAAACATGGCTACTGAAATTATTCAAAATCCTCCCTTTTACAGTCTTAAATATGCTTAAATATGCTTGCTTAAATATGCTTTCCAGTTAGAAAGTACTAAGGACCTGTATACAAAGGTAAAGTGTACAGGGAAATGTTAATTTGAAATTGTTTTCCTTGGAATTACTCTTGAGAAAGAGTTTACTTCCCATCAACTTTGTTGTTTTAATTTAATAAGAGCTAGGACAAATACATTTTAAACACTCCTTTCAGACTTATTAAAATCAAAGTAAATGCTTTTTTATTCTTTTCTCTTAAGACCACACCATAACAAAATACTAAGACGTTATTCTTTTTCTTGCTTGATATTTATAAAATACTGAACATGATTTGTTAACTAGTTCTACTGTAGTATGATATCCTAATGTTTTAATATTTTAATCATATCAGATTTTGAGAAATATGCATATAGTTACACCTTTATCTTAGTTCTTCATTTTACATATGCATTGTTAAACTGTGAAATTGTTTAATAGGTGATTTCATAAAACTGATATGCATTAGTCAATAAATAGTAAAGCTAAAATTCTAATACCATAAGTCCCAAATAGCTATCCTATTTCTTTTGTCATGCCAGAATTGTCTGAATCCTCCTAGAAATAGTAAATTATCACCTGGACAAGGTTTTAATAGTACTGTTTTAGTGATCCTGCTAACTCTGAAAGATTAAGCTTTTCTGGGGTGGATTTTATAACATATCAGAATCTGGTTGGGATGATCTGATGTATATCTGTCTTAATACTCAAGTTATTTTAGCAATTATTAAATTAACTTGCTCTGTTAAAGTGTTAGTGAATTCTAGCGTTCTTGTCCACTTCATGGAATTTTAGTTGGCAATAAAAATAGAACAGATTTCTCCTTAAACTTTTCATGTAAGGTTTTCTTTAGCAATAATAAATGTTACTTACTTAATTTTTTATGTATCTACTCTTCGAATTGCTTTCACACTTTTTCAATTGTCATATATTTAAGAAGAAAGCAAAAGAATGTTCCCATGCAACAGAAAAATAAGGCGCCATGGTCAGAAAATAAATTTACCACATTGCAAACATACTGATGAAGTGTGGTATTTTTTTCTCTGAAATTTCCACACTCAACAGGAAACATAGACAGCAAGTTTGAGTGGGTGCGTCTCTGAGGTTAAAACTGTTAATAAAATCAAACACCTGAAATTTAGTTTTAAATGCAAAGCATTTACAACCATGTTTAGTGTATTAACAACAGCAAAGTGTTCTGATGCTTCATTCTAGGTGAGTATAACTGGATTTTTTCCTCCTTCACATCACATTTTTTCTGTCTTAGAAAATGAAAGTAGTTGATCTCCTGACTATAGTTGGTAGTGAGAATGAATAGTTTTATTAACATTAAGAGTTAGCATTAATAAAGAGCCACAAATGCTAAGGTTTCTTCTAAAATTTTGTACTTTGTTTTAAACACCTAACACATGAGATAATATACTTTTCTTTTTTATTGTAACTGAAAGGAATATTTGCATTGCACTATGAAAGTATTAGACTAAATGATGTCTTGAGTTATGTTCAAATTAGAAAATTCTAAAATTTAAACTCATGATAACTGGAAATGTTCATGCTTTAATAACTTTAAATTTACTTATGCAGAATGAAATCTGAGTCAACATCCTTTTTTAAATCAATAACATTTACATCTCCTAGCAATGTTAAATGTTCTTAAATTAAGATGTCATTTGGCCAAACTAAAAAGGCTTTTGGCTATAAATATATGAACTGATAGGCACTTGTGTGGTTTGGATTAATAAGTAATTTAAGTTACTTGTGGGTTAGTAAAATTAATGGACTGAATCACTCACTGAAAACTTAGATACTTGTATATTATAAAATTTGGGAGGTGGGGAAGGACCTTAATATTACATATTGTACTACTAATGTAGACATTTAGATGTAGAAACTCAAGTTATTTGTTTAATTGGAAGGTCAACACTAGAATTTAGGGTACCTATCCATCATTATTTTAATGCTTCCTAATTTATAAATAAATTTTATTGCATATTCTTCATAATTGTTACTATGCTCTTTGGTCCAGTCTTTTTCTATGTTCTTCAGTGAATTTATTACTCAAATATAAAACTGTCAGTTTACAATATGACTTATGTGTTTTATATAAGTAGCTTAATTTATAACATTAGCCTCCTTATTAAATAGATGTCATATGTTTTCCATGAATTTTGGCCACTTTCTGATTTTACATGTAAAAAACACTTTCATTGTTAACTTGCCTAAAATTCTAAGGGTATTTAATCTCTGCATAGATCAGTATCTTCTCTGAAAAGGTCACTTAGTGCTCTCATCTTTATCACTATTATAGATGACAATACGTAAATAAATAGCAAAACATATTCTTTTACTCCCCTCCATAGAACAGAATAGTTAACCTTCCAAATGTGTTTTTTAAAAAGAAAAAGAAAAGGAAAATATCCACTTGCCTACTACAAATAAAAAGAAAAATATTACAAATAAAATATAGTATATATGATTATCATTTTGTCCTATTCTCACTGAGGCAGAGGCATAGGGTTTAGATTTAAGGACATTCAGGAGATAATACACTAGGAATTAATACATCCGAGATAAGGTAGAGTTACAGAGATTCCGGAATAGGAATAGACAATATCTTCAATATTGACAATATTCGAGAAAACTTTTGGTAGCCATCTGTTCCCTTGTGTTTTTCTTTCTCAATTTTTTATTTCTTCTCTTTTTCTCTTTCCCATTCTCCTACTTTGTCTAGCTTATCTTTTCTTCCTTCATGTAAAACAGATTTACTTTCTTAGGGAATTATTTGGTAAATAGCCTCTTAGAGGCTATTAGTGAATGCACTAATTTCTTATAAGTAAACTCTTTACATTTACTCATTTAGAATATAATGTATTAATACAAATTCTAAGATTTGGTCCCTAGCTTTGGTGTATAAAATTAAAATTTTTACATGTTAAATTATTTCTTTAGGTCCCCAAGTAAGCCCTTGGCACAGAAATTAATGGATTGGGAAGTAGTAAGCAAAAATTCAGTATCTGATGACAGGTTAGAAACACAGAGCCTTCCATCACGATCTCCACCTGGAACTCCTAATCAGTAAGTAGACTCACATCAGGTGTACACTTGGCTCGTTTCTAAATTTCTTGTATATGTTTATTGTTTGAAGATCAAACTACATAAATCTTTTTAATTTAAATCTTTGGTTAGTTACAATTTTTGTTGCTCCAGATCGTTGTTTTTTCTTAGCTCTCCTCTGAGCCTACAGCTCATTGCATAAGTGGCATGGAAAAGCTTTAGCAAATGAGTAGTAGAAAAAACATTCAGGGAAGATGCTCACTTTCTTTCACAGTTGACTTTCAAAGTAAGAGTCCCTAGCCAATAAATCAAGATTTGTTACTAGAGTTAAAATCTAGGAATATGGTTGTTGTTGACATAACCCTTTTCCATGTGGATCTCCAACAGAATTTCTAAAAGAGCATATATTTTCTGAAAATTCTTAAGTGATTATGATTCTCTTACTTAAGTTCCTACCCCAACGACTGCTCTGCCATTTTCTGTGGTCTAGTAAAACAGATTTCAAACGTTAGTTCCCACAAGCTTAGCTGTAGCTGTGTTAACAAGCAGTGTGTTATTCAGCACTTATTCTATATGTACTTCACTCTAGGATTTCTCACAAAAGCTGTGCACTTTGGTATAGATAATAATAAGATCCATTTGTACTAGCCAAAGATGTTAATTTTATGTTTTCAAATGTATTGTTAATATGTACATAATTAATCTGATAATTAACAAATGTAAGTCAGCATATTGTCAGACCTTGTTAACCCATAAATTGGTATAGAAATATTTGAATTTTGGTATGGAATACAATATTTGAAGGAGTCTTTTTAAAAAATAGTTTATACACATTAATGTCCAATAAATGAGCACTAAATTGAAGTTGTATTCTGATGGGTGTTTGTCAGCCAGAGAATAAATTTCTGCCATATTGGAAGTAAAGTATACATAAAAAGTTTGATTCACAGAAGGATACCTAATACCTTGATGTCTTCCTTACTACTAGAAAAAAATAGACTAAAAAGTTTCTGTCTTGTTAACTGCATGTTGCTAAATCATCTTTCTTTAAGAGACTGCCTGTATTCAAGGACTGATTAACTTGTTTAAAGAAAATCCAGAAATTTCTTTTTCTGGTCCCTTTCTAGCCAGCCATTTTTCCATTTGTTACCAGGAACAAGAATTTAAACCAGATGATTGAATTAACTAATTAGTAGTAGCTCTGATTAATGAAACAGTTAGTTATCATCTGAAAAAATTGTTTATTTCTAAATTTTATTTTTATTTTTTTTTTAAATATTTTTTCATTTTTTAAATTTTTATTTATCTTTAGAGGGGAAGGGAAGGAGAGAGGGAGAGAAACATCAATGTATGGTTGCCTTTTGTGCGTCCCCTGCTGGGAACTGGCCTGCAGGGAACTGGCCTGCAACCCTGGTATGTGCCCTGACTGGGATTCGAACTGCGATTGTCTGGTTCGCAGGCCCGCGCTCAATCCACTGAGCTACACCAGCCAGGGTCTATTTCTAAATTTTAAAGAGACAGTATATTGTAGTGATTAAGAGCATGGCCCTTGGAGTCACAGTGCATTAAAACTTTCAGCAATTTGTGCCATTTTCTTTTTTTTAATGAGGAAATTGTATCTTTTTTATTTTTATTTATTTTTAGAGAGAGGAGAAGGGAAGGAGGGAAGGAAAGAAACATCAATGTGTGGTTGCCTCTTGAGTGCCCCCTACTGGGAGCCTGACCTGGCACACAACCCAGGCATGTGCCCTGACTGGAAATGGAGGCAATGACCTCTTTGTTGCCTCACAGGCTGGCCCTCAATCCACTGAGCCACACCCACCAGGGCTCTTTGTCCTATTTTCTTTATCTACAAAATTGTATTTATAATAATAGTGTCTTAATACTATGAGGTTATATCTGTAAGATGCTTTGAACAATGCCTGGCACATAATGCTCAAATGTTAATTAGCATAATTAATAATAGTAATAAAATTAATTCATATGTCTCACTTATGAGGATGGAACTATGTTATTCAGTATTAGAAATTAAAGAAAGTCCTATAAATTAAAACATTTATAAGGATTAAAAAAGAGTATCATGCCAAGGGAAATAAGTCAGGAAAAGCTAAAATTCATAGGATTTTACTCATATATGAGATATAAAATTGAAACTCATAGACACAAACAATATAGTGGTTATCAGAGGGAAGGGGTAGAGGGTAATAAAGGGAAATGGGGCCAAAAACATGATGACAAGACAATATGACTGTGGATGGTGGGCACACAATGCAATGTACAGATCATGGATCATAGAAATGCATACTGAATTGATTCCTCTTCTGCTTCCCCTAAAAGATCAGAGTACCCCATTGCTGTATTGCTAAGCTATAGAACTGTTTCTCCTGTGTAGGTATAAAACAAAAGTGTTTGAGGTATTCAGGGAACCCACCCAATGTTATATTGGCATTTATCGGAAAGGGCTGGGATCATATGTGTTTATATGTTCTGTAAAGTATTTGACCTACTGGTTCTCAATCAAATTTTATTAGGACTATAAAAAAATATATGTGTACACAAAACCTATATGATCTTATTAGCCAATGTCACCCCAATAAATTTAATTTAAAAAAGAATTCAGATCAGTAGATATTTATCAATCAATTATTCTACCCCTTTATTATATTAATGCTGATTAAGACACAATGTTGTAGTAACTAAAACCTAGAAACATTAAGGTTGGTAGAGGTAATAGATGACTGAATAGGTAAAATCCTTGTGGCAGATGGTTGACTATAGCTCAAATTTTGATTTCCTGTTGAGTGTTCCTTCTGCTTATATCACACTATTATTGTCAGAGACTCTGTGTAGTTGATGGTGGTTAGTCTTAGAAATAAACAACCACTTTTTGATGCAATCATGTAAATAAGACAATCTTAAAAATTGAATTAAAGCACATTTTTACTTGACTTTCTTCCTCTTTGCATAGTCGAAATTCTGCATTCACACAAGAGGGAACCCGGTTACGACCATCTTCAGTTGGTCATTTGGTAGACCATGTGGTTCACACTTCCCCAAGTGAAGTATTTGTGAATCACAGATCTCCATCTTCAACGCAAGCTAATAGCATCATTTTGGAATCGTCACCGTAAGAACCTTTTCCATTTAAGTTTTTTCTTCTAAGTACTAATACCCCAAATTGTTTTATTTGAAATACTCTGGGAAATTAGAGTATTTGATACAAGATTAATTTTTGCCATGTTTTAAAAGTTTATATATTTGTTAATCTGCTTATTTGTCCCTGAGAATCCTTGGTGCTCCCCCTACCAAAAAGACATCAATGTTCTTATTTCTGTGACTCAATATGTTCTTGAACTTTTAGTGGATACACTTAAATATTTCTGTAGATAATGTTTCATTGTGGTCAATCAGTAAGGTAGTGAAGAGTAGAGGGGGTTTTTTTAAATATTTTTCAGGAGGGGACCCATAAAAGGACTAGACAGTGTTGGAAATGTTATATAGCAAGACTACCATCATACTGAAAAAAGTTATAGAAAGCATGAACACCCTATTTCTAAAATTCTTTCCTGTCTCATATTATATGCTGAAACACAAATTAAACTTCATAATTCAGTATTTATATCTTAGCACTTTAATGTTCAAAATGCTTTATTTCTCATGTTGATATCTAGTGTCTAGATTTATCGGCTTACATAATGCAGCTCATATGCAAGTAAAAATGCAGTGCAAGAATTAGAAAAAAGTATATTATCTTATACTTTATAAGATAAACATAGGTAAGAAGAGTCATTAGTTGAGGAGAAAGGGGTATAAGATATAGTGCATATGATCAAGGTTAAACAAAAGGTGGATGGAAAAGTAGATAGAATCATCAGAAAAGCAGTTATTATAGGTGCTCTAGAAAAATGTCAGTATATCTTAGAGATCCATACTGAAAACAGTATTTTCAATCCATGGGGGAGTCTACAGATATGAAAGGCATTGCTCTTACACTGTTTTTCGTAAGGGACTTTACTATTTGTGAATTTTGGTATTCATAGGAGTCCTAGAACAATTCCCCTGCAGATACCAAGAGACAGCTATACTTTTGGGGGAGTCAGAAGTTATATGTGGATTTTCAACTGTGTAGGGGTCAGTGCCCTAACCCCTCCACATTGCTCAAGGGTCAGCTATATATTCCCATCTTCCCCCTTCTCTTTTTAAGCATCCAAAAATTAACAAAGATAGTAATTGGTCCACAAAATTTTTTGATCTGAGTAAAATTTGAACACTGTTTTGAGCCCTGGTTCCCATTCCCTCTTTGGATTATTTTAGGCAAATTGTTGGTTTTAAATATGTTAAAAGTCATTGAATTAGAAATATATTAATAATTAAAGTAAACATGGATGCTGTTAGAGCCCCAGTTTCTATTGATCTTACATTCTGTTCATTTAAATATAAGTAGTTTCTATTAGAATATAGAGTATAACAGTATTACCACTTATAACCAAAATGGAATGATAGAATACAGGTCTGCCTATATTCTGTTGAAGCTTCAGATACTGGTAGGTAAGAGAGTTACTTAGCTTTTGTCTATTGTATAAATTGGCTTTTTATTTGAAACATTTTATTTGAAGAAAAGAGTTCACTGCTACAAAAAGTTTGGAAACTGGTTTAAAATAACTTTACTTATAAAACTGAAACTCATAAACAGATAACAGTATGGCAATTACCAGAAGGAAGAAGGTGGAGGGTCATAAAGGGTAAAATACACCAAATATATGGTGGCAGAAGATGATTTGACTTTTGATGGTGGGCATACAATGCAATGTACAGATCAAGTATCATAGAAATGTACACCTGAAACCTATATGATCTTATAAACCAATATCACTAGAGCTAATTTAATTTTTAAAATTCTTTAAATAAAATAACTTTGCTCCTGCTTTTTGCAGTTGTTTCCTTTGAGATACAACTATAACACAGAGTTAAGAGCACAGGCTCTGAACTCAGACTGGTTTTGAAACTTGGTTACACCAATTGACTTGGTGACCTTGAGTGAATTATTTTACTTCTGTAAGCCTCAATTTCCTCTACTGTAAAAACAGGATGATAATATCCATCTCATAGAATTGCTGTGAACATTTAATGAGATGCATAGTTCAGCAAAGAGAAAATGCTTAGTAGATATTAACTATAATAGCTATATAACTTTTCAGTTAATTTTTAGGAGGATTTATACTGGCACTTATAAGTATTTATCAACCATTCATCTGTCTGCATGTTTGAACTATGGGGTGTCTGATGGAACACAATGAGAAATTCCCCAAATCTCTACTTTGTCCTTAGGTCCCTAATCATGAGAAACTATGCAGACTTCATAATCCTCTACTGTTTAATCCATTTCCCTGAGTCATTTTTTTCCTGGCCTGTCTCATTCTAGTCTTACCTAATGAGTCACCACAGCTTTGTTTATATTTCAGTTTGTTAACTTAGTCTTCAAAGATGTGACTTCCCTCTGCCCTTCTGAACTACTGGCACAGATAACTTCATCACCAGACTCCACTTAACCCAATTTCCATGCTAATCTTATAGACCTGCTAATAGTACTTGGCTGCCTTAGGACAAGTAAATAAAAAAAACCCAAAGAGGGTATAGGTAAAAGTATCGAGCTGTAGGAACTCAGAGGATGTACCATTTTATATGTTATACTTGTGATGAGACTAATTGCAGGTCCCCAGGCAGCTCTAGCTGTGTTGAACTTACCTACCCTTTGTCTCTGGCAAAAGTCTCCATTACTTGCATTTGGCAGCTAAGATCAGGGACTTGGAATTTGGCTGAAACCCAGAATCTCATGTCTTGGACCTCAATTCTGGAATAGATTCCTATAAATACAATAATGGGGTATTTCAACTGTATTCTTATATTAATTACATCCCTGAGAGTCTATATACACACTTTTTTAATCACATTGAGCATTACATTGCAATTTGTCTGAAATGGTGTTTTAGTTTGAAATAGTCTTAATGCCATTGTAAATTAGCCAAAGTAGTGAGAAGCCTGAATTTTGAACCAGAATTTTATCTGTATCTTTTTAAACGATTTTATTTATTTATTTTTAAACAGAAGGTTGTGGTTTCTATTTCTCTAGACTTGTCCAAAATGCCTGATAGTGGATGCTAGCTTCTCATTAAGTTATCCATCCCTTCTTTCAGGTTACCAACTATTATTTCTGATGAGACTTACAGATTGAAATATGTGGAGTCCACAGACTTCTGGTTTTTGTGAAGTGTTGGAGGCTTTTAATCAACAGCTTTTTAGAAATGTCACATCTTTGAGGCTCTGCCAAGGGGTGTCCATTTTTATCTCTTGTGGCAGGGCATGGTTGAGATTCATGTCTGTATTGAAATCCATGTAAAAACATTTTCCTGGACCCTCAGCATTTGATTGTATTGAATCTTAGAGGCATGGGTTCTTGGCATTTGAAACTAATGGAATAAAAATGAGTATGCTTGGTATCTGGAATCCCCGGCCATCAAAGTAGGCCTCAAAGAAGCTTTTGCTAAAAAGGAGAGATTTGTTCTCTGAAGCAGTCTTAATAGGCTTATCAGAATTTAGAGCATTTTATGTTCTGCAGACTACTGTGTACAAAAATAGGTTGTGTGGGCATTCTTGTTTAATCCTTATTAAATGATTATATTTTATACTAGCTTTTAAAATTTCAGAAGGACTATATTCTCATTAGGAGAAGCCTCCCTGGAGGACCATCAAGTTACACCATTTATTATTAATCCTAGCTGACTTCCTTGGCACTGATCACATTTTCAGCTCACTACCAGCATCTACCAGGTATCTAGCAGTGAGCCTCTAAATAAGTTCACAGCTTCTCTACCAAGTGAGAGCATATGTGTCTATGGGCCACTATGGCAGTAATCTTTTTATTAGTTATCTTGAGCTAAATTATGCTATGGTGGCATATCACCCCAATTTACAGTTACTTACAACAGAGGTTATTTCTTTCTTACATTATATATAAATCAGGAATCAGCTGTGGATTGACTGCATGTCATGTCCATTCCAGGACCCAGACTGACAGCAGCCCTTTTTTGGGACATGGCTGATCATGGCTAAGGAAAGAGAGAAGAATAATGATTCCAGAGCTATTTCTTAGAGCTTCCTTTTTTAAAAGTAGAAGCATATTACTTAGACTCTCATTTTATTGTCTATTTTACTGGCCAGGCCTAATGTCAAATGGAAAGGGGTAGAGAAGAATAATTTTTGAACAGGTTCCCCCAAAGGATCTGCCACCTCAGAGATAAATAATAACCCAAGTGATGGTCAGTGCTCTTCTCAAGAACCATTTTCCCGTCCCCTGTTCTCCTCAACTTCACAACTTCATGGATGTGTGCCTTCTAGCATACAGGTGGAACCACTGGTTCTGTTCTCCATTCTGGTCTTTGTGAAAAACCCACAACTAATGTTAACATACACTGTGCTTATTTGGTTATTTATTTGGTTTGGTTTAGTTTAGTTTTCAATTACAATTTACATCCAATATTATTTTCTATTAGTTCAGGTGTACAGCATAGTAGTTAGACAAATATATTTTAGAAAGTACTCTCTCCAATACTTTCAGTACCTACCTGATATAATACATAGTTATTACAGTATTATTGACTATATTCCTTATGCTGTACTTTACATCCTCATGACTCTTTTGTAACTACCAATTTGTACTCCTTAATCCATTCAACTTTTTCACCCAGTCTTCCAACCCCTCTTCTCTCTGGCAACCATTAATCTATTCTCTGTTCTTAAAAGTTATGATTTTTACCTTGAAACTTCCCTATTACACCTAGCTCTTTTTATCAATACCTGCTGTCATAGTTTCAGGCTTATGTTTCCTAATGTTAGTTTGGATTTTTCTTTCTCACTTTAAATCATATGCTCTGATAATGTCTCGTTCAGTTTTATCTATTCATTGATCTCAGCATTCTTACTCAGATTCTAATCCTTGTTATAGCATTGAGTTCATTACTTTCATGAATAATGTCTTATTTTTAAATAAACCAGGCCAATCACAACTTCTCTTGACTCCCTGTTGTTTTATGTGTGAATGGCTCAAATCTCAGGTCTGATTTCTCTTTGCCTGCCTTGTTCCCCGTCTACCCATATGACTCCACTGAAAACCTTTAAAACATTTTTTGGAAAGGTGTGTATACTGTTAGAGTAGATTAATAAATATCTTCATATGGATACTCTTAAAGTATATTTTACTATATGTATAATTATTTACAGATTTCATAAAGAAATTGGATTTGCTACTTAAACCTTAAATTTAGAAAATATTTCATTAAACAGTGGCATTTGCAAATCAATATGGTATTAAATGCTTGTCTCTTACTATACATTGTAAATGTCTGAGTTGCCTGACTTTAGCTTTTAAAATAGCAATCCCATAAGATAACTTCTAAAATATTTATTCTTTTCCTTTTATTCTGTCTAGATCACAAGAGGCCCCTGGAGATGGGCATCCTCCAGCTTTACCACCCAAACAATCAAAGAAAAACAGTTGGAACCAAATTCCTTATTCACATTCTCAACAAGATCTAGAAAACCATATTAATGAAGCATTTGATATTCCATCTTCCCCTGAAAAATCTACTGTAAGTAGCTTCATATATTATCACATTTCTTTGAAACTTTTAAACCATAAATGAATTTTTTGTACAGTGGCATGTTTTATCTGTAAATTATATTGTACTATTTTCTCTTTTTCATCATATGTTTGCACATTAATTATACCATGATATAACTTAACTGGAATTTCCTTTTATTATCATTTATAAAATTGCACATTTCTTTAGAAGTAAATTATTAACAAATTTATGTTGAGTTCAGTCTTATAGAACACATTTCTAGAACAAATACTAATAATCTATTAAATGCCATTAACTTCATTATAGTCCACTGAGTGCAGAGACTGTCATTTTCATCAGCCTTTTGAAACAGTATAGGTCTCTGTTCTACAAACTATATTTATGAATTACATTGGCACTCTGCCTTAGAAAACATACTTTTACCACAACAAATGGTAAATTGTTATAATCACCTCATTTACAATTTTTTTTGCTTTTTTTAGATAGAGGTAAATAAACCAAAAGTGAGATTGTCAATAAAGTTTAAGGATACATTGTGTTCATAAAGAAAGATAAGGTCAGACAAAATATGCATGTTTTTGGAAACTTACAGGAACATCAGGGAATAAAATAAGATTCAGGGAGAGGAGAGTCCACAGCAAGTATTGACAGTGCCAGAACTTTCTGGTGGCCATTATACATGTAGTAGCCCTTTCATCTTTTCACCTGTGACCCTCCCACATTAAAGTTAAAAAGCAAGAGGTAGCCACTCTATTCTCCCACAATTACTGCTCCACCACCATAGGCACATCAAAAAGAGAGCAGAATCTTTACCACAAACGGCAACTTTAGTGTTTTCTCTGTGGTGATTGTTTTATTTCGTTCATTTATTCATGGGTTAATAGTTATTGAGGTTTTTCTGTGTGCTAAGGTACTTTGGTGGAAAGTGGGACTACTGAGATAAATGAGGCATGGTCCCTGCTGTTAAATAATCTGTATAGCCCTGGCCAGTGTGGCTCAGTGGGTTGGGCATAGTCCTTCAAACCAAAAGGTCATGGCTTCCATTCCTGATCAGGGCACATGCCTACATTGTAGGTTGTCCCCAGTCAGGGCAGGTGCAAGATCAGTGTTTCTCCCTCTCTCTTTCTTCCTCCCTTCCCCTCTCTCTGGTATCAATATAAAAAAGAAAGGGAAGGGAAGGGGAGAGGGAGGGAAGGGAAGGGAGGGAAGGCAGAGGAAAAATGATCTATAGTACAGTTTGTTTTTCATTCATGTAAAAAATTTTTGAGTACCTGCTATTGCCATGATTGTTCTTGGCTTTGGGGATTTAGTGGAATAAAATAGAAAAAACAAACCTCTCCCTACAAGGAACTTACATTCTGGGGAAAGAGCGAGATAAACAATAAACAAGGTAAATAATTTAAGTATATAGCATGTTGGGTGGTACAGCAAGGGATAAATGTAGTGATCAGCCATATAGATAGACTGAGGAAATAATAGGTACAAAGATAGGAGTATGGCTGACACAGTCAAGGAACCCCAAGGGAGTCAGTGCAGCTCGAGCAAAATGAGCAGATGAGGAGGAGAGAAGTATTGGAAAGGGTCAGATCCTAAAAGCTTTGTCCTACAAAGACTGTTTTAACCCTGAGTGAGATAGGAAGCAAATACGAATCTGGGGAGAGAAGTAACATAGTGTCACTTCTATTTTGACAGTATCACTGTGGCTATTCTATTTAATAGACTGAGAGCAGAGTAGTAGAGATACTTATGATGTATTGAAATATTCCAAACAAGCAATGGTGATTTCCCAGGGGTGGCTAGGGAAGGAATAAGACATGTCTTTATTCTAGGTATATTTTTAGAGTAAAGCTGACATAATATGATAATAAATAAGATGAGGAGTGCTAGAGAAGAAATCAAGGATAACAGCAAGGTTTTTGCCCTGAACCACTAGAGGGGTGAAGTTGCCATTTGCTAAGATGTGAAAGGCTACAGATAGAGCAGGTATGGAAGATGTGAAAGGCTTACAGGTAGAGGGTATGGGTAGAAAATCAGGAGCTCAGCTTGGGACATGTTAAGTTGGAAATGTATGTTAGAAATCCATTTAAAGATACAACCCTGGAGTTGAAGGGAGAGGACCAAACTAGAATTATGACTGAGAGCTAACTGATGGCATATAGACAGTACCATATGTTAAACCACGACATAGGAAGAAATCACCAAGGAAATGTGTGTAGATTTCTAAATAGGAGCTTCTAGAAATTGAGCCTTTAGTCCTCTAAATTGTAAACATGAGGGAGAGGAAAGAACCAGCAACTGAGACTTAGGAGATACAGATAAAAAGGTAGCCAACTGACTGATGGGAAGAAAGTCACAGAGAAAATAACCAACTTTGTCAAATGCTACTAGTGAGTCAAGTAAGATGCAGACTGAAAATTGAACACTGGAGCAATGTGAAAACCTTTGGTGACCATAATTGGAAAACTTTTGATGGAGTGTAGGGGTGAAAACCCCAACTCCAGGAGGATAGTAGGAAAGGGACAGGAAATGTGAACAACTCTTTCAAGAAGTTTAGCAGCAAGAGGAAGGAGAGAAATGGGTCAGTAGTGGGATGGGGAAATGGAGTCCAGACAAGAGATGTATGTGTGTTTGTTTTAATGGGAGAAATAAGAGTGTTTCCCAGAGAAGGGGGAAATGGATAATGCAGGAGAATAGAGAATTGCTATAGCAATACTCTTGAATATGAAAGAGGGGATGCTCAGAGAGTGCCAAAGAAGTTGGACCCAAGGAAGAACATACCAAGGCACATCATAATTACATTAGCCAAGATTCAAATGAAGGAGAGAATCCTAGAAGCAGCAAGAGATAAGGGGACAGTCACCTACAAAGGAGTGCCCATCAGACTGTCAGCTGATTTCTCAAAAGAGACCTTACAGGCAAGAAGGGGCTGGAAAGAGGTATTCCAAGTCATGAAATCGAAAGACCTACAACCAAGATTGATCTATCCAGCAAAGCTTTCATTTAGAATGAATGTAAGGGCAGATAAAGTGCTTCTCAGATAAGGTCAAATTCAAGGAGTTCATCATCACCAAGCCCTTATTATATGAAATGTTAAAAGGACTTATCTAAGAAAAAGAAGATAAAAAAGATGAACAGTGAAAGGACAGCAAACTCACAGTTATTAACAACCACACCTAAAACCAAAGCAAACTAAGAGGACAGCTAGATCAGGAGCAGAACCATAGACATGAAGATCTCCAGGAGGGTTAGCAACAGGGGAGTGGGAGGAGGAGCGGGGGAAGAAGATATAGAGAATAAGTAGCATAGCCGGTAGGTAGAAAATAGATGGGGGGGAGGGCAAGAATAGTATGGGAAATATAGAATCTAAAGAACTTGTGACACATGGACATGAACTAAAGAGGGGGAGGGGGTATTCAGGGTGGAGGGGAATGAAGGGGAGGGAATGGGACAACTGTAATGGCATAATCAATAAAACATTTAAAAAGAAGAAAGAAGACAATTTGAAGGCAATATAGGTTGTATAATTAGAAATGATCATGGGGAATTCACAAGTGTATTAAAATAACTTGTCCATCTGTGGAGTTAAGGAAAGCCTTCCCAGAAGTAATCATCTCTGAGGTGTATCTTGAGGGATAAATAAGAATTAGCGAGATACCCTCAAAGAGCAGGCATAAGACATGATAAGTGAATGAATGCAGTAACAACCATATATTACATAACTTTATATATGTGAAATGTCTAGAATAATCAAATCTATAAAAACAATATAGATTTGTGGTTCAGTAGACTTAGGAAATGGGCAAGGGGTTGGGGAGCGACTGCTGATAGATGCAGGATTTCTTCTGGGAGTGCTGAAAATATTCTTTTTTTAAATTTTAATATATTTTATTGATTTTTTCTATTACAGTTGTTCCTTTTTTTTCCTCCCTTTTATTCCCCTTCACTCTGCATTTCCCCTCCCACTAGCATTTCCCCACCTTCATTCATGTTCATGGGTCATATATACAAGTTCTTTGACTTCTCCATTTCCCATACTATTAACCTCCCGCTGTCTGTTTTGTACCTACTATGTATGTTTCCTATTTCCCATACCTTTCCCCTCATTTCCCCCCTCCCCTTTCCTGCTGATAACCCTCCACGTGATCTCCATTTCTCTGATTCTATTCCTGTTCTCGTTGTTTGCTTAATTCATTTTTGTTTTTGTTTTAGGTGTGGTTGTTAATAACTGTGAGTTTGTTGTCCTTTTGTTCATATTTTTTATCATCTTCTTTTTCTTAAATAAGTCCTTTTAACATTCCATATAATAAGGGCTTGGTGATGATGAACTCCTTTAACTTGATCTTATCTGAGAAGCACTTTATCTGCCTTCCATTCTAAATGATAGCTTTGCTAAATAGAGTAATCTTGGATGTAGGTCCTTGCCTTTCATGACTTGGAATACTTCTTTCCGGCCCCTTCTTGCCTGCAAGATTTCTTTTGAGAAATCAGCAGAGAATGTTATAGGAACTCCTTCATAGGTAACTGTCCCCTTTCCTCTTGCTACTTTTATTTAAAATTCTCTCCTTGTCTTTAATCTTAGGTAATGTTCTTATGATGTGCTTTGGTGCATGCTTCCTTGGATCCAAACTTCTTTGGGACTCTGAGCTTCCTGGGCTTCCTGGAAGTCTATTTCCTTCGCCAGATTGGGGAAGTTCTTCATTATATTTTCAGATATGTTTTCAGTTTCTTGCTCTTCCTCTTCTCCTTCTGGCACCCCTGTGACTCAGATGTTGGGACATTTAAGTGGTCCCTGAGGTTCCTGAGCTTCTCCTCATTTTCTTGAATTCTTGTTTCTTCCTTCTATTCTGTTTGAATATTTATTTCTTCCTTTTGTTACCAACTATTGACTTGAGTTCCAGTTTCCTTCCCTTCACTGTTGGTTCTCTGTACATTTTCCTTTATTTCACTTTTCATAGCCTTCACTTTTTTCCCTATTTTGCAACCATACTCAACCATGTCTCTGAGCAGCCTGATTACCTGTGTTTTGAACTGTGTATCTGATAGTTTGGCTGTCTTTTCATCACTTAGTTTTATTTGTTCTGGAGCTTTGATCTGTTCTTTCATTTGGGCCATATATTTTTTTTGTCTCAGCATGCCTGTTATGTAGTAAGGGGTGGAGCCTTAGGTATTCACCAGGGTGGGGCAACCCAGTTGACTTTGGTGTGGTGCTGTATGCGGGGGAGGGGTCCGAGAGGGATCAGATCTGCTTGCTTAGCTCTCCAAGGGCTTTCAGTCACTTCCTCCACTACCCACAAGCAAATTGGGCCCTTCTGGTGCTGATTCCTAGGTGGGTGGGTTTGTGTACATTGTATCTCCAGTGAACTCCTGTGAGGCTGGGAGTTTCTACTGCTGCCTCAACCCCTACAAGTTTTTTCACTCAGAGGTTTGAGGCTGTATTTCCCCACACTGGATCACTGGGTTGCATGGTCTGTCTTGCTGCCCAGTTGTGCCTCCCAGTTTATCTGCACACAAATGTGGGACCACCTGCTGTGTCAGATGCCACCTTGCTGGCTCTGGTCCTCCAGCAGCCGCCTTGCCACGAATCTTCTCCACTCGGCTGCCCATCTTCGCCCCTCCTGCCAGTTGGGATGAATGTTTCTTCTGTAACTCCTCAGTTGTCTTGGATTTCATAGAGTTCGATTTTGTGGCAATTATGGTTATTTTTTGTTTTTTTTAATTTGTTGTCTTTTTTTTTTTGGTTGTGCAAGGAGGCAATGTGTATCTACCTACACCTCCATCTTGGCTAGGTTCGAAAATATTCTAAAATTAAATAATAGCGATGTTTGTATGATTCTTTCACTACAGTAAAAATGATTGAAGTATGCACCTTGATTGGGTAAAGTATATGGTATGTAAATTATATCCCAGTAAAGCTGTTTCTAGAAAGCTGAGGGAGTAACAGAAATTCAGTAATACTTATGAACATTTACTACATATAAAGCTATAAGCCAGGTTATAGAGATATTGTGATTAATGAGTTAAAATTAATTGGCAAAGCTTCTGTTCCTCTTGGCACTTACAATCTAGCATGCAGTGACATAGAGGCATGAGAAAATATATCTAATTGTGGTACGTAACATGCCATTTATTAAGTCCTGTTATTTAAAATTTACTTTTCTGAGTTAACATTTTAATTTAAATTATGGTTCTTTATATACTATTTAATATCAGCATACAAAAAAAGCATACTTCATGTGTATACAAAGGATAGATTATAAATGAAGGAAATTACAAGCTATTTATTTTTGTATTTTTAAGCCTAATGGTGGTATTCCACATGATAATCTTGTTCTAATCAGAATGAAGCCTGATGAAAATGGAAGATTTGGATTCAATGTAAAGGTAATCTAAATTTTATATTGTAATCAATTTATAAATTAAGATGTGTCTGTTTGCTAATACTTGACTCATATTTGATTTGCTCTGGGTTTAAGGGAGGATATGATCAGAAGATGCCTGTGATTGTGTCCCGAGTAGCCCCAGGAACACCTGTGAGTTATCTAAATCTTACAAGTAAATCCTATTTTCAAGAAAGTATACTTATTTGATTTTTATTAGTTTAATAAGTAAAGGAAATAATAAAATCATTTCTTTTAATATGTCAGGTATTTAATGCTGTTGGCCGAATATTTAAATTGTTAAAAAGTTAGTTTTTATTTATTCTGTCTATAAGAGTTTTTAAAATCCTTGTCTTTACAAAGAAGCAGTTTATGACTTTGTGCTTCTAAAGTGTTGGTAGATTCTAACAGCATAACCCTTTAAACAGCAAAATGTAAACAGATATATCTTTTATTCATTTTGCTATTTTATTTGCTTATTTTTCATTTAGAATTCTTTACTTACATTCTGTTTGTCTTCTGATGTTTAAAAAAAAATTACTTGAAATAGAAATAGTACCAGTGATTATTTTTTCCTTCTAAGGACAATTTTTTTAACTTTTTATTATAAACATTCTAAACAGAAATAGAGAAAATATTTTCGGTACCCATTCAGCTTCAGCACTCATGAACCTTATGCTCATCATAAGGACACCTCTTAATTATTGCTGCCTTATCTTTATTACTCTTATATGTAGCGCTTTTCCATTTGTGTTGTTGCATACTCTACCTAAATGGTCTTCAAGGACATTTTAGTCAGCAGCATAAGAGAAAGATGCCAGATGTGCCTCTTTTATTTTGGTGCTTTTCAGCAACCTCAAAGTTGGTTTGAAGACTACAGCCAAGATTAATTAAGGATATTATAACATACGATGTTAGTTTTTAAGAACTTTGTTAGGTGCAAATAACAGGGTACTTACTTGTAGAATATCTCTAGTTTAAGCATAAATATAGCTTCTCCTTAGAAAACCATCATAATTCCACATATTAAAAGGTATATATTCAAGGATCGAGGTTAATAAAATACATAGTTCTTACTGCTCCATCAAGAAAAAAAATTATCGACTTCCGGCCAAGATGGAGGCGTAGGAGGAAACACTGTGCCTCCTCGTACAACCAAGTTTAAAGACAACAAAGTTTTAGTAACAAAAACTCAACCAAAACACAGAAAATTAAACTGTACAGAGTCCGACAACAAACCATTCATCCAGACTGGTAAGAGGGGCAGAGTCAGCAGCTGGCAGAGTGGGATTGGGAAGGAAAAAGTGACCAGACAGACCCTGGAGCACAGGCAGTAGTTGGCAGATCCCAGGCGTGGTATGGCAACGGGTGGTCCAGGGAGGGTCCAAGGTGGCTGGCTGACTGTGGTCACACATTCGTCTGCAGATAAACCAGGCAAAGGAGCGAGCAGAGCAGTAAGACCACACAGGCTAGGACTCCAGTGACAGGAATTAAAGCCTAAAAGCACCAATTGGGAAAACTTTCGGGGTCCAGGTGCTGGGAGAAGCTCCCAGGCTCACCAAGGGTTTCTTGGATAGACCCATAGGGTTCTGGAAGGTGCACAGGCCCACACACCTGAGAGCCGGCACCAGGGGGGGCCTAGTTTGCTTGCGGGAAGCAGCAGAGGGGACCAAAATCCAAGAGACAGCAGAACAAACTCCACTTCCCCTCTCTGACTCCACCCCCACATACAGCATCACAACCCAGCCAACTGGGTTGCCCAGCCCTAGTGAACACCTAAGGCTCTGCCCCTCATATGTAACAGGCGCTAACAGACCAAAACATTATGGCTTAAGATGAAAAGCTCAAAGCCCCAGAGCCAATACTTCTAAGCAACCAAGAGATAGCCAACCTATCAGATGCCCAGTTCAAAACACTGGTGATCAGGATGCTCACAGAACTGGTTGATTTTAGTCCCAAATTAGAGGAACAACTGAAAGCTAAACTAATTGAAATGAAGGAAAATGCACAGGAAACCAATAGTGATGGAAAGGAAACTGGGACTCAAATCAAAGGAGTGGACCAGAAGGAAGAAAGAAACAACCAAACAGAAAAGAATGAAGAAACAAGAATTCAAACAAATGAGGAGAGGCTTAGGAACCTCCAGGACATCTTTAAACGCTCCAACATCCGAATTATAGGGGTACCAGAAGAGGAAGGGGAAGAGCAACAGGTGGAAAACTTATTTGAACAAATAATGAAGGAGAACTTCACCAATATGGCAAAGACAAATAGACTTCTAGGAAATCCAGGAAGCTCAGAGAGTGCCAAAGAATTTGGACCCAAGGAGGAACACACCAAGGCACATCATAATTATATTAGCCAAGATTAAAATGAAGGACAGAATCCTAGAAGCAGCAAGAGATAAGGGGACAGTCACCTACAAAGGAGTTCCCATCAGCCTGTCAGCTGATTTCTCAAAAGAGACCTTACAGGCAAGAAGGAGCTGGAAAGAAGTATTCCAAGTCATGAAAAGCAAGGTCCTCCATCCAAGATTGCTCTGTCCAGCAAAGCTTTCATTTAGAATGAATGTAAGGGCAGATAAAGTGCTTCTCAGATAAGGTCAAATTCAAGGAGTTCATCATCACCAAGCTCTATTATATGAAATGTTAAAGAGACTTATCTAAGAAAAAGGAGATAAAACATATGAACAGTGAAAGGACAGCAAACTCACAGTTATTAACAACCCCACCTAAAACAAAAGCAAACTAAGAGGACAGCTAGATCAGGAGCAGAACCATAGAAATGGAGATCTCATGGAGGGTTAGCAACAGGGCAGTGGGAGGAGGAGAAGGGGGAAGAAGATACAGAAAATAAGTAGCATAGCTGGTAGGTAGAAAATAGACAGGGGGGAGGGTAAGAATAGTATGGGAAATATAGAATCTAAAGAACTTGTGACACATGGACATGAACTAAATGGGGGGAGTGGTGGGGGAGGGGTATGCATGGTGGAGGGGAATGAAGGGGAGAAATGGGACAACTGTAATGGCATAATCAATAAAATATATTAAAAAAGAAAAAAAGAAAAATTATCATGGAGCTATATATAGGTATTTCATGAAACCCAAGGACAGGAATATACTCAGACCTCTAGAAAGAACTCATCTGTTACTATTTTTTAATCTCTAGTTTTTTATGTGAATGTTCCATTCTCTCTCAGTACAAACCTTTTGTGCATTGAATCGGCCTCCTCTCACAAGCCACTCCAAATACATTAGTTTGAATAAAAGCAGTGTAATTAGCGGTAGCTTCAGGTCAAATCCTGTAACATCACTACCAGGCACACTGTACCTTCAGATATAATTATGACTTCTAAATCTCAGCTAAATAGAAATTGTATAGCTACTACTGTTTTGTTCCTCAGTCTATGTGGTAGGATATGACTGCTAGTAACTTCCACATTTACGTATTACCAGCTCAGCACCCCATTGTGATTAAGTTTGTACAAATAACAGACTCCTGGGGAAGAAACCAAGCAGAGATCCAGTTTGGATCCAGTGTCCTCTTTTAAAGGACATAATGTATATAATGGATATAATGTATATAAAGGATATAATGTATAAAATGACTCTTGAATCTATTATGCATATGAAGGATGGGGATAAAGATGGGAGAAATAATCCAACATTATTTGTTTAATGTATATTTAATGGGAAATATGTATGTGTTTGAAACTGCAGATGAATAGGTGAAAGATTGCTAAATTCTCATCAAGTAGAAAGATATCTCTAAAATAGAAAACTAAAGGAAAAATAGGGGTGCTATGTAAAGATACTACATTCTATGATGTAAAGATACAAAAGATACAGCTAAAATGCTGAAAGAGGTTCAGCATTTTAGAGACAGGCAAATGGTAGGGTAGAACGCAAGAAATGATTTCTGGTCTTCATTTTATAGACCTAGTTAACTCTTTAAACCAGCAGTGTCAAATTTATTTTCACTGAGGGCCACATCACCCTTATAGTTGCCTTCAAAGAGCCGAATGTAATTTCAGGACTGTATAAGTGTAACTGCACCTTAACAGTTAAGTAAGAGCTTGGTGCTGCCACCAGGTAGGAACAAGGTACCAGGCCAGATAAAACAGGGTGGAGGGTCAGATTTGGCCCTTGGGCCTTGTGTTTGCCACCTGTGCTTTAAACTGTGATGTTTGACTTTGCTAAAAACAAAAATTTAAACTAAAACTTATTAAATCAAATATATTTCTTTTGACCTGACAGTTCTACTTTTTAGTAAAGGTCTCTAATGAAACAGTTGGACTAGAGAACAAAAGATGCACACAGGTGTTCACTTTAGTATTGTTTATAACATTTAAAAATTGGGGAAGTCAGACTTACATCATTTGAACTGATGAAATAAATTATGTGTTGCTTTGCAGCTATTGACATAGGTAATGTAGCTCTATACTTATATGGAAATATGTTCATAAAAAGCTATTATAAGATGAGTGTTGTAATTCCACATGTATGTTTGATCCAGTTTTTTAAATTGTGAGTTATGTGCATTTTAAAAGCCTAGAAACGTGCTTAAAACATTGATAGTTTTTCATCAGGTTAGTGGGATTAATAAATCTTTTTTTGTTAAGTCAATTGTAATAGTCAGTGAATGACACAAAAGAAACATTGATTTTTCTGAGCAGTGAATATGGATGGTTTTCAGTTAAATAAAGGATATTCAGGGAATCTTCTATAGATGGTTCATTTCCAAACAGAATTCTCTACCTCTAAATTTTGAGTATATAAAAATTTTTGCCTATACAAATTATTGTTATATATTTTTTTCTGCCACACAGAACAATGGTCCATATACATTGGCTAAATTTAGAACAAATTAAAGCAATAGAAATTTATCAATTTTCTGTTACTTTACTAGTTTAGAGACCATCACAGTCTTCCACTTAGAAACCCCATTTTAAGTGATGGTGGGAAAACAGGGTGTTAAATATTTTAATATCTTTTTTTTATATTGGACTTCTTCTGAAATGGATAAAATAATTCTCAAAGTAATATTTTAGTTTCTATGTGATCATCTTCGAGCCAACAGCTGTTGCTCCAACAAAATTTATGTTAATTGTATATTGTTCATCTGACTTCCCAGGTCATAATGATATGCTAATAAAAATTGTAAACATACCATATTTTTAAGACTTATAAAATACACCAGACCATAAGACACACTTAGATTTTAGAGGAAGAAAATAGGGGGAAAATTTTCAAGCAAAAAAATGTGGTAAAATATTTAACAACCTGTGAACCCTCTCCACTGCTGCCCCCCTACACACACACACAGCAAGCCAGGTAAACTACATTTGGACTATAAGATGTACCCCACCTTTCCTCCCAGATTAGGGGGTGTGTCTTCTAGCCTGAAAAGTATGGTACCTAAAAAAGCAGGTTAAGCATGAGAGAGTTTCCTCCAGTGATAATGGGTTTAAAAAGAAATCTGTGCATGTTATAGCATATTAGTTAATATTGCCCTTTTAGCCTCAATCCTGTGGAAATATCAGTGGATGTATGCAAGGTACAGTTAGAGATTCATGACTATCTTCTCCCTAACACATAGACTATCTCCTCCTTTCATTAACTATACTATCCACAGATCAAGGTGAGAGGATAACTTTTGTTGTTATAACCCATTATGTCTCTCCCAGTACTACTAATATCTCCCAATTTACCACTCTTTGGGTATCTTGAAGACATTTACAAAAACTTAGACCAAACTGGTGCACATGCAAAAGCATGACACTGCTAATGCGCAGAAGGAGTATGTGAATGTCATCTGCTTCACTACAAGCACTAGAAGAAGCAGCAGGTGGAAAGAATTGTCAAAAACCTAATTTTGAATTCTTCATATTTTAACAGTTTGCATAAATATATCAGTTTTGTCTTTACAGCTCTTTGAAATAATTAGGGCAGATATCTGCTCCATTTTCAGAGTTTCAGATGTCTGAGATCACACATTCTGTAAACAGCAGAGGAAGAGCATGGCTTCTAAACCAGTGCTCTTTTTCACCAATGGGAATATCATGTTGTATTTTATTGACTTTGTATTTGTAGTGAATTTGAGTAGTCATGCTTTTATTTCTTCAAGCTTTTGCCACAGGAAGTATCTTTTTGTGCGAGATCCAACCCCATCGTTTCCTTCTCTGTCTGACCAATCATCCTTCAAACTTGACTCTCATACGTGCTGTCCATATTTCTGTTTATCTCTTCTATTTTAATGGTTTTCTCAATCAAATGCAGGAAGTCATCACTTTGCACAGTTGTACAGGACCATAAAAATGACCCTTAAGCTGAAACTGTGCAAAGTGACCTTGCTAATCAATGGGGAAACTATGGTTGGTTCTACGAACTTTAAATTTTATATCAAAACATTAAAATATCTTAATTATTTAAATAAATCTATTGGGAAATGAAAAATAATAAAACTAGTACTGATTTAGTGTTTGGTAAGTCTAAATATTAGAAACACAGAGAATTTTAAGTATTTTATTTCTTTGTAAAAACTAAGCACAAGTAGTTTGAATAGGCTTTGTATCCTTCATGTCATTTAACTTAAAATACAGAGTGAGCATTCTTCTTTACCTTGGCAAATTGTCATAATCCTTTCTAAGTTTGAATTTACTTCCAGTGTTTTGTCCTCTTCACTTTTAATATTGTAAAGTATTTCCAAGAGTTTCTTTAATAAAAAGTTTTATGGCAGGATCATGTCCTCACAGACATCTTTATCCTTTTTATTACAATCACTGTCGTCATTTATATTGATAAGTTCACCTGCACTAAATCCCTTTCTCTGTATATATATAGTCTCTTACACAATAGTAGTGTATATTTTCATCATCAGCTCTTTCTTCTCTAACTTCATTTATATTGTCACTTTTTGTTCCTTTGCTGCACTTTTAACTTTTTTGGTTAGTTTTCTCTTTAGATTATTCATTTTTTCGTGGGTTTATCATTGGGAGACAAAGAGGCAACACAAGTACACACTTTGTTGTCTCTGCATGAAGTGAATAAGAGATGCACAGTGACAAATTACCAACAGACATTAAAAGAAGTGATGTGTTTGGTCACTGATCAAGATGTATGTCTATTATTTATGTAGTGATTTTTGAACTGTTATGGTACCAGCAAAGATTGTATTTTATGCAATTATTTACAATGAATACACAAATAATAACTGAAATTTGTACCATGTTGTTAAGAGATGGGTGTTATTTGACTAAACTGTGGTAACTGAAATTTGTGCATATCTGACAGTGCAAAGTGAAGGCTGACTGTATCTAGTCACCTTGCGAGATAACTAGTCTTACCTGTATGGCTATGCACATAATAGAGCATCAGGGGAAAAGTTGTTGAATAAAGAAGGAAAAAAATAAGGTATCTTCAAGGGAAAGCTAGATTTATATTCTTTTTTTTTAAGTAGGTGAGTGAATGGATAGATGCTTTGCTATATGTAATTTTAGTTTTCATACTACCGAATTTATAAACATAAATTTTGTGCTTTAACTTTTAGAAAGCTATGTACTAATCTGAAACCTTATTTGCATTACATTGCAGGCTGACCTCTGTGTCCCTCGATTGAATGAAGGGGACCAAGTTGTATTGATCAATGGTCAGGACATTGCAGAATATACCCATGATCAGGTTGTCCTGTTTATTAAAGCTATCTGTGAGAGACATTCTGGGGAACTCGTACTTCTAGTTCGACCGAATGGTAAGTACTCTTTGGAGAACTGAATATTTTTCATAATTATTAGTATCTATTACTGGACATGGTGATCGGAGTAGGCTTTTTAAAACGTAACTCATGTCACTTTCCTGTTCAAAGCACAGTAGTAGCTTCCATCCACACTTGGAATAAAATCTAAATTCTAGGTCTCCTTACCTACCACTCAGCCTTGCTCACTCTATTTTGTGCTGACTTTCTGCCTAAAACACTGTTTCCTGATTTTAGTATGACTTGTACCCTCACTCCCTTCTGATCTCTGCTCAAATGTCATCCTCAGAAAGTCCTTCCTGCCTGGCTACCATAGCTAAAGTGGCCTTCTTCTTCCCCCACTTGCTCTAGTAGTTGTAGTATATAATCAATAAATAATTGTTGAATAAACAAGTAAATTTGAATTTTGTTCCACTTTTAGAAAATTCTAACAAGCTTTAGCTAAAACATTTTTTATTTAATCTTGTCTATATTTTTGGTAGAGAATGCCTCGTAGCCTAATCGGGTCATCTCCTGCTCTGAACAGCTGTTGTGTTTGTCCAGAGTCAGAGTCGCAGGCTTACAGAAACCCTCATACTGTAAGCTCTGGCTTCGTTGCTGACTACTTGAGTTCCTTTATAATAATCTCAAGAACATGCTGCTGATGTGGAGCAGTCATTGGCTCCCAAAGTAGTCATTCCTTCTTTGTATAGCTTCAACTATTAATCAAACTAACAATTTAACTTCCTTCAGTCCTAATTGTTCCTAATTCTATCACTTTGTGTTATACAGAATAAGTTTAATCCTTCCTTCAGTTTTTTGACAAGAGGTGATTTTATCAGAAATTCTCCCTCTTTCCTCCAGTTCGTTAATCCCAGATCTTTCAGCCAGTGTTCATATGGCATTGTTTCAAGTTTCTGCAACTTTATTATTCTCCTCTGAGAAAAAATTCTTATATGCCTATATCCCAGCATTATACATATTCTTCTAGCTTTGTTCTGAATAGTTTGCTATTATTCATAGTTTTAGCCACAAGAGTAACTAATGGTTAATGCCATGTTACCAGTTGCTGAACATAGGGAAATAAAATGTAATTAGAATTCTATTTTTATTTTTATTTATTTTTTTAAATATTTTATTTATTTATATTTAGAGGGGAGGGGAAGAGAAACATCAATGTATGGTTGCCTTTCGTGCGTCCCCTGCTGGGAACTGGCCTGCAGGGAACTCATCTGCAACCCCGGCATGTGCCGTGACTGGGAATCGAACCGCCATTCTCTGGTTGGCAGGCCTGTGCTCAATCCACTGAGCTACACCAGCCAGGGCCTAGAATTCTATTTTTACACCATACTCAACCCTGTAAAATTTGCAAGAAAAAAATTGCAAAACTAATCTTGCCTGTTAGATACAAATAGGCATTTTCATTTCATCTTCTCTACTTTGTGGTTTTTTTGCTTTCATGATACAGAATTTGCTTTCTAGGAAAATTTAGGGGATTTCAACACAGCATTCTGTTTTGAATTTTCAAAGACCTCAGTCATTTAGATCTGACATTTAGGTGATTTATTATTAGGCATCTTTTGTCACATAAAGCCACTTAAATTTTATACTAAGAATAACATTCTCTTTATTTTGTTTTGTTTTCTCTTGATAATAGATGCTAAAGAACTTAATAATCATTTTTAAATGCTTTTCATATACCTGAACTCTTTTGTATATATATTTTTTAATTTTTTAAAGATTTTATTTATTCATCTTTAGAGGGGAAGGGAAGGAGCGAGGGAGAGAAACATCAATGTATGGTTGCCTTTTGTGCGTCCCCTGCTGGGAACTGGCCTGCAGGGAACTGGCCTGCAACCCAGGCATGTGCCCTGACTGGGAATCGAACCACAATTCTCTGGTTCGCAGGCCCGTGCTCAATCCATTGAGCTACACCAGCCAGGGCTCTTTTGTATATTTTTATTTAATCTTTACAGTCATCTAATGCACCAAATGACTTACCCCATTTTATAGATGAAGATACTTTGGCACCTAGACATTGAGTTATCTGCTCACAAATGCATGACTAGTACAGACCCAGAATATGAACAAAAGTCCCTATAATGGAAGTCTTAACCTTTTTGCAGTTCCTCATCTATACTTTAAATTTGGAGAAGAACCCACCTGTGTCTTACTTTGTGACAAATGATGTTTCTAATATTACTTTATTATCAAAATCTGGGCAGGACTTGTGTTCATTTTCATTGATTTATCATGTCCATTTTTACTTAAAATTACATACAGCAGGTCCTTAAACAATATTTTGTTCAACATCATTTTAATATAACATTGATGAGAAAAAAAAATAATTTCCAGCTGGGGCCACTGTGTGAAGTTGGCACATTCTCCCATGTCTGCATATGTTTTCTCTGGTACTCTGGGTTCCTCCCATATTCTAAAGATGTGCACATGAGGTGAACTGACGTGTCTGTCTTGTCCCAGTCTCAGTGAGTGTGATGTGTGTCTGAGTGGCCCTGTGATGGAAGGGTGTCCTGTCTAGGGTGTGTTTGTGTCTTGAGCTGCCAGGAGAGTATCTGGCCACCTACAACCCTGAACTGGAATAAGCAGGTTTGAAAATAATTATCTTACTTGTTCTTATTAATTTTTATTAAATGTGTATATAGCTCACACATATGTCAGTGTTTAATATCAGAAGTATTTTGGATCTTTATTTAGAAGTTTGGTGATGTTTTTGTGACCAGAAATATGCTATAGAAACTTAACTCTAGTTTTTATCAACTAGGTTTCACTATATGTCATTTTGTTAAAATCTCAGTTTCCAAGAACCTGTCAGTAATATTAAGTAAGGGCTTACCGTATAATCAAAAAACAAATAGCTTATTTTTTTCTGGTCTTTTCCCCTTTAAATCTTATTTCTTCTTAGACAAAATACATTTGTACTTTTTTGTCTTTTTGTTCTTCATTTTAGAAATTTATTCCTGGAAGTTCATACATATCTAAGCAGGAACCAAACCTCTTAGTCAAGGGGATAATAGACCCCTTAGCTGGCTTTACCCTGTAGAAGTCTGTATTCTGGTTCTCCAACTTTGCCCACTACCACTTTGCCAAGATTTTGTAGGAGCCAAGGGTACATGCCACACCATCACTTGTGACCCCTGCCCCATCCTTCCTAGACAGTTTTTTTCAAGCCTCAATACTCTGTTCATTTCTCCAAATCCATTCTCCCAAGGTGGCTCATGTGATGTATGTAACCCTGGACCAGGGGAAGTAACTAAAATGAAGTCATTGCAGAGCTGTGTAGAACAAACTTACATATGGACTGGGTTGCTCATGGGAATGTTTATATTTTCCCATGTTCAATAATGGAGCTAAGGGTAAGAAAGAAGTAGGGTGGTCTGCAGGCCAGGGTCTAGGGACTAGCTCTCCTCACGCTACCATTATAGAGAATTCTGGCCTAGTATCTCATTTCAAATTTAGACTCTCAGGTTGTTTTATAGATGTGAAGGAGAGAGGATAAAACATTTTGGTTAGAACACTGTTCGTTTTATTTGTAACCATTCATATCTAGGCATACAGGATATAGACTTTTATTTGTACTCTTGCCCTAAGTCCCACGAATTAGGGCAGGTCTCTTCAGAGCTGCATTTTGGCAACTCCTCTTTTTCTTAGTGTCTCTTCAAGTCATAGACATTTTTAGCAAAATGGCCAAGAACCCTTCTTTTCCCCAAAGGTACAGCAAATTTATTCGACTCCACAGTCACTCTTCGTCCCTACATCATGACATCAGACTCAGATGTGATAAATTATAAATAAGTACAGTATTTCCTGACACATAATTAAAGAGTAAATCTGCTAAATTCCTTTCACCAATTCATTAAGTTTTCCATGTGGATTTTTTTGTTTTGTTTTGTGTTAGCTGTCTATGATGTAGTGGAAGAAAAGCTTGAAAATGAGCCAGACTTCCAGTACATTCCTGAGAAAACCCCATTAGACAGGATCCACCAGGATGACCATTCCCTGCGGGAGTCGATGATCCAGCTAGCTGAGGGGCTTATCACTGGAACAATCCTGACACAGTTTGATGTAAGTGATACTGTATGATTTCTTAACTGCCTTATCTATCAGTTACTATTTACAAACTAAAGTGGTATTCTGAGAATAGTTGAGATAAAAGTTCTAAAATACAAGTTTTTTAAATTGCCAAAATACCACCTATTGTTACACAAATTAGATGCCTATTTAAAAGAGAGGAATAAGGAAATTTTAATACATATGTAATCAAACTAAATTTCTTTCTGTAATTAAATAGCTTTTTTTATGAAAGGTGGCAGATGAATATAGGTGATCGCAGACTTAAAAATCCTGAGTTAAAGGAAAATAACTTCTGAACCTTGTAATATTTAATCCTCCTCTAATTTTTGTCAATATAGTTATTACTATTTGTTGTTTTGAATTCTATGCTGTAGATAACTGACTAAAACATTTGTGATGAAAAAACATTTAGGGTCTGACAGTTTTTATTTTTTAAGAAGTTGGGTTTATGTACTATAAACATCTACAAACTAAATGAAGGCTAAATGTTTTCTGTAGATTTTCTATTCAAAACTCCAGGTACCTTTTTGCTGTAAGTCAAACTGTTTCCACTTTCTTGTCATTCTTCAAAATATGACATATAATTCATGACAGAAATTGTACCAAATTTAGCTTTAGGAATCTGGTTTATTATCCTATCAGCTTAAGTTATATTATTGTATAGATCAAATATTCTAAGGAATAAAACCTGTTTGATAGCATAGAAACAAGTTGAAAAAACAAAAAAGAAACTCTTAATGTCTTACTGGATTTGTACCTTTTTTTTAGCAACTATATCGGAAAAAACCTGGAATGACAATGTCTTGTGCCAAATTACCTCAGAACATTTCCAAAAATAGATACAGAGATATTTCACCTTGTAAGTACTTATGATCTCTGTGTGTTAAGTTTAATTTTTTTAAATATAACTTTATTAAAACTTTTTTTTCAAATTTTTCCAGATGATGCTACACGGGTCATTTTAAAGGGTAATGAAGACTACATCAATGCAAATTATATAAATGTAAGTTTATTTTTATTATATCTTTCTCATTGGTTTAGAGGGGCCACTATAAACTTTGGAATTTATTCCTTTTTGTTAAAAGGCTAACCTTGAGAGAATATTGAAACTTTCAGATGTTGAAAAATATCATAAAATTAATTTTAAAAAATAGTTTGGGAGTGGCATATTAATCTACACAAACAACACTGGAATGGAATAGTCTAGTACAGAAATAAGCTAAAATAAAGACTAGAATTTTGGCCCTGGCTGGTGTAGCTCAGTGGATTGAGCGCGGGCCTGTGACCCAAAGGATCGAAGTTCCATTCCCAGTCAGGGCACATGCCTGGGTTGCAGGCCAGTTCCCAGCATAGGACGCACAAGAAGCAACCATACGTTGATATTTCTCTCCCTCTCTCCTTCCCTTCCCCTCTAAAGATAAATAAATAAAATCTTAAAAAAAAAAAGTACCCATTAGCTTTCGAAAAAAAGACTAGAATTTTGTGTATGGTAGAGATAGCCTTTTAAATCATTGAAGATAAAACAGATTATGTAGTGAATCAGTTAGGTCTGTCTAGAATATATCATTATAAGGAGGGTCCCCCCCACATAGAGCAAAAGAAAGAAAAGAATTATTACTTTTTTTCTTAAATTTGTGTTACAGAAAATTTCAAGCATACAAAAGTCAAGCAAAAATTAAAATGAACCTGTTTATACACGTGACTCAACTTCCAACAATTATCAACTTATGGCCAACTTTGTTTCACCTATACCCCTATCATGCCCCCACACATCCAAATTATTTTGAAACAAATCCATACATCATATCATTTATCTATAAACACTTTGCCCTCACACTCTTTTAAGGCCAGCATACATTTTAGATATATTGAAATATAAATGTAAGGAATAGAATCATGAAACTACTTGGAGGATATATGTGAGAATTGTTTAAAATCTCAGAAAGGGTCCCTGACCAGTGTGGCTCAGTTGGTTGAGCATCATCCTACAAAGCGAAAGGTCACTGGTTTGATTCCCAGTCAAGGTACGTGACTGGGTTGTGGGTTTAGTCCTGGGACAGGACACGTGCAAGAGGCAATTGATTGATGTTACTCTCCCTGCCTTTCCTTACCCTTCCCCCTCTCTCTAAAAGTGAAAATAAAATATTTGAAAAAATAATGTCTCAGGGGAAGGTTTTTTTAAGCTTATATACATGTCTAAGCTATAAAGAAAAGATAATTCAAGGAATGCTTAAGAAGTACTATAAAATCAAATGGGAAACTAAATTTTTAACATACTACAAAAGCACCCTGGCTGGTATAGCTAAGTGGATTGAGCACAGGCTTATGAACCAAAGGGTTGCTGGTTCAATTCCCAATCAGGGCACGTGCCTGCATTGTGGGCCAGGCTCCAGTAGGGGGCCCTCGAGAGGCAACCACACATTGATGTTTCTCTCCCTCTCTCCTTCCCTTGCCCTCTCTCTAAAAAGAAATAAATCTGTAAAAAAAACTACAAAGGTTGTATTTCTTCAATATGTAAAGAGCCCTATACATGAATAAGACAGATAAATGGAGTACAATGAAAATAATGAAGGCTATGCAGAGATAGTTCATAGGAAAGGTCTTGCAAATGACATTTAAAAAATTTTATGGCATTTCCAATTCTTTACAAAAGTAGAACAAAATGAAGATCCATACCCCCCATCATAAACCTGTTACCCAGCTTGAAGAACAATCAACAAATGGCCAGTCTTGTTCCATATAAACACTAAACCCCTAGATTATTTTTTAAGTGCAGATATATCACTGTTTGTAAATAGAGTCTACTTTTATTATTTATGATAGTCTATAAAGTCTTCATTAACCCTGAATTAGTGAATATTGAGTCCTTGCTCCAAGGGGAAATATAAGGTTAGGTGCCCATGACCCTCTCGTTGCAACATTTTTGTCAGCTGATCAAAACATAAATCTTGTTTCTGTTTAAAGATACCTTATTTAATACACATTGTTGATTAATTAACATTGAATTCACAGCCAACAGCTCTATAACTCATACCTGAAGGAAGCTTATTTAGCATATTTGTTTGTTCCATAAGGCATATCATGGCCTCCTTACACTTGAACACCATACAGTATGCAGCACTACCCTTGGGGACCACTTTAAACAGTGAAATCACTAACAACAAGCACAAAAATGAAACAGATTGCAAAAAGGGCACTTGTTTACAATAGGATAGCAGAAACAGGAAGACAGGACAGCCACATCTTATTCCATATTGGTTAGAAATGTACACTTAGGGTAGCTCAAATTTTTCTTCTGTTAACATGTCTATAAATAACCATGAAAGCTCTGCAGGTACTTTGGGGTTACAAATAAATTTTAGTAAATAGGTAAACCTGGAAACACAGAATCTGTGAATAATGACAATTCACTATTTTAATATGTATCTATCTCAGAGGACCATTTTTTATTTTTATTTTTTAGCAAAACCTCAATTATAGCACTTGGAAAAATATTGCAGTTAAATAATACACTCAAATTCACAAAAAGAAAAGTCAAATCACAACTTTGGGAATTAGCATTTTTCACTTATTAGATTAAAATATCAGAAAGTTTGATAATACCACATTTAAGTCTGTATTCTTTATCTGAAAGGTTGAGATCAAATGTGCTTTGGAATTCAGAGTTTTTAAATTTTAGCTATTAAGTATATATGCCATATATAATACAGGTAATATCTCTAGCAAGCCATAGTCATTATATTGGTATTCAACAGCTAACTGGATATTTCCACTAATAGTCTTAGATGAGTTCAAGTCAGATATTGCTGTAAAATGAGTCCAGGTTAGGCCAGGTGTACCAAAAGGAAAAGGCAAAGTTACACTTCAGAGTCGGAGAATTCATTCTTTTGGTGTCTCTGGGTCACACTGGAAAAAGAGTTGTCTCGGGCCACATATTAAATACACAAATACTAATTAAAACTGATGAGCAAAAAAAGGTCCATGCATAATTTTTGTGATATCTGCCACCACAGATAAGCAAAAAATCCTCACATAATAACCCTAATTATGCAGCAGCTCTTTTGGTAATCTTTTAAAATCATCAAACTGGTCCCAAGTGTGTGATCACTAATTTGGAAAATGCACATATCTAAGTAATATAACTTAATATAAAACTTAGTAATAAAATTAAATAATGTTTCAAGTAAAGTTACAATTTTGTGTTTGGCTGCATTCATAGCCATCCTGGGCTGCATGCAGCCCATGGGCCATAGGTTGGACGCCCCTGCTTTAGAGTACTGGGAGTTCCAGAATTGTGAACTGTGGATTATGGATATGTTAAGGCCACTTGTCAGGAAACAAGCATTTCTCATACATTACTGGTAAAGATATAAATAGGTACAATTTCTTTGGAGAGCAAATTGGTACTATCTGACAAAATTCTAAAGGCACATAACACTTTGATCCAACATTCTCATTTCTACCTATTGCCCATTCAAATAGGTTTCTTAATGTGCATAAAAATATTAGGTTCACAAGAGTATTCATTGCAGCTTTGTTTATGGTAGTAAACAGATTAGCAGCAATTTAAATGTCTATTAAATAAAGTATGGTATATTTATACAGTAGAGTGACTAAAAAGAATGAAATTTTATTTACAAATCTGACAATATCAGTGATAAAGTGAAGAAAAAAAAGATGCAGAATAACATTATATGCTACCACTTATGTTTTACAGAAAAAGAGGAAAATAGTTTTGCATGTTCATTTTTGTGTTATATATAGAATATCTCTGAATGGATGGATATATTAGTAACTAGAAGAGAGGGTTGCTCTCCTGGACAGAAACTACAGGCTGGGGTGGAAGGGAGACTTCTGTTTTCACCCTTCCAGTTGCAGTGTGCGTGTGTCACCTTTTCTTTTTTAAAATTTCATCTCAAAATGTAGTATCGTTTTACCCAAATATGATCTTATCTCTCTGAAGATAATAATGAATTTAAAATGTTTCACTCATATTCTTTTGTGTTACATTTTTATGGAAAATCTAAACTAAAATGGCAAAATTTTTGCCCCTCACAAATTATCAATAAGTGTTCAGAGACGAAGTCTCTGCCTCTGAAACTGGGTTCTATGTAAAACTGCTCTTAAAACTATAACTGTGCTTTGGAAAACACTTGAATTTCTGTTTCTACTAATTGGAAAATATATTTGTTTAAATATCAGCCATTGGCAAGAAATTTCTTCTACAGATAAAATGAGAAATTGTTCTTAAAGATTTATTATACTAATTTTGCAGTTTTTTGAAATTAGTGTTATTTGATTATTATTTAGTGGATGATTTTCATATGCTTGATTATAGTAAAAAATAGTAATAAAATATTTTATTTTTGTATCTTTTTTTTTAGATGGAAATTCCTTCTTCTAGCATCATAAATCAGTATATTGCTTGTCAAGGGCCATTACCGCACACTTGTACAGATTTTTGGCAGATGACTTGGGAACAAGGTTCCTCCATGGTTGTAATGTTGACCACACAAGTTGAACGTGGCAGAGTAAGTCATACTTGAATTTTACCCATTGTTTGGGCCTTCTTCAAATTACAATGCATATACTATAGTCAAAATATTCTCATTGGTTTAGTCTTTTTTGTAACCTTTCCATATCTTGGCTATTATAAATAATGCTGCAGTGAACATAATGGATAGTATATGTCCTTTCCATTTGGTATTTGGGTTTCTTCAGATGAATAACCAAAAGTGGAATTGCTGGGTCCTTCCTTATCTCTTGTTATAGCTTTTGTTTTAGACTATATTTTTTCTGGTATAAATATTACTGCCCCAGCTTTTTCTTTTTTTCCATTTTCATCTAATGTTTTTCCATCCTTTTTACTTCGTGTGTGTGGTTTTGTTGTTTTGTTTTATTTTTTAGAGTTATTTATTTTTAGACAGAGAAAGGAAGGAGAAAGAGAGGGAGAGAAAGAACAATGTGTGGTTGCCTCTCACATGCCCCCTACTGGAAACCTGGCCCATAATCCAAGCATATGCCCTAGACTGGGAGTTGAACCAGTGACCCTTTGATTCACAGGCTGGCATTCAACCACTGAGCCACACCAGCCAGGGATCTGTGTATGTTTTTCGATATAAACTGAGTCCCTTGTAGACAATATGTAAGGGTCTTGTTTTGTTATTCATTCAACCACCACCATATGCCTCTTGATTGAAGCATTTAATCAATTTGCATTTAAAGTCATTTTTGAAAAAAAAATAAAGTCATTTTTGGTAGATAACTGTATTTATTACATTTTTCATTCATATTTTTTATTTTTTCCCTCTTTCATCTAAAGAAGACCCTTTAACATTTATTGTAATGCAGATTTGGTGGTGATGAACTACTTCAACATTTTCTTATTTGAGAAGCTTTTTATCTGTCCTTCTAGCCTAAGTGATGGCTTGGATGGGTAATCTTGCTTGAACGTCCTTGCTTTTTGTCAGTTTGAGTCATCTCTTGCCAATTCCTTTCGACCTACAAAGTTTCTGTTGAGAAAACAGCTTATAGTCTTATGGGAGCTCCTTTGTAAGTAACTGTCTTTCTCATGCTGCTTTAAGATTCTTTCTTTCTGAGACCTCTGGCCAAGATGGAGGCGTAGGTGGACACACTGTGCCTCCTTGCACAACCAAAATAAGGACAACAACAATTTGGAAACAAAATAACAACCAGAACTGACAGAAAATTGAACTGTATGGAAGTCGGACAAACAAGGAGATAAAATAGACACATTCACCCAGAATGGTAGGCTGGGAAAAGTCGGGCAGCCGGGTGCAGAAGGTTCGTGGCACAAAATGTGGCGGCACCAGGCTCACAAGGCACCCAGGGCACGTAGGGGGTGGTTGGCAACCTCAGGCACACGGGAGCGGCAACAGGCAGACCCAGCGAGGCGACGATTATGAAGCGAGGCACTGTGTGCAAGGCAGCTGGCTGACCAGCAGTCCCACATTTGCGTGCAGATAAACTAGGTGAAATTGGGAAACTAGACACACTGTGCAACCCAGGATCCCAGTGCTGAGAAATAAAGCCTGAAAACACCTGTGGGGGTTCAGGCACAGGGAGAGACTCCCAGCCTCACAGGAGAGTTTGTCTAGGACCTTCACAGGGTCCTATATTATAAAAAAAGCCCACCCACACGGAAATCAGCACCAGAAGGGCCCAGTTTGCTTGGGGGAAGTGGCAGAAGGGACTGAAATCTGACAGACAGCAGAGCAAGCACCATTGTTCCCTCCTGGACCCTGCCCCCACATACAGCATCACAACTCAGCCACATGGGTTTCCCCACTCTGGTGAACATATAAGGCTCCACCCCTCACTAGTAACAGGCAATACAAGACCAAAAAAAATCTGGACCAAGTGGAAGAAGATATTAAAGCTACACAGCAAATACAACTAACTGACAAAGAGGTAGCTAACCTATCAGATGCACAGTTCAAAGCACTGGTGATCAGGATGCTCACAGAATTGTTTGAATTTGGTCGCAAATTAGATGAACAAATGAAAACTACACTAAGTGAAATGAAGGAAAATGCTCAGGGAATCAACAGTGACAGGAAGAAAACTGGGACTCAGATCAATGGAGTGGACCAGAAAGAAGAAACACATAACCAAACAGAAAAGAATGAAGAAACAAGAATTCAAACAAATGAGGAGAGGCTTAGGAACCTCCAGGACATCTTGAAATGTTCCAACATCTGAATTATAGGGGTACCAGAAGAGGAACAAGTGGAAAACTTATTTGAACAAATAATAAAAGGGAACTTCCCCAATCTGGCAAAGGCAATAGACTTCCAGGAAATCCAGGAAGCTCAGAGAGTCCCAAAGAAGTTGGACCCAAGGAGGAACACATCAAGGCACATCATAATTACATTAGCCAAGATTAAAATGAAGGAGAGAATCCTAGAAGCAGCAAGAGATAACGGGACAGTCACCTACAAAGGAGTTCCCATCAGCCTGTCAGCTGATTTCTCAAAAGAGACCCTACAGGCAAGAAGGGGCTGGAAAGAAGTATTGCAACTCATGAAATCCAAAGACCTACATCCAAGATTGCTCTGTCCAGCAAAGCTTTCATTTAGAATGAATGTAAGGGCAGATAAAGTGCTTCTCAGATAAGGTCAAATTCAAGGAGTTCATCATCACCAAGCCCTTATTATATGAAATGTTAAATGGATTTATCTAAGAAAAAGAAGGTAAAATATATGAACAGTGAAAGGACAGCAAACTCACAAATATTAACAACCACACCTAAAACAAAAACAAACTAAGCCAACAACTAGAACAGAAACAGAACCACAGAAATGGAGATCACATGGAGGGTTAGCAACAGGGGAGTGGGAGGAGAAGAAAGGGGGGAAGGTACAGAGAATAAGTAGCATAGATGGTCGGTAAAAAATAGATAGTGGGGAGGACAAGTATAGTATGGGAAATGTAGAAGCTAAAGAACTTACAAGTATTGACACATGGACATGAACTAAAGGGGGGAATATGGGTGGGAGGGGGTGTGTAGGGTAGAGGGGAGTGAATGGGGTAAATGGGACAACTGTAATAGCATAATCAATAAAATATATTTTTTTAAAAACATTATCTTTAACCTTTGGCATTTTAATTATAATGTGTCTTGGTGTGATTGGCCTCTGGATTCAACTTGTTTCTAACTCTGTGCTTCCCAGAGTTATATGTCTATTTCCTTCACCAAGGTAAGGAAGTTTTCTGTCATTGTCTTTTCAAATAGAGTTTCTTTCTTTTTATTGTTCTTCAATTACAGTTGTTCCAATTTCCCCCCCATTGCTCTCCCCTGCCCTACCCACTCCCTGCTTCCATAGTCATTCTTTACCCTATTGTTCACATCCATGGGTCCTTTATACCTGTTCCTGAGTTACCATTCCCCTTCTCTTCCGCATGACCTCTTCTCCTCTCCCCTCTGGTCACTGTCAGTTTGTTCCTAATTTCCATGTCTCTGGTTCTATTTTGCTCATTTGTTTCTTCTGTTGATTAGTCCATTTATAGGTGAGATCATAGGGTAATTTGTCTCTCACCACCTGACATATTTTACTTAGCATAATACTCCCCAGTTTCACCCATGCTGTTGCGAAGGGTAAGAGTTCCCTCTTTCTTTCTCCTGTGTAGTATTCCACTGTGTAAATGTAACACAGTTTTTTGATCCACTCATTTACTGATGGGCACTTAGGTTGCTTCCAGCCCTTAGCTATTGTAAATTGTGCTGCTATGAACATTGGGGTGCATAGGTTCTTTTGGATTGGTGATTCAGGGTTCTTAGGGTATAATCCCAGAAGTGGATCCCTGAGTCAAAAGGCAGTTCCATTTTTAGTTTTCTGAGGAAATTTCATAGTGTTTTACACAGTGGCTTCACCAGTCTGCATTCCCACCAACAGTGCACTAGGGTTCCCTTTTTTCCACATCCATGCCAATGCTTGCTGTTTATTGATTTCTTTTTTTAAATATATTTTATTGATTGTGACATTACAGTTGTCCCATTTCCCCCCTTCATTCCCCTCCACCCTGCACACCCCTCCCCCACCATATCCCCCTTTAGTTTATGTCCATGTGTCAAAAGTTCTTTAGATTCTATATCTCCCATACTATTCTTGCTCTCCCCCCTGTCTATTTTCTACCTACCAGCTATGCTACTTATTCTCTGTACCTTCTCCCCCCTTCTCCTCCTCCCACTCCCCTGTTGCTAACCCTCCATGTGATCTCCATTTCTATGGTTCTGCTCCTGATCTAGCTGTCCTCTTAGTTTGCTTTTGTTTTAGGTGTGGTTTTAGTAACTGTGAGTTTGCTATCCTTTCACTGTTCATATGTTTTATCTTCTTTTTCTTAGATAAGTCCCTTTAACATTTCATATAATAAGGGCTTGGTGATGATGAACTCCTTGAATTTGACCTTATCTGAGAAGCACTTTATCTGCCCTTACATTCATTCCAAATGAAAGCTTTGCTGGACAGAGCAATCTTGGATGTAGGTCTTTGGATTTCATGAGTTGCAATACTTCTTTCCAGCCCCTTCTTGCCTGTAGGGTCTCTTTTGAGAAATCAGCTGACAGGCTGATGGGAACTCCTTTGTAGGTGACTGTCCCGTTATCTCTTGCTGCTTCTAGGATTCTCTCCTTCATTTTAATCTTGGCTAATGTAATTATGATGTGCCTTGATGTGTTCCTCCTTGGGTCCAACTTCTTTGGGACTCTCTGAGCTTCCTGGATTTCCTGGAAGTCTATTGCCTTTGCCAGATTGGGGAAGTTCCCCTTCATTATTTGTTCAAATAAGTTTTCCACTTGTTGCTGTTCCTCTTCCTCTTCTGGTACCCCTATAATTCAGATGTTGGAGCATTTCAAGATGTCCTGGAGGTTCCTAAGCCTCTCCTCATTTGTTTGAATTCTTGTTTCTTCATTCTTTTCTGTTTGGTTGTTTCTTTCTTCCTTCTGGTCCACTCCTTTGATTTGAGTCCCAGTTTCCTTTCCATCACTATTGGTTTCCTGTGCATTTTCCTTCATTTCAATTAGTTTAGCTTTCAGTTGTTCCTCTAATTTGTGACTAAAATCAACCAGTTCTGTGAGCATCCTGATCACCAGTGTTTTGAACTGTGCGTCTGATACATTGGCTATCTCTTGGTTGCTTAGAAGTACTGGCTCTGGGGCTTTGAGCTTTTCGTCTTAAACCATAATGTTTTGGTCTGTTAGCACCTGTTACATATGAGGGGCGGAGCCTTAGGTGTTCACCAGGGCTGGGCGACCCAGCTGGCTGGGTTGTGATGCTGTATGTGGGGGTGGGGTCAGAGAGGGGCAGTGGAGTTTGTTCTGCTATCTTGGATTTCGGTTGCCTCTGCTGCTTCCCACAAGCAAATTGGGCCTTTCTGGTGCTGGGTCCTGGGTGTGTGGGCTTGTGCACCATCCAGGACTCTATGGGTCCCTCCAACAAATTCTCTGTGAGCCTGGGAGCTTCTCCCAGCACCTGGACCCCGAAAGTTTTTCCAATTGGTGCTTTTAGGCTTTATTTCCCTGCACTGGGGCCCTGGTTTGCACTGTCTTTCACGGCTCGCTCCTCTGCCTGGTTTATCTGCACGAGAATGTGTGACCGTGGTCAGCCAGCTGTTTTGCACCTTCACTGGGTCCGTCCATTGCTGCCCCACACCTAGGATCCTCCGACTGCGGCCTGCATGCCTTGATCTGTCCAGCCGCTTTTTCCTGCATGACCCCTCCCTCTCTGCTAGTGGACACCTCTTCACCACCTTCTGGCTCCACCCCTTTTACCAGTCTGGCTGAATGGTTTATTGTTGTTGGACTTCCATACAGTTCAATTTTCTGTGTTTTAGTTGCGTTTTTGTCACTAAAACTTTGTTGTCTTTAAACTTGGTTGTAGGAGGAGGCACAGTTTCCACCTACGCCTCCATCTTGGCCAGAAGTTTGTTTATTGATTTCTTAATGATAACCAGGCTGAGCAGTGTGAAGAGGTATCTCATTGTGGTTTTAGTTTGTATCTCTGATGGCTAGTGATATTGAGCATTCATTCATATATCTCTGGTCCCTCTATATGTCCTCCTTGGAAAAGTGCTTGTTCAAATCCTTTGCCCATTTTTAAAAATGTATTGTTTGTCTTCCTTGTGTGGAGTCATATTAGTCCTTTATATATTTGCAGATCAAACCCTTGTTCAGGTTATCATTGGCAAAGGACCAAAGAAAAGGAACTTGTCATTTTCATCTTCATGTTTTCTTTAGCCATGCAGAAGCTCTCTCATTTGTTGTATTTCCATTTGTTTATTCTTTCCTTTATATCCCTATATCAACAAAAATACTGCCACTTAGGATATCTGAAATTTTCTTGCCTGTGTTCTCCTCTATACTTTTATGTTATTGCAACTTATATTTGTCTTTTATCCATCTTGAGGTGTTTTGGGGGTATGATGTAAGTTGGTGGTCTAGTTTCGTATTTTTGCATGTACGTGTCCAGATCTCCCCACACCATTTATTGAAGAGGCTGTCTTTACTCCATTTTATCCTCCTGCCCTCTTTGTCAGATATAATTGACCATATTGACATGGGTTTACTTCTGGCCTCTGTATTCTGTTCCATTGATCTATGTGTCTGTCCTTATGCCAGTACCAAACTATTTTAATTACAGTGGCCTTGTAATACATTTTGATATCAAATATTGTGATTCCTCCTACTTTGTACTTTCTCAAAATTGCTGAGGCTACTCAGGGTCATTTTATGGTTCCATTTAAATTTTTGAAATATTTTCTTTGTATCTGTGCAGTACAAAATTGTTATTTTAATAGGGATTACATGAATCTATAGATTGCTTTGGGTATTATGGGCATTTTTTTAAAGATTTTATGATTTATTTTCATAGAGAGGGGACAGGAGGGAGGAAGAGAAGGAGACAAACATCAGTGTGTGGCTGCCTCTTGCACTCCCCCTATTGGGGACCTGGCCTGCAACCCAGGCATGTGGCCTGACTGGGCATCAAACTGGCAACCCTTTGGTTCTCAGAATAGCACTCAGTCCACTGAGCCGCACCAGCCAAGGCGTGGTATGGACATTTTAAGGATGTAATTCTTCCCATCCATAAACACAGCATATGCTTATATATATTTGTATCTTCCTTGATATCTGTTGTTGTGAGGTGTTATATAGTTTTCTCAGTATAGGTTTTACCTCCTTGGTTAAATTTATTCCTGGGTACTTTATTTTTCTTGTCACTATAGTAAATGGTATTTTTTCCCCTAGTTTCTGTTTCTGATAGTTCATTGCTGGTATACAAAAATGCATTGGATTTCTGAATATTGACTTTATATCCCACTATTTTGCCAAATTCATTTCTTAGGTCGAGTAGTTTTTTGATGGGCTCTGTAGGATTTTCTATATACACAATCATGTCATCTACAAAGAATGACAGTTTCACTTGCTCCTTTCCTATTTGGATGCCTTTTATTTCTTGTCTGATTCCTGTGGCTAGAACTTCCAATACTATGTTGAATAGGAATGATGAAAGCAGACACCCTTGTCTTATTCCTGATCTTAGGGGAAAAGCTTTTAGTTTTTGCCCTTTGAGTATCATGTTGGCTATAGGTCTGTTATATATGGCCTTTATTATGCTGAGGTATGCTCCCTCTACTCTCACTTTGCTGAATGTTTTTATCACAAATTGGTGCTGTACCTTGTTGAATGCTTGTTCAGCATCTGTTATTATGATCATGTGATTGTTTTCTTTCTTTTTATTTATGTGATATACTATGTTTATTGATTGGCAAATATTCTACAATCCTTGCACCCTGGGGTGAACCCCACTTGATTGTGGTATATTATCTTTTATGTAATACTAGATCCGATTTGCCAGTTTTGTTGAGGATTTTAGTATCTATGTTCATCAGTGGTGTTGGCCTGTAGTTTTCTTTCTTTGTTGTGTTTTTATCTGGTTTTGGAATTAGGATAATACTGGCCATATAAAACAGTTTGGGACTCTTTTCTCTTCTTGAATTTTTTGGAATATTTTAAGAATAGAAGTTAGCGCTCCCTAAATGTTTGATGAAATTCTCCTATGAAGCAGTTTGGTACAAGGCTTTTGTGTGCTGTATTTCGATTACTGCTTCGATTTCACTGGCTGTCATCAGTCTCTTCAGGCTTTCTGCTTATTCTTGATTCAGTTTTAGAAGATTATATTTTTCTAGAATTTGTCCATTTTGCTCAGGTTCTCAGATTACTTGACATATAGCTGTTCATAGTCTTAACAATCCTTTGTATTTCTGTTGTAATTTCTCCTCTTTTATTTCTGATTTTATATATTTGGATTCTCTTTTTTTTCTTGATGAGTTTGGTTAAAGGATTGTTGATTTTGTTTATCTTTAAAAAAAAACAGGTCTGATCTATTGATCCTTTGAGTTGTTCTTTTAGTCTTTGTTATTTAATTCTGCTCTGGTCTTCATTATTTCTTTCCTTCTACTCCATCTGAGCTTTGTTTGTTGTTGTTCCTCTAGTTCTTGTAGATGTAGGGTTAGGTTGTTTATCTGAAAATTTTTTGTCTATGTTAGATAGGCCTGTATCACTATGCACTTCCCTCTCAGGACTGCCTTTGCTGTGTCCCATAGGTTTTGGACTGTTTTGTGGTCATTTTCATTTGTTTTTAGAAACTTTTCAATTTTTTCTTTTATCTCATCATTAACTCATTCATTGTTTAATAGTATGCTATTCAGTCTCCATGAATTTGAATGTTTTTGAGTTTTTTGTTTGAGGTTGGTTTCTAGTTTCAATCATTCTTGGTCTGAGAATATGCTTGATATGATTTCAGTTTCCTCGAATTTGTTGAGCCTTGTTTTGTGTTCTGCCATGTGGTCTATCTTCAGTGTTCCATGTGCTTTTGAAAATAATGTATATTTTGCTTCCTTGGGCTGACAGGTTCTATATATGTCAGTTAAGTCCATTTGACCTAGAGTGTCATTTGGTGCTATAATATCCTTGTTGATTCTTTGTTTAAAAGATCTATCCATTTTTCATAATGGGGTATTAAAATCCCCTACTATAAATGTGTTGCTGTCTGTCTTTCTTGAAGTCCTCCAAGATTTTCCTTATATATTTGGGTCCTCCTATGTTGGGTACATGTATGTTTACAATGGTTATATCTTCCTCATGGATTCTTCCCTTGAGTTTTATGAAGTGTCCTTCTCTGTCTTTTGTTATGGCTTTCATTTTGAAACCTATATTGTCAGATATAAGCATTGCTACCCCAGTTTTTTTTTCATGTGCATTTGCTTGGAATATTTGTTTCCACCCCTTCACTTTCAGTCTGTATAGGTCTTTTGTTTCAAGGTGGGTGGTGTCTTGGAGACGGCATGCATATATGTGGGTTGTGTTTTCTTGTCTGTTCAGCTACCCTGTGTCTTTTGATTGGAGCATTTAATCCATTTACATTTAAGGTTATTATTGATAGGTACTTGTTCACTGCCGTTTTCCCCTTTGTTCCTTGTTCCTCTCTTTGTCTTCATCGTCCTAACACAGTACCTTTAGCATGTTTTGTAGTGCTGGTTTGACAGAGGTATGTTCTTTTAGCCTTCTCATGTCTGGGAAACTGATGCGGACACCGGCCTGCAGTGCCTACGGTGTCATGGATGAGATATGAGACAAATTCACAAAGACTCCCGAGTCCTGTGGAGGAAAAGGAATGGCACAGCTACTCCCTCAAGGGGAGAGCTCCTGACCCTTGCCTAGACAGGCTTTTATTGGGTTTAATTTGCATGGGAATACAAGTACAGCTCATTAATCATTGTCAGGCAGTACGGATCAAATAGTAGATAGCATACAAAGAACTATTAGGGCTTCTTCTGAATCAGGGTCTATCAGCTAAAAGGCTACAAAACTTTGGGAAACAAACTCATTTCCTGCTTGGGCCTTTATCATCTAACTAAGAGCATTCGTAGCAAAGCAGGCTTCACAGAATTTTACATACACTTTCTCAGGCCTGATCACCCAGGAAATGTGCCCTTTCCAGCACAGGGGTGCACTGTCTTCCAAGGAATTAGGAGAAATGAGGACTCCGGCTTTGTCAAAGCCAAGGGGTGGGGGTCCATCACCCCCTTTCTCCATATCCCCCCAAGTCCTTCCCTGGGGTCCCCACGTGATCATGCCTGTCTTAGATTGTTCCCCACTTGGGGAATGTTACCCATCATTGGCTAACTGATCAGGCATTGGGGGCCAGTTATGGAAAAAGCAGAAACAGCGCTCCTGCCAGGGAGATAAGCTTTGTCTCTTTAGCGGCTTATGGTCCGAAGGTTGCTCACTCAGCATTAGCCATGGGGGGTTTACAGCTCCTGAAACCGGACAGGGTAGTTTCCAACAGGAAACTCCTTATTTTACTTTCCATTTTAAATGGCAGCCTTGATGGGTAGAGTAGTCTTGGTTGCAGACCTTTGCTTTTCATTACTTGGAATGTTTCATTCTCTTCTGGCTTGTAATGTTTCTGTTGAGAAGTCATCTGCTAGTCTTGTCAGAGCTCCTTGTGTGTTAGTCTGTTTCTTTCTTGCTCCCTTCAAGATTCTCTCTTTGTCTTTGAATTTTGCTGTTTTAACTGATGTGGCTTGGAGTGGGGCATCTTTGCATTCATCTTGGTTGGGACCCTCTGTGCTCCTGAATTTGCATGACTTTTTCTCTTATAAAGTTAGGAAAGTTTCTTTCATTACTTTTTCAAGCAGGTTTTCTATCCCTTGCTTCTCTTTTTCTGTTTCTGATATCCCTATTATACAGATATTATTAAGTTTCATGTTGTCCTGCAGTATCCTTAACCCCTCTTCATTCTTTTTGTGTGTTTTTGCATTTGTTGCTATCTGGGAATTTTTTTCTACCTTGTCATCCAGCTTGCTGATTCAATCCTGTGCTTCATCTAACTTGCTTTTAATTCCTTCTACTATGTTCTTTATTTCAGATAATTTATTTTTCATTTCTTCCTGGCTCTTATTAACAGTTTCTGTGTCCTTTTTCATTCTGGTGTACTTCACAGTAAGTTCCTTGTAGCTCCCCTGGAGTTGTTTGTAGTTCTCACTGAGCTCCCTGAGCATCCTTGTAACCATTATTTTGAACTCCGTGTCTGAGTTTCCTCACCTCAGTTATGTTTAGCAGTCTTTTGGGAGATTCCTCCTTTCCTTTCTACTTGGGGGGGGGGTGTTTCTTTGTCTCTCCATTTTACTCGACTCTTATTGTTTATACATACTAGATTGATTTGCTTTGACTGCCTGTCTTAATGGCTTAACCCTCTGTGGTAGGAGACCTGTGTAGCTCAGTTGTGCAGTCTCCTCGATCTCCTGAGCTGATGTTCTTGCTCTGCCCTTTATTTCGTTTATGTGGACTTGCTGGTTGTAATTAGGTTTTGGTTGTTGTCAGATCATTCTTTGGTGGGTCCTTCACTCCAGCTGTCTGCCTGAGAGTCACTCTGCCCACCACATCTTGTATGCTGTGTGCAGGTGCTGCCAAAACAATGCCAAACAGCCCAGGAAACAAACCACACTCACAAGAATAACTCCTACCCAAAACCACACTATCAACAACAAATGAGCAACATCAATAATGGTGTAAAGAGATTAAGACTATTGTAAGAAAGGAAAAATGAATATAAGATGACTAACTGAAAGAAAAGTGATTTTGTGAGAGCAGAGGGGAGAGCAGTAAGAGTAGGGATTGTAGAAAGACAAAGAGAAAGGAAATAAAATTTGCATCATAAATAGAAAAGTGAGGAGGAAAGCTAGAATGGAGTAAGAGAAGGGATATATATAATTTTAGGTTTAAACCAAAAAAATTTGTTTGTGTGTAGAGAGAGATAAACAACAAATATATATAAAATAAAAGGAACATAATTGGACAAAAAATCCACCACCAGAATATCAACTACAAAGGAACTAAGATTTATATGGGTGGAATGGGAATAAGAGCAGGGGGGAAAGAAAGAAAACCTTCAGAAATGTCTAGAGTAAGGAGAAGTTATTTTGGGAGGATAGAGGGAGAAGGAATACTAAGAGTAAGGAATGAAAACCAGGCTAAGAAAGGAAAAATTAACATTTAAAGCAAAACCAAAAATAAAACCAAGCAGGAGGAAGGCAAAATGGAGTAGGAGATGGGAATGGTAAAATTTGAGATTTGAAATACAAACATAATAACTATTTGGAAATAAGATTGAAGTACTACAACAACAACCACCTACCCACAACCAATAAGCAAAGATCAATGAAGGTGGAGAAAAGGTAAGGAAAGGTATTGTAAGAACAGGAAAAAGAGTATGAGATGACCAATGACAATCACAAATGTTTTTGAGAGTTTGGAGGAGGGAGAAATAGTAAGACTGTGAAATAGAAACAAGTCATAGCAAGAGAGAAAATAGAATTGAAAACAAAAGTAAAAGAAGGAAGGAAGAAGGGAAAACGAAGTAAAAGAAGGGAAGAGCAAAATACAAGATTTGAAATAAAATATAATATAAAACCTGGTGACATATTAGACCCAAACTTGAAGGATAAGAAGTGAATGTGAAAAAGCTATGCAGGAGAGAAGATAGCACCTTGTTACCCGGTCTCTACTCTCTCTGTTCTTCTGAGTTTAGTAGATCGGGACCCAGGGTATTATATAGCTCACGGTATCTGTCAAAGGGCCCTTTCAGAGCCTTTTCTTCTTTCCCCTGTGGAAATGTACCCAGCATGAGAATCCTGAGCCTGAACTTGCTGCTCTGCCAAGCCTGTAATCCCACAGGTGGGTTGGACTCACCTGTCTGTGAGTGGATCTGGCTTGCTGCAGGAAATCTCAGGCATTCAGCTCCTACCCTCCAGTCCTAAGCCTGCTGCTCTCTCACAGGAGGTTTGGCCCGAATTCTTCACTCTTGAACAGTCCTCTGCTTACACGACATGTTATGTTGGGTCCTACCTTTCCTGCAGTGTACTAAGTCCTTCTGAGTTTTTGCTTAGCACATCTACTGCACCCATGTACACAGGCATGTGAGCCCCAGGTCCCTGTTGAGTTTCTGTGAGGTCCCTATCCTGTAGCACCAGTCCCTGGGGGACCTATTCTCCATGCATTTCCCCTCCCCCAAAATCACAGGTTGTCTCATGGTCAGAGCTTGCTACCACCTTCCACAGCCTTGGACAGTTTTAGATAAGTTTCTCTCTGGATATTTCTCAGATGGCATTGGGAAGAACCTCGCAGCTATACTGTAACACCAGGTGGTGGTGGAGTACTGACCCCACTCCATCCAGAGATCTTCAGCCTTGGGCAGATCTACTCCCATGACACTATTTCTGGAGCCCATGGCTCCTGAGCCACTCCACAGCCACCCCAACTCTGTGTGGCCAGAAGTGCTGGGCTGGGCAACCATGGAGGCTCCACTTAGAAAGCCTGGGCCACTGACTTCCAGGTGCCCTGCAGGCAGGCTGGTTCTTGCCCTCCCCATGCTCTTGTCCATGTACGCACTCAGTCACAGATGCTCTCACTCACTCTCTGCTCTGTGTTTTGACTGCAAGTTGGGTACAGGTCTGTGAGCAAGTGGACCGAGCTGCCAGCTACTCTGTCACCATCTTGGATTTCCTCAAATAGGTTTTCAAGTTCTTGTTCTCTCTCTCTTCTTTCTGCAGTCCCATGATGTATATGTTAGTACACTTGAAGTTGTCCTAGGGGCTTCTTATACTGTTCTTATTTGAGGGGCTTTTTTTTTTTCTTTTTGCTGTTCTGACTGGGTGTTTTCCGCTTCCTTATCTGCCAAATTGCTGATTTGATCCTCTGCTTTGTCTAACTCTAGTCAATTCACTGTAATGTATTCTTCATTTCAGATATTGTAGTGTTCACTTCTTACTGGTTCTCTTTTAGGTTTTCTATCCCCATTTTTATGTTTCCTATCTCTTTGTTGAAGTTCTCACTGATATCTGCATGCATCCTTATAAGCAGTGTTTTGAACTCTGCATCTATGTCTGTCTCCATTTTGTTAAGATCTTTTTCTGGAGTTTTGTTCTGTTTTATTTGGGACATGTTTCTGTATCCTCATTTTGGCTGCCTTCCTGTGTTTGTTTCTGTGTATTAGATAGAGATCCTACATTCCCTGTCTTGGTAGAGTTGCCGTATATACTAAGTGTTCTATAGGGTCCAGTGGCTCGGACTCTGCTCAAGCTCGGCACTGCATCCGCCATGTGGGTTGTGTGTACCCTTCTGTTGTAGTTGAGCCTTGATTGCTATTAGTACATCAGTTTGAGGTATTCACCCCCAGGCCAGTCAGCTGCAAGGACTCGTCACAACCATTGTGGGGGACCTGCTATGCAGGGGCAAACCATACACAGCAAGGCTGGCATCCATGGGTCTCTGGTGCCTGCTGAATTTCCCCTTTTAGTGTGTCAGTTGTAGTGGTGGTTGGGTGATGCTTTGACATGTTCTGAAGCTATATTCATTAGGTGCCCTGACTGGGTGGTTTGGCTATAGCACAAAGTGAACTGCAGGTGAATGCTACTTGACCTGGGTTTGGAGGTGCCCAGGAGAGGCCAAGCTGCTAACCAAGGCCAGTTGCCACTAATACTGAGCCTAGGGCCCTGTGGGGGCCTATAGCAAAAGCTATAGGGCTTACTGAGGCCAGATGATGCTTGTTTTAGGAAAGTTTGCAACCTGAGCCAAGACAGGCTGTTTGTATGGAGAAGCCACTGGAAACAGATTGGGTGGGCCCACAAGGTGGGTGGGACCAGGGTCTCAGGCAATCTCTAGAGTAGGGCAAACAGTGTGAGCCAGATTGATGAAGACTCAAATATGGCACCCACCACCTGGCTCTCTGGGGAAGAGGGCTCAGCAAAGGAATGACGGACTCTGTTAACACTTCTGTCTGGGAGAAAGCTGTCCTTCCAGCCCTCATTGGACAATTCCATCCCTCCCCATATGTCCCTGGGGCCTTATTGAGCTGCTGTGAGTCAGTAGGTCCCTATGTGGGCCCCTTAAAAGGAATGCCTGGAATCCCTAGCCAGGTAGCTCAGTTGGTGAGAGTGTCATCCTGACACATCAGGGTTGAGGGTTTGATCTCCAATCAGGACACATACAAGAATCAACCAGTGAATGTACAAATAAGTAGAACAACAAATCTCTCTCTCTCTCTCTCTCTCTCTCTCTCCCCCTCCCTCTCTCACTGTCATACTCTCACCCCCACTTCCTTCTATTTGCTCTTCTATTTGCCTTCTATAAAGTAAATAAATAAATAAAATTTTTAAAAAGGAATGTCTGTGACTTCAGAAGCCCTCCATCTTACTCACCCACTGGCTTTCATAGGCATAAGTTAATAGGGACTTCTCTTCCTGGTACCAAAACACAGGTCTGGAGGCCTGGTTTGGGGCTCAGACTCCTCACTCCTCAAGGTACTCCTCCACACCCCAGATAATCTCTCCTGATTTTTAACTGCTCCATGTGGGTATGGGATCAGCCTATTCTATGTCTCTCCCCCTCATACCAGTCTGGACCTGGCTTCTTCTGTATATCTTCAGTTACAGGATTTTTGTTAGGCTGGACTTTAGGAAGTTCTGAATGATGGTTATTCCATAGAGCAATTGTCATTTTGATGTGGTTGTGGAAGGAGCTAAATATAGCATTTACCCAAACTACCATCTTGATCAGAAGCTGAATTGTGTACTTTAAATGGGTAAATTATATCATGTATGAATTATATGTTAATAAAGCTGTCTTTTTACATTTTAATTGTGGAAATTAATGGATTATGTTTGGCATTTTAGTTGAAGATTCTTTCTCCTTGGTAACTTAAACCTAACAATAGCAAAATGAATGTACCATTTTGCCATCCTTATAGTTGTAATTGATTTAGGCAAGAATTCATTACAAATGGTAAAACATTGGGGTGAAAGCTTGTTGTAAATCAGGATATTTACAGTCTCAAAATATATCCAAACAGATTATAAAGAGGAAAAAATGAAACAAATGTTAGTAGTTGACAGATCTAGGTGAAACAGGAGAGTTTATTAAATTTTTTGTAACTTTTCTGTAAGTTGGAATATTTTTTTAATCTATTGATTTTAGGTGAAGTGTCACCAATATTGGCCAGAACCCGCAGGAAGTTTATCCTATGGATGCTACCAAGTCACTTGCCACTCAGAGGAAGGAAACACTGCATGTATCTTCAGGAAGATGACACTATTTAACCAAGAGGTAGGAAGGCAAGACATCCATCTGTTTATTAGACTTGTTATGTTCAGGATGAAGGCTTTGAAAGCTGAAAATGTTTTTAGTCTGAGTTCTTGCTACTAGAAAATATTTTAAGTGACTGAACTATTTGCTTCATTGGGATGCTTTGGAATCTCATGAAGTATATTTCCTTTGTATAATAAATGCATTTCCAGTTTCTATAGTTAAATATGAGTGGTCAGTGCAAAGAGAATCTAGTAGATCAATACTATACTTTTAAAACTATGTATGCTCATAAAAATTACACCAGGGATGTTTTTGGTTAGAAAGATTTTTTTCTCCAAACAATATCAATAAAGTATTTTAGTACATCTGTGGAAATGGAAAGAGCAATTAATTGTAAGTTATCAAGTTATTTGATAACTGGGCAATACAATTAATTTTTCAGAATCCTGTAACTGTGTAAAATGAATTAAATAGCCCTCTTTAAAAGAGTAGAGAAGAGAAATTTCAGTCTCCTCAGTAGTAAGAGGGAAAGATCATAGGCAGAACCCTCCCATAGAAGATAGATTATAGTTTTCTAATTGCTAATCTGCTTAACTGCCACCTGAGTGGCTTCCAAATCCAGACCCAGAAATGGATGCTCATTAATGAATGATGGCTTAGTAACCCAGTAGGAAGATTTGTGTGGAGGGTCGCATGCTGTCAGTCATGTTAGTCTGCTAGAGACAGTGCACGCACTTTTATTGCCTTCAACTAGATACTCCCATGCCACTCAACCTGAGGTTTTGAAGGGGCTGTAAGAAGAAAGAAGCAATTGCTAGAGAAGTGCAAACAACACAAACTGTGAAGACTCAGGCCTATCCTATGGAATGTTTAATCCTTTGGAAATAAGAACTCCATTCTTCTCCCATCCACTTACCCCCTGAGTATGACCAAGACAGAGCCTTACCCAAAGGGAAGGAGCTAGGAGTTGTGCTAATTTATATTAAAGGAATCTGGCATTGAATAAAGCTAAACTTAGAAGAAATTAAAAATTAAATAGTTTCAAAATCTTATGGGCTAGAGATTCCATCAGAATGAATTTAGTGTTGAGAGACATGTACTGTATAGCTCATGGTCTAATGCAACAAGGCAAGCCAATAAGGTATTTCTTTGTTTTCTCAAGTAAGTATAACAGATAGGATGTATATGCTTACATAAAATATATTTATATCTTCAGCATAGTCTCTTTATTATACTCCACCTATAAATTATCCACAGCAGTTTTATATACTGTAGTGGCTTTTCTTTGCAAACCCTGAATACCTCAGAACTGTGCTAAGACACAAATTAGTTTCTAAAGTGAGACACAAATATAATTGGGAAAATTAATTTGCTATCATGTACACATAAATACATATGTACTTGGAAATACAGACAAATACTATATCAAAACTGATTAAAATATGATTATACATTACCCATATTCATAGGTTATTGATACCATTAAATTATTTTGATAGTCAAAATCAAAGGTGCCTTTGGTCAAAGGTGCCTATATTAGATGCCTTTAATTCATTTTATACAATTACAGAATTCTGAAAAATTAGTTATTAAATTATACTGAGGTATCTTTAGGAATTCTTCTTTTATTCATCCCTTTTAATTGTTTTGTTATTGTTGACATTATTACAGATGTTCCCATATTCCCCCAACTTCCCACCTAACCCTCACCCCCTTCCCTCTGGCCATCACGGTACTTATCTGTGTCTGTGTTATGCATATATGTTCTTTGGCTAATTGTAGGTCCATTTTTTAATTACCTCTTGCTTTCATGATCTTTTATGGAAATGTCCGGTAATATAAATGACAATAACCAGATTTCTTAGTGTTGAATGAGTATGGCTACTGATCATCGATCATAAGATTCCAAACAGCTGATTGGGAAATTTGTAAGTTCTCTCACAGAATCCTTTCTACACCTTTTGAGGTGTAGATGTTGTTTCATTTTCAGCTGAAGAAAGTGAGGCTCTGAAGTATTAAATACCTTCTCTGACAAGAGTTAAGATGTATAAATTCAAAATCTTTTCCTTATATCAACTTCTGGCTCCCCCCAAATAATTAAGGCCTGATTTGACTTTTGTGTTTTTATGATCTTCAGTTTTTAATCCACATTTATTTTGAGATTTTATTTTCCTGGTTTTCACAATTTCATTTGGTTTTTAAGATTAGCCCAACTTTGTTCATAAAAAATATTTTTTACTTTAACCATATTTGTTCATCCACCACTTGTTTAATTTTCTTTAAACTTGTTTTTGCGTTTACTTGATTATCATTTTAAAAAATACTTTACAAATATAGAAACGATCCAAGTAGTATATACCTGAAAGGATACGATTGTTTCTTTTCTGTTATTATTCTGTTACACAACTATTTCTATAAAACGGTTTCTTCCTTTTTAGTTGAATTTTCGGTTTTATTGAGTACATGCATTACTTTGGGGGAAGATAATGGGAGTAGTTTCTTTTCTTTCCTTCTAAAATTAAAATGGCATGAACATTTATTTGTATTTTAATAATTCCTAAATCAAGGTGCATAATTTTGCATTTACATGTAGAAAAATGAGAGTCGTCAACTCACTCAGATCCAGTACATAGCCTGGCCTGACCATGGGGTCCCTGATGATTCAAGTGACTTTCTGGACTTCGTTTGTCATATACGAAATAAGAGGGCTGGCAAGGAAGAGCCTATTGTTGTTCATTGCAGGTATTCTATTTTCTGTCTTTTATGATTGAATAGCTGACGTTTTTTAAAGGGAATATGTATTTTGTCCTTAAGCTGTGATTGCCAAAACTGTTTTAATTAGAGACAACTCAAAGCTATGCTCTGAAGGTAGAAGGCACAGGGTATGTTCCAGTATGATTGGCAGAAAGATTATCATAAGAAGTGAAAACAGTACTTTATTGCACTGATTGTTAGAAGTTTGTCTTTTTCATAGTTAATATATCTGCAGTTGGAATTTGTCTTACAATGGATAGTATTTTAGACTTGATGAAATACAATAATGTAGGCAGGAGCTGCAACCTAAGGTTTAGATTTCTACCTCCCAGCAAGGTACTCCTTCCTGGCCTGTGGTCCATCACAGGATAAGCTACTTTCAGGAGCTCCAGGTAAGTAATGATAAGCTACCCTTCCTTCCTTTCAGACTCATGCCCTCTTCTATTCTTACAGGGTCAGGTATAGTGACTCTAGCCTTCAGTGCTACCAACCAAGAGATTAGGAGACAAAGTATATTCTCCCTGTTCTGGCCACCTCTATTATTAAGTGATTATTCAAAGGATGTATTAAAGTATCTCTTTATGTTTAAACCTCCCAACAGTTATTAACAGCAGACTTTCAAATCATCAAAAACAGATTATAGACCAAATATTTGAAAGGCAAAATGGCAAGAATGGTGAACACATATGATTCAATACTTTAATTTTCTGCAAAAGTCCACAGAAGTTTGATGGAATAGTATCAGTGACACCTTGCCCCATATTTGTCTTCTTTAGTGCTGGGATTGGAAGAACTGGGGTTCTTATTACTATGGAAACAGCCATGTGTCTCATTGAATGCAATCAACCAGTTTATCCACTAGACATTGTCAGAACAATGAGAGATCAACGAGCCATGATGATCCAAACACCTGTAAGTACTGTACTTCATGTATACGTGTGTATTCTCAATATGATGATTCTTGTTGTCAATGTATATTTATAGCTTTTTAATATATGCAAGGAGCTAATAACCCCTAACACAGAGGTTTGTCAGCTTTTTAATATATGCAAGGAGCTAATAACCCCTAACACAGAGGTTTAGCCTGTGAGCTAAATCTGGCCTGTCACTTGTTTTTGTAAATAGTCTTATTGGAATATAGCCATGCTCATTTGTTTACATAATATTTATGGCTGCTTTCACACTATGTAGTCTTTTACAGAAAATGTTTGTCAACACCACTCTAGCATATTAATTCTTGAGTGCTTAAACAGTCACAGAAAGAACTTGCCCCGTATTACTTAGTCAAGTGGAACTCTGAGAATGATAGTATCCCTGAACTGAAGACTCTTGATAGACCTGCTTTCAGTGAAATAGCTGTAGTGAAATGCCTTTCTTTTTTACATAAGAACTTTAATTGTAACAACAACAAAAACCATAGAAATTAAGCTACTAACATTATATTTTACACTGACCCTGAATAATGCTCCAAGATCACCAGAGGAATCATGGAACGTTAAGATAACCTGTTATAGTAAGCCATTGTGAAATGTTAGCATTGTTGGTGTCATTACAGTTACTGAGGTGAATTGACCTCTATGACTTAATAAATACCTGTCTTTTTTTTTAGCTTTAAATTATGAAAAATTTCAAGCAAAAAAGTAGACAATATAATGAACACTATATTGAGTCCTCAGACCCACAGCATTTGCCATATTGTTTCATATGAATGAAATCATATAATTAATTTCATGTGATCTTTTGCCATTGGCTTTGTTCAATTAGCATAATATTTAAAGGTTTATCCATTCTGTGTCCTTTGTCAGTACTTCATTCATTCCTTTTTTTGGCATGAAGAATTTGGAATGAAGAATATTTCATTGCATGAATATACCACATTAAATTTTTTATACATTCATCATCTGTTGATAGACATTTGGATTGTTCCCTCTTTTTGTCTGTTATGAATAATGGTGCTATAAACATTCGTGTATGTTTTTGTGTCAACGTGTTTTCATTTCCCTTTTGTATATATCTAGAAGTTGAATTGCTGGGTCATATGGTAACTTTGTTTGTTTAAACTTTTGAGGAACTTTCAAACTGTTCCCCACCATTTGCAGTCCCATTGGTAGTATATGAGTGTTTCATTTTCCTCCACATATCATCAGCACTTCTGATTGTCTGTATTTTTTTATTTTAGCCATTTTACTGACTATAAAGTGATCATCTCATTGTGGTTTTGATTTGCATTTCCCTGATGATTAATGATACCATGAATATTCTTATGTGCTTATTGTCTATTTATTCATATATCTTCTTTGGCAAACTATCTGTTCAAATCTTATGCCCATTCTCAACTTTTTTTTTCTTTTTCATTTTGATGTTGAGTTGTAAGAGTTCTTTATATTTTCTGTTCCAGCCCGTGTGGCTCAGTTGGTTGGGGTGTCATCCCTTAGACCAAAGGGTCTCAGGTTCAAGTCTTAGTCAGGACCCCAGTTGCAGCTTTTTGATCTCAGTAAGGGTGCATATGAGAAGGCAACCAATCAATGTTCCTCATTCACATTAATGTTGTTCTCACTCTATCTCTCCTCCTCTCTCACCCTCCCCCAACCCCTTCTCTCTCTTTAAAAGCAATGAAAAAATGTTCTCAGTTGAGGATTTTTTTAAAAGAGTTCTTTATATTTTCAGAATACAAATCTCAAATGTTTTCTTCCATGCTATTTTTCACTTTCTTGATTATGTCATTTAAAGCACCAAGGTTTTTAATTTTGATACAAGGCAGTTTTTTTAATCACATACATGTTTAGTGTCATATTTAAGAAATCATTGCCTAACTAAGGGTCACAAAGATTTATTCTTCTTATTTTCTTCCAAGAGTTTTATAGCTTAGCTCTGACATATAGGTGTCTGATCCATTGCAAGTCAATTTTTGCATACGGATTGAAGTAGGATTCTAGGTTTTATTCTTTTGTATATGCATATTCGGTTGTCCTAGCCCCATTTTTTGAAAAGATTATTCTTTTCCCATTAGTTGTCTCTGGGTCCCTTGTCAAAAATCAGTTGCTACAGATATAAGGGTTTTGTGTTTTTTTTTGTGGGATTAATTTAATGGAAACTGACAAGCTTATTTTGATGTAAGTTTCACATATTTTACCACATAAGAATAAGGAACTTTTCTTATGTGGACAAATGATAACACAAGCAAATTTGAAAGAGAAGTGACAGACTGTAACATGCCTGACAGATATGAGATTAAAATTCAGAATATGCAGAGAATCCTACAAATAATATAAGAATAAAACAAATCACTGAATTGAAAAATGTACAAATAATATTAACAAAAAAATTAATAAAGATTAAACAATTTGAAAACATCTTCAACTTCAATGTTATCAATAAAATTCAAGTTGAATGAACAGGTGATAATTGAATGATGACATAATTGACAAATTTATAAATGATTGATCTCCTGAGGTAATAGCAAGGATGTGGGAATAAGAGCACTCAAGTACATTCCAACTTTCTTTTTTTTTTTTTATAAGAGTTTCTTTCTGGACTTTCAACCCCATTCCACTGATTCATATGTGTAATCTAATGCTAGTACCTCACTGTCTTGACTACTGTAGCTTTGTAATAAAACTAGAAATCAGGTTGTGAATATCCCAACTCCTTTTGTTTAAGACTGTTTTGGCCATTATAGGTCCCTTGCATTTCCAAATGAATTTTAGAATTAGTTTTATCTTTTCTGCAACCTCCCTCCCCACAAAAACCAGGAAAGAGATTACATTAAATCTGTAGCTCATCTTGGGGAGTGTTGCCATCTTAATGATTTTCCATCTTCCAAGTCATGAACACAAAATGTCTTTCCATTTTTAAATGTGTTTTAATTTAAATTTCTTTCAATTATGTTTTACAGTTTTCAGTGTGTAAGCCTTGCACTGCTGTTTAATTTATTCTTATGCATTTTAGTCTCCTTGGTGTTATTGTAAGTGAAATTGTTTTCTTTTTTCATTTTAGGGACTATTAATTGCTTGAGTATAGAAATAAAATTGACTTTGTATATTGGTCATGTATTCCGCAACCCTGCTAAAATCATTTATTAACTCTAATAGTTTGTTGTGTGTGAGTGGATTCTTTAGGATTCTCTATGTGCAAGATCATGTCATCTTCAAGTAGAGATAGTTTGCTTCTTTCTTCCTTTCCAATTAAGGTGCCTTTGTTTTCTACTTATCTTATTTTTTCTTTTTTTCCCCTTGTTTTAAACCTCTGGTACATATTAAATAAAGTGTTAAATAAGATATTTCTAACCTTAGAAAGACAGTTTTCAGTTTTTCATCACTAAGTGTCATGTTAGCCATGGGTTTTTTAGTAAATGCTCTTTCTCAAGCTGAGGAAGTTTCCTGGATTACAAGTCTGTTGAATGTTTTCATCTTGAAAAGGTACTCAGTTTTCTCAAGTGCTTTTTCTGTGTCTATTGAGAAGATCATGTGGCTTTTGCCTTTTATTCTATTAATATATTACATTGATTTTTTGGATATTAAACTAACCTTGAATTTCTGGGATAAATCTTGGAGATGAGGTATAATTCTTTTAATATGTTGCTTCATTTGATTTGCTAGCATTTTCTGCAGGTTTTTGTATCTATATTCATACATATTGAATTTTTTATTTATAATTATAGTAAAATACACAACACAAAACCTACCACCTTAACAGTTTTTAAGATTACCATTCAGTAGTGTTAAGTATAATCACACTGTTATGTAACAAGTCTCTAGAACTTTTTCATCTTGCAAAACTAAAATCTACCCCTTAGACAACAACACTTTATTTCCTTTTCCTCCCAGTCCCTGGCACCCACCATTGTACTTTCTGTTTTTATGAATTTGACTACTCTAGATATTTCATATAAGTGGAATTATACATCTTTTTGTGATTGGCTTATGTCACTTAGCATAATATTCTTGAGGTTCATCCATGTTCTAACATGTGTCAGAATTTCATTTAAGTCTAAAAAATACTTCACTGTGTATGTATAGACCATATTTTGTTTATCTTTGCATCTGTCAATGTATATTTCTATTATTTTCAGCTTTTGATTATTATGAATAATGCTGCTATGCACATGGATATATAAATACTTCTTTGAGAATCTGCTTTCTCAATTTTTTGTCTTGGATATATGTCCAGAAGTCAAATCACTGGATAATATCAGACATATAATGAGTTTTGGTTTTGTTTTTACATTGTATATAAAGTCACAATTGTCCCACATTTTGATTGGCTTATATGTCTCCTAAATCTTTTAATCTATTGCTTCCTCCTACATCTTTTTTCTTGTTACTTGCAATTTACTTGATGAACAAACCAGGTCGTTAGTGCTACATAATTGTCCACAGTCTGAATTTTACTTGACTGCATTCCCAAGGTGGTAGTCTCTATTTTCTAGAAGTGGTAAATTGGATCAGTAGGTCTGAGCAGCCTAAGTGTTTTTATGTTCTTTGTATAACCAGCACATGTCTGGTTGTCTTTTCATTGTGATATTAGCAGATTTGAGTGAGCAGTGTCTGCATCATTAATTCATTGGGCTTTTGAAATGATGATATTCTATCATTCTTTTATTTATTTACTAGCTAGAATACTTCTTTAAAGAGGAACTTTTCATCTGCTACTTGGTTAACCTGTGGTACAGCCTGTATGGAAAAGGCAAAAATAAACCTTTGAATAAACCCTTTACAAATAAAAAGTTTAAACCCAAAGTAAACCCTTTACAAATAAAGTTTACCTTTATTTGTAAAATTTTTAATATAATGAGTTGGTTTACTTAGCTCTCCCAGTGGTGACCACTTACCTCATTTGTCCTGGTATTATTTGGAAATCATGGATTTATACATGTGTGATAACTTTCAACCCATTGAAGTTATATTTCTTAATTCCTAAATTATCCCATTTTGGCCAGTGGGAGTCTATTCAGCTTGGTTCCTAGGCCTTCCTGTCAAGAACCTAGTAACTTAGCTTCCTTACTGTGAATAAAGATGACAAGGCTCCAGCTTTGATCAGTTTCCACCCCAAACTTAGAATCTGTAATTTCTCCAAAATATACTAGTTCTTTTTATTGACAAATTAGTTTAGGAAGCACCTCTGAGAACTAGGGTGTTTTGTTGCTCTGGGGTTAGTATTAGTATTTGTTTGTAAAAAAAAACTTTACTAGCCAGAGGTAGGAAAACAAAGTTATGGATTAATACTGGTGTTTCCAATATACAATCAGGACCATAGCGTTTTTACTTAATGTCTTCTACCTTACATCTTTATTGCCTTTCTTCTTTAACAAAACTGATGGTTCTTTATAATACCAGCAATGAAAGACTTAGAATGTCACAAGTGCTCATTTGTTTTATTTTATATTGCACAAAAACAATCTCAGAATAACTAAACTAACACTACTACCACCAACAGTATGGTTACTGAAAAAAATTTTGATTTTCTTCTTCAGTCCTTTTTGCTTTTTATATATATTCTACAAAAGATATACAAATTACTGTTTCAAAGTCCCTCAGAATAGCTTCTCTCTGTGTAGTTCTGCCATCAACTAGATACACACATTGATTTGTTCCATGTTATTTTAAATTTGTATATTTTTTAAAATTAATTATCTAATTATGGGATGTGCTTATATAGTTCCAAGTAAAATCTCTAAAACAAGGAGAAATATATTCCAGTGAAGTCTAGTCTCTATCCTTCTCTTGCCCCCTATTCTTCCTCTGTGTAGGAAATCATTTTTTAATGATTTATCCTTCCCTTGCTTTTTTAAAAACATGAAACAGGGTGAGCAAAAGTAGGTTTACAGCTCTTCATGTGGAAAATAATACAATAATTAATAAATAGTAATACACAAGTAAGCTCTGTGTTTCACATCCTCACAACTGCAAACCTACTTTTGCCTCACCCTGTATATTGAGACAGGTATTCCTACCCCCCCTTTCTTTTATGAAGATAACATATTATATGCAGTTTTCTCTACTTGCTTTTTTTTACTTAACAAAATATCCTGGAATTATTCTATAATAGTCTTTAGACTTCTCTTCCTCCTCCACTGCAGAGTATTCCACTGTGAGAACTCACTGCAGATTACTCACCTGATGGTGAGTTGGGTTGTTTTATTTTGTTATCATAAATAATTCTGCATTGAATAGCCTCACTTATGAGTATATGATTTCAACTCCTTTTTCCAGTTCATCTGTGGGTAGATTTCTAAAAGTGGGATTGCTGGGTCAATAGCTAAATTAATTAAATATTGTTAGATCCTGCCAAATTGCCATCCATGGGGATTGTGGCAGTGCTAAGGATGTTAACAATGCATGAGCGAGTTTTGCCAACAAATTAGTGTTGTCAGACTTTCACTTTTTTGCTAGTCTGTTCATGAAGAGTGGTATCTCTGTGCAGTTTTTTGCATTTCTTTTATAAGCAAGCCATGTGAGTTGTTTGTGAATTTTTTGTTTTCTGGTTTTTCTCATCAGTTCTATTTTTTGTATTTTATTTTTCAGAGTCAATACAGATTTGTATGTGAAGCTATTTTGAAAGTTTATGAAGAAGGATTTGTTAAACCGTTAACGACATCATCAAATAAATAAGAAAACAAAAGTTCTGGGATATGTGTTGAAAGACTGCTTTCTATTACATTCACTGTGCCATAATACTGCTTGTGGGAAATGGCATCTAAACAAAAAAATGAAGAACTAACAAAAACTGAAAACTTCAGCACTGTTGCACTTTATGTTTTAAAAAAGTCACTGTATCAAAACCTATAATTCACGTGTTTGAAGACTGTTTCATGCTTTGCTCAGAACATATAGTGAATAACTGACTACGTTCAGGGTAATTTATGAAGTTTTGTGGTGGTGCCATGCAGTCCGCTTCCGATAGAAAGCCACAGACGAGGCTTAGAATTCTCATCATCTCTGTTACACACCTGTATTTTGAAAGCAAAAAGAAGTAAACATCAGGAGTTAGCGCTGGTGTTTTCAGTGATTCATGTACTTACTCTACTGAACACCAGATTTTATTTTTTAAATTTTAGCAATATCATTTTAAATATTAGCCAATACACTGCCTATGGATGCAGCACATCTTTCCCTGTACTCCCTTGTTCATACCTGCTGTTCATAAGAAGAAAAGTGGAATTGCTTTTCCCAGGAAATGCTGCACATTGTCCATTTACCAGCATCTTAGAGAAAGTATAAATATGAATATATACATTTTCTTAAATTTAATAATGTAACTTATATTTACCATAAGGTTGGCTTATTCCAAATCATGTGGTCTCACATACTTGATGTAAAGGAATGCATGCGTTGTGTCTTAACCCCTTAAGTGCCTTCAGACGTCTGTATGTCTAACGAAAAGGCACTCATTTGACCCCACTAGGAAGTATGTAGGTATATTGTACATTTACATTTTTATGCATTTTGAATCTTTTCACATTTGAAAATAACTTCTTGTTTGAGAGTTATACAGTCAGAGGAAGATAAAGAAATTCTGTTTCTCACTCATTTCCTGTATTTTATCACATGAAGCAAACGTAATTTGTGTTCTACTGAGTGAGCACTTTGCTGCTATGGAATTGTTTAAATCTGCACATTCCTTTCCTGACGGACAAGGGTTACAGTTCAGCAGCTCAAGTTAAGAGATGTTTTATTCTTGAAATTTAATATTTATTTTATTCCTAACTTTAGAAATGGCATCTAATATGCACATTAAATTTAAACATATTGATACTCTAAGCTAAAGTTAGAGCAGTTAGTTGTGACATTTCTGTCACTAACTCTTAAGCAGTCATTTCGGTTCGTGTCATGTTTTGTTTACACTGGTCTGTTTGTTGGTCGGGATACTTTGAGCAAGGAATGGAATATTATTGACTTGTTTCTAAATGTAATCCCCCAGTAACTGAAGTGAGAGTTTTCTTGTCATTTTTGTGTATAATTAAATTCTCCAGTTTATATGTACTTATTAAGTTAAAGCATGTTAATTCATGGAGAATTTTGACTTTTCTGCCTGATAGGAGGAGGATCTCATTCCCTTTAAGGATGTATAGATTTTCCTTTTCAGGTTGTTTTTTTTGTTGTTGTTCTATTTTTTTAAGTCTAGAGAGAAAGAACTTTAAAATCACCCACTTTTAATGTAAGTGGCAATTTCTCACCTTTCAAAATGTTGTATTACACAATTATTTCATATGGATTATAGTCAAAATAGACTTTTACTAGTGGTTTCTGAATATTTCAGAATAGTGTTGATGAAAATTTAGAGTTGAATAATAGGTATTTTGGAATGCCATGTAGGGTGAGGGGGGAAATGTACATTTTAAAATCTACAGTATAATCTAAATGATGTTATTTCACATATTCAAGATCCATAATAATAAATTTTAAGAAGTTAATTCCTAAACATTAATAGCCAAGATACCAAATAAATTATTACATTAAAATATTTTAAGTTTTTTTTGAGAGGCAAGGAAACATAACCTTTATGTCAGAGAAATTCTCTTATCTATTTCTGAATTTCATAACCAAGACAGTATGAGTAAATAACTGTAGTTTTATTTGAACATTCCATTCTTTACCAACAGATAAATGTAATTTAGGCTGCTATATGACATGATGATAAGTTGAAAAGTGAAAAAGTAAAATCATTGGGGTCTACATAATGAACAACTGTTTTGGCAGTTTTTCACATGAGTTAAAAAGAAAATCTGTTCTGTGTGGATAGAATATGACAACCATAGTTTTTTAAAAATATGCAGTTGTATAGATATAAACAGATAAATGGCATACTAGCATGTTCTTTGGTTTAGGGCTTTGTTTACACTTCTGGGTTAACTCTAATAATTTTTTGGCAGCGAACACTGCTGCCTTTTTTTAATCATTAATGCCAGTCTTTAAATGACAATATATTAGAAGTTTAGGATTGTACTTAAATTTCTCATGTATCCATTTTTCATCTGGGAGTTACTCTTTGTCAGTATTTTTATGTAAAAAAAATCCTTTTGTAAAGGCATATAGGGATCTTAAATTTAAAATAAATTACCCTTTACAACCTCTTAAAATGAATATGCTAACTATACTTCCCTGTTCATGCAACAGATAAGACTTTATTCATTACACCTAAGAATTTTTTAACCTGTTTATCAACCTATATAATAATCTAGGGATAATCATATTTTTGGTACATGAACTAGTTCTAAATTTCATTCAGAGTGATAATTTCAATATCAGTGTAATATCGAGTGATAAAAATGCCAAATTTCTTGTATCTAAACCCCTCTCTCCCTCCCCTTCCCTTCTTTCTCTCTGTTTCAATGCTTACTGTTGCTAGCACAAGTGTAAGTAGATATTGGTGAATAGGCTTTTGTAAATGCTAAGAAATGATTGTGAAAACCTTTCTAATTTATGGTGGTTTTACTGTGTTTGTTTCAAATGTTTGAGCATCTGATTTAAGTCAGCACAGCGTACACAGGAGGAGGAATATTTTGAAATAGACTTTACATTCACAAGAAGAATTAGTAGTATTTGTTAAACCAGTGCATTCATTCAAAATAGAGGCAGAGTAACAGTGTAAGAAATAATTTTCTTTGTTTTGGCCTACTAGCACAAGTAGAGGGTAGGAAAAAGGTTGATCATTTTGATTAAGAGTAAAGAGAAAATTTATATATAAAAACTGGTTTCAAATATATAAAGATATGTTAAACCATTAAGACAGTTGCCTGGTGGTTTCCAGGACCAGTATTACACATAGAGACACTTTCCTGTGTTTACATATTTGTGCTTCACAAAAGCTAATGCTAACAGAAGTAAAGGATTGCTCTTTTAAGTATAGTTTTTTTATAATTTGTTGATGGACATAACCAGGTCTAATCAGGTATTTGGCCAAAATTCTCCTGTTTTTATTAGCAGCATTATAACTTTAGAGCTAAAAGGAACTTGAAAGATTTTTATCTAATCTCACTTTCTATTATCTTAGACAACATATATGTAATTATCATAAGTTTGCATGAATTTTAGTCTGTTTCAGCACAAGAATTACATTCAGGCAGTTCTTTCATTCAGTAACTATGATGACCTTAGAAGATGTCACTTAATTTAGAAAATGAGTAGACTTTTTAAAGTAATTCTAATTAGGACCTTGACTCAGTTTGCTAGCCATGCTTCCATGATAGATCATAAGCTTTTGGGAGGTATTTAAACTGATATACTTACAGTGTGAAAACATTCTAAAATGCAAATCAGAAGACTAATTTTCAAAAGGACTTAACATGAAACTAAGATTTAAAATACATGTCCACTTGGAATCAATTTATGTTCATAATGTGAACATGTAGTAGAATTACAGCATTACTTATTTTATCATTTTATCAGGAAGAGAGAAGGAGGAAACAATTTTTAACAATGTTCTATTTGACATCTGTGTTTTGAGTATTTAAAATACTCTGATGGTTGCCATGGCTGGTATAGCTCAGTGGATTGAGCGCGGGCTGTGAACCAAAAGGTCGCTGGTTCAACTCCCAGTCAGGGCACATGCCTGGGTTGCAGGCCAAGTCCCCCAGTGGGGGTCACATGAGAGGCAACCACACATTGATGTTTCTCTCCTTTTCTTTCTCGCTCCCTTCCTCTCTCTCTAAAAATAAATAAATATTTAAAAAATTAAAATAAATACTCTAATGGTAAGTTTGCCAAAGTAGGTTTGAATTCATAAAAATTATACCATAACAGTGTGGGATATGTTTACATCTCTTTTATTTTGTTACAATTAATGTGTAGTTCAGGTTAATTTGCATTTAAGTCACTTAGAATAAATGCATTATGGTAAAATTTGTTGTAATAAACATGTCTTAATAATATGACAAGACCAAGATAAATTATGCCACAGCCTGCTTTTCTGCCACATCAGCCAAGTAACTATATTAGCATTGCTTACTTCCCACATGTGCTGCAGCTACCCAACCACACGTTCTGCAAGCACTGTTTTGTGTGTTCTTTTCAAGTAAAATGGCTGTTATTGAAACTGACTGGATTAATTTCATCAAATATCAGAATTACTGATCTGCTGGTAAAGATTTATTGGTGCCTCAGTATGATCACAACACAACTTTAGCAACCACTTTTTAAAATTCTTTGAGAATCATATAGATACAAGTACATTTAAATAATAAAACCTTTTAGGGCTGTTAGTAGACAATTTTAGCAATTTTATAAAGCGCCTATGAAATTAATCTCTAAGTTGTATTTTTAGGTGTTCAATTTACTTTAGAATGTCTGCAGCAATTACCAACACACTTTTTTCTATTGTATACAGATACCATTCTTAGTAGCAATTACAATAAGCCTTTCAATGTTATCAAGAAAAAACATGCCCTATTTCAGTCTGAATTGAAACATTTAATTTTTATAATCTTGGTGAAGTTGTCATGGGCAGACACCAAATTGTTATTTGTTTCCTATCTAAATTTGTTGCTGTTTATTTCTGTTTTTCCATGGCAGTTTACTGTCAATTTCTAAAGTTTTATATTTATTCTTTTTATTTTAGTAATGCAAGCTAAATGAACAGCCAAAAATAGTATCTACCAGGGTGCAGTTCATAAACATTGACTAGATATGGTTCATTGTATAAATAAGTAAACTGATTTTTTTTAATTTACTAAGTGAAAGGTACTAGCAATATTGCAAGTTAAAGACTACAATTTTACGAGGAAGTCCTAATGTTTAACTTCCTGAAACCTTTTAAAATTTCAACCATAGAGTGAAAATGTTTTAAAGCCTGTATTGCTCATAAAAGTTTCAGTTAAACACTGTTGAATTTTCCTCTTGTGGTGTAAATGATATGGATAGTATTTTTCTATGGGCGAAGGATTGAAACTTTTACTTCATTGTTTAAAAAGGATAGAATAATATTGTATGTCTTTCATGCTGTAAAGAAAATGAATGTATCTTTTAAGTGTTCTTAGAATTGTGACTTCATTACAAGGATACTGTTGTTTTTTTTAAAAAAAAAGGCAGTGAGGGATGGAAAAGGAAAGGAAGAGGTATTTCACTTAACTATACAAAATGCAATTTTAGAAGAAAATGTAGTTTTGCTATAAATAAGAGCAGTCATTACTGAAGCATATTTCAAATATAATGTACATTCTTTTTCATTTTGTTTTTAGCTTTAGAATAGTAAATTTCAAGGAAATTTATGCATACTGTTTTTAAGTGTAATATAACTGAATTCTAGACTTCTCTAGAGTGTGGGAGGTTCTTTTTGTGTGAGGGTTAGTGTTCTGCTGAATGTGTTTACCATGAATGAAAGTTCTCAGGCTTTGTCACTATTGCAGCAACAATGAGGACATCATTGTGAGAGTATGACTTTGATGAAGCCAGAAAACTGTGCCTAAGATTTACCCCAGTAAATATGTGCAGAGGCCCCTGACAAGGAGTTTTGTCTTTTTAGTCTCAGTATCTTAGATAAGCCCAACTCTGCCCTGTAGCAGTGCTGTCTTATATGTTTAAGGGCTTATTAAGTCTACTGAAAACAAACAAAAAAACAGAAAGCCTACATTTTAAACCAACATCTTTAGGTATGATTTATTTGTTCAACAATTTCTTTGAAAAGTAGTAGTTATTTATAACTCATTAAATGACTCAATGGAGCCTTCATTATTTTGACACCTGCTTCCATCCCTCTAACTTGTAAAATATCATTAATTTTCATTTACAGTAGGGTCTTTGTGAAGTAAATACCCTGAATAACTAACTATAAGGTGATACCTTCCTTGTTAAGTTTTATTAACAGTTACTGAAAGATTTGGATCAGGCCTCCTTAGTCCTGGAAGTTTTCAAAATTTAGCAAGTAGTCTTTGTGATGACCTCCACTGCAGTGGCACATTGCCAAATGAGAATGATCACCACGAAGCCATCAAGAGGGCTCATCCCTGCTTACAATCTTAGACCTAAATAGGTACTGATTTGTGGTTTCCCCCAAATCCACTGCAGTCACAATTGAGCCCATTTTACCTTTTATTTAAAAGAAGCTTATTAGTTTTTACTTTTGAATTATACTGTTCTAGTTTATTTGCCTTTCTGGGCAAGAAAATTTCAACCCAGTTCTGATATTCCCTTACCTCTATCTTTTCCCACCCCTCAGTGAGTTGACAAGGTGTTTTCTGTAGAGTAGGCCAAATTTCAATGCTGAAATTGATTCCTTGGATTTCAAATAGTAGCACTTTATTTCATGCTTACTACTGACTTAATTTATACATTTAAAAAATATACTAGTATCTTGTAAATATGGAAAAATTTTAATCGATTAGTATGTAGAGCTCATTTGGACCCAATATAAATGCTTTACAGTGATCTTTTGATCATTTGATACTTAAAAGGTAACTTGTGTGATTTTAGCTTTGCCATTTTTCTGTAATTTATTTAGTACAATAAAGGCTACCCAGTTGACTGTATTGCTGGACTCAGTTCTCTCAGCTAGCTTCAACCAAGTTTGGTTTACTATAATCATTTCTGATTTGCATTGTTGTATATTACATAAATACTTGGAGATCCATTCATTTAGTTTTGTGTTGCACCTAGGGATTAAGTCAATACTGCACCACAAGTAAGTTGTAGGGGGCAAGGTCCTGACACTATAAGGACATATCAGGGGACAGGATTTAAGAAACTAAAAACAGTTTACATTAAGCTGTTTTTATTTTCTATCATTAGAATATATGTGCTTTAAAAAATTAAAACTGTCCAACCCAGTGTTCTACAGCATCAGGACATTGCATTTACAATTCATATTGTAATCTTTTCAAATAAGAAAAGCTAGTTTTTATTTTCTTCAGTGTAGGCTTGATTTTAGGACAAATAGTTTACTATATACTCATAAATGATATTCTAAGCAGTAGTTTTGAAAATAATTATTTCTATGTAGCGGGTGTTTTAATTTGGGTTTTTTTCCCTTGTATCAGGTGCTATATGTAAATATGAAGAGCAAAATGTCAGTTAAAAGTAGTTTGTTTCCTAAACAGTTTTACAATTCTGCCATTTCACATTTCATTGTACTGAACTCGTAGCAAATGGAAGTACCCCCTAATTTTTTTAAGTTAACTCTTCTTTCATTTTACAAAAATATGTTTTGATAGAATTTGTTCCCTAATTAAGAGGCAAAGAAGCTTAGGGTTTACTTAAAGTGTGTAAGCTTGGATTTGGTCAACACTGGATAATCTGAATGTCACTATTCATGTGTCACTTCCACCTACTGTATGCTTGGAAGACCTTGTGTATTTGAATATTGGTGAAAAATATAATTCCTATTATGTAAAAATATGAATACTAATAGCAAATAGGATTAAATGCTGATTTGCATTAAAACTGTTTTAGTGGTAAGAATGATTTATGTTAGGTAAAATGCTATGTCATACTTTGTTGGCCATATTAATTTGATTGAGAAATAGTTGTTCAGGTACAAACGTAAAAAAACTCAAGCTGTGACTTAAATTGTTCAATTGCTAAATAAAGATGTGCTTTAGTAATTTAAAGTATAGGAGTTTTAAAGATTATTTTATGGGAGTTTATTTGTTGGGCTTTTCTGTCAGTGGTTATATTCATTAATGGGTGATCAGAAGACTATAAGAATGCTAAGTACTACATTTATGTCTAGAATTTCTGGTTCACAGTGTGACTGTATTGGGTGAGGGGTGAGAATAAGGAAGGAATTAAAAGGAATTTAGAAGAATGCCTGGTGTTCTCCCAGTACCAGCTCCTACATTCTGGTATTCCTAATATAAGACCTTGTCGATCAAAATAAAGGAACTTTCTATTACTGAAGTCAGCTTGCTTCATATCTGTCCCAAGTGCAGTTAAGCTTGCCGTTTTTCATCAGAAAGAAAATAATTTCTTGGGGAAAATATTCATTACTTGTATATTGAAAATTCTATTAAAAAGACAAGTATAAAGATTTATAATTATGCCATGTCCTTCCTACAAGATTATAAAAATATAAACAGACCTTCAGTCATGATGGAAGCATAGGTAGACACACTGCACCTCCTCATTCAGCCAGAGAGAATTACAACTAAACTTCAAAACAACACTGAGAACTCAGAAAATCGAGCAGTATGGAAGTACAATAACTAAGGATTTAAAGAAGCCACATTCATCCAGATGGGCAGAGAGACAAAGAGATGCAGTGTGGCACGGAGGTGGTGGTGGTGGCAGAATGGGCAGTACCACATTCGGGTGTGGTGCACAAAAATTGGGAGGAATACCTTGTGAGCAAGTGATCCCAGCCCCAGGCCAGACCTCGTAGCCCATGGTTGCAGCCACCAAGAAGATAAACCCCATAACTTCTGACTTAAGGCAGCAGAAGAAACTGCTAGATTTTTCAGTAGACTGCTTAGAGGGTCCACACAGTCTTGGAATGTGTACAAACCCACCCACTTGTATTCAGTACCAAGGCAACAGCTCTAAGGATGCCAGTTACATGCCAGGAGAAAGTGAAGTGATGAAATGGGATGAGTGTTGAGTAAGCCTCCAGAAATCAGGCAGTGGCACTGTCCCTTCTCTGAGCTCTCCTCACACAGGCACAAGCAGTGAAGCAGGTTGCCCACCCTGGCAATTACCTAAGACTCCGCCCCACACAATATACAGCTACCTTTTTTACACTATACCACACTACTTAGGGAGTCAAAGCAGCAGTACCTAATACACAGAAACAAACACAAGGAGGCTTCCAAATTTGAGGAGACAGGTATGGCCCAAATGAAAACAGAACAAAACTCCAGAAAAAGAACTAAAACAAAACAGATAACCAATCTATTAGATGCAGAGTTCACAACACCGGTAATCAGGAGGCTCAATGAATTCACTGAGTATGGCAATAGCATAAAAAACACCCAGGAAGAAACGAAGGTTATGCTAATGAAAATAAAAGAAAAATCTACAGGGAAAAAACTCAAAGGGAGGAAGCCAGGATTCAAATCATTATTTGGAACACAAGGAAGAAATCAGCATTCAATGAGAACAGCAAGAAGAAACAAGAATTCCAAAAATAAGTATAAGAAGCCTCTGGCACATCTCCAGATATGCCAACATCCAAATCATAGGGATGCCAGTAGGAGGACAGGAAGAGCAAAAAGTTGAAAACTTATTTGAAAAAATAACATAAGGAAACTTCCATAATTTGATAAAGGAAATAGACATACAAGTCCAGTTAGCACAGAGAGTCTCAAACAAGTTGGACCCAAAGAGAATGACACTGTGACACATAAATGCCAAAGGTTAAAGATAAAGAGAATCTTAAAAGCAGCAAGAGAAAAGCATAGAGTAACCTACAAAGTTCCCATTAGACTGTCAGCTGATTTCTCAAAAGAAACTTTTCAGGCTAGAAGGGACTGGCAAGAAATATTCAAAGTGATGAAAAGTAAGGACCAACAACCTTGATTACTCTATCCAGCAAAACTATCATTTGGGATGGAAGGGCAGATAAAGTGCTTCCCAGACAAAGTAAAGCTAAGGGACTTCATTTTCACCAAGCCAGTATTTCATGAAATGTTAAAGGGACTTATTTAAGAGAAAGAAGATCAAAACCATGAACATTAAAATGGCAATAAATTCACAACTCTCAACAACTGAATCTAAAAAGAACAAACAAAACTAAGGAAACCAAAACAGGAACAGCATCATAGATACAGAGATCATTTGGATGGTTATCTGCTGGGAGGGGGGAGAGGGACAATGGGAGAAAAGGTGCAGGGATTAAGAAGCATAATTACTATGTACAAAATGGACAGGGGAAGGTTAAGGATAATATAGGAAATGGAGAAGCCAAAGAACTTACATGCATGACCCACAGACATGAACTAAGGGGGGGGGAGCATTGCTGAAAGGAAGGAGGGTACAGGTGTGGGTGGGGGCAAAGGGGGAGAAATTAGGACAACTAATAGCATATCAATAAAATATTTTTTAAAAAATATAAACAATATAAGGATGACCCAAGAGGAGTTCTAAAAGCTTCTTCCACATTCTCCACAACTAAGGATAGTCCCCCTCAAATCAATGGCAGCTTCTGCTAAATTTCTTGTATTCTTTTCTGGGGAAAAAATATGTGCATGCATTTGTGTGTACAAATACATTTTGTTAATGTCAAAAGATTGAATATATATTCTAAGCTTGCTTTGTCATCTTGGAAATATCTCTGTATCAGCATATTCATGTCTACCTCATTCTTTTTAATTATTGCTTATACTCCATCATATGGGTATGCCATAATTTAACTTCTTGGTGGACACTTAGCTCGTTTCTAGTTTATACTGTACAAACAATGCTCCAATGAGCATTCTTATGCAAATATTTTCATTAAATATCACAAGTAATGCATAGGATAAATTTCTAGCAGCGGAGTTGCTAAGTCAGGGCACCTACATTTTTATTTATTTTTTAATTTTTTTAAAGATTTTATTTATTTATCTTAAGTGGGGGAGGGAAGGAGAGAGGGAGAGAAATATCAATGTATGGTTGCCTCTCGTGTGTCCCCTGCTGGGAACTGGCCTGCAACCCAGGCATGTGTCCTGACTGGGAATCAAACCGCAATCCTTTGGTTCGCAGGCCTGCGCTCAATCCACTGAGCTACACCAACCAGGACCATTTTTAAATTTTAGTAAACATTGTCTAATCTCTCTGAGAGAAGATTATACCAGTTTATACTTCCAAACAAAGCATATGAGAATGTTTCCTCACATTATTATTAGAACTGCTATCGAATTTAATTGTTTGCTCATCTCATAAATGAAATATTTTATTTGTGTATATTTCTTATGTTGGGTTAAATAGATTTTTATTTTTATTAACCCTATGTATTTTTGTATTTCTAAGTTTCTTATTGCTATCCTTTTTTCTATCAAGTTGTTTAGTCTTTTATTCATTATGAGATGTTAGAAATTGAAGAAATTAGTCATCTGACAGTCATATGTTGCAAAACCTGTTTCTTATGGTGTTATGTTTGACTATTCTTTTTGAGGGCTGGAGTAGTATGATCACATTTTTAGTACTTTTATACACAAATGTATCAACCTTTTTAATGACTTTTGCTTTTGGGGTATACCTGCAAAAGCTTTTTTAAATTTCTGTTAACATTCTATCTGTTCCTAAAGCTTTTCTAACCACCATCAGAATGACCTTCTCAGAACACTAATGCTCTTGTGCCCTCCCTTTGCCATCATCGACGGCTCTCAGTTATGCTTGGAGCTCTTCTAGTTTAAGCAAATAAGTTGTTTATTTGCTAACCTGCACATACATATGTGTTGACCTTCATTATATCAAATTAATTACATATCACATAAAACAATAAAATGTGTGAAAAGGGTAAGGTGTTTGCAAAGACTTATAAGATATCATTTAAACTTTATTTTTTAGCCCTGGCTAGTGTAGCTCAGTGAATTGAGTGTGGGCTGCAAACCAAAGGGTTGCTGGTTCAATTCCCAGTCAGGGCACATGCCTGGGTTGTGGGCCAGGTCCCCAGTGGGTGCCACTTGAGAGTCAACCAAACACTGATATTTCTCTCTGTCTCCTTCTCCCTCCCTCCCCCTCTCTCTAAAAATAAATAAAAATTTAAGAAAATTGTTATTCTTTAAATTTCTATTTTAAAAATAGTGAAAGCTAGGCAATTATGATAGACTAATTAAGAAAGAATAGGTGATATACGTGAGAGACTAGCGCACAAAGATAGATGACTCACTGACTGTGGTTTTTGGCACAAGGACTAAGGAGTTATAATCAGTCTTGAATTCAAAGTAAAAAGGTTTGGTCTTACATAAAAAGACACAAATAAAACATCTTTTTCTTTAAAGATTTTATTTATTTATTTTTAGAGAGGGGGAGGGAGGGAGAAAGAGTGGGAAAGATAAACATCAGTGTGTGGTTGCTTCTTGAGCACCTCCCTTCTTGAGATCTGCCCAGAAACTCAGAAATGTGTCCTGACTGGGAATTGAACTGGTGACCCTTTGGTTTACAGTCTGGTACTCCATCCACTGAGCCACATTAGCCAGGGCACAAATGAAATATCTTAAGCTAACACAAAATATATGAATTTTTTTATTTCTCCTTTAAATGTTTTTTATTTAATCAACCAACTATTACTTTTCCCATCAGATATGTAGGATATTTAGATATGTTAAATACTTAGTTTTTAAACATTGGTAAAATGTTTTTAAACATTAAAATGATGATACAGTTAGGCTTTTATGTGTTCCCTTTTAAAGCATGCTTGTACATATGGGTAAACCATATGTAAAATTTCAAACATTGTATTATAAAAATGTTCACATGTAAGGAAAGAAATATATTCCCAAGAGTCTGCAATTAAGACTCAGCTGTATTTGCTTTATCACATACATGTTCATCTACCAAGCTTTTTTTCATCCATCAATCCATCCTTTGTACACATTTCATAAAACGATGTTAACATCTGAACGCTTCATTCCTGAGCATGCAAATCATTAACTGGTATTCACTAACTGAATTGTCTTTCTTAATAAGAAATTTTTATCAGTAAAACAAGTAAATATTAAACCTACCATTTTTTATGTTTTAAATATGTTTAAATAAATATATGCAAACATTTAAAAATTGTAATATTTAATATATATTTAAATATATTTATGAGGTCTGTTCAGAAAATGTCCAACAATTGTTAATATAACAATGATTTGAGTGACATTGATGTAACCTGGCAGCCAAGGAGAGCGGACTGGAATGCACATGTGTGAACAATGATGACTTCACTGTACTAGACAGTTGGGGCAGTAGATGCCATTGAGTAAGCATGTGTACTGTGTGGCCATCACATCCAAAATGACTGAGCAAGTAGAGCAACAAATCTGTATCAAATGTTGCGTTAAGCTTGAACATTCCTCAGTGGAAATTGTTTGGATGGTTCAGAAGGCCACAACTATGAGCAACTGGTGATGGGCAGCTTCATTACAATAACGCATCTCATGCAGAATTTTTTGGTGAAACATCAAATCACCCAAGTAACTCAGTACTGCTATAACCCAGATTTGGCACCTTGTGACTTCTGGCTTTTCCAAAATCTAAAATCACCTTTGAAAGGGAAGAGATTTCAGATGTTCAATGAGATTCAGACAATACCATGGGGCACGTGATGGTGATTGTGAGAAATGTGTCAGGTCCCAAGGTGCCTACTTTGAAGGGGACTGAGGCATCATTGTCCTGTGTCCAATGTTTCTTGTATCTTGTATACTCTTCAATAAATGTCTTTTTCATATTGCATGGCTGGATACCTTTTGGACAGACCTCATATATCACTTTAAAATTTCATAAATAATGTGCGTTTTCATCCCTGCTGGATATTATGACTTTTATATGTTCTCATATGTAGTGATGCATATATTAAATATGATTAGCAAGACTGAATATCTTTTAATGTGTTTGTTGACCATGTATATTTCTTTTTTGGTGAATTCCTCATTTGGGTTTTTTGTTTTTATAATGTAAGTCTACTTAACAAAAATATTATTTGGACTTCTGCTTCATGAGGTAGTTACAGAGCCCAGAATCAGTTTTCTGGTGTGAACAACTACAAAGCTGGACAGAATATAGGAAACAACTTGTACAATATTAGACCAAAGCAGAATAAGGCTATAATCCCTGAGAGAAAAGAAGTAGGTGAGGTGAGCCTTACCATAAGCCATATGTGGAGACATTTATAAACTGGTACAGAAATACAGAACCCAAATAGGACTGTAATCAAGCTATTTGAGAGATATACCAACATTTTAGAAAGTTGGGGCTGTCAGAAGGCATAAAACAAATTCCCAGAGGAGGAAACTACATAGAGAGGGAATTCAAGAAATTTACAAAAAAGTCACCTTGAGTTCTGCACTGAATGTTAATCTTTGCCTATGGTGAAATTCCATAAAGCCAGACTAAAACATCTGAGGAAAGACAATTACCAAGTTGTAACATTGTTACCGAACAAGAGGTCCAAGGGAGGGCAATACAATATTTGGCCCACCTAGGGATGCCAAAAACTGCTATACAACAGGGGCCCCTCCCAAGGACAGAATACTAATATCTACTGGGCTCTCCTGTCTGCCACCAATTGGAAAGACATCTCTCAATGCCAGAGATTTGTGAAAAGGAAACAAAATGTTTATTTAATGCTATTCAGGCCTAACGCCACCACTAAAATATCAAAGTCCTTTAGGGTATACACCTACACCCACACAGCTCCCTTCTCCCACTGTCCCAACTCTGGGTACCGTAAATCAGGAAACGAGCACACGTCTGTATTGCAGGCCGCTGGCACCGTCAGCTGTGTCACCGTGCAGGCAGTATCTCTAGTTAATCCAAAGTACTGTGGTACCCTCTCATGGTCCACTGGCAAGAGTTCTCTGTACCCAGTTCCAGTCAAAGTCTCTCCTGCTTTCCAGGCCACGTGGCCAAAGGGGGCACCCCAAAGCCGCATGGGCCTCTTCTACCAAAGCTGCAGGGGTCCACACTCCACCAAAAGCATGTGTCTTTCTTCTTCACCTGGCTGCAGGGATCTCCATTCTGCAAAGCTGCGTGGTTTTCCCCTCCACCTGGGCAGTTCTCCCCTCATGTCCCAGAGCCCATCTTTTCCAAGCTCTCACACAGGCACCCTCACTCAGGAGCGCAGCCCCTAGTTCCATCCTGAGTCCCAGCTACTCCCTTCTCCCTGGATCCAAACTTGGCCACAGCTATCTAACATATCTATGAAACCAGTTAAAGGTTATAGATATGTTAAATGATCATTCCAGAGGTTAGCTGCAAAACTGTTGCTATGCAAAATAGTTCTCAATGGCCTTGGCTCTATTCATCCCTTCCCCCTGGTGGTGGGGGTGGTGAGGACATCCTATATGTCTCTCCAATATTCCTATACACTTTGAATTCTGGACACCATTCCAAATCCTTCCCCCCCCCCCCCGCTGCAACCTGTATCAGTTCCCTCCTTTCAGATTTACACCCACTTTATAATCATATAAAGGAAAATGGACAAAGGTCTTATCTTCTTGTAACTGCTTCCGGCTGGAAATGGACGCTGTCCTACCCACTCCTGGGTCAGGGGTGCCCTGAAAGGGAGGTGCAGCATGGAGGGAGTCCTTCCTGTAAGGGGAAAGACCTTACAGGGTCCTGGACAGTTGACTGTCACCTGGATGTTGCAGGCTTGGTGTCCAAAGGCTGGCATTACTGGACCGTTGTCATTCTGGTCAGGTCATATTCTGGAGGTGACAGATTAGGCAAGAAATTGGAAGCACAATTAAATCATAACCATTAAATGACAAACGCAGACACTTCAGTAAAGAATGGCTTATCTAGTGGAAGGTGTACAAGGCATGCTACCCCTATCCCAGACTCTTGTGGCATACCTTACTTTACTCAAGCTGAGGGGAATACATTAGGATTTCCCTTTCAGATATCTGTGCCCTTTCTGCCCAAGCCATCAAGACAGAAAAGGGAAAATCAGTTTCAAAGTGAAGCCCCAGACTGCCCCAGCCCTTCACCGACCCAACTACTTAGTTCAGCCAAACCGTTGAGTCTCAGGGGGGCGATGACAAAGATGGGCTCCTTAAGTGAGGCTTATATTGCTACTAATTACTCATAGGCATAGGCAGGTCATAGGCATACACCCTATGAAAACAGAAGAACATACAGGTTAATTAACACAACAATCTCCAAACTAGTCTCTGCGCCTGTGAGACTGTCTTTTGGGAAGACATTCTACTGCAAGGTCCACTGCACCTGTAAATTGTACATCTTTGGTGACATCACAAACCTGGTTTTAACCCTTTAATGAAAACAGACTTTCAAGACAGCTGCACCATTCCGATGTCCGATACTGAGCATTGTGATTTTCTTTGAACTACAAATTTTCTCCTTAAGATCACCCTCACTGTTATTACAGGGACTACTTTGGGTCCCACTTTTTATTTTGACTGTTTGTTGCACAAACACACTAAGAGCAGCCTGGATCACTTTTGATCCCTAAGTCTGCTTTGCTGGAACTCACACAGGGAGCCTTCAGATTGACTTCTCAGTCCACCCCTCGGGGCACAGAAGCAGAACCACACACCTGCCATCTGGCTTCGCCTGTACCAGTTGTTTCACTCAAATTCTTGAGCCTCCATTGTGCCTACAGGCTCCTTTTGAACCATCTTTCAGGAAAGCAACCTTCGTTCCTTCCCTGGAAAGACTGGCATGAACCACACAACCAACTAAAGTACCAGGCTTTTCTCGTGGGCTTTCACTAGCTTCACAGGTCAATCCCAGTTCCTCAGGGCTTTCTGGTAACGACCAGAACCCATACATGCCTCCTTCAGGCGTGACATTCCAGTCAAAGTCCCGGTTAACAAAACCACTATTTAAGACTGGTCTTACTGGTTTTATGCAAAGAAACCTATGTCATCACTCACTGCTTCAGAGTGCCAAATCCTGGAGGGTTCAGGTAGGGATAAAAATACAAATCATAATGGAAAATCCTTTTCCTTGTTCACTTTCCTATAGAGTATGAAGTTTCAACCTTTCCTGGAATCCTCAATTTCCTTTTGCAGAGTAGATACAGACCAACACCTAAAACACAGGGTTCTGAAACAATACAGGTAGAGACATTCTCTTACACCAATGGGTCCACTGGTGCCTCGCAGAGACATGCTCCTTCAGGCCAGACTCTTGGCAGAGACATGCTGCTTTGCCTCAGGCTGAAGCACTCGTCAGCCCCAAATGACCCTTCCTGGGTCCTGGGTGGCAAAGGCATTCTCCCCAACCGGCTACAGGTGACCTTCCTTAGGTCCTCAGGTATGGAGACATGCTCCTTCAGGCCGGGTCTCATGGCAGAGACATGCTGGTTTGCCTCAGGCTGAAACACTTATCAGGCCCACATGACCCTTCCTGGGTCCCGGGTGGCAAATTCATTCTCCCCAACTGGCTATGGTGACCGTTACTAGGTCTTACGGTGACCTTAAACAAGTCTTCAGGTACAGAGACATGCTCCTTCAGGCCCAGTCTCATAGCAGAGACATGCTGGTTTGCCTCAGGATGAAACACTCGTCAGCCCCAAATGACCCTTCCTGGGTCCCGGGTGGCAAAGGCATTCTCCCCAACTGGCTACAGGTGACCTTCCTTAGGTCTTGCAATACAGGTACACAGGGTTTCTGATCAGAAGCAAAACCAATGGCAGAGAATTGCTCTCTTCCAATCCGGTCTCATGGCAGAGACATGCTCTTTGCCTCAGGCTGAAGCACTTGTCAGCCCCAAATGACCCCTCCTGGGTGCTGGGTGGCAAAAGCACTCTCCCCAACTGGCTACAGTGACCTTCAATAGGTCTTACAATACAGGTTTCTGATCAGAAACAGAACCACATGTGAGAAATTTGTTTTTCCCATGAAATTAGAAAACAAGTAGTTGAGGTTTCCTTTACTCCAGGTTTAAAACTTTCATATCCTTTGTACATATTTCTACTCATCTAGATGTAAATATCATTCTCTTTTAATCTTGGTCCCTTTCCCACACTGGGAAGGACTATACTTAAACTCAGTACTTAAACTCAGTATGTGGCAGCTAAAAGTCCCTAGTACTATAGGTACCTTCCACTAAAAGTCCCTAGATTCACAGGGACATTTTGCACCTTTCTGAAACTTAGACCTTGCAAATACCCTATAAATCAGATGGTCACTCTTGGACCTCAGTTCATGACCTTCAAAACCAGAGCCATTACTATCAGAACCAGTTACACAGAGAACCTGACTGCTGCAGTGCCCACACAGCAGCAGCATAGAGGCCATAAATCAGAAGAGAAGCCTTATCCAGTTCCAACATGGCGGCACCCATGCAAGCTCTGTCCTCCACGGTGGGGCACTTACATGGCTCATCCATTTTACCCAAAATGGCAGCACCCCGACTCTGGTTCCGCCCACCTGGGAAGGTTCCAGGACTCCGGTTTCAGGAGCCCTGGAAGCCCCCAAGGCCCCTTGCACCCACAGGCGTGGCGCCACCACAGAGCTGCCCTCCACCCACTGGGGGTGGTGCACTGAGGCTGCAGTCACCAATGCAGGTGGACAGCAGGCTCTACCCACCTGTGAAGGTGAGGGCTCTGCAACTCCGTTTTCGGGAGCGAAAGAGGCTCCTGGCTACCCCTGCTGCGGTGGGTGAGTAGAGCCTATTTGCAGAGGCTGCAAATCCGTGGTGGAGACTTCTCCCACTTGCAGGGCAGGAGAAGCCGCAGTGGGCCTCACCTCCCCAGAAAGCAACGTCACCACGGGAGACACTGCTGTCTGGGGTCCCCCATTCCCTGGGTTCAGAGCATTAATGAGGTTTCTTTCCTCATCATCTTTCTTCTCCTGTGATCTACTATCAGGGAGGGGTTCTGAGACCCCTTTCTCCTTCTGGACTATTAAATACTTCTCTGTAGAACTACTTATACAGTTCCAACAAAGCAAACAAAGGTTCAGAACAAAAAGATTACAGATGGTGCAAAGACCAGGTATTTCCCCTGCTATCGCCCACAGTTCCAGCTCCATTATTGCAAAAGAGCAGTTACAAACCAAATTTTTCAACCCAAAACACTTTCACATCTCTGTTCCCTACTTACTTCGTTTCCTTGTCACCTTTCCAGGTGTGACTAGGCGGCCAATGCCCTCAAGAGCGCAGAGAAATCCTTAGAGACTGGGAAAATTCCGAAGCCTCACTCTCTGGTACCTGAGGGGGTCGGTCTGCCACAGACAATTATCGTCCCGACGGAGTCGCCAAAAACTGTTACCGAACAAGAGGTCCGAGGGAGGGCAATACAATATTTGGCCCACCTAGGGATGCTGAAAACTGCTACAGAACAACAGGGGCCCCTTCCAAGGACAGAATACTAATATATACTGGGCTCTCCTGTCCGCTGCCAATTGAAACGACATCTCTCAATGCCAGAGATTTGTGAAAAGGAAACAAAATGTTTATTTAATGCTATCCAGGCCTATCGCCTCCACTAAAATATCAAAGTCCTTTAGGGTATACACCTACACCCACACAGCTGCCTTCTCCCACTGTCCCAACTCCGGGTACCGTAAATCAGGAAAAGAGCACACATCTGAGTTTCAGGCCGCTGGAATCGTCAGCTGTGTCAGGCAGTATCTCTAGTTAATCCAAAGTACTGTGGTACCCTCTCATGGTCCACTGGCAAGAGTTCTTTGTACCCAGTCCCAGTCAAAGTCTCTCCTGCTTTTCCAGGCCACGTGGCCAAAGGGGCATCCCAAAGCCGCATGGGCCTCTTCTACCAAAGCTGCAGGGGTTCACGCTCCACCAAAAGCGCATTGTCTTTCTTCTTCACCTGGCTGCAGGGATCTCCATTCTGCAAAGCTGCGTGGTTTTCCCCTCCACCTGGGCAGTTCTCCCCTCATGTCCCAGAGCCCATCTTTTCCAAGCTCCCACACAGGCCTCTCACTCAGGAGCGCAGCCCCTAGTTCCATCCTGAGTCCCAGCTACTCCCTTCTCCCTGGATCCAAACTTGGCCACAGCTATCTAACATATCTATGAAACCAGTTAAAGGTTATAGATATGTTAAATAATCATTCCAGAGGTTAGCTGCAAAACTGTTGCTATGCAAAACAGCTCTCAATGGCCTTGGCTCTATTCATCCCTTCCCCCTGGTGGTGGGGGTGGTGAGGACATCCTATATGTCTCTCCAATATTCCTATACACTTTAAATTCTGGACACCATTCCAAATGCTTTTTTTGCCCCCCCCTTGGCTGCACCCTGTATCAACATGAATAGTCCCAGAGCTGGCCACAGTGATGGGAGTAATTCAAGTTCCTTTCAAGCCAGTGGAGAAGCCTCTTTGAAAATACAGGGCATTCAGTAAAAACCCAAGAAAAGCCAGACTTAGAAGTTAGTCTAAACAAGCTTTAGTAAAAAGGCTACTGTGCTTTCATTGAAAAGATCTTTAAACCTCAAAATGATCAGGTTAATTTACAGGTTACTTAACTGCCTGACAGATGAAAATCCACTTAAAAACATCATTCAAGCCCTGGCTGATGTGGCTCAGTGGATTGGGTACTGGCCTACAAACCAAAAGGTCACCATTTCAATTCCCTGTCAGGGCACATGCCTGGGTTGCAGGCCAGATACCAGGTTGGGAGCATGCAAGAGGCAAGCGATTGATACTTCTCTCGAACATTGATGTTTTCTCTCCCTTTCTCTCTCTCTCTCTCCCTCCTGTCTCCTCTCTCTGAAAATAAATAAATAAAATCTTTAAAATAATACATCATTCAAGCCCTGGTTGGTGGGGCTTAGTGGATTGAGTAACAGCCTGTGAACTGAGGGGTATCTGGTTTGATTCTAAGGGCAGATTCCTGGGCTTTGGGCCAGCTCCCCTGTTAGGGGCACGTGAGAGGCAACCACACATTGATGTTTCTCTCCCACCCTCTCCCTCTCTAAAAACAAACAAGCAAGCAGACAAACAAACAAAAAAAGAAACAGGTCTTTTTCCCTTTTTCATTTCTGAAACTCAGAACTGGTGATATTGTAGCCCTCCCGTGGCCAGTAGGCTACGAACAGAAAAACCAGACTCAACATGCCAAGGATGAGAGACCAGAGAGGGTAAAAGAGTTTAGGATACTATATCACTGTTGAGGAGCTGAAGTAACAGTAGGCAGCTGTCTACCTCTAGATTACTTATGTGAAAATAATAACTTCCTTATTTTGTTAAGTATTGTTCACTGTTTCCCTATTACTTGCAGCCAACTGTATTTTTTACTTAATTCAGCTGTCTTTAAGAGGAGAGACTTCTCTGCCTCTGGTGGGAGTCAGCACACTAATTTACCACAAAACATGGGTGCCACAGAGGTTATTTATGTCTGAGAGAGGATTTGGGCAGGTGATAAATTATTGTTAGGAATAGTCTTACCTGATTAGATCATGTACAACTTTGTATGAGTTGGGTCTTTATGTTTCATTTTTCCTTAAGCCTATCACCATCTTTCTCAACCTATTTCTCTCGCCTCATCCACAGGCTCTGTCAACCATACCCCTTGATAAGATGTAGGGAAAAAAATTGAGCAGAAGAGGAGAAAAAGTCATTTTCTCCAAACTGGTGTGCTATGCAACAATTTAGGGCAATGAGGTAGGTTTATAAGAATTGACAAAAAGCCCTGGCTGGTGTAGCTCAGTTAATTGAGCGTGGGCCTGTGAACCATGCGATTGAGGTTCGATTCCCAGTCAGGGCACATGCCTGGGTTGCAGGCCAGTTCCCAGTGGGGGACACATGAGAGGCAACCACACATTGATGTTTCTCTCCCACTCTTTCTCCTTCCCTTCCCCTCTCTCTGAAAATAAATAAATAAAATGTTTAAAAAAAAAAGAATTGACAAAAACTGCTTCCTTTTAAAAAAATTAGTAAACAGATATATTACCATACAGCTTTCAAATATATACACCTGGAGGGAGGTGGCCTTGGTAAACTTGAGTGGATAGTACCGAAGAATGTACAGTTTTCTGACAAGGAGATTAGACCCCTCAGGAGTCATGAAGGCTTTCCAAGGGGTACATGGTCCTGATAGTATTTTATAAAAACTTTTTGTTATGGAATAAAATTAAATACATACATAAAATATAAGTTTCATGTACCTATCTACCTACCTTCAATCCATGGTTCTTTCTCCTTTCATCATATGCCCACCGTTTCACTCCTTCATGTATCATCATCATCATTGCTTTTTTTACTGAGATAAAGATGTAAAAACGACCCCCGACAATTCCTCCCACCCTGTACACCCATGCTGTTCTTTCCAAGGGAGGTGACAAAACAATCTACAATTAGTTGTGGGGATGGTTGCACAACTTTGTGAATATTCAAATACCATCTTCTTTTTTTTTTTTTTTATTTAGTTACTTTTCAAGTACATTTAAATACCATCTTCTGATTAACATCTTCTTCCTAACTTAGCCAATCTATCAAAAATCACACCATGTCACTCCCCGTCCCCATATTCTGATTTAAATGTTCTCTTTATTATTTAACGGTGCCTAACTTAGCATTTAATTTAACTAATTTGATCTCATTTAATTTTTCTCTCTCCTGCTAGCACTTAAGCTGCATGAGGGAATTTTGTCTATCTTCTTCATGCATTTTATCTCCAGTGTCTAGAACACAGCCAGATCCATAGCAGGCACTTCCATAAACTGTCTGTAGGTAGAGAATAGATGAAATGTCCCCTTGTCATAGAGGATCTCCCTGACTACACTAGGTGAAATAGGAATCTCCTATTATTATTCTCTGCTTTATTTTTCTCCCCAATACTTATTAGCATGAAGTATTGCAGGGCTGTAATACTTACAGCAGGGCTGTAAATATTTGCTAAATGAATTAATTTCTCGAAGGAATGAACGAATCTACTAGCACCATGAAGCCCCTTTTGTAATAGGACTAATTTTGAGGGTAGCTGCTAGTCTGCACCACCTCTCAGGGCTGAGGTCTGATAGTCAGGGAGGGTTTCAGGCAGTGCCTCTATTTACTTATTTATTTTTCGAAAGGATTTTATTTATTTATTTTTAGAGAAAGGGGAAGGGAGGGAGAAAGAAAGAGAAAAACATCGAGGTGAGAGAAGAGCATGGATCGATTGCTTCTTCTATGCGCCTAGCTTCTTCTATGCCCCATGACCCGGGAATAACCTGCAAACCTGGCATGTGCCCTGACCAGGAATCTACCCAACGACCTTCTCCTGACAGTATGACGCCCAACCAAGTGAACCTCACCATCCAGGGCTAGGCAGCGCCCCTTTAAACCAGCCACTAGCAGCAGTGCCCGGCCAGATCGCTGGTTCTAGGTCCTCACGGTCTGCCATCGCCCTTTTAATCTGGGTCTTGACCAGCCACGCAATTTCCGGGGCGGTGTCACTGCCCATTTAGGAGCAGCGCGTGGGCGGAGCTTAGGGGAGACTTTAGGGGCTGGCCGGCTGGCTACCCGGGTCTTTCTGGGGATTAGCGTGGTGTGTCTTTGCTCCTCAGGCCGCCATTTGTTGGTCACTCGTGGGGGACTGTGCGGTCCTCAGCCTCCCTCGCTGGCCGCTGCGCCGTCGTTCCAGCCCAGGTAAGCGAGCGCAGAGCCTGGCGCCCGCGCCCGCCTTGTCCACGTCCCACTCCCCTCAAAGCCCCGCGGCCCCTGCGCTGGCGCTGGTGGTCTGCGCTCGCGACGGTGCTGCGGCCTCGCCCCGGGACTCTGTAGCTGCCCTCGGCTTCCCTACCTGGCCTGTGAAGAATTAAACCCGCGGAGAGGGGAGGGGTGGCGGCGGCCAATGGGGCTTGGCCGCGGAGTTTCGGGCGAGAAGGTGCGGCGGGAGCGGAGTGCCCCAGGCGAAGCCGGTTAATGTGGCCAAGACCGCCTCACTGGCCCGCGGAGCCTGGTTCCAGGGCAGCCGGGGGCGGGGGTCCCGGGCCTGGTGGGGGCGGGGATGCCCTTCACCTCGGAGTCGGCCCGGCTGGGGAGCTGTGTGGCTGGTCAGATAAAAAACACAACTCGAGTTTGTCAGTGTCTTGTGACAAAAATCCGAGGGCACTTTTGGAAAGAATTTGTGTTTGACTAAAAACTTCAGCTACTTGGAAATTGTGAGGCAGGTATGGTCTTTGGAATGACGGGGTCTGGAGGACCCTGCCCGCACCCGAGGTGGCATTGGGCGAGTTAACGATGGGTTCTTTGGCGTGTAAACATGAATTGTATTTCTCACTATCTTTATGGTTACCAAGTCTCGTGAATTCTAAAGAGTAGGAGACCTAAGTCTTTTAAGCCGTTCGAAATCATTTTAAATTAATACCAAAAACAATTTTTTTAAGATTTAGGGGGGGAAATTACTCATAACTGGATTTGTAACACAACGAGCACGTTGTTGAACCCTGTGTAATACAATGTATTATTTGTGCGTATCATCTGATTGGCAGGGTTTTCTTTTTATAAATAAACTTGGTTAGAAGACGATACGAACATTATAACATTTGTTGAATTATTCTCTTACAGATAAAAATTTCTCTTACAGGAAAGTATTTTGGGATTATGGGGACAAAAGATATTAATATCTTTATGGTACTTGCTGTATATTGGTGTAATTCTTTATTAAACAAATTGCTTACCAAAGATTGTGGCCACCAGTCATGTATGAGAGTCTACACATTTCATAACAAACTTTTGAGTTTTAGATATGTATAAAAAAGCTTAAGTTAGTTTAGGTAGTAATGGCAATTTGTATTTTTATGATTGTAAAGGAAACCCTTGTTAGTTCACTGCCGAAAGAATTAGCAACAACAGACTGAAAACAAGTATTTTTAAAAAAACCTGTAAGACTCTGCCATCCAAAAATTCCACTTTATCATTTGTCAGACAGATTCTTCATTAAGTGCCTAATATGCATATTGTTGTGCTAACTGGGTCATCTTGTTAAACCAGAGTAGGTCCTTGTCCTCGTGTCTTAGTGGGGGAAGTGCCCGCCAAAACAAGTAATTAAACAGGTCGATGTTTAATTACAGTTTCTTTCAGGTTGTAAAGAAAAGGCTGAGGGTACTAAAGGGAGCACCTAATTTAGACTCAGGAGTCAGGAATGCCTCTCTGAGGAAAAGACATTTCAACCAGAAATCTGAAATTAGCCATGTGAAGTAGGAGAGGGTGGGGGAGTGTGAGAGAGGTGGAAAAGCGTTCCAGAGAGATGAAACAGATAAAAATAAAAGTAAGACTCTTGAACTGAGCAGAAAGGGTACTAGAGCAGAGTGAGCATTTGGCAGTGTGCTGCCAAGAAGGGTCAGGCCAGGTGTAGGAAGCCAGAGCAAGGAAAATTATTAAACAGGAATTTGATTTGTGGTTGCAGAAAATCCACTGCTGCAGCATGAATGTAGATAGGGTGGGAAAAGAGTGAATATGGGGACACATTTTTTAACAAAAATTTTGAAACACTTTTTACATGTTTATATATTCTTATAGAAGATTTAACTGCCATCTCAAGACCCTCTCGAGATAACCCCACTTAAGTTTGCATGTCCTTCTAGTCCTTTGGTGTGTATAAGATATAAGTAAATATGTATGTGTGGATTCCACCTCAGTGTGGGATAAAACTATATTCATTTTTCTCTTGATTTCATTTTTCCCTAATAATTTCATTTGTGTCAACTGTATTTTTAAAACAGCTGTGTTGTGTGCTATTGTATGTACCATAATTTAACTACTTGCATGTGGATGGACATATTTAAAGTTTTTTTTTATTTGGATTTTCTTGGTTAATGTTGAGGTTGAACATCTTTTTAATGAATATTTTCATTGCATATTACCTTTTAGAGCTTGTTTCTTCATATGTTGCCCATTTGTTTTTCTGTTGGGTTGTATATCTTAATGATCTGTGATAGCTCTTAAACTGCATGTTAATCCTTCAAAAAATTTTTCTGCAGAAAAATTTTTAAAAGCTCACTTTAATAACTATTTGCTTCCTTCTAGTATTCATTTCTTTCATTTTTAGTCTTTAGTTTGTGATTTATTTCACATAAGTTGCTTTCATATTTTTGTAAAAAGGACTTGTTATGTGTGGAATTGGGTTTCATAGTGCAAAATATATAGTTATAAATTCTAAATCTGAAAGAAGCTGTGTTTTTTCTTAACAGGTTAACTCTGCATAGTGAGTTTTTATTTTCTAGGTGTAGGATAAGTGACAGCCAAAAAACATGTTTGTTTTATAATTCATTTGCTTTCCAGGAAACTCAAAGTTGTGCATTTTGAACAATTTTTTCCTTAAAAAACTTTTATTATGGAAAAGTTCAACATATACAGGAGTAGTCAGAAGAATATAATAAACCCTGTGTACCCATCATCCAGCTTCAACAGTTATGGCCAGTTGTCTGGCCAGTTTGTTGTATCTCTATTTCCAGCTCCCTTTCTTGTATTATTTTAATGCAAATACTAGATATTACATCATTTCTTCTATAAATATATTGGCATGTATTTTGAAGTAATAAAGACTCAAATATAGTCATTCAGATTATTCTAAGAAGATTTATAAAGTTGTATTTCTGTCCAGTGGGAAAATGGAACAGGACATATGAGTGTAATTGTTTCATATTAAATAATGTACTAAACAGTGGTTTGTGGCATAAACATCATGGAAAATGTATCCGTATCTTTTTTACATTTTCCTGAGGACAGTATAACTTTGAAATAACATTCTTAGTAATTAAAAATGTAATATGTAAACCCAGATCAAAACAATATGTATAAATTATGTCTCTACTGTGTATAGAATTCTCATTAACATTAAGGAGGACATATTTTTGGAGGTTAAAAAAAGATAAGCACTTTTTTTTTAACATAGGATAACACCACTGTTTTATCTAAAACAGATAGTAATTTCTTGATTATCATAAACAATTGAGTCAATGGCTTTGCCAGTTTACATAATTACCTAGGAGTACTCATTCTTGTAAAAGGAGTACGTAATGCTCAATTTATAGCTATTGAATTATTTTTAATGTTGGTGTTCATGTTAATGGTTCAGCTTTTATATTTATCACGTTTACAAATGCATCTAATTTAAAGCATCAACGAGTTATGCAAGATTTGTTAATTTTATATAAATAACAAATATTTCTTAAAATTTTTAAATTTTGAAATAATTTCAGACTTATGTAGAACATTAGCAGAGAGATTTATATATCTTTTACCTAGCTTTCCCAAATGATAACATTGGACAACTTCAAAAAAATTTTTTGAATTACGATCTAAAACAGGTCCACACATTGTGATTGTTTGATGTGTATATTAAGTCTCTTTTAATCTGTACTTTCCTGTGTATCTTTTGCTTTTTCCCTTGCTATTTGTTGAATAAGCTGAATTAATTTTTTTAAAATAAATTTATAATGTATGTTTTGTTGTATTTTCATTCAGCTTCTTTTTAGCTGTGGTTTTTGACAATTTCTTATCTCTAAAATGAGGCTTTTCTTGAATGTTGTTATGATGTAGTAGAAAGAAAGAACAAGATTTGAAATCAGAAAATTAGAGTTAGAGCCCCTGTCTCCACTATTTACTAAATAATGGACTACTTGGCCAGTGGTTTAATATTTCTGACTCTTAGTTTATTCATGAAAATAAGACAGTACTTTGAAGAGTTTATTTGAGGACCAAGTAAGAGTATTTACCAAACATTTGTTATATTGGAAATGATGATGAAATGTGCTGGGTGGCTTGCTGTTCAAAGTAGGAATCATTTCCTCAAGGGACTTACAATAAAGGAGATGGGCTTACAAATGAATAATTAAAATCTGATTAATGAAGTAGTAAAATATTTTCAGGGTTCAGACCTAACTTGTCTTTCCAGGAAGATACAGGTGGAGTTGTTGAGTTAATAGGAATAAGGAGAGACTCTCTGACAGAAGTCTGGGATAACAGGCACAGCACAACTTTTCACAGGCAGCTGAAATGAAACTGGATAATAAGATGCAGAGGGAGTGCTGCCTGAAAAAAACCTGGAGAGATGGTGACTGGAGCCAGATGTTACTATGTGAATGCTTTGTAAACTTGAAAGCTATCTAAAATTTTAGTTATTCTAAGCAGTTGAATATATAAATGACAAGTATCATGGTTTTTTCAGTTCACCTAATTATGTAGGAATATCTATGCTTGTAATACGTATATGATAACCTTTAATTTATAGCATTTATTTTTTTAATCTTCAACTGAGAGTGTTTATGGATTTTAGAGTGACAGTGAGGGACAGAGAAACATCAATGTGAGGAACATCCATCAGTTCCCACCCATACTGGGGATCAAACCCATAATCTAGGTATGTGCCCTGACGAGGGACTGAACCCACAACCTTTTTGTATATGGGACAACACTCCAACCAACCGAGCCACCGCCAGAGCTAGGCAGTTTTTTTCCCCCCTCACACAAGGACATTTTTTCATTGCTTTTAGGAAGGGGGGGGAGGGAGGGACTTATTTTTTAGTATGACTGTATTTATTTAAAACTAGCTTTTATTTTTATCAAGTTTATAAGTATATCTAGTTGAACGAGTCATCTAATGGGAAGGCTTCTTTTGAAAATCAGCACTCTCCTGAATTTACTTCCTTCTAGGTCAACCACCATCACATTTTAAATAACATGCTGAGACTTCCGGCCAAGATGGAGGCATAGGCGGAAACACTGTGCCTCCTTGCACAACCAGGTTTAAAGACAACAAAGTTTTAGTAACAAAAACGCAACCAAAACACAGAAAATTTTACTGTTCAGAAGTCTGACAACAACAAACCATTCATCCAGACCGTTAAAAGGGGCAGAGACAGTGGCTGGTGGAGAGGGGTCACACAGTAAAAAGCACTGGTCCAACCCAGGCGTGCAGGCGGTGGTTGGCAGATCCCAGGTGTAGGGTGGCAATGGGTGGACCCACTGAGGGCTCAAGGCAGCTGGCCGACCACGGTCACACATTCACTCTCAGATAAACCAGGTGAAGGAGCAAGCAGTGAGACAGACTGTGAAGGCTAGGGCCCCAGTGATGGGAATTAAAGCCTAAAAGCACCAATTGGAAAAACTTTTGGGGTCCAGGTGCCGGGAGAAGCTCCCGGGCTCACAGAAAGTTTGATAGAGAGACCCACAGGGTCCTGGCACGGGCCCACACACCTGGGAGCCAGCACCAGTGGGGGCCCGGGTTGCTTGAGGGAAACAGCAGAGGGAACCAAAATCTGAGAGAGAGCATAAAAAACAGAGCTGCCCCTCTCTGACCCCACCCCCACATACAGCATCACAACCCAGCCAACTGGGTTGCCCAGCCCTGGTGAACACCTAAGCCTCCACCCCTCACTAGCAACAGGTGCTAACAGACCAAAACATTATGGCTCAAGAAGAACAGCTCAAACCCCAGAGCCAATACTTCAAAGCAACCAAGAGATAGCCGACCTATCAGATGCGCAGTTCAAAACACTAGTGATCAGGATGCTCACAGAACTGGTTGATTTTAGTCACAAATTAGAGGAACAAATGAAGGCTAAACTAATTGAAATGAAGGGAAATGCACAGGAAACCAATAATGATGGAAAGGAAACTGGAACTCAAATCAAAGGAGTGGACCAGAAGGAGGAAAAAAATGACCAAACAAAAGAATGAAGAGACAAGAATTCAAAAAATGAGAAGAGGCTTAAGAACCTCCAGGACATCTTGAAACGTTCCAACCTCTGAATTGTAGGGGTACCAGAAGGGGAAGAGGAACAGCAACAAGTGGAAAACTTATTTGAGCAAATAATAAAAGAGAACTTCCCCCATTCTGGCAGAGGAAATAGACTTCCAGGAAGTCCAGGCAGCTCAGAGAGTCCCAAAGAAGTTGGACCCAAGGAGGAACACACCAAGGCACATCATCATTACATTAGCCAAGATTAAAATGAAGGAGAGGATCCTAGAAGCAGCAAGAGACAAGAGGACAGTCACCTACAAAGGAGTTCCCATCAGACTGTCAGCTGATTTCTCAAGAGAGATCTTACAGGCAAGAAGGGTCTGGAAAGAAGTATTCTAAGTCATGAAATTCAAAGACCTACATCCAACATTGCTCTATCCAGCAAAACTTTCATTTAGAATGGAAGGGCAGATAAAGTGCTTCTCTGATAAGGTTGAATTCAAGAAGTTCATCATCACCAAGCCCTTACTATATGAAATGTTAAAGGGACTTATCTAAGAAAAAGAAGATAGAACATGAATAGTGAAAATACAGCAAACTCACAGTTACTAAAACCACACCTAAAACAAAAGCAAACTAAGAGGACAGCTAGATCAGGAGCAGAACCATAGAAATGGAGATCACATGGAGTGTTAGCAACAGGGGAGTGGGAGGAGGAGAAGGGGGGAGAAGGTGCAGAAAATAAGTAGCACAGACAGTAGGTAGAAAATGGGGGGGGGCAACAATAGTATGGGAAATAGAGAATCTAAAGAACTTGTGACACATGGACATAAACTTAAAGGAGGGAATGATGGGGGAGGGGATGTGCAGGGTGGAGGGGAATGAAGTGGGGGAATGGGACAGTTGTAATGGCATGATCAATAAAATATATTTAAAAAATAACATGCTGTTATTGCTACTACTTCATTTTTAGTTTTAGGAATTATCTATTGAGTTCCTGCTGCATAAGATGATAAATTAGCTCTCCATCCACTCCTGCCTCTATTATCCCCTTCATTCAATTAGTTATGGATATATATGTGTGTGTATATATGTGTAATTATGGTTAAGTCAGAGCTTCGTATTTATAGCATTATATGGTTATAGCTAGGTCAATATTTAGTATTTATAGTATAAACTATTAACTGAGTCATATAGTGTACTGTGATTACTTTCCCTTTTCTTGACAACTTTTTGTTCTCTGGAATGAATAATTGCCTTGTTTTTGTTTGTTGGCATAGTCATATGTGCTTATTTTGAAAATTCAAACATGAGGTTAGCAAAGTAGTTTTTGTGTCATTTCCATTTTGTGTGTTATATTTTTAAAATCTCTAATACCCATTTTAATTATTTGGTTTATCCTTAATGTTCATAACAGAGGTAAGGAACAAAGTAACATTAATTTGATATTATAAAGAATTATTTATATTAAGTAGCAATTTAAAACCTGGAAGTAATAGTAGACTGTTTGATAAAAACTTATATTTGAAATATATGTATTTTAGTTGAAATAGGTGATTATTTTTGTATTTTGTTATGAAAGTTCAGAAGAGAAATGGAACTTCTTAGGATTATTATCAGCAAAGAATAGCTTCTTATATGGTATGTCTCCCTAATGTTTGTGGGGATATATGGTTTTTGTACATATAATTTATTGATTCAAAGACCTGATGAACTTTATAAATGTTTTCCTTTTCCTATCAGATAAGGTCTTCATAAAATAGTCCTCTATGTTTAGAAATACTGTAAGCCATAGTTCTATTTTATGTAGTCTTTAAAAACTTTGAATTGAAGTGGCTGGTTTTAATTATTTTGTTCAAATTTACTTCACTGGGAGCCCGTTTAAATTACATATCTATTAATGTCCACAGGGCTATATTAAATCACATCATTTTTCTAATTGCAAATTCAAGAGTCTTCTGATAGATTTTTCTTTCCCATTTTATAGTGACAAAAATGCTGAGCTTCTTTCGTAGAACACTTGGGCGTCGGTCGATGCGTAAACATGCTGAGAAGGAACGACTCCGAGAAGCTCAGCGAGCTGCCACACACATTCCTGCGGCTGGAGATTCTAAGTCCATCATCACATGTCGGGTGTCTCTTCTAGACGGTACTGATGTTAGCGTAGACTTGCCGGTAAGTAGGTCTTGCCGACGTGAAGAGTATATGAGATCATTTTTTTTCTTATGAGCTTTCTACTTGATAACTTCCTGGGGGAGTAGGTGATAAGGGTTAGTGTGGATCAGGCACTGAAACATACAGGTACATGAATCAGGTAACTTTAGGATCCTGGTATGATAGATTTCTCTGGAATTAGTGGCCATTACCTAAACATTTAAATAATATTTAAGTTATTGATGCAGGTAATCTGTGTGTGCATACTTCACAATGGCAGTACATAGTGCACTCTGATGGATTTCACACAGTAGCTGTCGAACAGTCATTACAGTAGTACAAATCTTTGGCAACCAGAATGATACTTCCATGTATACTGTAAGACTTATTTTTCTGTAGTTTTCTGCAGTTTTCAAAACATTCCTTACCTTCCTCAAAACAAATACTTCCTCCACAGTTTGGCATGCTTGCAGAAATTTTAGTGAAATGAAGTGAGAAAAGGGATTTTCATTATATTCCTCAGCTCTGACTGTCTCTTTGCTCCCATAGTCTTTTGTGGGGGAGGTTTTTCATATACTGCTCTTTATTTCAACACAGGACATTTGTTATTATATTCAGATTTTGGATCGATTTTTTTAAGGTTATAAGTAATCCTAAGTCAGAGTGTGAATCAGTTCAATACATTTGAAAGGCATTAACTACTCTTTACAGGCATTTTTTTTTCTGGCCCACTGTTCCCGGAAGTAGTGCAATAGTGGGTCAATGCGCAGAGTGAAGGAAGCAATTCTATCTCCTAGCTCCAAAAATCCATTTAATATAATATCCTTGGATAGAGGACGAATCAGATATTAAACTGATAAGAACAGATACTACACTTGATCTTAGCTAAAAGGCCTGGAAGTGACTGTTCTTTCCTGTTTTGTTTTTTTTACTAATGCCAAATCTTTCTCTTATCTTTATTCTGCTTAATTAGGTCAAAAGATTTACCTAATTAAGCTGTAAAATGTGTGATTTGATGTGAACATCATTGGATATTTCACGATGTCTTTCTTCCTCACAAACTCTTTTTAGTACACACTTATTTACCCAAAATACAATAAAAATAAGAGTCTTTGTGAGATGTGATATTCTGGTTGCTGCAACATTAGTTGAATAAGCTGTGAAAAGCCATTAACTTACGGAGTAAGAGCTTTAAGGATTTGGATAGTTTATTCAAATGAATGTTGTGATTGTTAAATAATTTAGAATATACTAAGTATGTACCTTATACTTTTTCAAAATAATGCAATATAAAATTAAAGACAGGATTTCTGTGCTTTTGTAAAAGAGGTATTTTTCTTTTAAGGTTTTATTTATTTATTTTTAGGACGGGGGGAGGAGGAGAAAGGGGGGGGAGAAACATCAATGTATGGTTGTCTCTCACATGCCCCCTACTGGTGACCTGACCCACAACCCAGGCAGGTGTTCTGCCTGGGAATCAATCTGGTAACCCTTTGCTTTGCAGGCTGTTGCTCAATCCACTGAGCCGCACCAGCCAGGGCTGAAGAGGTTGTTTTTTAAAAAGATTTTATTTATTTATTTATTTATTTATTTATTTATTTATTTATAAATAAGAGGAAGAGAAATGGTGATGTGCAAGAGGAACATCAATCAGTTGGTTGTCTCTTGCACACCCCCAACCAGGAACCTGGCCCACAATCCAGGTATGTGCCCTGACTGGAAATGGAACCAGCAGCCCTTCAGTTTGCAGTCTGGTGCTTAATCCACTGAGCCACACCATCCAGGGCCAGCATTTCTTAAAGTGTTTTAAAGTCATTACAACAGTTAAGCGAGAGCTTGGTGCTACCACCAGGTAGGAAGAGGGTGCTGGGCTGGATAAAACAAGGTAGAGAGCTAGATTCAGCCCATGGGCCTTGTGTTTGCCACCTTTGTTATAAGGGCTTCTTGAGGGTTTGTCAGATGTTCCAATATATGATGCTTTGTGAGAAAAATTTTCTTATTCATTTCTTATTTGTTAAGTATTTTAATATTTGTATGTATTAGTCTACTAAAATATTAGGTATGTGGTGAAAAGCTTGAGATTGTTGTGTAAGAGACCGGAAAGAAGTTTCTTATTACCTAATGTTTGAAGTATGAAGTCTCAGGATTGTTGATGGAGAGGCTGGTACTAGGAAAGTAGAATTTGTAGGAGCTTTTATAAAAGGCAGTGTATTATGGAGGGAAAACAGCACTAGGTTTTAAAGTAATAGAGTGGATGGCTAGTGACTGGTATAGAATGGTTTCCTATGCTTGGTACGCTCAGGAGGGTATATGTGATTCTTGACCAAAGCTAGAAATGCAAGCTTGCTTCTCATGCAGACAAGTGTAATGAAAAAGCCAAGAATTTTAGATTTGACTCTTTGTGGAACTAGAACAATTGCCTTTTCAGCTTTGTAGGTGAAATCCTAGAGTTAGTAAACTAACTCTAGATAGTTGCATGGATTATAAAATGGGCATTGGCCTGCCAGCTAAACTGCTTTATTACTAAAGGAGAAAAGGCCAGAGGAATATTAATTTCTGACAAGAAAAGGTCTTTCCTTTTTCTGATTTAGTTTCGCAACCAGTCTAGTATGATTTTAAAAGAAGGGCTAGAATTGATTTTGGAAATTAAAGGAAACACATACTCATTTCCTATTAAGATTAGGGTCACTAGTGATTGTTGCTACCCACCATGCAACTAAGATGATTGCCCAGGAAATATTATTAAGGATTATCAGCGATTAGCCCTGGCTGGTTTAGCTCAGTGGATTGAGCACGGGCCTGTGAACCAGAGTATCGCAGTTCGACTCCCAGTCAGGGCACATGCCTGGGTTGCAGGCCAGTTCCCAGCAGGGGGCACATGAGAGGCAACCGTACATTGATATTTCTCTCCCTCTCTCCTTCCCTTCCCCTCTAAAGATGGATAAATAAAATCTTTAAAAAAAAAAAAAGGATTATCAGCGATTAAATAGAATAATTCAAATCTATGGATGTCAAATATATAAGTAGTAATGGTCGTTTTCTTCTTTCTGCTCTCCTTTTGTCTCAAATTTATTGAGAGGAGAGGGATTTATTTAAATAATTTCTTCCTTTCCTTTTCTTTTTTTGAAGAGCTAATACAGTGTTAAGGCCTTTCAGTGAATGATAAAGGCATTAAATGGAAATTTCTATCTGATTTAGAAATTTTCTCTTTGGAAATGCCACAGTAACTCTTTTGATTTTTGAGTTGATTATTGTTTTGTAAATAGCCTGTCTTTCAAAACTTAGTATCTCCTAAGTTTTAAATTAATAGGAAATATTTGATTAACCAGTAGATAATTTTATGTACCGACTTTGTTGATGTATAAAGACTTTGTTCAAGTCTTTATGTAGACCATATATTGTTATACCTTTTAATAAGTGAGAAAGCATCTCATGTGCACAAACTGACGTAACATTGTTAAGATAGCAATATACTCAAAACTGATCTACGAATTCCACATAATCCCCACCAGCATACTAGATGACTTATTTGTAGAAACTGATAGTTGACTTTAAAATTCATATGGCATTGCAAAGGACCAATAATAGCCAAAACAACATTGAAAAAGAACAAAGTAGCCCTGGCTGGTGTGGCTCAGTGGACTGAGTGCCAGCCTGTGAACTGAAGAGTCTCTGGTTTGATTCCCAATCAGGGCACATGCCTGGGTTGTGGGCCAGGTTCCCAGTAGGGGATGTGTGAGAGGCAACCATATATTGATGTTCCCCCCCCCTTTCTCCTTCCCTTCCCCTCTAAATAAACAAATAAATAAATTTTAAAAATGTAGTAGGACTCATACTTCTCAGTTTTAAGATTTACTGTAAGCAATAGTAATCAACATTGGTGTGCTACTGGTATAAGGATGGACACACACAGATCAGTGGAACAGAATAGAGACCCCAGATAAATCCATACAACTGTGATCATTTGATATTTGGCAGGGGTACCAGAACCATTCATGGGGCAAAAATAATTTTTTTCAGCAAGTGATGCTGGGAGAACTGGATAGCCAGATGCAAAAGAATGAAGTTGCAACCTCACCTCATGTACCATATATAAAAATTTACTCAGAATTGAGCAAAGACTTAGACATAAGAGCTAAGAGAATATAATTCTTAGAAGAAAATATAGGAATAAATCTTAATGACCTTGGATGTGGCACCAGTTTCTTAGATATGTCACCAGATACATGAACAATAAAGGAAAAGTAAATTGGACTTTATCAAAATTAAAACTTTTGCACCTCAAGGGATACCATCAAGAAAGTGAAAAGACTCACAAAATAGGGGAAAGTATTTGCATACACTTTATGCTAGTATATAATAGCAAGTGTTGGTGAGATTGTGGAGAAATCTGAACTCTGTTCCCATTTTTTGTCAGGAATATAAAGGAGTGCAGCTGCTTTGGAAAACAGTCTGGCAGTTAGTTCCTCAAGTGTTTTGAGAGATTCTTTTTCGAGAGGTCAGATTTCGGTTAGATTGAGCATTATTAACATTAGGAACCTGCAAGTACCTTGTGTTCACTGTTGGTTGGCCTTCAGATAGCCCCTGTTAAGGGCTCAGTACATACCCTTAAGGAGGTTTTTTATTGTGAGGAGGCAGCTATTCATCCAGTTAGCAGAAGTACATTCTGTGTTATTTCTGAACACATCTGTCACGTTTTAAGAGGCTGGCAAATGATGCTTTGACAGAATAATGATGAGAGTTATTTATTTATTTTTTTAGTTGTGCTTCCTTCTGGTCTTTGAAGCAAATAAAGAATGTTGATGGAATATGAAATTGATTCTAGAACTGTACCTTAGAATTAAGGTAACGAAAGCATCACCATAAGTTTCATATCAGATGAATAAATGCTGCAGGTGATTTCTGTAGCTCTTTCTGTTATAATTCAGAAATATTTTGTGTTCCTTTTAAGGTCATTGCCATTTGCAAAGTTTTATGTAATTAGTATTTGCTGTTTAACTTAGCAATGCTTTGTGACTTAGTTATTATAAGTAAGATTTCAAATCAAGTTTTCCCCACACACATTAAACCTGAATACTTAATTATAAAGAAAAATGACCTTTTAACACTATTGAGTAGGGTACAAGGGTCAAAACAGAAAGATGGAAAAGCATGATTCAGTATCACCCAATTTTTGCACATTTATCAAATGTATTGAGAACAGTGTCTAGGTTTGTGTATAAGTAAAGTGTGCCCAAGAAATAGAGGTGAATTTTGCTTTTAAAATTTGACAGTTAGGTTCCATCTATGATACTGCTCATTTTTTAAAAGGTACAGATGTGTGCCTGTGAAAGCTGTGTTGTTGTTTCCCAAAAAGGAACACTTGGCAAATGCATTTTGAATGTTTGTGTTTCCACAGTTAGGTGACAGTTCCTTGCTGATGCCTGGTGGAAGATACAGCAGATCTCAAATTTGGATAGGGATATGCTGAATAGCAGATCACATCAAATTCTTGAGCATTCAGTCTAGTGAAGGTGTTGTCATGTAAAATAAACAAGTAGTTGAATTAATTATGTGATGGTAATTATTGTTAATAAATTTTAACATTTTTCAAAATTAATAAAATTGTTTTCTTCATCATTTTCAGTAACAACAGCCTGTTTTTTCCCTTCCTTAGTCCACATTTCTCTTTTTAATTAAGTTAATAGATAAATATGTTCAAATATTAAATTGAGTTTCTTTTACTTGCCCATGTAGATTTAAGATTTCATGGTCTTTTGCTGATTTCTCTCCCATTGTTGGACATTTTTGCTCTTGTTCACTTGGCTTTAGCCACTGAACTTGTTGCTCTTGGAGTCAGCCAGATGCTAACCTTGTCCCCCAAGATTAACCCCTGAAGGAAAGATTTTAAAAATCTAAGAAATAAAAAGAATAATTAGCTCCAGGGAGGAGGTGTTGGTGTGTGTGTGCACGCGCGCGTGCACTTGCACGTGCACTGGGAATGGTGCTTGTAGTCGAATGGTGGCTGCGGTAGGTTAGCGGGACTGTAAAGTAGAACTTGGAGGGAGGATTGCCATCTCATCAGGTCTTGATCCTTACCCTTTATTTGCTTGATAATTAGTATCTGGCCCCTAACTGACTGGTGTGATAGCAGTATCTCATATAGTGGGTGCAAGTGTCCTCAAAGATAAATCATGACAGCCTGAAGTATCCTGCCTCTAAAATTTCTCACCTCTAAAATTCTCTTATTCAAATTTTATACCTCTCTTTCATCAAACTCTTAGGAAGTGGTGAATTATAATGAAAGGAATGTCTCCTTCCCAATGCGACTTAACTTTTCCTGTGGGAGTGGGAGTGAATCACTGACCTGAGGAGTTGTTCCAGGAAATGTGATAATGATGAACTTTTTTTTGGTTCTTGGGGCTCTCTCCTCCTCAGGACTTCCTTATATCCCCACTGATTTCTCACTTTAATGAAGCTGATACAGACTTAGATTGAGATTTCTTTTGTTATATGTGATTTACAGAAAGTAACTCATTCCCAGTGACTATGGCCAAAATAAGGAGATAAGTAAGCATAAGCATTTCAAAGTTCAAATGACAAAATACATCAAACAGTATTACAAATAGCACTGGATGCAAAGGCAGATGGAAAAAATGAAAGTCTAAAAAGTTTTCTAAAAGATAAGGACAATATTAGAAATATGAAAGAAGAATGAAAACTTAAAAGGACTCAATAGAAAAATTAAGTATGAAAAGTATGAAGAACACAATCAGTGGGACAAAACTAAAATGAATTAAGGTAAAGTACAAGTCAGTGAGTATGCAGATCATATATAGGGACCGCTCTTGGAGGAAAGAAACTACAGAATTTGGAGGCATAAAAGATAAGTTATGAAATGGAAGATAAGAGTAGAAGTTCTTTTTTCCTTAAGATAAAGAATAAGACAAGGATGCATGCTTTCACCACTTCTGTTTGGCATAGAATTGGAAATTCTAGCCAGAGCAGGTTAGGCAGAAAAAGAAATAATAGGCATCCAGATTCTAAAGGAAAAAATAAAATTATTTCCGTTTGAGATTACATGATCTTAAAAGTAGGATACCCTGAAGATTCCATATACAAAACAAACAAATAAGCTATTAGGGCTGATAAATCTAGCAATATTTCAGGATACAAAATCAACAAAAATCAGTGTACTTCTGTACACTAACTGAACAATTCAAAACTGAAATTAAGAAAATTTATTTCCAACAGCATCAAGGAGAATAAATACTTAGGAATAAATTTAACTGAGGAGGCAAAAAACTTGTATAGTATAGGCATACCTTATTTTATTCTACTTCATTTTATTGCACTTTGCAATAGTGCTATTTTTTACAAATGAAGGTAAGACCCTGCACCAGCAAAAAGAGTATGATTCATTGAAGGCTGAGATGATGGTTAGCATATTTTAGAAATAAAGTGTTTTTTAATTAAGGAATGTACATTTTTAGATAGATATAATGTTATTACACACTTAATAAATAAACACAGTGTAGTGTAAACATAACCTTTATATGCAGTGACAAACCACAAAAATTCATTGACTTGCTTTGTGATATTCAGCTTTAATGTAATGGTCTGGAACCATACCTCTGAGATAGGCCTGTACACTGAAAACGACAAAACATTGATGAGAAAAATGAAAGATTATTTAAATAACTGGAAAGAGGGACTTCCAGCCACGATGGAGGCATAGGCGGAAACACTGTGCCTCCTTGCACAACCAGGTTTAAAGACAACAAAGTTTTAGTAACAAAAACGCAACCAAAACACAGAAAATTTTACTGTTCAGAAGTCTGACAACAACAAACCATTCATCCAGACCGTTAAAAGGGGCAGAGACAGTGGCTGGTGGAGAGGGGTCACACAGTAAAAAGCACTGGTCCAACCCAGGCGTGCAGGCGGTGGTTGGCAGATCCCAGGTGTAGGGTGGCAATGGGTGGACCCACTGGGGGCTCAAGGCAGCTGGCTGACCACAGTCACACATTCATTCTCAGATAAACCAGGTGAAGGAGCAAGCAGTGAGACAGACTGTGAAGGCTAGGGCCCCAGTGATGGGAATTAAAGCCTAAAAGCACCAATTGGAAAAACTTTTGGGGTCCAGGTGCCGGGAGAAGCTCCCGGGCTCACAGAAAGTTTGATAGAGAGACCCACAGGGTCCTGGCACGGGCCCACACACCTGGGAGCCAGCACCAGTGGGGGCCTGGTTTGCTTGAGGGAAGCAGCAGAGGGAACCAAAATCTGAGAGAGAGCATAAAAAACACAGCTGCCCCTCTCTGACCCCACCCCCACATACAGCATCACAACCCAGCCAACTGGGTCGCCCAGCCCTGGTGAACACCTAAGCCTCCACCCCTCACTAGCAACAGGTGCTAACAGACCAAAACATTATGGCTCAAGAAGAACAGCTCAAACCCCAGAGCCAATACTTCTAAGCAACCAAGAGATAGCCAACCTATCAGATGCACAGTTCAAAACACTGGTGATCAGGATGCTCACAGAACTGGTTGATTTTAGTCACAAATTAGAGGAACAAATGAAGGCTAAACTAATTGAAATGAAGGGAAATGCACAGGAAACCAATAGTGATGGAAAGGAAACTGGAACTCAAATCAAAGGAGTGGACCAGAAGGAGGAAAAAAATGACCAAACAAAAGAATGAAGAGACAAGAATTCAAAAAATGAGAAGAGGCTTAAGAACCTCCAGGACATCTTGAAACGTTCCAACCTCCGAATTGTAGGGGTACCAGAAGGGGAAGAGGAACAGCAACAAGTGGAAAACTTATTTGAGCAAATAATAAAAGAGAACTTCCCCATTCTGGCAGAGGAAATAGACTTCCAGGAAATCCAGACAGCTCAGAGAGTCCCAAAGAAGTTGGACCCAAGGAGGAACACACAAAGGCACATCATAATTACATTAGCCAAGATTAAAATGAAGAAGAGAATTCTAGAAGCAGCAAGAGACAAGAGGACAGTCACCTACAAAAGAGTTCCCATCAGACTGTCAGCTGATTTCTCAAGAGAGATCTTACAGGCAAGAAGGGTCTGGAAAAAAGTATTCTAAGTCATGAAATTCAAAGACCTACATCCAACATTGCTCTATCCAGCAAAACTTTCATTTAGAATGGAAGGGCAGATAAAGTGCTTCTCTGATAAGGTTGAATTCAAGAAGTTCATCATCACCAAGCTCTTATTATATGAAATGTTAAAGGGACTTATCTAAGAAAAAGAAGATAGAACATGAATAGTGAAAATACAGCAAACTCACAGTTACTAAAACCACACCTAAAACAAAAGCAAACTAAGAGGACAGCTAGATCAGGAGCAGAACCATAGAAATGGAGATCACATGGAGTGTTAGCAACAGGGGAGTGGGAGAAGGAGAAGGGGGGAGAAGGTACAGAGAATAAGTAGCACAGACAGTAGGTAGAAAATAGGTGGAGGGCAAGAGTAATGTGGGAAATATAGAATCTAAAGAACTTGTGACACATGGACATAAACTAAAGGGGAATGATGGGGGAGGGGATGTGCAGGGTGGAGGGGAATGAAGGGGTGGAAATGGGACAACTGTAATGGCTTAATAAATAAAATATGTTTTTGAAAAAAAAGAAGAAAAAATTAAAAACAAACAAACACCAAACAAAAAATCTTCAGCACTTGCTGGCTTGGTTCAGTGGATTGACCACTTACCAGGTCACTGGTTCAATTCCCAGGCACAGCACATGCCTGGGTTGCTGGTCAGGTACCCAGTTAGGGGTTGTTGAGAGGCAACCAATCGATGTATCTCTGTCACATGGATGTTTCTCTCCCTCTTTCTCCTCCTTTCCTCTCTCTCTAAAAATAAATAAAATCTTTAAAAAAATAAATAAATAGAAATAGAAAAATCTTGAAGTATCAGCACTTAGGTAGAAAACTTTAAAATGACAAAAATAGGAGAAAAATATTTGAGGAAATAATAGCTTGATTTCCCAGAATTAAAAAGAAAGATCTCAGATTAAAAAGACCCAATAGAATACGAAGTAGAGTTAAGGAAAAACCCATACCTGTACACACTGTAGTGAAATATAAGACTCTCAGAGAGAGAGAAAAGTCTAAAGCTTACCCAAGAGAATAAATAATTTCAAAGAACAAGATTCAAATTGACATCACACTTTTCAACAGCAGTATAGACTTTAAGAAGATGATAGAATAATATATTTTGTGTATTGAAGAGGTTATTGAAAGAAAATAACTTTGAGCCTTGAATTTTATCTCCAGCCAACTGTTGTTCAGATAGGCATGATTAACCTATTCTCAAACATAAAAGACTATTAAATATTAAAGATCAGCCATGCAGAGTCCAACATGGTGATCATTGCTGAGGAAGAACTCAGATGAACAGACAAATCTAGCAGACGCTACTAGATGTATAATTTATACATGTAAGACACATAAAGAATAAGTACCAAAGATTGTTGTCTTTAAAAAATTAGGTATAACCAAATAAAAAGAAACAGGAAGTATATTTGTAAAACATGATGACGATTGGGTGGAGAGGAGGCCAGGACACGAGGGCATGGTAAAGTTCTTGTCTTAATAACGAGATAACATTTTCATCAAAAAGAAATAGCCCTGGCCGGCGTGGCTCGATGCCTTGCGTGCTGGCCTGCAAAGCAAAAAAAGGTTGTCAGTTGGATTCTCAGTGAAGGCACATGTCTGGGTTGAGGGCCAGGTTCCCCAGTTGGGGGCAAGTAAGAGACAACTGATCAATGTATCTCTCTCTTGCATATCGATGTTTCTTTTCCTTTCCCTTTGTCTAAAAAGTAAATAAAATCTTTTAAAAAATAATGTAAAAAGAAGTGCAGAAAAAGCAATGGACACATTGAAATAAAGTCAGTTAAAAGGCAGAGATTGATTCAATAAAAAATCCAACTATGTTTATTTGTAAGAAATATCTTAAATCATAATTTAAAATTATATGAGGGGAGGAACATGGATTGGATGTATATGAAAATATTTGAAAATTGAGGATCCTAACAAAACATTTACTTATGGGGGTTATATTTATTGATAGTTACCATATTAGAAATTAAAACTGAAAAATTTTAAAATTTTTATTAATTTAAAAATAGCAATGACATACCGCTTGTATGTTAACATAAGTAACATTTTAATGAAAAATAACTATTGCCTAACCAACAAAGAATTTAGTGAGAGGGGATCATTTATGCACTTTCACAAATCTCTCTAAATGTCTGATTTAAGAAAACAGAGTCTCGCCCTGGCTGGCATGGCCCAGTGGATTGAGCTTGGGCCTGCGAACCGGAGTATCGCAGTTCAATTTCCAGTCAGGGCACATGCCTGGGTTGCAGGCCAGTTCCCAGCAGGGGACGCATGAGAGGCAACCATACATTGATATTTCTCTCCCACTCTTTCTCCTTCCCTTCCCCTCTGTCAAAAAATAAATAAATAAAATACTTTAAAAAAAAAGAAAGAAAACAGAGTCTCTCATCTGCTTCTGCATTCACTCTGTTGCAATATTTGTTGTGATTAAGGTACATGAGAAGAGTCCTAGGGCCTTGTGGATCTTTTGAAACTGGAGAATGCCCAGGGGTCACACTTTGACAACTAATTTTTCTATACGGGTTTCTTTGCTATAGTCCCTCTCCAATTTGGTGGGGTTTTTTTGGGGGGTGCGTGCAGTAATTACAATAGTTTTTCATTTTCCCATATTTCCTCCCACCTTCCTTTTTTTACGTCCTACCTTATTATTCTTTAGTTTTAAATTGATCTTTTAAGTCTTCACTGATAGTTCTAGTCTCTGATTCTCATATTTTCTGAAATTTATTGGCAAATGTAGTTCATTCCACATGATTTATATGTTTACATTTGTGTGTTTGCTGTCTCCAGTTACGTTATAAACTTCCTTTACACAGTATGGACTCTAAAACTTGGCCAGAGGAGGACTTCCGCCAAGATGGAGGTTTAGCTGGATGTGCCTGCCTCCTCACACAACCAAGTTTAGGGACAACTAAATATTAGCATCACAAAACACAACCAGAACACGGAAAACTGAACTTTTCGGAAGTCCGCTAACAACAAATTCTTCAGCCTGACCGGTAAGGGGGCGAAACCAGTGTCCGGTGAGGACTTACAAAGGAGGGCTCGGTCGGACCGGCGCGCGAATCCAGTCACGCGGGTTCCAAACCCAGGATTGGACCTGGTGAGCCGCCGAGCAGCCCACCGGGGGAGCGACACAGTGGGGAGGCGGTGGCCTGGTTGCGCGCGAGTGAGGGAGTGAGCGGTTGAACCAGCCCGGCGGCGGCAGCGGCGGCGGCAGCTGCGGTGGCAGCGGAGGCGGCGCGCCATTTCCCGCTCTGACCACGCCCCCACATACAGCGTCACAACCCAGCGACCTGGGACTCCAAGGCGCCGCTTGTCCCACTTAAAGGGCCAGAACAGACCAAAAATGTCGCAGGCAGAACTCAAAGCCCCAGAGATAAATCTAAATGACGAAGAAATAGCAAAACTCTCAGACGCACAGTTTAAAACACTGGTCATCACCTTTCTCACAGATTTGGTGGATTACAGCCACAAATTAGAGAAACATATGGAGGCTAAATTAAGGGAAATGAATGGAATTCCACAGGAATCCCATAGAGATGAAAAGGAAACTGGGACTCAAATCAATGCAGTGGTCCAGAAGAAAGCAAATAATGGACAAGCAGAAAAGAGTCAAGGAGCAAGAATTCAAAGAAATGAGGAGAGTCTTAGGAACCTCCAGGACATCTTTAAACGCTCCAATATCCGAATTATAGGGGTACCAGAAGGGGGAAAGACACAACCACCAGTGGAAAAACTATTTGAACAAATAATAAAAGAAAATTTCCCCAATCTGGCAAAGGAAATAGACTTCCAAGAAATCCAAGAAGCCCAGAGAGTACCAAAAAAGTTGGACTCAAGAAGAAACACACCAAGGCATATTATAATTACATTAGCCAAAATTAAAATGAAGGAAAGAATCCTGGAAGCAGCAAGAGCTAAGGGGACAATCACCTACAAAGGAGTCCCCATCAGGCTGTCAGCAGATTTCTCAAAAGAGACCTTACAGGCAAGAAGGGGCTGGAAAGAAATATTCCAAGTCATGAAATCTAAAAACCTACAACCAAGATTGCTCTACCCAGCAAAACTTTCATTTAGAACGGAAGGACAGATAAGGTGCTTCTCAGATAAGACCAAATTCAAGGAGTTCATCATCACCAAGCCCTTATTATATGAAATGTTAAAGGGACTTATCTAAGAAAAAGAAGATAAAGAAACATGAACAGTGAAAGGACAACAAACCCACAGTTATTAACAACCACACCTAAAACGAAAGCAAACTAAAAGGACAGCTAGAGCAGGAGTGGAAACATAGAAATGAAGATCTCAAGGAGGGTTAGCAACAGGGGAATGGGAGGAGGAGATGGGGGGAGAAGGTACAGAAAACAGGTAGCATAGACAGTAGATAGAAAATAGATGGGGGGCGAGAATAGTTTGGGAAATATAGAACCTAAAGGACTTGAGACGCATGGACATAAACTAAAGGGGGGTAATGGAGGGGTTGGGGGGGGGTAGGGTGGAGGGAAATGGAGGGGGGAATAGAACAACTGTAACAGCATAATCAATTCAAAAAAATAAATAAATTTAATTTAAAAAAAAAAAAAAAAAAAACTTGGCCAGACAAAACAAGAATTTTTCTTTCCATAGTGTTAGGTACAAAGTAATATTCGTTGGTTGATAGGAAGTAATATTTTCCAGGAAAACACATAGAGATCACAGATTCTCTTTTGGCCTTAAATAGTTTAGTGGAAAAGTATTACTACCTGGTAATACTTTTGGTGTTACAGGTAATGTTTTTTTTAAGATATGTTTTTAAAAATACTTTTTATTGATTATGCTATTACAGTTATCCAATTTTTCCCCCTTTGTCACCCTCTGCCCTGTACTCCCCTCCCTTTTAATAATCTCCTTCCTACCACTGTAAAGAGATCTTATATAAGTAAAGCCATCTTCAATACAGGCTTGTTCACCTTGCAAGCCACATACTGATTCATTTATTTTCTTGCCATTTCAGAGGAAAGCCAAAGGTCAAGAGCTGTTTGATCAGATTACATACCACTTGGATCTCATTGAAAGTGACTATTTTGGACTGAGATTTATGGATTCTGCACAAGTAGCAGTGAGTAGCTGGTTTTTTGGAGGTTAATATGGGGGCAGAAATGGAAAATTTCAAATGACATGCTAAGTGCTACAAGGTTACATACTCTAAATTTGTTTAAAAGGCTTCATATTCGTAATGTGTTCTTTCTTTCCTGTGGTTTTGCTGTTAAAGTCAGAAGTGTTGACTCCTTGCTTCAGAATAACATGATTTGCTTGTTTAAAAAAAAAGGTCTACTCCTAACACAAACTATTAGAGCATGCCTTTTGTGGATGAGGCTTGGAAATCTTTTTTTAATAACCAGTGGGTTGGTTTGTGGTCATATAGACTTTGAGAAGCACTCCGTAGTGGAAAGAATGGCAAACTTTTATAGGTAAGTGACAGAAGTTTCTAACTTGCAAATTAAGGTGAGTAAATTAGCATATTCTTCCCTGAGATTTCTTCCAGATCTATGATTCTGGATAAATAGATGTTCTTCGATGTGTGCATTTCAGATGAGAGAACAGCATGTGTAGTACGGTAGGAAGTTGGAGGCTTTCAAAAAATTGAGTGTTGCATAATACTAGGATTTAACTTGAGGATATTTAAACAAAGGAGTAGGTAAGATTGGACAGTGAATTAGTGCTGATCATCATCTAAATCGAATACCAAAAGTGTTGAATAAAGTAATACACCACAGTACAGTATCAGTCACTAACGGACCACATAAATGACAGCAGTTCCATAAGATTATAATGGAACTGAACAGTTCCTATCTTCTGGTCATGTAGTAGTTCAGTGTTAAGCTGTTTTAAATAAATTTGGTGTAGCCTAAGTGTATAGTGTTTATAAAGTCTATAGTACTGTACCGTAATATCTTAGACCTTCACATTCACTCACCACTGCCTCACCGACTCACCTAGAGCAACTTCTAGTCCTGCAAGCCCCATTCATGGTAAGTGCTACAGGTGTAGCCATTTGTTCTCTTTTATGGCATGCTTTTACTGTACTTTTTATATGTTCGGATATGTTTCGATACACAAATACCATTTTTATTACAGTTGTCATGCACTGTAGCTCATTGAAAATGGTGAATTTCAAGAATACTAATTGACATAGAGTGATATAAACAGTGGAAAGAAACAGTATAATTAAAGTTTCTATTTTAAAAAATCTGGATATACGCACACACACATACATGGAAAAAAGTTGCAGAGCTATTTCCCAGTTTTAGAGTTCTGATCTCTGGGTGAATTTTGTATAGCAGGTGTTTCCTTTCTTTTCCTTTTTAATGTTTTTTCTCTTTTACTAGACTAAATGCACTAAGGGCAGGGAATGAGTCTTACTTCAGTTGCCCAGCCTATGGTAGGCACACAAAACATTTACTGAATTTAGTTCTGGTCTGCTACTTAGTTTGATAAAGGCTTGGTTGACTGTTTAGTTTAATATCATTCAACTCTCACCTGTAGAATAAGGGATTAAATTTAGTCTTCCAGTCAGATGAAAAAATGAGTTACTTTAGGGGTAGACAGTTAATTCATAGTGTGTTGTTTCTTGGGGGTTGAAGAGGAAAAGAGGTAGAAATATGCCAATGTTAGGTTTCAGGTACTTAAAATATTTAAGTAATTGTGGAAAGAAATAGACATAGAATCATTGCTAAGTTGTATTATGCGCTCTTTGCCAATACCAGCAATCATTGAATTACCAGATCCTAAAATGATTATTTCCCCTTTTATTTGATATAGTGCTTTTCTTGCTTTAATCTCTACTCTTTTTTTTTAAGAGGAAGCAATATTTTTTAAATTTTATTTATTTACTTCTAGAGGGAGGGGAAGGGAAGGGAAAAGAGAGAGAGAGAAACATCATTGTGTGGTTGCCTCTTGCATGCTCCCAACTGGGGACCTGGCCCACAACTGAGGCTTGTGTCCTGACTGGGAATCAAACCAGCGACCCTTTGGTTTGCATTCTGTGTTCAGTCCACTGAGCTACACCAGCCAGAGCTAACCTCTACTCTTTTTAGTTTTATTTACCCTTTTTAATACCCAAGACTATAGTCATTAAGATTAAACTTATAGACTTACTTATTTTCTATTTTTGCTGTCACTAAAAATACTCTAAACCAGTGATTTTCAACTGTTTTCATCTCATGGCACACATAAACTAATTACTAACAGTCTGTGACATATCAAAAACTATACTGTATTATATTTTTACCAGATCTGACATGGATGAATTTTAATTCATTCACACTAGACAGCCTTTGTTATGTCAGCTGTTACATTTTGTTTGATAATCTAAGGGAAAAGAGCTCAGTGTCCCTGACTAAAAAAATATTCAGGTATTGCATGTCTTAAAAATTTTTGTGGCATACTGGCTGAAAATCGCTGCTCTAAACTGTGAGTTAAGCTGAAAGAACAATAATTGGTAGATGAAAACTATTAAAAACATTCTCGATACCATTTTAAATATTCTGAAAGTACTAACTCACTTGATTCCATAACAGTCTTACTTATGATATTAAGCGAACAGAGAGAAGACTTTTCAGTTATTTGTTGTGTGGCCAGATTTAACCCCAGAATGAAGCAAAATTGAAACTTTATAAAATACTTTAATTTATTGGTGAAGATAGGGACATGATAGGTCCAGTGGATTTCCCAACCAGTATCATCTGTGTAAACTATGTTAAGCCAATTATTTCCATATTTCTTTGTCATATTTGCTGGGTTGACAGAATTATAGATAATACCAGCAGGATTATCTAAAGGGGGCGATGCAGGATAAGAAAATGACCAAGGAATTAACAGGCTACAGTTTTACCTTGAGCATATGGAGTGTCCATATATGTAAAACTAGTTAGTGTGTTAAAGTTTTATTTATTGGCCATTTTAAATCAGTCCAACATATGTATGACTAGAATTATGCATTTATTGTAGAGGTAACCAAAATTAGTAAATTGATGAGTCCATAGTTTACTTTTCTTCCTTGTATTACATAATTTGAGTTTGCTCTGATTAATATGTATGTAATCATATACATGATTTTTTGCTATTTTTAAAGTTATTTACCTTTGCTTATAATAGCCTATTTTATGTGAACATGTGACTGTGTTCATATTTAATTTTATAATTGAAACAATCTGATATTTACAGCAAATCTGATATTTACAGCAAAGTTGCATACACTCTCAATATTTTTCTGGAACCATCTAAGAGACAGGTGAAGTAAGATGTGTTAACACCCCTGAATTCTTCAGTGTCTGTTTCCCACAAACAAGCATATTTTCTTGTATAACTCAGTACAACCATCAAAACTAGGAAGCTAATTTAACATTGTGATATTACTGCCATCTCTTCAAGTTAGAGCAATTGGTCCTTGAGTGTTCTTCATAGCCATAGGGTCCAGTTCAGAGTCACACTTTACATTCAGTTGGCATGTCTTTTTATTGGTCTTTAAACTAGAATATCACAGTTTCTCAGTCTCTCCTTGACTTTCATGACTGTTACACTTTCGAAGATATAGGCCAGTTATTTTGGAGGCTGTCGCTCAATTTGGGTTTGTCTGCTGTTTCCTTGTAAAGTAGGTTAATCTTAGATAACTTTGGCAGACATAACAGAGAAGTGATCCTGTGTTCTCATTCCATCCTGTCACGTGACATTTAATTTCACTTTTTCCCCTTACTGGTGATATTACCTAATTCTGACCCCTTGATTAAGGTGGTATCTGACAGGTTCTCTCTGTTATAAAGTTATTTTAGTCTTTGTAATTAATTTTTTTTGTGTGGACAGTTACTTACTGTTTCTCATCAAACTTTATTTATTAACCAATGGATTTCTGTTTTTCTTTTCTTAAAGATTTTATTAATTTACTTTAAGAGGGGAAGGGAAGGAGAAAGGGAGAGAAACATCAGTGTGTGGTTGCCTCTCGCACACACTCTACTGGGGTCCTGGCCCACAACCCAGGCATGTGCCCTGACTGGGAATTGAACCTGCAACCCTTTCGTTCAAAGGCCCGCACGCACTCTGCTGAACTACACCAGCCAGGGCTGGATTCGTGTTTTATTCAGTGGGTCATAATCTGTTAACTATTCATTTATTTTGATGCTCAAATTTCCCCTGGTTTGGTGGTGGGAGCCACTTCAAGGTGGCTCTATTGTTTAAGATGCACACATCATTTTTGGGGAATTTCCTGACTTGTGCCCCAAGAAGATATTCATCTTGTATTTCCCTTTTCCAGTCCTGGACTTTGCCAGTTTTCCAATGAGGTTTGTGGCTAGATTTCTCTCACTCTCTCACTCTTTTTTTTTTTTAAGATTTAATTTATTTATTTTTAGAGGGGAAGGGAAGGAGATAGGGAGAGAAATATCAATGTGTGGCTGCCTCTCATGAGTCCCCTGCTGGGAACTGGCCTGCAACCGAGGCATGTGCCCTGACTGGGAATCAAACCACGTTCACAGGCCCACGCTCAATGCAATGAGCTACACCAGCCAGGGCCACTCTTTCACTCTTGCTCTCACTCTCATATAGAATACCATGACTTCACACCAATAACTCTTTGATTTTAATTCAAAACCACAGGACTTACTGCAGTTTTTCTTTTCCATACTTGTAGTTCTCTTCTACAATCAGGCTTTGATTATCATCAGTATAGTATTTACTTGACTGATTACTTTGTATGGAATTTGTCGCTATCCTCAGCATCTCTGCACTGATGCTGACCTTGTTGGAACCACCTAATTACTTCTGGACTGAACTATTTGGGAAGAGGAGGGTCTTATTCAACTTCTGATATTCCAATTGCTTCATAAATGTTGGCACTTCTTTGCAGATAGTGTTCTGCAGTTATCTCCAGAGTTTTAAAGTAGGATTAGAGGATATGCAGATGACAAGTGAACACATGAAAAGATGTTAAACATCACTAGACAAAAGGGAACTGCAAATTTAAGATCTTGATGAGACATCAGCACTACACACCTATTAGAACAGCTAAAATAGGGGACTTCCGCCAAGATGGAGGTATAGGCGGATGTGCCGTGCCTTCTCACACAACCAAGTTTAGGGACAACTAAATATTAGCATCAGAAAACACAACCAGAACACGGAAAATTGAACTTTTCGGAAGTCCGTTAACAACAAATTCTTCAGCCCGACCGGTAAGGGGCGAAACCGGTGTCTCGTGAGGGGTTGCACAGGAGGACTCCGGTCGGACGGACCCAGGCGCGGAATCCAGATGCGCGAATCCAGACGCACGGGTTCCAAACCCAGGATTGGACCTAGTGAGTGACCAAGCAACCCACCGGGTGAGCGACTGCTGAGGAGACAGTGGGGAGGCGGTGCTGCGTGTTGACTGCGGTTGCCTATCTGCGGGCGAGCGGGCGAGCGGACAGGCGAGGGAGTGGGCGGTTGGACCGGGCCGGCGGTCCCCATGGCATGCGGCAGTAGAGGGCGCCGCCATTTCCCCGCTCTGACCACGCCCCCACATACAGCGTCACAACCCAGCGACCTGGGAGTCCAAGGCGCCGCTTCTCACATTTAAAGGGCCAGAACAGACCAAAAATGTCGCAGGAAGACCTCAAAGCCCCAGAGATAAATCTAAGCGACGAAGAAATAGCAAAACTCTCAGACGCACAGTTTAAAACACTGCTCATCAGGTTCCTCACAGATCTGGTTGATTATAGCCACAAATTAGAGAAACATATGAAGGCTAAACTAAGGGAAATGAATGGAATTCCACAGGAAACCCATAGAGATGAAAAGGAAACTGGGACTCAAATCAATGGAGTGGACCAGAAGAAAGCAAATAATGGCCAAACAGAAGAGTCAAGGAGCAAGAATTCAAAGAAATGAGGAGAGTCTTAGGAACCTCCAGGACATCTTTAAACGCTCCAATATCCGAATTATAGGGGTACCAGAAGGGGGAAAGACACAACCACCAGTGGAAAAACTATTTGAACAAATAATAAAAGAAAATTTCCCCAATCTGGCAAAGGAAATAGACTTCCAAGAAATCCAAGAAGCTCAGAGAGTACCAAAAAAGTTGGACTCAAGAAGAAACACACCAAGGCATATCATAATTACATTAGCCAAAATTAAAATGAAGGAGAGAATCCTAGAAGCAGCAAGAGCTAAGGGGACAATCACCTACCAAGGAGTCCCCATCAGACTGTCAGCAGATTTCTCAAAAGAGACCTTACAGGCAAGAAGGGGCTGGAAAGAAATATTCCAAGTCATGAAATCTAAAGACCTACAACCAAGATTGCTCTATCCAGCAAAACTTTCATTTAGAATGGAAGGACAGATAAGGTGCTTCTCAGATAAGATCAAATTCAAGGAGTTCATCATCACCAAGCCCTTATTATATGAAATGTTAAAGGGACTTATCTAAGAAAAAGAAGTTAAAGAAACATGAACAGTGAAAGAACAAGTTCACAGTTATTAACAACCACACCTAAAATGAAAGCAAACTAAAAGAACAGCTAGATCAGGAGTGGAAATATAGAAATGAAGATCTCAAGGATGGTTAGCAACAGGGGAGTGGGAAGAGGAGAAGGGGGCAGAAGGTACAGAAAATAAGTAGCATAGACAGTAGATAGAAAATAGATGGGGGGGCAAGAATAGCATGGGAAATATAGAACCTAAAGGACTTGAGACACATGGACATAAACTAAAGGGGGGTAATGGTGGGGATGGGGGGGGCAGGGTGGAGGGGAATGAAGGGGGGAATAGAACAACTGTAACAGCATAATCAATTTAAAAAAATAAATTAAAAAAAAAAAGAACAGCTAAAATAAAAAAATAGTGACAACTCAGTACTGGTGAGGATGTGGAGAAACTGGATCTCATAATGGTTTGGGGGATGTGAAAATGGTACAGCCTCTGTGGAAAATTGTCTAGCAGTCTCTCAAAAAACTGAACATACACATACCATGTGACTCAGCAGTTGTACGCCTGGCTTTTTATCCCAGAGAAATAAAGGCTTATTTTCTCACTAAAACCTGTGCATGATTGATGATAGCAATTTTATTTGTAATAGACAAGACTTGAGAAAAATAAAATGTCTTACAGTAGGTTAATAATTAAACAAACTGGCACATTTCTTCCTTTTTTTAAATTATATTTTTATTTATTTATTTTTCAAGTACAGTTTTCTGTCTATTTCTCCCATCCCAGCCCACCCTGCCCTGCCCCAAACTGGCACATTTATACCATGGAATACTAATCAGCAATAGAAAAGAAAAATCTATTGATAGACAGCTTGGACAGATTTCAAGAATATTATGCTTAGTGAAAACAGCCAATCTCTAAAGGTCACATACTGTATGGTTCCATTTATATAACGTCCTTTTTTCTTAAAAAATTACTTATTTATATGTAGAGAGAAGGGAAGGGAGGGAGAAAGGGAGAGAGACATCATTGTGTGGTTGCCCCTAGCACACCCTCTACTGGGACCTGGCCTACAGCCCAGGCATGTGCCATGATTGGGAATTGAACTGGCAACCCTTTGGTTCATAGGCTGGTGCTCTGTCCACTGAGACACACCAGTCAGGACTATATAACATTTCTTGAATTGACAAAATTATACAGATGAGATGAAATTAAGGGTTGCCAAGATGTAAGATTAGTAGACATAGGAGATGGGTATGACTATAAAGGAGTAGTATGAGAGAGCTCTTTGTGATAACGGGATATTTCTTTTGATTGTGGTCTTAGTTACAGAAATCTAAATGTGTGATAAGTGGCATAGAACTGCATACAGCAGGTCCTTGAATAAAGTCATTTCGTTCAACGTTGTTTTGTTCTAACATTAATGAGGAAAAAAAGTGACAGTTGCCAGCCAGGGCATTGTGTGCATGACCTGCGCATGTCTGCATGGGTTTTCTCCTGGGATGCTTGTTAACTCCCACAACCCAAAGATGTGTGAGTTGGGTAAATTGGAGTTGGGTGAACTGGTGTGTGGACATCGTCCCCATCTGAGTGCGTGCGGGATGTGTGTGAGCATGTTCTGTTCAGGCGGGTTTCCACCTTGAGCTGCCAGGACAGACTCCAGCCACCTGCGACCCTGAACTGGAAATAAGCATTTGGAAAATGATTATCTTACATGTTTTTATTTATCTTTGTAAATGTATGTATAGCTCACATTTATTTTAATGTTTAATATTAGAAGTGTTTTGGGTCTTTATTTAGGAGATTGGCGTTTTTATGGCCAGAAATATTCTGTTAAGAGCTTAACTCTTGTTTATATCAATCAGCTTATGGTAAAATTGGTTTTCATTATATGTCATTGTGCTTAAAGTTGCAGCGAGGACTTATTGTATGCATGTTGTACCAATGTCACTTGATTTTAATAGCATATTATAGTTATGTAAGATGTAAGTATTGGCAGAAAGTGGGAGAAGGGTCCACAAGACCTCTTGCTATTGCAACTTTTTGTGATGTTTCATAATAAAATTACTTTCAAAGTAATAAGAAAAATATAGTGTGAGCTAAACAAAACATGTCTGTGGGCCAAGATTCAACCCTCTGACCTATATGTTTGTGACCTCTGCTTGGTAAAGTTTTTCTAAGTTCATATTTAGAGATTAGAATTTTAGCTATCCAATCTTGCTGGTTTTTAAAGAAGAATGCAATACCTAGATTGTAGACACTTACTCAGAAAAGGGAAACATAGGTGGCATTTCTCCTAATACCTAGAAAGAAGGAAAAAGAACTTAACGTGTCATAGTAAATATATTTTGCCTTTTTCTCAGATTGATTTGATAGCTTGTATTGGTTTGTTTTATATGTGTATTTTAAACTTCCCTTGTTCTCTATGAAAAAAATCCTGAATAAAATGTCAGCAGCCTAATGAAAATATAAATAATAGATTATAGTCAGATGGAGTTTATTCTCAGAAATGCAAAGATGATTCAGTATATAATTTATTATACTTGGTATATTATGAGATTCTTGCCTTTGCTGATGAGGGGATTATAGTTTCTTGCTCAATTAATACCAGTTTTGGCCGTGTGACTAGCTTTTGGCAATGGAATGTGAATTGATGTGATGCGTGCCAATTTAGTTTCAATCTTCAACAAGATTGAAACTAAAATCTTCACCACAAAAGAAAAGTGATGGATTTGATTAGTTGAAGTTTATGGCTTTTAGTTTAAAGACAAAATTTAACACAGATAGAAATGGAGATGTTAGATCCAAAGCAGAGAACTAGAAAAAACTAAATTGTCTAGTGGAACACTGAGTAAATGTTTTGTAAGTGCACACCTGGATGCTGCAACAGTAAATTCCCTCCAGGGCAAGTCCAAGATCAGTGAGCTAAAGTAAGAGGCAATTCTTGTAAAATTTTTAGAATTTTCAGCTATTTCAGGTACTGTACGCATGATGTGGTAAGCTGCCAGTTTGGCTTGCTGACCTCACTCATTGAAGGTTGGGCAGATAATAATATTCTACTCTAGAATTCCTATCTTTTTTTTTTTCTTGGTGGCCTGTTAAGCCTCTTCTTCCTAGTCTACTACCACCTTGGATAAACCTAATGGACTTTGGACTGTATGGAGTTGACATTTCTGTGTAGGTCTAGCGAACCTTTGAAAGGTGTGCCCATATTCAGGGGTGGTGGTGGGTGCTGGGTAGCAAGCAGGTGGCCCGACAGGCAGCACCTATGGAGAACAGACCCCGTGGTTGCTCAGTGGTTCTGATTTTTAAATTTAATTATTTTAAAAACATAACAGTAGATTAATAAAGAAACATTAGAAGCATACTAAAGACAGAAAGGTGACAAGGATGCCCATTATTACTACTGCTGTTTAATTTCATAATAGTAATACCAACAAATGCAGCTATTGAAGTTATAAAGGTTAGTTAGAAAGGAGGAGGTGAAACGCTCCTTGTTAGAAAGTGATTGGATTGTAACTGAAAACACAAACAATAAGATGCAATAAAATAGTGGGAAGGTAAAAATATATAGAAATAAATATGTATGTGTTAAATATACATCTGTCCAGAAAAAGTCCAGCCACTGTTAATACAGCGAGAACTGTTTGCGCTATAATTCAGGAATGCCAAACTCATTTTCATGGAGTGGGGGTCACATCAGCCTTGTGGTTGCCTTCAAAGGGCTGCATGTAATTTTAGGACTGTATAAATGTAACTACTCCTTCACAGTTAAGTGAGAGCTCGGTGCTGCCCCTGGGTAGAAACAAGGTGCTGGGCCAGATTAAACAAGGTGGAGGGCTGGATTCAGCCTGCAGGCCTTGTATTTGTCACTTGTTATATCAGCATTATATTAATGTAACATGGCAGCCAAGGATAGTGGCCTGGATTGAGCATGTGTGAACAGTGCTGACTTCACTGTACTGTTCGTTGAGGGCCATTGGTACTGTTGACTGGGCCTGAGTACTGTGTGGCCATGCATTCAAAATGACTGAGTGAGTAGAGCAACGAATCTGCACCAAATTTTACGTTAAGCTTGAACATTCCTCTGTGGAAACTATTTGGATGATTCAGGAGGCTGCAGCTGTGGACACTGGTGATTGGCAGCTTCATCACAACAGTGCATCCACTCATGCATCACATCTTGTGCAGAATATTTTTGTGAAACATCAAATCACCCAAGTCACTAAGCTCCCTCCTTCCCTCCCCCTACAGCCCATATTTGGCACCCTGTGACTTCTGGTTTTTCTGAAAACTGCCATCACTTTTTAAAAGGAAGAGATTTCAGACCATCAGTATGATTCAGGAAAATACAACAGGATTGCTGATGGTGATTAGAAGAACTCTGTGAGGTCCCCAGGTGCCTACTTTGAAGGGGACTGATGTGCCATCGTCCTGTGTACAATGTTTCTTATAACTTCTTTAATAAATGTCTCTATTTTTCATATTACATGGCTGGATACCTTCTGGACAGACCTTGTATATGTGCATATTGTAACATACATTTAATAAATAAGGAGGAGCTGTAAGGAAAGGTATTTCCAAAGTAGACTTTGGAAGTCTTTGAGCAAAGTAGAGCAAAGTAGACTTTGCTCTACTTCTAGAGAGTGACTGTATATTTTACCTAATTTGCCTTCATTTCCACAAGAATCCCAAGAGTATACTAGTAATATAAGAAAGGCACAGTGGAAAATATATTTTAATGGCACATTTAAGTTTCATTTTAGGATGTCTCGTAATGCAGACTGTTATTGCCAAAAAAACTAATTATCTAGTCCTGGCTGGTGTAGCTCAGTGGATTGAGCGCGGGCCTGCTAACCACACGATCGCTGTTCTACTCCCACACTGATTGCTGCACATGCCTAGGTTGCAGGCCAGTTCCCAGCAGGGGACTCATGAGAGGCAACCACACATTGAAGTTTCTCTCCTTCTCTCCTTCCCTTCTTCTCTAAAGGTAAATAAATAAAATCTTAAAAAGTAAATAAATAATCTAGAAAAATTTATAATGGAATCTAGACTAAATTGAAGTGCTTTCAGTTAGTACAGCAATGCAAAATATTTGTCCTCTGTTTTCATAGTGTATATAGATTTTTAAAAACATTTTGTTAACTGTGTTAAAATTTGCTTTAATCCAATTCTATAATTCAGAACATAAGCTTGTACTTCTCAGAAGAGGAATATTTTTTGTAGAGGCAATTGTTTTGAAAAATGACTAACATTTATCTGCCTTAAGGTCTTGGGTTTTCGAGCAAAAGTGGTGCTTTTCTTTAGTAGAGTAATGTAGGTCATTAGAAATCAGATTTATATGAAAAGCTGTTTATAGACTATTCGGCATTAGGGCCTGGGATGAAGGTGTATGTATGTTAGTCTTTTGGAAGCTCCTTAGCTAATTTGTTTGGTTTAGTTAATGTATATTATGTTTGTGATTATATGTTACTTATATTTTAAGACATACAAGTAAATACTAAGTGTTCTTTCATGCCCAGCTTAATAGCATGGAAAGAAATGTAGCTTTCCACATCATTTGATAAATATGTTTATCAACCAACCTTTAGAAGTAGAAAATTAAAAGGAAGTTTCTTTTTAATTTACCATAAGGAAAGAGAACCATGTTAGTTTCACACTAAATAACCAAGAATCTATCTGTATGCTTTCACCTGTATCTTCTAATGTAATTTTAACTCAACTCCCAAGGATCCTGTCTTTGAGCTCTGAATTTTCCAGTCTCTGGACTTGGAATGTGGAGGAGATGAAAGAAAACAGACTTGAGGATATACAAACATGAGCTCAGACCTTCCCCAGAAAAACCCAGAACTCCCCCAGCTACTAAATTTCACTTTAAAATGCTTGATGCTTCATCTGAATTTTGGGTTGTCTTAGGGTCATACCAAATATTAGAAAGTTATTAATTATATGCAGGTAGAAAAGAGACTAAAATGCCTACTTGTGACAAACTTCTGATCCTTTAATTCACTGGGATGATTTTGTGTTTAATATGCTTCTTAGAATAACAGAGAACAAACTAGAGATTTAAGGAAAATTTATGAGACTACCCCTAAATTTCTTTTTTTTTTTTTAAAGATTTTATTTATTTATCTTTAGAGGGAAAGTGAAGGAGAGAGGGATAGAAATATCAATGTATGGTTGCCTCTCATGCGTCCTCTGCTGGGAATTGGCCTGCAACCCTGGCATGTGCCCTGATTGGGAATCGAACCGTGGTTGCTTGGTTTCCAGGCCTGTGCTCAATCCACTGAGCTATACCAGCCAGGGCCCCTACATTTCTTAAACTGAATGAAATTTAAGTTTAGTCTAAGAGGACTTTAGGTTGTTCTTGAAATAGTAAGTCATCTGTCTTCTGTCTTGTATTAATGTTTCCTTTATATTCCTGAAAGTTTATTTTGTCAAAATTTTTATTTAGCCTGTTTGGTTTTGGTCTGTTGTTCTTTACTCTGTCCCAGCACACACTTTTTTTTTCTTTCTTTCCTGTTTGAACAAAACTCTGAAAAGAATCTGGAAACCCATAACACCTTGTGGGGTATGTTTGTAAATTATAGAAATTGGGTATATGGGGGGGGTGGCCTACTGCAGGGATTGAAGGGACTGTTGACCATATACCTTGTAATATTACCAAAAATTAAACTATATAAATATATTGGCTATATAAAATATTAAAATGAGGTAGTTCATGATTATTGTTTTAAATAATAATGTTCTTTTGGTAGAGTAAGTTGAAAATAAAGGAAATAATGAAGAATTACCACCAGTAATCTCAACCACCTAGATAATATCTGTTACTGTTTTGTTAGAGTGTCTCAGTCCAAAAGAAAATGCATGTTTATACAAGTTGTGCCTTTTGACAAAATATTTTATGATATTTTATAACCTACCTTTTAAAATTTAACAATATATTGTAAGTAATTTCCCAGTTTTTTAAGTATTTGCTTTCATTCATTTCAATTATTGTGTGGTACTCTTTCATATTTATTCTTTGTTTAGACAGTTTACTATTGTTGGACATATAGATTGTCTTACCTTTTTCTGATGTAGTATAATTCCTTCTAGGTAAATGAGCACATATCCATAATGATTTGTACTTAAGGCATTGTCAGATTACCTCCTGTAAGGGTTGTGCTCATTTGCACCCATTGTGGTGTATGAGAGTCTCCCTAAGCATGGCTACAAGAAACTGCCCAGGTGACCAGCTATAAAATCGTTAATTTAATGCAGTATAATAGGTAAAACCTGAAGATGGGGCAACTTCTAGACCCATGGTTGTGGGGAGAGAACAGTCTGGGTCATAAAACTAATTTTCTCTTATATACTGTATGTAATTGATACCAGGCTATGGTAGGTATTTTTACAGTTAAACCTAGGATTTTTGGATATTGGATTGTTGGGCTTGGCCAAGATGGATAGGATTTTTGCTGTCCTAGATTGAAATCTTTTCTGCAAATAGATTGAGTTGTATTCTGCCTACTGGCTGACCTAGCAGTCTATTAATGTGGGTCTGTGTAAACTGAACAGTTTTTAGATTGAAATATGCTTATAAGTGAATATCCAACTGAATTTATTAAAAGATGAGAGATGGCTGACTAAGTAATCCAAGGAAAATATTACAGTTTTAATTGCCTTGGAATATTTACTGACCATCTGATGTCATTGTCCAGAGCTACTTTGCTGGCATACTGGTAGTTTTGTGAATTTTACTTTTGGATCTTGTGAGAGAATGAGAAGAGGTTAGGGCACATAATCGGCAAGAAAAGCAAGTGGTTACAAGTCTATTTACAATGCAGCCTTGTTTACCCACTCTTTGCCTATCTGCATTTCTGAAACTGGATTCCTTAGCTCTGTGAACTGGTTAGCACAAGAGCACTCTTCTAGTTTAGGGTGCTTGGAATTGTAAGTATGCAGAAGAGAACACAGTTATGTGTATCTTAGTTGGATAAGTGTATCCTGTCACTGTTAGGACTTGATGTGGTGTAAAAGGATTAATAAAGAGGAGTGAGGACTTCTGGCCAAGATGGAGGCGTAGGAAGACACACTGTGCCTCCTTGCACAACCAAAATAAGGACAACAACAATTTAGAAACAAAAACAACCAGTACCATCAAAAAATTGAACTGTATGGAAGTCTGACAACCAAGGAGTTAAAGTAGACATATTCATCCAGACCAGTAGGACAGGTTGAATCCGGCAGCTGGATGGAGGGGGGTCCTGGCAAGGCAGCAGACACAATGAGGCAGTGGATTGTAGAGGGGTGCAACGCACAAGGTGGCTGGCGGACCAGATGGTCCCACATTCACACTCACATAAACCAGGAGAAACTGGGGAGCGAGCGCAACCCAGGGTGCCAGTGCGGGGAAATAAAGTCTCAAAACACCTATTAAAAATACCTGTGGGGGTTGAGGTGCTGGGAGAAACTTCCAGCCTCACAGGAGAGTTTGTTGGGGAGACCCACTGTGTCCTAGAAGGTACACAAGCCCACCTACCCACCTGGGATCAGCACCAGAAAGGCCCAGCCTGCTTGGGAGAAGCTGCTGAAGTAACTGAAATGTGTCAGAGAGTGCAGCAAGTGCCGTAGTTCCCTCTCGGACCCCTCCCCCACATATAACGTGGGTTGCCCCATCCTGGTAAACACCTAAGGCTCTGCCCCTTATATGTAACAGGCACACTGAGACAAAAAAAAAAAAAGGCCAAATGAAAGAACAGATCAAAGCTCCAGAAAAAATACAACTAAGCAATGAAGAGATAGCCAACCTATTAGATGCATAGTTCAAAACACTGGTAATCAGGATGCTCACAGAATTGGTTGAATTTGGTTGCAAATTAGATGAAAAAATGAAGGCTACACTAAGTGAAATAAAGGAAAATGTACAGGGAACCAATAGTGATGGGAAAGATACTGGGACTCAAATCAATGGAGTGGACCAGAAAGAAACATCCAATCAGAAAAGAGTGAAGAAGCAAGAATTCAAAAAAAAATGGAGAGGCTTAGGAACTTCCAGGACATCTTTAAATGTTCCAACATCCGAATTATAGGGGCACCAGAAGGAGAAGAGGGAGAATAACAAGTGGAAAACTTACTTGAACAAATAAGAAAGGAGAACTTCCTCAGTCTGGCAAAGAAAATAGACTTCCAGAAAGTCCAGGAAGCTCAGAGAGTCAGTCCCAAAGAAGTTGGACCTAAGGAGGAACACACCAAGGCACATCATAATCACATTACCCAAGATGTAAGAGATGGAGAGAATCTTAAAAGCAGCAAGAGAGAAAGAGGACAGTTGTCTCCTAAGGAGTTCCCATCAGACTGTCAGTTGATTTCTCAAAAGAGACCATGCAGGCAAGAAGGGACTGGAAAGAAGTATTCCAAGTCATGAAATGCAAGGACCTATATCCAAGATCACTATCCAGCAAAGCTATCATTTCGAATGGAAGGGCAGACAGGTAAAGTGCTTCTTAGATAAGGTCAAGTTAGAGGAGGTCATCATCACCAAGCCCTTACTATATGAAATGTTAAAGGGATTTATCTAAAAAGAAGATCAAAAATACAAATAATAAAATTACAACAAACTCACAACGATCAACAATGAAACCTAAAAAAAAACCCCAAACAACAAACTAAGCAAACAACTAGAACAGGAACAGAATCACAGAAAGGGAGATCACGTGGAGGGTTATCAGTGTGGGAGTGGGAGGGGGAAAAGGTACAGAGAATAAGTAAGCATAGATGGTAGGTAGAAAATAGGGGGAGGGTAAGAATAGTATGGGAAGTGTAGAAGGTAAGGAACTTTTAAGTATGACACATGGACATGAACTAAAGGAGGGAATGTGGGGAGGGTAGAGGGGAGTGAAGGGGGAAATGGGACAACTGTAAAAGCATAATCAGTAAAATAAAAAAGAGAAGTGAGCTGGGAATGGTTTATCAACTGAAGTCTCTGGAATTGGTTTTTAGGTCTGTTTGTATTATGGACATTTCAGAGTGAAGAGGTTATAGAAATGCTAGTCACAATGTTAACACTATTTGTTAAAGGAGCAAAGACTGCTTCATTTCATATCACCTTAGTTATGAGAAAAATCTGGTTTTATTTTGCAGGCTCTTCTGAGTAGTATCTGTTTTATAAAATATAAGTGGCATTTTTATTTCACCTAATTTGGGGTTATCTGTTAATCTTAAATTTTTATTATAAGAATATGGAATATAAAGATTCTTTTCTATCTGATTTTAACAGTTGCAAGTCATTTATTATTATTTTTGAGAACTAAGGGGAAAATTTAGAATATTTTTGTTACTGAGAGAATAAAGGTACTGTAAGTAGTCACATCTGATTTTAGGTCTTTTATTCTCATCTGTATCATAAACCTGCTGTGGATTTTGGGTAGATAGTCCTCTCATTTTTGTTCTTTTTTATTTATATTTTTGAGAAAGGGGAAGAGAGGGAGAGAGACAACAATGTGTGGTTGCCTCCCACACACCCTCAACCAGAGACCTGGCCCACACTGGCGCCCTGACTGGGAATCAAACCTACGACCCTTTGGTTTGCAGGCCTGCATGCACTCAATCCACTGAGCCGCACCAGCCAGGGCTCCTAATTTTAGTTTTTTGTTCCTTGTGAAATACAGGGTCTGGCAGAAGTAAGGCCTGCTTGAGTGTGGTTGGTAGGGTAATAATGCAGGTGTGATAATTTATAGTTTTAGTTTGAACATTTCACCTAAAATATATGGTGTGCTTGAGTATGATATTGTTATGTTACAGAATTACATGCTTATGATTTTGTAATAAAAGGGTAAGGCCCTTTTTATTACAAAATCTTTTTTATTTGTGATGGACCCTGTATTTCATTGTGGGTATCACTAAAAGCATGGTGAAAATTAACTTTTAGTAATTAAAATGTTAAGTTCAGTCATCTGCTTGACAGTTTAATTTTTGTTTTTGTTTTCAGCATTGGTTGGATGGTACAAAGAGTATTAAAAAGCAAGTAAAAAGTAAGTGTTGAAAAATTGTGAAATAAAAATTGAATTATATAATTATATGTTAGTAACTGATTTCTAATAGTAGGGACATAAGAAATCATGTTTCAGATGAATTTCTTACCATCTCTACTGTCTAAAAATAATTTCAATTTGATATACTGGTCTTAAGTTATATTGGGTTGATGGTAATTAGATTCGAGTGCCTTACAGTTTGTTTCCAGGAGAAAGTCTTGCACCTCGCAAATGAGAGTGAGTTCCCTGAGATGCTTAACTTTTATTTAGTAACCTCTTATGTTGGACTTTTCTTGTTTTGTATCTGCCCAGCTGTGGAAAATGTTTTGAGAATTTAAAGCAGTAACTTCTTAAAAAATTAAAAATAGCTGGAAGCAATTCACATAAAACATCAGTATTGTTCCTATCAATAGTTGGGAAAATACCAGTGTTCAATTCATAATACATCTTGTCCTGCATAGTAACAGATTTCAGGGCACCTCAACTCTAGTCTTTACAAAGTAAGGGAACCATTAGAATAGAGAAGTTAATGAAGCAGGTTAAATAAGTGAATTGGAAAGTGTGCGGAGGATTTGCCAGGAATAATTAATAACAGACATTCTTCTGTACTCTGGAGAAACACAGCTCTGCAGATTTTTAGGGCTGTCAGGTCACACAGTCAAAACATTTTTATTTGATGTATTTGGCCCTGAACTGTTAGAATTTACAGGCATCTATTCTTCAGAGGATGCATGATTATGATTATATTGTACAACTATTAATACAGTTAAAAAACTGTTGATTTATCTTTTTGTGTTTAATCAAGCCTCTAGTGTAAACTGAAGTGTTGCCACAACCTGTTATCTTTTGGCTCCAGTTCAGTGGATTTTGACAGATTTAATGACTGTAAATTCTTACTGTTTAAACAATTATAAAACAATTAAAGCTTTTTTCGTTCTTTTTTTAATGGCAGTCGGTTCACCCTATTGTCTGCATTTTCGAGTTAAGTTTTATTCCTCAGAACCAAATAATCTTCGTGAAGAGCTCACCCGGTAAGACTACTTTCCAGAGTTGTATGTACATGGGTAAAGTTTGGTCAGGCTAACCAAAATGTTGGATAATTATCCATAATTCTTTCCAGCTAATGCAGTGAATTCCTTGCTCCTCATAACAAGGCCTCAGACAATAGAATTTGTTTTGGAAAAGTGCTTTTTAACTGTAGAGTTATTTTCCTTTATTAGTTTTCAAAATAAAGATGAAATGATTTCCTAGCATCCTTCAAAGATAACTAGTGAGTTCTTCTCTTTTTTTAAATCCTCACCTGAGGATATGCTTATTGACTAGAGAGAGAGAGAAGAGAGAAAAACATCGATGTGAGAGAGAAACGTTGATCAGTTGCCTCCAGTATGTGCCCCTACCGGGGATCAAACCTGCAACCTAGGTATGTGCCCTGACTGGAAATCGAACCCACCATCTTTTTGTGTACCAACCACGCTCAAAGCTACTGAGTCACCCAGCCAGGGCACTAGTGAGTTCATTTCTTTAAGTATCATTATCAATTCATGTATTTTAATCAGGGTAGATATGTTTCAAAACATTGCCATGTTTATTGATGTTCAAAATGATCTGTCTTTGGCCACAGGGAGTTTATTCAAGTTAGCTCCTGGTTTTCTTTACCTATTGAAATGCCGTTATTAATAAAAAATGTTAGATTTAATTTGGTTTGAATGGTTTTGAATAAACCTTAACTAGGTTATATATACTTACTTTACTTTTTTCCTGCACTCTTGGTATTACTCATTGATGATACAGCAAATCCATGACTCACTCCACATACTATTAAGTGAAAAATTGAGTTGCTGAGTACCTTCCAAAGGGGTTTCCTCTTGACTACTTCGCCAGTGAGATTATAGCTGTTATCCACAGTTATATTTGTACTGTATCCCTTCACATAATGAAGTGTCAGAAGAAAATTAAATCATCTCACAGTTTATTCTCAGTAATTTGCCTTAAACCTTTTCTCTTTACTATAGTATTCTGTGCCTGCCTTTTTTCTTGCAGTTATCTTGCACAAGTGCTACCATTTCCTGGTGCTTATTGCCACTTTTTTCTTATTTTTTTTCTTTTATGGATTTTAGTGTGGGTAAAATTCTGTAATTAAGATTGTTTCTTCTCAAATTAGAAGGGTAAGATTATTTTTACAGTAGACTGTTCTGTTTAGTTAAATTTGTGCCTTTTGTTTTTCTTAGATATTTATTTGTTCTTCAATTAAAACAAGATATTCTCAGTGGAAAGTGAGTATTAGTTGCATAAGGTAAACAGCTTTTTCTTGAGTAGCTGAAAAATGTTTTTGAAAAATAGACTGTAATTAATTATGAATAAGAAACAGTCAAGATAAAGTATGTATTTCTGTTTCTCTTAAAATGAAGGTTTGTGAAATTGACTTGTTCAACCAATTTTCTGTTTGGTCTCAGATTGGAGTGTCCCTTTGATACAGCAGTTCAGTTGGCAGCTTATAATCTGCAAGGTAAACGATTCTCATGTTGACTATTAGGAGTTAAGCGTCATTTTTTCATTGTGTGTTAGAAAATTTTAAAAGATTTAAATTCATGTGCAAGAAGAAAACCAGGACTGTTTTTGTGCAAATTTGTATCAGTATCTAACTCTGACTTTATTTTCACTTGTTTTAGAACCTTGCCCTCTATTTTTCCTCTTTTGCTTTTTTTCTGTCAATAGTGTTTTCAAACAAAAGTCGTAGTCTACTTGATAATTTGGTAAATGTTATAATTGACACTCAGCTAATTTTTTCTTGAGTACAATTATATATTAGTAACTTGCTTTTGGCATATGGTTTAGTTTAGTCTTATGTGGAGGCAGCTTTGCCAGCAAGCCCCCCCATCCACCATGGATGAAAGTGAAACTACCAAGTCGTGATCTGCTTGGGGAGGAGAGATGGTCAATCTCTCAGAGGAGAAAGACCAAGAACCTCTTCTTCAACGGCTTTTATTAGGTTCTAATACACAGGAATACAGGTAAAGCTCACCAATCAATGTCAGGCAGCAAGGATCAAACAATAGATAACATTTCAAAGAGATCTGAGGGCTCAGTCTGAGTCAGTGTCTATCAGGTAAGGGAGTTGCAAAAACTTTGGCAGACATAGTCATTTCCTGCTCAGACCCTTACCATATGAATGAAAGCACTCTTAGCAAAGCAGGTTTCACAGGACTTTAGGAACTCTTTTTTATGCCTGATCATCCAGAACCTGCTGCTCTAGCTGGCAAAAGGATGCACCACCTTCCCCATTATAGGTTTTTAGGCTTAAGTGGATTAGAGCCAGGAAGCGCTTCTCCCAGAGGAAATGGGGACTCAGGCTATGTCACAATAGCCAGAGAACGAGGGTCCATCACTCCCTCTTTGTTTCAGCACCCCCAAGGGCCTCCCAAGTGATTGTGTCTGGCTTAGGTTGCCCCCACTCTGAGGGGTCTTATCCCTCTCTGACTAACTGACCAAGTGTTGGGGGCAGGGGATGAAGCAGAAGCAGTGCTGCTGCCAGAGATAAGCTTTGTCTCCTTAGTGGCTCACAGTCCAGAGGTCGCTCACTCAGCCTTAGCCATGGGGGGCAGTTACAACTCCGGAAGCCAGGCAGAGCGGTTCCCAACAATCTTACTCTTAAAAATGAATCCATTAAGGAATTACTTAGAGTGTATTTAAAAGTTTCTGATAGTTATTTTGAGTATAAAAATGTTTTCCAGTAAATGAGAATAAAGAAAACCTCAAATTTTTTACCTTAACTGATCATATACTGTTAAACTTAGGAATTCCCTGCTGAAAAATTGACATTTTAATAAAACTATAATTTCTGTTGTTCACAGAATGGAAAGAACTTTCTGATTATAATTTCATGCTTTTTTGGGGAGGTGCTGATTCCATATTTATCCCCAATAATTGCTATTCTGTAGATAAGGCTAAATTGTTAATGTTTTATGTTACACCTAATATTTTACTTATTTTGTGCTTCCAGTATTTAAGAAATCATATATTCCTGTTGATAGAGGGATTGATGAATGGAGGAAATTTCTGTACTTTAGAAATTTGCAACCAGTATAAACTGTTAATCTGCTTGTCTCCATCTACTGTCCTAACCCATCTGCAAATTAAAACTTTTCTGATTTGCAGAATATCAACTAGATACTAGTCTGGAAATGCTGTGCCTCTAGCACTGTAATAATAAGAAGTATATAATTACATGAATCTCTAAAAGCACATTTTTTACATTTTATTAATTCCTGTGTAAAGTTGTTAATTCTAAAATTCTTTAATCTACTCAAAAGCTGTCATTTTCTAAATGTTTCTTTTTTTAACATTTTATTTATTTATCTTAAGAGGGGGAGGGATAGAAATATTAATATATGGTTGCCTCTTGTGTGTCCCCTGCTGGGAATTGGCCTGCAACCTAGGCATGTGCCTTGACTGGGAATCAAACCGCCTGTGCTCAGTCCACTGATCTACACCAGCCAGGGCCAAAAGCTGTCATTTTCAATATCTGTTATACCATTAATTTTGTTATATAGTCTGAATTAAAAATACAGTTTTTATACATTTTGGCGTATTTAACAAAACACTTAAGAATAGTGCTCACTAAATACTGTTTGATTTATACATGTGACTGTTATATTATTTCTTAACCCTACTTATTTTAAAATAAAATTTTTACTTGATCTTTTCATCCATGGCACCATTATTTTGGATTCCTCCAAATTTCATGTTATGTCTTATGCATCACTTTGTCCCCTGTCTAGTGTTTTACCAAATCCTATTAGTTCTTAAGGTCCTTAAGAATAAACATGCTGAAGTATTACACTTATCTTCATAAAAAGAACTTTTATTAGCTTTTTCTCATATTCTCAGGTTCACTTTTCTCAATCATTTCAGTATATATATTCTGAACAACATTATATAGCAGATTTGGTTTGGAGTTCCTTAAAGACACTGTGGTTCAGGCAAAAGAGCAATTTCTTTACCGGTGAAGGGCCGTGATAGTATTCTTTAAGGTTATTGTGAAGTTAACAGACAGTACATCTGTATTATCTCTAGTGCGTAGAGTAGGTGCTCAGTAAATAATGTTATTATCACCCTGACTTGTGTGGCTCAGTTGTCTAGGTGTCGTCCTGTAAAGCAGAAGGTCACTGGTCAGGACACACATGCCTGGGTTGTGCGCTTGGTCCCCTGTCACAGTGTGTACAGGAAGCAACTGATTGATTTTTCTCTTTCACATCAATGTTTCCCGCTCTCTCTTGCCTCCCCTCTCTCTAAAAACAAGAAATAAAATCTTTTAAGAAATGTTACTATTTTTATGATTATCTCAATGTAGTATTTTTCTGTTGACAGCTACATTTTTATAAAAATGGAAATATTTTAATGCACAGGATTATATTTTTAAAGGAAAAAATATAAAGTATAGAAAATTAGAATGTTTTCCCTTCTTGCCCAAACCTATAGTTTAGAGATAGCCACAGGTAAGTATATAAATGTTTGCGCATTGTTCAGTTCTTTTCTGCTGCCTTCCTGCTCAAATATATTTTAGCAAGACTATCTTTAGAATTAATAATTCAGAATTCTAGGACAACATCTTACAGTGGTATATGCTGATGCATTCTTTGCGTATTAGATTCTTAACAGATACCAGCTAGTTGTTAGGGATTGCTAAATATTTTTATTTATTCATTATAAAGTCAAAAATTATTTCCCTGTGGAAGTCTAGGAAGGGTTTGTCACACAAAAGTGAAACATAAGATACAAATTTATTTAAAAGATATTTAATTAGAAATATACCATCAACCACACAATGTCATTTATGTGTATAAAAAGGAAGTCATCAGCTTCCGGCCAAGACTGAGGCGTAGGTAGACACACTGTGCCTCCTTATACAAAAGAAAGACAACAATTTAAACGCAAACAACGAGAACTGACAAAATCAAACTGTATGGGAGCCCAACAACAAAGGAGATAAAGAAACATTCGTCCAGACGTTAGGAGCGGTGGAGATGGGCAGCTGGGCAGAGAGGACTCATGGCAAGGCAGCAGCTGGCGGACCTGGCAAGGTGGCAGCTGGTGGAGCATGCAGTCCCATGTTTGTGTACAGATAAACCAGGAGGAATAACTGGGGAGCGAGACAGATGGCGCAAGCCTGGGTCCCAGCGCTGGGAAATAAATCTTCAAACCACTGCTTGGAAACAGTTGTGGGGGTTAAGGTGGCAGTGGGAGAAACTCTCAGCCTCACAGAAGAGTTCTTTGGAGAGATCCACAGGGTCCTAGAATGTACACAAGCCCACCCACCCACCCACCTGAGAATCAGCACCAGAAGGGCCCAGTTTGATTGTGGGTAGCAGGGTAAGTGACTGAAAACTGTCAGAAAGCTGATCAAGTGCCACTGTCCCCTCTCGGACCCTCTGCCCCCACATACAGCATCACAACCCCAGCCAGGTGGGTCGCACCACCCTTACTACATAACAGGGTCCGCCTCTTACTACATTATGTAGCAGATTTGGTTTGGAGTTCCTTAAAGACACTGTGGTTCAGGCAAAAAACAGGCGCGTTGAGACAAAAAACAATGGCCCAAATGAAAGAACAGATCAAAGCTCCAGAAAAAATACAACTAAGCAATGAAGAGATAGCCAACTTATCAGACGCACAGTTCAAAACACTGGCAATCAGGATGCTGACAGAAGTGGTTGAATTTGGTTGCAAATTAGATGAACAAATGAAGGCTATGCTGAGTGAAATAAAGGAAAATGTACAGGGAACCAACAGTGACAGGAAGGAAACTGGGACTCAAATCAACAGTGTGGACCAGAAGGAAGAAACATTCAACCAGAACAGAATGAAAAAACAATTGACCATAAATGAGAGACTTAGGAACCTCCAGGACATCTTCAAATGTTCCAACATCTGAGTTACAGGGGTACCAGAAGGAGAAGAGGAAGAGCAATAAGTGGAAAACTTATTTGAACAAATAATAATGGAGAACTTCCCCAATCTGGCAAAGGAAATATACTTCCAGGAAGTCCAGGAAGCTCAGAGAGTCCCAAAGAAGTTGGACCCAAGGAGGAACACACCAAAGCACATTATAATTACATTATCCAAGATGAAAGAGATGGAGAGAATCTGCAAAGCAGCAAGAGAAAAGGAGACAGTTGTCTATAAAGGAGTTCCCATCAGACTGTCAGCTGATTTCTCAGAAGAGACCTTGGAGGCAAGAAGGGGCTGGAAAGAAGTATTCCAAGTCATGAAATGCAAGGACCTACATCCAAGATTGCTCTATTCAGCAACACTATCATTTAGAATGGAAAGGCAGATAAAGTGCTTCCCAGATAAGGTCGAGTTGAAGGAGTTTGTCCTGACTAAGCCCTTACTATATGAAATGTGAAAGGGATTTATCTAAGGAAAAGATGATAAAAAATATGAACAGTAACATGACAACAATGTCACAGCTGTTAACAACCACACCTAAAAGAAAAACAAAGCAAACAATTAGAACAGCAAGAGAATCACAGAAATGGAGATCCCATGGAGAGTTATCAGCAGGGGAGTGGGAGGGAGAGGGAAAAGTTACGGAGAATAAGCAGCATAAATGGTAGGTAGAAAATAGACGGGGAGGTTAAGAATAGTATAGGAAATTTAGAAGCCAAAGAACTTAATCTATGACCCATGGACATGAACTAAAAGGGGAATGTGGGTGGGAGGGGGTGTGCAGGGTGGAGGGTAATAAAGGCGGGGGAATGGTACAACTATAATAGCATAATCAATAAAATATACTTAAGAAAATAAAATGTAAAATACAAGTAAAGAATAAATAAAAGAAATCAGTGTAAACTAGGTTAATTTTTGGGAATGTTTGGGTTTTGACAATACTTGATGATTTAAGAATCTTTATAGTCCTGGCAATATTTATTAGTAAAATTGGTTGTGGAGGGAGATTCAGAAGGAAATAAACTTATTAGCAAAATATAACTTTGTGAAACTTACATTTGTAGCTGAACTTGGTGACTATGATCTTGCTGAGCATAGTCCTGAACTTGTATCTGAGTTCAGGTTCCTGCCCATTCAGACTGAAGAGATGGAGCTGGCTATTTTTGAGAAATGGAAGGAATACAGGTACTTGACATTTTGTCATACTTTCTTTAACATCACTGTAATAATCTGATATTTGTTTTCTTCTATTTCTATACTTGGTATATAATTTGGTTTACATTTATTATTATTTAAAAAACCATATTTTTCTAATTTCAGAGGTCAGACACCAGCACAAGCTGAAACCAATTATCTGAATAAAGCCAAATGGCTAGAAATGTATGGGGTTGATATGCATGTGGTCAAGGTAATCACTGTGTTGTGATGCTTTTGAAAAAATGTATTCCTTCGAGATTCAAGCTATGAAATTTTTAAAGCTGAGAAAGACCGTCAGGTGTGCATAGGATAGCAGTGGGTACTTTAGATGAGTGGGTTATAAAGGCTGAGATTAAATACTTGAATGATAAGAATCTCACATACAGGTTAATTATAAGAAAGAAGACAAACAAGATTTCCAAAAAGTATATCTTCTCTTTGAAGCTTTTTTTTTAGTGTTTAAAAATCGCTTTTTATTCTTTCACTTCATATTCATATCATCTTATATCATGTAACCTAAGCAGGTTCTGTAAATGTAGGAAGCAAAGTTGAAAATCTGTAACTTTAGAGGATTTTGGTAAGCTGTAGTATAGTTTATGTATGATTTAAGATATTTCTAGTTTAAGTAGCTAAAAATTCCCAGAAACAGTTTTTTTCAAAATTTTTGATTTAAGTTGTGAATAGAATATGGGGAGAATCTGGAAAGAGCTTTTGGTGTAGTGCGAGTGTAACTATTTCCAATGAAGACATACCATAAAACTATAGCATTTCAATGAACTAAATGTACATACTAATTTTCCTGAATGTTGTTTTGGATACTCTAGTTGTTGAAAACACCTTGTGAATTAACACTACTGGTATATAATTAATATAATTCACCATGACTATAAAATTAAAGTTGTGTAAAATTGTGAAACTTATTTTATGCAAATAAAGGTAACACATTTTGCTTTCATTAAATTAGGCTAGAGATGGGAATGACTATAGCTTGGGACTAACCCCAACTGGAGTTCTCGTTTTTGAAGGAGAAACCAAAATTGGCTTATTTTTTTGGTAAGCAGAGTTAATGTCAAAGATTCATATTGTTATTTTGTTTTTTAATGTGGAAAAACATTTATATGAAGGTAATACATAAAATAGTACTGGAAAATCAAATTGTTCTGAAAAGCTTCTAAATGAATTGAAACTCTCCTCTCATACTCTTGCCCATCTTTAGTCCCAGTAAAACTCTCCCGCCCGCATTTTTCATTAGTTTCAAGGTATGTCAAAATTTATGTTTTAATAAAAATATTGCATATTTCTCTATGTATTAAACGTTCACATGGGCACTTACTCTTGTCATGTAATTGTGTCAGTATATTTAGTACTTTTTTTCACAGCCTTTTTACTACCTACTCCTTATTGTGTGAGAGGAAGATATTAATACTTTCACATCTCTTTTTAAGCTATGCTTCTCTTCTGTGTCCCCACTTCTGTTATCCAAACTTTTAAATTATATTTATGTTTTACATCAAGGATAGATGTATAACCATAGTTAAGATTTTCAGGTTTTGTCTGGTTGGTTTTAAAAGCTGAAAATCAAGAAAGTGTTTACATTACTATATCTGTGTCAGCAGTGTAACGGACTTTAGTAGTATACTGGTGTTGTACATGTGGACTAAAGATGGCCCTGTATTTTGGCCCCGATGTGAGGATGTGAGGACTGTTATTTATCTCAAAGTCGCCAGCATAAAACTCAGATTCTTACACATCTGTTTGCTTTACATATAGCCCAGTGAGTGTATTTTTAGCCATTTAGAGCCTGTCTTTTTCTCATATCCTACTGTAAACTGCTAGCAATAGATAAAACAAATCTTTCAGCTATGTAAGACTCCAAACCACTAATGCCCTTCAGAGCTCTCTGACCGAGAGACATCCCCCTTGTTGCTGAATGCCATTGCGTAGACATGTAAGGCCCCTCTCTGATTCCCCTTCTTTCTGGCAGTTCCCATTTCTTCTCTTTCTAGGTGGTGTCCTGTGCCATTTGTCTCTGGATGTTCTCTGCCTGTGAAAGACTTTCCCTCTTGTGCAACCTCCTCCAAGCACCTCTCAATAAACGCTCATTGTGGAATACTTCTGTCTCTTTTTCCTGATGTATCCCCAATTCCAAAATCCTTGAAATCCCAACTTGGATTACCTTTCTTTACTATAGCTTTTTGTGTTTACTAATGTTCTTGGTTCCCCCTCCCCCAGTGTCTTACACAGCACCACACACATCCCTTTAAAATACCTGCTTTTTTGTGTTCTCAACTTTAAAATTCTCAACAGTTACATGAAATGATTCTTCTATTTCATTGTGACCTGTTTGCTGTGTAAGATGCTCTATAGTTTTTATCTTGGGACTTCCAATTTTCTGTTTTGCAGTCAGGATCCTGTGTTTTCTTCCTTATTTTCCTCTCTGTGCTTTTGTTTTTTCTAATTTTATATATATTTTCTCAAGTAACTGCCTTGCGAAAAGGGTGTAGGAGGTAAAATATTTGAGTTCTTGGATGCCTTAAAATGGTATGTTTTTCTCTTAATGCTTTCTTGATAATTGAGGCAAGAATGGAATTTTAGGTCGAAAAGTATTCCCCCTTAAGTTGAGAATAGTATTTCATTTGTTTCTGCATCCAGGTGTCCCTGCTAGGGACTTTCCTGAGAGACTTGAGCAGAGCACCTTCATTACCCTCCCTTGCTGGGAGAGGTAGCTGCGATGTTTATTTACCCAGTCCTTGAGTGTTAATTCGCTGACATTTCGCTTGCCCAGTGGGTTAATGGGAGATGCTTCATCGTCAGAAAATGCTCTCTAGAAAGAGAAATAAAGCATTTTTATAGATTATTGTTAGAATGAATTGAATTAATGCATATAAAACACTTAGAAGACTACTTGATACTCAGTAGGCATTATGTAAGTATTTGTTACACTTAAATAAGTGATAGATACCCCTCTTCCACCTATTACGCTCACTCACTGTTTTAGTACAGCTCTTGTAAACAGCTTTCATTTACAGTTATATTCTATGTAGGTTATGTTGAAAATCAGTAAGAATTTCATTGTTTTGGCATTTTATAGTTCCCAGAAGTGGAAAGTTCAAATGTGATAGGTTGTTTAGGGTTTTAGTACAGGAGATAGAGTTGGAAAGTAGGCCATAAAGTGAGGTTAAAATTTTATGTTTTTAATTAAAGATGTATTTCCTCAAACCAAAATTGCTGTAGGAAATAGAGTTGAAGACCCTAATTGATCATTTGTTTTCCTCTATGCTTTTTAAAAAGCTTTATAGTCTTTCCTGTATCCAGTTCCTGGGTTGCTGCTTTGCCACTAAACCTGAGGGTCCCTTATGCTGTAACTGGGAGCCTATGAAGTGTTTTTGAGATTTTGTTTGTAGAGAGAAGGAAAGTGAAGGAGAAAGAAAGGGAGAGGAACATCAATGTGTGGTTGCCTCTCGCACACCCACTACTGGGGACCTGGCCCGCGACCCAGGCGTGCGCCCTGACTGGGAATCGCACTGGTGACCCTACAGTTTGCAGGCCTGCTCTCAACCTGCTGACACACACACGCCAGGGCAGGAGCCTTTGAAATATTTATATGGATTTCTTCATTTGTTTTTCCTTAACATTTTTAAAGCCTCATCAGGGACATGTTTATTGATTTTAGACAGAGAGGGAGGGGAAGAGAGGGAGAGGGAAATATTGATGTAAGAGAGAAACACTGAATAGTTGCCTCTCGTACATGCCCTGGCTGGGGATTGAACCCTCAACCTACTTATGTGCCCTGACTAGGAATCAAACCCACAACCTCTTGTTTCACAGGACAGTGCTACAGTGCTACAGCCAACTAAGCCACTGGGCCAGGGCTCCTTAATATTTTTAATGCCTGATAAATGTGCAGCATTAATTTGCTAGAGTTAATTGCTTTTGAAACTTTTTTCTCCTATTAACTATTTTGATTGGCGGCCTTCTTGATGGGCAGTGCAGGTTATATTTACCCTTACCAGGGTTCAGTTCAGAAATTAGATGATTAATGTGTTTGAACTAACAACAACATTTTTTTTGACATTTATTTGAAATCTAGCTATTATTCTCATATTGTTACAGGCCTAAGATAACCAGATTGGATTTTAAGAAGACTAAATTGACCCTGGTGGTGGTAGAAGATGATGATCAGGTGGGAACTGCATTTCATTGCTTATTAACAATGACTTTGTTATGTGGTAATTTACATTTCTTTTTTTTTAAAGATTTTATTTATTTTTAGAGAGAGGGGAAGGGAAGGAGAAAGAGAGGGAGAGAAACATCAATGCATGGTTGCCTCTCACGTGCCCCCCACTGGACACCTGGCCTGAAACTCAGGCGTGTGCCCTGACAGGAATTAAACCAGCAACCCTTTGGTTTGCAGCCTGTGCTCAATCTACTGAGCTACACCAGGCAGGGCTTAAATTTCTAAAAGAAGAAAATGTTCCTTGTTTTATAGAGCCATAGAGTTTAATATAATTGATAAGTTAATTAAATAATTTCTTGTTTCAGGTCACACCATATTAAAAATATGGTTTTTCTGCCCCTAAGATTAAAGGCAATTTAAAAGAATATTCTTTTTTCTTCATTGATAATTATCTCATGTGTGTACAAATTAAACTTAAGTAACTATTCTTTAGTACCCGATTGAAAAGATTAATCAAGAAGTTCTACCTAATAATTAATATCTATAAATAAAGTTTTCTAAACTAAGGATTGCTTTTGTTTTTTTTCCAGTTAAATGTAGTTCCTAACTGATACACACAATGACATGGGTTCATTTCAGATGCATTATGCTGAGTGAAAAAGGCCAGACTCAAAAGATCATGACTATATGAGTTTATTTATGTGACAATCTGGGAATGGGAAACCTGTAGAAATGGAGATTAGATCACTGATTGTTTGGGACTAGGTATAGTGAAGGACAGCACAGTGAATTTTGGGGAATGAGAGAACCAATATGTATCCTAATTTTGGTGGTGGCTACTATTTTTCACCTTTTTTAAATCTCATGGCACATACAAATTACCAAAATTCTTCAGCATACAAAGAAATATATTTTTTTACCAATCTGACAAACAAAAAGAGGTAGTATTTTGGTTTATTCATACCAAACACTTATTGTTTTGTTGGCTTTTGTCTTTTTTTTCTATTTGACAATCTAAGGGAAAAGGGGTCAATGCCTGGGACTAAATACTCAGGTGTTGCATGTTTTTTTGTTGTTGTTATTTTTCAAGTACAGTTTTCTGTTTATTTCTCCCATCCCAGCCCACCCTGCCCCATGCACCCCACCTCCCTCCCATTTCCCCCCCCCTTAGTTATTGTCCCTGTGTCCTTTGTACTTGTTCCTCGAAATCCCTCCCATTTTTTCGCCTTAAATTCCCTCCCCTCTCCCCTCTGGTCACTGTCAGCCCATTCTCTATTTCAGTGTCTTTGTTTTTATTCTGCTTGCTTGTCTGTTTTGTTGTTTAGCTTCCTGTTAAAGGTGAGATCATATGGTATGTGTCTTTCAACCCCTGGCTTATTTCACTCAGCATAATGCTTTCCAGCTCCATCCCTGTTGTTGCAAAGGGTAGTAGTTCCTTCTTTCTCTTTGCTGCATAGAATTCCATTGTGTGTATGTACCACAATTTTTTGATCCATTCATTTACTGATGGGCATCTAGGTTGCTTCCAGCTCTTGGCTATTGTAAATTGTGCTGCTATGAACATTGTGGTGCATAGGGTCTTTGAAGTTGATGTTTTAGGGTTCTTAGGATATAATCCTAGCAGTGGAATTGCTGAATCAAAAGGCAGGTCGATTTTTATTTTTCTGAGAAAATTCCATACTGTTTTCCATAATGGTTGTACCAGTCTGCAATCCCACCAACAGTGAACTAAGGACCCCTTTTCCCCACAACCTCTCCAACATTTGTTGTTGGTTGCTTTGTTTATGATAGCCATCCTGACTGGTGTAAAGTGGTATCTCATTGTGGTTTTAATTTGCATCTCTCTGATAGCTAGCGATATTGAGCATTTCTTCATGTGTCTCTGGATCTTCTGTATGTCCTCCTTGGAGAAGTGTCTGTTCAAGTCCTTTTCCCATTTTTTAATTGGGTTGGTTGTCTGCTTAGAGCGGGAGTCGTGTAAGTTCTTTGTATATTTTGTTTTGTTTTTTTAATTTTATTTATTTATCTTTAGAGGGGAAGGGAAGGAGAGAGGGAGAGAAACATCAATGTATGGTTGCCTTTTGTGCGTCCCCTGCTAGGAACTGGCCTGCAGGGAACCTGCCTGCAACCCCGGTATGTGACCTGACTGGGATTCGAACCGCGATTGTCTGGTTTGCAGGCGCTCAATCCACTGAGCTACACCAGCCAGGGCCCAGTTCTTTGTATATTTTGGAGATTAAACCTTTGTCTGAGGTATCATTGGCAAAAATGTTTTCCCTTACAGTTGGTTGTCTTTTTAATTTAATACTGTTTTCTTTAGCCACACAGAAACTTTTTATTTTGATGAGATCCCATTTGTTTATTCTTTCCTTTATATTCCTTGCTCTAGGGGACATATCAGTCAAAATGTTGCTGCGTGAAATATCTGAGATTTTCCTGCCAATGTTCTCCTCTAGGACTTTTAATGGTTTCAAGGCTTATATTTAAGTCTTTTATCCACCTTGAATTTATTTTGGTGTATGGTGTAAGTTGGTGCTTATGTTTCATTTTTTTGCATGTAGCTGTCCAGTTCTCCCAACACCATTTGTTGAAGAGGCTATCTTTACTCCATTGTATGTTACTGCCCCCTTTGTCGAATATTAATTTACTGTAGAGAGTTGGGTTTATTTCTGGGCTCTCTGTTCTGTTCCATTGGTCTATGTGCCTGTTTTTATGCCAGTACCAGGCTGTTTTGATTATAGTGGCCTTGTAATACAGTTTGATATCAGGTAATGTAATCCCTCCTACTTCGTTCTTTTTTCTCAAAATTGCAGCTGCTATTCGGGGTCATTTATGGCTCCATAGAGATTTTTGAAGTGTTTGTTCTATGTCTGTGAAATATGCCATTGGTACTTTAATAGGTATTGCATTGGATCTATGAATTGCTTTGTGTAATATGGACATTTTGATGATGTTAATTCTTCCAATCCAGGAACACGGTATATGTTTCCATTTGTGTCTTCCTTGATTTCTTTCTTCAGTGTTCTGTAGTTTTCTGCCTACAGATATTTTACCTCCTTAGTGAGGTTTATTCCCAGATATTTTATTTTTGTTTTTGCTGTATTCAATGGGATTTTTTCCTTGATTTCTGCTTCTGATGTTTTATCGTTAATGTAAAAAATGCCTTTGATTTCTGGATATTGACTTTGTATCCTGCTGTTTTGCGAGATTCATTAATCAGGTAGAGTAGTTTTGGGGTTGGGTGTATAGGATTTTCCATGTATACTATCATGTCATCTGCAAACAATGACAGTTTTGTTTCCTCCTTTCTGATTTAGATGCCTTTTATTTCCTTTTCTTGTCTGATTCCTCTGGCTGTTACTTTCAATAATATGTTGAATAGAAATGGTAAAAGTGGACAACCTTGTCTCGTTCCTGATCTTAGTGGGAAAGATTTTAGTTTTTGCCCACTGAGTATGATGTTGGCTGTAGGTCTCTCATATATGGCCTTTATTATTTTGAGGACAGCTTTTTCTATTCTCATTTTGCTGAGTGCTTTTATCATAAATGGGTGCTGTACCTTTTCAAATGCTTTTTCGGTATGTATTTATATGATCATGTGATTTTTGTCTTTGCTTTGTTTGTGTGTTGTATTACATTTACTGATTTGTGAATATTGAACCATCCTTGCATCCCTGGGATGAATCCCTCTTGGTCATGGTGTATGATCTTTTTAATGCATTGTTGGATGCAATTGGCCAATATTTTGTTGAGGATTTTAGTGTATATGTTCATCAGTGATATTGGCCTGAAGTTTTCTTTCTTTGTTTTGTTTTTATCTGGTTTGGGGATTAGGATCATGTTGGCTTCATAAAAAGAGTTTGGGAGTCTTCCATCATTTTGAATTTTTTGGAATAGTCTGTGAAGGATAGGGGTTAGCTCTTATTTAAATGCTTTGCAGAATTCTTCTGTGAAACCATCTGGTCCACGGCTTTTGTGTGTTTGGGAGTGTTTTGATTACTGCTTCAATTTCATCAGCTGTTATTGGTCTGTTTAGGCTTTCTACTTCTTCTTCATTGAGTTTTGGAAGATTATATTTTTGTAGAAATTTGTCCATTTCACCTAGGTTTTCAAATTTCTCATATTTCTTCATAGTAATTTCTTATAATCCCTTCTATTTCTGTGGTGTCAGTTGTAATCTCTCCTCTTTCATTTCTGATTGAGTTTATTTGTGTTCTGTCCCTTCTTTTCTTGATGAGCCTACTTAATGGCTTGTCAGTTTTGTTTATCTTTTCAAAACACCAGCTCCTGGATTCATCGATCCTTAGAATTGTGCTTTTTGTCTCTATGTCATTTAATTCTGCTCTGATCTTGGTTATTTCCTTCCTTCTACTTGCTGTAGGCTCTCTTTGTTGTTGTTCCTCAAGTTCTTGTAGGTGTAGGGTTAGGTTGTTTGTTTGAAATATTTCTGTCTTTTTTAGGCAGGCCTGTATTGCTATGAACTTCCCTCTCAGGACTGCCTTCGCTGTGTCCCATAAGTTTTGGGTTGTTGTGAGTTCATTTTCATTTGTTTTCAGAAACTTTTTCATTTCTTCTCTAATTTCATTCTTGACCCACTCGTTGTTTAACAGCATGCTATTCAATCTCCACGATTTTGAGTGTTTTGGGTTTTTCCCTTGGGTTTGGTTTCTAGTTTCAATCCGTTGTGGTTGGGGAAAATGCTTGGTATGATTTCAATTTTCTTGAATTCGTTGAGGCTTGTTTTGTGTCCTATCATGTGTTCTATCTTTGAAAATGTTCCAGGTGCATTTGAAAAGAATGTGTATTTAGTTTGTTTGGGATGAACGGCCCTATATATACATACCAGTTAAGTCTATTTTGTGTAGAGCGTTGTTCAATGCCACAATATCTTTGTTGATATTTTTGTTTGGAAGATCTGTCCATTTTTGACAGTGAAGTGTTAAAATCCCCTACTTTAATTGTGTTGCTGTCAATATCTTTCTTGAAGTCCTCTAAGATTTTTTTTTATATATTTGGTTGATCCTATGTTGGGTGCATATATGTTTACAATGTTTATTTCTTCTCGATGGATTCTTCCCTTGAGTATTATGAAGTGACCTTCTGGGTCTCTGTTTATGGTCTTTTTTTTTTAATTCTTTTTTGTCTCAAATGAGAATTGCTACCCCCACTTTTGTCTTTTGTTTTCTTGGACAATTTGTTTCTAGCCCTTCACCTTCACTCCGTGTAGGTCTTTTGTCCTGAGCTTGGTCTCTTGTAGACAGCATATGTGTGGGTCATTCTTTCTTACTCATTCAGGTATTCTGTGTCTTTTGATTGGAACATTTAATCCATTTACGTTTAAGGTTATTATTGATAGGTACTTACTCATTGCCATTTTTGTACCTTTGTTGCTCTCTATCTCTCTCTTTTTCTTCTTTTCCTTAAAGCATTCCTTTTCGCATCTCTTGCAGAGCTGGATTGGTGGAGGTGGAATCTTTTAGACTTCTTTTGTCTTGGAAGCTCTTTATTTGGCTTTCCATCTTGATTGAGAACATTGCTGGGTAAAGTAGCTTTGGTTGCAAGCCTCTGGTTCTCATTACTTGGATTATTTCTTGTCATTTTCTTCTTGCTTGGAGCGTTTTAATTGAGAAATCTGCAGCTAACCTTATTGGGGCTCTCTCGCTGCCTTTAAGATTCTCTCTTTGTCTTGGAATTTTGCCATTTTAATGTTGATGTGTCTTGAAGTGGGCTTCTTTGGGTTCCTCTTGATTGGGACTCTCTGTGTTTCCTGGATTTGTGTGACTTTTTCTCATCAAATTAGGGAAGTTTTCCATTTTTACTTTTTCAAATAGATTTTCTATCCCTTGCTGTTCTTCTGGTATCCTTATTATTCAGATATTATTATGTTTCATATTGTCTTTCATTTCTTTTAACCCCTCTTCATTCTTTCTGAGCCTGTTTTCCTTTTTTTGCTCTTACTGGGTGTTTTTTTCTACTTTGTCCTCCAGCTTGCTGATTTGATCTTCTGGTTCATCGATCCTGGTTTTGATTCCTTCCACTGTGTTCTTCAGTTCAAAATTTGCATTCTTCATTTTCTCTTGGCCTTTGTTGATAGTTTCTATTTCCTTTTTCATGTTGATACAGTTTTCCGTGAGTTCATTGTAGTTCCCATGTAGTTTCTGGTAGCTCATTGTGAGCTCTTTGAACTTCCTGATAACCAGTGCTTTGAATTCAATATCTGATAGCTGACTTGACTCTATTTCATTTAGCATTCTTTCTGAGGCTTCCTCCTTTCCTTTCATTTGGGGATTGTTTCTTTGTCTTCTTATTGTTTGTAAGACTCTTCTTGTTAGCTTTAGGTTCTTAAATTGATCTGTTCTGGCTCCCTGGGTTTATGGTGTGAACTTCTGTGGTAGAATACCTGTGAGATTTAGTGATGTAGTCTCCTTGATCTCCTGAGATCACTGGTCTTGGGCTGTCCTTTAATTTAGCTCTGAGTTTGTCTTTGGGTTTTGATTGTTTTTCAGTTCTTTCTTTTGTGGGTCTTTCCCACCAGCTGGTTAACTGAGGGTTACTGTGTTTACCACCTCTTGTAATTTGTTGTACTAGTCAGGGCAGGTTGTGTTGAGCTAGTTCTTCTGTATGTACAAGGTTTTGAGGATTGTCTTTTGCTTTTGTTCAGGTTTTTGTACCGGGTAGTTTCTCCATTATTTAGTTGTATTTCCAGATGGGTAGTTGGTTGACGTTTGTGTGGTTTCCACTTTGTCCTTCACCTTCTTCTGTTGTTATCTTTTGGTGGCTCCTTTGTTGTTGGGTTTCCTCTTCCAGTGAGTATCCTGGTGTTCACTGCTTCTACCTACTCTTGTGTGTGTGTGTGTGTGTGTGTGTGTGTGTGTGTGAGAGAGAGAGAGAGATCAGTTGCAGGGGAATTCAAAATGGTTCATGACAGCAGGAGAGTATCCTATGATATTTACAGTAGTAGCAAGTAGAGAAGAGATAGGACATCCTTTGGCTATGAATAGTGTTAACCATTACCGTCACCCCAACTAGACATGTTTAAGAAAGGATGGAAAGAAGATTAGACTCTTGAGGTGGGAAGAATTGTGAGTTGGATCTAGGAAGCAGTGAGGTTGTGGGAAATCAGATTCTGAGGTAAGGTGAGAGTAAAGGATAGTAAATAGGTGTAGTGTGTGAGAGAATAGAGTTAACCACTACAGTAATAGAGTTCATGAAACTGTGAAGTGGGCTAAGATCCAGGAGGCGTGTTGTGAAGTATTTACAACTGTATGGAACCGCTACTATTTACAATAATATTAGAGCAACATCATATGACAGAATCTGTGTGATCTGGATAACATGAATAGGGTGTATAGAACTTTGAATAGTGTGCTAAAGGAACAGAAGTGACATGAAGGATTGTAAATTAGCATTACACCATGGAAGAGAGAACGGGGAAACCTGTCAAATGATGCAACATAACCAGCCTAGCAAAGAAGACTATACAGAAAGAAGAGGAATACAAATATACTATTAAAATAAAAGATGTAAGAATAATGAAAAAATAATAATACAAATATGCAGTAGCTTGTGGTTTCTCTGCAATAGCAAAGTGAAATTTGTCTCACTGTCTCAACTATTGGAATGCCTTCTCTTTGGGTCCAACTCTGGTCTTTTCACAGTTCCACGTTTTTTGTTTCACTTGTGGGAATTAAAAAAAGGGCAGTAGAAGGGAGGAGGAAGAGATAAAATTGGAAAGAATTGAAGGAAGAATAAAAGAAGAAAATAGGAAAGAGAGGAAAAAGGTATTAAAGATAAAACAATAATAAAAATTAAAAAAATAAGTCCTGGCTGGTGTAGCTCAGTGGATTGAGCGCAGGCCTGCGAACCAGACAATCGCGGTTCGATTCTCAGTCAGGGCACATGCCTGGGTTGCAGACCAGTTCCCTGCAGGCCAATTCCCAGCAGGGGACGCATGAAAGGCAACCACACATTGATGTTTCTCTCCCTCTCTCCTTCCCTTCCCCTCTAAAGATAAATAAATAAAATCTTAAAAAAAAAATTTAAAAAAAAAAAGATTACTTTAAAGAAAATACCTCTTGCTGGTGTTAAACTGGCCACTCTGGTATTTCTGGTCTCACTGGCTGCAGCAGGCTGAGGGGCGATAGGTGTGGCTTTTCTCTCTTCCCGATGTATGCTCAGCCAGTCTTGCAAGCACTCTCCCAAGAGTTAGAGTGGCGCCTTTCTTGGGCATGTTTCGTGGGTGATCCAGGTCTTCTTCTGAACTGTTTCCCAGGGGGTCATCGCTGTTGGCTGGGTGTGTGTGCACGCCCAGCCAGGCTGCCTGCATCCCCCGGGTTTGGGTGTGAACCCTTTGCAGTACTATGGGGGAAAGCAGGGCCTTCCACACAGCCTCAGGATTGCTGCCCAACTCAGTGGGGAGTAAGCTGAGCAGCTGTCACTGGAGAATCCCCCAAACAGTTTTAGTTTTTGAGAAATTCCTCCTACTCAAGCCTGCTGCTCAATACAACCCAATTCTCCTGCCAGACTGGTGACTATCAGGGTCAGTGCACGTCACTGCGGGGTTCTCAATTCTCCACAGCTGGCTACCACAGACTCCACGGGTGATCACGACCCTTGTGTGTTTGCCTCTTTCCTTATTCTCCTCTTGGCAACTTCAAGCACCCAGGTCTCTCCCGGTGCTGCTCAAACCCTGCTTGGCTGGGGAGGGAGGGAGCGGCTGACCCTGCTCTCTCCCAAGGTCTCTGTGGCAGTCCCATGGCCCCCAAGGAGTCTGTTGTAGACCCAGCGCCAGGCCTGGGGCTACAGCCAACTTGTTCCCTGTGCTGGTCCCTGGGACCTTATTGTCCTGCAGCAGTCTCCTTACCTTCTCATTTTTCAGTGTCCGCTACAATTTCTGGTCTCTTATTTTCACTTGTGCTGGGCAACTGTTGGCTGTTTGCTCTGTTCCTCCGTAGATCGGCCAGGATTTTTCTCCTGTGTGTAGGGGGGAGTCCAATCTGCTCCCTCCTACTCCATCACCATCTTCCAAGTCCGAGTTTTATTTTTCATTTTATTTTATTTTTTGCTAATGGTATGGTATTCTCTTTTTTAATTTTAGCCATTCTCTAGTGGAATCATTTTAATTTGCATTCTCCTCATGAGTATGTGTATAGCACTTATTTATATATATTTATTGGATATTTGGATATTCTCTTTTATGAAGTGCCTTTTTAAGTCTTTTGTTCATTTTTCTGATGGATCATGTGCTTTTCTTCCCCATTGCAGAAGTTCTTTATTTATTTTAGATATTAATTCTTTCTCAGATATATGTGTTTTTAGTGTCTTCTACCTGGCTTGCCTTTGGCTCCCCTAATAGTATCTTTTGGATACATAAAGGGTTTCAGTTTTAATATATACAGTATATAAATTTTTTTCCTTGTGGTCAGCACTTTCTGTTTCTTAAAATTTTAGAATTTGTGCCTATACCAAGGTCATGAAGAAACTGCACATAGCCCTGGTTGCTTGTGGCTCAGTGGATTGAATGCTGGCCTGCAAACCTGAAGGTTGCTGGTTCAATTCCCAGTCAGGGCACATGCCTATGTTGTTGGCCCGGTTCCCAGCTGGGGATTTGTAAGAGGCAATCAATCGATGTATCTCTTGCATATTGATGTTTCTCTCCCTCTCTTTCTCCGTCCTCTCTCTTCTTTGTAAAAATAAATAAATAAAATGTTAAAAAAATACTACATATAGAGTTTATAAAATATTTTTTTCACCATGATTTCATATTTATTAGCTCGGTTGAAGTGATGCATTAGAAAGACTGTAAATTATGACAAGATCAGAAAAATAACACAAGGACAGGAAGAGAATTATGCTTTGTTCTGTAATAGGCTGGTTGAGGCATTCAGGAAATATACTAATCTAGATCCATCCTCTCCAGAAGGTCTAGTATTAATGGGGCAGTATTTCATTAGCCAGTCAGCACCAGAGATTTGTAGAAAGCTTTTGGAAGTTACAAAAGAGTCCACAAACTCCTATGGCCCAACTAATAGACACTGCCTTCTTGGTTTTTAATAGCTAATACCTTGAGGAAAGGAAGGAACAGATCCAGCATAGGAAAAGGGGGGAGGAAAGGCAGGCCAAGTTAATAGCGTAGTTGTTAGTAGTGCCATTGGCAGTGTGCAGCCTCTCAGGGTAAGCCAGGAAAGCCACAAAAATGTCCAGGGCAAAAAGATCAAATATATTTTAAGTGTAAATGCCCTGGACACTGGGCAAGGGATTGCACTCTGCCACCCCCAGGGCCATGTCCCATGTGCAGAGGTGCAAACCCTGATTTCTGGCACTGGAATATAGACTGTCCACATTTCCGGAGTAGAAAATGACAAAGTATTTAAGTTACATATTTAATTATACTGAAAAGTTCAAAGAAATTATAAAACTGGTATCCATTTTATTCATTTAGATAACATTTTTGGCATTGTTCCTTCTGAATTAACTTTTAGAGATAGGTAAATTAATAATAGTATATTTGATACAGCTAAGGTTTAATCCCTGCAACTTGTCCTTTCCTTCCCTGTAGCTGGCCACCACTCTTGGAGAAGGGTATCATTCTCATACTCTGTAACATTTTCCAAATATAAATACGTGGTAGAATAGTCTTTTTTTTTTTTAACTTTTTTTAAAATTTATTTATTTATCTTTAGAGGGGAAGGGAAGGAGAAAGGGAGAGAAACATCAGTGTGTGGTTGCCCTTTGCGCATCCCCTGCTGGGAACTGGCCTGCAGGGAACCGGCCTGCAACCCAGGCATGTGCCCTGACTGGGAATCGAACCGCAGTTGTCTGGTTCGCAGGCCCGAGCTCAGTCCACTGAGCTACACCAGCCAGGGCAGAATAGTCTTAAAATATACATAAGTTTTATATTTATATATATATATATATAAATATGGCTTACTTTTTTACCTAAAATAGGTGTAGCCTTGTAGACATAGTTCAAATATACCATTCTTTACTTTTTTTTATTTCAGACAGTTAGGTTTTTAAAATTTTATGGCCAATGTTTACTGTTACAGATGACACTAAATAAAATCTTTGGGTGTAAATTTTGTTTTTCTAGACAATCTTTTTTCTTGGAGAGCCAGTATACTTTAGATACTATAAACTTAGGCTTTGGAGCCTGAAGGGTTAGGTTCAAATTCTGGTTTCCTCTCTCACTAGCTTTGTGATCTTGGGTTTACTTTCTCAAGTCTTAGTTTCTTTACCTGTGAAATGGGACTAATAGTAGTAACTGCTTGTTGAAGTAATTCATAGGAAAGTGCCTATGAATGTTAACTATCATAATCAGATTCCTGTGAGTGTGGTTACAATGAGGAAGAATATGGACATTTTCAAGTCTGTTGATACATATTGCCAGATCTTGTATAATTCCTTAAATTGTTATTATACATTTATCCCAAAGTGTGGCAGATAAAAATCTCATTTTATGTATCTCTGAGAAATTAGATTACATAAGTAGAGAGGACCCTTTTAGGAGCAATTTTACTTTGAGAAAATGGATAGCTGGATTTCAACTCTTCCTTTTTATATAGGTAGCTATAAAAGTTGTGTGAGTTTCAGGGAGCAAACCAAATGCTTTATTTGAGTCATTTGTATCACTGGAGTTGTATCTGTAGTTGAGTAATGAGATAGGAATATTAAACCCAATAATCACCTCTTTTTGCATTCTTTTCTTTTTCAGGGCAAAGAGCAGGAGCATACATTTGTCTTTAGACTGGACCATCCAAAGGCATGCAAACATTTATGGAAATGTGCTGTGGAGCATCATGCCTTCTTCCGCCTTCGAGGCCCTGTCCAGAAGGGTTCTCAGCGATCAGGATTTATTCGGCTAGGATCACGATTTAGATACAGGTTGATGTTAATAGCTGCCTGCTGAGTCTTTTTTGCATAAAGTCCAAAAAACTTAGGCCACTCTCTCATTTTATAGATGTGGTAATTAGGGCATAGAGAAATAAAGTGGCTTACCAGTATTTTTCATTGGCCAAAATAATAGTTTATTATTATTGATTGTAATTTCCAGAATATATAGGAAACATTATAATAGTACAACGGATTTTGTATCCCTATTGATATTTACCCTATATAATAATTAGCCCCCATCCATATACCAAGAACTTGAAGGCATCTTGATCTAAGATTGAACAGCATATAGAAAAAGGGTGCCCTGCACTGTGTGGGAAATTAATTTGGATAACATTTCTGGTCCTTTTTAAACCTGAAGTTTCATTTTAACAGACTCCTTGTTGGTAAGTTAGGAATATTTTGGTTTACCTGAGAGTAGATTATTGGTTGTGACCTTTCAGCATGTCATAAGACTCAGTTAATATGATATAAAGAAGGAATGGAAATAATGTTGCAAGATGATTGTGCGGGAGTCATTAAGAGAGCTTCTATCTATATTGAAAGTGGGGAGACATTCTCTTAACAGAATTTAAATGGAAATCACAGCAAGTGGGACAATAGTCTTAAATATTTCTGGAAAATTATTCTGTAAAGTCTGTCACTATTAGAAAAAGTAACTAAATCTTGAGGTAATTGCATACTTCCCATTGAGGAGTATGAATGGGGAGGGAAGTTCCATAAAAGCACAAATATCTCCAACTGATTTAATGTGTTCTTAGGTGCATGCACGCTTAAGAAAAAACAATATACTTTCTGTGTTGCATATTTTACACAAGCCTAAAGATGAAAGAATGATGTGGTAAAGAGAGACGTCAAGACTGTTATTAAAAGCATTTCCTTCAGGATGAAATTCAGGATGGTTTTTTAAAGAAGAATCCCAGTGTAGACTTTTCTCTCATTTACATGTATTTGATTACTGTAGATCATAAATGCTCTTATTCTATTAATATGCTTATTTATTTTAGTGGGAAAACTGAGTATCAGACCACAAAAACAAATAAAGCAAGAAGATCAACATCCTTTGAAAGAAGGCCCAGCAAACGATATTCTCGACGAACTCTACAGATGAAAGGTGAAATGCAACACTTTTTTAAAGGACTCTTCTTTCTTGACAGTTCATGATGCTGTTGCTATTTACTGGAGAGGATGTTGTCTGAATTTTAAGTGTATTCCAGTCAACTAAAGTACTCTTACTTATTGAATTTGGTTTGGATATAATCAATTTAATAAAACACAAAGGGAATAATTGCCTATGTGGTTGCTGAGAATAATTTTTATGTTAATCTGAATGTAAACACTATCCTGAGTTAGTGTTCAGTTTTTGTTCATATTATTATAGTTATTCTGTAGTACAACATTATCCTTTCGCTCTTTGACTTTTAGATCTTACTCATAAAAATCTTCAAAATCCCCTTAGGAACTTAACAAAACATTGATAAATAATGAACACATTTTAAGTAAAAATTATATTATATGGTATTATAATATGATTAAGAATTCCATAACAGTGTCTGAATGTAAATCATTAGAGTATATCCTATACTGACATTTACAAATTCATAAATGTTACTTCTTGTGAGTTACTTTAATTACATAATCACAAACATGCTTTACCAAAAGTAGTGTTTGATTTCAAATCTAAGTTCATATTAAAATACAGATTGAACTTTAACTATGTCCAGTATATTAGGGTTGTCACCAATTGTCTAGAAATAACCAGCATGAGGTCATGTATCAGGTATACTTGGCATTGTCAGCTTTTTTTTTTTTTTTAGTCTCACCTGAGGATATGGTTATTGGTCTTAGAGACAGAGGAAGGGGAGATTGAGAGAGAGAGAGAGACAGGCAGGCAGACATGAGAGAGAAACATTGATCGGTCGTCTCCCACATGTGCCTCGACGGCATCAAACCCGCAAACCTAGGTATGTACCCTGAGCCAGGGGTTGAACCTGCCACCATCTGGTGTATGAGATGAAGCTCCAACCAACTGAGCCACCTGGCCAGGGCAATAGCGTAAATGTTTTAAAATGATTGACTTATACTTCATTACTTTTGGTATGGTTGTAAGTTGAGTAATAGCTATTAGTTAAGCCACTTCAATTTATGATCATTTCAAACCCTATGTTAACTCTTACTTTGAACTGACAATGCTCCATTGTTACTCAGCTCACTCTAGACGGCTCGAAAAGATGTATGCTTAATTTACCGCTTTATTTAAAAAATAAAAGTAATTGTCACATTGACTTTAATGATGTGAATCCTAGAACACTTTTGTGAAATGAAGGTTTTTAAATTTGTGTTTGGGAAACATGGCTTACAAAGCAGTTAGTCCAGATTTACTTTTACAATGCAGTTTAACATGTCAGAGAAAACTAATTGGGTGTTTTCTTTTTGTATTCTGTCAGCAAGTACAGCAGGACCTGAAGAACGCAGGTGGGTAATGCCTTGCAACTTAGGAATTGACATAGAATTTTTTAGAATTCATGTAGTTGCTGTCATTAATTAAACATGTTTGTTGAAAATCTACCAAGGTGCTGTTTCTAAGCATTTGGCAGCAACATATACTGCCAGATAAAATTGACAAAAAGAGAAATAAAGCAGTTGAAAGAAATAAGGAGTGGAATGGGTGTGGATGTGCAATTTATGTTAGAATGACATACTTTTGTTATTGGCACATGACTGAACATTTAGAGATAAATGAGTCATTATCCTTGCACACAAGGATCTCAAAGAAGAAAGGTTGATTTGACCATAAGCAGTTGTATTTGTGGGATGAATTCTACTTTGTCATGGTGTATAATCCTACTTTATAATACATGTGGCTGCATTTGGTTCACTAATATCTTGTTGTGGATTTGCATTTGTATTCATCCAAGACACTGTCCTACAGTTTTCTTGTAATGTCTTCTTCTGGCTTGGTATCAGAGGAATAGTCGTTTCACAGAATGAGTTGGGAAATATTTCCTTCTCTCCTATTTTTTGGGGAGGGGTTTGTAAAGAATTGGAAATTTTTAAATATATGGTAGGATTCACTATTAAAGGCATCTTGCTTGGACTTTCTGTGTGAAGTTTTAAATTTTCTAATTCAGTTTCTTCTTACTGGTCTATTCATGTTTCATTTTGATTTTGAGTCAGTTGGGAAGTTTTTGTCCTTCTAGAATTTGTCCATTTCATTTAAGATATATAATTTGCAGTACACAGTTGTTCATATTATTTTCTTTTCCTTTTTATTTCTGTAAGATTGGTAGTGATGACCCCTTATTTATTTTTTATTTTAGTAATTTGAGTTTCTCCTTTTTTTCCTTTGTCATTGTAGGTAAAGTTTGTCAGTTCTGTTAGCCTTTTCAAAGAAAAGCTTTTAGTTTCATCAGTTTTTCTCTTTTATGCATTTCCACTGTGAGGTATTTCATTTCCTCTGCTTGCTTTAGGTTTAATTTGATCTCTTTTTCTAGTATCTTACAGTAGAAGATGAAGTTTTTGATATGCGATATTTCTTTTCTTTTTTTTAATCCTCACCTAAGAATATGTTCATTGATTTTTAGAGAAAAAAGGAGGTAGGGTGGGAGGGAGAGATGGAGTGAATGAGTGAGAGAGGGACAGACAGGAGAGGAGATATTTCTCTCCTTCTCTCCTTTCCTTCCCCTCTAAAGATAAATAAGTGAAATCTTGTGGTGCCTGATAGATGTGTGTGTGTACATATATATGTGTGTTTGTATTTTTAAGATTATATTTATTTATTTTCAAAGAGAGGGTAAGGGAGGGAGAAAGAGGGAGAGAAACATCGATTAGTTGCCTCTTGTATGCAGCCTGATTGGGCCCCAAACCCATAACCCAGCCCCTGACTGGGAATTGAACCAGGGACCCTTCACTTTGCGGGACAAAACCCAACCAGGCCACATTGGTCAGGGCTGCCTGGCAGGTACATTTTTTACATTTTTCTTGCCAACAGATCTACGTTAAATATATTTTTAAGATTGTTTTTTGGAGGGGTCAGTTTTATTTATCACTGTTCTTTGTCCTTTGCTGCTATTAGTTCATTTGATCTTTCTAGCAGTTTAATGCAAATGAGGAACCTGAGATTTCTGAGAGCAGAGCTAGTGCTTTGGCTTGGATTTGAACCCAGGCAATGGTAGTGCAAGTTTTGGTGACTTAATTTGTAATAAAGATGTAGTTAATTAAAAATAGCATCAAATGGTTTCATTCCTCATCACCCAACATTTTATTTAGCAAGACCTTCTTTCTTGAGTTCTTTCTTAATTGGTTTTCTCTCCTCATCAGATAGTTTTTGTTTTGCTGTCCTCTAAGAAAGGCTCCTGGAGATTTGGAGGAACAAATAGGAAGGACACAGGGACGAGAACTAAGGGGGGTGGAAATGGGAGGGAGGTGGGGAGCAAGGGGCGGGGGAGGCTGGGATGGGAAAAATAGACAAAAAACTGTACTTGAAAAATAACTAAATAAAATTAAAAAATAAAATAAAAAAAAAGAAAGGCTCCTGGATGCATTGAGAGTTTGTTTGTATTTGAGAAGCTTTGCCTATTTTTTTTTACTAAAATGACATCTTGGTTGGGTATAATATTCTTGAGTATTGCTATGGAAAAGTCTGCCAACCTGGTATTGGCAGTGATTGGCTTTTAAGTCTCCTTGGGGTACCTGAAATATTCTTTCCTTTTCCTTGCAGGTCAATAATTTAACAGTAGGGGCTGAATGTATTTAATTCTGTATCTCATTTTTCTGGAATATAGTGCTCTCATTAAATCTGTACATTATTTTCTTACTTTCAATGAACTTTTTAGATGACTTTGAATATATTTTTTGTTGCCTCCATTGAATTCTTTACCTCAAAATACTGATTATGCTTAGAAGGCCTAAAGTCAGATGTTTATTTTTTCCTCATTTTTTGTGGTATTATCTCCTCTTTGAGTTCTTATTTTATTGAATATTTGTTCTTTTTTTAGCTGTTCTGGGGTTTTTGTTAGTGTTGTCATTTTTCATTTTGTTATACTATAGGTTTAGTTTTTGTTTTAAGTGCTTTGAGAGGGGGACAGTGGAAAAGAGTGCAACCTAAATTAAAGTTTTAAAAAATACTTATAAATCATTTGTAGGGGAGGTATACAAAGGAGTTTCTAACTTAAAGTTTATACTAAGTCCTTTTGAGTTACAAAATGCTGAGGTATTGCTCACGCTGGAAAATCTCTAGAGGGTAGGAATATATAAAAGAAGTGACAGGTAAGTTTATGTGGGTGTTTGTGCTTACTGCCTTGAATTTAAGGCATCATTTGTCCTATTTTGTCATCTTTGACATGTATTGTCCAATGATTAAACAAGATTAGCAGTATATCTAAAACACATTTAGTACATCTAAAGTAAAATTAAAATAGAATTAAAGTGTAATTAAAATATATGGAAATATGAAGTAAGCAGATTATAGAAAAGCAAGTGTATGCCTATAAAAGGAAATGTTTTCTGAGCATCTTATATTCTTAGTTTTAAACAACAGTAATTTTTTATTTGAAACAAAATTAATGTACTTAAAAACAAAAGCTTTCATTGTTATCTGACCATGTAAAGCCCTATATAAAATCTATATTTTAATAGATTTTTCCCTCCATACATTTTTTGCAGTAATGCTTCAACTCAAATTAATGGCTCCCAGCAGGTAAGATTTCTTAGTATTAAGTTTCTAATGCACTAGAACATTGTAGTTAATTATAACAAAAACTAGTATTACTTGAATTTTCATAGTGGTATAACAGGGACGTTTTTGTACATTTTCTTTTTATCTATCTCCAAGGTGATATATAATATTAAAGCATTTGTTTACATTATATTTGCTCACTATGCATGTAGTATTTCATTGTAATGTTCTTTTCATTGGTAAAGAGATTCTTGTATCTAGGCAAAAGAGATGATTTTTATAATTTGTATCCAAAGGCTTGGGGTGTGAGATCCACTCTGCTTGTGACTCCTTCCATTCCCTCTGGTCCTCTGCTGGTGGAGATAGAGAATCTTCCAAGGAGTCCTGGAACAGACCAGCATGACAGGAAATGGTTTGTTAACTCTGTAAACCAAAATAAAATACTGCTTGCTTACTCATATTCTAAATGCCCAGCTATAATTATACAGTACTTTAAAAATGATTGAAAGCAAATTATTCATATTTGTAAGCTGAAAAGAATCATATTAAGCAGTTATTGGGATGAGGAAAAAAGAGATATAGATGAAGAAGCTCCAGAGTGCAGTTGTCTAAATGACAAATGTCAGACAGCTCTCCTTATTTTTGGTTAGCATGGTCTGGGAGTGGTGGGGGTTGGGGCTCTCTGTTTAAAAATATTTCAGTGATAGTAAAACCTTTTCCCAGATCCATAAGGGAAATATTCTTGTTAATTGTTATTCTGCACAACATGGTGCTACTGCTTTGGGTGTGTTTTCTTCTTTAAAGACTGAAGATAAAGCCAAAAAGGAAACATGACCATAGTCCAGTAACACAAAGTGTAAAATACTCTACTTGAGGGATGGAGAGAGAATCTGATGCCAGAGAATCTGATGCCTCATTTGTTTAGGTTTCCAGGTTTTTTGTTTTTGTTTTTAGAGTAATAGTAAGTGTACAAATATGGATACTTTGTGGCTTAGTGGGATTAATCAGTGGGTTGATTCTTTCCCAACTAATTGTAGCTTTGGGGGGCTCCTTGGGAATTATGTGATTGAGTGGTCATGTTAATTGCTTCATCTGTTCAAGTTTTGCATCTATTATGAAATGAACTTTAATAATTCATAGGATTTTTCTTTTTTTCTTGCTCTTAGTTTGTTTACTACCTGAAATCTAATGACTTTGTGTGGTGATATCAAGGTTTTGGTCAGCTTTCTGTGCAACCAGTTCTTCTCCATGGTGGTGGGTCAACAGTGGTTGGTGATCTTTTTCAGTCCTTCTATGTAATTTGTGTTTCACCGTTATTTTGGCTTAACTAATTGCAAGGTGCTTTGCTCTTGATGGTTGGTCATATTTTTACTTCAGTTCCAGATAACTTGACTAGTTTCTGAAATTGAGGAGATCCACCCTATTTTTCTTTCTCTTTTTTTCTCTTGAGAGTATGGTGGGTGTATGTATTGGGGGAGGAATCCATGTGTGCATGTGGGCGCAACATACTTAAAGTATGAACAGCGAGGCTTCTAAATGTCAAATTTTAGTCTTTATTGTTTTAAAACATTAAAAATTTCTTGTTTCTTACTGAAAACACAGCTCCAGTAAGCAGTCATGATTTTTATGTCCTTGATGTTACCACCAAGTCTGTTGGCAAGGAAACAGTACTGAGACTTCAACTATAAAAGAACTCCTTTAATAGGTGCTTACCTTTTATATTAATGTGGAACAAGAGTCTGGTTTGTTTGCATCCTGTATGATGACACTAAATCCTTACTGAGTTTTCCAACTTCCGTGGATACATATTTAAATCTGTTTAATTTGATTTGTTAGGCATTACTTAGTTCCTTCAATGCAGCCTTTAAAGAAAGAATATTGAATTTGAGAGTATTGACTTAAAAGAAAATGAAACATTTGGAACTGTGTGTCCTTTCTGCATGTAATTGTGCTGAGACCTCCTTGCTGAAAAGGAGTAAAATGGTGACCTTTAAAACCTAAGGAGCCTCAGTATGTCAACAGTAGCATGGAACTGAATGCAGAACCAACATGTCTTAGAGTTAATGGATTCCCCAGCCTTAATTTAAAATACATTCTGCATTTCATTCTTTGTTTTCTGCATGCTTTGATTCTTATACTTTTAAGTGAATATAAAAGTCCTCCTTTAGAAAGTGAAACATTAATAAAATTTTGAAATGTTCTCTAGGTTTAAGCAGTTGGGCACAATAGTGGACTATTCTGTTCCTGACAGATAACTTTTAAGTAACCTAAACCTACTCCCTGTTTTCTTTCTAATATCCTCTAAATGACACCATTGTTTCAGTGAATGATTTGGTATATCAGTAACTTAGAATTGTCTAGTAACTATCAACTTTTGAGAAAGTTTTTTTTTTAACCTTTTAAGTCATTTATAAAAACAAAAACAAAACTAAATAGTATTTGGAAAATCTTGTATTTATTAGAGAAAGCATAAACTTAATTTAATGTCCTAAATTTTCAGTGATCCTATTTTGAGGTTCATGAATTATATGGGTTAGACCTGATGAAGAAATTGTATTTCAGTTGCAGGAAAGATGATTTTATTGTAAAAAAGGCTTCCAAGTTTGTTCTGAGAAATTCTTTTAGCAAATTATTTTCAGTTTCCCCAAGGAAAAATAGTGAATTCATGTTTTGGTTGAGTTAGAAAAATACTGTGTTTAAATATCCTTAGACATCTTATATACTTGAAGTGATTTTTTTTGTCATTATCTTAAATATGTGCTGCCTCTTTTGCCATGTCATAATACCTCGATTTTCTCAACCTTAGCAAATGTTTTCTTTCTACTGGAGGACTCTGATAGTTTCTAACCAGGAATTGCTTGTATGTGTGTTTCACTCTCGTAGTTCTATAGGCCTATTCTGTAGCATTGTGGTTAAAAGGCATCTAATACACTTACTAAGCTACTCTTGGAGGGGGCTTACAATGTCATCACATTATCCGTACCTGTTGAATTTCATTCTGAGCTCCTGTGAAATTTGATTATAGAGGGAACAATGGTTCTTTATTATAATTGGGAACTGATATAAAATTAGATGGCCTCTGAGGGTAGACTTTAAAAAAATGCTTATTCTGAATTTTGTTTCTTAGATTTCAGTTTTGTGAAATCACTTAATGTGGGAAGTAATTTTTACAATTGCTCTTTTTTACATGTGCCTTTGTCCTTATGTAAAATTGTCCTATCAAATATTTAAATTGTGAGCCCTGGCTGGTATAGTTCAGTGGATTGAGCGTGGGCCTGGGAACCAAGCAACCACGGCTCGATTCCCAGTCACTCGATTCCCAGTCAGGGCACATGCCTGGGTTGCAGGCCAGCTCCCAGCAGGGGACACACTACAGGCAACTATGCATTGATGTTTCTCTCCTCTCCTTCCCTTCCCCTCTAAAGATAAATAAATAAAATAAAATCTTGAAAAATATATTTGAATTGTTAGATTATAATATATTTTCTTCTCATTAGAACCTCAAACAACATTTCTGCCTTGATTTTGGTAGCAACATCAGGGACAGATGAGTGTCTTGCTGTCTGTGAAATTTTCTTTTTTATTTAATCACTTAACAGACTGGTTACCTATGCATATCTTCATGTAGACATTTTCCATTACATGTAAATTTGTGGGATTTCCCCACCTTTGTTATTTGTGAATGAATATGCTTGCATGGAGATCTCGATAACTGTTTGTAGCAGTGGTGCATGCCGGTCGCATTGTCTTTCTCCTTTATTACCTCTTACACACCAGTTTTCTCCTATTCCTGTTGACTAACTATGCTCCCCTCCCACTCCCCAACCATCCAGGCTTTCTGCTGCCAGTGACTGCAGTCAACGTGGTGGAAACCAGTGGAACACAAGGGCCTTGTCCCCACCCCAGCCTGTACATAGAAACTACACTGTCTTTGTCCATGAGCACAGTGTGAAGAATGCAGGAGTCCATCATGATGTTCATTTTCCCAGCCATGCAGCCATGACTGATATATGAGTGTTAAGCCTCTTAGGCATTGGGACTCTTTGTCATGAAAGTTGATGGTATATGTTCTCTAGTGTTTATAGAGGACTGATCACTTTAGGAGAATTTGGGAGAAGTTATTTTATATTGAGCTGCTAGTTGTGTGATGGTTTTAATAATTGAATTCTGTGAAAGGGAAAAGGATCTGAAGAAGCTGCATGCTATCAATGATAATGACAAACATTTTGTGTGAAAGGGTATGTATATCATTGTGATTTGGAAAGGTTTTTCAAGATTTTAACATGTTAATGAATACCTTCTACTGGACACCTTATGAGCGATGTGTTTGTAAACAAGCTGCCCCATTTTCACCCTGCTCTGTGCTATCCAAATAGATTGAGGTTAAAAGAATTGGGCACTCACAAGGTAGCATATCCTGGCAGTCTTTAGTGATAGCAGTCACAATATAGAAGTCACAATATAGCAGTCTTTAGTGATATTTTTTCTACAATGACCCATGCCTTAATTTCAGTTAAGTGCCTGAGATTTTATTCTTTTAATTAATATAATGTCTCATTAAAAAACTTATTTTTTTAATAAATAAATATTTTAACTTACCAAAAGGTCTAGAAAGCACAGTAATGTGACTCATGTAGAGAGAGAAATCTGAATGGTTACTTTTAATTCTCTAGTTAACCAGTGGTTAACTGAATGGTTCCATGACCATTGAATGGTTGTACAAATGAAAAATGTATTTACTTTAGTCTTTCTAATTTTTTTAATCTCATACATCTGATAGATTATCCAGGTTTGCAACAGCCTCATAATCTGGTCCTGTACAACCTTTAAAATAAAATTCTGAAGCCAAAACTATATCACTTTTAAATGGATTGTATATATTACTATTTTGGGTCCTTTATGAACTCCAAAATGTAATTATCCAAGCTCTTCAGTGTAATTCATAGAGCTTTCAAATTAATGATGAAAAGCACATTTCTGATGTAATGGGAATTGATATAAGGGAAGTATTTCTTTTGATTTTTTTACAGTTTTTAAGAATTTTAACAATTTTCGAATTTTTGAACTATATGTAAAGTAATTTGGAGATATGTGGGGGTGGCTCTCCTCGAAAGTCCCCCCAGCCACCACAGATGAGAGTAATCATGACTGAGACATGATGTGATCTGCTTAGGGAGGAGAGGTGGCCATTTTCCCAGAGGAAAAAGGCCATGAGCAGTGGCCAGTTTATCGGGAAAAAGGCCCCAGTCCCCTGCTCCATAGCCTTTTATTGGGTTGCAATACACAGGAATACAGGGCAATAAGGATCAAACAGTAGATAACGTTTCAAAGAAATCTGAGGGCTTAGTATGAGTCAGAGTCTGTCAGGAACAGTTTTAGGGTTTCCTGCTGGAACCCTTAACATATGAATGAAAGCACTTAGCAGAGCAGATTTCACAGGTTTATCAGGAACTCTTTGTGATGACAGATTTTTCCCCAGGACACACTTTAGCAAGGCAAGGAGCTGCACCTCTCCCCCGCAGGTATTCAGGCTTAAGGGGATTAGAGCCAGGAAGCACTTCTCCCGGAGAACATGGGGACTCCGGCTTTGACAAAGCCGGGGTGGGGTGAGAATCCATTGCTCCCTCTTTGTTGCAGCCCCCTGAGTCCTTCCATGAAGGCCTCCCAAGTGATGGAGTCTGATTTAGGTTGCCTCCCGCTGTGAGGGGTCTTACCTGTCGCTGACTTCTGACCAAGCTTTGGGAGCAGGGAGAGGAAACTGAGGCAGTGTTTGCTACCAGAGACAAGCTTTTTGTCTCCTGCAGCTCGCATTCCAATGGTCATCCCTCCCTCTTAGCCACAAGGGGTAGGGATACAATTACTAGAACCAAGCAGAACGGTCTACAACAGAGATATAATTTGAGAATTCGTAACACTTGAAGGTAATGAAGCTTCATTATAAACAGCTTAACCAGATTATCATCCTGCTCACCAACAGTCTCAGCACTCTCTGCTAGGTAAAAATAAAAGTTTCAAAGGGCTTTATTAGTGGACTGTTGGTTGCAAATATAATATAACTTGTTAATAGGAGACATAAGTTAGCAGAACTAAGTAATATTTGTAGGCAGGTTTTTATCATATATATGTAAGGCGTGGTTGGTCAAGGCATTCTTTAGTGCATCCTCTAAATATAAGCAGATCCATATCTTAAATAGCCCAGCTCCCTACTACATAAGTCTATCATTATTTAGTATACTTAAAAATGGCCACTGCCCTGGCTGGTGTGGCTCAGTTGATTGGAGTATCATCCCATAAACCAAAAAGTCATGGGTTGGATTCCTGGTCAGGGCACATACAAGAGGCAACTAATCGATGTTTCTCTCACACATGTACTTTTCTCTCCCTCTCTCTCTTCCCTTCTTTCTAAATCAATAAGCTTGTCCACAGGTGAGGATTTTTTTTTTAAATGGCCACTAATGTATGTCCCTTTTGGTTATTTTAGAATTTATGTAGCTTAGATTACAATTGTCAAGTATTGTTGATGGTGGTATATTTCTTAAAAGAAAGGAATTTGAGTCATAACATTTTAAACATAGAAACTTTGGTTTGTGCCATTCGAGAAAAGACTTCATGTATGATTAAGAACTTACCATTTCCATAATAGAAATGGAAGAGACATAGTAATAACAGCTTTTTTGGTCTTGTAGAAAGTCCCAAGGCTTGACTTCTTTCACTTTAAGATTAATCTTGAAATATGAAGGGCAGTCTCATGGGATTCTTAGCAGAACCCTAACTATGGGAAACATGGGAGGATTGTAATTAAAGAATGAGATCTTCAGTTTATATTGAAAGTGGTCATATCTATACTTACAATTTGAGTTAATACTGTTACATTTAAGTGATTCAAAAATCACATCATGATTTTTCTTTCTTTGAAAACCTTATTGCATAATAGTTCATTTGTAAATTCCTGGTAATAGAAACTGGGTTGGAGGGATGATGGAGAGAGAAGGCACCAAAGAAGGTGGGCGTAAGTGAAATGATAAGGCTGGGTAGTAGGAGAATCAAATTTGTTTATATTACAGAAGTTTCCATATGCTCCAGATTTCATATCATATATTGTAAATACTTCTCCTTGCTGATATTTCCAAGGTGGATATTTATGTTTCTAGAGCTATGAAGAATAGGTAGCTCAACCCAAATTAAATATATAGTCATCAGTCTTGGCTGATGGATTGAGAGCCAGGTGGCTCAGTGGATTGAGCGCCTGCCTGCAAACCAAAAGGTCATTGGTTTGATTTCTGGTCAGGGCACATGCTTGGGTTGCAGGCCAGGTCCCCAGTAGGGGGCATGCCGGGGCAACCACACGTTGATGTTTCCCTCCCTCTTCTCCCCCTTACTTTCTCTCTAAAAAATAAATAAAATCTTTTAAAATAAAAATAAATATATGGTCATCAATTTATTTGTACTCTATTTTATTGTGCCTAAAAGGCCAGTGATCATACATACTAATTAGAGAACTAATATCACTACCCTTTTGATCAGAGGAAAATATCACCACAGAACTTGAGGATCATGTGGTTCACCTTCCATACCTTGGCTAATTTTATTTACCATAATTAATTTTCATAAATTAGGTTGATTATGTCTGAACCTAATGGTTATTGAAAGGAAAACTTAACAGAAACACAACAAAGGTAGTGACCTTCACACTTTCACACATGAAAAATAAAAAAGCTTTTAAAAAAATTATTATTTCTTTTGCTAGTAAAAACACTTAAACAGTCTTACCTATTTCTGATAATCTAACCTTTCTGACCTTGATAGGGTAATTATAGATACACTTTTAAATGAATTCATGGAGAAAAACTGTCCTACTATGTATATGTGTATATCTTAAAAAGCAGCTAGTATACAAACATTCTAAAATTGTATCAGTATAATTCAAATCATTTTTTGAAGGAGGAGGCTTTTTAATTTATTTAAATTGTTGATCCAGAAAATGTTATACATTTGGGTGAACTTTATTGTTAAAATTGTTCATGGTGTAATAGGTGCCATGTAAATATGTCAAGATGTAAAACAAGTGTCTCCTGAATATAGGGTGGGGAGGCAGCTTGTTTCATAGGATAAAACAATTAGCTGAGCCTTGCTTAGTTTCTATTATTTACTAGGTTTTTGCATGTTTACTTGGTTAGTGTGCTAATAATTATTTTTATTATCAACTTTGTTTTGTCACTGTTGTATGTCCTGATATGTCATGCATTTCATCTTTCCATCTTGCGAAAACAGGAAAAAAGATGAAGGGGGTAAGGAATGGAAGAGTATGGTATCTTTGGGTTTCAGGAGGAAGAAGGTTGTGGAGACAATTGACTTCACAAGCATAAGAAGACTACTTCTGAACTTTGATCCATTTAACTTCCATATGTATTCACAAACGTAAACTGAGAAAGTTGGGAAATGACTGTCCCGCATTAGTGCAACATCTTTTGGTGGTGGAAGTGGTAATCCTTTGAACCATGGTACTTTATCTGCTTTGTTTCGGACATACTCTTAATTTCTAAAACATAGTTATTGCTTTGAAAGGCCATTAATTTTTGTCTTAGGCTTTGAATATTGGGTTTGAAAATAAATTCAAGTTCTTTTTATCCTTTTGTATGTAGGGCTTGCATTATACATGGATTTGCAAAAACAAAATCATCTTGCACCATTAACACTTAATCTTTTCACCACCATAAACTTCCAATATTTTAATATAAATTATACCACTATTTAATAACAATTATTCCTTGCTCCTGGAATTGTTGTGAATGCTTGCATACGAGATGCTTTTACATAGAGAGAGAATTTGAAGGTGCTTTTGAGTTGGGGAAACCTCTGTCTCTGTCCCTCTCTGTGTTCCTCTGTCTCGTATAAAATGTGATTTGTCATATCCTTTCTAGATGTGGGTGAGTTCTGTGAATTTATAGTATTATTCCTCAGCTCCCTTTTTTTTTTTTTTGAAGAACATAAAAACCTCTGATCTTCTGTTTATATATTGGGTTGGCCAAAAAGTTCATGTGTTTTTTTTTCCCTATAAATTAGTTTTATTGGCACTTAGGTGTGTTTAATGTCATTCGAAACAATGTTTTTAGATTGTATTGTGACAGCTGTCATACCAGTGTGCATTAAAAACACTGATCAGACTTCTGGCCAAGGTGGAGTTGTAGGTAGACACACTGTGCCTCCTTGCACAACCAAAACAAGGACAACAACAAATTTAAAAACAAAAAACAACCAGAACTGACAGAAAATCGAGCTGCAAGGAAGTCTGAAAACCAATGGATTAAAGAAGAAACATTCATCCAGACCAGTAGGAGGGGCGGAGATGGGCAGCTGGGTGGAGAAGACTTGCAGCGGGGCTTTGGCTGGAGGACTGGGCAAGGTGGTGGCTTGTGGACTGGGCAGTCCCACATTCGTGCAAATAAACTGGGAGTAACAACTAGGGAGCGAGATAGACCACACAACTCAGGGTTCCACCGTGGGGAAATAAAGCCTCAAAGCCTCTGACTGAAAACTATGGGGGTTGAGGCGGCAGCGGGAGAAACTCTCAGCCTTGCAGGAGAGTTCATTGGAGAGGCCCACAGGTTCCTAGAACATACAGAAGCCCACACACAGAATCCACACCAGAAGGGCCCAATTTGATTGTGGGTAGTGGGGGAAGTGACTGGAAACTGGCAGAGAGCAGAGCGAGTGGTACCATTCCTTTTTGAACCCCTCCTGCATATACGTCACAGTGCAGCCACCTGGGTTGCTGTGGTGAACACCTAAGCTTTTGCCCTTCGTACGTAACAGGCGTGAACAGACCAACACATTATGGTTCAAGCAGAACAGCTCAAAGCCCCAGAGCTAATACTTCTAAGTGACAAAGAGATAGTCAACCTATTGGATTTTAAAACACTGGTGATCAGAAATGCTCACAGAACTGGTTGATTTTAGTTGCAAATTAGATGAAAGAATGAAGGCTACACTAAGTGAAATGAAGCAAAATGCACAGGGAATTAATAGTGATGGAAACAAAACAAGACTAAAATCAATGGAGTGGACCAGAAGGAAGAAAGAAACAACCAAACAAAAGCGTGAAGAAACAAGAATTCAAAACAATGAGGAGAGACTTAGGAACCTCCAGGACATCTTGAAACGTTCCAACATCCGAATTATAGGGGTACCAGAAGGGGAAGAGGAACAGCCACCAGTGAAAAACTTATTTGAACAAATTAAATAAAGGAGAACTTCCCCAATCTGGCAAAGGAAATAGACTTCCAGGAAATCCAGGAGGCTCAGAGAGTCCCAAAGAAGTTGGACCCAAGAAGGAACACACCAAGAAGGCACATCATAATTACATTAGCCAAGATTAAAATGAAGGAGAGAATTCTAGAAGCAGCAAGAGATGAGGGGACAGTTACCTACAAAGGAGTTCCCATCAGACTGTCAGCTGATTTCTCAAGAGAGACCTTATAGGCAAGAAGGATTTGGAAAGTATTCCAAGTCATGAAATCCAAAGACCTACATCCAAGACTGCTGTATCCAGCAAAGCTTTCATTTAGAATGGAAGGGCAGATAAAGTGCTTCTCAGATAAGGTCAAGTCCAAGGAATTCACCATCACCAAACCCTTATTATATGAAATATGAAAGGACTTATCTAAGAAAAAGATAAAAATATGAACAGTGAAGGGACAGCAAACTCAGTTATTAACAGTCTTACCTAAAACAAAAGCAAGTAACTGGACACCTAAAATAGGACCGGAACCATGGAAATAGAAATCATATGGAGGGTTAGCAACAGGGAAGTGGGAGGAGGAGAAGGGGAGAAAGTACAGAGACTAAACATGGACGGTAGGTACAAAATAGACATAGGGGGGCAAGAATAGTATGGGAAATGTAGAAGCTAAAGAGCTTGAGACACGTGTTCATGAACTAAAGGGGGGGAATGTGTGCAGAGTGGGTGTGCGGGGTGGAAGGGAATGAAGGGGGTAAATAGGACAACTATAATGGCATAATCAATAAAATATATTTTTAAAATATAAGCATTTCCTGAAAAAAATTTTCCCTTTAATATTCCTCAATTTAATTATGATGTAGCTTGGTGAGTTCCATTCAGTCCACCCTGTTTGGGACTCTGAGCTTCCCAGACTTGTTTGTCTATTTCTTTTAACAGATTGAGGAAGTTTTCCTTTATTATTTTTTCAAATAAGTTTTCATTTTCTTGGTCTTCCTCTTCTCCTTCTGGCCCCCCTATGATTTGGATGTTGGAAAGCGTAAAGTTGTCCCAGAGGTTCCTAAGCCTCTCCTCATTTTTTTGAATTCTTGTTTCTTAGTTCCATTCTAGTTGAATATTTCTTCCTTCTGGTCCAAATTGTTGATTTGAGTACTGGTTTCCTTCCCATTACTGTTGGTTTCGTTTATATTTTCCTTCATTTCACTTTGCCTAGCCTTCACTTTTTTCACAATTTTGTGAGCGTCCTGATTACCAGTGATTTGAATTCTGCATCTGATACATCTGTATCGCTTAGTTATGTTTTATGAGTTTTGATCTGTTCATTAATTTGGGCCATATTTCTTTCTCTCGGCACACCTGTTGTGTGGTAAGGGGCGGAGCCTTAAATATTCACCAGGCCAGGGCAATCCCCTGCTGATTGCTCTCTAGTCCCACTTCCGTCACTTCCCTCACTTTCCACAAGTGGATTGTGCCTTTTTAGGTGCTGGTTTGCAGTTCAGTAGGTTTGTGTATGTTTTAGGTCTCTGTGGGTCTCTCCAACAAAATCTCCTGTGAGGCTGGAACTTTCTGCTGCCCCCACAACCCCTCCAGATTTTTTAGACAGTCTGGGGTTTTGAGTCTTTAGTTTCCCATGCTCACAATGTGGGTTTTGCTGTCTGTCTCACTCCCCTGTTGTTCCCCTAGGCTTGTCTGTGCACAAATGTGGGATTGCCCACACAGTGTTCCAGCCGCTGCCTTGCCACATGTCCTTTCAGCCAGGTTATCCGTCTCTGCCCCTCCTAGTATCTGGGTGAATGTTTCTTTTAACTCCTTGGTTGTTGGACTTACATGTAAATGTTTTCTGGCAGTTATGATTGTTCTTTATTTTTAAATTAGTTGGGGTTGTGTGTGTGTGTGTGTGTGTGTGTGTGTGTGTGTGTGTGCGTGTGCATGCGAGGAAGCAAAGTGTTTCTGCCTACTCCATCTTGGCTGAAACTCCTACTTTGCCTTTTAATTAGTGAGTTCATTCCATTTACACTTAGCATAATTATTGGTGTATGAGAATTGCCAATAGCCATTTTATCTTTAGTTTTCTAGTAGCTCTGTGTCTATTGTGTTTTTCTCCCCCTTGTGTTTCTGTTTTAGTTTGGTGGTATTCTGATTTTTTCTTCATTTTCTTTTTATCTTTCAGTTCTAGATTGTGTGTGTGTGTGGGGGGGGTTACTGTGAGGTTTATGGAAAAGCAAGTTTCATGTATACAGTAATGCTTTTTCTTCTCCCTGCACCTTATCTCCATTCACCTGTGCCAGTTCAGTCTTTTACTTCCACGCTTTTTAAGTTTTTCTTGTCACAACTGTCCCTCTATGCTGGGCATTCAATTCTCAATTGCAGTAACTATTTTCTCCTTCTTGAAATGTCTTTAGCTCCTTTAATTTTTCTCTTATATTTAAGTAGTTGATACCCTGTTCTGAACAAGGGTTGCAATTTCCCCATCTGTCAGTCATCTTGCTCATACTTTTGTATCTTTTTTGTCCTTTTTTCCTTCAGTATTTTCTATAATGGTGCTCTCATGGTAAATTCTCTCAGCTTCTGCATGTCTGGAAAGGTCTTTATTTCTTTTTCATTCCTAAGGATAACTTTGCTGGATATATTATTCTTGGCTGGTGATTTTTCTCTTTCAGTAATTTAAATAATTGATTTTACTCTTTCTTAGCTTGTAGTTTCTGCTGAAAATATCTGATGATAATCTAGTGGGATTTCTTTTATAGATTACCATCTTTTCTCTGTCTGCTTTTAGAAATCTTTTTGCCTTGGTAATTTTTTCCTTTTTGTTTAATTTATTGGGATAACACTAGTTAACCAAATTACACATGTTTTGGGTGAGCAGTTCCACAACACATCATCTGTACACTGTATTGTGTGCTTACCATCCCAAGTCTTCTTTCATCACCATTTATCTCACCTTTACCCTCCTCCACCACTCCCCACAATTTCCCTAGCAATCCCCACACCATTGTTCATGTTTTTTTTCTTTTCATTGAAATCCTTCACCCCTCCCCCACTCCAACACACACCCCCTCCCCAACAGATGTTAGCCATTCCATTCCTCTGTCTATGGGTGTGTCTCTATTTTGCTTGATCACTTTTTCATTAGATTGTACATAAGAATGAAATCATATCTTACTTGTCTATCTCTGACTGGCTTATGTCACTTAGCATAATGTTCTCCAGGTCCATCTATACTGTTACAAAGGGCAAGATTTCCTTCTTTTTTTTTTTTCTTTTACATCTGGATAGTATTCTAATGTATAAATGCATCACGGCTTTTTTATCCACTCATCTTCTACTAATGGGCACTTGGTCTACTTCCAGATCTTGGCTATTGCAAATAACGCTGCAATGAACATAGTGGTGCATATATTCTTTCTGATTAGTGTTTTGGATTTCTTTGGCTATATTCCCAGAAGTGGAATTGTTGGGTCATAAGGCAGTTTCATTTTTGAGGTAACTCCATACTCCTTTCAACTGTGATTGCACCAACCTATATTCCCACCAACAGTGCACGAAAGTTCCCTTTTCTCCACAGCCTTACCAGCACTTGTTGATTTATTGATGGCACCCATTCTGACATGTGTGAGGTGATAAATCATTGTGGCTTTAATTTCCATTTCCCTGATGATTACTGCCATTGAGCATCTTTTCAAATGGCTACCATCTCTGTGTCCTCTGGAGAAGTGTTTACTCAGGTCCTCTGCCCATTTCTTAATCGGATATTTTTGGTTTTGAGTTTTGTAAGTTTTTTTAAATAAATTTTGCTGATTAACCCCATATCAGAATTATCATTGGTGAATATGTTCTCTTATTCAGTGGGTTGTCTTTTCATTTTGTTTATGGTGTCCCTTGCTGTGCAAGGAAAACTTTTTAGTTTGTTGTAGTTCATTTGTTTATTTTTTTTCTTTTGTTTCCCTTACCCAAAGAGAGATATTGGGCAAAAATATTGCTACAAGTAATGTCTGAGGTTTTACTGCCTATTTTAAAAATGATTTTTATTATTTCAAGCCTAACATTTAAGTCTTTAATCCATTTTCAGTTTATTCCTACATATAATGTAAGAAGGTGATCTAGTTTTACTTTTTTGCATCCATCTATTCAGTCTCCCTAAGCCATTTATGGAATAGACCATCTTTACCCCATTTTATCTTTTCCCCTCCTCTGTCAAACATTAATTGACTATGAAGGCATGTGTTTATTGCTGGGTTCTGTATTCTGTCCCATATCTATATGTCTGTTTTCATGCCAGTACCAGGCTGTTTTGATTTCTGTGGCCTTGTAGTATATTTTGATATGAGGTATAGTGATTCCTCCAATTTTGTTCTTTCTCAAGTTTTCTGTAGCTATTTGGGCTTTTTGTAGTTCCATATAAATTTTAGTTGTGTGAAATATGCTATTGATAATTGTTTAAAATTATTTTTATTGTTTATGCTATTACAGTTGTCCCAGTTTGTTCTCTATTGGCCCCCCTCTATCCAATGCCCAATCTCAAGCAATTGCCTCTCCCTTAGGCAGTCTCCACACTGTTGTCCGTCTCCATGGACCAAGCATACATATTCTTTCACTACTCTATTTCTTATGCTGTACTTTAGATCCCCATGACTGTTCTGTACCAATTCATACTCGTCAATCCCTTTTCATTTTTCACCCATCTCCTCTACCTGCCCCATCTGGAAACCTTCAAAATGTCCTTTGTTTATGATTCTGTTTCCATTCTGCTTATTTATTTTGTTTTTTGTTTTTTATTTTAATTTTTTAACATTTTTTATTGTTGTTCAAGTAGTTTTCTGTCTTTTCTTCCCAGCCCTCCCCACCCCTGTATCCACCCCACCTTGTTATTGTCAATGTGTCCTTTGTAATTGTTCCTGCAAAACCCTTCACCCTATTCTTGTATAATCCTCTCCCTTCTCCCTTCTGGTCAGTGTCAGCCTGTTCTTAATTTCAATGTCTTTGCTTGCTTGTTCATTTTGTTATTAGGTTCCTGTTAAGAAAGTAAGATCATATGATAATTTGTCTTTCACTGCCTGCCTTATTTCACTTACCATAATGCTCTCCAGTTCCATCCATGTTGTAGCAAAGATTAGGAGCTCATTCCTTCTTTCTGTTGTGTAGTATTCCATCGCGTAAATGTACCATGGTTTTTTGATCCATTCATTTGCTGATGGGCACCTAGGTGGCTTCCAATACTTGGCTATTGTAAATTGTGCTGCTATGAACATTGGGGTGCATAGGTTCTTTTGGATTGGTGATTCAGGGTTCTTAGGGTATAATCCCAGAAGTGGAATTGCCAGGTCAAAAGGCAATTTTTTGTTTTTTGAGGAAATTTCATTCTGTTTTTCATAGTGGTTGCACAAGTCTGCATTCCCACCAACAGTGCACTAGGGTTCCCTTTTCTCCACAATCTCTCCAACACTTATTTGTTGCTTTCTTTATTACGGTCATTCCCAATTGTGTGAAGTGGTATCTCATCATGGTATTAATTTGCATCTCTCTGTTAGCTACTGATGTTGAGCATCTGTTCATGTCTCTGGACCCTCTATATGTGCTTCGTGGAGAAGTCTGTTAAAGTCCTTTGCCAATTTTTTAATTGGGTTGCTTGTCTTCTTAGAGTGGAGTCGTGTAAGTTCTTTGTATATTTTGGAGATTAAACCCTTGTCTGAAGTATCATTGGCAAATATGTTTTCCCATACAGTTGGTTCTCTTTATTTTAATACTATTTTCTTTAGCCGTACAGAAGCTTTTTATTTTCATGAGATCTCATTTGTTTATTCTTTCCTTTATGTCCCTTGCTCTAGGGGGCATATCAGTAAAAATGTTACTGTGTGAAATATCTGAGATTTTCCTGCCTATGTTCTCCTTTAGGACCTTTATGGTGTCGTGACTTGTATTTAAATCTTTAACCCACCTTGAGTTTATTTTTGTGTATGGTATAAGTTGGTGGTCTATTTTAATGTTTTTGCATGTAGTTGTTCAGCTCTCCCAACATTGTTTGTTGAAGAGGCTATTTTTACTCCATTTTATGCTTCTGTCCCCTTTGTCGAATATTAATTGACTGTAGAGTCTTGGGTTCATTTCTGGGCTCTGTACTCTGTTCCATTGGTCTTTGTGTCTATTCTTATGCCAGTACCAGGCTGTTTTGATTACCGTGGCCTTTTAATACAGTTTGGTATCAGGTATTGTGATCCTCCTACTTTGCTCTTTCTCAAAATTACTGCAGCTATTTGGGGTTGTTTCTGGTTCTGTATAAATTTTTGAAGTGTTCTATATGTGTGAAATATGCCATTGGTACTTTTATAGGTGTTTTGTTGAATCTATAAATTGCTTTGGGTAGTATGGACATTTTGATGATGTTAATTCTTCTGATCCATGAACATGGTATATGTTTCCATTTGTTTGTGTCTTCCTTGATTTTTTTCTTCAGTGCTCTGTAGTTTTCTGAGTACAGGTCTTTTACCTCCTTGGTTAGGTTTATTCCTAGGTTTGTGGGGGTTTTTTGCTATATAAAATGGGATTTTTCCCCCCCTGATTTGTGTTTCTGATGTTTTATTGCTGGTATACAAAAATGCCTTTATTTTCTGAATATTGACTTTGTATCTCACTATTTTTCCAAATTCATTTATTAGGTCAAGCAGTTTTTTTGGTGGATTCTATAGGATTTTCTATGTACGGTATCATGTCATCTGCAAACAATGACAGTTTGTTTCCTCTTTTCCAATTTGGATGCCTTTTTATCTTTTTCTTGTCTGATTGCTTCCAATACTATGTTAAATAGGAGTGGTGAAAGTGGGTAACCTTGTCTGATTCCTGATCTTAGTGGGAAAGATTTTAATTTTTGCCCACTGAGTGTGATGGTTGTAGCTGTCTCATATATGGCCTATATTTTGTTCAGGAATGCTCCTTCTATTCCCACTTTGCTGAGTGTTTTTATCACAATTGGGTGCTGTACCTTGTCAAATGCTTTTTCCATGTCTAGTGCTATGATCATGTGACTTGTTATTTGTGTGTGATGTATTATGTTTATAGATTTGCAAATATTGTTGCATTTCTGGGATGAATTCCTTTTGGTCATGGTGTATAATCTTTTTAATGTATTGCTGGATGCAGTTTGCCAATATTTTGTTGAGGATTTTAGCGTCTATGTTCATCAGCGATATTGACCTGAAGTTTTCTTTCTTTGTTGTGTCTTTACCTGGTTTTGGGTTAGGATGATGGTGGCTTCTGATGCTGGCTTCATAAAAAAGAGTTTGGGAGTCTTCCATCTATCTCTTGGGTTTTTTGGAATAGTCTGTGAAGGTTAGGGATTAGCTCTTCCTTAAATCCTTTGTAGATTTCTCCTGTGAAACTGTCCGGTTCAGGGCTTCTGTGTGCTGGCATTTTTTTTTTACTACTGCTTCAATTTCATCTGCTGTTATTGGTCTGTTCAGGTTTTCTGCTGCTTCTTCATTGAGTTTTGGAGGATTATATTTTTCTAGAAATCTGTCCATTTCACCTAGGTCTTCAAATTACTTGGCATATAGGTCTTCATAGTAATTTCTTAGAATCCTTTGTATTTCTGTGGTGTCAGTTGTAATCTCTTCTCTTTTGCTTCTGATTGTGTTTATGTGTGTCTGTTCTCTCTTTTCCTTGATGAGTCTGCTTAAAGGCTTGTTGATTTTGTTTACCTTTTCAAAAAACCAGCACGTGGATTCATTGATCCTTAGAATTGTGCTTTTAGTCTCTGTCATTTAATTCTGCTCTGATCTTGGTCATTTCCTTTCTTCTACTTCCTCCGGGCTATCTTTGTTGTTGTTCTTCGAGTTCTTGTAGGTTTGGAGTTAGGTTGTTTATTTGAAATGTTTCTGTTTTTTTTTTAGGTAGGCCTGTATAGCTAGGAACTTTCCTCTCAGGACTGTTTTCACTGTGTCCCATAAGTTTTGGGTTGTGAGTTCACTTTCATTTGTTTCCAGAAACGTTTTGATTTCTTCCTTGATCTCATTCTTGACCCATTCATTGTTTAATAGCATGCTATTTAATCTTTATGAGTTTGAGTGTTTTTTAGCTTTTTTCCTTGAGGTTGATTTCTAGTTTCAGTCCCTTGTGGTCAGAGAAAATGCTTATTGATGTGATTTCAATTTTCTTGAATTTATTGAGGCTTGTTTTGTGTCCTATCATGTGATCTTTCTTTGAAAATGTTCCATGTGCATTTGAAAAGAATGTGTATTTAGCTTCTTTGTAATGGAAGCCTCCCTATATCAGTTAAGTCCATTTGATCTAGGGCATTGTTCAGTGCTACAGCATCTCTGTTGAGATTTTCTTTGGAAGATTTATCCATTTTTGACAGTGGGATGTTGAAATCTTCTACTATAATTGTGTTGCTATCAATATCTTTCCAGAAGTCCTCCAAGATTTTCTTAGTATTTGGGTGCTCCTATGTTGGGTGCGTATATTTTTATAATGTTTATGTCTTCTTGATGGATTCTTCCCTTGAGTATTATGAAGTGACCTTCTGGGTCTCTTTATGGCCCTGGTTTTGAAGTCTGTTTTGTCTGATATGAGTATTGTTATCCTGGCTCTTTCTTCTTGTCCATTTGCTTGGAAAATTTGTTTCTAGTCCTTCACTTTCAGTCTCTGTAGGTCTTTTGTCCTGAGGTGGGTCTCTTGTAGGCAGCATATGTGTGGGTCATAGTTTCTTATTTATTCAGCTACTCCATGTCTTTTGATTGGACCATTTAATCCATATACATTTAAGGTTACTATTGATAGATACTTACTCGTTGCCATTTTTTTTTACCTGTGTTTCTCAGTCTTTTTCTTCCTGTCCTTAAAGCAGTCCCCTTAGCATCTCTTGCACAGCTGGTTTTGTGGCGATGTTTCTTTTGGACTTCTTTTGTCTGGGGAGCTCCTTATTTGGTCTTTTATCTTCATTGTGAACCTTGCTGGGTAAAGTAGCCTTGGTTGCAGGCCCCTGGTTCTCATTACTTGGAATATTTCTTGCCATTCTCTTGTTGCTTGGAGCATGTCCATTGAGACGTCAGCAGCTAACCTTATTGGGGCTCCCTTGTATGTTACTTCCTTTTTCTTTCTTGCTGCCTTTAAGATTCTCTCTTTATCTCGGAATTTTGCCATTTTAATTATGATGTGTATTGAAGTGGGCCTCTTTGGGTTCCTCTTGATTGGGACTCTCTGTGTTTTCTGGATTTGTTTGACTTTTTCTCTCATCAAATTAGGAAGTTTTCCATCATTACTTTTTCAAACAGGTTTTCTATCCCTTGCTCTTTTTCTCCTTCTGGTATCCCTATTATACGGATATTATTACGTTTCATGTTGTCTTGCAGTTCCCTACCACCTGCTTGTTCTTTCTGAGTCTCTTTTCCTTTCTTGCTCCTTCTGGGCTTTTTTTTCTACCTTGTCCTCCAGCTCACTGATTGGATCCTCTGCTTCATCCAGCCTGCTTTTCATTCCTTCCCTTGTTTTTTTATTTCTGAGATTTTATTGTTTTATTTCTGAGATTTCTTCCTGGTTTTTTTTTTTTTATTGATTATGCCATTACATTTGCTCTATTCCCCCCCTCCCTTCCCCTCCACCCTGCATACCCCTCCCCCACCATTTCCCCCTTTAGTTCATGAACATGTGTCTCAAATTCTTTAGATTCTGTATTTCCCCTGCTATTCTTACCCTCCCCCCTATCTATTTTCTATCTACTGTCTATACTACTTATTTTCTGTACCTTCTCCCCCCTTCCCCTCCTCCCACTCCCCTGTTGCTAACCCTCCATGAGATCTTCATTTCTATGGTTCTGCTCCTGATCTAGCTGTCCTCTTAGTTTGCTTTTGTTTTAGGTGTGGTTCTCAATAACTGTGAGTTTGCTGTCCTTTCACTGTTCATCTTTTTTATCTTCTTTTTCTTAGGTAAGTCCCTTTAACATTTCATATAGTAAGGGCTTGGTGATGATGAACTCCTTGAATTTGGTCTTATCTGAGAAGCACTTTATCTGTCCTTCCATTCTAAATGAAAGTTTTGCTGGGTAGAGCAATCTTGGTTGTAGGTCTTTGGTTTTCATGACTTGGAATACCTCTTTCCAGCCCCTTCTTGCCTGTAAGGTCTCTTTTGAGAAATCAGCTGACAGTCTGATGGGAACTCCTTTGTAGGTGACTGTCCCCTTATCTCTTGCTGCTTCTAGGATTCTCTCCTTCATTTTAATCTTGGCTAATGTAATTATGATGTGCCTTGATGTGTTCCTCCTTGGGTCCAACTTCTTTGGGACTCTCTGAGCTTCCTGGATTTCTCGGAAGTCTATTGCCTTTGCCATCTTGGGGAAATTCTCCTTTATTATTTGTTCAAATAATTTTTCAACTGGTGGTTGTGCCTTTCCCCCTTCTGGTACCCCTATAATTCGGATGTTGGAACGTTTAAAGATGTCCTGGAGGTTCCTAAGCTTCTCCTCATTTTTCTGAATTCTTATTTCTTCATTCCTTTCTGTTTGATCATTTTTTTTTTCCGTCTGGTCCTCTCCCTTGATTTGAATCCCAATTTTCTTTCCATTACTATTGGTATCTTTTGTCTATCAGCATTCATTTCAATTAATTTAGCTTCCATATGTTTCTCTAATTTGTGACTAAAATCCACCAGTTCTGTAAGGATCTTTATAACCAGTGTTTTGAACTGTGCATCTGAAAGACTGGCTATTTCTTCATCACTTAGGTCTATCGGTTCTGGGGCTCTAAGTTGTCCTAGAGCCATTTTTTGGTCTATTCGTGCTGTTAAGTGAGCGGAGCGGAGCCTTAGTTGTTTACCAGGACGGGGCGACCCAGGTCGCTGGTTTGTGACGCTGTGTGTGGGGGCGGGGTCAGAGAGGGAGTAATGGCGTTCCTCTCCGCTAGCCCAGCGCATCCAGTCACTCAAATGCCTCGGGCTTGCTTATCGATCCTAATTTTGCGAGCCTGCTGCACCGCGCGGGTTTCCCTTCTCACTGGTTTCTCCACACGTAAATGCGCGCGACCGACCGAGCCACCGCGCCTCTTCCCTGTGCGCTCCGGCAGCCAGCTCTCTGGCGATCAGCCCTCCCGCGGTCCACCCCGGGAATTTTTTCTTGCTAACCTGCTCCGCTGCTGGCCTCGCTCCCTCGTACCGGTCCAGCCGAGTTTCTAGTTGTCCTTTGGACTCCGTATTGTCGATTTTCCGTGTGGCTTGGTTGTGACTGCTGTTAAAAATAGTTGTTCTTAGATTTGGTTGTACACAGAGGTGAGGTGGAACCTCCACCTACTTCTCCATCTTGGCGGAAGTCTCTTCCTGGTTTTTGTCTGTAGTTTGTATTTCCTTTTTCATGCTTATGTAGTTCTCACTCAGTTCCTTGTAGTTGTCTGTTAGTTCCTTGAGCATCTTTGTAACCATTATTTTGAATTCTGTATCTGATAGTTTAGTTATCTCCATTTCATTTAGCTGTTTTAGTAGGGATTCTTTCATTTGTTTTGATTGCATATTCTTTTTTGTCTCCTCTTTTTAGATGACTCTTTGTTTGTTTCTGCACTTCCTGATGTTTCACTTTGCTAGCTGTCTTTGTAGGGTGAACTTCTGTGGTAGGAATTCTATGGAATTCAGTGGTGTGGTCTCTTGGATCTCCTTGTCTGGACGCTCCAGGTTTGCCCTTTCTTCTGTTTGTGTGGGCTCTCTTATTGTACCTGGGTTTTTACCTTTTAATGGTTACTTTGTTCGTGGTTTTTCTCCTCCAGCAGGTATAGTAATGTTCACAGCTCCCACATATTCTTGTGTGTGATCAGTGGCAGGGGGTAGGCAAAATGGATTTAGATAGCAGGAGAGTATTATATGGGATTTAAAGTACCAACAAGTAGAGAAGTGATAGGAGATTCTTTGGATAAGTAGAGCGTTAAAATGTGATATTTTACCCAACTAGCCACTTTTTGTAAAAGGTGAAAGAATAGATAGACTCTTGTTAGAGAGGAGGATGACTGTGAGCTGAATCCACAAAACAGAGCACTTGTGCAAGTTAGATGATGAGATATAGTGAGATTAATGGATAGAAAATAGGCATAGTGTGAGACCACAACAATAATAATGCTCAGGATCGAAATGAAGTGGGCTAAGATAAAGGGTTGCTGTGTAGTGTGTACAATTGTATGGAACGAGAATTATTTATGATAGTAATGGAAAAACAATAATATGATAAGTAATAAATGATTTCAGTAACCAGAATACAAAGTACCCGATCAAGAGTTGTGTGTTATTAGAACATGGGTGAAATGAAAGAAGGAAAATTAAAATACAATAAAGAGAGAATAAGGAAAACAAGTCAAGTAATGCAATTAAAGAGAAAACAAAAACTAAACATAAGGAAGAATTTAAAAAATACTAATAAAATAAAAGTGGTAGAAATAATGAAATAATAATAATAATACACATAAACAATAAAATGCCAGGTCTGTGACATAGCAAAGTGACATTTGTCTCAATTTCTCAGTTTTGGGGGGTTAGCCTTGTGTTCCCCCTGTTGATTTCCCTCTGGACCCTTAGTAACTCCACGTGTTAACTGTCTCACTTGGGGTAAGGGGAAAAAAAGGAAAAGAAAGAGGATCCAAAATGAAAAATAATAAGCCTGCTGACTTTAAACCTGTTCATCGAGTTCTGCTGGTCTTCCTAGATGCCACAGGAAGAGGGGGGATGGGCTTTGCTTTTCTCTCTTCATATGGCTTTGAGAGGGTGAGGACCAGGTGTGGGTTTCAGCCTCTGGCCCAGGTCCTCTGTGAGCTGCCAGGCTCAAATCAGCCACTCAGTCTTTGGGCTCACAGCATGAGTCAATCTCGGGCACCAAGCCCAAGGCACGCCAGGTGCATATGGTGGCTCAGCCACTCAGTCTCTGGGCCCATGCAGCTGAAACCTTTCTTGGGGTGTGCCAGCTGCTGCTGAGAGTTCCTTACAAAGCAGCTGCCCACCGTCCTTAACAAGCTCCTTAACAAGTTCACACAGCCCAACTTTCCAGCCAGTTTGGAGTCTGTCTGAGTCAGGGTCCAACACAGCCTAACTCCTCCCTTCTCCAGGTGTCTCCTGGCATCTCAATTTCTCTGCTGCCAGTGCTCACAGCCCCAGCAGATGTGTACTGCCTCTGTGTGTCTCCCAGTTCATCTCTATCCTCCCCCCCACCCCCTGTGACTTACAGCATCCAGGTTTTTCCTGATGCTGGGGTGCCCTCCCTGCTCTGGTAGGGGAGGGAGCGGGTGATCTAACTCTCCTGCTGTCCTGAGGAAGGTGACAGGCTAGGAGCCACAGCAGCCTTGGTCCCCACGCAGATCCCAGGGACCTTACTGTCCCAGTGCAATCTCCTCACTGCCTGTTTTTCAATGTCCTCTGCAATTTTTTGCCTCCAAACTTCATATAAGCTGGGATTCTGTTGGCTGTTCACTCTGTTCCTAAGAAGATCAGCTAAGTGTTCCAGCTAGGCACAAATGTGCTCTGCTCCCACATACCTTACCATCATCTTCTCTCTCCATTTTGTTTTTTAAAATCAATCGTTGATAGGTGTGTATTTATTGCTATTTTATTCATAGTTTTGAGCTTCTTTATTTTCTTAAAGAAGACCCTTTAACATTTCATGTAATACTGATTTAGTGGTGATGAGCTCCTGTAGCTTTTTCCTCTCTGGGAGGCACTTTATCTGTCCTTAGATTCTAAATGATAGCTTTGATGGGTAATCATTGTTGTAGGTCCTTGCTTTTCATCACGTTGAATATTTCTTGCTAATCTCTTCAAGTCTGCAAAGTTTTTTTTTCCTTTTTTTTTTGAGAAACCAGCTGACAGCCTTATGGAGGCTCCCTTGTACATAACTAGTTCCTTTTCTTTTGGTGCTTTTAAGCTTCTCTCTTTTTCTTTAACCTTTGGCATTTTAATTATTGTATGTCTTGCTGTGGACCTTTTTTGGGTTCTCCTTGTTTGGGACTTTCTGCACTTCCTGGACTTATATGTCTAATTCCTTCAGCAAGTTAGGGAAGATTTCTCTCATCATTTTTTTCAACTGGTTCATAATTTCATGCTATTTCTCTTCTCGTTCCAACACCACTATGATGTGAATGTTGATACACTTGAAGTTGTCCCAGTGGTTCCATAGACTATCCACACTTTCAAAATTCTTTGTCTTCTTGCTGTTCTGATTGATTTTTTGCTCTTATATTCCAGACTGCTGATTTGATCCTTGGCTTCATTTACTCTACTGTTGATTCCCTGTAAATTATTTATTTCAATTACTGTGTTCTTTGTTTCTGACTTGATTTTTTTTTACGCTGTTGAGGTCCTCACTAAGTTTTGAACTCAGCATCTAGTAGATTGATTATCTCCATTTTGTTTAGTTCTTTATCTGGAGTTTTGTTCTGTTCTTTCATTTGGGCCATGTTCCTTTGTCACATTTTGGCAGCCTCCCTGTGTTTGTTTTTATGTATTAGATAGAGCTACCACATCTCCTAGGTGTGATGGAATGGCCTAATGTAGGAAGTGCCCTCTAAAGTCCAGTAGCACATCCTCTCCTAAACTGGGTACTCAAGATGTACCCACTATGTGGGCTTTCTACACTATCCTCTTATAATTGAGCCTTGATTGTTTTGGGCACATCCAAGGTCAGCCACTGACTGTGTTCTATCCAGGATCACATAACATAAGCTACAAAGCAATCTGCAGATGTCTTCTATTTGTGTTAGGCTTGGAGGTGCTCAGACAAGGCCAAGCTGTAAGCCAATGCTGCCTTCTGCTAGTGCTGGGTCTGGTACCACTTAGCAAGAGATACAGGGCTTGTTGAAGCCAGACAGTGCTTGTCTGAGAGAATTTAGGAATATCTGAAGCATGAGCCAATACATGCCATTCGTATGGAAAACCCATTGGAAACAGCTTGGGTGGGCCCAGAAAGTTGGATGGGCCAGGGAATCACCTGGGTAGGGCAGAGTGAGCCAGGTTGATAGAGTCTCAGCTCTGGCACCTGTGTGCTGACTCTCTGGCTCTGTAAGGAAAGGGCTCTGAAAAGAAACAATGGCCTCTGCAAGCATTTCTTTCTGGGAGAAAGTTACTCCCTACAGCTTTCTCCCTGTTGCTGGACAATTTAGTTCTTCATGTGTCTGTGATGCCTTTCAATCTGCTAACCCCACGCTGGAGCTCTGAGGAAGTGAGTCCAAGTAAATCCATGCATGGGCCCTTTAAAAGGAACTACCTGAGATTTCAGTTTCTGTCTTTCACAGCCTCAGTCCCCATTGGTTTTGGATAATTATCATCTTGCCACTGGAACCCTGTACTGAGGAGCATAGTGTGGGACCCCTTGCTGATTTTTTATCTGCCACACATGGGTGTAGGGTGAGTCTTTTCTGCAACCCCCCCCCCCCCCACCCATTACTGGTTTTGATTTGGTTTCTTCTTTAATGCTGTAGTTGTAGGACTTCAATTTACTCAATTTCTGATGGTTATGAGTAATGGTTGCTCTACAGTTTAGTTGTAATTTTGATGTAGTTGTGTGAGGAGGTGAGCCATGTTTACCTACCGCCATTGGTAACTTTCAACAGTTTTAATATTATATGCCTTGGAGAAGGCCTTTTTGGGTTGAGACAGTTTTTCTGTTAGCTTATTGTATCTGAGGATCCAAGTTTTAGGAAGGTTTCATCAATCATTTGTTTAAATAGGCTCTCTGTTCCCTTCTCTTGATCTTCATCTGGTATATCCATTATTCTTATATTGCTTTATCTAACAAAGTCAGATCATTCTTTAGAGTCCTTCCTTCCTTTGTTTCTTTTTCTTTTCTATTGATTCTCTTCTTTGACTTGAGTCATTTCTAGATTTCTTTCTTTTATATCACTAACTCTTCATTTGGTCTGCTCCCTCTCCTAAGCCCTCTAGTTTATTCATTTCTTTTATTGAGTTTTTCAGCTCCAGGGTTTCTGTTTGGTTCTTCCTTCTAGTTTCACTTGCTTTGATGAAGTACTGGTTGATTTTATTTCTGAGTTTATTGAATTGTCTTTTTGAGTTTTCTTGTACCTCATTGAGTTTTTCAAAACTGCAATCTTGATTTTTCTGTCATCTAAATCGCATAGTTTTATTTAACTTTATTTTCTGGAAAATTTTAATTTTCATTCAGAATTCCCTTAGTATCTTGGTTATTCATTGTGCTTGATGGATTTTTTTTCTCTGCTTGTCATTTGTGTAAAAGAAAGCTGCTTTTTAAAAATAATTTTTGTTGCTAACTAGAGGTCTTAACTGTGTTTTCCAAAAGGATCTGTCACCTCAACTGTGGAAAACACTTGGTGTTCCTCAGAGGTGGGGGGTCCCCTTTCAGGCCTGGTGACATCTGTCTCAGAATACCACTTCCCATGGGTTGGAAGGGGCAGGCTGTGTGTTTCCTGTGTTTTCCTGGTACCGCCTTCCTATAGCCAGAAGCCACAGCAGGTTGTTCTGAGTGGACCCACCTGTTACTACTAAGCTGTGCAGCATGTATGGAGGTGGGGAGAAATGAGTTCAGGTGTCCTTGGTTCTGTTCCTCATGGGTTTAGCTGCAATGAGTACCGATCAGTTAAGCTTGAAAGTTATTTTTCAGCCCTTTCACAACCTGCCAAGAAAAGATTTTGCTCCCTCGGGTGGCACAGGGGTATGGTGTGGGCAAATTCCCCAGCTGTGGAATCTATTTGATTCTGGTAGGCTTTGGAGTGCTGCAGTATTTTTGGCATGTTTCTCTGCCCCTCACTCTGCCCAACCTCAGTGTTTAGCAGCTATCCAGGCTGGATTGCTGTGTCTTGCCCCTTTGGTCTGGTCTGCCAAGTGAGAGCTGCAGCCCAGCCCTTAACTACTCTTGTGTCCACTGGGTCTACAGCATATGCAGGGCTGCATGGCTCCTGTCTCTCTACATCTTCTCCTTCCATGTCCCATCCAGCTCAGACACACTCACCTATATATCTCTCTGTGCAATGACTCGGATATGTTTGTGTTTAAAAGGGGATCCTTTGTTGAATTGTAGCTAACTTGTAACTTTAAGGGGAGAGACTGGGGGGTCCACTCATGCTGTAGTGCTAATACCACCCTCTAAGATTTTTCTTTAAACAACTTTATTGAGATTTTTTATGTATCATAAAATCTACTATTGTTAGTATAGAAGTCCATGGTTTTTAGAAATATATAGAATTGTACAATCATAACCACAGTTTACTTTCAGAACATTTTCATCATCCTAAAAAGTTTCCTCATGTTGGACTGTAGTTAAGTCATGCGCCTACCCTCCCATCCCCTCTACAAGCACTGATCTGCTTTCATTTTCTATAAATTTGCCTTTTCTAATCATTTCATACTAATGGACTCATCAAAATACAGAGTTTTAATCTGGCTTCACCTAGAAAAATGTTTTGATGTTCACCTATATATCTTAGTTTATTTATGTTAATTACCCAGTAATAGTCCCATGTGTGGATATTTTACATTTTGTTTGTCCATTCACCAGTTGGTGGAAATTTGGGTGTTTTCTATGTTTTGGTTACTATTAATAATGTTATGAATATTACTGTATGTGTCTGTTGGACATAGGTATCATTTATTTTGAATAGATTCCTAGGAGGAGAATTGCTGAGTTGTATGGTAAATTTGTATTTTGACTTTCAAATCATTGACTATTTTCCAGAGTGGAAATGCATGAGGATTCCAATATCTCCATATCTTCTTCATCACCTGTTATTTTCTGCCTTATTATAGCCATTATAGTGTGTGATTAGTGATGTATACTGTGGTTTTAATTTACATTTTCCTGAGCGCTAGCAAGCATCTTCTCATGTGGTTATCAGCTATTCGTATATTGTCTCTGAAATGTTTATTCACACATTTTGTCCATTTTAATATGCTCTTTTTATTATTGTTTTAAGAGTATTTTATATACTTTGAATACGAGTCTCTTATTAGATACGTGGTTTGCAAAAATTTTCTTCTAATCTGTGACTTACCTTTTCTTTTTCATAGTAGTATCTTTTGAAGCACAAATATTTCATTATGATGAAGTCCAGTTTATCAAGTTTTTTTATAGATGGTACCATTGGTGTTATATATAAGAAAATTTTGCTAACCCAAAGTCACAAAAGTTTTTGTCCTTATGCATTCTTCAAATATTTACAGGTTTAGCTCTTAATGCTTACATCTGTCACCCATTTTGATTTAATTTTTATGTATGGTATGAGGTAGGATATAAAATAATATTTTTCCATGTATATCCACTTGTCTTAGCACCATTTCTTAAAAAGACTGTTTTCCCCATTATTTATGTTGGCAAATTCAACCATAAATGTGAGGAATTCTGAACTCTTAATTCTGTTCTGTTGATTTGTACACCTGTCTTTATGCCAGTACCACACTGTCTTGGTTGCTGTGGCTTTACAGTAAGTTTTGAAATTACTTACTGTAAAGTAGTACACTACCATAGAGTAGTGTACATTCTCTGACTTTGTTCTTGTTTTAAAACTGTTTTTAACTATTCTAGCTCCTTTGTATTTCCATATAAATTTCAGGGTCGGCTTGTCAATTTCTGGGGAAAAAAAAAGCCTGTTGGGAATTTGATGGTCAATGCATTGTATTTATAGATCAGTTACAGGAAAATTGTCCTCTTGACAGTACTAAGTATTCCAATGAATGAACATGAAATATATTTCCAAGTATTTAGATCTCCTTAAATTTTTATTGTTTTAAGTGTACAGTCTTGCATGTCCTTTATTAAATTTATTCCAAAGTTCTTGTTCTTTTTGATGCTGTTGTGAATGAAATAGTTTTAATTTCAATTCCCCATTGTTAATTGCTAGTCTATAGATATAACTAGTTTTTGCATCTTGATCTCGTATACTACCTGGTTAACCCAGCTGAGCTCAGTTATTATTCTCAAGTAACATTTGGTGGATTCCACTGCATTTTCTATATACAGGATTCTGTCATCTGCACATAAAAAACTCTTTTTACCTTTTCTTTTTTAGATGGGGAGGTTTGATTTTCTTTTTGATTCATTTCCTTTTTTTTTTTTCCTTGCAAAAGCTAGACCCTCCAGTAAAATGTTGAATAGAAACGGGAAGAATAGACACCCTTATCTTGTTCCTGACTTAAGGGAGAAAGCATTCAGCTCTTTATCATTAAATTTGATGTTAGCTGTTGGTTTACTGTAAATGCCTTTTATCAGATTAAGGATGTTCCTGTCTGTTCCTAGTTTGTTGAGAGTGTTTACCATGAATGGTGTTCAATTTGTCAGAAGCTTCCTCTGCATGTATTAAGATGATCATATGGTTTTCTTCTTTTAATATGGCACATTACATTAATTGATTTTGGAATGTTAAACCAACTTTGCATTCCAGGATAAATCCCACTTGTTCATGGTGGGCAGTCCTTTTTATTCTTGCTTGATTATTTGCTATGTCTTTGGTACCTCACCAATATCAGCAGAATGATGGCCTCATAGAATGATTTGGGGAATGTTGCCACCTCTTCTACTTCTGAAATAATTTTTTGAAGATTGGCATTATTTCTTCTTTTAGATTCAGGAGAATTAATCAGGATATTCATCTCTGACAAAGCTTTTTGTTTGTGAGGAGATTATTAATTTCTAACTCAGTTTATTTACTTTGGATCCATTCAGATTTTTGTGTTTACTCTGGAATGATCTTTTGTAGTTCTTGTCATCAAAGGAATTTTTCTATGTCATTTAAATTGTTGAATTTGTGACTTCCGCCAAGAAGGAGGTATAGGTGGATACACTGTGCTTTCTCACACAACCAAGTTTAGAGACAACAAAATGTTAGCAACAGAAAACACAGCCAGAACACAGAAAATTGAACTTTCTGGAAGTCCGATAACAACGAATTCTTCAGCCTGACCGGTAAGAGGGGTGAAACCAGCAGCTGGCGGAGCAGGGTTGCACAGGAAAACTCGGTCAGACGGACTCAGTCGTTTGGATCCCAGGCGTGGGGTTGCAAAGGGCCGACCCAGTGAGCGACCAAGTGAGCATGACCTAGTGAACGACTGGCGGATCTGGCGAGGGTGAAGGGCGGTGGGTTGACTGTGCTGGCCGCATTCCTGTGCAGATAGACCAGCGAGGGAGTGGGCAGTGAGACAGGACTGAGTGGGTCCCAGGGATGGGAGGCCACCATTTCCCGGCTCTGACCCTGCTCCCACATACAGCGTCACAACCCAGCAACCCCACCCTGAAGGCCCCGCCCCCCCAAGGCTTCGCTCCTCATATTTAATGGGAGCGAACAGACCAAAAATGGCTCAAGAGGATCTCAAAGCCCCAGAGTCCATAAATCTAAGTGATGAAGAAATAGTAAAACTTTCAGATGCACAGTTCAAAACACTGGTGATCAAGATGCTCTCACAGAACTGGTTGATTTTAGTCACAAACTAGAGAAACATATGAAGGCAAAACTAATTGAAATGAATGGCAATGCACAGGAAACCAACAGTAATGGAAAGGAAACTGGGACTCAAATCAAAGGAGTGGACCAGAAGGAGGATAAAAATGACCAACCAGAAAAGAATGAAGAAACAAGAATTCAAAAAAATGAGGAGAGGCTTAGGAACATCCAGGACATCTTTAAACGCTCCAACATCCGAATTATAGGGGTACCAGAAGGGGGAAAGGAACAGCCACCAGTGGAAAACTTATTTGAACAAATTAATAAAGGAGAATTTCCCCAATCTGGCAAAGGAACTAGACTTCCAGGAAATCCAGGAAGCTCAGAGAGTCCCAAAGAAGTTGGACCCAAGAAGAAACACACCAAGGCACATCATAATTACATTAGCCAAGATTAAAATGAAGGAGAGAATCCTAGAAGCAGAAAGAGCTAAGGGGACAGTCACCTACAAAGGAGTTCCCATCAGACTGTCAGAGGATTTCTCAAAAGACACCTTACAGGCAAGAAGGGGCTGGAAAGAGGTATTCCAAGTCATGAAATCTGAAGACCTACATCCAAGATTGCTCTATCCAGCAAAGTTTTCATTTAGAATGGAAGGACAGATAAAGTGCTTCTCAGATAAGATCAAATTCAAGAAGTTCATCATCACCAAGCCCTTATTATATGAAATGTTAAAGGGACTTACCTAAGAAAAAGAAGATAAAAAAGATGAACAGTGAAAGGACAGCAAACTCACAGTTATTAACAACCACATCTAAAACAAAAGCAAGCTAAAAGGACAGCTAGATCAGGAGCAGAACCATAGAAATGAAGATCATGTGGAGGGTTAGCAACAGGGGAGTGGGAGGAGAAGGGGGGAGAAGGTACAGAAAATAAGTAGCATAGATGGTAGGTAGAAAATAGATAGGGGGAGGGCAAGAATAGTATGGGAAATATAGAATCGAACTTGAGACACATGGTCATAAACTAAAGGGGGGAGGGAATGGTAAGGGTCGGGGGTTACAGGGTGAAGGGGAATGAAGGGGGGAATAGAACAACTGTAATGGCATAATCAATAAAATTTTTAAAAAATAGGATTGAGCATGGGCCTGCGAACCAGACAATGGTGGTTCGATTCCCAGTTAGGGCACATGCCTGGGTTGCAGACCAGTTCCCTGCAGGCCAGTTCCCAGCAGGGGACACAGGAAAGGCAACCATACATTTATGTTTCTCTCCCTCTCTCCTTCCCTTCCCCTGTAAAGATAAATAAATAAAATATTTTTAAAAAGATGTAGGAAACCAAATGTCACCTTCTCCTTTAAAAAAAAATTGTTGAATTTGTTGGCATAAAGTTTATATTTCCTTATACAATTATAATATCTTTAAGATATCATCCCTGTTATTTGGTAAATATGTATTTTCTCTTTTTTTTCTTTATCACTCTAGTAAGAGTTGTTAATTAGATTGAGCTTCTCAAAGAAGTGGCTCTAGGTTTAATTCATTTTCTTTTCCTTTATTGTTTTTTCCCTTTGATGTTTATTTCTTAGCTTCCTTTTTTTTTTTGCATTTAATTTGCTCTGCTTTTTCTAGTTTATCAAGGTATAAGCTTAAGTCATTGATTTGAGGACTTTCTTCTTTTCTGTTATTGATGTTTAGTGCTATAAATATTCCTCTAAATATTATTATAATGGCTTCCTACAAATTTTAATGTTGTGCTTTCATTTTCATTTAGTTCAAAATAACTTTCTAGTTCCCTTTCAATATCGTTTTTGATCCAGAGGCCATTTAGAAGTGTCTTACATAGTTTCCAAATATTTGGGGATTTTTCCAAGGCTCTTTTTATTTTGGATTTCTAATTTAATTACGGTCTGGTCAAAGAATATACATACTTTATATAACTTGAATGCTTTTGAATTTAATAATTTTTGTTTTATGGCCCAGAACATTGTCTATTTTAGTGATTTTTCTGAGTCCACTTTGAGAAGAAAGTGTATTTTTCTCTTTTTGGTGTAATGTTCTATAACTGTTAATTAAAGGGTATGCTTAATGTTGTTCAAGTCTAATATATCATTGGTGATTTTCTGCCATGTTGTTTTATCAATTATTGAGAAAGAAATTTTAAAATCTTCATAATTATTTATTTGCCTGTTACTCTTTGCAGTTATTTTCAGTTTTGGCTTCATGTATTTTGAAGCTCTGACATTAAGTTAATAAATATTTAGGATTGTTGTGTTCTTTTTTAAAATATATTTTTTTTATTATGGTATTAACAGTTGTCCCAATTTTTCTCCCCTTTATTCCCCTCTTGCCTGTTCCCCCTCCTACTGTCATTCCCCCACCTTAGTTCACATCCATGGGTCATGCATGTAAGTTCTTTGGCTTCTCTATTTCCCATGCTATTCTTAACCTCCCCCTATTTTCTACCTACCATTTGTGCTTCTTATTCCCTGTACCTTTGCCCCCATTCTCCTCTCTCTCACTCCCTGCTGATAACTCTCCACATGGTCTCTATTTCTGTGATTCTGTTCCTGTTCTGGTTGTTTATTTAGTTCATTTTTGGTTTTGTATTATTTTAGGTTAGTTGTTGATAGTTGTGATTTTGTTTTCATTTTACTGTTCACATTTTTTATTTTCTTCTTTTTCTTAGATCAGTTCCTTTAACACTTCATATAATAACAGCTTGGTAATGATGAACTCCCTTAACTGGACCTTATCTGGGAAGGACTTTATCTGCCCTTCCATTCTAAATGATAGCTTTGCTGGATAGAATAATTGATAGAATAATCTTGGATGTAGGTCTTTCCTTTCCTTTCATGACTTCCAACATTTCTTTCCAGCCCCTTCTTGTTTGCAAAGTTTCTTTTGAGAAATCAGCTGGTAGTCTTAGGAGAACTCCTTTGTAGATAACTGTCTCCTTTTTTCTTGCTGCTTTTAAGATTCTCTCCTTATCTTTAATCTTAGGTAATGTAATTATGATGTGCCTTGGCGTATACTTCCTTGAGTCCAAATTTTGGGGTACTCTCTGAGCTTCCTGAACTTCCCGGAAGTCCGGAAATAATTCCTTATTTCCTTTGCCAGATTAGGGAAGTTCTCCTTCATTTTGTTTTTAAATAAGTTTTCAATTTCTTGTTCTTCCTCTTCTACTTCTGGCGCCCCTATTGTTTGGATGTTGGGACATTTAAAGTTGTCCCAGGGGTTCTTAAATTCTTATTTCTTCATTCTTTTTTGATTGAATATTTATTTCTTCCTTCTGGTACAAATTGTTGATTTGAGTACTGGTTTCCTTCCTGTCTCTGTTGGTTCCCTATACGTTTTCCTTTATTTCACTTTTCATAGTCTTCATTTGTTCCTTGATTTTGTGACCATACTCAACCATTTCTGTCAGCATTCTGATTACCAGTGTTTTGAACTCTGCATCTGATAAGTTGGATATCTCTTCATCACTTAGTTCTGTTTTTGGAGCTTTGATCTGTTCTTTCACTTGGGCTATATTTCTTTGTCTAGGAACGCCTGTTGCTTGGTAAGGGGCAGAGCCTTAGGTATTGACCAAGGTGGTGCGACCCACCATTGCTGTGTTGTGGTGCTGTATGTGGAGGAGGGGTCCGAGAGAGAACAATGCCACTTGCTCAGCCCTCAGCCAGCTTTCAGTCACATCACCCAGTACCCACAATCAAATTGAGCTCTTCTGGTTCTAATTCCCAGCTGGGTGGGCTTGTGTACATTCTAGGACCCTGTGGGTCTCCAGTGAACTCTCCTATGAGGCTGGGAGGTTCTCCCACTGCTACAGCCAATACAGGTTTTTACAGTTAGAGGTTTTGAAGCTTTATTTCCTGGCACTGGAACCCTGGGTTGCCTGGTCTGTCCCCCTCCCCAGTTGTTCCTCCCAGTTTGTCTGCACACAAAAGTGGGACTGCCTGCTTTGCCAGCCTCCTCCTTGCCTGCCCTGGTCTTCCAGCTGACACCTTGCCACTAATCTTCTCCACCCCAGCCACCCTTCTCCACCTCTTCTACCGGTCTGGATGAATGATTCTTCTTTAATTCCTTGATTGTTGGACTTTCATACAGTTCGATTTTCTGGCAGTCCAGTTATTTTTTGTTTTTAAATTTGTTGTTCTTTTGGTTGTGTGAGGAGGCAAAGTATGTCTACCTATGCCTCCGTCTTGGTTGGAACTCTCCGGATGTGTTCTTAATGACCCCTTTATTCTTATCCAGTTATCATCTTTATTTTAATTACTGTTCTTTGTTTCTAAACTCTCCTTTGATATAAATATATTGACTAGTTTTTTTTGACTAGTGTTAGCATGGTATATCTTTTTCTATCCTTTATTTTCCATTTCTGTTTCTTTATATTTATGTTTTATATAGGCCATATATAATGGGCTTTTTCTTACATAGTTTTAACTGACAGTGTTACTATTTAAAAATTGGTGTGTTCAGACCATTTTTATTTAATGGGATTATTGATACAACTAAGTTTGAGTCTGTCTCTTGCTATTTGTTTTCTATTTCTCCCAAATGTTTCTTGTTCCTGTCTTGCCCTCTTTCTGTCTCCTTCATTAATCAGGTGTTTTTAAGTATTCTGTATGTGTCCTTTCTTTACTTCTTAGCTTTGACTCTTTGTTAATTTTACTTTAATGTTTGCTTTAGCATGTACAACTTTAACTCATCAATGTGTACAAGAGGTATTATATTACTTCATGTATATGAGTGTAAGAATCTTACAGTAGTGTATTTTCATTTCTCCTCACCCAGGCTGTTTACTGTCATTTGTCAAGCACTTTACTTTTTTATACGTTTTAAACCTCGTAATACATTGTTCATTTTACTTCTGCCAGTCAGTTTCTTGAACATTTTCTTAATACAGGTCTTTCAGTTATTAATTATTTTGTATGAATAACTGTGTTTATTTCAGCTTTTTTTTTTTACTGATTTAAGATATAATTTACATACCATATCAGTCACCTATTTAAAATGGACAAGTCAAGCCCTGGCTGATGTAGCTCAGTGGATTGAACGTTGGCCCGTGAACCATAGGATCACAGTTCGATTCCCAGTCAGGGCACATGCCTGTGTTGCAGGTCAGTTCCCAGCAGCAAACCTACAAGAGGCAACCATACATTGATATTTCTTTCCTTCTCTCCTTCTCTTCCCTTCTAAAGATAAATAAATAAAATCTTTTTCAAAAATAAAGATGAATAATAACATTGTATCAAGGAAAAAACCGTTTATATTAAAAAAAAATAAAATGAACAAGTCAGTACTTTTGGTACCTTCATAGGATTGTGCAACCTTTATCAGAATTTTATTTTACAACATTTTTGTTTTCCCCTAAGGGAAACCCTTACTCACTAGCATTTGTTCTCATCAAATACCCGCTATTTACCCTTTTGGTGGGGGAGGGACCACCCACCGTAAATACTGCAAGGTAATGGAACACATGGCACCAGACACTGGACAGGTGAGGTAGACTGCAGTTTATTGGTCACATATACTCATAGCTTAAGGTAGGAGGAAACCTCATAACATATAGGGCCACGTGAGTGTTGCTCTTGGGAGCAAGGTGGACAAACATGGGCTGAAGCAGTCAGGCTTTATAATAACATGAGGAGGAGGTGATCCCTAGTTTCTACCAGAGGATGTGATTACCCTGTTTGAATAATTTTATGGGCTGGCAAGGGAGTTAAGTTGCTAGGTTAAAAAGCTGGTATAATGCAACTGGTACAGTTGAGAGCACAACTAACTCGATAGGGAACCTCTTCCACTGGATTGAGGGAACATAATCTGGTGAGAGCACAGGAACTCGTGGTTAGGCCTTTGGGGGACCCTGTGAGGCTGAAGGATGTCAAGTCAGCACTTAATATTGAATCTTAATTTTAGACCTTACAGCACAGCAGTCAGTAATCATTCCTCACCTGTGCCTCCTCAAGCACTTGGCAACCACAAATCTACTCTCTGTCATTATGCATATTCTAAGTCTGGACATTTATAAATATACTCATATAATGTTTTGTGATATTTTGTGTCGGGATTTCATCCCTTAATATGTTATTAAGGGTTACTTATGTTGTGGTGTATATCTGTACTTCACTCCATTTATTGTTGATTAGTATTGCACTGTATGGATATACCACATTTTATGTATCCATTCCTCATTTAATGTGTCTTTAAGCTATTTTCACTTTTGGCTTTTGTGAATAATATTACTATGAACATTTATATACACATTTTTGTGTGGATGTGTGTTTTCTTTTTTTTTTGGTGTACACCTAGGTTTTTCTTTGCTTTTTAAGGCTTTTATTTATTTTTTTGCTGGCTATAAAATGTTGGTTGATAGTTTTTTTTTCTTTCAGTGTTTTATTTTTTTAATTTTTTAAAGATTTAATTTTTTTTTTGAGAGGGTAAAGGAGAGAGAAAGAAAGGGAGAGAAACATCAATGCGTGGTTCCCTCCACTACACACACTGGGGACCTGGCCCACAACCCAGGCATGTGCCCTAGACTGGGAATCAAACTTGCAACCCTTTGGTTCTCAGGCCAGTACTCAATCCATAGAGCCATACCAGCCAGGGCTCTTTCAGTGCTTTCAAGGTGTTCATTCACTGTCCTCTACTTTGCATTGTTCTTCATGGGAAGTCAGCTATCATTCTTATCTTTGTTTGAACATATGATGTCTTTGGCTGCCTTTAAGATTTTCTTTTTATTATTAGTTTTAAGCAATTTGATTATGATATGCTTTGCTGTAGTTTTTTTTATGTTCTTTTTTTAGGGTTTGTTGAGATTCTTGGGTCTGTGGGCTTACGGTTTTCGTCAAATTTGAAAAAACTTCAGCAATTATTTTTTAAATTAATTTAATTTTTAAAATTGTTGTGCAGCTACAGTTGTCCCCACTTTTTTCACCCTTGCTCTCCCCTACCCGATTGCCACCAGTCAGCCCCCACAGTCAACCCCCCCACTGTCCATGCCCAAGAGTCCTCTATTTGTTTTCCTTTGCTTGCCCATTCCCCTTCTTTCCCCCCGTTATATCCGTTCTGCCTCCCCTCTGGTTGCTGTCAGTTTGTTCTTCGTTTCCAAGTCTTTGGTTTTGTTTTGCTCCTTTGTTTGTTTTGTTGATTAGGTTCCATTCTAGGTGAGATTATATTGCATTTGTCTTTCACCGCCTGGCTTATTTCACTTAGCATAATGCTCTCCTGTTCTACCCACACTGTCACAAAAGGTAGGAGTTCTTTCTTTCTGCTGCGTAGTATTATGTAAATGTACCAGTTATTTTATCCACTCATTTATTGATGGGCATTTAGGTTCTTTCCAGCCTTTGGCTATTGTAGATAACACTGCTATGAATATTGGGGTGCCTAGGTCCTTCTCAGTTGGTGGGTGATTCAGGATTCATAGGGTATAGTTACAGTTTTGAGATTGCTGGGTCGAAAAGCAGTTCCATCTTTAGTTTTTTGAGGAAATTCCATACTGTTTTCCACAGTGACTGCACCAGTCTGCATTCCCACCAGCAGTGAACTAGGGTTCCTTTTCCACAGCCTCACCAGCACTTGTTGATTTCTTAATGGTGGCCATTCTGACCAGTGCGAAATCTCACTGTGTTTTTTTTTTTAGTTGTGCTCCTTGACTTTTTGAAAAAAGTATTTTATTTACTTATTTTTAGAGAGAGGAGAAGGTAAGGAGAAAGAATGGGAGAGAAACATCAATGTGTGGTTGCACTCCATTCTGGGGACCTGGCCTGCAACCCAGGCATGTGCCCTGACTGGGAATCGAACCAGCAATGCTTTGGTTGGCAGGCCCGCGCTCAATCCACTGAGCTACACCAGCCAGGGCCTCATTGTGGTTTTAATTTGCATCTCTCTGATGGCTGAGCATTTTTGATGTTGAGCATTTTTTCATGTGTCTCTGGGCCCTCTGTATCTCCTCCTTAGAAAAGTATCCGTTCAGGTCCTTTGCCCATTTTTTAAAGTTTATTTATTTACTTTTCACATTTTTTAAATTTTTGTTCAAGTATACTTGTCTCCACTTTACCCCCACCACTCCACCCCACCCCAGCCATCCCCACTTCCCACCCTTGATCCTACCTCCTTTGGTTTTGTCCATGTGTCCTTTTTTTTAAAGTATTTTTTGATTATGCTATTCACAATATTTCCCCCTTTATCTCCCCTCCACCCCGCCCCCCCCATTCTCCAATATTCCTGCCCCCTTAGTTCATGGCCATGGGTTGTACATATAAGTTCTTTGAGTCCTCTGTTTCCTATACCATTTTTTGTTTTTCCCCATCTATTTTATGCCTGTTAATTTTGCTTTTTCTTCCCTGCACCTTTTCCCCCATTCCTCCCTTCCCCCTCCCCACTGAACTCCCTCTCTACGATGTCCATTTCTCTGATTCTGTCCTATTCTGGTTGTTTGCTTAGTTTTTGTTTTCATTGTTTTTCTTTTCTTTTAGGTTCATTTGTTGATGGTTGTGAGTTGTCATTTTACTGTTCATATTTTTTATCTTCTTTTTCTTAGATAAGTCTCTTTAATGTTTCATATAATAAGGGGTTGGTGATGATGAACTCCTTGAACTTGACCTTATCTGGGAAGCACTTTATCCACCCTTCCATTCTAAATGAAAGCTTTGCTGGGTGGAGTAATCTTGGATGTAGTTCTTTGCCTTCCATGACTTCAAAGACTTCTTTCCAGCCCCTTCCTGCCTGTAAGGTTTCTTTTGAGAAATCAGCTGATAGCCTTATGGGAACTCCTTTGTAGGTAACTGTCTCCCTATCTCTTGCTGCTTTTAGGATTTTCTCTTTGTCTTTAATCTTGGGTAACTTGATGATGATGTGCCTTAGTGTGTTCCTCTCTGGGTCCAACTTCTTTGGGACTCTCTGGGCTTCCTGGACTTCCAGGAAGTCTATTTCCTTTGCCAGATTGGGGAAGTTTTCCTTCATTATTTGTTCAAATAAGTTTTCAATTTCTTGCTGCTATTCTTCTCCTCCTGGCACCCCTATAATTTGGATATTGGAATGTTTCAGGTTGTCCCAGAGAATTCTTAGCCTCTCTTTATTTTTTTGGATTCTTGTTTCTTTGTTCTGATCCAGTTGGGTGTTTATTTCTTCCTTTTGTTCCAAATTGTTGCTTTGAATCCTGGATTCCTTCTTGTCACTGTTGGTTTCCTGAATATCTTGATTTATTTCATTTTGTTTATCTTTCATTTGTTCTTTCATTTTCTGACCAAGCTCAATCAGTTCTGTGAGCATTTTGATTACCAGGGCTTTAAATTCTCCATCAGATAGGTTGGCAGTCTCCTCATCGCTTAGTTCTCTTTCTGAGGTTTTGCTGTGTTCTTTCATTTGGACCGTATTTCTTTGTCTTGGTGCAGCTAATAGGTTGTAAGGGGGTGAGGCCTTAGATATTCACCAGGGCAGGGCAACCCTCTTTGTTGCTTTGGGTGCTGTCTGTGGGGGAGGGGCCAGAGAGGGAACAATGCAGCTTGCCTGCTTCTCTGTAGCCCACTTTCCAACAGACTCTCTTGTCAGACTGGAACTATCTCTCACCACAGCAACCCCAGCCTTAGCCCACAGTCAGCTCTGAGTCTCAGTTTTCTCCTTAAGTCAGTCTCTCGTGTACAGCACTGCTGAGTCGGCAGTCAGCCCCACCCCTCAGCCACCCCACCTCAGTTTTTCTTAGTTGGCCAGCATGGTCCACCTTACTGGTCTGGTTGTTCTGATTGATTTTTTCTTTAATTCCTTGGCTGCCGGAGTTCCACTGGGTTTGATTTTCTGGCAACTTTGGTTGTTTATTGATTTTAGATTGGTTGTTATCCTTCTTTTGGTTGTTCAAGGAAACAAAGAGTTTCTACCTATACCTCCAACTTGGGCAGAACTTGTTCATGTGTCCTTTGTACCTGTTCCTGAAAACACTTCCCCTTTTACCCCCATTATCCCCTCCCACTTTCCCTCTGGTTTCTGTCAGTTTGTTCTTAATTTCAATGTGTCAACTTATGTTTTGCTTGCTTGTTTGTTTTGTTGATTAGGCTCCACTTATAGGCGAAATCATATGGTATTTGTCTTTCACAGCCTAGCTTATTTCACTTAGCATAATGCTGTCCATTTTCATCCATGTTGTAGCTAAGATTAGGAGCTCATTCCTTCTTTCTGCTGTGTAGTATTCTATCGTGTAAATGTACTATGGTTTCTTGATCCATTCATTTACTGTTGAGCACTTAGGTTGCTTCCAACTCTTGGCTACTGTAAATTTTGCTTCTGTGAACATTGGGGTGCATAGGTTCTTTTGAATTGGTGTTTCATGGTTCTTGGGATATAATCCCAGCAGTGGAATTGCTAGATCAAAAGTCAGTTCTATTTTTAGTTTTCTGAGGAAATTTCATACTATTTTACACAGTGACTGCACCAGTCTGCATTTTCACTGACTGTGCACTGGGGTTCCCTTTTCTCTACATCCTCTCCAACTCTTGTTCTTTGTTGCTTTGTTTATGATGGCCATTCTCAATGGTGTGAAGTGGTATCTCATTGTGGTTTTAATTTGCATCTCTCTGATGCCTAGTGATGCTGAGCATCCTTTGATAAATCTTTGGGCCCTCTGGAGAAGTATCTGTTTAGGTCCTTTGCCCAATTTTTAATTGGACTGTTTGTCTTCCTGGAGTAGAGTCATGTGAGTTCTTCATATATTTTGGAGATCAAACCCTTCTCTGGGATATTATTTGCAGATATATTTCCCCATATGATTGGTTTTCTTTTTATTTTGCTGTTTTTCTTAGCTGTGCAGAAGCTTTTTATTTTGATGAGATCCTACTTGCTTATTCTTTCTTTTATGTCCCTTGCTCTAGTGAACATATCAGTGAAACTATTGCTGCATGGAATATCTAAGATTTTCCTGCCTATGTTCTCCTCTAGGACTTTTATGGTGACACAACTTATATTTAAGTCTTTTATGCACCTTGAATTTATTTTTGTGTATGGTGTAATTTGGTGGTTGAGTTTAATTATTTTGCATGTAGCTGTCCAGATCTTCCAACACCATTTTTAAATATATTTTATTGATTTTGCTATTGCAGTTGTCCCATTTTCCCCCTTCACTCCCCTTCACCCAGCACACCCCCTCCCATTCACATTCCCCCACTTTAGTTCATGTCCATGTGTCATACTTATAAGTTCTTTAGCTTCTACATTTCCCATACTATTCTTACCTGCCCCTACTATTTTCTACCTACCATCTATGCTACTTATTCTTTGTACATTTTCCCCCTCTCTCCCTCTCCCATGCCCCTGTTGATAACCCTCCATGTGATCTCCATTACTGTGGTTCTGTTCCTGTTCTAGTTGTTTGCTTAGTTTGTTTTTGGTTTTGTTTTAGGCCAACACCATTTGTTGAAGGGGCTGTTTGTACTCCACTTTATACTTGTGCCCACTTTGTCGAATATCAGTTGACCATAGAGATTTGGATTTATTTCTGAGCTCTCTATTCTGTTCCATTGGTCTATGTGTCTGTTCTTATGCCAGTACCAGCCTGTTTTGATAACATAGCCTTGTAATACAATTTGATATCAGGTGTTATGATCCCTCCTACTTTGGTCTTCTTTTTCAAGATTGCTGCAGCTACTTGGTGTTGTTTATGGTTCCATATAAATTTTTGAAGTGTTTGTTCTATATCTGTGAAATATGCCATTGGTTCTTTAATAGGGATTGCATTGAATCTATAAATTTCTTTGGGTAGTATGGACATTTTGATGATGCTACTTCTTCCAATCCACGAGCATGGTACATACTTCCATATGTTTGTGTCTTTTTTAATTTCTTTCTTCAGTGTTCTGTAGGTTTCTGAGTACAAGTCTTTTACCTCCTTGTTCTAGTTTATTCTTAGATACTTTATTTTTTTGTTGTTGCTATATCAAATTAGATTTTTTTCCTAATTTCTGTGTTTTTGATATTTCATTGTTGGTGTACAAAAAATACCTTTGATTTCTGAATATTGACTTTGTATCCTGTCATTTGGCCAAATTTACTTATTAGGTCAAGCAGGTTTTTTTTGTGGAGTCTATAGGGTTTTCTATGTACACTATCATGTCATCTGCAAACAGTGACAGCTTTACTTCCTCCTTTCCAATCTGGAGGCATTTTATTTCTTCTTGTCTGATTACTGTGGCTAGAACTTCCAATACCATGTTGAATATAAGTGGTGAAAGTGGATACCCTATGCCTGATCTTAGGGGGAAAGGTTTTAGTTTCTGCCAATTTAATATGATATTGCCTGTAAGTTTCTCATTTATGGCCTCTATAATGTTGAGGACTGTTCCATCTACTCCCATTTTGCTGAGTGTTTTTATCATAAGTGGGTGCTGCACCTTACCAAATGCTTTTTTAGCATCTATTGAGATGATTGTGTGATTTTTGTCTTTCATTTTATGTGTTGTATTATGTTTATTGATTTGCATATATTGTACCATCCTTGCATCCCTGGATGAATCCCACTTGATCATGATGTATGATCATTTTAATGTATTGCTGGATCTAGTTTGCTAATATTTTGTTGAGGATTTTAGTATCTATGTTCATCAGTGGTATTGGCCTGTAGTTTTCTTTCTTTTGTCTTTATCTGATTTTCGAATTAGAATAATATTGGCCTCATAAAAAGAGCTTGGGGGTCTTCCCTCTTATTGCGTTTTTTGGAATAGTTGGAGAAGAATTGGAGTTGCTTCTTCTCTCAGTGTTTGGTAAAATTCTCCTGCCAATCTGTTCTACCAAAGGCTTCTTTGTGCTGGGAGTTTTTTGATTACTGCTTCAATTGCACTAGCTGTTATCAGTCTATGCAGGTTTGTACTTCTTCTTGACACAGTTTTGGAGAATTATATGTTTCTAGAAGTTTGTCCATTTCGCCCACATTTTCCAATTTCTTGGCATGTAGTTGTTCATAGTAATTTCTTACAACCCTTCTATGCTATTGGTTGTAACATCTCCTCTTTCATTTCTGATTTTATTTATTTTGGTCATCTCTCTGTTTTTCTTAATGAATGAATCTGGTTAAAATCTTGTTGATTCTTTTTATCTTTTCAGAGAACCAGCTCCAGGATTTCTTGATCCTTTGGATTGTTCTTTTAGCCTTTATGTCATTTAATTCTGCTTTGGTCTTGAATATTTCCTTCCTTCTACTTACTCTGGGCTTTGTTTTTTGTTGTTGCTCTGGTTTTTGTAGATTAAGGGTTAGGTTGTTTGTTTGAAATTATTCTATCTGTTTTTTTTTTATTGTTGTTCAAGTACAGTTGTATCCATTTTTTCCTACACTCTCCCCCACCCACTCCTACTTAATACCCTCAATCCTACCCCCTTTGGCTTTGACCATGTGTCCTTTATACATGTTCTTTGATGACCCTTTACCTTCTTTACCCCATTATCCTTCTCCCTCCTCCGCTCTGGGTACTGTCAGTTTGTTCTTTATTTCATTGTCTTTGGTTATAGTTTGCTTGCTTGTTTGTTTTGTTGACTAGTTTCCACCTGTAGGTGAGATCATATGGTATTTGTCTTTCACTGCCTGGCTTATTTCACTTAGCATAATGTTGTCCAATTCCATCCATGCTGTCATGAAGGGTAGGAGCTGCTTCTTTTTTTCTGCTGCATAGTATTTCATTGTGTAAATGTAGCATAGTTTTTTTTTTTATCTACTCATTTACTGAGGGGCACTTAGTTTGCCTCCAGCACTTGGCTATTGTAAATCTTGGTGCTATAAATATTGGGGTGCCTAGGTTTTCTTAAATTGGTGTTTCATGATTCTTAGGGTATAAACCCAGCAATGGGATTGCTGGGTCAAAAGGCAGTTCCATTTTTAGTTTTTTGAGGCAATTCCATGCTGTTTTCCACAGTGACTGCACCAGTCTGCAGTTCCAAGAACAGTGCACTAGGTTTCCCTTTTCTCCATAACCTTGCCAGCACTTTTTGTTTCTTGATTTTTTTATTATGGCCATTCTGACTGGTATGAAGTGGTATCTCATTGTGATTTTAGAAAGCTTCTGCATAGCTAAAGAAAACATCAACAAAATGAAAAGGGAACCAACCATACACAAAATATATTCGCCAATGGTACCCTAGACAAGGGTTTGATCTCCAAAATATTTGAAGAACTCACACACAGTGAGGACATACAGAGGGCCCAGAGACATATGAAAGGATGCTTAGCATCACTAGCTATCAGAGAGATACAAATTAAAATCACTGAAATTTTCCTATCTTTTTTAGGTGTGCCTGTATGGCAATTAACTCCAGCTCAGGACTGCCTTTGCTGTGTTGTTGTGTGTTCTTTTTCATTTATTTCTAGAAACTTTTTTTATTTCTTCTTTGATCTCATTGTTTACCCATTCATTGTTCAATAACATGTTATTTAGTCTCCATGTATTTGAGTGTTTTTGAGGGGTTTTTTTTTGTGGTTGGTTTCTAGTTTCAAGTGATTGTGATCCAAGAAAATGCTTGATACGATTTCAATTTCCTTGAATTTGTTGAGGCTTGTTTTATGTCCTATCATGTGATCTATGTTTGAAAATGTTCCATGTGCATTTGAAAGGAATGTGTTTTGCTTCTTTAAGATGAAAGGTTATGTATATATCAGTTAAGCACACTTAATCTAATGTGTTGTTCAGTGCCAGTGTCCTTGTTGATTCTTTGTTGGAAGATCTGTCCATTACTGACAGTAGGGTGTTTAAATCCCTACTGTCTCGATTGCTGTCTATCTCATTCTTGAAGTCCTCCAAAATTTTCCTTATATATTTGGGTGGTGCTAAATTGGGTGCATATATGTTTACAATGTTTATAGCTTCCTGATGGATTCTTCCCTTTTGAAATATGAAATGACCTTCTTTGTCTCTTGTTATGGCTTTTGTTTGGAAATCTATTTTGTCTGATATAAGTATTGCTACCCAGGTTTTCTTTCCTGTCCATTTGCTTGGAATATTTGTTTCCAGCCCTTTACTTTCAGTCTGTATAGGTCTGTTGTTCTGAAGTGGGTCTCTTGTAGCCAGCATATTTGTGGGTCATGTTTTCTCATCCTTTCAGCTATTCTGTGTCTTTTGATTGGAGCATTTAGTCCATTTACATTTAAAGTTACTGTTGATACATACCTATTCATTGGTATTTTTTCATTTTGTACCTGTGTTTCTATCTTTCTCTCTCTCTCTTCATCTTCCTAACACAGTCCCTTGATGTGCTGGTTTGACTGGAAGTGTATTCTTTTAACTTTTTTTTGTCTGGGATACTCCTTATTTTGTCTTCCATTTTAAATGACAGCCTTGTTGGGTATACTAGTCATCGTTGTAGAACTTTGCTTTTCATTACTTGGAATGTTTCCATTTCCTTCTGGTTGGTTGTGTTTCCATTGAGAAGTCAGCTGCTAGCCTTATTGGGGCTCCTCGTATGTTTCTTCCTGTTTCTCCCTTGCTGCTAGTAAGGTTCTCTCTTTGCCTTTATAATTTGACATTTTAATTATGATGTGTCTCAGAATGGGCCTTTTTGTGTTCATCTTGATTGAGACCCTCTCTGCCTTCTCAACTTGTGTGGCTTTTCTCCTCTCCAAGTTAGAGAAGCTTTTTGTCATTATTTTTTCAAACAGTTTTTCTAACTCTTGCTCCTTTTCTTCTCCTTCTGGTATTGCTATGATATGTATGTTGTTACATTTCATCTTGTCCTGAAATTCCTTTAAACTACTCTCATACTTTTTTAGTCTTTTTACATTTTGTTGTTCTACCTGGTTATTTCTTTCTACCTTGTCTTCCAGGTCACTAATTTAGTTCTCTGTTTCATCCAGCATGCTTGTAATTCCTTCTACTGTATTTTTTTTTAAGATTTTATTTATCTATAGACAGAGGGGAAGGGAGGGAGAAAGAGAGGGAGAGACACAGCAATGTGTGGTTGCCTTTCATGCACCCCTACTAGGGACCTGGCCCAAAACGCAGGCATGTGCCCTGACTGGGAATCAAACCCGCAACCCTTTGGTTTGTAGGCTGGTGCTCAATCCACTGGGCCACACCATCCAGGGCTCTACTGTATTTTTTATATCAGATACTGTATTCTTCATTTCTTCCTGGTTCTTATTTATCGTTTATTTCTCTTTCCTTTTTCATGCTGTTGAATTTCCCACTCAGTTCCTTGTAATTGTCACTGAGTTTCTTGAGCATCCTTATCACCATTGTTTTTGAACTCTGTCTGATAGATTGCTTGCCTCGATTTCCTTTAGCTCTTTTTCCAGGGGTCCCGCCTTTCTTTTCAATTGAGGGTTCTTTCTATGTCTCCCCAGGCTTTGCCTGCCTGTCTTTGTGGGGTGGAGTTCTGTGGGACTCAGTGGTACATCCTTTTTGATTTTCTTGTCTGGATGCTCTGGGGTTGCCCCTTCTTCTCTTTGTGTCAGCTCTCCTGTTGTTATTGGGTTCTCCCCTCCAGTAGGCTTACTAATAGTCACAACTCCTGCCTCGTCTTGTATGCCGTTGTACAGGGTGTTGGTTAACAAAGCAGGATTACCAAACAACAAAACCTATGCCAGCAAAAGAATCCCCCTACCACATCAGCAATCTCAACTGCAATTGAGCAAAAATTAATAAAAGTGAAGAGACATTACAAATATTGTAAGATATGACAATGGAAATACGGGATGACTAAAAGGGGAAAATGTTATTGAGTGGGAAAGGGAGGGAAATTGATGAGTAGGGATAGAACCGAGGTGAAGAAATGTAGAAAACAAAATTTAAAACATACATATAACATGGAAGGGCGATGGGAGAAATGGGATAAGAAAATGGAAGAGTATACTATGAGGTTTGAAGTAAAATTGAAAAGTTATTGGACCATTGGGAGCAAAATTGCAGAGAAGTTACAACAGGGTCGAATGCAACAACAGTTGAATGAAGTTTAATAAAGGTGGAACAGGTACAAGAATATTGTACAAATATGAAATGTGAATATGAAATATTTACAGTAAAGAAAAATGATTTTGTGAGGATGGGGAAAGCAAACTAGTAAGAATAGGGAATAAAGCCTAGGTAGAAAGAGGAAAGAAATGAAATAAAATTCCTCACTCAACTGACTGGGGCAGGCAGAAGGCAAAATAGAGTAGGATGGGGAGAGTATTCTATGGGATTTAAAATACAAACAAATAGTGAACAAATAGGGTTTCCATAGAAGTATAGCAATAACCATGGTATTTCGCCCAACTAGCCACTGTTTATAAAAGGTGGAAAGGAGATAAGACTCTCATAAGGGGATAAAGAATGTGAGCTGACTTAAGAAAGAAGAGCACTTATGGGAGATTAGATGGAAGAGAAATGGTGAGAGTCAGAGATAGGGAAATGGTGCAGTGTGAGAAATAAAGTTTACAACCACAGTAATAAAGCTCAGAAAGATGGTGAAGTGGATTAAGAGGGTTCTGTGTGGGATTTGGAATAACAGTAATATGAAAAAATATGTGATCTGAATAAAAAGGAAAAGATCAGGAGTAATGTTATTTGGCATACGAGTGAAGTGAAAGAAGAAAAATTAAAACGCAATATGAAAGGCAGGAAAACAAACAAAAAAAGCAAAAACAGACAAAACTAAAAGAAAGAAAAGAAGAAAGAATAAAATAAGCAAGTTCCGACGAAGAGTGAGGTACGGTTTGTCTCAGCTGTTGGTGTTCGCCTTCTGTCTTTTTTCTGGATCTGTCTCTGGTTTTCTCTCAGCTCCAGATCCCAGGTGGGTTGTTTTAACTTTGGGCAACATTGCCTGTATCTTAGTCCTCTGCCTCTAGAGGAACTTCTGTTGTAATTGGGAGGTCTGTGTCTCACCTAGGAGGCACTGTTCAGTCTTCTGGGAAAATTGTGGGTGCATTCCTCTGCCTCTCTCTTCCCATCTTAATCTGTTCCAGTTTATTTCCAAAAATGTATAGCTTCTGCCTAAATAGCTGTCTGTTTCAATGGGGAGCGGGCAGGGCAGGGGGGAAAATCCATGTAAGAGCATCAGCTGTCTCCTGCTTAGTGTAGTCTATAGCTCTGCATGCTGGGGAAGTCTGGGTGATGCTGTGAATCCCCCTCGTTGCGTGCTTTCTTAACTTCTTGTTTTGATGGCCTCAGTGAAATAGGGACCTAGGGCCCAGGTACTTTGTTTCCCTGTGGGGAGTTCAAAACAGGGGGGGGGGGGGCGGCGTTGGTTGTTAAGCCTGCTCACCCAGTTTTGCAGATGTTCCCAGCTCATGCAGGCAATGGGCGGGGGGGTTGGCCTCAGTTTTCCCTTTCCGGTGGTTCCTCCAAGGAAGGCCTCAGTCTGAGCTGGAATAATCACAGGTGCTCAGTTCCTAGCCCACTGCACTGTGCAGCACGCAGTCTCCACTCTCCTCCTGGCTTGCACTGATAAGCCACTGCTTTGCACCCCTTTCATCAGTCCACAGGGTGCATTGAGTGGGAACAAACTGCACCCACAACCCTCCCTCCTTGTTGGCTGGGCAGCTGTGTACACAAGGTCCCTGCCCAGCATACCTCAATTCCCCTTTTGAAAAGAGTATCTGTGGGCACTCTGCCTTTAGGAACCACTGCCTGGCTTTCCACACACTCCAACTCTCTGGCAAGTCAAGAGTCTGTCTCAGTCAGGGCCAGTCGCTGCCCATTCCTTCTCCCAGCTCCAGGTGCTGCCAGGATCTCCCCAACTCTTTGGAACTATCCTGGCCAGGGACCCATGCCCCAGCTTGGGTGCACCACCAGCTCTGTGCGTGTGTGCTGTTTTTCCCTGGGGACTTTACATGTTCAAGTCATTCCCGGTGCTGGTCTGTGATTTGCCCCCCCTGGGAGGGGAGGGAGCCACTGGGCTGCTATCACTGACCTGCTCTCCTCCAATGTTTTTACTGCCACAGCTGTGGTTTCTGGCGCTAGGCCCCTGGACTTTTTTTGTCTGCCTGTACAACCTCCTTACTGCCTGTTTTGAGGCATCCTCTGCACACTTTGGCTTCCAAACTTGAAAGCAGCTAAGGTTCTGTTGGCCCTTCTCTTTGTTTTTCACAAGATCAGCTAAGTGTCCCAGTTAGGTGCATGAACAAGTGGACTCAGCTCCCACCTACTTTGCTGCCATCTTCTTCCTCCCCCAACAATTATTTCTTTAGATATTTGTTCTATTGCAGTCTCACTTTGGAGGTCCATTTATCTGTACAGTAGTCTACTTGAAATTGTCCCACAGCTAAGTGATACTTTTTTCGTTTTGGGGGATTCTTTTTCTTTGTATTTTAATTCAGATAGTTTCTGTTGCTATGTCTTCAAATACAGTATTTTATCTAATGTTAATCTGTCGTCAATTCCATCTAATACATTTTACATCTCAAATATTGTAGTTTTCAGCTCTAGAATTTTGATTTGTTTTTTTTATATTTTGCATGTCTCTGCTTAACTTTCTTATCATATGGAATACAGTTATAATAACTGTTTAATGTCCTTCTCTGCTAATTCTATTCAGTTTCTATTGGTTGATTATTCTCTTTGGTGTGGGAATGTCTTTTTCTGCCTCTTTACTTTCTGGTAATCTTAGAGTGAATACTTGACATTCTGTCAAGTTCTTCACTTAACAAACTTAACATTCCTGCCTGATGCTAGATAACTTTATATTCCTCTAAATCTTCTTGAGCTTTGTTTTAGTATATAGTTAAGTTATTGGAAATAGTTTGATCCTTTGGGGGTCTTTCTTTTATGATGTGGTAGGTTGGCTCGTGGCCATGCTCAGTCTAAGTTAATTATTTTCTACTCCTTAGGGAAGAGCTTCCTGAATACTCGATGCCCTGTGAACTATATGTTCTTACAGTTTTTAGAAACATGCCCTGTGGCCCAGTATGAATGCCACTAGTGCTTTCCCCATCCAAAAGGGAGGAGGAAATCCTTTTGAATGGTTCTTTCCTTAGCCTCAGTTTCTTGACATACATTCTCTGATCAGTACTCTGCTGAATACTTGAGAGAGGGAACTTCTGCAAATCTCCAAAAGTCCCTTTTTTAAGTGGTGCTTTCTCCTGACTAGCACTCTGTTCTGTGAACTCTAGCTCCTTTGATCCTAGACTCTTAGCTTCATCTTCTTAATTGAGAAGATGACTAAGGGAGTCCTCTTGCTCTGTCTCATATCACACTCTCTGCACCACAGCATGGAAATTCTCTCAAGGTCATTGTAGAGATCACCTAATTTATTTCCTAAATTTCATGATCACTTCTGATATCTGATGTCTTGAAACAGTACACCCCCACACCCATTAGATTATTTCAAATAGGAAATGAAATTCAGTGCCATTTATTCCATCCTGGCTGGAACAAAAATCTGCCCAAAATGTTTTGTCAAATGAATAAACTAGTTGGGATATGAACTCTTATGAAATTTTTTCCAACAAAGATTTTTGTTACTATTTTAAATTCTTTTTATGATAAATTTCTCGGTCTAAGTAAATTTTCTCTTACCTTTACAGCTTGCCTCTGAATATTGATTTGCTAGATAGTCCAGCTTTATTGGAAGCAACCATTGATGCTGTAAATGAAACACCTGATACTCTGGAAACTTCACAATCACCAGATGAAATTAACATAGCCCCCAGGCAAACTGGATTAGAGGAAAATGAAGTTGGAGGCAGAAGTAAGTAAATGTTCTGTAAAACATGTGTCATCTTTTTATTTTATCTCCCTTTTAAATGAGCTATTTAAGTCAGTTCCTTCAAGAATATTTTATGTAATAGTTGAATTTTTAAATTTAATGTAAAAGAGTTGTGCCTTCTTGCTTCTTTTCTGCTTAAGGATGCATTGAAATATTTAATATTATATAACCGAGACCATTAAACATTTGTATCATTTATAAATCATTAAATATTTATGAATTTTCAAACTTGCCTTTTCACTGCTCCTTGAGTGAAAGTTAAAAGAAAATTTTTCTTTAAAGATATTTAGGGCACAGGATTGAATACATGTTAGGACTTCCTGTTAGCTCCTAGAAAATATTTTGTTGTAATGAGGACTATTGTTGTACAGAACCACAAAAATAATTCAGAAAGAAAGCTCTTTCCTTACTTTTTTAAATATTAGAAGGAAATGATACATTATCTATTTTTTTAAATCATTGACACTATTACAGAGTTCACATTTTCTCCCTCTTTATCTACCTCTACCCACCTCCAGCCCACATTTTCTCTGGCCATCACCACATAGTTGTCTGCGTCTCTGGGTTATGTATATATGATCTTCGGCTAATCCCTTCACCTTCTTTCATCAGTTCCCCTCGGACAGCTGTCAGTCCGTGCCATGTGTCCATTACTTGTTTCTATTTTGTTCACTAGATTCCATATATAAGTGAGATTATATGGTACTTGTCTTTTTCTGACTGGCTTCTTTCACTTAGCATAATAATCTTCAGATCCATCCATTCTGTCACAAAAGGTAAGATTTCTGTCATTTTTAAAGCCACATAGTATTCCATTGTATAAATGTACCACAGTTTTTTATCCATTCCTCTACTGATGGACACTGGGCTGTTTCCACATCTTGTCTATTGTAAATAATACTACAGTTAATGTAGGAGTACATACATTCTTTAGAATTGGTGTTTCAGGATTCTTAGCATATATTCCCAGCAGTTGGATTGCTGAGTCAAGAGAGCTTCTTTTTTCTTTTTTTTAAGGGGGGGTGGGAAGGGATGGAGAGAAACACTGATGTAAGAATGAAACATTGACCGCTTGATTCTTGTTCGTGTCCTGGACCGAACCTGGACCAAACCTGTAACCTAGGTATGTGCGCTGACTGGGAACCAAACTGGCAACACTTTCCTATGCAGGATGACACCCAACCAACTAAGCCACAGAAGTCAGGGCAAGGCAGTTTTATTTTTAATTTTTTGAGGAAACTGCATGCTGTTTCCCACAGCAGCTGCACCAGTATGCATTCCCAACAACAGTGTACTAGGGTTCTCTTTTCTCCACTCCTCTGACAGCACTTGCTGTTTATTGCTTTATTGTTGTCGGCCATTCCAGCAGGTGTGAGATGATATCTGATTGTGATCTTAATTTGCATCTTTCTGATGATTAGTAATGTTGAGCATTTTATACATGTGTCTGTTGGCCAGCTGTATGTATTCTCTGGAGAAGTGTCTGTTCAGATCATTTACCCATTTTTTAAAATTGGATTATTTGTTTTCTTGGTATTGAGTTGTATAAGTACTTCAAATATATATTTAATATATTTTATTGATTATGCTATTATTTCTATCCCATTTTTTCTCCCCTTTATTCCTCTCCACCCTGTACGCCCACTCCCACCCTCATTCCCATATTATTCCTAACCTCCCCCTGTCTATTTTCTACCTACCATTTATTCTTCTCATTCCCTGTACCTTTGCTCTCGTTCTCCTCCCTACCCTTCCCCACTGATAATCCTCCATGTGATCTCCATTTCTGTGATTCTGATCCTGTTCTAGCTATTTGTGTAATTCGTTTTTGTTTTTGTTTTTGTTTTTTAGGTTTGTTGTTGATAATTGTGTTTGTTGTCACTTTACTATTCATATTTTTTATCTTCTTTTTCTTAGATAAGTCTATTTAACATTTCATATAAATAAGGGCTTGGTGTTGATGAACTTTTATAACTTGACCTTATCTGGGAAGCACTTTATCTGCCCTCCCATTCTAAATGATAATTTTGCTGGATAGAGTAATCTTGGATATAGGTCCTTGCATTTCATGACTTGGAATACTTCCTTCCAGCCCCTTCTTGCCTGTAAAGTTTTTTTTGAGAAATTGGCTGATAGTCTTATGGGAACTCCTTTCTGGTAACTATCTCCTTTTCTCTTGCTGCTTTTAAGATTCTCTCCTTATATTTAATCTTAGGTAATGTAATGATAATGTACCTTGGTGTGTGCTTCCTTGAGTCCAACTTGTTTGGAACTCTTAAGCTTCCTGGACTTCCTAGAAGTGTATTTCCTTTGCCAGATTGGGGAAGTTCTTCTTCATTATGTTTTCAAATAAGTTTTCAATTTCTTGTTCTTCCTCTTCTACTTCTGGCACCCCTATGGTTTGGGTGTTGGGATGTTTAAAGTGGTTCCAGAGGTTCCTGAGCCTCTCCTTTTTTTGAATTCTTGTTTCTTCGTTCTTTTTTGACTGAATATTTATTTCTTTCTTCTGGTACAAATTGTTGATTACAGACCCAGTTTTCTTCCTGTCATTGTTGATTCCCTGTACATTTTCTTTTTTTTTTTTTTCACTTTTTATAGCCTTCATTTTTTCCTCTATTTTGTGATCATACTCAACCATTTCTGTGAGCATCCTGATTACCAGTATTTTGAACTCTGCATCTGATAAGTTGGCTATCTCTTCATCACTGAGTTCTGTTTTTGGAGTTTTGATCTGTTCTTTCATTTGGGCCATATTTCTTTGTCTAGGAATGCCTGTTCCATGGTAAGGGGCAGAGCCTTAGGTATTGACCAACATAGTGCAAACCACCATTGTTGTGTTGTGGTGCTGTATGTGGGGAGGGGTCCAAGAGGGAACAATGCTGAAAAAACAATATTTTTTTCCTTTATGGTGTCATTATCTGGTTTTGGAGTTATGATAATGCTGGCCTCGCAAAATGAGCTTGGGCATTTTTCCTCCTTTTGAATTATTTTGGAATAGTTTAAGAAGGGTAGGTGTTAGCTCTTCTTTGTAAAATTTCCCTATAAATCCATTCAGTCCAGCACTTGTGTTTGTTGGAAGTTTTTTGATTACTGTTTTAATTTCATCCGTTGTAATCTGTCTATTCAGATTCTGATTCTTCTTGATTCAGTTTTGGAAAATGGTATGTTTCTAGGAATTTATTCATTTCTTACAGATTGTCCAATTTGTTGGCATATAGTTGTTTGTAACATTCTCCTATAGTTCTTTGTATTTATTTGGTGTTAGTTGTTACTTTTTTTATGATTATATATATTGGATCCTCTCTCTTTTTTTCTTTCATGAGTCTGGTTAAAAGTTTGCCAATCTTACCGGGACCCAGTGGGTCCCCGCGGCAAGCGGCAGCGGAGGGCTCTGCCATTTCCCCGTGACCACAAGTGGATCTGAGTGTTCGGCCTGGTGCCTAAGGCTCTTGGGGGCCGCTTTCCCCGCTTGCCCCCCCTCCGTGTCACAACCCAGCGACCTGGGAGTCCAAAGCTCCGCTCCTCACACTTAAAGGGCACGAACAGACCAAAAATGGCTCAAGAAGATCTCAAATCCCCAGAGCCTATAAATCTAAGTGATGAAGAAATAGCAAAACTCTCAGATGCACAGTTTAAAACACTGGTGATCAGGATCCTCACAGAACTGGTTGATTATAGCCACAAATTAGAGAAACATATGAAGGCGAAACTAATTGAAATGAATGGAATTGCACAGGAAACCAATAGTAATGGAAAGGAAACTGGGACTCAAATCAATGGATTGGACCAGAAGAAAGCAAATAATGGTCAAACAGAAAAGAGTGAAGAAGCAAGAATTCAAAAAAATGAGGAGAGTCTTAGGAACCTCCAGGACACCTTTAAATGCTCCAACATCCGAATTATAGGGGTACCAGAAGGGGGAAAGGCACAGCCACCAGTGGAAAACTTATTTGAACAAATAATAAAGGAGAATTTCCCCAATCTGCAAAGGAACTAGACTTCCAGGAAATCAGGAAGCTCAGAGAGTCCCAAAGAAGTTGGACCCAAGAAGAAACACACCAAGGCACATCATAATTATATTAGCCAAGATTAAAATGAAGGAGAGAATCCTAGAAGCAGCAAGAGCTAAGGGGACAGTCACCTACAAAGGAGTTCCCATCAGACTGTCAGAGGATTTCTCAAAAGACACCTTACAGGCAAGAAGGGGCTGGAAAGAGGTATTCCAAGTCATGAACTCCAGAGACCTACAACCAAGATTGCTCTATCCAGCAAAACTTTCATTTAGAATGGAAGGACAGATAAAGTGCTTCTCAGATAAGATCAAATTCAAGGAGTTCATCATCACCAAGCCCTTATTATATGAAGTGTTAAAGGGACTTATCTAAGAAAAAGAAGTTAAAAAAACATGAACAGTGAAAGGACAACAAACTCACAGTTATTAACAACCACACCTAAAACAAAAGCAAACTAAAAGCACAGCTAGATCAGGAGTGAACCATAGAAATGAAGATCTTCAGGAGGGTTAGCAACAGGGGAGTGGGAGGAGGAGAAGGGGGAGAAGGTACAGAAAATAAGTAGCATAGACAGTAGATAGAAAATAGATGGGGGGGCAAGAATAGTATGGGAAATATAGAATCTAAAGAACTTGAGACACATGGTCATAAACTAAAGGGGGGTAATGGTGGGGATGGGGGTAGGGTGGAGGGGAATGAAGGGGGGAATAGAACAACTGTAATGGCATAATCAATAAAAAATAAATTAATTTTTAAAAAAAGTTTGCCAATCTTGTATATCTTGTCAAAGAACCAGCTCTTGGTTTCATTGATCTTTTTATTCCTTATTTTTTTAATTCTCAACCAAGGATATGTTTTTATTAATTTTTAGAAAAAGGAAGGGAGACACAGAGAGAGGGTATTAAAATCCCCTACTGTTTATCTTTTTCTTTATGTCCATCAAGATTTACTTTACATATTTAGATGCTGTTATCTTGTGTGCATAAATGTTAACCAGAGTTATATCCTCTTCTTGGACTGTTCCCTTTATCATTATGGAGTGTCCTTCTTTGTCTCTTACTATAGCCTTTGTTTTAAAGTCTATTTTGTCAAATATAAGTATTGCTATCCCAGCATTTTTTTACTTCCATTTGTATGAAATATCTTTTCCCTTCCTTTTACTTGTAGTTTCTGTTTACCTTTTGTTCTGAGGTGTGTCTCTTGTAGAAAGCATATACCAGGTGGGGCAAAAGTAGGTTTATAGTTGTTCACAGGCAAAAATAATACAATAATTAATAAATAGTAGTACAAGAATATACTCTGAAAAGAACTCGTGGACATGGACAACAGTGTGGTGATTGCAGAAGGGGAGAGAGGTATAAGGGAACAAAGTGATAATGGAAAAATGCAATGAAAAAGTAAAAAATTAAAAAACAAAACAAAAGAGTAAACTCTGATTTTGCATACTCACAACTGTAAACCTACTTTTGCTACACTCTATGTATGGGTCTTGCTTTTTTATCCATTCAGCTACCCTACGGCTTTTGATTTGAGCTTTTAAGCCATTTACATTTAAAGTGGTTATTAATAGGTATTTATTTATTGCCATTTTATCTTTTTTATTTTTATTTTTTATAGAGAGGGGCAGGGAAGGAGAGAGGGAGAGAAACATCAGTGTGTGATTGTGCCTTGCACATCCCCTACTGGGGACCTGGCCCACAACCCCAGCATGTGCCCTGACTGGAAAGTGAACCAGCAACCCTTTGGTTCGCAGGCCCCCACTCAATCCACTGAGTTGCACCAGCCAGGGTGCCATTTTATCTTTTAATTCTGTTCCTTTTATCCCTTCTTCTACTCCTAAAGCAAGTCCTTCAACATTTGTTGTAATAATGGTTTGTTGGTAACAAACTCCTTCAGCTTTTTTTTGTTGTTTAGAAAGTTCTTTATTTCTCCTTCAATTTTAAATGATAGCCTTGCTAGGTAAAGTAGTCTTTGTTTTAGATCCTTGTTTTACATCACTTTGAATATTTCATGCCAGTCCCGTCTTACCTGAAATGTTTCTGTTGAGAGGTCTGCTGACAGTCTTACGACAGCTACCTCTGTGGGTAAATACCTGCTTTTCTCTTGCTGCTTTTAAGATTCTCTCTTTGTCTTTAACCTTTACTGTTTTTAATTATGGTATGACTCTTTGGGTTTTTGTGTGTCTTTTTCCTTCACCACATTAGGGAAGTTTTTGGTCATATTTTTTGTCATAGCTTCTCAATCCCTTGATGTCCCTCTTCTCATTCTGGTACTCCTGTGGTGCGGATACTGTTATGCTTATGTTGTTTCAATGTTCCCTTAAACTATTTTCATTCTTCTTACCTATATTTTCTTTTTGTTGCTCTGATTTTTTAAAATATATTTTTTATTTTATTGATTATGCCATTACATTTGTTCTATTTCCCCCCCTTTGTTCCCCTCCACCCTGCACACCCCTCCCCTACCATTCCCCCCTTTAATTCATGAACACGTGTCTCTAGTTCTTTAGATTCTATATTTCCCCTACTATTCTTACCCTCCCCCTTATCTATTTTCTATCTACTGTCTATGCTACTTATTTTCTGTACCTTCTCCCCCCTTCTCCTTCTCCCACTCCCCTCTTGCTAACCCTCTACGTGATCTTCATTTCTATGGTTCACTCCTGATCTAGCTGTCCACTTAATTTGCTTTTGTTTTAGGTGTGTTTGCTTTTGTTTAGGTGTGTTTGTTAATAACTGTGAGTTTGCTGTCCTTTCACTGTTCATATTTTTATCTTCTTGTTCTTAGATAAGTCCCTTTAACATTTCATATAATAAGGGCTTGGTGATGATGAACTCCTTGAATTTGATCTTATCTGAGAAGCACTTTATCTGTCCTTCCATTCTAAATGAAAGCTTTGCTTGATAGAGCAATCTTGGATGTAGGTCTTTGAATTTCATGACTTGGAATACTTCTCTCCAGCCCCTTCTTGCCTGTAAGGTGTCTTTTGAGAAATCCTCTGACAGTCTGATGGGAACTCCTTTGTAGGTGACAGTCCCCTTATCTCTTGCTGCTTCTAGGATTTTTTTCTTCATTTTAATCTTGGCTAATGTAATGATGTTGTGCCTTGATGTGTTTCTTCTTGGGTCCAACTTCTTTGGGACTCTCTGAGCTTCCTGGATTTCCTGGAAGTCTATTTCCTTTGCCAGAACGGGGAAGTTCTCTTTTATTATTTGTTCAAATAAGGTTTCCACTCGTGACTGTTCCTCTTCCCCTCCTGGTACCCCTATAATTTGAATGTTAGAACGTTTAAAGATGTCCTGGAGGTTCCTAAGCCTTTCCTCATTTTTTTGAATTCTTGTTTCTTCATTCTTTTTTGTTTGGTCATTTTTTCCTTCCTTCTGGTCTACTTCCTTGATTTGAGTCTCAGTCTCCTTTTCATTACTATTGGTTTCCTTTTGTATTACCATTCATTTCAATTAGTTTAGCTTTCATATGTTTCTCTAATTTGTGACTAAAATCAACCAGTTCTGTGAGCATCCTGATCACCAGTGTTTTGAACTGCATCTGAAAGTTTGGCTATTTCTTTAGCGCTTAGATTTATTGGCTCTGGGGTTGTGAGTTGTTCTTGAGCCATGTTTTTATTTGTTTGTGCCTGCTACGTATGAGGAGGGGAGCCTTAGGTGTTCACCAGGCCGGGGCCACCCAGGTCGCTGGGTTGTGACACTGTATGTGAGGGCAGGGTCAGAGCAGGGAAATGGCCGCCCCCTCTGCTGCCTCTCACTGCTGGGGCCTGCTCCGTCCTGTCTCACTGCCCACTCTCTTGCTGGTCTATCTGCACACAAATGCACAGTCCACAGTCAACCCACCGCCCTGCACCCTTGCTGGGTCTGCTGGTCGCTCACTGGATTGCCCACTGGGTCTGCCCTTTGCAACCCCACACCTGGGATCTGCCCACCGAGTTTTCCTGTGCAACCCCGCTCTGCCAGCTGCTGGCTTCACCCCTCTTACCAGTCAGGCTGAAGAATTTGTTGTTATCAGACTTTCAAAAAGTTCAATTTTCTGTGTTCTGGCTGTATTTTTTGTTGCTAATATTTTGTTATCTCTAAACTTGGTTGTGTGAGAAAGCACGGCGTTTCCACCTATGCCTCCTTCTTGGCGGAAGTCCGGAAAACCGAGACTTTAAAATCTACAAATGCCAGAAAACTACCTACAGAACTACTGATATTATTGTTTGAGGTCAGCTCTGGAAATCAGTATTACTTAAAAGCTCCACATTTGATTCTAATGTTTAGCCAATGGAGAAAGCCACTGATCTAATTGGTGGATGTTTAAAAATTATCTATCTATCTATCTATCTATCTATCCATCTATCTATATATTATTGATTATGCTATTAGAGTTGTCCCAGTTTTCCCCCCTTTGCCCCAGTCTGCCTGGTATATCCCATTTCCTACAGCAATCCTCACTGCTTAGTTTGTGTCTATGGGTTGTGCACAGAAGTTCTTTGGCTTCTCCATTTCATATATTATGCTGAACCTCCCCCTGTCTATTTTATGTCCACCAATTACGCTTCTTAATCCCCATGCCTATTTGCTATTCTCCCCCTTCCCCCTCCCCACTGGTAACCCTCCAAATGATCTCTATATCTGTGATTCTGTTCCTGTTATGGTTATTTGCTTAGTTTACCTTTTTAGATTCATTTGTTGATAGTTGTGAATTTGTTGCCATTTTAATGTTCATAGTTTTGAGCTTTTTCTTCAGTAAGAGTCTCTTCAACATTTCATGTAATAATGGTTTGGTGATGATGAACTTCAGTTTTGTATGGGAGGCGCTTGTATGGGAGGCACTTTATCTGCCCTTCCATTCTAAATGATAGTTTTGCTGGCTGGTGTAATCTAGCTTGTAGGTCCTTGCTTTTTATCACTTTGAATATTTCTTGCCAGTCTCTTCTAGCCTGCAAAGTTTCTTTTGAAAAAATAGCTGACAGTCTTATGGGAACTTCTATGTAGGTAACTCTCTGCTTTTCTCTTGCTGCTTTTAAGATTTTTTCTTTATCTTTAAACTTTGTCGTTTTAATTATGATGTGTTTTGGTGTGGTCCTCTTTGTGCCTGACTTATTTGGGACTCTCTGTGTTTCCTGGACTTGTATGTCTATTTCCTTTGCCAAATAAAGGAAATTTTCTTATATTATTTTTTCAAATAAGTTTTCAACCTGTTGCTATTCCGCTTTTCCTTCTGGCATCTCTATAATTCAGATGTTGGTGTGTTTGGAGATGTTCCTGGGGGTCCTTATATTATCCTCATTTTTTTTGAATTCTTGTTTCTTCTTGCTGTTCTCATTGAATGCTCGTTTCTTCATGTTCCAAATTGTTTATTGGTATCATGGCTTCCTCCCTTCCACTGATGGTTCCCTGAAGATTTTTCTTCATTTCATGTAGTGCAAGCTTTCTTTCTTCCTTTACGTTGTTGCCATACTCAGTGGGTTATTTGAGCATCCTCATTAGCAGTGTTTTGACATCTGCATCTGATAGGTTGGTTATCTGTTTCATTTAGTCCTGGTACTGGGGTTTTGTTCTGGTCTTTCATTTGAGCCATGTTTCTTTGTGTCCTCAATTTGGCCACCTTCCTGTGTTTGTTTCTGTATATTAGGTAGAGCTGCTTTGACTTCTTGTCTTAATAGGTGGCCTATTGTAGAAAAGACACCTGTAATAAGTTTTGTGGGGTGGAGTCTTAAGTAAATGCTAGGGTGGGGCAACCCTCTTCACTGCTTTTTGGCTCTGTGTTGGGGGAGGTCTCAGAGAGGGAACAGTGCTGCTGTCTGGATTCTGGAAGTTTGCCTAGTACTCATTCCATTTCCAGTCACTTCTCCTACTTCCTGTATGCAACTGGGGTTGCCCTATTGCACTGGTACTGAATGCCAGAGTGGGTAGATTTGTGGATATTGTAAGTCCCTCTGAGCCTCTTAAACAGAGTCTCCTGAAAGTTTAGCAGTTTCTTCTGCTGCCCCAGCACCCTCTAGTTTTTACAGCCAGATTTATCTTCCTGGTACTAGAACCCTGGGCTGTGCATTCTGGTCTGAGGTTGGGATCACTCACTCCCAAGGTATTCCTCCTGATTTTTATCCAGCATAAGTGAATGTAGGACTATCCATTCTGTCACCACAGCTGCCTCTTTGTGCTATAGTCTTCACACCTCTCTGTCCATGTCCCCAACTCTGCCCCTCCTACCCATCTGAATGAATGTGGCTTCTTTAAATCCTTGGTTGTCAGACTTCCATACAACTCAATTTTCTGAGTTTTGTGTGTTACTTGTTTTGAGGTCTGGTTGTAATGTTTTCTGTGGTTGCATGAGGAGGAGAAGCTTGTCTGCTTATATCTCCATCTTGACCAGAAGTCTGGTGGATACTTTTAGATGATCCCTTTGACCAGGAGGAAATGATTTCAAAGTTTTTCTTCTGTCTGATTATATAGAATTATTAGGCATTCAACAGCTTTTTTTGTCATGTGGTCATGTAAAAATCCAACTCATACCAAATTAGTCCCCGTGTAAAATTATTACAGAGTGGTTAATTTAAGTAGAATTCGTTTAAAGCTGAATTGTGTTTAATGTATCATCTTTTCAGTGTTAGATGGCTTTATTTATAATGTGTTTTGCTGCTAAAGTGGAACATAATGAAGACAAAATGCTTGTCCTGCATCACACCTGATGTTACCGATATGTATTGTGTTGAATCAGAGAATGAATAATTGTCTTTGCTTCATCAATTTGCTCCCTATAATTTAGTTCTAGGCTGTGTGTATTCCAGGCCAAGAGGGAAAATGGCAAAGTATTGAGGTTTGGCATGAGGAGCTTGAGTTATGGTTATGAAAGAAAGGAATGTTGCACAGGTGTCTCTGCCTTTTCATTGAATTTTTTGATAAGTAAGCCTCCTTAACCACACCTGCTGTTGAAATTCCATATCTGAAAATCCCCTTTTAGGAGTAGTGCAGATACGGACCAATGTTTCTATTTATTGTAATTGTTTCTTATTTGTGTTTAATTTATTTATTGGTTTCTGGGAGAGGTTTGTTAAAGTCTCCAATACAACTGTTCATTTTATATATATATAAAATATAATATATAATATATATTATATATAATATATAATATAATATATATTATAAAATGTAATATATATATTATTTTATCTTTTATTGTTGATATTTTCCCCTCTTTCCTCCCTTTTACCCAGCCCCTGCCCACCCCTGGGCCTTCAACCACTTTGTCATCTGTGTCCATGGGCTGTGCATACGTGCATATGTGTTCTTTAGTCTTTCTCAGTCCCCCTACACTCTCCCCTCTGAGAGCTGTCCATCTGTTTCATGTATCCTCTGGTTACATGCCTCTGGTTTTATTTTATCAGTTTAGTCTTAATCAAATTAAGGGAGAGTTACTTGGTTAAAGTAAGAAAATATATTTATTCTGTGGTCATCTGGATTCTTACCTTTAATTGATGGTGCCCTCACCCAGCTATGGAGAGCACAGCAGACTAAGGTACTATTTTGCCATTTTTTTTAGCACTAAAAGATACATCAGAGAAGCTGAAATTCCTTGAGATGGAAAACAGTTCACTGCTGTCTCCATGTCCCAACGTTGATGTTAACATCAATAACCAGGTATTTTGATTTCTCCTTTGTATACCTGTCACACACCCCCAGGCCTTTCAGAAATCCTTTTTCTCCAGAGCTAATACTTTCTTTCTTTTGCTAATAAATCTGCCTGTGCTGAACTCTTATAAACCTGTTTTGTCTTTTAAAAAGGAGAAATTTGTAGATGTGCCCTGCAAGTAAGCAGGTGGCTTACTTGCTTGGAACGCCATCCTGTACACCAGAAGGTTGTCATTTTGATTCCTGGTCAGGGCACATACCTAGACTGAGGGTTTGATCTCTGGTTGGAGTGCATCCAGGAGACAACAAATTGATGTTTCTCTTTGTCTCTTTCTCCCTCCCTTCCCTCTCTAAAATCCATAATAAAATATCCTCTGGTAAGGATTAATACAATAGTAATAATAATAATGAAGAAAAAGGAGAAGAAGAAATTTGTAGATGTTTAAGAGAGATAGTAGAACTTTGGGCAAAACAGTAAGAACTGTAAGATCATCTCAATAATTTTTTAGACACATTCAAAAGTGATATGGGTGTTTAACCTTTTATTTTGATTCAGCCTATCCTTTCTCTTGATTCTATTCAATGGATTTTGATTTAATAGAACTTGGCAAATGCCTTTTGAAATTGTAGGAGGATTGGTTTGAAAGGAACTGCTCCATAGTATAAACAAGGAAGAGAATAGAACTTCAGGTGCTTCATCTTCGTCTTTCACATTTTTCACCACCCTTTTTCCACTGACTTTTTAAGGCATTGAGGGGGAGAGGATACCAATTAAATTTTAGTTAATTATTTAAAATTTTGGTTATTTCTATATAAAATATCTAAAATCAATTGAATGAGATAAAAATAAATGTATTAGCTACCAGATGTCCTCACTAAATAGAAGAATCAATTTTAGGTAATGATCTGGAGACATCCTTATTTTCTGTATATGTGGACAACAGATAGCAAGGATCTGTTCAATGAATCTTGTTTTAGTTTGGTTTTAAAGAGGAAAGGGAACAGCTGATCTGCAGTTCTTTCATCCTTGAATAACTAACTGGAATTTTTTTTTGGAGACCAGTGTGTAGAGAGTGTTTTTTTCCCCTTCTTGCATAGTAATTGTTAAAGCTATCCTTTTGAATCCAAGTCTTTTTTTCTTAATGTATTTTTGTCTTAGAAATGTCTTTTAGAAAATGATTAGATTTCAGGAAGGCTTTTATTTTCTCAACCCCCTCAATATTTTTAATTACATTAGTTAGTTTGCTTTCACATTGTCAGGTTTTTTTTTTACTACCTCTGTAAAGTAGGGGAATGCAGAGTCAGAGGCAGAAGGGTTAATTGAAAGTTTAGATGAAAGCTCTAGATGATTAGCAATTTCACACAAATTTAGTGGAGGACTGGAGTGAAACTAAAAAAGAATGAAGCCTTGTGCATCTTGGGGAGGGGAGAAGAAGCATGATTGTCCATTACACTGGTTGAGAACTTAGCAGACTTTGGATTGCCTTTAACCCTTGACATATGCTCCTCACTCAGCAGACCCTGACAGCCAAGGACTGCTCTACAGGAGGGTTTGAATGTCCATAGTCATTTCTGTTTAGGTCTAATTTGGTGTATATAGGAATCAGGGTGTCCTTTTAATCCTTTTTGAACTTCTGCTTGCCACATTTTGGCCATCCAAGACAGATATATCAGTAGCATAGTAACCAGGTGCCACTGGAGTTATGTACTATAAGCAAATAAAGTGAAAATATTTTAAAGCTATTACTCCACTTGCATTTCAGTAATTTTTTCCTATCACACACAGATATGACAATTGTAGAAAACTAAAGCATATTTTAAAAAGCAGGAAATTATAAATCCTCCATTATCCTACTACTAAGAGGTAACTATAGTTAACAGTTTTAAGGTACATCCTTTTAAACATTTAATGTGATATATTTTTAAAAATTAAAATGCAGTAACACTGCTTTTTAAAGTCTATCAGTTGTAAACATCTTTCTTTATTTCAGTGACATTACAGTCAATAATTAAATTGAATGCGTGTGTCATCAATGTGTTCACTCAGCCCCTATTAGACATTTAGATTCTTGCTAATTTTCATTGTCATAATCAGTGTGGTGACAAACAGTCTTATATAAATATCTGCAGTCATTGATTTCTTTTTCCTGAGAAGTATAGTGGTAGGTCAAAGTACAGGCAGAATTTGAAAGTCTTTGGTACCTTTGCAAAATGGCCTTCCAGAAAGATGCTAACAGTTAATACTTTTACCTTTGATATACTTATTAAATTATTGTTTTTGTTTTTAATATAGGCAGAAAAAGAATATCTGCCTATGTCAGAGGCAGATTGCTCTGAGAATCCTATAATATGATTAATAAGTCATCTAAAGTCTACAACATAACTGTCTCTGAAAAGAAAATGTCAGAGCATTTGAACTAGCTAGTTTTCCATCTTTATTGAAATGAAGTAGACAAATAAAATTGTATTAATAATATACAATATTTAAAGCATATGATATGGTGATTTGATACATATACACATTGTGAAATGATTCTTACACATCCATCACCTCACAGAGTTACCATTTTTTGTTTTGGTTTTGGTGATAATGCTTAACATCTATTCTCTTAGCAGATTTCAAGTGTACAGACAATATAATAAACTATAGTCACCATGCTATACATTTGATCCTCAGAACTTATCCATGTTACAACTGAAAGCTTGAACCCTCTCCCTGTCCCCACCACTACCACACAGTTTCTGGCAGTAATCATTCTAACTCTGTTTGTTTCTACAAGTTGGAATTTTTTTTTTTTTAGATTTTACATATAAGTAATATCGTGCAATATTTGCCATTTTCTATCTGACATTTCACTTAGCATAATGCCTTCCAGCATCACCCATGTTGTTGCAAATGTCAGGAGTTCCTTCTTTTTAAAGGCTGAATAATATTTGGTGTGTGTACACACAGTTACACACTGTATTTTCTTTATCCACTCATTCTTTAATGTACACTTAGGTTATTTCCATATCTTGGTTACTTCGAATAATGCTGCAGTGAACATGGGAGTATATCTATTTGAGATGGTGATTTTGTTTCCTTTGGGGTATATACCTAGAAGTGGGATTGTTGGATTATATGGAGTTAACTAGCCATGATTAGAAGAGGACAATAGGGGTACCAGCAGGAGAAGAGGCAAGAAATTGAAAATTTATCTTTGAAAAAATAATGAAAGGAAAATTTCCCTAATTTGGTGATGGAAATAGACATACAATTTCAGGAAGCACAGAGAGTCCCAAACAAGATGGACCCAAAGAGGACCACACCAAGATACAATACAATTAAAATGCCAAATTTATTATTTTTTAAAATTTATTTGTCTTTAGAGAGGAAGGGAAGGAAAGAGGGGGAGAAATATCAATGATTGGTTGCTTCTGGTGAGGCCCCTGCTAGGAACTGGCCTGCAACCCAGGCCTGTGCCCTGACTGGGAATCAAACTGCAGTCGTTTGGTTCACAGACCCTCAGTCAATCCACCAAGCTACACCAGCCAGGGCTTAAAATGCCAAATTTAAAGATAAAGAGAGAATCTTAAAAGCAGCAAGAGAAAAGCATATGGTTTATCTACAGGGGTGTTTCCATGAGACTGTCAGCTGCTTTCCCAAAAGAACTTTGCAGGCCAGAAGGGACTGGCAAGAAGTATTCAAAGTTGTGAAAAGCAAGGACCTACAACCTAAATTATTCTGTCCAGCAAAGCTACCATCTAGAATGGAAGGGCAGATAAAGTGCTTCCCACACAGGGTAAAACCGAAGGAGTTCATCATTACCAAGCCATTATTATATGGAATGTTAAAGGGAATTATATAAGAAAAAGAAGATCAAAACTATGAACATTAAAATGGCAATAAATTCATATCTATCAACACAAGCAGAACAGAAACAGAATCATAGATATGGAGATCATTTAGAGGGTTATCGGTAGCGGAGGGGAAGAAGGAGAATGGAGGAAAAGGTGCAGGTATTAAGAAGTACAAGTCGGTAGGTACAAAATAGGGGGATACTAAGAATAGTATAGGAAATGGAGAAGCCAAGAAACTTAATATGTATTAGCCATGGACATGAACTAAGGGTGGAGTATGGCTGAAGGGAATGGGGATACCACATGGAGGGGAGCAAAGGGGGGGGAAATTGGGACAACTGTAATAGTATAGTCAATAAAATATATTTAAAAAATAAAATAAACATAATCATTTACCTGGTGACACCTCCAGAATTATAGGGATTAGGGTAAGCCAAAATCAGGTTGAAATTAATTTCAGTAGTCCTCTGATATCTGTGGGTTTGCTTTTCATAGTTTTAGTTACTTATGGTCTGCTGCAGTCCAAAAATACTAAATGGAAAAATCCAGAAATAAACAATATATTAGTTTTAAGTTGCATGCCAGTGTGAGAAGAGTGATATACTCTCACACACACTGTCACACCCAGGATGTGAATCATGCCTTTGTCCAGTATATCCATGCTGTATATGCTACCTGATAGTCACTTAAGTTATCAGATCAACTGCCATGGTATCCCAGTGCTTCTGTTCAAAGAACACTCTTACTTATTTAATAATAGCCCCAAAGTGCGAGAATAGTGATTCTGGCAATTCAGATATACCAAAGAAAAGACATAAAATGCTTCCTTTAAGTGAAGAGGTCTATATACTACCGTAAGGTATTTTGAGATAACCACATTCACGTAACTTTTATTCCAGTATATTATAATTGTTATATTTTATGATTGATATTATTTTTAATCTCTTACTGTGCCTAATTTATAAATTAAACCCAATTATAGGTATGTATGTAGGGAGAAAAATAGTGTATAGAGGATTTGGTACTATCTGTCATTTTGGGCATTCAGTGGGGTTGTTGGAGCATATCCTCTGTGGATCAGGGAGGACTACCCTACAGCGAATGACACACATTCTTCATGTGTGGTTAATTCAGGCATTTGTCCCAGATAACATAGTTGGTTTTTCAGTTGCTTAGGGACAGGAAATTGGCCTAGATTTCTACAGGTCCCTATGAATTTGTATTTCATGATTGTGATTATTGAGCATTAGTTTGAAAACACATGATTGTTTAAGTCATGTGATTTCCTGATTATCTAAAGATGAACTTTCATCAGTCCCTTCTCTATTTCCATATAAGTATCAGAGTTGCTTATAGTATATTTTTAATACCTAGGAGGAAGTGGTGAAGTTGACTGAGAAATGTCTTAATAATGCCGTTGAGAGCCCAGGATTGAATGCTAGGAGAGTTCCTCCTGACTTGAAGAGTAACATTTTGAAGGCTCAAGTAGAAGCAGTGCATAAGGTAAGCTGCCTTTAATGGAGATAGCTCTGCTGAAGTAAAAAGAACATGAAACTGAGAGTCCAGAGTTTCTGAAGAACAAATAAAATACATGAGTAAAATACATGAATGTTAAGCAAGAAGAACCTAGCTAGTGATTAGAGATAGAGAGTAGTACCAAGAAACATGGTCAAGATGGGCTTTAAATGCAAGCTACATTAAGAGGGAACAGTCATGAGACAAAAAGTAAAAGTAAAGACACTCAAGGGTTTAAGGCTTTTTTTGTTTTTTTTATATTTTATTTTATTTTTTAAAATATATTTGATTGGTTATGCCATTACAGTTGTCCCATTTCCACCCCTTCATTCCTCTCCACCCTGCACACCCCTTCCCCATCATCCCTCCCTTTAGTTTATGTCCATGGTCACAAGTTCTTTAGATTCTATATTTCCCATACTACTCTTGCCCTCCCCCCGTCTATTTTCTACCTACCATCTATGCTATTTATTTTCTGTACCTTATCCCCCCTTCTCCTTCTCCCACTCCCCTGTTGCTAATCCTCCACGTGATCTTCATTTCTATGGTTCACTCCTGATCTAGCTGTCCTCTTAATTTGCTTTGTTTTAGGTGTGGTTGTTGATAACTGTGAGTTTGCTGTCCTTTCACTGTTCATCTTTTTTATCTTCTTTTTCTTAGGTAAGTCCCTTTAACATTTCATATAATAATGGCTTGGTGATGATGTACTCCTTGAATTTGGTCTTATCTGAGAAGCACTTTATCTGTCCTTCCATTCTAAATGAAAACTTTGCTGGATAGAGCAATCTTGGTTGTAGGTCTTTGGATTTCATGACTTGGAATACTTCTTTCCAGTCCCTTCTTGCCTGTAAGGTCTCTTCTGAGAAATCAGCTGACAGTCTGATGGGAACTCCTTTGTAGGTGACAGTCCCCTTATCTCTTGCTGCTTCTAGGATTTTCTCCTTCATTTTAATTTTGGGTAATATAATTATGATGTGCCTTATTGTGTTCCTTCTTGAGTCCAACTTCTTTAGGACTCTCTGAGCTTCCTGGACTTTCTGGAAGTGTATTTCCTTTGCCAGATTGGGGAAGTTTTTCTTTATTATTTATTTGTTCAAATAATTTTTCCACTTGTTGCTCTTCCTCTTCTCCTTCTGGCACCCCTATAATTTGGATGTTGGAATGTTTAAAGATGTCCTGGAGGTTCCTAAGCCTCTCCTCATTATTTGGAATTCTTATTTCTTTATTCTTTTCTGTTTGGTTGTTTTTTTCTTCCTTCCTTCTGGTCAACTCCATTGGTTTTAGTCCCAGTTTTCCTTCCATCACTATTAATTCCCTGTGCTTTTTCCTTCATTTCACTTGGTGTAGCCTTCATTTTTTCATCTAATTTGCGACCAGAATCAACCAGTTCTGTGAGGATCCTGATCACCAGTATTTTGAACTGTGCATCTGATAGGTTGGCTATCTCTTCATCACTTAAAAGTATTGGCCTGGGGCTTTGAGCTGTTCTTCCGTTTGAGCCATAATTTTTGGTCAGGTTGCACCTGTTATGTATGAGTGGCAGAGCCTTAGGTATTCGCCAGGGTGGGGCAACCCAGTTACTGGGTTGTGACACTATATGTTGGGGCAGTGTCAGAGAGGGAACAATGGCCCTTGTTCTGCTGTCTCTCAGATTTCAGTCCCTTCTGCCGCTTCCTGCAAGCTAATTGGGCCCTTCTGGTGCTGGTTTCTGGATGGGTGGACTTGTGTAGGTTCTAGGATCCTGTGGGTCTCTCCAACAAATTCTCCTGTGAGGCTGGGAGTCTCTCCCAGCACCTTTTCAATCGGTGCTTTTCGGCTTTATTTCCCATCTCTTGGGCCCTGGGTTGTGCGCTCTGTCACGCTGCCCATTTTTGCCTAGTTTATCTGAGCATGAATGTGTGACCGTGGTCAGCCCCACACAGCCTACGCTCCCGGGTCTGGCAGTCACTGCCTTTTTCTGCTGTGATCCCTTTCCTCCGGCTGCTGACTCCGCCCCTCTTACTGGTCTGGTTGAATGGTTGTCTGACTTCAGTACAGTTCAATTTCCTGTGTCTGTTCTGGTTGTGTTTTTGTTTCTATATCTTTGTTGTCCTTAATTTGGTTGTGCAGGAGGCACAGTATTTCCACCTATGCCTCCATCTTCACCAGACCCAAGAATGTTTCCAGTTTTAAGTTTTTTTAAAAGGTAAAATTTCTACAGAAGTGAATCCCTAATCTTTTCTACTTTTATAGCCAAAAACTCTAGAGATTATAAGGCTCCTGTCCTGTCAATATTAAGTCTATCATTTTAGGGGTTTTCCATTAATCTTCTACTCCCCACCACCCTCCCAATCTACCCCCAGTTTGGCAAAATAATGATGTTATTAGCAACAGGAGTGGAAGTAACAAGATGAAAGAGTTGACTGTGACATAGTGAAGGGTGTACTGGGGTGGGACCACCCCCATGAAATTTATGGCATTCATGATCCCCAAATCAGTTTTTCCATGGCTCTTCCTAACTTTCAAACTTATCCTCTATAGTAAACCAGGACAGAAACCTGTCTCACAAGTCATGTTGTCACCTAGGATTTCAAAATCAACTAGGATTTTCAAAACGGTGTTGAGAAGATGTATTTTATCCATCCTGTCCCCAGGCACAAGCCTTGGAAAGAACTTGACAGTACTTGAAGAATATTGTTTGTATTTTTTATTTATCTTCTTCCCCCAATATAAGCATAAAATATAATATTTACATATAAAAATAAATATGTTGGGCTAGCCAGAAAGTTCATTCAGTTTCTTCCATACAATGGCTCTAGTAGCACTTAGTTGTTTTTAACTTCATTCAAAACAATTTTATTAGGTTGTATCATGACAGCTGTCATATCAGCATGCATTAAAAATAACTTATAAAAATTGGTGTATTTTGGGGCAGCCATTTTAATATCGAAGATGGAAGAAGATACACAAAGTTTTCAGCATATTATGCTTTATTATTTCAAGAAAGGTAAAAATGAAACAAAAAAGAGATTTTTGCAGTGTATGGAGAAGGTGCTGTGACTGATTGAACGTGTCAAGAGTGGTTTGTGAATTTTGCCAAATAATTCTTTGCTGTAAAGCTGTCTTATGCTTTGGAAGCATAAGCACCACCCCTGGCCTCTACCCACTAAAAGCCAATAGCAGGAGACAGCCAACATACTCAAAATATCCAAATCAATAAAGTTATTGGTGAAAATGAAAAATGTGTCTTTTATTTTACAGAAAAAACTAAATTAACTTTTTGGCCAACCTAATAAAATATGATGGTACAGGCTCCAGAATCAGGCAACTTGCACTTGAATCCTACTTTTAATCCACCACCTACCAGCTTTGTGACTTAGCAACTTAGTTAATTTTTCTGAGCCTCAGTTTAATTATGTTTAAAAAAGATACTAGTGGTACCTACCTTAAGGTGGGTTATAAGGATGAAATGGGATAATAAATGTAAAAGACATGGAATAGTGCCTGGCATGCAATGAACATTTAATGTGTTGATCTCCAGTGTTGGAACTACATGTTGTCGTGTTGGAACTGCAAGTGGTAGTAGCAGTCATTACTACCTTACATTTCAGTTATACACTGGATGTCTTTTAGCTCTTAATGAAAAAGATTTTATTTTATAGTTACAAACCTTCCCATGAATAAAAATCCAGGACAAGATGCATTTATCATTGAAATCTATTGAACACTTAAAGAAGATATAATAGCAACTCTACAGAGACTCTTTAAGGAAGTAGGAGAGAGCACTTTCCAACTCATTTTATGAGACTAGTATTACCCCAGTACCAAAACCAGAAAAAGATATTACAAGAAAAGAAACTATAGACTAGTCCCTCTTGAAAATAGATTCAAAAGTCCTTAACAAAATATAAACAAATCATATTCAACAATTTATGTAAAGGGTAGTACATCATGACCAAATAGGGTTTATCACAGGAAGAAAATTGGTTTGTCACTCGTATACCAGTATAGTTCACCATACTAAAAAATAAGAAAATTTTCTCAAGTCCTATAGAAAAGACATTTCACAGAATCCACCCTACCTTCATAATAAAAACTCAGCAAACTAGGAATAGAATGGAACTTCTTCAGCCGACAAAGGGCATCTTTGAAAAGAATCTACAGCTAGCATCATACTTCATGCGAAAGATACTTTGACTAAAATGGCTGCTAAAATTAAAAACTGGCCATTTGTATGTTGTCAGTGGTGGAGCTCCTGCAAGGTATATTGCTGATAAGAATAAGAAATGCTTAGTAAGTACTTGAGAAAAGAGTTTGGCAGTGTATTAAACATATACTTACCATATCATCCAGCAGTTCCACTTTTAGGTATTTATCCAAGGGAAATGAATATGTAGGTTCAAACAGATACTAGTACAGGAAAGTTCCTAGGAGCTTTATAGTAATAGCTAAAAACTAGGAGCAACCCAAATATTCATTATCAGATAAACAGATTATGGTGTATACATACAGTAGGATGTTACTTAGCACATAAATTAATTAGTGATAAGTGTAATACCATGGATGAATCTCCAAAGCATCATGCTATTCTAAAGAGGTAGACATGAAAGATAGGTATAATGATTTAATTTATAGGAAACTATAGAAAGTACAGATCATTCTTTGCCACGTGTAAGATCCTTTTCTTTCCTCACCTGGGGACATTTTTTCATTGCTTTTAGAGAGAGAGGAAGGGAGAGGAAGAAACAGCGATGTGAGAGAGAAGCATTGACTGCTTGCCTCCCATAGGCACCCAGACTGGTGATCATAGGTGCCCAGATGGGGAATTGAACCCACAACCCAGGCATGTGCCCCAACCTGGAATCAAACCTGCAACCTTTCAGTTACAGGATGACGCTCCAACCAACTGAGCCACACCAGCCAGGGCACCATGTGTTAGGGTTTTGAGATTGCATTGGAAGCCTCAAGGGAGCATTTTGGGGATAGTAAAAATGTTTTATATGTTCATCATAGTGTTGGTTATGCACCTGTATATATTTTTAAAATTTATCAAACTGCACATTAAAAATGTGTGCATTTTACTACATATAAATGATACCTTAATAAAGTTGAAGGAAAAAAACTTTTGTCTTCAGAAAATTTTCTTAGAATTCACTCCTAAAATATTCCTTGCATTCAGGGAAAATAAAAAGCCAAATGTATACATTAACATCTGTTTCTTCTTTTTATCATGTATATTTGAAGAATTCTGGCATGGAATATTTTGGGAATCTGTATCTATAGACTAACATATCGTGATGTCTTAAATCATTGAAAACTACCTAGTAAAGTGTGTGGACTTGTATGCTAGTATATTGAAGTGGAAGCATGGATACGGGATGGGATTGCACTAGGTGTAGTCTTGATATTTCTGTAAATAAGGTATGATTACCTCTTTTGGAACATTTCTATTTTTACAGGAAAGAAATATAAGTTTCTTATTACTTTAGTGTCCTCAACAAAGACTTAATATTTATTATTTCATTTTCTTAGGTTACAAGAGATGATAGCTTATTAAGTCATAAAAACACCAATGTTCAGGATGCTGCCACAAAAAGGTACAGTTTTGGTTAAACTGAATTAAATGATTTTTTCCTTCTTTTTGGGGGGCCTTTTTTCCTCTTCAGTCTATCACCAGATGATTAGACTGAATTAAATGATATCCTTCTTAACTTTTCTTTTGGCCTTTTTTCTTCTTTCCCACTCTATTACCACATATTTCAGGATATCTGTTTGAAATACAGCTTGAATTCACTCTTCTTTCCATTACACAGCTGGTTAGTACCTAGTTTTAGATTATTTGAAGATACTCCTAGTTAGTCTCTACATTCTCATTCTTCTTCAGTTGCTTTTTATTTTTTTAACTTTTTTATTGATTATGCCATTACATTTGTTCTATTCCCCCCCTCCATTCCCCTCCACCCTGCATACCCCTCCCCTACCATTTCCCCCTTTAGTTCATGAACACGTGTCTCAAATTCTTTAGATTCTGTATTTCCCCTACTATTCTTACCCTCCCCCTATCTATTTTCTATCTACTGTTTATGCTACTTATTTTCTATACCTTCTCCCCCCTTCTCCTCCTCCCACTCCCCTGTTGCTAACCCTCCATGTGATCTTCATTTCTATGGTTCTGCTCCTGATCTAGCTGTCCTCTTAGTTTGCTTTTGTTTTAGGTGTGGTTCTTACTAACTGTGAGTTTCCTGTCCTTTCACTGTTCATCTTTTTTATCTTCTTTTTCTTAGGTAAATCCCCTTAACATTTCATATAATAAGGGCTTGGTGATGATGAACTCCTTGAATTTGATCTTATCTGAGAAGCACTTTATCTGTCCTTCCATTTTAAATGAAAACTTTGCTGGGTAGAGCAATCTTGGTTGTAGGTCTTTGGTTTTCATGACTTGGAATACTTCTTTCTAGCCCCTTCTTGCCTGTAAGGTCTCTTTTGAGAAATCAGCTGACAGTCTGATGGGGACTGCTTTGTAGGTGACTGTCCCCTTAGCTCTTGCTACTTCTAGGATTCTCTCCTTCATTTTCATCTTGGCTAATGTAATGATGATGTGCCTTGGTGTGTTCCTTCTTGGGTCCAAATTCTTTGGGACTCTCTGAGCTTCCTGGATTTCCTGGAAGTCTATTTCCTTTGCCAGCTTGGGGAAATTCTCCTTTATTATTTGTTCAAATAAGTTTTCCACTGGTGGCTGTGCCTTTCCCCCTTCTGGTACCCCTATAATTCGGATGTTGGAGCATTTAAAGATGTCCTGGAGGTTCCTAAGCTTCTCCTCATTTTTCTGAATTCTTATTTCTTCATTCTTTTCTGTTTGATCATTTTTTTCTTCCTTCTGGTCCACTCCCTTGATTTGAGTCCCAATTTCCTTTCCATTACTATTGGTTTTCTTTGTATTACCATTCATTTCAATTAGTTTAGCTTCCATATGTTTCTCTAATTTGTGACTAAAATCCACCAGTTCTGTAAGGATCCTGATAACCAGTGTTTTGAACTGTGCATCTGAAAGACTGGCTATTTCTTCATCGCTTAGATCTGTGGGTTCTGGGGCTCTGAGTTGTCCTAGAGCCATTTTTGGTCTATTCATGCCGTTAAGTAAGCGGAGCGAAGCCTTAGTTGTTTACCAGGATGGGGCGACCCAGGTCGCTGGTATGTGATGCTGTGTGTGGGGGCGTGGTCAGAGAGGGAGCAATGGCGGTCCTCTCGGCTAGCCCAGTCCGTCCAGTCACACCACTCGCCCCGGGCCTGTTTATCTGATCGCAGACAGCCCGCCACGCCTCTTCCCTGTGTGCTCCGGTAGGTAGCCCGCGATCAGCGCCTTCGGCTGCTTGCGCACCGCATACCACCCGGGGATTTTTTCTTGCCAACCTGCTCCGCTGCTGGCTTCGCTTCTCTTACCGGTTTAGCTGAGCATTTAGTTGTCTTTGGACTCCGTATTGTCAATTTTCTGTGTGGCTTGGTTGTGTTTATTGTTGTTAAAAATAGTTGTTCTTAGATTTGGTTGTGCACAGAGGCAAGGTGGTTCTACCTACGTCTCCATCTTGGCGGAAGTCTCTCCTCAGTTGCTTTAAACTACAGAGCAAAAACATCTTTTACAGATATTTTTTAAAGATTTTTATTTATTTTTTTAGAGAGAGGGGAAGAGAAGGAGAAAGAGAGAAAGAGAAACATTTATTGGTTGCCCTGCAACCCAGGCATGTGTACTCACTGAGAATCAAACTGGTGACCTTTTGGTTCACAGGCTGATACTCAGCCCACTGAGCCACACCAGCCAAGCTGCAGGTATTTTTAATCTTATTAGGTACCTGGGAGGAATATGTATTATTTCTCTTAAGTATAGTAGTTAACTTCAGTGCCATCCTGTCTTCACAATGACCTTGTTCTTATAAAAAAATTCTTTGACTATGGGTTCTCATATTTGAGCACATTTTTCTGCTTTTCTTTCAAAGCTCTATTCTGTCTCTCTTTTCTTTAATGAGTATTATGCTATTTATTCATCTTGCTAGGCTTTTATTCCCTGCTGTATGCCATTTTGTTTCATCACTGAGTATCCAGTGTTCTGTACTTAGTTGATGCTAAACAGTGTTGAATGAATGAATGAATGAATGAATGATGTTTTTTCCTCATTATAAACTTACTCAGTGGAGTGTTTTCTGATTATATTTGGTTCCAGATACTGTAATGCATATAACACTTAAGAATATAGCAGGCTTTGTATACAGGACTTTGTAGTTAGTATTCAACAAACATACTAATTAGTAGTCAGTGTAAAACTGGATTTTCAACTTAACCTTTAAATTCACTCCAGTAAACCAATTGACCCACAACATTTTTAATACTATTGTTATTATCAGAGCCTTTTAGAATAACCTCATTACTTTTTTTTTCTTTTGGCCAAGGGAAAGATAATGGGGATAGAGCTTCCCAGTTTTATCAAGCTCTTAAAGCTGGACAGAGCATAGAATGTACTTCCAGATTTGTTTTTCTGAATGGCTGTTGATATTTTGAATAATCTTTTTCTGCTAGGATTCGAAATGCATCCTTTAAAATAAGTACTCATTTATACTAAGTTCTTGTTTAATTTAAACATTGGTCTATTTCTAGACCTATTCTTCTTCTGTGAAACTGGTATTTTTGTTTGTACCATACCACACTTTTTAAAAAGTTACTGTGTCCTCCTTTTAGAAATGCATGTTTCAGTCATAGAGAAAACTATGGAGATTATATAATACATATCTGTGTACCAAATACCAAGCTTTATCTTACTTTCACATTTTGCTATTGTAGATTTAGACCATTTATTCTTTTATCTTTTTATTGAGTTGTAATTCTCATTCCATAAAACTTAAAATTTATCTTTTAAAAGTATAAAATTCAGTGCATTTTACTAAACTAATGAATTTTGCAACTATTACCACTGTCTAATTCCATAATATTGTCATCACCCCTCTGGTGGTAAAAGAAACGCCATACCCATTTGGTCTCCCCACATTCCTTCTCCCCTCACCCCTGCCCCGGCTCCTACAACCACTGTTCTATCAGCTGCCTCTACTGGAATTGCTTACTCTGGACAGTTCTAATAAACGCAGTCGTACAGTATGTGGCTTTTGTGTCTGGTTTCTTGCATTTAACACAATGTCTTCAAGGTTCATCCATATTGTAGTATGTATTGGTACTTCACCCTTTTTTGTAGTGGAATAATATTTCATTGTATAAATATAACACATTGGTTATCATCTTTTGGACATTTATGTTGTTTCCACTTTTTGGCTATGATGAATAAAGCTACTCTGAACATTCACATATAAGAATTTTTATACACATGTGTTCAGTTCTCTTTTTTTAATGGTGCCAATTTTTGTTTTATTTAAAACATTCCATTTTTCACTTTACTATAAAGTGCATTATTTCCTTTTCTGAAGCATATAGTCCATGTTCAGGGATCAAGAATGCTAGGTTATGTACTATACAGCAGCTCAACTCTAAAACTGGTATGGAATTTGCTACAATTTGATACTTTCAGTGTTTTGTGTGGAACAGTGCTAAGTCTGTGCTTAAGGTTGGCTTCATAAGCCTCTTCAGTGGTGAACCAGAGGAGGCACCATCAGACGGAGGGGCTCTACCACTAGGACGTGCCACCCCCGGCATTCCTCCTGGGGTGCCTTCTGCGTTCTCACACCGCTTGGTACTGGCGGAGTTGCAGACTTTTTCCAGCCCTTTCTGCTGCTGTTCAAATTCTTTGTTTTTTGTAGTCTGGTTCTTATCAAGCCAGCTGATTTAACTGCATACAAGAATCTTCTATTTGCCCTTATCATCAGTCTTGCCTTGAAGTTTTTCATCTCCATGTTGAATGCATAAGATTTGAGTGAATTCTTGGAAGACACCTTGTTCCGCTGCTTCTCACCTTCAGCTTTGTACTTCTCAGCTTCATGGACCATGGGATCAATGTCTTCCTTGCTCAGATGCCCCTTGTCATCAGTGGTGGTAATCTTGTTCTCTTTTCCTGTACTCTTATCCACAGCAGAGACATTGAGGATGCCATTGGCATCAGTATTAAAAGTGACTTCAGTCTGAGGAACACTGCAAGATGCACAAGGATGCCTGTGAATTCAAACTTGCCAAGCAAGTTGTTATCCTTGGTCATGGCATGCTCACTAGGCTGGTTGTCAGAGAAGGTAGTGAAGGTCTGTGGGTGCTTCGTAGGACTGGTACTGTTGCATTTGACGAGGACAGTCATGACTCCACCAACAGTCTCCATGCCAAGGGAAAGAGGAGTGACATCCAACAGCAGCAAATCTTTAGTAGTTTTGGATTTGTCTCCAAAGAGGATGGCTGCCTGGGCAGCTGCACCATAAGCAACTGTCTCATCAGTGCTGATGCTCTTATTCAACTATTTTCCATGAAAAAAGTCCTTCAGGAATTTCTGAATCTTGGGGATACAGGTAGAATTATCCATGATGACAACATCATGGACCTAGGACTTGTCAAGCTTGGCATCCTGAAGGGCTTTCTCTACATGGTCCTGGCTGCCATGGAAAAGGTCAGCATTCAGTTCTTCGAATCGGGCATGAGTGATAAAGTATAGAAGTTGATTCTTTCATAGAGTGAGTCAATCTCATACTGGCCTGGCTGCTAGAAGAGAGAGTACACTTAGCACGTTCACAAGCAGTACAAAGGCAATGAACAGCCCTCTTGTTCTCACTGATGTCTCCCTTATGCTTGCCCTTGAACTCTGCAATAAAATAGTTGACCATTTGGTTGCCAAAGTCTTCTCTACTGGAGTGTTCTTGGCTGCAGATTTGACCTCAAAGATTCCAACTTCAATTGTGAGAACTGAAAGATCGAAAGTACCACCTCCCAAGTGAAACATCAGCATGTTTCTTTCCAGTCCTGCTCCAACCTTTTTGTCTAAGCTGTAAGCAACAAAAGTGGCAGTTGGCTCATTGATGATTCTAAGTACATTGAGACCAGCAGTAGTTCCAACATCTTTGGTAGCCTTATGCTGAGTCATTGAAGTAGGCAGGTACTGTGATGACAGCATTGGTAACAGTCATTCCAAGGTAGGCTACTGTGATTTCATCTTTGTCAAAACCATAGATGACACCTCTTATGGATAGAAACTTTTTGTCTCTCCCTTCTATTCTACTTGGACCTTGGGCCTGTCAGCATCATTCACCACCATGAAGGTCCAATGCTTCATGTCAGATTGGACAACGGCATCATCATATTAAGCTTTTGGCATCAAAAAAAACATGTTCGTAGGACTCATTGCAACTTGATTCTTTTCAGCATCACTGATTCAATCATCCAGTATCAGTAAAATGACATAACTTGGAGTGGTTCATTTGCCCTGATTGTTAGCAATTATTTCTACTTTTCCATGCTAGAAGACACCCACGGAAGAGTAGGTGGTGCCAGGGTCAATACCAACTGCAGCTCCCTTAAACATGGTTGCTTCAGTGCACGTAGGGCTTGCAAAGACCCAGATTGGATGGAACATCTATCCCCGTGTTCAGTTCTTTTTAATATATACTCAGGAGGGGTATTGCTGAATCATGTGATTACTCTATGTTTAATGTTCTGAGGAACTGCCAGACTCTCTTCCAGAACAGCTACATTTCCCATTCCCACCAGCAATGTACAAGGGGTCCAATTTCTCCATGTCCTTGCCAATGCTTATTATTCTCCACTTTTAAAATCATATTTATTCTAGTGAATATGAAGTGGCGCCTCCTTAAAGTTTTGATTTTCATTTACCCAAGGACTAAAGATATCAAATATCTTTTCTTGTTTGAGAAATTCTATTCAGATCATTTTTTACTAACAGCTTTATGGATGTATAATTCAAATACTATGCAATTCACCCACATAAAGTGCAAAATTCAGTGGGGGATTTTTACATATTTGTATTTTTTAAAATTATCTCTGGTTTCTTCACATTAACTGCCATTACATGAGTAATGACACTTAAGTCATTGGCACACTTTATTCATTCTTTCATTGATGGACAGATGTTTGTTCCAAGTTAACATTGTGTGTGTTCCTCTGTATACACACGTGTTAGGAGGATTTTTTTTTATCCTCACCCAAGGACATTTTTAAAATTACTTTTAGGGAGAGAGAGAGAAACAGCAATGCGAGAGAGAAGCATCAATTGGCTGCCTCCTGTACAATACTGGACTGGGGATTATCTGCACCCAGACCAGAGATTGAACCCACAACCTAGATATGTGCCCTGACTGGGAATTGAACCTGCACCACAACCTTTCAGTTGCTGCACAGTGCTCCAACTAACTGAGCCACACTGGCAAGGGCTGTTATGAGGATTATTTAAGGTTTGTACCTAGGAGCAGAATGGATGCAGAAGCTTTTCCTCTGCTTCCTTCCATGTTTGGCAACAGTGTAAATTACTTGGGACTAATCTTTTGTCCAAGAGTTGGGAGAATTCATTGTAAAACGTACTTCACTTCTTTTAATGCCCACTGTTTCTTACATCAACTTATTTTGTCCAAACTGTTCTTTCCAAAGCACAAAGTCATTCTTTCTCTTTGGTAGCCTTTAAATTTTACTTCTTATTCTTGACATTCTGCATTTTCATTACTGTATGCCCAAAAATAGGTTTATTTTTAAAATTCTTGTTGGTATTTTTAATCTGAAGACCTGTGTCTTTTTTCAGTTCTGGAAAATCATAAGCCATTATTTTTTTGAATATCCATTAGTTGAAATATCTTCTGTGTTTTTCATAACTATTCCTTCTTTCTTTTTATCTCCTTGCCTCTATTTGCCTTAGTGTTATGGATGCAACAGTCCTAGCTTTCACTTCACTAATTATGTCTGACTTTTCCAACCTAGGATTTATCTCTTGTTTTTCACGGTCTCATTAATAGGATTGGACAGAAGTGCTCCTATTGTTTGGACACTTTTCAATGATACTGGAGAGGACTGGGATTTCCTGCTAGATGATGACCTTTGGCTGTACATTTCCCCTCTTTATCCCTGGTGTTTAATCTGTCTGTAAGATTGTTCCTATTCGTGTTCTTATCTGGGGTTAGACCCCCTTGTCATTACTACCGAGCCTACCAGTAACATTCTCTGGCATCTTCTCCCCTGGCTGGTCCTGTTGTAACAGAGCATTCTAGGTGTTGCTTCTTTCTCAGCAGAGGTCTCCAACCTTTGTCCTTAAATGGGGGCTTCTCCTTATGATTTCCTGGCAGTTCTCCCATATCTGAGGTATTCTGTATAATTTCTGTTCCACTGAGCTTTCTCATTCATGTCTTTGGTAACAGTTTTTAAAAATCAATCTATTGATCTGTCTTTTTTGTGTAACTGCCTTTCTTTTCAAGATAAATCTTTTTTGTTGTTTCAGTGAGATTTAGGAGGGAAAGTAGCCCACACTTTGATTGATCTGTGAGTGAGTCTAACCTGGATTTGAAACTGTTGTGTGGTGGGTGGGAAAGGGTTTCACAGAAGCATATTAGTATGACCTTGACTGTTATCATGCTCCTCACAAATTATAATTTCTTATTCTCCCAATGAATTTGTTATACTTCTTTCCCAAACCTTTTCTTTGAAAATAATGCTTATACCCATATAGGTCATCCATAATATGAATTTATATTTTCTTCCCAGTTCCATATTAAATGAGAATCATATGCCCCTTCCTGAAGATTCTCTTGCTCCAGTGCACACCACACCTGCAGGAAGTGGTTCTGCTCTAAAGGTAACAATGCTTAGTTTTTAAGGTTTTCCCCAAAGACCATACTGATTTGAATCCTGTAGTACAACCATGGACATCTGGTGATTTCTGATTCACACCAGAACTTAAGTCATGAGAAAACCATTGAGCCTGAATTCTTTAGGGAGAGTCCTGTTGTGAAATCCCTTACCATGAGATGTCAGGGATTTTTCTCCAGTTTTTGTATTATTTGTTGGTGTTTTGGGTTTGGGGCGGCCTTTGTTTGTTTGTTTGTTTTGGTTTTTGGTTTTTTGGATGCTGGCAGTACTTCCCTAGTGTCTCAAACTGTACGTGACACATAGTAGACACTAATTATTCAGAAATAAACTTTCTGAAATAGCAGCAACCTGTCATCATGTTGCAGTGTAACCAGCTCATCAGAGCTGCCACACCCTCACCAATTCAGACATCATAGAACCTAGTTCACTGCCCAGTGAATGTTTTAATTTGCAAGTTAAATGAAAAATTGTTCTTGTAAATGGGCCCTGGCTGGTGTAGCTCAATGGATTGAACACGGGCCTGCAAACCAAAAGATCGCGGTTCGATTCCCCATCAGTGCACATGCCTGGATTGCAAGCCAGTTCCCAGCAGGGGCCAGTTCCCAGCAGGGGATGCACAAGAAGCAACCATACATTGATATTTCTCTCCCTCTCTCCTTCCCTTCCCTTCTGCAGATAAATAAAAAAAATTTTAATTGTTCTTATAAATGAACAGTTACCTTTATGCTTTTTTTATTGCATAAGAACATTTATTGTAGAAATTTACCAGAATTAACATTATCAAAATGTCCATACTACCCAAAGCAATATACAGATTCAATGCAATACCTATTAAAGTACCAATGGCATATTTCACAGACATAGAACAAACACTTCGAAAATTTATATGGAACCATAAACGAGCTCGAATAGCAACTGCTCTTTTGAGAAAGAAGAACAAAGTAGGGGGGATCACAATACCTGATATCAAACTGTATTACAAGGCCACTGTAATCAAAACAGCCTGGTACTGGCATAAAAACAGGCACATAGACCAGTGGAACAGAACAGAGAGCCCAGAAATCAACCCAACTCTCTACAGTCAATTAATATTCGACAAAGGGGGCAGTAACATAAAATGGAGTAAAGATAGCCTCTTCAACAAATGGTGTTGGGAGAACTGGACAGCTACATGCAAAAAAATGAAACTTGAGCACAGACTTACACCATACACCAAAATAAATTCAAGGTGGATAAAAGACTTAAATGTAAGTCATAATACCATTAAAGTCCTAGAGGAGAACATTGGCAAGAAAATCTCAGATATTTCAGGCAGCAACTTCTTTACTGATATGTCCCCTAGAGCAAGGAATGTAAAGGAAAGAATAAACAAATGGGATCTCATCAAAATAAAAAGCTTCTGCATGGCTAAAGAAAACAGTATTAAATTAGCAAGACAACCAACTGTATGGGAAAACATATTTGCCAATGATACCTCAGACAAAGGTTTAATCTCTAAAATATACAAAGAACTTACACGACTCCACTCTAAGAAGACACCCAACCCAATTAGAAAATGGGAAAAGGACTTGAACAAACACTTCTCCAAGGAGGACATACAGAACATTCAGAGACACATGAAGAGATGCTCAATATCATTAGCTATCAGAGAAATGCAAATTAAAACCACAATGAGATACCACTTTACACCAGTCAGGATGGCTATCATAAACAAAGCAACAAACAACAAATGTTGGAGGGGTTGTGGGGAAAAGGGGTCCTTAGTTCACTGTTGGTGGGAGTGCAGACTGGTACAACCATTATGGAAAACAGTATGGATTTTTCTCAGAAAAATAAAAATCGACCTGCCTTTTGACCCAGCAATTCCACTGCTGGGATTATATCCTAAGAATCCTAAAACATCAATGTCAAAGAACCTATAAACCACAATGTTCATAGCAGCACAATTTACAATAGCCAAGAGTTGGAAGCAACCTAGGTGCCCATCAGTAAATGAATGGATCCAAAAATTGTGGTACATATACACAATGGAATTCTATGCTGCAGAGAGAAAGAAGGAGCTACTACCCTTTGCAACAACATGGATGGAACTGGAAAGCATTATGCTGAGTGAAATAGGCCAGGTTCTGAAAGACAAATACCATATGATCTCACCTTTAACAGGAAGCTAAACAACAAAACAAACAAGCAAGCAGAAAAAATAAAAAACCCAAAAAACAAAGACAATGAAATAGAGAACAAGGGGATAGTGACCAGAGGGGAGAAGGAAGGGAAGTTAAGGGGAAAAAGGGGGAGGGATTTGGAGGAACAAATAGGAAGGACACAGGGACGAGAACTAAGGGGGGTGGTGGAAATGGGAAGGAGGTGGGGAGCAAGGGGTGGGGGAGGCTGGGATGGGAAAAATAGACAAAAAACTGTACTTGAAAAATAACTAAATAAAATTAAAAAAAAAACAGCCAAAAAAAAAATTTCACATACTTGTACTTTTTGGCAAGAAATAATTGCTTATAAGAAATTACTGGCATCTAATCCATTAAAAGTTTAACAATCACAGGAAAAAAAAAAGAAATTTACCAACTATTTCAAAAAAGGAAAAAAGTAGAAATCAATATATTCTTCCCACTACCCAAAAATAGTCTAGTTATCATTTAGGTGTATGATTTTTCAGAATTTTGGGTTAAAAAATGAAACAACCAGGAGCTTCCTTTCTGCTAATTAGAATTCTAAACAGATATATTGACATCTTTGACAGATCATTGAAAATGTTAGGTGGAACCTAAGAGTTTTTGGAATAGAGAAGAACATTTAGTTAAAAGATTTGTGCATATGTAATATATACTAGACATCATGCTAGGCTTTGGAAATTAAAATCGAATGAAACATGGATTGTTTTTTTTGTTTTTTTTTTTTGGCTTATAGTCCCCTGGGAGGGAGAATTTTAATACATTGTGGTAGAAGTCTGCACACGCTGTTTTGGAACACTCACCCGGGCCACGGGGTGGGGGGCATGGGATAGGAGGAGGGAGACAAAGAAAACAGAACTTTTTCCATTTTGTGATTAAAATTGGACATTGAAACATGAACAGGAAATTCACCATGGCCTGAAAGTGAGTAGATAGAAATGGAATTGTATAAATGAAAGGCCTTTTTTGTTATGTACTATACTTTAGGTGCTTATGTCCCTTATTTCCAGATTGGAACTTTATCTTTTGTATTTTTAAAGTTCTTTCTGTCCCTACAAACAACACACATACACACATGCACATGTGCACACACGCTCTGCAGTACAGAACTACATCTTCCATAAAGTGCCTCAAATAATAATTGAACAAATGTGTTCATTAAAGTTTAATGGGAGACGTTTATATTGTCCTCTTTTTCAAAAAACAGTGAAGCTCCCAGGCATCTGGATAAAGAAGCATCTCCTTTAAAAAAAAGAGAGAAGAGGAAGCATCTCCTTACTCACCTGTCTTCTGTGCTGAATTTCCTACCTCTCTCTTCTAGTTTAGGAGCCTGACACTCAACCATTCCCAAGTGTTGTCTCACCAAAAGGAATAGTATCTGCAAATTCACATAACAGCTAGCTTTTTAATATTCTGATTGTAGTCTAGGTTCCCCTCCAAGCAAAAGTGGAATCCATAATAACCCTAATTCCTGAATGTCCCTGTTTGTTTAAAGTTTAGCACCAGTTAAACCTGGGTCAGAATTATAAATTGAAAGGATGTGAAAAAATTTGTCTGATGATTGATTAGTGTGTCATTTAACAACTATATATATTTTGTCTCCATAGGATGCCGCAGATGAATTGGATGCTTTGCTTTTATCTTTAACTGAGAACCTAATTGACCATACAGTCACACCTCAGGTAAATATTCTTTAAAAGAGCGAATGGAAAGGAATTTCTGTTTTGAAAATGTTGCCACTATATTCCAATTTTTGCCTTTTTTACAATTTAATAAAGCCTCTTACATAATAAGAGCTCATATTTCAGTAACCACTTAGCATCGCCTTCTGTGTTGTAAAATTCTGCCAGTTCGACTGTGTGTGGCACTCTGCAGTGTCACACAATAAGCCTATTTGTAATTCAGCACTATACTGTAAATAACAGAGGAAATGTGGTGACAAACCAGCTTCAAAAGAGTTAAGACAATGAGGATGTGTTTAATTTTTTTTTTAATTTACAGAAAGCTGGGAGCATAAGAATGGATGGCATTGAACATATTGATCATTGCTGCAGTATGGGAGATGCCATGTGCAGTACTGTGACCATAATACAATAGTTCCTTTCCCCTTGAAACTTAAAACCTTGTTGGATGAAAGGTATACAGATAACTCACTTAGTGCCTTATGAGTAATATGACAGGAATTCCTGTAGGAACTAGATATCATTCCAAAGGTTTGGAAGTACAGATGGTACTTTTTATGGTGCTGGATGTTTGCTTAGATCCTTAGTTCTCAAGCTTGGGTAGGGAATAGAATCACCTGCAAGTAATTAAAACACTGATTGCTAGATTCTACCCTCAAAGTTTCTGATTTGGTAAGTATAGGATGGGGCCCGAGAAACTTTTAGTTTTTCTATATTAGCTATAATTTTATTACATCTTTCACATTTAGGATTTTAACCCATTTGAACAGGTTGAGAGTTGGGGGAAGGGATAGCAATTGTGGTTTTGATACATATGAGTTCTTTGGCTTCTACATTTCCTATACTATTCTTAACCTACCCCTGTCTATTTTGTACCTACAATTTATGCTTATTATTCCCTGTACCTTTCCCCCCATTCTCTCCCTTCCAACTCCCTTGCTGGTAACCTTCCATCTGATTTCCATTTCTGTAATTCTGTTCCTGTTGTAGTTTGCCTAGTTAATTTTTGGGTTTTTTGTTTTTTTTCTTTTCTTTTAGGTTCAGTTGTTAATAACTAAGTTTGTTGTCATTTTACTGTTCATATTTTTTTATCTTCTTTTTCTTAGATAAGTCCCTTTAACATTTCATGTAATAAGGGCTTGGTGATGATGAACTCCTTTAGCTCGACCTTAGTTGAGAACCACTTTATCTGCCCTTCCATTCTAAATGAAATCTTTGCTGAATAGAGTAATCTTGGATGTAGATCTTTGCCTTTCATGACTTGGAATACTTCTTTCCAGCCCTTTCCTGCTTGTAAGGTCTCTTTTGAGAAACCAGCTGACATTCTGATGGGAAGTCCTTTGCAGGTAACTGTCTCCTTTTCTTTTGCTGCTTTTAGGATTCTCCTTCATTTTAATCTTGGCTAATGTAACGATGATGTGCCTTCATTTGTTCCTCCTCAGGTCCAACTTCTTTGGGACTCTCTGAGCCTCATGTACGTCCTGGAAGTATATTTCCTTTGCCATATTGGGGAAGTTCTTCTTTATTATTTGTTCAAATAAATTTTCCACTTGCTGCTGTTTCTCTTCCCCTCTGGTACCCCTATAATTCAAATGTTGGAGTGTTTAAAGATGTCCTGGAGGTTTCTAAGCCTCTCCTCATTTTTTTTGAATTCTTGTTTCTTCCTTCTTTTCTGTTTGCTTGTTTCTTTCTTTCCCTCTGGTCCACTCCATTGATTTGAGTCCCAGTTTCCTTCTCATCACTATTGTTTCCCTGTATGTTTTTTTTTTCATTTCACTTAGCATAGCCTTCATTTTTTTATCTGATTTGCAACCAAATTCAACCAATTCTGTGAGCATCCTGATCACCAGTGCTTTAAACTGTGCATCTGATAGGTTGGCTATCTCTTCATTACTTAGTTGTATTTTTTTCTGGAGCTTTCATCTGTTCTTTCTTTCGGGCCATTTTTTTTCTTGATGTGCCTATTATGTAGTGAGGGTCAGAGCCTTAGTTGTTCACCCAGGCAGGGCAACCCAGTTGCTGGGTTGTGACACTGTGGGGCAAGGGTTCGAGAGGGAGCAATGGTTCTTGCTCCTCTCTCTGCCAGATTTCAGTTCCTTCCACCACTTCATCCAAGCAAACTGGGCCCTTCTGGTGCTGATTCCTGTGTAAGTGGGTTTGTGTATGTTCTAGGACCCTGTGGGTCTCTCCAACGAATTCTCCTGTGAGACTGAAGAGACTCCCACAGGTGTTTTCAGTTGGTGTTTTGAGGCTTTATTTCCCCATGCTGGAGCCCTAAGTTGTGCAGTCTGTCTCTCTCCCCAGTTTTGCCTGGTTTATCTCTACAGGAATGTGGGACCACATGGTCCACCAGCCACCTTGCACACCGTGCCATGTTCTATAATCTGCCACGTTGCTGGGTCCTCCCACTGCTGCGCATGCGCCCAGGGTTTGCCAGCTGCTGCCTTGGGCCTGGGGTTCGCCAGCCACCACGTTTTTTGCAGCGACCCCTCTCCTCACAGCCACCCAACTCCTACCAGTCCTACCAGTCTGGATGAGTGTGTCTACTTTAACTCCTTGGTTGTTAGACTTCCATACAGTTCAATTTTCTTTCAGTACTGGTTGCTTTTTTGTTTCTAAATTTTTGATGTGCTTGTTTTGGTTGTGTGAGGAGGCACAGTGTGTCTCTACCTATTCCTCCATCTTAGCCAGAAGTCTGAATTCCCTAGCTTTCTTTTAAGTTTGTATTTCCTTATATATAGTTTTCTGTCCTTTTATTTTCAATCTTTCTGGATCTCTTGGTTTTAAATGGACCTTTTGTGAACAATATTTTGCTGGATCTTGTTTTCAAAATATTTTTGAGAGTCTGCATTCTCTGACTGAGTTTAATCCACTTATGTTTACTTTAAGTAAGGTAATTATAGGACCTATGTTTGCCAGGCTATTTTTTGTTTGTTTATTTTTTTCTCTCTCTCTCTTTTATGTCCTGTGGTAAAAGTCCATTTCTTAATATTATTTGGAAAATCATGCTTTGTAATTGTATTCCTCTGATGATTACCCAACTCATCAAGATCTGGATTTATATTTATTTTTTTTATCAGAAGACTATTAAGATTATCAGTGCAAAGTCTAGTCTAAGTTTCTATGAAGTGGAGGAGTTTATTAGCTTATAATTCTACAAATAAAAGTAAGATCTAGAAAATTAAACATTAAAATGAATCTAAAAAGGGCCCTATGAAGCAGGACCAACATGGGTGTTCTTATTGCTGTTACCTATACACATACCAATATGTAAACAGATTTTTTTTCCTATGTATGTTTTGTTTTATTCATTTTGATTTGTAACAACTCATTCTTCAGAATCCTACTAAGAAGGCTATGATTTGTAATGAACTAAAATTTCAGAAAATAAAATGTTAAATTGATGCTCCAGTGGGGAAAAGTTCTATTAAATGAACAACTGAAAGTAGAGGCAGCCCCCAGACTGGTCAAAACCAACAGATTCAGTACTTAGAGAGCAAGGTCTGCGCTCACGCTCTCTCTCTCTCTCTCTCTCTCTCTCTTTCTCTCTGGAGCTGGAGACCTAGAGTCCCATACAGAGAACCACATGCCACTGTCCTCAAATTACTACCAAGCTGGGAGCAGGATGGGAATAGAAAGTACGTTGGAGCTATGAACACCAGTATACCTAATGGAAGAGGAAACCCACCAACAAAGGAACCAACAACAGATAACAACAGAAGAAGGTGAAGGAGCGAGTGGAAGCCACAATAACCTCCATCCAGGACTGATCTGGAAATACAACTGAATGGTGGAGAAATTACCCAAAACAAACAACTGAACAATAGTAAGAGAGAAGCCTCAAAACCTCATACAGACAGAAGAACCACTTTCAACACAACTTGTCCACACCTGCACAACAGAATACAGGATGTGGTGGATGGAGTGACCCTCAGTTAAGCACCTGGAGGGCAGGACCCACTAACAGCAATCAAAACCTAACGACATATGGAGAGCCAACATAATCAACAGCCCAAGACAAGCAAGCTCAGGAGATCAAGGAGACTGCACTACTGAATCTCACAGGTCTTCTGTCATAGAAGTTCACACCATAAAACCAGGGAGTCAGAACAGATTAATTAAGAGGCTAACAAGAAGAGTCTCACAAACAATGGGAAGACAAAGAACCCTCAAATGAAAAGAAAGGAGGAAACCTTAGAAAGAATGCTAAATGAAATAGAGGCAAGTCAGCTATCAGATATTGAGTTTAAAGCAATGGTTTTTAAGAAGCTCAGTGAGCTCACAGAGAATGATGGGAAACTACAATGAACTCAGTGCAAACTATATCAACATGAAAAAGTAAATAGAAACTATCAACAAGGGCCAAGAGGAAATGAAGAATACAATTTCTAAATTGAAGAACACAGTAGAAGGAATCAAAAGCAGCCTAGATAAAGCAGAGGATCGAATCAGCGAGCTGGAGGACAAGGTAGAGAAAAACACCCTGAAAGAGCAAGAAAAGGAAAAGAGACTCAGAAAGAACAAAGAGGTGGGAAGGGGAATTCAAGACAATGAGAAACAGAATAATATCCGTATTATAGGGATACCAGAAGAAGAAGAACAAGGGATAGGAAACCTGTTTCAAAAAGTAATGATGGAAAACTTTCCTAATTTGATGAGATAAAAGGTCACACAAATCCAGGAAACATAGAGAATCCTAATATAAAGGAACTGAAAGAGGCCCACTTCAAGAGACATGATAATTAAAATGGCAAAATTCCAAGACAGAGAGAATTTTGAAGGCAGCAAAGGAGAAGCAGGAAGTAACATACAAGGGAGCCCCAATAAGGCTAGCAGCTGACTTCTCAATGGAAACATTCCAAGCCAGAAGAGATTACAAGGAATATTCTAAGTAATGAAAACTAAAGGCCAAATAAGGAATTTCGCAGACAAAAGAAGCCTCAAAGAATACACCTCCTCCAAACCAGCACTGCAAGGGATGCTAAAGGGTCTGCTTTAACAAAAGGAAGAGAGTGTAACAGAGAGGAACACAGGTATGAAGGAATTGAAATGGCAATGAATAAGTACCTATCAATAATAACCTTTAACATAAATGAATTAAATGCTCCAATCAAAAGACATAGAATAGCTGAATGGATAAGAAATCATGACCCACACATGAGACCCACCTCAGAAAAAAAAATTTACATGGACTGAAAGTGAAGGGCTGGAAACAAATCTTCCAAGCAAATGGATAAGAAAAAAAGCCAGGATAGCAATATTCATATCAGATAAAACAGACTTCAAAACAAGGGCCATAAAAAGAGACCCAGAAGGTCACTTTATAATACTCAAGGGAAGAATCCATTGAGAAGACAAAAACATTGTAAATATATATGCACCCAAATACATAAAGAATATCTTGGAGGACTTTAAGAAAGATATTGACAGCAACATAATTATAGTAGGGGATTTCAACACCCCACTGTCAAAAATGGATAGATCTTCCAAACAGAATATCAACAGAGATATTGTGGCATTGAACAAATGGACTTAACTAATATAGAGAGAGCCTTTCATCCCAAAGATGCAAAATACACATGCTTTTCAAATGCACATGGAACATTTTCAAAGATAGATCACATGATAGGACACAAAACAAGCCTGAACAAATTCAAGAAAATTGAGATCATATCAACAAGCATTTTCTCTGACCACAAGGGACTGAAACTAGAAACCAACCTCAAGGAAAAAGCTAAAAAACACTCAAACTCATAAAGATTAAATAGCATGCTACTAAACAATGAATGGGTCAAGAATGAGATCAAGGAAGAAATCAAAACGTTTCTGGAAACAAATGAAAGTGAACTCACAACAACCCAAACTTATGGGACACAGTGAAAAAACAGTCCTGAGAGGAAAGTTCCTAGCTATACAGGCCTACCTAAAAAAAAATAGAAACATTTCAAATAAACAACCTAACCCCACACCTGCAAGAACTTGAAGAACAACAACAAAGATAGCCAAGAGCAAGTAGAAGGAAGGAAATGACCAAGATCAGAGCAGAATTAAATGACATAGACACTAAAAGCACAATTCTAAGAATCAAGAAATCCAGGAGCTGTTTTTTGAAAAGATAAACAAAATCAACAAGCCTTTAAGCAGACTCATCAAGGAAAAGAGAGAGAGAGGACCCAAATAAACACAATCAGAAGCAAAAGAGAAGAGATTACAACTGATACCACAGAAATACAAAGGATTCTAAGAAATTATTATGAAGAACTATATGCCAAGTAATTTGAAGACCTAGGTGAAATGGACGGATTTCTAGAAAAATATAATCTTTCAAAACTAAATGAAGAAGATGCAGAAAGCCTGGACAGACTAATAACAGCAAATGAAATTGAACAGTAATAAAAAAGCTCCTGACAACACACAAAAGCCCTGAGCAGACAGTTTCACAGGAGAATTCTACAAAGCATTTAAGGATGGGCTGACCCTTATCCTTCACAGATTATTCAAAAAAATCCAAGAAGATAGAAGACTCTCCCAACTTTTTTAAAATGAAACCAGCATCATTCTAATTCCAAAACCAGATAAAGATACAAGGAGAGAAAACTTCAGGCCAATATCGCTGATGAACATGGACGCTAAAATCCTCAACAAAATATTGGCAAACTGCATCCAACAATACATTAAAAAGATCATACATCATGACCAAGTGGGATTCATCCCAGGGAATGCAAGGATGGTACAATATTCGTAAATCAATAAATGTAATACATCACATAAACAAAGCAAAGACAAAAATCACATGATTATATCATTAGATGCGGAAAAAGCATTTGATAAGGTACAACACCCATTCATGATAAAAACACTCAGCAAAGTGGGAATAGAGGGAGCATTCCTCAACGTAATAAAGGCCATATATGAGAGACCATATACAGCAAACATCATACTCAATGGGCAAAAACTTAAGAGTTTTCCCACTAAGATCAGAAATAAGACAAGGAGGCCCACTTTCACCACTCCTATTCAACATAGTACTGGAAGTTCTGGCTACAGCACTCAGACAAGAAAAGAAATAAAAGCCATTTAAATTGGAAAAGATGAAGCAAAACTGTCATTGTTTGTAGATGACATGATAGTGTACATAGAAAATTCTATATACTCCACAAAAAAACCACTTGACCTAATAAGTGAATTTGGCAAAAGAGTAGGATACAAAGTCAATATTCAGAAATCAAAGACACTTTTGTACACCAAACATGAAATATCAGAAACAGGAATCAGGGAAAAAATCCCATTGGCTATAGCATAAAGAAAACTAAAGTAGCTAGGATAAACCTAACCAAGGAGGTAAAAGACCTGTATTCAGAAAACTACACCACACTGAATTAAGGAAGACACAAGTAAATGGAAGCATGTACCATGCTCATCAATTGGAAGAAGGAGCATCATCAAAATATCCATACTACCCAAAGAAATTTATAGATTCAAGGCAATCCCCATTAAAGTACCAATAGCATATTTTACAGATATAGAACAAACACTTCAAAAATTATGGAACTATAAATGACCCTGAATAGCTTCAGCAATTTTGAGAAAGAAAAACAAAGTAGGAGGGATCACAATTCCTGATATCATACTGATTACAAGGCCACTGTAATCAAAACAGCCTGGTACGGGCATAAGAACAGACACATAGACCAATGGAACAGAACAGAGAGCCCAGAAATAAACCCCAGTCTCTATGGTCAATTAATATTCAACAAAGCAGGAGGAAGCATAAAATGGAGTAAAAATAGCCTCTTCAACAAGTAGTGTTGGGAGATCTGGACGGCTACATGCAAAAAAAAATGAAAATCACCAACTTACACAATACACAAAAGTAAATTTAAGATGGATAAAAGACTTAAATATAAGCCATGACACCATAAAAGTCCTAGAGGAAAACATAGGCAGGAAAATCTCAGACATTCTAACATAGCAACATCTTCACTGATATGTCCCCTAAAGCAAGGGACATAAAGGAAAGAATAAACAAATGGGACCTCATCAAATTAAAAGGCTTCTGCATGGCTAAAGAAAACAGTATTAAAATGAAAAGAGAACCAACTATATGGGAAAACATATTTGCTAATGATTCCACTTCACGAAGACAAAAACCCAATTAGAAAATGGGCAAAAGACTTGAACAGACACTTCTCCAAGGAGGACATACAGAGGACCCAGAGACATGTGAAAAGATGCTCAGCATCATTAGCCATCAGAGAGATGCAAATTAAAACCACAGTGAGACACCATTCACACCAGTCAGAATGGCAATCATAAACAAAGTAATAAACAAGTGTTGGACAGGATGTGGAGAAAAGGGAACCCTGGTGCACATTTGGTAGGAATGCAGACTGGTGTAGCCACTGTGGAAACAGTATGGAATTTCCTCAGAAAACTAAAAATGGAACTAACTTTTGACCCAGCAGTTTCACCGCTGGGTCCCAAGAGCCCTGAAACACCAAAAGAACCTGTGCACCCCAATGTCCATAGCAGCACAATTTACAATAGCCAAGTGCTGGATGCAGCCTAAGTGCCCATCAGTAAATGAGAAGATCAGAAAACTATGGTACATTTACACAGTGGAGTACTATGCAGCAGAGAGAAAGAAGGAGCTTCTACCCTTATAACAGTGTGGATGTAACTGAAGAGTGTTATGCTAAGCAAAATAAGCCATACAGTGAGGGACAAATACCCTATGATTTCACCTTTAAGTGGAACCTAATCAGCAAAAGAAAAAAGCAAGCAAAATATAACCAGAGACATTGAAATTAAGAACAATCTGACAGTAACCAGAAGGGAGGTGGTAGGGGATAACAGGGGAAATGGTTGTGAGTAGCATGTTTAAAGGACACATGGACAAAACCAATGGATGGGGTGAAAGCAAGGGAGGGAGGTGGGTTTGGCTGGGGTGAGGGGTAAATGCAGATACTGTAACTGAGCAACAATAAAATAATTAAAAATAAATGAACTAAAAGTAGTAGCGTTCTTAGAGTAGTAAATTTTTAGATTAAAGAGAGCCTCAAAATTATGAGTCTTTTAAATGGTGAGGTATGGTATCTGTGTTGTAGGAAAGGTTCTTGGATTAAGCTCCTGTCAGCTCAAAGGGACCATTAAGACTTAATGGTCCCTTTCATAGTCTTAATGGTCCCTTTCATAGTAGAAGAAAGGGTGATGAGTATAATTATGAAAATAACTCAAGTGTTCCCTAAAAATAAATACACATATAAAATTTATTTTAGGTACCTTCAACATCCAAGATCACACCCCGGTGGATTGTGCCAGTAAGTTGATATTTGTAATTTTCTATTGGTTACCCTTTCAGAGTGAGGCCTAAAGGATTATCAGGCTCTTGTATTTCTTTAAAAACAGAGGTGGTTATCAAAGTTCTCTTAACTGATTTAATGGCTTCAAACTAGTGATTTAACTTTTCTGTTTTAAATGCTTACAGATGATGACAAAAGTATAAACAAAAATCTGAAGGGAAGGATGGTTAAAGACAGACCAAAACAATCATGATCATCAATATCATCTTCCTTATTACCATACTCATTAGGGAAGATGACACATGTCATGCTGAAGTGCTGACCCTTGGGTAAGTCACCTCTACTCACACATGTTGTATGTCTCCCTCAGCAGAGTGGTGTTCTTTCTAATGGACTCACAGGAAATGGACCGTCCTTAGTGGAGAGTGAGGGACATGGTAATAGAGATGGAACCTCGCTGATCTCTCCCCCAGCACCATTCTTGGTGGATGCTGTGACCAGGTGAGGAACTTTTCTTTTCTTTTTTTTTAGTGTATTTTATTGATTCTGCTTTACAGTTTTTCCAATTTTCCCCATTTATCCCCCATCTTCCCTGTACCCCTTAACCCTCCAGCATCCCTCCTCCCCTTAGTTCATGTCCATGGGTTGTACATGTAAGTTCTTTGTCTTCTCTGTTTTCTATACCATTCTTAAACTCTCCCTGTCTATTTTATGTCTACCAACTATGCTTCTTATACCCTGTACCTTCCTCCCTCTATTCTTTCCCTCCCTTTCCCCATGGAAAACCCTCCATGTGATGTCCATTTCTCTGATTCTGTTCCTGTTCTAGTTGTTTGCTTAGTATTTGTTTTTGTTGTTGTTTTAGGTTCAGTTGTTGATCATTGTGATTATATTGTGATTTTACTGTTCATAGTTTTTGATCTTCTTCAATTTTTTAGATAAGTCCCTTTAACATTTCATATAATAAGGGCTTGGTGGTGATGAACTCTTTTAACTTGACCTTATCTGAGAAGCACTTTGTCTGCCCTTCCATTCTGAATGATAGCTTTGCTGTATAGAGCAAATCTTGGATATAGGTCCTTGTCTTTTGGGACTTTGAATACTTCTTTCCAGCCCCTTCTTGCCTGTAAGGTTTCTTTTGAGAAATTGGCTGATAGTCTGATGGACAATTTTTTGTAGGTAACTGTCCCCTTTCTTCTTGCTGCTTTTAAGATTCTGTCTTTGTCTTTAATCTTGGGTAACTTAATTATGATGTGCCTTTGTGTGTTCTTCTTTGGGTCCAATTTCTTTGGGTCCAACTTCTTTGGGACTTTCTGGGTTTCCTGGGCTTCCTGGAAGTTTATTTCCTTTGCCGGATTGGGAAAGTTCTCCATTATTCAAGTAAGTTTTCAATTTCTTGCTGTTGTTCTTCTCCTTCTGGCACACCTATAATTCAGATATTGGAACACTTGAAGTTGTCCCAGAGGTTCCTAAGCTTCTCTTCATTTTTTTTGAATTTTTGTTTCTTCATTCTGTTTCGGTTGGATGTTTATTTCTTCCTATTATTCCAAATCATTGATCTGAGTCCTGGCTTCCTTCCTGTCACTGTTGGTTCCCTGAATATTTTGCTTTGTTTCACTTTGGGTATCCTGCATTTGTTCTTTCATTTTGCAACCAAGTTCAAACAGCTCTGTGAGCATATCAGTTCTATGAGCATATTGATTACCAGGGCTTTGTACTCTTCATCAGATAAGTTGGCTATCTCCTCATCATTTAGCTCTCTTTCTGGAGTTCTGCTCTGTGCTTTCATTTAGGCCCTATTTCTTTGCCTCAGTACACCTGTTAAATTGTAAGGGGGTGGGGCCTTAGGTATTCACCAGGGCAGGGCAATCCTCCTTGCTGTGCTGTGTTGAGGCACTGTCTGTGGGGGAGGGGCAAGAGAGGGAACAATGCAGCTCACTTGCTGTACTCTAGCCCCACTTTCAATGAACCCTTGTGTGAGAATGGGAATTTTTCCCACAGTGGCAACCCCTGTCATAGTCCACAGTCAGCACTGAGTCTCAGTTTCCCATTCAGCCAGCCCCGTCCCTAAGGTCCGTCACCTTGCTGCAGGTTCTCTCTGTCCGCCTATCTTACCAGTCTGGTTAGTCTGGTTGACTGTTTCTATAATTCCTTGGTGGTTGGAGTTCCGTTCAGTTTCATGTTCTGGCACTTCTGGCTGTTTATTGATTTTAGATTGGTTGTGCGAGGAAGTGAAGGGCTTCTACCTACACCTCCATCTTGGCTAGAACTCAGGAAATTTTCTCAATTGCAGTTCTTAGGCATCTGTTGTAGAAAAAATAAAATGAAATATATTAATGAAATAATGTCAACTCTTCCTTAATTCAACCTAATTGAAACTGGATAACTCTTTTTCTCTATTACTAGAACAGTTTTCTCTTTTTTTGTAACAATTTTCTATAAAATTATGAAGTAGACCTTATTATAGTTTTTTAGTGAAGTCTTTGTTGGATAAAAATGTTCTGTCTTTTAGAATTTATATTTGTTTGCACATTGATTAGTCTTTTCCTTTCATGCTTTACTATTATGTTATCTGTCAATAAGGTGAAGAAGATTCCCAAGGGGAGGTTCTGAGATAGCTTTTACTGAAATCTGCTGCACACTCATTTCAGCATAGCATTTGCCACAAAGAAAAATTGGACTCAATGATTATCACAAAAGATATAATTGTGTTTTGGATAGGACAGTTGTTAGGAGAAGGGCCAAATCAAGAGATGTATACAGTAGGGAAGTGGGTGCTTTGTAGGGGTTTCTGGCACTAATAATATCTATTTCTTCAACTTGGTTATATGGGAGATATATAACATGTTATACTTGCATGTAAATTTTACAGTTTAAAAACTCTGAAAATAAAATGTATTAAATAAAAAAGACAAACCATATCATAAACAAATCAACAAACAACAAGTATTGGAGACGATGTGGAGAAAAGGGTACTGTTGGTGGGACTGCAGACTGGTGCAGTAGACTAGTCCATACTGCAGACTGGAAAACAGTATGAAATTGCCTCAGAAAACTAAAAATAGAACTGCCTTTTACTCGGTAATTCCACTGCTGGGACTATACTCTAAGAACCCTGAAACACCAATCCAAAAGAACCTGGGCACCCTAATGTCCATACCAGCACAATTTATAATAGCCAAATGCTAGAAGCAACCTCAGTACCCATCAGAAAATGAATGAATCAAAAAACCGTGGTACATTTACATGATGGAATACTATGCAGCAGGAAGGAAGAAGGAGCTCCTACCCTTCATGACAGCATGGATGGATCTGGAGAGCATTGTGCTAAGTGAAATAAGCCAGGCAGTGAAAGACAAATACCATATGATCTCGCCTATAAGTGGAACCTAATCAACAAAACAAACGAGCAAGCAAAATATAACCAGAGACATTGAAATTAAGAACAAACTGACAGTAACCAGAGGGGAGGTGGGAGGGGATAATGGGGGAACAGTTGTCAGGAGCATGTTTAAAAGACACATGGACAAAGCCAAAGGGGGATAGGATCAAGGGTGGGAGGAGTGGATGCCTGGAATTGGGGAAGTGGTGAGGGGGAAATGGAGACAACTGACCTGGACAACAATTTAAAAAATGTGAAAAAAATAAACACTCCCCCTCCCTCACCTACCTATGGTAGTATGATTCTGGAGAATTCCCTCTGGAGGTACTGGGCCAGAGAGGCTCTGAGTTTGGGTGTTTCTTTTTATAATAAGGCCCTGAACTCAAAACAGGAATATTAACTCAAAGTTCACACACTGAAAGGTGAGACATTCAACCTTCCTTCTTCTTTTTTTTAAATTTTTTTATTGATTATGCTGTTACAGTTGTTCTATTCCCCCCTTCATTCCCCTCCACCCTACCCCCATCCCCACCATTACCCCCCCTTTAGTTTGTGACCATGTGTCTCAAGTTCTTTAGATTCTATATTTCCCACGCTATTCTTGCCCCCCCCCATCTATTTTCTATCTACTGTCTATGCTACTTATTTTCTGTACCTTCTCCCCCCTTCTCCTCCTCCCACTCCCCTGTTGCTAACCCTCCTTGAGATCTTCATTTCTATGTTTCCACTCCTGATCTAGCTGTCCTTTTAGTTTGCTTTTGTTTTAGGTGTGGTTGTTAATAACTGTGAGTTTGCTGTCCTTTCACTGTTCACGTTTCTTTAACTTCTTTTTCTTAGATAAGTCCCTTTAACATTTCATATAATAAGGGCTTGGTGATGATGAACTCCTTGAATTTGATCTTATCTGAGAAGCACCTTATCTGTCCTTCCATTCTAAATGAAAGTTTTGCTGGATAGAGCAATCTTGGTTGTAGGTCTTTGGATTTCATGACTTGGAATACCTCTTTCCAGCCCCTTCTTGCCTGTAAGTTCTCTTTTGAGAAATCAGCTGACAGTCTGATGGGAACTCCTTTGTAGGTGACTGTCCCCTTAACTCTTGCTGCTTCTAGGATTCTCTCCTTCATTTTGATTTTGGCTAATGTAATTATGATGTGCCTTGGTGTGTTCCTTCTTGGGTCCAACTTCTTTGGGACTCTCTGAGCTTCCTGGATTTCCTGGAAGTCTATTTCCTTTGCCAGATTGGGGAAATTCTCTTTTATTATTTGTTCAAATAAGTTTTCCACTAGTGGCTGTGTCTTTCCCCCTTCTGGTACCCCTATAATTCGGATGTTGGAGTGTTTCAAGATGTCCTGGAGGTTCCTAAGACTCTCCTCATTTCTTTGAACTCTTGCTTCTTCACTCTTTTCTGTTTGGCCATTATTTGCTTTCTTCTGGTCCACTCCATTGATTTGAGTCCCAGTTTCCTTTTCATCGCTATTGGTGTCCTGTGCACTTCCATTCATTTCAGTTAGTTTCGCCTTCATATATTCGTCTAATTTGTGGCTATAATCAACCAGTTCTGTGAGGATCCTGATGACCAGTGTTTTAAACTGTGCATCTGAGAGTTTTGCTATTTCTTCATCACTTAGATTTATAGGCTCTGGGGCTTTGAGATCTTCATGAGCCATTTTTGGTCTGTTCGCGCCCTTTAAGTGTGAGGAGTGGAGCCTTGGACTCCCAGGTCACTGGGTTGTGACACTGTATGTGGGGGCGTGGTCAGAGTGGGGAAATGGTGACCCTGGGTGAGGAGCAGCCCTTAGGTGGTTCACCTGGGCTGGGCCACTCAGTGTCGCTGGGTTATGACGCTGTATGTGGAGGTGGGGTCAGAGCAGGGAAATGGCGGCGCCCTCCCTGCCGCCTGCTCTGGGGACCCGCTGGGTTCCGGTCCAGTCACCCACTCCCTCGCTTGTCTATCCGCCCACAAATGCAGGACCACAGTCAACACGCAGCCCTGCTCCCCTGCTGTCTCTCCCGTGGTTGCTCGCTCGGTTGCTCACTAGGTCCAAACCTGCACCTGGATTCCGCGCGCCTGAGTCCATCTGACCGAGTTTTCCTGAGCAATCCCGCTCCACCAGCCTCTGGTTTCGCCCCTTACCGGTCAGGCTGAAGAATTTGTTGTTAACAGACTTCCGAAAAGTTCGATTTTCTGTGTTCTGGCTGTGTTTTCTGTTGCTAATATTTAGTTGTCTCTAAACTTGGTTGTGTGAGAAGGCACAGCACATCCACCTGTGCCTCCATCTTGGCGGAAGTCCTTCAATCTTCCTTCTTTCTTCAGCTTCCAGAGTGTGTTTGGCTAAGTATACATTTCTCAGATGAAAATTTGAGAGGAGTATATTCTAGAGAAACTGGCCAACGAAAGAGAAAAGGCCCACAAGACTGTTTGTGGATCTCCTGATGGAATTGCCATGAAATCTGCCTAATCTACCTGGAAGCCCATTGGTTTATCACTTTTGCCCATATCAGTAGTTTCCAAACAGCATCCCAGTGCTTCCCTCTTGAATGTGACAGGAGCCAAAGATTATCAAATGTTTGAGGAAGGACCAAAACAGGTAAACTAAATGAAAAAGAAATGAGGAAGTAAAAGTTCACAAAATGATAGTATTGTGAGGGAAAAGATATTGCATCCATGCAACAATAACAGGAAATCTGAAAGAAAAGGAACAGAAACCAAAGTATTCTTAGAAATTATAAATCATGTTAAAATAAAATTTAAAAAATACATGGAAGATAAGATTGAAGAAATCTACCAAAAAGTAGAAAAAATGAAAACTGCCAGAAAAAAGAAAATTGGAAGATTGGTCTAGGAAATCCAATGTATGAGTCATCAAAGATACAGAAGGAAGAACAGAATAAATGAAAGTGAAAAAATTGTCAAAGAAAGGAATCGAGATTTTCTATAACAAAAGTACTTGAGTTTTAAACAGGCCTACTGAGTACCCAGGACCAAGAATAAAAATAGACCTAGGAACATCATAAAATTTCAGAATGTCAGAGTTAAGACAGGACATAAGTCTTCCGAGGATGGGGTAGAGTACCATACAAAGGATAGGAAATCAGAAAGACAGCAGACTTAACTGAAGGCTAGAAGATAATGGAGCAATGCCTTCAGAATTCTGGAGGAAAATCATTTGTCACCTAGAGTTTTGTGTCTAAACTATACAGTTGAAAGTGTTCATCTCTGAGTAGTAGGAATGGAGAGAGTGATATAAGTGAATGCTGCCTCCTTCTGATATTTTAAACTACAGTTGACCCTTGAACAACATGCATTTGAATTGCACCAGTCTACTTATGTGCAGATTTTAAAAATAAATATACTGTCAGCCAACCATATTTCTGAGTTTCTCATCCACAGATTCAACCAACTGCAGATGGTAAACAGCATTTTCCTTCTGCAGTTGAGAATCCACAGATGCATAGTGCCAACTGTATGCATTGTTCTATAGTATTTTATATAAAGGACTTGAGCATCTGTGGAATTTTGGTGTCTACGGGGGTCCTGGAACCAATCCCCCATAAACACTGAGAGGCTGTAGTAAAGTTTTTGGGTGAGTCAAAAGTTATATACACATTTTCAACTGCATGGGGGTTGGCACCCCTAACCCATGTATTGTTCAAGGGTCAACTATATGTCCTTTGTACCTTATATTTTGATTTTTTTTTGTTACATCCTTGCACCTAAATTCATGTTCCTCACTTACAGCAGAGACTCTTGGGCCCTCATGCAAAGCCCATATACTTTTGTTTTTCTCATAGCTCTAACAAAAGTTATTAACTGGCATAGGGATGGAGACACAGCCATCTAAGACGTAAAGAAGCACAGAACAGCACACTTGGTATTTCCTGAGCAGGTTGCTGCCACGCTCAGCACAGTACTGTTCTCGATATTTGTAATAATTCTGACTCATTAAGAACTGTGTAAGTGTCTGGCTGGTATATTTTATTCAAGCAAGTAAGGGAAATTAATAACTTTAAATTTTACTTCAGGATGAAATATGTGTAAGTTATCTAGAAAAATTCCCTTCTGTGGAATATCTCACTGCTAAATTAGGCATTACAACCTAGTCATTTAGGTTTGTAATTTACTCTTATCATGTTGTATGTGGCACTTGGGAAGAAATGCATGTTATTTGTATTTCAAATGGTTTAATTGAATTAATTCATTCTCTTCTTTCAGCTCTGCTCCAACTTTAGCTGAAGAACCCATCCTGAAGCAGAAGTGTTTACTGACAACCGAGCTCTAAGGGGTTGCCTCCTCCTTTCCTGTAACTGGAATGTTTAGCTCTCTCCAGCAGTTTCTCCAGAAACCAATTTCTGCTGAATGTATTGGATTCAGGAGGTTGCCCTTTACTTGTCTCCTAAAAAAAGTTTGCCTAGATTTGACTTCAGTTCCATAAAAAAAACAGCTACAATTTTGTCCTACTGGAAGGGTTTAATTACACTGCATATTTCCCCAAATGAGGATATCTGGTATTTTGCTTTCTTTAATTTTATTGACGTTTTAAATTCCTGAAACAAGGGAATTACTTTCCCTGTGGTTTTCCCTCAAGCTCTTAGCTCCATCTAGTGGTTGTAATTGTTCACAAAGCCTCTGTAATGCGGCAGTCTCTGGTAGTCAAAAGTTATTTCTTTCTCTAGTATCAGGGTGAGGGTTATTAACCTGATGGAAAAATTGTGCTTTTCTGTGCGTTAACTGGAAATAAAGAATTTAGGAAGTTAATGAGGAAATTATGTAGGTAGATGAAGTGCTAGCTTTTTTTTTTTACAATTATCACAATATTAAAAAGAAATTTAGAATGCTAGAGGGTTTTCAAATGTTGCCCATACTTTTGAATTCTTATTGGATTAGCTTTCTTAGTACTTCCAGTTTACATCAAGATAAGATACACCTTGAGAAGAGCTACAGAGCAATCAAGTGCCTGTCATTTTTAGCTCTGCCTTCCTGCAGAAAGCACTGTTGTGCACAACACACATTTTCTCTAACTGTTCAGCCCAGAGGGTAGAGTAGACTAAGGAAACCCTCGGACATTGACCTTCAGGCCCCCAGACCTCTTCCTGAGCCAGGTGGGAAGTGCAGCCCTCACTGACAGGTGATGGAGGAGCAGCCCAGCTCTCCCTGGGCTGCTACTGCTCCATGCAGGTGCCTGTTGGGACATACGCTCCGTTTCCTTTTAATATAAACTGAGTAAGTTTAGAGATTACAAATTGAAGAAAGGGAAACAAAACAACAGGACAGAAATAGGGAATTGGGGCATGGGGGAATTTCGTTCCTTGAACACATACCATGTCTAAAATATATACTACATACTGAAAGAACTCACATCCCATATTAGGAATTTTATGTTAGTTTTTTAAAAGTCCTCTAGAATTTCCTCATACTTTTGGTCTGTACAAAACAATTCTGGCTGTTAAAGTGGTGCATGCCCATTATAGAAAATAGAGAAAAGTGTAAAAATAAGCACATGAAGTTCCAACATCTAGAAAAACACTGTTTAGCTTTAAATCTTAGAATGCATAATGCAAACCTCAATTGGGAATGAGGATGATGTGGAAACCATGTTGGTAAAGTCATTGTTAATCCTGGTTGTCAAGGACTGATGTTAAACTGTACCTCCTGGAATTTGTTTTTTAGCTTTCCACCCTGTGAAATATGTGTAATTAAGTGCTAATTTGTGCTGCTCAGCATAAAAGAACACAGTTTATGATCTTTAAAACTCATGGTTTGGACTTTCCTGATCTATTCATGTGCTCAGGCAAGCACACAGTAGCATCTGATTGGAAACCTCAGGAATTTTGATCTGTGCTGTTTCCCAGGGATCTGTAGAGACTGGAAACCACTTTTACACAAAGCATTTTTGCTGAAGGGAAGAAAGTTGGCACTTCTTGCTGGCTGCCTCCCCTTAGCCATTATGCCAAGCTTGTGGATTTCACTGGTGGAGCTCTTGTCAATTCTTCATTGTAAATTTTTCTTGCAGCTGCAAGTGACACTTAGAATGCGGGGCTTGGCCCAGGACATACTGGACTGGACATCAAATTTTCAGTGTGCTGACAACTAGGATGTACTGAAAGGCTTACATTGTAATTCTAACTACAGAACGACCTAAGGCATGACTAGCTTGGAAGGCCTAAATTTTCTATCCAATATATAAAGTAAGACCATCCTCATTTTAAACTTTAAAGTTTAGGAATTAAATTGTTGGAAATATTCTATGACCTTTGTGTCTTCAGGTACCTGTATTCTTGCCAGTCCAGATATTGATAGGAACTTTCTTACAATTCATGTGAATCTCAAGCTAAGAGGAAATTTTGTCTCATGTCCTGACATGAAGTGGTAAACACAGAAGTGAACACTTGAATGATGAATTAGCCCTGACAGATCAGCTGTGCCTTTCCTGTCATACCTGCTGTTCCTGTCATCCCAGAGCTGCTGTGAAGCTCATCTTGTTCTGCTTACTGGAGAATGGAAGGACGGAGGGGAGGACTGGGGATATCTGTGAATGTGTCAGGTAGGGGATGGGAGAAGTCTGTTTCTGAGGAGAGGGAAGCCAGTATGGGCTTCTCTCAGTACGGGATGCCAGCAGAGGGGGGTTTGAGATAATGCTGGCTAAGAGGGCAGGCTGGTTACACTGAAGTGGGAAGAGGGACAGCTGTGGTGGCTTTACAGGCTGACCTTCTGGGCATAGTGCCTCATTCCAAAAGGTTACAACCCACTGCACATGTATATCACCTGATGAACTAAATAAAGGTCTGATCCTCAGGTGAGGAAAAGAGCCCTACTTACTGTTCAAAATGATTGAGTTGGGCAGGTAGTTTTTCTGTATCTAGATGAGGTTCTCATTCAGTAGACAATATATGTAGGTAAAAAGAAATAATGGCAACGTTTAATTCAGTCAGGAGTATTGAGAACATCTTTGAAAAGAGCAAGAACAATAGCTTGCTTGAACACTCTAGCTAGAAAGCTATTCAAATTCCTCCAGTGGAAGGCAGCTTGGAGGTGATTTATAGCTGAGGTGACAGCCAAATCACAAAATATCACACAGACTCAACTACTCTATGGTTACTTTCTTCCCAGATTTTCCAGTACTGGTAACTGATTAAGAATAACAATGTGACTCTGGTAACTTATTAAGAATAAATAATCTGTGACTAGGAGTGGATTTTAGGCAGGTGCTTAGAAAGTGGTGGTACTTTTGTTCTTTTGGCCATTGCTTTGTTGGTCTGTGAGGTGTTGCGGTCACTGCTGTTTAGTGGTTTGCTGTGTGCACTGCTCTGGGAACACTCACCGAGTGCTCTGCCACAGCCAGCCCTGGCAGAGCAGGAAGGACATGAACCGCAGAGCAGTCCACTCTAGTCTACAGCCTGGCGAGGGGGGGGGGGGGCTGGGTTGGCCTGTGGGTGTGATTGGTAGGTTTCAGCTTTCTGCCCTAGACTCTTCTTCAGAATTCGAAGAAGAGAAGATCCTGTTTCTTACTAGTTGTTGGGAGTATCGCCTTTGTGCACAAAGGAGGGCTGACCGTTCTTTTCATTCCTGCCTTCCTGGAAACTACTGAACAAAGAAATGATTAGGTTCCTTTGATCTTGATACATTTAGACTGGCAGCTTTCCTAAAATGTTTATGTTAAGAAAAATTCTTTTTAGAAATATAATATTCCTTTCAGTCTGCTAACTTTTTGTCTTCTTTTGCACAATCCCAGTTGTTCTGTGGACAATTCAGGATGAAAGCCCTGGGTGGTGGCTGCATCATGACTGCTTATCCTCATGTGCTTCTCAGTCTGACTAAAACCAGCCCTCTGCCTTCTCTCTTAGATGAGCCCTGGAATGAAAGCACAAGTGTCACCCCAGGAATCTTGTTGGAGCAGAAGTATTTGGCAGTCACTTACAAATCTCTGATATTTTTCTATAGGTAAGGGTCTTGAGTAACAAAGTTCTTGTCTTCTCATTTAGAGCAAGGGTCAGGGAACGTTCTTGCTCTAAGAACGTTCTTGCAGAAAGCAGGGGTAGTTAACATTTTACAATTCACTCTGCTCTGGTGCAGAAGTAGCTGAAGCAATGGAAATGTCCGCTGAGTTCCAGAGACATTTCATTTACAAAAATAGGTGCTGATTCCTGATCTCAAGCTTTGTAGGTTGGTGGAGTGGCTCCCTGGGAGTCAGGGAGTTACTCAAATACATTCTTCAGCATCATCTGCCTTTTGGGGCACCTGACATTTCTAGAGCTGGATCTTCCCTCACACATGAACAAGATGTAGTCATGGGCCTCTAGCTCTGAGGGTCTTTGCGAGGAGTCACCAGTTTCTCATTCATCTTGCTCTTAGCCTTTTAATTGCTTAGAAAGCTGGAATCTTCTGTACACTAAAGAATGTACATTTATTTCTGTATAATTTGTCCTTTTCCTCCCCTCAAAATTTGAAACACTCTGGTTCTTGACTGATCAGAAGAAAGTTGAAAGATTTTCATACTCTTAGTCAGGATAAGAAAATTTGTTAGGATTATACAAACATACCCTGAGCTGAACTCTGCTGTGCTATCATGTTGGTAGAGCTATGACTGTTTCCAGTTCTAATACAGAGGCTCACAGGTCCCTTTATCACATTGCTTGAGACAATTAGTCAATTCCAAGGATTTTTCTTTACCCGAGAGGCATCTTAGAACAGATCCTTGGCTCTTTTTATCGTCATATCTGGATAGGAGAGACAGTAATTAGGACCTCACTAACCATTTTGCGTTTACTTTTTATATGTGTAAAGCTTTGCAGTAGCTTTTAAAGTGTAATTTATTTTTACATCAAGTGCACTATTCACTCATTGGGTCCACAGATTTATATATTAGAAGCACTGCACTGAACTGTGAGTTTGTATGCTAGAGTTACAACTATAGCTGTGTCCACAATAAAGCTTTTTTGAAACACTTTACATTTTTATGAGCCATCTCTGTTTCTTGGAAGTGTAATACCAACACGTTGGCCATTTTCTCTCAACAGAACTGTTACATCAGAGTTGCTGTTAATAGGAAGATAGATGAAGGAGTAAACAGAAGTAGAATGATGGTTTGGGGTATTCATTTTAGTATGTTTGCTGTGAACTTGGGAATAGAGGCATTTGGCAGTTTAAGAACCTCATTGGTTATACACAATATATCCTGGAGGTCACAGTGGTGATTCCCAGGAGCAGCGTGGAACAGTAGACACGGCTCTACAACTTAATAGCCCTGAGACTAGATCAGTGTTTAATAAAGCTGTGCCTCTGTAGCTTTTCCTAAGTGATCCATTCAGAGTATGGTGCAGTGCCTGCCCCCTCCCCTCCCCACCCTCAGGCTTCTCCAGGTGTGTATGGCACCATCCCAATGAAGACAGTGCTGCTTGCTTGTTTTTCAGGACTTGTGCTGGACAGAGTCAGCAGTGTGGGGTGTCGGCCAGGCTCCTGAGAAAGTCTCATCTTTCCCCTCTCCCCTCCTCTCTCTGCCTGGAAGGCAGGCAGCACTGGGCCTTGGAAACCAAGGAGATTTTCTTAGGAAAAGGTATGAGGGGAGAAGCAGGAACCTGGGCTCAGTCACCTGTGCTGGAAGCTCTCCTAAATAGAATTTTCTTGGCAGTAACCAAACAAAATCTTTTTGCTTAAATTGGTTGTCAAGACTTGACAAGGGGACTTCCGCCAAGATGGAGGCATAGGTGGAGACACCATGCTTCCTCACACAACCAAGTTTAGACACAACTAAATGTTAGCAACAGAAAACACAGCCAGAACACAGAAAATTGAACTTTTCGGAAGTCTGATAACAGCAAATTCTTCAGCCTGACCGGTAAGGGGCGAAACCAGCGGCTGGTGGAGCGGGGTTGCACAGGAGAACTCGGTCAGACGGACTCAGGCGCGAGGAATCCAGGCGCAGAGTTGGACCTGGTGGGCAACTCAGCAAGCGACCGCGGGGAAACAGTGAGGGAGGAGGGCTGAGGGTTGACTGTGATTGCACATTCGTGTGTGGATAGACAAGCAAGGGAGTGGGCGATTGGACGAGAGCCAGCAGCCCCAGCGGCAAGCGGCAGCAGAGGGCGCCACCATTTTCCCGCTCTGACCCCACGTCCACATACAGCGTCATAACCCCTCGACCTGAGTGGCCCGGCCCTGGTGAACCACCGAAGGCTCTGCTCCTCACCCAGCTGCACAAAACACCAGAGGGGGCCGCCATTTCCCTGCTCTGACCACGCCCCCACATACAGCGTCACAACCCAGTGACCTGGGAGTCCAAGGCTTCACTCCTCACACTTAAAGGGCCAGAACAGACCAAAAATGGCTCATGAAGATCTCAAAGCCCCAGAGCCTATAAATCTAAGTGATGAAGAAATAGCAAAACTCTCAGATGCACAGTTTAAAACACTGGTCATCAGGATCCTCACAGAACTGGTTGATTATAGCCACAAATTAGACAAATATATGAAGGCGAAACTAATTGAAATGAATGGAATTGCACAGGACACCAATAGCGATGAAAAGGAAACTGGGACTCAAATAATGGAGTGGACCAGAAGAAAGCAAATAATGGCCAAACAGAAAAGAGTGAAGAAGCAAGAACTCAAAAAAATAAGGAGAGTCTTGGGAACCTCCAGGACATCTTTAAACGCTCCAACATCCGAATTATAGGGGTACCAGAAGGGGGAAAGGCACAGCCACCAGTGGAAAACTTATTTGAACAAATAATAAAGGAGAATTTCCCCAATCTGGCAAAGGAAATAGACTTCGAGGAAATCCAGGAAGCTCAGAGAGTCCCAAAGAAGTTGGACCCAAGCAGAAACACACCAAGGCACATCATCATTATATTAGCCAAGATTAAAATGAAGGAGAGAATCCTAGAAGCAGCAAGAGTTAAGGGGACAGTCACCTACAAAGGAATCCCCATCAGACTGTCAGCAGATTTCTCAAAAGAGAACTTACAGGCAAGAAGGGGCTGGAAAGAAGTATTCCAAGTCATGAACTCCAAAGACCTACAACCAAGATTGCTCTATCCAGCAAAGCTTTCATTTAGAATGGAAGGGCAGACAAAGTGCTTATCAGATAAGATCAAATTCAAGGAGTTCATCATCACCAAGCCCTTATATGAAATGTTAAAGGGACTTATCTAAGAAAAAGAAGTTAAAGAAACGTGAACAGTGAAAGGACAGCAAACTCACAGTTATTAACAACCACACCTAAAACAAAAGCAAACTAAAAGGACAGCTAGATCAGGAGTGGAAACATAGAAATGAAGATCTCCAGGAGGGTTAGCAATAGGGGAGTGGGAGGAGGAGAAGGGAGGGGAAGGTACAGAAAATAAGTAGCATAGACAGTAGATAGAAAATAGATGGGGGGGCAAGAATAGCATGGGAAATATAGAATCTAAAGAACTTGAGATACATGGTCATAAACTAAAGGGGGGGTAATGGTGGGTATGGGGGGGTAGGGTGGAGAGGAATGAAGGGGGGAATAGAACAACTGAAATGGCATAATCAATAAAAAAATAAATTAAAAAAAAAGAAAAAAAGACTTGACAAATGTCAAGATGTAAGATGGCAGTATAGGTAAACATGCTTGCCTCCTTGCACAACCACATCAAAATTACAACTAAACTATAGAACAACCATTATTCAGAACCATTAGAAATTTAGCTGAATGGAATTGAAGAGTAAACTACACTGTGACTGGTAGCAGGGGCAGAGACACAGAACAGACTGAACCTATACCCACATGAGGCAGGTAAGAATAGGACAGGACATCTTAAGGAGTCAAGGGTCCCAGCCCAGCCCAGGGTTCTGGTGCTAGGAAGAGAAGTTACCATAACTTATGGCTGTAAAAACCAGTGAGAATTGACTCTGTGGAAGACAAAATGCTGGACTTCTGGCAATTCCTCTTAAAGGGCCTGTGCACAGACTTACCCTGACTCACTCCCTCTGAGCTCCAGTGTGGGCGCAGCAGATTGAAAGGCATGAGAAACATACAGGGAGGAACTGAAGTGTCTGGCATCAGTGCAAGAGCTGGAGGAGCAGCTTTCTTCTAGACAAAAGTGCTGGCAAAAGCCACTGTTCTGTACCGAGCCCTCTCCCCACAGAGGCAACAGGCAGGTGCCATATCTGAGACTCCATTAACTTTCCCATATGAATGGCTTGTCTTGGCCCATGTTTCAGATTTTCATAAAATTCTCTTGTTTGGGAGGCAACTCTCAATATACACCTCTCAGTAAGTTGCTCCAGGCTCAGCACTAGCAGCAGCTGGCCTTGGTTCACAGCTTGGCCTCACCTGAACACCTCCAAGCCCAGCACAAGTAGCAGCCATCTGCAGATTACTTTGCAGCTTACACTCTGTGAACCCAGACAGAACCCAAGCCGTGGTTGACCTTGGATGTGCCAATAATGATCAAGGCTCAACTGTAACAGGAGCATGTATGTACACAGCCCACACAGTGGGCACACCTTTAGTATGCAGTTTGGGTGACTGGGGAGGCAGCACCACTGGACCCTACAGGGTACCTGCTACATTAGGCAGCTCTACAAAGCCTGGGAGACATAGCAGGTTTACTTATTACATAGAAATAAACACAGGTCAGAGAGGCTGCAAAAATGAGACAAAAAAACATGGCCCAAATGAACAACCAGAACAAAACTCCAGAAAAACAACTATACCAAATGGAGACAAGCAAACCAGATACAGAGTTCAAAACACTGGTTATAAGGATGCTCAGTAAACTTAGTGAGAACTTCAACAACATAAAAAAGGGCATGGAAACCATAAAAAAGAACCAGTAAGAAATAGAGAAACACTAATTAAAGTGAACAATATGTAGGGAATCAACAGTAGAATGAATGAAGCTTAGAGTCAAATCGGCGATTTGGAATTAAAGAAACACCCAACTTCCGGCCAAGATGGAGGTGTAAGTGGAAACATTGTGCCTCCTCTCACAACCAAGTTTAAAGACAACAAAGTTTTAGTAACAAAAATGCAACCAAAACACAGGAAATTGAACTATATGGAAGTCCGACAACAATGAACCATTCAACCAGTCTGGTAAGAAGGGCAGAACCAGCAACTGGTAGAGCGGATTTCACAGGAAAACTCGGCCAGACCGATTCAGGGGCACGAGCAGCAGTTGGCAGATCCCAGGCGTGGGGTTGCGACAGGCAGACCCAGTGAAGGTGCAAGGCAGCAGGCTGACTGCGGTCACACATTCGTGCACAGATTAACCAGGCAAAGGAGCGAGCATTGAGACAGACCACGCAGGCCCCAGCAGCGGGAAGCAGCAGAGGGGACTGCTATTGCCCCTCTCTGACCCCACCCCCACATATAGCGTTACACCCCAGTGACTGAGTTGCCCCACCCTGTTGAACACCTAGGGCTCTGCCCCTCATAGGTAACAGATGTGACCAGACTAAAACATTATGGCTCAAGAAGAACTCAAAGCCCCAGAACCAATAACTCTAAGCGACCAAGAAATAGCCAACCTATCAGATGCACAGTTCAAAACACTGGTGATCAGGATGCTCACAGAACTGGTTGATTTTAGTCACAAATTAGAGGAACATATGAAGGCTAAACTAATTGAAATGAAGGGAAATGCACAGGAAACCAATAGTGATAGAAAGGAAACTGGGACTCAAATCAAGGGAGTGGATCAGAAGGAAGAAAAAAATGATCAAACACAAAAGGATGAAGAAACAAGAATTCAAAAAAAATTAGGAGAGGCTTAGGAACCTTCAGGACATCTTTATAAATGTTCCAACATCTGAATTATAGGGGTACCAGAAGGGGAAGAGGAACAGCAGCAAGTGGAAAACTTATTTGAACAAATAACAAAGGAGAACTTCCCCAATCTGGCAAAGGAAATAGACTTCCAGGAAATCCAAGAAGCTCAGAGAGTCCCAAAGAAGTTGGACCCAAGAAGGAACACAATAAGGCACATCATAATTACATTAGATAAGATTAAAATGAAGGAGAGAATCCTAGAAGCAGCAAGAGCTAAGGGGACTGTCACCTACAAAGGAGTTCCCATCAGACTGTCAGCGGATTTCTCAGAAGAGACCTTACAGGCAAGAAGGAGCTGGAAAGAAGTATTCCAAGTCATGAAATCCAAAGACCTACAACCAAGATTGCTCTATCCAGCAAAGCTTTCATTTAGAATGGAAGGGCAGACAAAGTGCTTCTCAGATAAGAACAAATTCAAAGAGTTCATCGTCACCAAGCTCTTATTATATGAAATATTAAAGGGACTTATCTAAGAAAAAGAAGATAAAAATATGAACAGTGAAAGGACAGCAAACTCACAGTTATCAACAACCACACTTAAAACAAAAGCAAACTAAGAGTACAGCTAGATCAGGAGTGGAATCATAGAAATGAAGATCACGTGGAGGTTTAGCAACAGGGGGTTAGGAGGAGGAGAAGGTACAGAGAATAAGTATCATAGATGGTAGGTAGAAAATAGATGGGGGAGGGCAAGATTAGTATGGGAAATATAGAATCTAAAGAACTTGAGACACGTGGACATAAACTAAAGGGGGGAATATAGGAGGGGGTGTGCAGGGTGGAGGGGAATGAAGGGGGGAAAATAGGGCAACTGTAATGGCATAATAAAATATATTTTTTTAAATCTCAAAAAAAAAAAAAAGAAACACCCAATCAGAACAGCAAAAAGAAAAAGTAATAAGAAAAATGAGGATAGTGTAAGGAGCCTCTGGGACAACTTCAAGCATACACACATTTGCATCATGGGGGTTCCAGAAGAAGAAGAGAAAGCAAGGAATTGGAAACCTATTTGAAAAAAAGAGGGAAAACAAATATGGAGGCATAAGTGGAAACACTGTGCCTTCTTGCACAACCAAGTTTAAAAACAAGAAAGTTTTAGCAACAAAAAACGCAGCTAAAGCACACAAAATTGAACAATACAGGAGTCCGACAACAACAAAACACTCAGCCAGACCAGTAAGAGGGGCAGATCCAGCAGTGGAGCCAGTCTGGCAAAAAAGATCCCCCAACCCAGGTACGCAGGCAGCCAAGGGCAGATCCCAGATGTGGGGTAGTGGCAGGCGGACCCAGTGAAGGCACAAGGCGGCAGGCTGACTGTGGTCACACATTTGCATGCAGATAAACCAGCGAAGGAGCGAGCAGTGAGACAGATTGGGCAGGCCCCAGCAGCGGGAAGCAGCAGAGGGGACCACTATTGCTCCCTCTCTGCCCCACCCCCACATACTGCATCACAAACCAATGACCAACAAAAGCAAACTAAGAGGACAGCTAGATCAGGAGCGAACCATAGAAATGAAGATCACATGGAGGGTTAGCAACAGGGGAGTGGGAGAAGGAGAAGGGGGGAGAAGGTACAGAAAATAAGTAGCATAGATGGTAGATAGAAAATAGATAGGGGGAGGGCAAGAATAGTAGGGGAAATATAGAATCTGAAGAACTTGAGACAATTGGTCATAAACTAAAGGGGGAAGAATGGTGAGGGAGGGGTGTGCAGGGTGGAGGGAATGAAGGGGGGAATAGAACAACTAATGGCATAATCAATTAAATATATTTTTAAAATATATAAATAAATAAAAATGGGGAAAAATAATGAAAGATAACAGTTCCTAACTTGGTGAGGGAAATAGACATACAAGTCCAGGAAGTGCAGAGAGTCCCAAACAAGATGAACCTAAAGAGGTCCACACCAGGACACATCATAATTAAAATGCCAAAGGTTTAAGACAGAATCCTAAAAGCAGTAAGAGAAAAGAAGTAAGTTACCAACGAGGGAGCCCTCTTAATACTGACAGCTGGTTTCTCAAAAGAAATTTTGCAGGCCAGAAGTGACTGGCAACAAATAACTGTATGTGATGAAAGGCAGGGACCTACAACCAAGAATTCTCTACCCAGAAAAGCTGTAATTTAAAATTAAAGGACAGATAAAGAGCTTCCCAAACAAGAAAAAGCTAAAGGAATACATCACCACCCAACCAGAACTATATGAAATGTTAACGTATTTTCTTTAAGAAAATCAAATATATGGACAATAAAATGGCAACAAATACATATATATCAACAATTGAACCTAAAAAACAAAGCAGAACAGAAGCAGAATTACAGATACAGAGAACATTTTGATGGTTGCCAGATGGGAGGGGGAGATGGGGGAATGGGCAAAAAAAAATGAAGGGATTAAGAAGTGCAAATAAGTAGTTACAGAATAGTGATGTGTGGATATAAAGTACAGCATAGGGAGCACAGTAGCCAAAGACCATATGTGCATGACCCATGGACATGGACAATGGTGTGAGGATTGCCTGAGGGAGTAAGGGTGGCTGAGTAGAAGGGGGGAATGGGGGGGGGGGATGGAGACAACTATAATAGCATAATCAATAAAGTACAACTAAAAAGAGAGAAAACAGGTCCAGCAAGGGAAAAAGGCACTGGCCCAGGTTATAAGCACAGGAACTCAGGTCTCAGCTTCCATGGGACTATCCTCCGGGTTGCTTCCCTCACTCAGAGTTACCACAAAGGCTAGCCACACTTTCTGCTGCACCCCTGAAGCCCTTCCTTCCTGGTCCAGGATTTGCACTGGAGAAATTTCTTCATTTCAAATCTCCATGGCCTCAAGCAAAACCTCTCAAAAAGAAAACCACAGCATGGATCTGGAGAGACCCACATATTTCTGCCATTCTTCAAAGGCGCAGAGGTCCTGGAATAAACAGCCCTTCCCTCTTATTGGGTTGCAGCCAATATTTTCTATCTCACAGTGGTCTCTCCACATTCACCCTGGGATCCTGAAAACCCCTTGTGCCATCCCTTCAAGTGCTCCAAGTAACAGCCAGCTGGTGAATAGAAAGGATGGGTGTTTGTAGGTAGTCCTACATATGCCCCAGGGAACCCTCACACAGTTTGCCAGTGGTTCTTTTTTTTTTTCCTGTACAAAAATTTTAACACTCAAAAGAAAGGATCATGTTTTACATGAGATTCTCAGACATTTATCTTATAGCTGAACGTTTGTTACCTTCCTACTAACCTCTCCCCATTTCCTCAACCATCAACCCCTGGCAACCTCCATTCTACTTTTTGTGCGTTCAGCTTTTTCAGATCTCACATAGAAATGAGATCTTGTAGTATTTCTCTTTCTCTGTTTGACTTAGCTCACTTAGAACATAATGCTTTCAAAATCTACTCATGTTGCCACAAGTAGCAGGATCTCCTTCATTCTCATCGCTAAATAATATTCCATTGGAATATACCACATTTTCTTTGCCCATTCATTGATGGACACTTAGGTTGTTTCCACACCTTGGCTGTTATAATCAGCTATACTGTTGAGTAACGCCACTGGTTCTTAATCTGGTTTTAAGTTAGGGACTCTTGCAGATCTGGACACATGGGCAGTTTTACACCCAATTCCATGTGCTCACTGATCCCCTAGGAATCCTCGGGTTGGAAGCCCCTGCTCTGGATCAACGATGAGAACGTTGGGGCAGCTGCAGGCTGCCATGGGACATGCACATTTGTTGAAGATTGGAAGGCAGAGAGTTCTTACCTAGAATATTAAAGAACACAGCACCAAACCAGCAGTTTTGTATGATTTCTTACTGAATTATAATAATATATAAATCTACCCTGTTGGAACCCTGTCCATCAGCCCCTCTGCCTTGTCCTTGTAACTGGGAGTGAGACTAATATCTGCTTCATGGTGGGGTGAAGGTTAAATGAGTGAACAGTAAAATCACTGTCTTCAACCCAGATCTCTCCCTAGACCCCCCCTCCTAGCTCTATTTGGATATTTTACAAGCACCCCAGACTCTACCAAACTTACAATATTCTGTGAAACACCCCAATATGTGCCCCCACGTGTGCCCAAATAGCTGCTTCTCAGTCATCCTGATTACAGGGAGTTATTTATTCGCCCTTCACTCCTCTGTCTCCCATGTCCTGTGCCCAATGAGTCTTCAAGTTCCCCAGGGTCTGTCTCTGAAATATCTTCTCATTTCTACACCCCATGCCCAAGTTGAAATTTGCCTTGAGCTCCTGCAGCTGCCTTCCTGTTGGTTCCCTGTATTCATCAGTTGAGTGACTCCACTTTCCAACTGTCGCTAGAAATGAAGCCATGCACCTCTGCGTTGAAGCCTTAACGGCTTCCTCTGCCCTGGGCACAGAATTCAAATTCCTTTGCTGGCTCCCAGATGGCCTATGGCTTCCACTTGTTAGAGTGGCCTGCACTGGGCCTCCCCTCATTCTGACAGTACCAGGGTGTGCCCAGGCCCCTCACCTTGAGGCTCCTTGCTGAGGGCTCACATCATGCTTCACTTCCTCCGGATGTCCTGTGTGCATCCTAAGATCAGCCCATTTCCACGGTCACTACCCTTTGTGAGGTACTTGGTAAATGTCTTCCCTGGTCATGAAAGCTAGTCCCTGCCTGCCTCTGGAGCACTTGGCACACTGCCTGGTGTGCAGGTGGTGCTCAAATATTTGGTGAATGAATGCCAGATTAAGCAATCACTATGTGCCATGGAACCTGCCAGGTCCTTAATTTCGGTTTCCCATTTTTCTCCTTACCACACCTCTAGGTTCTCACAAGGAGCCAGGAAGCCTGGCTGCCAGTAGGTGTTGGGCCAGGAGCTGCTCCAGGTCTGTTTTGATACCTGGATTCATTTCCCAAACCTCAGGCATTCACACAGTCACCAGGTGTCCTGGTTTCCCTGGGACTGAGAGGGTTCCTGGGACCTGGGACTCGCTGTGCTAAAGCCAGGACAGTCCTGGGCACCCAGGGAACAACTTGTCACTGTATTAACAGACCACCTTCACAATTTTGCCACATCTCTGTGTGAGTTAGTTGGTATTTATCATTGCATTATCTTTTTATCAACTTGCTTTTACATGGCCTTATCCTAAAATGTAAATCGCTGTTGTGATTGGCTGGTTATGGTTTTGTTAGCGTGCAGTAAATAAACACAATTATTAAAATGATAAGTGGTTCACCTGTGTATCCCATAAAGCCATCCCACACAGCCGGTGGGTGAGCCTGTCCACTTTGGAGGCCCTGGCCAGCCCTGTGCTTCCCCAGACCCGGGGCCTGTTCTCTGGCCTCTGAGCTCTCCCAGGAAAGCACTTGCTGGCCCTCCTGTCACTTGCTTCTGCATGTCAGTGCTCACTGTGGTGTGTAGGTTCTCTCCTGTTATTACTAAGATACCAGTGAGTAACCTATTAACAAAGCTTGTGTGTGTGTAGGCGTTGCTGGTAAGCAGCATTTCTGGACCACACAACTGGCACTTGTCACAGTCGGGGCATGAACCCTGATCTGCCATGGCCTATCTCCAGCAGAGCCAGGTAGGGCCCAGCTCCTTATGAAGGCCAGAGTGACCTGGGCTAGCCTCAGAACTCTCTGTCAGCCACCTTCTCATTCAGGGTGCTGAGATCTCTTGTCCTGAGTCCTCTGACCTCTGCCTTGACACTTCCCGTCATCCAATAGCTGCCTACAGTCTAACCAGCCATGTCCACCAGTCCCATTCCTGGGGACAGGGTGGGGAGCTCTGCCTCAGTGGAACACACTCAAGACTAGCTCGCCCTGCCATTCAGCGTTAGAGTGAATGCACACGGCTTTGCAGTGTTCTCTGACTTCTTTTTCTGAGCAGGGCTCAGCTTGGGGTGAGATGAGGGCAGGGCCTACAGCCCATCCTGCACTTGCACAACTTGGCAAGTAAGTGCCTCCTTACATGTTGCACCCAATGCACCTCCCTCATCACCCGAGCTCGTCCCCACTCCTGAGGACTGGATGTGGTGCCCTGGTCTGAGGGTGGGACTTGGGTCACGATCATCACAGCCAGCCCACTTGGCACTGTTATGAACACCTCCAGGCCTGACCGGGGAGCCTGGGGGTTGCAGTGAGCCTACTGACCTGCAAGAGCCCTGCACCCCTCCACCCCCCACTGACAGTCTGCTGCTTAGAACAGAAGCCCAGAAATGCTCAGGGGTCTCTTCCAGGACCAGGTGGCCTTACAACTACCTGGGCCATGATGTCCTTGGGGCCACAGAGGGGCACAGCATCACTGAAAAGGCCTGGTGCAGCTGGAAGGAAAGTTCTCTTGTTCCAAATCACTTCCGGTTTGCAGGAGCGCAGCCCTTGTAGGGCGTGAGGCCCACTGGGAAAGTGAGAGAATATTATAGAATTGGGTATTGGCGCAAATGTGCCAGAGTTTATCTACCATTATGGAGAGGTAAAACCAGCTCTGCTGGGTATGTGGGGTGGGGTCCAGGGGAAGGTCCTGGAGGAAAAGCTCCCAAGACAGTGCTGTCCCTGGGTCCTGGAGGCATTCACTGGCCTTTCTGCCAGGTGTGCGGTAGGGCTCCTTAGCACCAGGAACTGCACACCTGCTTTATGCAACCAAATCTCAGGGCTGTGTCTTTCTAGTCTCTGATTCTTCTCTCTAACACCCGGAGCCGGCTTGGTGGCTCTTCCTCTCCCCAAATCCTTCCCCTGGACACCCCCAACACCCCCAGGCCTGGGCTCTCCCACTTCCCCTCTCAATCTCCCAAGGGGCTACCCCAGCTTTAGGTTTAGGTGGGGTGCACTGTTGGGCCTCAGAACCCTTGAACTTCCCACTGGGACAGACACTGGGTCTGCAGACAATGCACCTACTTCGATCCACACTGGCCACAGTGTCTCCAGCAGATAATAGTGTGTCTGGTCACAAGGCTGATTTTTTAAATAGAAAGGGGCTTTAAATACTTTGTTATTAAATATGTCATAATACCAAGATATGCACAAGCATAAGGGCACAATCTAACTCCATATTATGAGGCACATGCTCCCGTGACCACATTGCAGGACAGAAAATAGAACACTGGGGACTCCAGACCTTCCTTCCCTTCCAGACTCCTCAGCCCCCAAAGGGAATACAATCTATGCTTCCCCACACAGCGAGTTTAGTTTTGCCTGTTTTTGAACTTCACATAGATAGAATCATACTGGATGTATTCTCTGAACTTTTCAAGTTTGTGCTCATTAATTCATTCAACAACTGTTTATTGAGCACGTGCCAGGCTCTCCAGTAGGTGCCTAGCACACAGCAGTGAGCACACTCCATGATAGTCCTGTCTGCATGAAGAATCCATGTCGCCAGTGCCCTTCAGAGTGGTCCCTGAGGCTGCGCTGACCCCACAGGGCTGACAGCCCACCTCCAGATATTACAGAGCCTCCTTCCAGGTTCTGCTCAGTGCTGGGCCTCTCGCCTCCTCCCTTCTCCTCAGGCTCAAGTAAAGCTGGTAGCTATCCCCAGGTTTTGTCACCTCCAGTTTTTTACAGCTCAATCCCACACTTTTCTCGCTGGACTTAGCTCCAGATGATTTTTGGTTGTTTCAAAACATCAATCCTTCCTCAGAGGACAGACGTTTCCCACCCCTGAGACTGTACAAAGAATGCGCTGCAGGCAGTGACCCCAGACCCCAAGCTGCAGAGATAGCCTATGGAGGAGTCCCTGTGGAGGGCTGACTGGGGTGCGGTTCTGGGGGATGGGGACACTTTTTTTTACCTCATCTCACACCATCTCCCCCAATCTGTCCCTGCCTGTAGGCTGGGCTCTTCGCATTCGCCTTGGCAGACTGCCGGTGACAGGGCTCAGGCTTCTATCTGCCGGGGCCCGGCATCCTCCAGCTGCTCAGAGCACAACCAGCCAGCTAGCAGCACTGAAATGCTGTCAGAACCAGGTGGTCAGTTCCTGCCTGAGGCTCTGGGAGCTTCCAGCTGGTCTGGAAGAGGCCCTGTGCTCCAAGATCATGTCAGGCTGTCTGGTGGTCAGCCTCCCCACGTCACTTGCCTTGTTTTGGTCATGTGCACCCTTTCTTGCCCTAGAGACACCTCAGTCTTTTGCTGAGCACCAGCCCAGTGAGGACATCTTTGAACTAGCTGTCTTTGAAGCAAAGTCAGAAAGCCCAGGCTGACGTTGCCTTGTGTACCCCAAGCTACAGACAGAGCCGAAGCCTTCCCCTGACACTGAAGGCCAGCATCCAGTGAGGGTTAGAGGGAGCCTGGGATTTCCAGGCCTCGCCATCCATGCCGGCCACCTCCATCTCCAGGATTCCTGGCTAGGGAACAAGGCCAGGTTCCAAGAGAAACTGATGAGCCCCCAAGACCTACATGGTCTGCCGTCCCAGACAGACCTGTTTTTCTCGCTGTGTTCCAGGTTCCCACAATCTCAAGAGTGAAGCCCATTATATCTGGCCAGCAAGGCAGGTAGGTAGAACTTTGCTTTTCTGACCCCAAGGTACAGTCACTCCTTGAGTTGGGCAGGTAGGGATAGAGCATCTCTGAGGTTCCCGGCTATCCTGTGCTAGGGCTACACATGTCTCCACCAGCGACCCCAAGTCTCACAACCCACCCTAACATAAGGAGATCAAACCCAACTTGAACAACAGAGCTCTTTTCAACCCAGGACTTGGGACTGAGTGGATGCCCAGAAGAGGGCCCAGGGCATCAGACCATAAGCCCCAGGGCGGGGATGTCCTGTGACTTGGGGTGCAGAGGAGGCTTGAAGTTATTTCTGAGCTGTATGAAAAAGTCAGGTTTGATGACCACTATGCAGAAACTGCAGGGAAGTACCACCCTCCCCTGGCAGCTGGGTTATTCCAGAAGGCCTGTCACTCTCTGTCACTAAGTCACAAGAGCAAGTGGATCATCAGATGTCTGTTTCTCCTCTCTACCCTGGACACCTGGGGGTGCACAGTGGGTCATTGACCTGATACTCTGTCCCATCCTTACTGAGGGAGGGAACCAGGGCAGGACCATGAGAAGTAAGGAGGTTTGTTTCCTACTACCTATCTGGTCACAAATCTAAAGGGGAGCTTGTTGGTGGGCTGCTTTGCCCCAAGGCTTGGGCCCTGAATGTCAGGATGCACAGAAGGAGGCCCGAGAGCAGTTTGGTATAGGCCAGCCTGGATCTCTCAGGGTCCTGGGGCTTATGTGCTCTCATCTGAGGTGGTAGAGAGGGCCCTGTACAGGGAGAAGTTCCCCCAAGTTCCAAGACAGTGGCCTGTTTGGCAGTGATACAGAGAGAAGGAGCTCTGAGGTCACTTTTCTGAGGGAAGCTGAGACTGGCCCAGCCTGTGAGTCAGGAGTGTCCTCAGACAGGTCATGCTGGAGGCCCAGCTGGCACCATGTCTGGAGAGAAGCCACATGGGTCCCACAAGCCCCACCTCCCACTGCGTGTTGCCAACGCTGCACTCAGGAGTAGACTGCTGAGTCCCCACTCCAGGGGACACACAAAGCATATGGTTTTGGACAAATTGTATTTCTAGTGAGGACTGGGACATGCCCATGGATGCTCTCCAACCAAAGTTTTACATCAGCCTGAGCTGGGCATGGTTGGCAGTGACATCATTACAGTGACCCTGGGCTGGGGCAGGAGAGCTGGCTGCCTTAACTAGTGTTTGCGAAACCCACAGGAAACCTGATATTTGTATCTAATCAGTCCTTAAGTAGCCACACTCCCCACTTTGTCCTCTCTTGCCTCTTAGGACACTCCCATGCTGTTGTATAAATCCCACAGACTATTCTCCTCTATCTATTAGAAGTACTTTCCACTTGGATGGCACATTTCAAGAACATTCATATTATAACAAAATAGGTAAGATGGACCTACCCCGTAATGAAATTCTTTTGCCACAAAGTGACATCATCATAAAAAAATATTACCACAGCAAGATGGTTCCCAGCTTTCCAAAACAAAGAGTCCCACCTTCATACCTGAGTCATCAAGTCCAGTCTAGGCCCAGAGTAAGGTGTGGCTTTGCCCAAGTCACTGGCTTCATTCCAGGCCCTGGAGGAAGTTGATTGAGCCCCAACTCTAGGATTGTGAGATCTGAAGAGGTCCCAGGAAGAAAGACATATCCAGGAGCTCTGGAGTGAGTGACCAGTAGACCCTGGAACCAGCTCCAGGGGTGGGAAGATATTGCATCTTCAAGGAGGCCAACTCCACTGCTGTCCCCATTTCGGTCTCAGCAATTAGGCAAGATTGGAGGCCAAAGGCATGCTCTGCATTCTGGGTAACTTCACAGATCGTTTCTCCTAGTTTCCCCAAGAGTGAAGTCATTAGCCCCCACTGCTGACTTTTGGCCTTACTTCACCCAGAGGACTGACAAAGTATTGTGTACATCTATTATAACCTGCCTGTGGGCTACCTAATGGACTAATGCAAGGTGCTCATTTCTATTTCAGCCAACTCAGAATTCAGAATGGCATTGATCAAAAATGCTACAAGCCCAATTACCAATCCTCGGGTGCCTGGGGCCAAATATCACTGTTGAAACACAATAGACTCCCAAAGTCAAAATTTTTCTTTGGGGAATTAGGATATTCTAAAGCAGCTATGTATACTGATGGCGAGACACATACCCAGAAAAGATACAAGCTTTCACCTTGGGCTGATTCTAGACTTAGAACCTATTTTCAATTGTTAAAGAGAACCCCTAGCACAGAGCCAATCTGAAAAGACTGGAAGATGTCCTTTTTAACTTTTTCTGTTTTTGTTTGTTTGTTGTTTTGTTTGCTATTTGTTTTGTTTTGCTTTGGTTCTTGGAATTCAAAATAATTTCTGTCAAAAAACACTAACTGAACACGTTTCCATACCCCAAAAGAAATAGTCTTTATAGTAATAGTTTGGAAAAGTTACTAAACAAATAAACAACTATATTCTTCAACAACTAAAAAATCAGTAAACCCTAGGGACAGGGGAGAGAATTTGATTTCCAGAGTTTCTACATTATAATATTCAAATGTCCAGTTGTCAACAAAAAACCACAATGCATACAAAGAAATAGAAAAGTACAGCCTATTCAAAGAAAGAAAATATGTCAACAGCAATAATTTCTGAGGGTGTCTGGGCATACATAGAACAGCAAACAAATATTTCAAACAATTGTCTTTACTATGCTCAGAGCTAATGTAAAACATGGACGAAGAACTGAATTAAGTCAGGAAAATCTATGAATAAAGTGAAAATATAAATTTAGAGACAGAAATTATAAAAAGAAACCAAACAGAAAATCCAGAGCTGAAAATACAATAATTGAAACGAATGATGCACTAGAGGGGTTTGACAACAGATTTAAGTAGGTAGAAGAAAGAATCGTTGGACTCTAAGATAGGACCATTGATATTGAATTTGAGAAATAGAAAGAAAAAAGGATGAAGAAAAGTGAATACATTTGAAGGGAGCTGTGGGACACTAGGAAGCAGACCAGTATATGCATAAGAGTTCCATAAGAAGAAGAGAAAGGGAGAAAGGTATTTGAAGAAACGATTGCTGAAAAATACCCCAACTTTGTTAAGGTCATAAATCTACAAGTCCAAAAATCTCAATGAACACCCAAAAGGGTGAATTCAAAGAGATCCACACAGTGACACTTATAATCAAATGGCTGAAAGCCAAAGACAGAATGTTGAATGCAGCAATAGAGGCAATTTACTACAAAAGAGATTCTCAATGAGATGAACAGGCAACATTTCATCAGAAAACATGGAAGCTAGAAGATAGTGGGATTACATATCTGATGTGCTGAAAGAAAAACTTTTAACAAAGAATTCTTTACCTGGAAAAACTGCCCTTCAAAAATGAAGAAGAAATTAAGATATTTTCAGAAAAACAAAAGCTGAGTGAATTCATTATCACTACATTTCCCTACAATAAATTCTAAAAAGGGTTTTCAGGTTAAATGATGCTAGACAGTAACTCAAAACCATGTAAAGAAATAAAAGGGAGAATCGGGCCAAGATGAAGGCATTGGTAGGTCTGCTTCACTTCCTCGCACAACCAAAAGAAGGACAACAACCAATCAAAAACCAAACAAACAAATAACCAGAACTGACTGAAAACTGAACTGTATGGAAATTTGAAAAACAAGCAGTTAAACAAGAAAGATTCATCCAGATTGGTAGGAGGGGTGAAAACAGGCTGCTGGGGCAGAGAGAACATGAGGCAAGGCAGCAGCTGGCAGACTGCATGGGTGAGACAGCACTGGTGGATCAGGTGGTCTCACATTTGAGTGTGGATAAACTGGAAGGAACAACTGGGGAGTGAGACAGACCACACAACCCAGGGTTCCAGCATGGGAAAATAAAGCATCAAAATCTTTGGCTGTAAAAATCTGGGGGTTGCAGTCAGAGGAGAAACTGCCAGTCTCACAGAATGGTCTGTTGGAGGGGCCCACAGGGTTCTAGAATGTACACAAGCCCACCCATCTGGGAATCAGCACAAGGAAAGCACCTGAAAGGGCAAAATTAGGTTGTGGTGAGTGGGTGAAGTGATTGAAAGCCACCAGGAGCCAAGCAAGTGGCATTGTTCCCTCTATGATCCCTCTCCCACATACAAAGCCACAATGCAGCAAGTGGGCTGCCCTAATGCGGCAAATACTGAAGGCTCTTCCCCTTACAACATAGCAGGTGTTCTAAGACAAAGAAATATGGCCCAAATGAAGGAACCAAGCAAAACTCCAGAAAAAGAACTAAGCAACTAAGAAGATAGACAACCTATCAGATGCAGAGTTCAAAACACTGGTAATCATGATGCTCACAGAAATGATAGCATATGGCTACAAAATAAAGAAAAAAGTGAAGACTATAAAAAATGAAATAAATAAATAATATACAGGGAACCAACAGTGAAGGGAAGGAAACTGGTACTCAAATCAACAATTTGGAGCAAAAGGAAGAAATAAACATTCAACAAGAACAAAATGAAGAAACAAGAATTTGAAAAAGTGAGAAGAGGTTTAAGAACCTCCAGGACAACATTAAATGTTCTAACATTTAAATCATAGAGAGGTCAGAAGGAGAAAAGTAAAAGCAAGAAATCAAAAACTTACTTGAAAACATAATAGAGAACTTCTCTAATTTGGTGAAGGAAGTAGACATACAAGTCCAGGAAGCTCAGAGTTCCAAATAAACTGGACCCTAAGAGGAACACACCAAGACACATCATAATTAAATTATCCAAGATTAAAAATAAAAAAAATTAAAAGCAACCAGAAAAGAGAAATAGTTACAAAGGAGTTCCCATAAGACTATCAACTGATTTCTCAAAAGAAACCTTGCAGGCAAGAAGGGGCTGGAAAGAAGAATTCAAAGGCAGGAAGGGCAAGGATCTACATCCAAGATTATTCTATCCAGCAAAGCTATCATTTAGAATGGAAGGGTAGATAAAGTACTTTTCAGATAAGGTCAAGTTAAAGGAGTTCATCATCATCAAGCCTTTATTACATGAAATGTTAAAGGGATTAATCTAAGAAAAAGAAGAAGATCAAAACTATGAGAAGTAAAATAATAACAAACTCCTACTATCAACAACTGAACCTAAAAAACAAAAACAAACTAAGCAAACAACTAGAACAGGAACAGATTCACAGAAATGGAGATCACATGGAGGGCTATTAGCAGAGAGGGGGAGGAGTGAGAATGGGGGTAAACATACAGAGAATAAGAAGCATAAATTGTAAGTACAAAATAGACAGGGTAGGTTAAGAATAGTATAGAAAATGGAGAAGCCAAAGAACTTATATGTACACCCCCTGGCCATGAACTAAAGTGGGGGAATGTTGGAGGGAATGGGTGGTACCAGGCAGAGGGGGATAAAGGGGAGAAAGAAGGGACAACTGTAATAGCATAATCAATAAAATATACTTTAAAAAAAGAAATAAAGGCTTCTGGTAAAGATAAATATGTAAACAAATATAAAAGCAAGTGTTATTATAATTTTTTTGTTTGTAATTTAATTTTTATTTCCTACAATATTTAAAAGACACATAAAAATAGTTCTAAATCAATGAAATTGCACCCATTGTAAATTTGCGGCAATAACAACATGAAAGATGGTTAGAATGCAGCTATATAGGAGCATAGGTTTTAATATGCCATTGATGTTAAGTTGGTTTCAACTGAAAATTGATTGTTACAAATATGAGATATTAAATGTAAGCTCAATGGTAACCACAAGTAAATTATCTTAAAATATGCAAAAAAAAAGAGAAAGAAAATGAGAAAGAATCAAATGGTTCACTACAAATAATCACTAAACACAAAAAAAGAAAGTGATAAACAAAAGGAGGTACAAAAATATATTAAACATACTGAAAATAAATAGCAAAATGTCAGAAGTAAGTTCTTCCTTATCATTAATTGCTTTAATGTAAACTGCTTAAACTTTCCAATCAAAAGGCAGACTGGGGAGGAGTTCTGGCCAAGATGGAGGCATATTTAGAAATCCTTCACTTCCTTGCACACCCAAAAGGAAGAGAACAACCAATCTAAAATCCATAAACAACCAGAAGTGCCAGAAAATCATACTGCATGGAACTCCAACAACCAAGGAATTAGAGAAACAGTCAACCAGATGAACCTGACTGGTAAGATGGACAAATGGAGAGAACCCACAATAAGGCAGTGGATCGTATGGGTGGGGCTGGCTGAATGGGACACTGAGACTCAGAGCTGACTGTGAACTATGGCAAGGTTGCTGTGGTGGGAGAAACTCCCAGTCCCACACCAGAGTACCAGAGTTCGTTGGAAAGTGGGGCTAGAGCCCAGCAGGTGAGCTGCATTGTTTCCTCTCTGGCCCCTCCCCCATAGGCAGCACCTCAGCACAGCGCAGCAAGGATGGTTGTTCTGCCCTGGCGAATACCTAAAGCCCCCCTCCTTACAATATAACAGGTGCACAGAGACAAAGAAATATGGCCCAAATGAAAGAACAGAGCAAAACTCCAGAAAGAGACCTAAGTGATGAGGAGATAGCCAACTTATCTGATGAAGAGTTCAAAGCCCTGGTAGTCAATATGCTCAAAGAACTGTTTGAGCTTGGTCACAAAATGAACAAATGCAGGTTACTCAATGTGAAATAAAGCAAAATATTCAGGGAACCAACAGTGACAGGAAGGAAACCAGGACTCAAATCAACAATTTGGAACAAAAGGAAGAAGTAAACATCCAACCAGAACATAATAAAGAAACAAGAATTCAAAAAAAAAATGAAGAGAAGCTTAGGAACCTCTGGGACAACTTTAAATGTTTGAATATCTGAATTATAGGTGTGCCAGAAGGAGAAGAACAACAGCAAGAAACTGAAAACTTACTTGAACAAATAATGAAAAAGAACTTCCCCAATCTGGCAAAGCAAATAAACTTCCAGAAAGCCCAGGAAACCCAGAGAGTCCCAAAAAAGTTGGACCCGAAGAGGACACAACAAGTCACATCATCATTAATTTACCCAAGGTTAAAGATAAAGAGAGAATCTTGAAAGCAGCAAGAGGAAAGGAGACAGTTACCTACCAAGGAGTTTCCATGGGACTCTCAGCTGATTTTGCAAAAGTAATCTTGCAGGCAAGAAGGGGCTGGAAAGAAGTATTTCAAGTAATGAAAGGCAAGAACCTACATCCAAGATTGCTCTATCCAGCAAAGCTTTCATTTAGAATGGAAGGGCAGATAAAGTGCTTCTCAGATAAGGTCAAGTTAAAGGAGTTCATCATCACCAAGCCCTTATTATATGAAATGTTAAAGGGGCTTATCTAAGACACTGAAGAAGATAAAAAAACTATGAACAGTAAAATGACAAAAAAGTCACAACTATCAACAAATGAACCTACAAAAAGTGAAACAACAAAAACAAAACTAAGCAAACAACTAGAACGGGAACAGAATCAAATAAATGGACATCACATGGAGGGTTTTCAGTGGGGAGGGGAGGAATGGGGGGAAGGTGCAGGGAAGAAAAAGCATAATTAGTAGGCATAAAATGGATGGGGAGAGGTCAAAAATGGTATTGGAAACAGAGAATTCAGAGAACTTATATGTACAGCCCATGGACATGAGCTAAGAGGGGGGATGCTGGAGGGTTGGAGGGTGCAGGGTGCAGGGTAGAGGGGGGTAGAGGGGCTAAAGGAGGGAAATTTGAAAAAAGTAATAGTATAATCAATAAGATATACTTTTTAAAAAGCAGATTGGAAGAATAAATTAAAAAATAAGCATGATTCAACTATGTGCTCTCTCTAAGAGACTTTATATCTAAAGACACAAATAGATTAAAATTAACATGACAGAAAATGATATTGCATGCAAATGCTTACCAAAAGAGAGCTATGATGGTTATATTACTATTAGAAAAAAATAGACTTTTAAAGTAAAAAAAAAACTGGTACAAGAGACAGAGGTTGATATTACAAATATTTTTATTAATTTAAGGGTCAATGCATTAAGAAGGTACAATTGTTATAAATATATACATACCTTGCCACAGAACCTCCTCCCCAAAAGAAAGAAAACATATGAAAAATTGAAGGGAGTAATTGGTGGTTCTGCAATAATGATTGGAGACTTCAATATACCATGAGAGTCTCAGAAGGAGAAGAAAAAGAGAAGGGACTGAAAGATATTTAAATAAATAATGACTCAATATACCGATAATAAATAGAATATCTAGAGAGGAGATCAATATGGAAACAGAGGACTTGGACAACACTGTATATCAGCTACACCTAACAAACATCCAGACAACATTCCACCTGACAGCACCAGATGCAGCATTCTTCTTAAGTGTACATGGAACAGTCTCCTGAGTCTGCAATATATTAGACAACAAAACAAGTCTCAATAAGTTTAGAAATATTGAAAGCATAAAATGTATCTTCTTTTACCACAATGGAACAAAGCTGGAAATCAGTCAAGAAAGATTGAAAAATTTATCAATATGTGAAAATTAAACTACATTTTTGAACTACCAATGTGTGAAAAAGAAATCACAAGTGAAATTTTTTTTAAACATGGAGACAAATGATTTGGGAAAAGTAGGTAGATATGTACCTATATTACTATTACTGAATCATAATTTTTAAAAATTACTATTTGTCCTGATTTAAAAAAAAAATAAAACATGGAGACAAATGAAAGAAAAATACAACCTACCAAACATATCTGATGTTGCAACAAAGTGCTGTGAGAAATTTCATAGCTGTAAATACCTATATTTAAAAAAGAAGAGTTCAAATCAATTATTTTACATCTTGAGATGTAATTACTTTCTTGAGACAGAAGAAATAGAAGTGAAAACTAAACCCAAAGCTTGTGAAAGGAGGAAATAATACAGATTAGACCAGATATAAATAGAATTGAGAATCGAAAAACAATAAAAAGAATTAATGAAATCAAAGTTGGTCTTTGAAAGACCAACAAAATTAATAAGAAACTTGAGCTAGACTAAAAAAAGAGAGAGAAAACACAAATAACTAATATCAGAAATAAAAGTCAGAATATTGCTGCCAATCTAACAGAAATTTTAAAAAAGATTATAAAAGAATGCTATGGAAAACTTCATGCTCAGAAACAGAATAACCTAGATGAATTGGGAAAATGTCTAGAAAAACACAATCTATCAAAACTGAATCATGAAAAAATCATAGAAATCTAATAGATCTATAACTAGTAAGGAAATTGAATCAATAATGAAAAACCTCCCAACAAAGAAAAGGCCAGGATCAGACAGTTTCGCTGATGAATTTTACCAAACATTTAAAAAAAAAATTAATGCCAATCTTTCTCAAATTCTTCCAAAAAAATAAAAGAAGATACTTCCTAATTCAGTCCATGAGACCAATGTTACCCTGATACCAAAACCAGATAAAGATACCATAAGAAACTTCTGGCCAAGATGGAGGCATGCCAGAAGTGCCTCCTCGTACAACCAAAATAAAGACAACAACAATTTAGAAACAAAATAACAACCAGAACTGACAGAAAATTGAACTGTGTGAAAGTCCAACAATCAAGGAGTTAAAATAGACACACTTATCCAGACTGGTAGGAAAGACAGAATCCAACAGCTGGGTAGAGAGGGGTTGCAGCAAAAAATTGGTGGCACCAGGAACATGAGGCAGTAGCTGATGGACCCCAGGTGTGCAAAATGGCAGCAGGTGCACCCTGGGCGTGCAGGCGGTGGCTGGCAGACCCTGGGCGCAGGGTGGCAATGGGCAGACCCAGTGAGGCAGCGACTGTGAAGCGGGGTACAGAGTGCAAGGCAGCTGGCTGACTGAGCAGTCCCACATTCATGTGCAGATAAGCCAGGCGAAACTCGGGAGCAAGATAGACCGCACAACCCAGGGCTCCAGCGCTGGGAAATAAAGCCTCAAAACACCAATTAAAAACACTTGCAGAGGTTGAGGTGCTAGGAGAAACTCCCAGCCTCACAGGAAAGTTCCTTGGAAAGACCCACAGGGTCCCAGGATGTACACAAACCCACCTACACAGGAATCAGCACCAGAAGGACCCAGTTTCCTTGGGGGAAGTGGCAGAAGGGACTGTAATCTGACAGAGTGGAGCAAGCACCATTGTTCCCTCTTGGACCCCGCCTGACATACAGCGTCACAACCCAGCAACTGGGTTGCCCTGCTCTGGTGAACACCTAAGGCTCTGCCCCTCATACGTAACAGGCACAACAAGACCAAAAAAAAGGCCCAAATGGAAGAACAGATCAAAGCTCCACAGCAAATGTAACTAAGCGATGAAGAGATAGCGAGCCTATCAGGTGCACAGTTCAAAGCACTGGTTATCAGGATGCTCACAGAATTGGTTGAATTTGGTTGCAAATTAGATGAAAAAATGAAGGCTACACTAAGTGAAATGAAGGAAAACACACAAGGAAACAATAGTGATGAGAAAGAAATGGGAACTCAAATCAATGGAGTGGACCAGAAGGAAGAAAGAAACAACCAAACAAAAAAGAAGGAAGAAACAAGAATTTTAAAAAATGAGGAGAGGCTTAGGAACATCAAAGATATCTTTAAATGTTCCAACATCCGAATTATAAGGGTACCAGAAGGGGAAGAGGAAGAACAACAAGTGGAAAACTTATTTGAACAAATAATGAAAGAGAACTTCCCCAATCTGGCAAAGGAAATAGACTTCCAGGAAGTCCAGGAAGCTCAGAGAGTCCCAAAGAGGTAGACCCAAGAAGAAACACACCAAGGCACATCATCATTACATTAGCCAAGATTAAAATGAAGGAGAGAATTCTAGAAGCAGCAAGGGATAAGGAGACAGTAACCTACAAAGGAGTTCCCATCAGACTGTCAGCTGATTTCTCAGAAGAGACCTTACAGGCAAGAAGGGGCTGGAAAGAAGTATTGCAAGTCATGAAAGGCAAGGACCTACATCCAAGATTGCTCTATCCAGCAAAGCTTTCATTTAGAATGGAAGGGCAGATCAAGTGCTTCTCAGATAAGGTCAAGTTCAAGGAGGTCATCACCACCAAGCCCTTATTATATGAAATGTTAAAGAGATTTGTCCAAGAAAAAGAAGATAAAAAACATGTACAGTGAAATAACAGCAAACTCACAATTATTAACAACCACCCCTAGAACAAAAACAAGCTAAGCAAACAACTAGAACAGGAGTGGAACCATAGAAATGGAGATCACACGGAAGGTTATCAACCAGGGAGTGGGAGGAGCAGAGAGGGGGAAAGTACAGAGAATAAGTAGCATACATGGTAGGTAGAAAATAGACAGGGGTAGGGCAAGAATAGCATGGGAAACGTAGAAGCTAAAGAACTTATGATACATGAACTAACGTGGGGGAATGTGGGTGGGAGAGAGTGTACAGGGTGGAGGGGAATGAAGGGGAAATGGGACAACTGTAATAGCATAATCAGTAAAATATATTTAGAAAAAAGAAGCACAGATTGTGAAGAAGTCAACAGTAATTCAATAACTATGTATGGTATTAGATGAGTACTATGCTTATCAGGGTAATCACTCACCATAAGTTATATAAATATCTAATCACTATGTTGTACACCTGAAACTAATATAATATTCTATGTCAACTGTAATTAAAAATAAAAACAAATTTAAAAAAAGAGAAAAGGACTTCTGCCAAGATGGAGGCGTAGGTGGAAACACCTTGTGTCCATACACAACCAAATCTAAAAAAGGTTTAACAACAATAAACATAGTCAAACCACACAGAATATCGACAATACGGAGTCCGAAGACAATGAAATGCTCAGCTAAAACGATAAGAGGAGCGAAGCCAGCAGCAGAGCAGGTTGGCCAAAAAGATCCCCGACCAGGGTGGTGCACAGGAAGCTGAGGGCGCAGATCCCAGGTGCGGGCTATCTACGGGCGGACACAGGGAAGAGGCGCAGCTGGCTGTCTGGGGTAGGTCGCACATTTGTGTGCAGATAAACCAGTGAAGAGGCGAGCGTTGAGACTGTACGACGTAGGACGGTGGGCTCGCACATTTCTGCTCGGATAAACAGGCCGGGGCGAGCTGTAGGACAGACTGGGCGAGCAGAGAGGACTGCCATTGCTTGCTCTCTGACCCCGCCCCCACATAGAGGTCACAAACCAGTGACCTGAGTGGCCCCGCCCTGGTAAACAACTAAGGCTCCGCTCCTCATACTTAACGGGCACAAACAGACCAAAAATGGCTCAAGAACAACTCAGAGCCCCAGAGCCAATAAATCTAAGTGATGAAGAAATAGCCAAACTTTCAGATGCATAGTTCAAAACACTGGTGATCAGGATCCTCATAGAACTGGTTGATTTTAGTCACAAATTAGAGAAATATATGAAAGCTAAACTAATTGAAATGAATGGTAATGCATAGGAAACCAACAGTAGTGGAAAGGAGACTGGGACTCAAATCAAGGGAGTAGACCAGAAGGAAGGAAATGACCAAACAGAAAAGAATGACGAAATAAGAATTAAAAAAAATGAGGAGAGGCTTAGGAACTTCCAGGACATCTTTAAACGTTCCAACATTTGAATTATAGGGGTATCAGAGGGGAAGAGGAACAGTCATGAGTGGAAGCCTTATTTGAACAAATAATAAAAGAGAACTTCCCCATTCTGGCAAAGAAAATAGACTTCCAGGAAATCCAGGAAGCTCAGAGAGTCCCAGAGAAGTTGGACCCAAGAAGGAACACACCAAGGCACATCATCATTACATTAGCCAAGATTAAAATGAAGGAGAGAATCCTAGAAGCAGCAAGAGATAAGGAGACTGTCACCTACAAAGGAGTTCCCATCAGACTGTCAGCGGATTTCTCAAAAGACACCTTACAGGCAAGAAGGGGCTGGAAAGAAGTATTCCAAGTTATGAAAACCAAAGACCTACAACCAAGATTGCTCTATCCAGCAAAGTTTTCATTTAGAATGGAAGGACAGATAAATTGCTTCTCAGATAAGACCAAATTCAAGGAGTTCATCATCACCAAGCCCTTATTATATGAAATGTTAAAGGGACTTACCTAAGAAAAAGAAGATAAAAAAAAGATGAACAGTGAAAGGACAGCAAACTCACAGTTATCAACAACCACACCTAAAACAAAAGCAAATTAAGAGGACAGCTAGATCAGGAGTGAACCATAGAAATGAAGATCACATGGAGGGTTAGCAACAGGGGAGTGGGAGAAGGAGAAGGGGGGAGAAGGTACAGAAAATAAGTAGCACAGACAGTAGATAGAAAATAGGGGGGAGGGTAAGAATAGTAGGGGAAATACAGAATCTAAAGAACTTGAGACACGTGTTCATGAACTAAAGGGGGGGAATGGTGGGGGAGGGGTGTGCAGGGTGGAGGGGAACGGAGGGGGAATAGAACAAATGTAATGGCATAATCAATAAAAAAAGTTAAAAAAATAAAAAAAGAGAATCAAAACTTTTAAATAATAGATAAAAAAGTTTTGAAGTAGAAATTTATTTTAAAAAAAGAGAAAATGATATCACAAGAAAATTAAAGACCAATATCCCTCGTGATTAATAAATATAAAAATTCTCATAAAAATACCAGTAAACTGAACATAACAGCATATTTAAAAGAGTATGTATCATAACCAGGTGGGTTTTATTCCAGGAATGCATGCGTGGTTCAACACTAAAAAAAAAAAAAAAATTAATGTAGCCCCGATCATGTAGCTCAATGGGTTGGGTGTTGTCCTGCAAACCAAAAGGTTGCCAGTTTAATTCCTAGTCAGGGCACAGGGCTGAGTTGCAGGCTGGGTTGAGGCAACTAATTGATGTTTCTCTTGTGCATCTATGCTTCTCTTCCTCTCTTTCTCCTTCCCTTCCCCTTTCTCTAAAACTATATAAATAAAATATTTTTTTAAATTCAATGTAATATGATACATTAATAGAATGAAAGAAAAAAAAGACATAATCATCTTAATTGACACAAAAAAACATTTGAGAAAATCCAACACCTTTTCATGATGAAAACACTCAGAAAACTAGAAGTACAAGGGAATTTTTACAACATGATAAAGCCTTATAGTAGTAACCCCAGCTATTGTCATACTCAATGGTAAAAGACTGAAAGATTCCCTCCTAAGATAGGAAGAAGGCAAAGTTGCCAGTTTCACTACTGATATTCAACAGTATACTGAAAGTTTTTGCCAGAGAAATCAGAGAAGAAAAAAGAAATTAACATCATACACATTGAAGTAAAATTATCTATTTGCAGATGACATGATCCCATAGATAGAAAATCCTAAGTATTGACAAGATAGCTACTAGAGCTAATAGATGAATTCAGCAAATCTGTGGGGCATAGGATCAACACACAAAAATGCACTATGATTCCATTAACTTGTGAAAGCAATCCAAAATAAATATTAACAAGACAATTCCATTTACAATAGCATCTAAAAGAATAAAAGCCTAAGAATAAATTTAACCGAGAAGATGGAAAATTTCTACACTGAAAACTAAAAAAATATTTTTGAAAGATGTTAAAGAAGAACTAAATCAGTAGAAAGATATATTCATGGGTAGGGAGATTTAATACTGTTAAAATGTCAATACTAGCCAAAGAGATCTACAAACTCAACAAAATCTGTAACAAAATTCCAACAGCTCCCTTTGTGAAATGGAAAAAAATCACGAGGAATTATAAGGCCCTTCAAGTGGCCAAAAAAAAAAAAAAAATGTTGAAAAAGAAAGACAAAGTCATAGGATTCATACTTACTGATTTCAAAAGTTTCTACAAAACTAGAGTAATCAGGGACTTCCGCCAAGATGGAGGTTTAGGTGGATGTGCCGTGCCTCCTCACACAACCAAGTTTAGGGACAACTAAATATTAGCATCAGAAAACACAACCAGAACACGGAAAACTGAACTTTTCGGAAGTCCGCTAACAACAAATTCTTCAGCCCGACTGGTAAGGGGCGAAACCGGCGTCTGGTGAGGAGTTGCAAAGGAGGGCTCGGTCGGACCCGGGCGCGGAATCCAGACGCGCGAATCCAGACACACGGGTTCCAAACCTAGTGAGCGACCGAACAACCCACCGGGTGAGCGACTGCAGAGGAGACAGTAGGGAGGCGGTGCAGCGAGTTGACTGCGGTTGCCTAATTGCGAGCGAGCGAGGGAGTGGGCGGTTGGACCGCTGCACGACGAGAGAGGGCGCCGCCATTTCCCCACTCTGACCACGCCCCCACATACAGCGTCACAACCCAGCGACCTGGGAGTCCAAGGCGCAGTTTCTCACATTTAAAGGGCCAGAAAAGACCAAAAATGTCGCAGGAAGACCTCAAAGCCCCAGAGATAAATCTAAGCGATGAAGAAATAGCAAAACTCTCAGACGCACAGTTTAAAACACTGGTCATCAGCTTCCTCACAGATCTGGTTGATTATAGCCACAAATTAGAGAAACATATGAAGGCTAAATTAAGGGAAATGAATGGAATTCCACAGGAAACCCATAGAGATGAAAAGGAAACTGGGACTCAAATCAATGGAGTGGACCAGAAGAAACCAAATAATGGCCAAACAAAAAAGAGTCAAGGAGCAAGAATTCAAAGAAATGAGGAGAGTCTTAGGAACCTCCAGAACATCTTTAAACGCTCCAATATCCGAATTATAGGGGTACCAGAAGGGGGAAAGACACAACCACCAGTGGAAAAACTATTTGAACAAATAATAAAAGAAAATTTCCCCAATCTGGCAAAGGAAATAGACTTCCAAGAAATCCAAGAAGCCCAGAGAGTACCAAAAAAGTTGGACTCAAGAAGAAACACACCAAGGCATATCATAATTACATTAGCCAAAATTAAAATGAAGGAGAGAATCCTAGAAGCAGCAAGAGCTAAGGGGACAATCACCTACAAAGGAGTCCCCATCAGACTGTCAGCAGATTTCTCAAAAGAGACCTTACAGGCAAGAAGGGGCTGGAAAGAAATATTCCAAGTCATGAAATCTAAAGACCTACAACCAAGATTGCTCTATCCAGCAAAACTTTCATTTAGAATGGAAGGACAGATAAATTGCTTCTCAGATAAGACCAAATTCAAGGAGTTCATCATCACCAAGCCCTTATTATATGAAATGTTAAAGGGACTTATCTAAGAAAAAGAAGTTAAAGAAACATGAACAGTGAAAGGACAACAAGCTCACAGTTATTAACAACCACACCTAAAACGAAAGCAAACTAAAAGAACAGCTAGATCAGGAGTGGAAATATAGAAATGAAGATCACATGGAGGGTTAGCAACAGGGGAGTGGGAGGAGGAGATGGGGGGAGAAGGTACAGAAAATAAGTAGCATAGACAGTAGATAGAAAATAGATGGGGGGGCAAGAATAGCATGGGAAATATAGAACCTAAAGGACTTGAGACACATGGACATAAACTAAAGGGGGGTAATGGTGGGGTTGGGGGGGCAGGGTGGAGGGGAATGAAGGGGGGAATAGAACAACTGTAACAGCATAATCAATTTAAAAAATAAATTAATTAAAAAAAAACTAGAGTAATCAAAACAGTATTGTGTTGGCATAAGGATAAACATATTGACAGTCCAGTAGAACTTGATATTTGACAAGGATGTTAAGAACAATCAATGGAGAAGGGATAGTCTCTTAAACAAATGAGGCTGGGACAACTGGATTTTCACTTGCAAAAGAAAAAAATTGAATCTCAGTAAGTACAAAAACCAGCTCAAGATGGGTCAATGACCGAACTATTAATAACTAAACCATAAAAGTCCTAAAAGGAAATTTAGGTGTATGCCTTCGTGACCTTGGATTTGGCAGTTGAATTTTGTATACAACTCCAAAAGCATGGGCAAACAAAAGAAAAATAGATAAATTGAACTTCATCAAAAATAAAAACTTTTGCCCTGGCTGGTGTAGCTTAGAGGATTGAGTGCAGGCCTGTGCCAGTTCAATTCCCAGTCAGGGCACATGCCTGGGTTGCTGGCCAGGTCCCCCGTTTGGGGTACGTGAGAGGCAACTGCACACATTGATGTTTCTCTTCCTCTCATTCTCCCTCCCTTCTCCTCTGTCTGAAAATAAATATATCTTTAAAAAAAACTTTTGTGCATCAAAGGATACTATCAACAGTGGAAAGTAAGCCTACAGAATGGGTTGCAAATCACATATCTGATAAGAGATTACTATTCAGAATGTGTGAAGAACTAACCTTCAACAATAAAAAAAAATCCAAATAAAAATGAGCAAAGGACTTGAATAGACATATCTCCAAAGAAAACACACAAACATCCAGTGAGTGCATTAAAAGATGTCAATACCTTTATCACAAGGAAAGCGATCAAAACTACAATAAGCCCTGGCTGGTATGATTCAGTGTCGTCCTGTACACTGAACGGCCGCAAGTCTGGTTCCCAGTCGGGCACACAACTGGGCTGCAGTTTTGACCCTTGGTCAGGGCACATGCAGGGGGTGGCCAACTGATGCTTCTCTCTCACAGCAATGTTCCCCCCTCCCTCCTTTCACCTCTCTCTAAAATCAGTGGGTGGGTCCTCGGGTGAGGATTAAAAGAAAAACCGCAATAAGATACCATCTACAAGAATGGCTATAAAAAAAGTGTTGACAAGGATGTGGAGAAAATGGAAATCTCACTCACTGCTGGTGGGAATGTAAGCTGGCACAGCCACTATGGAAAACGGTTTGGCAGTCCTCAAAAAGCTAATGATGGAATTATCACATGATCTAACAATTCTCCTCCCAGGAATGTATGTACTCAAAATAATGGAAAACAGGGACTTGAAGAGGCACTTCCATGCCAGTGTTCATTGCAGCATTATTTACAATACCTGAAAGGCAGACCTAACCTAAACATCCACTGACGTGAATGGATAAACAAAGTATGATCTGCCCACATAATGACATAAAATTTGGCCATAAAAAGGAGTGAAATTATGATATATGCTATACCATGGATGAACCTTGAAGACTTGAGTGAAGTAAGCCAGAAACAAAAACATAAATACTTTATGATTCCACTTATCTGAAATATCTAAATTTGGCAAATTATGTCATAGAGGCAGCAAGTAGAATCGAGGTTTGGGGAGTGATCGCTGGATGGCTACAGAGTTTCTATTTGGGGAGAGGAAGGGTTTGGGAAATAGTGTTGATTTTCACACAACAGTGTGAATGTGTTTAATCCTCCTAAATTGTACACTTAAAAGTTGTTAAAATGGAAAATTTTATGTTATATAAATATTGAGCACGATTAAAAAACACAAAAAGAATTGGTATTCCAAAAACATCTCCTCGTTGCTAGCAGGGAGCCGAGGGATGAGATGCTCCCGTTTCTCTGCACCTGGCACCCGGACCCCTGTGGCCGCCCAGCACCTGCGCTGACAAGGCAGTGATGGAAAGACGGAGGTCCTGGATGTGGTCGTGGAGCTAGTGAGCCAATAGACTATGAAGTCAGTCCTTTCGTGGGATTTATGGTCTTGTAAGATAATAAATTTCTTATTGTTTTTTACACAGAAAACACAAACACTAAAGGTAATTGATAAAGAGCTCAAAAACTGTGACTATTTTTAAAAATATTTTATTTATTTATCTTTAGAGGGGAAGGGAAGGAGAGAGGGAGAGAAATATCAGTGCATGGTTGCCTCTAGTGAGTCCCCTGCTGGGAACTGGCCTGCAACCCAGGCATGTGCCCTGACTGGGAATCGAACCACGATCCTCTGGTTTGCAGGCCCATGCTCAATCCACTGAGCTGCACCAGCCAGGGCCAAAACTGTGACTATTTAATTGAGCTTAAAATAGAGAATTTTCAGAGAGACCTGAAAGATGAGAAATGGAGATGTTCAGACAAGGCTGTGGCTGACCTTACTAGGAAGATGGAGGGAGTGAGTGAAAATACATCACATTTCATGTGGCTGCAACCAAAACAGCCCTCAAACGCCCTCAGAAGAAAGAACGGCCATAGAAACACAAAGAGAGGCTTTGGAGGACAAGCCCCATTCTCGTGGAAGCAGAAGAGGAGTGAACAAACTCAGGACCCAGAACGGAAGGTAGGGGGCGGGCCTGGGAGTGGAGGCTGCGGTAGGCGTGTCCTGGAGGATGAACCGAGGCAGTTGGGAAGAAATGAGTTGATGCGGCTGGGTTAAGTGTATTTGAAAATTGTTGAAAAAGAAAACTGAATGCACACACAACGAACTGAAGAAGAGAGAATAATGGATCATTTCAAAATCTTATTTAAAATCTCCAAGCTGAGAAACTGGCACTGCATTCAGAAACGTGGCAATTAGAAAGAAAGGAGGCAGAAACTGCTCTGGCAGAAAATTTGAGTCCTTCCTGAACTCATCCAGAAAAGAAATGAATTTTCATGCATAGCCAGTCTTTCCAGAGCATTGGTCCCTGCCCTCCCAGAGTGACTTTGGGGGAAGACAGAAATTGCACAAGTGATTAGGGGAAATGTGGGGCGTCTTCCCAAAGGGAGCTCTGGGGAAGAGAGAGGCCTCCAGTTTCAGAGCTGAAGGATAAAATGGGGTTGACGTAATAACGTACTTTCCCGCCTTGCACATCATGGTTGGTATAGGCCCTGGGCTTGTGGGTGGAACAAGAGAAACCCTGTGAGTAGTCTCATTTCTGGAGTCTGTAAGCCACCCAGGAGGTGGTGCTGGTCACTGTCCACCCAAGGGCTTGACCTGTTTCTCCAGCTGGAGTAGGAGGGCTGGGCGACCTGTGGCCTATGGTGAACTTTCCCAAGGGACCAGAAGTCAGTCTAGCCCCTGCGTCACAGGTGGCAGCAGGAAAGAGGTCACTGACCCAGAGGGACTTCCTGTCCAGGCTGGTTTGCCAGGGCAAACAATCCCTCTCGAGGTCCCTGGTGGCCATCACGTTCCCAAGATCTTCCTAGGCCTTTGACCTGAGCCCGACTAGCACATCAAGACACAGAAGCATGGTCTCTGAGACAGAGGTGCAGCGGGTCCCCTTTGGGGAACGTGGGTGTGGGAAGGGCTGCTGGGCTGCTCCTGGTCCCCACACCCTGCACTGAGACTGGGCACTTTGCAGCACTCTGCCAATCCTGGCCTCGGGGGCTGCTGAGATGAAGCCTTGAGGAACCCAGGCGGCCGGCCTTCCAGGGCGGGGCAGCAGGTGTGGCGGTGCAGTGCAGCCACAACTCACCACAGCGGGGCAGCTGAGGAGCCTCGGCCACCCTGGGTCTGGAGAGTCCAGAAGGCCTTGGCCATAACTCGTAGGTAGACAGGACACTCAGGGGTAGGCTGCTTATGTCCAGGCCCAGCTCCACTATGGCTGGAGGGTCAGCCCCAGCTTCAGCCCCAACCATAGCTCCCTCTGGCCAGAAGGGTCTGTGTACCACAGCAGAGGCCTCTCAGTCCATGGAAATGGAAGGTCCAGAATGTGCTGAAGGACACTGGGCTTGGTTCTGTCCCTGGAGCCTGGAAACAAACTTTCAGTCTCTGGTAGGCCTCTTGGGGTGGAAGCAGCAAGCCCTCTGCAGCTCCATCCCACCCTCCAACCCCTGGGAGGTACCTGGTTGTGCCCGGCACTTAGGTGTCTGTTGCTCTGGTTGGCCTTTGCCCATCTCCTCCTGTGGCATCGCACTTTGCCCTCCCGTTGCCACTCCCAGTGACTGCCCTGCCCTGCCTGCTGAGCCTGACTTTCTGCCGGGGGACTCTGGGTGCTTCTCACCATTCCTGCTCCCCCTGGCCCCCCTTGTCTCTGTTCCATCTTCTCACTTCTTAGTCCCTTTGGACAATCCAGAGGTGACTCAGGACCTGGCAGAGTGCACTGCTTCACCCATCCGTTTACTCTTAAACTGATTTAGGGATGGCAGTGTTAGCCAGGCACGTGAGGAGGTCCCTGCCCTGGAAGGAGGCAGATTGGGTGACTGTAGCAGGGTAAGTGCTCTGAGGGGAGGAAGCCAGAGACGCGTCATGCATTCTAAGTGGGCAGGAGTGCCAAGGAAAGCTTCCTGGAGGTGGTGCTGGAGCTGAGACTTCAAGGAAGAGCTAGACTCTTACTAACACCTGCTGACCTTTAGTAGTACCGAAACAGATAGTACTGGGGTGAGGCCTGCAGGTTTGTCCTGGGCCTTGTAGGCATGGCCAGATTCTGGAAGTTGCCATCATTAGTAAAAGGGTGAGGCTGATAACAATCTGGAAGAGGAGCTCTGAGCGCGGCTCCGCCAATTGCTCGGGCCACGAAGGATGTGGTGAGCGTGTGACGCAGGGCTTCCTCCTGGCACTTCTGCAGACAGGATGCAATCCATCACCTGACTGCCTTGCTTGGTCCCGGAGCCCTGTCTCTTCACTGCCCCAGTTTGATAATAGGGACTGAATTTACCTGGATGGGATTTGCAAAAAGACCTCCTGACCCAACATAGTTCCACTAGAGGGCAACCCGGGAGCCTGAGGTTCCCAATCAGAGTGCCCCTCAGGTGAAGGTGTCCTACCTGCAGGGCCCTCAGGTGAAATGCAAACCGTCTGTGAAGGGGACGGCCATTGTTTAGGGCCAGCAGTGAATCCTCTGTCAGGCAGGTGCTCTCTGCTCCGTGTGCTGTGAGCAGATGCTGTCCGGGGACTTGAGGGAGATGAAAGTAGCAGAGAAGCCCAGCCTGGCTCACCCTATTGCTGCCCCGTGCTGGGGAGGGAAACCTGAAACGAGAGCAGGGTCCCCAGACAAGCTGGGAGAGAGGTGGCTCTTCCAGTAGAGATGGTGTCCCCAGACTGACAGAAATCTTGCTGCTCACTCATCCCTGAAGATGGGGCCGCTTACTGTGACCCTTCCTGCGGGGGCTGAATTGTGTCCTCCAGACAGATCTGTTCAAGTCCCAACCCCCAGGCCTGGGATTACAGTGTTATTTGGAATGGGGTCCTTGCAGGTGTAACCAAGTTAAGGTGAGGTCCTAATGGATTCGGGGTCTTTGTAAGAGAAAGGAGATGGAGGTTTGGACATGGAGATACAAACACAGAGAAACTCGTAAGATGATGGAGGCAGAGATTGGAGAAATGCATCTCTAAGCCAAAGAATGCTAACAGTTGCTAGAAGCCACCTGAAGTTAGGAGAGAAGTGAGGAAAATTCTTCTCTAGAGCCTTCAGAGGAAGCACAGCCAACACCTTGACTTTGGACTTCTAGCCTCCAGAACCGTGTCTGAAAGAATAAGTGTCTGTTTTTAGTCACCCAGTTTTGGTATTTTGTTACAGCCACCACAAAAAAGTAATACACATCTAAGGCGAGCTGCCTTTGGCCTTGCCTCTGTCCCTTGTCCTGGTAGCCAGCTTTGGGGGTCTGTCTGCCAGAGTCACCTGGATCCCCAGGATGGGGCTCACACCAACAGTTCCTTTCTCCTACTCAAGAATTTTTTGTTGCACAACTACTGGGCTCTAGGCACAATGGGCTGCAGGCACAGTAGGGTGCAGACCTGAACAAAGGCAAGGCCAGCTGCCACTCTGGCGGTGGTGGGGGTGGGAGTGAGAGAAAGCCCGGGAGGCCCTGACCTAAGCCAGAACTAGGCACGTGGGTGCTGTAAACAAGTGCGGGAGTGCTCTGCCTGGGGAGGGCCCTGGACTGGCAGGCGAAGTCTCAGCCTGCTGGAGGGGATGCCCAGGGCCTGCTGGTGGGCGTGCCTGGTGGGGAGCTCACCAGGCTTCCCAGTGACCACCCCCCTCACTGAGCTGCCTGGCTCACTGCTCACAGTGGCGACCACTGTGGTGATCCTACAAAGTTGATCCCCGAATGAGAAAAGGGCCGTGTAATAGAGCTGGTGAGCTCCGGGGGGCCACATGGCAGGCCTGGCGTGCTCGGTGACTGGAGGAAACCACATGGGGTGGGCTGACCTCAAGTTCCTAACGGGGCAGGTCATGGTGGGTGGGTAGTCAGGTCCCAGGCCTACAGCTTCCTTAGCAAAGGTCAGTGCTGCCCTTCAGTGAGCCCAGCTCACTGTTTTTGCACTTCTAGGATAACATACCTTTGAAAGGTCGGAGTAGTTTTCTCTGTTAGAACCTTGGCAGGCACAAGCACTGGCGTCAGAGCACAGGAACAGCGAAGCATTGGACCACAGAACGCCTCGTTTCCCCCTTGTTAGCCCGTGTGCTGTAAATGTTCATGATGAACTACCCTGTACCCACCCATCTCCGTTTCGCTTTTCATCTCATTTCAGAGATTGCTCTGCTTTGCTTTCTCCCTCTTCCTTAATTTATCACCAACGGATAGATTAATCCGTTAAATAATTTATGAAATGTATAAAATAAACTTATATGGCAAAAATGCCATTCTCTGGCACATTTCTTCCGTCCATTGAGATCTTACAACCAGGCATATTCTCAAAATTTCGGCTCAGATCAATTCTCATAAAACTTTTCCATAGGTGGATGCCCTTTTATCCACACCCCAAGGCTCAGGCAAGTCAGCGGCCTGTCCTGGGTCAGAGGATCTCAGAGGGGTCTAAACCCTGTCCTCCTGCCCCTGACCAGAGTTCTTTCTGTCTTGGAAGACCTTTGTGTGGCACTGGATGGAGTGGTAGAGGTGAGTTCTGATGGCTGCACCTGCATGGCCTGCGAATGCCAAAGTTAACGGAGGAGCACAAGTCAGCGTGCCCGGACTCCACTCCCTGACTCTCAGGAGTTCGGAGAACCATGTCGGCCATGCTTTCCGGGGCCCAAACAAACTGCTTCAGGGACTCCGAACCAGTGTTTTGGGGCGGGGCTGACATCAGCAGGACTCGTGAGGATCTGGGGCGTTCGGGCTGGGCTTGGGGTCCTGGAAGTGAGGGGGTGAAGAGGAGACTCTCTCTGAGGTACTAACTGCAGGCGACACCAGAGGCTGGCCATTTCAGGTGACTCGGTCGCTTTATTTATTTATTTATTTATTTATTTATTTATTTATTTATTTATTTATTAACCAGAGGAAGGAAGGCCAGTGGGGGAGCAGAAGGGGAAATCTGAGACAGGGACCCAGGGTCGAGGGTCCCTGTGGGGGCTGCTGCTGCCCTCCACCCTCCACATGGTGGTCCCTGACTGAACATACCTTCACCTCCCCCACCAGGAAGCATTCCTGAATTGTCTGCCCCCCACCTCACCCCTTGGGTCACATCTCAAACTCAGCCTGCCCTAAATTCCTCACTTTTTCTCCCACCTCCCACGCTCCTTTCAGATGGCCACATAAACATATTTCATACCTTTCCCTGTCTCCTTTACTCACCGTCCCCTGGAAAATTGGACTTTGTCAAGATTCAAAATTACTCACTTTTCTGATTATTCAAGTTAGACACACTGTACAGAAAAGTAGAACAATAAAGTGCATGGGCGGTGCTTTATTTCCTTCCAGCATTTTTCCTATAAATATTTTAAATATTATTGCATGTGGCATTTCCTTCCCTGCTCACCTCCAATTTAGTATCATATTGAATTTTCTTAAACACTGACGATCCTTTGTAAAACATCTTTTTAAGAGATAGCATAATATTCCAGCCCCTGTATGGGTAATGTATTTAACTAATCCTCAATTCTTGGACATTTAGGTTCTTTCCTTTTTTTTTTGCTATGACAGAATGATCTTTAAAACATATATCTGCTTAAATCCTTTGGCACTTTCCACAGCCTTTTGGATATTCAACGTCTCGCTCACGAGGCCAGTCTTGACCTGCCCACCTTCCTTCCCTCAGCTCGCTCCCTGCCCCAGCGCTGGGTCCCTCCCAAGGGCCATGGAAGGGCCCGCAACACCCCAATGCTCTCCTGCCCCCAACTTCACCTCCAGGCTCAGGGACCTGACAGACTGCTCCGCGCCCCCACCGGGGCAGCGCGCCCTTGCCAGGGCTCGGGCCTGTGTCCCACGCCTGGCCTAGCAGAATGGCAGGGGAGTCCCTGGGAAAACTTCGCTTCCTTGATAAAAAGAGACACACAGGGGAACTACTGCTCCCCTGCATGGGCCACCGCTTGGTCTGTCTGTGACACCTGCGACTGTGTCTGGGGACCCTGGGGGCAGATCTCAACACAGCTGAGGGTGAGGGCATCACAGCAGAACCACCAAAAGCGGCCTTCCTTGGTGAACTGTTGATCAGGGAATGCTGTTCAATGATCATTCTACCTCTGGATTTCTGAGGACATAACTTACTGTTTAACACTACTAATTACTGCCAAGGCTTTCCGACAGATCTTTCCTCTCTCTTCACGGCCCCGAACCACCCATGCTGAGACACCTCCATGTCTTCACCAGGCTGGCCCTGCTCCCACTTGAGCACTGCCCCCCTCCTGCCTCCTGGGGCCGCCCTCTGAGAACTGCTGGGTTTCAGGTCATCCCTTTCTGCTTCCCTAGCTCCTGTGTCACTAATTCTGTGTCAGCTCTCTGGCCTGGATGCCCTGTGGGTGACTGGGAATTTCTCCAGGGCAGCAGCCATGTCTTGTTTGTGGCGAGCCCCCTCATGTAACAGAAAAGCTCACCTCAGTCTGTCCTTGTCTTTCTTTTCTGTCAGTGTCCTTTACTACTCACACAAAACACTTTGCTCTGACAATTCCGGTCACTAAACAGAAGGTTTGTCCCCACATTAAGCAATTCTCTGCACCACCAGCTGGATGTCCTACAATTCAATGCAATTCTGACACCATCTACCCAGAGACAGCACCGGCTCCCACTGGGGAAGGGCTCAGTCTCCCCTCAGATGCCACTTGCAATTCTATGTTATCGCCTATGCTTCTGGTGAATCAGCTATAGGTGGTGGGTTCTAATGACCCCCTCCTTGGGTTCAATTAATTTACTAGAGCGGCTCACAGAACTCAGGGGAACACACTTACCGGTTTATTAAACAATGTGGTTGGTGAAGGACGCACATGAAGAGATGCAGTGGGGGGCCTGGGAGGGTCCTGACTGCTGGAACTTCTTCCCTGTGGAGCTGGGGTGCACCGCCGTCCTGTGGCGGGCATGCTCACTAGCCTAACAGCTCTCTGCACCCCGTGCTACTGGGAGTTCACGGAGCCTTCTCCAGGTAGGCATGATCAATAATGAACCCCATTTCTAGCCTCTCTTCTCTCTCGAGAGGGTGGGAGTGGAGGCTGAAAATTCTAAGCTTCTACCCATAGTTTGGTCCTTCTGGTGATGAGCCCCCATCCAGTGTCCCACCCAGGGTCACTTCAATGAACAAGAAATGTACTCTTTATCACTTGGGAATCTATAAGGGATTTAGGAGCCCTGGGCCAGAAGCTTAGATCGGAGACCAATCTTTTCTGTTACCTCACATCTGGGACCACCACTACCCTTGGTACACAGTGGGTGGTAGGGACATGTGAGCTGAGTGAATGTGAGGCTTGGTTCCCTTTCTTTGGACCTTCTGTGCTTCATGTGTGCAATGGATTAAATTGTGTGCAATGGATTAAATTGTCTCCCTGTCTCCCAAACTAATAAATTGAAGCCCTGCCTCCCAATGTGATCGTAGTTGGAAATGGGGTGTTTGGAAGGTAGGGAATCAGTTCTAGTGAGGCCATGAAGGCGGCCCCGTTGCAGAGTTAGCGCTCCTGTAAGAAATGCCAGAGAGCCTGCTCCTCTCTCTTCGCCTGTGAGGGCAGAGTGAGCGGTGTCCTTCTGCGAGCCGGAAGAAAGCTCTTGCCAGAATCTGACCATGCCACCACCCTCATCTCAGCCTTCCAGCCCCTAGAATTTTGAGAAATAAATTTGTATGGTAACAAAAATACCACACCCAGTGCATGGTTCTGTTATGGCAGCCAAAGCTGACAGAATGTTTTTTCCACACGGCTGTCACCTGACCTCGTGATGCAGGGGCATGCTGTCCTCCTGAGGAAGGGTCGCTGTCCTCCTGAGGAAGGGTCGACACCCTCTTTCCTGGGCCTTTCCATTCTCTGGATCCCCAGGGCTGGCCCAGGCCATCAGTAGAGCACTGGGCAGCCTGCACGGCTGGTTCTGAAATGCCCTCTTCTCACCTGCTAAGGCTCCTTAAGCAAGGTCTGGCTTGGTGGGGCCTCGGGGACATCCCAGGCAAAGCCCTGCCTCCCACTCATGACTTCTGCCCAAAGCTTGGGAGGATGGTAGCCATTGGAGATGACCCAAGACTGGATGTTCCAACACTGTTGGGCCTCCTAAGGCTGGGGCCTGGGTCAAGGTGGCCATGGCCTTGATCTGCCAGCTCTTGGGAGGGCTCCTGATGTGTATAGAGCCCTCGCGAGTCACAGCATGCACCCCTGGGTAGAGCAGAGTCCAGCATGGTTCTCAGGGTAAGCCAGAGACCAGGCTCAGGTGTCCTGTCCCAGGGGACAAGAGCCAATCTAGGACCAAGGATGAAGTGGGAGACTAAGCAGAGTTGGAATGGAGAGAAGGGCAAGCAAGCCTTGAGTAGAGAAAGGACCTTAAATAATGTTCAAAGTATTTAACAACCAGAACAACACCACCCCACAACCAGACAGTCCTGTCATTAAACTTGCTGGAAAGGGGGAGGTCAGGTTTTGGGGTGACAGGTCAGGGCAGCCCTGTCTGGGTATCAGCCCAGGACCGGGGCTATTGCCACAAAAAGGAGGAACTAGGCCTTGTTTTCACTGGTGGTTGGTTATCTAGCGTGTGTGTGTGTGTGTGTGTGTGTGTGTGTGTGTGTGTGTGTGTGTGTGTGTGTGTGTGTGTGTGTGTGTGTGGCAGGGGAGGGGATTGAGATGGGTGGGGCAGGGATGGGGAACTGGCTTCCTGGAAAGGTTTCCCTTGAGTCTTTGAACTTCCCACACTACTCGCTACCTTCAGTTAAAGCCTACTAAGACCAGGTTGAAATGCCAGAGTGGCCAAGAGGGGAGGGACTTCAGCCATGTATGACCCTAGAGAGCTGCTCAGGCTGAGGGGAGGCCTGAGGTGGGCTGGTGATTCTGGGGGGTAAGGGCTGGCACTCGACCAGGAGGGCAGGCTCCTGTGACAAGGCTTTAACGGGACCAGCAACGGCTTGGGGTGGGACAAAGGACATGAGGGCCCATGTGACCTCAGATTCTGCATGAGTGTTGCTATGTCCCAAGAAGGAGGCCCAAGCCCCCTGAGTGTCTGGCTGTGGCTGGGTGCAGAGCGAGAGGACAGTGATACACGCTGGGGCTGACAAGAGAACTCTGAGCTGCTGTTATGGAAAGAAGTTTCAAAACCACTTCCCTTCCCCTGCTCTGCCCTTTTGCGAAACTATTTAGCAAACAGGACAGGACATCCTGAAAATACAGAGGGTGGCCTGTGACAGTCACTCCCTGGGGGGGAGTGACTCTCTATCCCTATTTCCTCTTGGTAGTCAGGGTCAATCACCCAGCCAGCACCACCATCCTTTTCAAAGGACTGTCTAGGGAAAATAGTGTTGCTGCCACAAAATGGAGGGAGGCTCAAGGCCAGAATCCAGGAGGCCCTAGGGCTCCTCTTAGTTCTAGGTGAAATCAAGTGAGACATACCAGCGGGACCAGCGAAAAGCTCCTGGCCCCAGGAAAGAAGGTATGAGTTACACCACTGAGTGAAATAACCCACCCAGCAAAGGTGCTGGTGGAGGACAATGGAGTGTCACCTTCTCTGAGGACAAAACCATTCTCTGATCTCTTGCAGAAAGGATGGTGGTCTCTTATTTTCTTCTCCCCTGGTATGTCATATGGATTTTAATATATTTCACCCCATTTTCATTTCCTTTCCTCTCTCTTTTCCCCACTTTAATACAGGGCAGCAGGAGCCCTTCAACACTCATAAAAATTGCCGAGGACCTCAATGACCTTCTGTTTACATAAGTTATAGCAACATTTACCATGGCAGAAATTAAACCCAATAGCATTAAAAAATGTATTAATTCATTTAAAAACCCATAAATCATTACATATTCACTTTTTATACAATTAAAAATAACCATATTTTCCAAATATAAAAGAAATTGGTGAGTAGAAGAGTGGCATCGGTTTTACGTCTGTGCAAAGCTTTAATGTCTGGCTTAATAGACAGCGGGTGCATTCTCTTGTCTGCTTGTGCACTCCGTCTGCTGCAGTATGTGGTCGTGGTTAAAGACGACCAAGAGAGCTGGCTTCTGTCAGAAGTGTAGCTGGGGATGGACTTGGAGGACTCCAGGGGTTTGTGGACCACACCGTGGAGGGATGCTGTAGTGGTCGGCTTTAAGCCACACATTGTAGAATATATGGAGAGAACCACAAAGAGGAAGAGACAACTCCAAATGTCCTAGATTAAGAGTTGGATGAAGTGATTGATGAATCAGCTCCTGACACTCCCTTCTCCCTTTTGGAAGGGCAAGCCACAGTTCAATGGTGAGGTCAGTCGCTGCATGCTAGATGAGAGAGGATTTGGGATGTGAAATAGGGGAAGGATGTGTGTCAGGCAGCCAAGGGACTCGGTGTAACACACCTTTGTCATTTTCTTTGGTTACCCAGCATCTGGACACCCTTTCTTTTTGGGCAAATCCCCCACTGAGTGTGTTCTGGAAGAGTCTGCCTCCTCCTTGAGCTAAAGCAGCCGGACAATCTCTCCTTCTGTTCCAGGAGCTACAGAATGAATGCATTCCTGAGGTGTCCTAATCACATCCTCCTTCCTGGTAGTATTTTAATCTTGCGCTCACATGGCAGACACAAATGAGGAGTAACTGTGGCAGGAGGGGGTGACACTGGTGGCATTATTTAGGTGGCAGTGTCATATGGCCAGTGGTGGGGCACCAGCCGCAGCATCCCCACCAGTGGTCCCCGAGGTTCAACCTTACCCGGGTTTCTGGCTGCACAACTCTCAATCCCCGTGTGCTCGCTGACCTAGAGCCCAGCCTTCCTGTCAGGCTGTAAGCCACCTCTACCTTCCCGACAGTTTACTAAGGTGGGCATGTCATGTGGAGGGCTGGCTGACTGCTGAGGAGGGCTGGCTGGAAAGGCCTGCCTCCCTCATCTAGTGTGCTGCCAGGCCTGTCTAGACTGCTTCTTCCTCGAGTCCCAGGGCCTCCTGCCCTGCTGGTCTGCCTGTGCCCAGGCTTGACCTTTCCAAGGCATCCTGCAGCCCTGGGGATGGTACTGTCACAAAACTCTCCTGTACGGCACCTGTGCCTTTTCAGTCTACAAGGGGTTTGAATGCAGTCTTCCTCACCTTGCCTCAAATTTCCTATCCCCTGCCCTTCTAATGATTACAGTAATTAACAATTAACTTCCAACAATTACAGAATGTTTGTAAAACAGAAAGGAAAAATCATTCATGACCTACCACAAACTTTGTGATTCCTTTCCTGTCTTTAAAATGACCTCATGATGCCTGCGCAAACTGTACTACTACTGTTCCTTGGGTAGATACTGGCCCACCCCACTACGGTTGGACTTGGCCTTGTGCTTTGGCCAAGAGAACAAGTACACTCAACACATATCACATGTGAGCAGGGGCTATATCTGTGCTTCTGCTATGAGAAAGAACAAGCTGCAGGGAGTGCTACTCCTTCACTGGGAACTCAGAATAGAATAGGGATGCTGTAGTTTACACTACAGATGTACTGCCTGTAGTGTAACTGCTGCAGCCAACTTGTAGACCCAGGAGCGAGAGTTTGTAATGGTGGGCCACTAAGATTTTTGAGGTTATCTTGCAGCAAAATATGACTAATACAGCATCATATAGGAAAAACTAGTCACAGAATTGACACACGCTAAATACTGTGAACAGTCAGAGATGCTTGGCAATCAGGTAGATGCCCAGGCACAGCTGAAACTGCACTAATTTGCAGACTGAATAACTTTCTTGAGACAGGAAAGGGGTCTGACAAGGGATGACCTACCTGAGTAAGAAAGCTTGTAATTACATTCAACCGTGGGCTCTCAAACAGTAGGTCACTTTGGGGTAGAGGGGGTAAGGCAGGTCAGGTTAGGAGAGTGTTGCAGGCCCAGTAAGCCTCTAGCACAACACTGGCCAGGAGGTACTGGTAATTCCATGCTGCTCCCAAATCTGCCCACTGATTGCTCCAGCAACCTCCTCTTCTACTCCTAAACCTTACTGAAGAGTAAGTCCATGTCTGAGATATGATTTGTGGATGGAGGGGTGATCAGGGATCCTGGGCTCCTGGAAACAAAGATGGGTCTGAAGGTCACCCCAAGGCAGTAGCATCCTTCCATGCATTTCGCATATCCTGCTCATGGCTTACCTTCCACAGGTAGACAGCTGTGATCGGCCCTATCTTCTTGCCACTTTTAACCGTATACTTTGTGCATGTGGGCAGCCACATTCTCATTGCTCTCCAATGTACCTGCACTTCCTAGTACTATGTCTGGCTCAGAGTAGGTAGGTTCTCAACAAATATTTGAGAAAATAAATGAATGAATCTTTGCTTACAAAATGTTATATCCACTGCAGTTCAGGCCTACTTCCCACATTCTGACAGCTGGTGTAAACTGACAGTGTGTGCACGTATGTGCCCTTGGCTCAGTCCTAGCCGAGTACACTGAGCTGCAGCACCCTCAGGCTTTCAGGTACCCAGGTTCCCACGGTTGACTATTATTGCTAGACTTTGTTGCTAGCATGCCCCCTCACCCAGTAACTTATTTACATAATTCATATGGAGCTCAATTTAGATCATTTTTACTAGGTTGCTAATAAAAATGAATTCTCTTCAGGCTTCTTCCCCATAATAGTACCAATATATCTTTTTATTTTAATCGCCTTTTGAAAGTATTTATTTGTTCTCAGTCAGAAGAACATTACTCTCCCAGGATCTGGTTTTTGACTTTCTGACTCCCTGGGTATCACCAGTACTTACAGAAACACTAAACTTACTACACACACACACACAGCCCCCAGAAAACAAAAACAAACAAAAACCTCAAACTATTATTTTCCTGTTGCTGACAGTTCAAAAAGTTTGGACCTTAAAATAATACCTGACCCCGCTGGCCATGTCTGGTTAAGGCCACTATCTCAAGTTGTCCAATAACAAGTAACACTTTACATTATAGACAATTAATACTGTAAATCCTTAGAAATGCCACACCATGTGTTGCTCACTTCAGTTGTCTCTGAACAGATGTTACCACCTGTGTGTGAAAATTCCAGGTGCTGATTCGGTGTCACTTTAGAGCCTGGCACTACACGGGAGCATGTCCTCTGTTCCCAAAAGATGATGGTCTCTCTTCTCCTACGAGGAAACTTAAAACTGGGCAGACTGAGTCATCTCACACCTGACTGTTAAGATCCTTGGGATTTTCAATCCCTATATTCATGCCTAGTACTATGACAGACCCTACACTGGATACACATGAATGGTTTAAGCGACCTTTAAGAACATCTGCAATAGACATATATCTTCACATGTAAACTTAAAAAACACTTCAACATAATATATTGTACTGTATAGAACTATAATTCAACATAATATATTACATTACTAAAATATTTATATAAATATCATATATGTATGAATTCACCGCATTAGAAAAATTCTATTAGGCTATCAAACACCAGTATCAGTAAAGACCAAAAAAACTTAACAGTAGGAACACTAAAAATAACAACTATGAGGTTTATAAACAAGAAATGAAGAGAGAATTCTTTACATTTGCTATCAATTATGTCACAACAGGCACAATCTGAAATACAATTTTAGTCTAGCAGTGTATAAAAATATTTTTATAACAACTTTTGATAAGTTGTAGTACCCCTTTAAAAGAAACCAAAATCCTAGCTGTATAGTTATTCCATTTCAGGACCTACTACTCAAAACAATTCAAACTACTGCTCCCAGCTAGCTCTTTAAGCACCCACCTGGACAGCAAATTCTCTCACACGTCACTATATATTCATATAACCCTCTATGTCTATGGCGAATACTGATGAGTCACCGTTAGGCATCAAACTCCAAGGCAGGAGATGACGGTGTTTGGAACCTGTTTTCAGTTTTAGGTTTGGGATGGATTTTTAAAAAAGGCAAAAGTAAGGTGGGTTTCGGTCATGTGTGTCTGATTTCTAAACACTTATGGGCACTCTCGAAGTCGAGTTTAATCTGGCATATCAATATTTAACTTGGGTGGTGGGGGAACATATTTTCCTGGGCTCTGAGTTATAACTACCCTGGCCTTCTTTCCAAACATTGGAGCAATTTTAGGAGCATCTGGAATGGATGTTTCTTCAGCATCTTCACTATCTTCATGATGTAGATCATATGAAATGTTCCCATATTCTCTTAAAAATGGGAAAATTTCAAGCAGAAACTGACAGAAATCTCTGCGAATACCGAACCACCAATGGTTGCCCCCTTTTCGCCTAAATGTAGTGGCCATTAAAGTTATCAATGAAAGCCAAAGAGGGACAAATATGGAGATGTAAGAAAAGGTATTGTGGCCATCCAATCTATGAACCAGCAGAACCTCAAAAGTGAGCAGGGGCACAACAATAGTGATCCAGCTGATGGCCATGGTCATGTGCGTTCTCCGCTGTTCGGCCACAACATCCAGAGATCTAAGGAACAGGAGGGACCAGACAATGTAATAGAGGACGACGAGGCAGAGGAAGGACATGAGGATCCAGAGGGGCACGAACACCACCAACCACGGCCAGTGGATAATCCTGTCCAGCCTTAGAGCAATGAAGATGAACTGCAAGATGTTGACAGAGCACAGTATCTCCAGCTCAAGTGACCTATCATGTCGAAATCCCCACACGCAGGCAGCCACGGACACGGGGGATACGAAGAAGAGTGGCATGAAGACCAGCAACCAGAAGTGGGTCCCTCTCTCCACCCTGTCGCAGACCAGGACTTCGAACATGAGCAGCAGCAAATGGATGCCCACAGCGATCAACATAGCTTTGAACTCCACGCAAGTCTCCCCCTCAGTGCGGTAGCGAGGGTTTCGGGCCCAAACGCCCGCACCCACCGAGGCACCTGCGATGACAAGAAGCTTCCACAACCATATGGGAGCGAAGACAGCCCAGTAGCTCCACTGGATGATGCCATCTAGGCGGAGGGGCAGCAGCACGGAGAAGAGGAGGAGGCAGGCGTAGATGAGGAACTTACTCGGGTTGAAGTCTTGGAACAGGCCCCTGGGGTTCATGGCAAAGCCGCTGCTTGCCCACCAGGGCGAGCTACTCCGCCCTGATTGACGGGCGGTGAGGCTCCAACGCTTCCCAGGCCCGCCGCTTTCCCCGCCTCGCCTCCAGGTGGGCAGCAGCAGAGGGTAGCCAGGCCGAATTTTCTGCCCGCGGGGCTGAGAAGCTGAAGCACGTGCGCACGCGGTCACGCGGACCGGCAGGAAGCGCAGTGGGGCGCGGCATGCACGCCCTCACCGTCCCAGCTACCCTCGGGACGCGGACGGCGCCCGGAGAGTGGGTCGCCGCTTCTGCCCTGCTGCCGTCCGCCTTCACTCCATACCTACTTTGGAGGCCGTTACTGCGCGGAGTGCTGGGAGGAACCGGGCCGGTCGGCTTCGGCTCGGGGCGTGGCGCGCTGCTGACTACCCCGCCGGCCTGTTGGCAGCGAGCGGGTTACGACTCCCGCGGACGCTTCCTGGCCGCGCCGCGAGCACCGGGCCGGGAGTGAGCTCACATCCTCCCCGCCGTCCTGGGGGCGGGGCCCAGGCGGGGGCGGGGCCGAGAAGGACCGGAAGCTGGCGGGGGCACGGCCCTCCTCGGTTGCCCGGCCCGTTGCCGCTGCAGACCTCGGGGTTCAGTGTCTCGTGGTGGGGCTCTTACGCCGGTTTTGCGGAAGGGAGCAGCGTGGGCACGAATCTTCACTCGCTGGTGGGAAGAGTGTGGGAGTTTGTGAGCGAGGCAGTGGGTGCGAGTAACCAGGAATGCATAGGGCGGTGTACCGAAGGTGTGTGCAAGTCAGGTGGTGGGTTTGTCCCTGAGCCAAGAAGGGAGGCTAGAGTGGGGAATCAATGCAAGGGGGAAGGTGAGGGGCTTTGCCTGCGATAGATGGCTCCCAGGGCTGGACTGCGTTTGGTGGGTCAGCTGACCGCTCATGCTGCCTATGAAATGGCTTAGGCAGAGCGCCTGGGCAGCAGCTCGACTTATACCAGCCCCTTTCACCTCAGAGGTGGCAGTGGGTGTTGAGGGGGACGGTGTTTAGACCCCGAAGGGGCACTAGGTAAAGTTTGGGGGAGCAGTTGAGAACTATATCGAAAGAGCAGCAGGTCCTTTCTGCCCCCAGGTCACCCAGCAGATTAGGACTCAGATTCAGGGCTTTTGACTTTATGCCCTTAATCCTCGTTTTGGCTTATTTGGTCCTGCCGCAGTGTGATTTTAGCAGAACAAAGTTGGAAAGAGGGCACTGGACCAGAGGTTAAGAAATTTGGGTTCTAGTCCAGGTCTTGTCACTCAACCACCTGAGAAACCTGAGCAAATTCGCCCACTTCTGTCTTGGTCTCGATTGCTGGGCAGTTAAATTAGGGGCTGGCCTGAGGGGTTTCCAAGGGCCAACAGTGCTGCTGCAGGTCTGTGATGTGGAGCACCACCACTCTGGCCAGCAGGGCAGGCCCTGGAGAACTACCCCCTCTCTTCTCCACTCCTCCCCTGCTCAGGGCAGCCCTGGCTGCTCTCCTTACTGCCTTTCAGCCTTGACTTGTCCCATGTAGTCCCATTCCTTGCAGTAGGTGTTGAATGCCAACAGTAATGGCCTCAGATGGGGGAGGCCATCAGAGGAACACATCTGGTGTCAGGGGCTCTTTGGGGTAACGAGGAAGGGCTTCCTGAGATAGAAATGGGGGTCTTGGTCTAGATTCAGGAGCTGGCTTTCCCTTGGCCAGCGTCAGCAAGATGTGCAGGTAGTGTGATGTGGGGTGGACAGTCCAAGCCCTCATGGATCTCCCCACAACTTCATTGTCTTCCACCTTAGCTTGGGGCAGTTGGGTAGTCCTGGGGAAGGGACTTCCAGCTCAGTGAGCCCTGCCAGTCCTCAGGGTTAAGATCTTGTGGACGTGTCTTAAGGGCCCCTGGTTCCAAAGAACCCCTTGGGAGTCATCGTAGGGAGAATGTCAGCCAAGTGAGGCTCTAGCCTTCCTCCCTCTGCTGCTCCAGAGTTGCCGTAGTCTGTTTTGTATATGGATTTTTCTTTTACTATTTCAAGTAGGGATTTGCCAACTAAAAATAATTTAAAATTAAAAACTCCTGTGTTCAGCCCAACTATGAAAACAGTTAATAAAAGGACATAGGATTGTTCTGAGGCTGAGAGGAATCAATGCACAGAAAGCACTTTTGTATTTCCAGAAGTGGGAGCAATGAATATGACCACACTGGGCAAAGTAAAGCCCGAGGAGGGTGGGGACCTGCTACAGCTCCGTGGGAAAGCTGCTGCAGAGCCAGGTCCTCTGTTGGAACAGTCACAAATCCTCCCAAGTCTCCTTTCTGCTGTCAAACAACCTCAGGGCCTCTGCTGCCAGCTTTGTGCCAGACAGGGGTTTAGGGTGTGTTTTCTCATTCCAAGATTTCTATTTAAAACCAATGCCTGGTTATCTTCATCCAGGAAGGGGGGTTGTGAGGTGGCCTGTCACAATGTGATCTACCCCTGCTGCCCTACCCCTGAGGGAGGTCAGAGCCGGCTTCTGGGTTTGTGCCAAAGCCATAGGTAGAGAGGGCCTTCTGTCTGCCATTTCCTCAGCTGGTTTTCCCGTGCCCACAGGCTGGACCCGGTTCTGTACATTGGACACTCTTCTTTGTTGTCCCTGGTGTGGTCAGTCTCTCAGAGGTCTGCCTTTGTCTTTATATTTACTTTTAAAGTTCACATGGACTGTTTACTATGTACCAGGTGCGGACACAGCTGCCCACGAGGCTGTACACAAACCACAGTTACAGAGGGGTTGTAGGGGTGTCGGTGCTTCAATCCACCAGCACAGGTCTGCCTGTATCCAGGGTCAAGGAGCATGGGCTTCTGGGATGTCTCCCTAGTGCTTAGCATCCTCAGTCCCAACTTCCCTTTCTAACGTAGGAGGTTCTTCTAAGCTGGCCCTTGTCCACCTGCTGACTAAGTCCCTTTCCTGCCAGTCTGCTAACCTTCCTCTGAATGTTCTAGGCACGGTGCTGCTGTTTGTTCCAGAGTAGCCTGTCTCTACCTAGCCTCTCTCCTTCCTGGACCACCAAGACCCAAGACAGGGCCTCAGGCTCTGGGAAACCTGCTCAACATCTGGTGGACTGGTGACCCTTCACTGACCTCCCATGGGACTCATTCCACTGGGTTGAGTCTGTTTGGCCATCTTTCTCCCTCTGAGACTTGAGTTCTACACATCCAACCAGAACTCATCATAGCAAGTGCTTGAGAAATGTTGCTAGAGGAAATGTGTGAGTTCATGTGACCCTAATAATGCCTGTGGTACTTCTGTTCCAGATCCTAGATCCAGTGGTTCGCTTCCTTCCTCACTCTGAACAGTGTGGAATCAGTCAGTCTGCTCACTGCCAGCATCCCAGGCCCTGTATCATCCACACAATGGCCAGGGTGATCTGTCTGCTCACGAATTAGTTATCAGTTTCCAATCAATGCTGTGACAAATTGCCACAAAAACAATGCCCACTTATTACCTTGCAGTCTGTGTAAGTCTGAGAGTCTGAGCACAGGGTCGTTCAGCTGGTTCTCAGCTTGAGTCTCAGTTCTTTGGAGTTGTAGGTCCGAGCTTCCCACTTCCCTGCTATCAGCTGAGGGTCAGTCTCGGCCACGCACGTTTCCTGGCCCTCTGGAAAGCCACAGTGATGGATCGAGCCCTCATGCTTTTGAACCACTCAAGCCGACCCTTCGGCTGCGTCTCCTGTGTTTTCTGTTTTTAAGGGCTCATGTGAGTACTTGGGCCCAGACAGATAATCCAAGCTAATCTATTTTCAGGTCAGCTTGTTAGTAACCGCCATCCCATCTGCAAAGTCCCCTCACAGCAGTACCTCTGTTAGTGTTGGACTGAGTAACCTGGGGAGGTGGGTGGGAATGCCGGGGTAGTATTAGCATTCTGCTCAGCAGCTGCTGTTAGGCCCCGCACAGTTCTCCCTACCCTGAGCTTGGAGACGGCCTGCTTCAGGGGGGGCCACTTCTCTGGGAAAACCCAGCTTTCCAGAAGGAGCACTTGCCAAGTGCCCTCCACACAGACCAAGGTGATAACGCTGGGTTCCCTGGTTGCCCTTGGTGACATCCTGGTGCTCTCCTGAGCAGCTGGAACCTGGGCTGGAGTCAGGATTCAGTCATGGTCCCCTGGCCCTGGAGACCGGATTGCCTTGCTGAATGTCCTGTAAGTGCACAGCATGGGCAAGGGGATGACCTGTATAGAAAGCCTGGGGAGCCCTGGTTGGGTGACTTGGAGTGTTGTCCTGTGCACTAAAATGTGGGTTTGAGCCCCAGCTGGGACACATACAGGAGGCAGCCCATCAATGTTTCTCTCTCCCTGCCTCTCTAAAATCAATAAGAACATACCTGGGTGAGTATTAAAAAAAAGAAAAAGAAAGCCCAGGAACATCTTCCCTTCTACACCTCGTTGCCAGTTTGTTTCCATGAGCTTCTTCACAAGGAAGCCCAGCTCTCCTGGCCCTCTGTCAGCCTTAGCCCCCACTGTCACTCTTGGTCCCTAGTCCATAAATGCAGCGGGCTCTTGCCTCTGCCTGCAGTAGCCTCCTTCCCACTCTTCTTGCCTCCATGCCCCCGACTCCTCAGTGTGGTACTGTGCTCAGGGTCAAGGTCTCCCAAGTCCTCGAGGCCCAGGTGCAAGTGAATGCTATCTACAAGCTCTGTGACCTTGGCAAGCACAGAGCCTCAAGTTCCCTCTGTGAGATGGAGATAATCTCACAACTGTGAGGGTGAAATGAAACAATATATGAAAACCCAGAATATGCACAATTGTTCTGCTGGCGGCTGTTGTTACTGTGTTGGCAGTAGATCAGGCATCCCTTCTTTCAGGAAGCCTGTCTTCTCTCAGGGGTCGTGATCCTCTGTTTGCTACTCTGGCTGTGCCAGGCACATGGCGGCTGTGCCAAGGAAAGGGCCTTCTCTTTCATTTCTGCATCTGCAGGTTCTGGCACAGGCTCATTAGTAGTAAACTTATCCAGAAAATCACAGGCCGGTAGAAAGGTTGGAGCTGATGTGGCATCTTTCTCTCATGGTAAGCAGTGGAGCAAGGTCAGTTTCTGGAGACAGGACAGCCTGTCTAAAGGCAGTAGAGCTCGGGTTTGCAGGGAGGTGTTGCTGGGCTTGAAAGGAGACCTAGAGCACACCAGCCATTCGTGCTGCACTGGGCCCCATATTTCACAGCACTGAATTCTGAAGCTAACTTTGAGGGAGTGTGGCGACAAAGGCACTAACCTCGCCAATGGGGAAAATAGATGAAACGAGGACTAATACTGTGGCCATGCTTTCTGCTAAACTCACAACTGCACACATGTTCAGCTGAGCCCTGCTCTTGGTTTATCTGGTACCTGGCCCTGTTCCCCAGCTCACTGCAGTGAAAATAGCCCCCCTGAAGAGCCAGACTCTGGTTGGGACCCCTTGAGATTTAGCAGCTTTTCCTTAACTCAACTATTCATTTAGCAAATGTGTGTCAATTATCTGCCCTCTGACCTAGGCCCAGCTGTCAGCAGTGAACAGTTCTTATAGCTTCTCCCATGCTGGTCCCTTCTGAGGTCCAGTGTCACCTCCTCCAAGATGCCTTCCTTGATCACCTCACCTAAAGTTGTCCCTGTTCCTATTTATGTCACCCTATTTTATTTCCCCTGTTTCTTAGAGGGCCATTAAATACATGCTCACTATAGGAAAATCTGGTAAATGCAGTCATTTAAAGAAAAATTAAATCTTTAGTCTTACCACCTACAGAAAATCACTGTTAACATTTTAATGTAGTTTCTTCCAGTTGATCGCCTCTGTAAAGACATGTCATTGCCCACATATTTTATTCTGGTTTTTTTTTGCTTAACATTAATCCTAAGATTTGCTTATTTTCACATCTTTAGATCTTGCACTGCATGACTAGTGTTTCACAGGTGCTGCCAGCTTGTTTTGAAACTCAGCTCTTTCAAAGAAGGTTCCTGTCTGCTTCTGATGGTCACCTGGGATATTGCTACCTTGAGAAGACTTTACATTAAATTTAAATTAAATTCAGCCCTGGATGGATGGCTCACTAAGTTGGAGCGTCATCCTATACAACCAAACTGTTATGGGTTCAATTTCTGGTCAGGGCACATGCCTAAATTACAGGTTAGATTCCCAGTCAGTGCATGCAGGAGGCAACTGATTGATGTTTCTCTCTCTCTCTCCCTTCCTTCCTTTCTCTCTCTACAAATCAATAAATGTAATTGTGGGTGAGGATTAAAAATAATAATAATAAATTCAGTTATAGCACTTACTTGAGGTATTTTGAGAACACATCTGTAGTGTAAATTCAGACTCCAGCCTCTGTGAGTACAGATTTGTTGGGTGGTTTTGTTTCTGCCCTGCATGGGCCAAGGATGGGACATGATGGTTGCTTGATGGCTGCTTGTCATTCACCTTACATGGAGGGAATGGCCAGCCCTTTGGGGTCCCAGCTTAAATGCCTGGTGTTAGATAACCCGCACTGGGTACTTTCTCTTCCTTCGTGACCTGTGATATAGTGGCATGTCTAGCAGGTGTCTGAAACGTGGTGAAGTAACAACTAGAAACATTTCTCAGATTACCATAACCACGTTGGGAGCTTCTTCCTAGTGGCCACACGATGGTACATCACAGAGTTGTCCAGTACTTTGCTCACCCGTCCCAGCACTCTGTATTACGGTGCTTCCGGGGCTTTTCTGAGAGAAGGAGCACTGTGGGCTTTCTCACTACACCCAGCTGCTTATTTAGATGAGTCCTTCGGCGCATTTCCCAGAGATTGAATTACCAGGTTGAAGTAATGAATATTCTAAAGACTTGATATATAAAAGACTAGTGTTTTTAGAGGTCAATTTTTTCCCCTTGTATGTTGTTTTGCAGAAATGGAGTTCATGCCACAAGTTAGGGGTGTGAATCTGCCTCTACCAACAGCACCAGGTGAATGCTTTTTGGTCTGGAAACCTGCAGAAAGGTGAACGATGAACATGGCCCAAGGTAAAAAGGCTGCATGAGACTCAACATCAGCTAAAACCTAGAACTGGTTTTGATGTGTGTGGGCGCACCTGTGGAGTTGGTGGCTGATTTGTTGTCGATCACGATAACCTCCAAATATGGACCCATAAAGAGAGCACTGGTAAAAATTAATTTAGGCATTCAAATACAGTTAAGTATTAGTAATTTAAACTGATTTTTTGTGGGTATGGGTGGGAAGCTTCCTGAATTGTGGAGTATTGTTAAACAAATGGTAGGCATTCAGGTATCAATTGTTTGTGTTTAAATTGGCATTACTAATATTTTGAGCAGTTTGCCTGTAGAATTTAAGTTTTCTCCCCCATTCTTGTTCACACTATTAGTTAATTCAGCAAAATATTTTTTATTGTACAAAGATAATCCTCAGTTCAGCTTTCTCTGGATTTTTCTCTGGATCTTTCTGTGAATTTCGAGATAGTTGCTGTAGATGAATGAGTTTACTGGAGCAGAAAGATATACCTGTAGAATTTTAATCCTAATTTCACTCTGAGTTGCCTTTAATGCTTTTATTGACTGGTACAAAATGGCAAACAGAAATAAACAAATAAACATAAATTAAACACCTCTGCACCTCACTCAGCGCCAAGCCCTGGAGTTTCCCAATGAACAGCACGGGACTCTGGCCCTTCAGGGGCTGTCAGGCTAGCAGTGCAGGACACGGCACAGCATGGCACCGACACTCCTTGTGCGACATTTTCAGTGGCTTCTCATTTCTTACAACAAAATCCAAATACCTTCCCTCGCCCTCCAGTGCCCTGGTTGACTGGCCTCAGCCCATCTTTTTGGCCTTATCTCACCATCTGCTGGGCTTGTAGGGCCACACCAGCCTCTTTCTTTTCCTCACACCCTCAGACCCATTGCTACTCCTGATCTGTGAGCCTGGGCAGATGCTTTTATTGCAGAGATATTAACTTAGAGAGCCTCAGGGCCTGCAGCCATGCTTCAAGACATTCATTCATCACTCACCTGCTGTAGTCAGACTGTCTACTGGGACCCAGCATGTGCGAGGCCCTTGCCCCCCATCCCGAGGACTGGTTACACCCGTCCACAGCATACAGCCAAAGGGCACAAACATGAAACACTGAACAACCGTGAAAGAGCAAGAGAACACACCAGAGGACACTGAACAATGAAAAGTCAACTAAAAACTAGACAAAAGCAGCATTGGAAATGAACTCTAGGGGGAAGGTTGGGCCACCTGGGTGATGGGGAGAAGGCTGGGCTATTGGCTGTAACAGACTCCAGACTAGACCAGTGCTAGAAGTCCCTTGGTGTGTTTAAGCACGATCCAAGGAAGGGACCACCTGGATTCAAATCCTAGAACTGTCATTTCATCAGCTGTGTGTCCTGGACCAAATGACTCAGCCCCTCTGAGCTAGGTTTTCTCATCTGTAAAACGGGATTCATAATATCGGCTTCAAGGGTAGAGATGAAGTAATAGAGGTGTAGAGCCTGGCATAATTCTTCTTGCTCTCACTCTCTCCCCGCCCGGCTGCAGGAGGGAGGAGTGCCTGTCAGGGAAGGACGTGGGGTCACCCTCGGCTCTGCATCAGTATCCGATGGGTTGTGACTAAAGGAGAACTTAAGTTACATAACTAAAATAAATGCCCCAGGTGACGGGTACTTTTTTTACCCTGGGCCCAGTTCTGCTTTATAAATTAAGGAGGTGGGTGGGTCAGGGGTCTCCAAGTGCAAATCCAAATGCAGCGCTGCCGGCAAAACACAGGCAGGTCCTCAGGCCTCAACCCAGTCAAATCACAGTCCCTGAGGTTGGGACCTGGAATGCAAACTTTTTAAAGCTCCTTGGATAATTCCAGTGTGTAGCCAGGCTTCAGAACCCTCAGCCTGATGGTCCCTGAAAAGCCTATAGCCCTGTCCTGGCTGCTGAGGCTCAATGGATTGAGTGCTGGCCTGTGAGCCAAAGGGTCACCAGTTCGATTCCCGGTCAGGGCACATGCCTGGCTTGTGGGCTTGATCCTGGGCTGGGAGCTGCGAGAGGCAACCACACATTGATGCTTCTCTCCCTTTCTTTAAACAAAAAGAAGGAGAAACAAAGTTTGTAGCCTCGACAGTCTGTGTTTCTTTCCCCATCGATTACCTCGTGACGCCATGGGGCGTCTTACTGAGTGTGTCTGGTCTGGGGCTCAGCTCCTGCTTTCACCACAGCTAGGAGGTTCCTCTGGTGCTGACTCATGATGAGATCAGAAACCACAAGCTGGGACTTGGTCTAGAATAAATCTTGAGCACCACCTGTTCAGTACCCTGCTCTGGAGGAACCTTGAGACCTGGGATGCTTTTTCAATGCATATCAGCTGAAGTAAACTGAAAAGAAATCTTTAAGGCCAAACAAAGATACAGTATAGGATTAACACCTAAACCAAGAAATCCTTTCCTTCTTATGTAGCAGCTTCTTACCCAAGAAAGAAAGTGAAATTCTGTGGGGTTCCTGCTAGGCTTAGATTATTCTCTTACACGAACACGAGAGTTATTTACTGTTGCTGAGGTTCTTTCCTAACTGCCTGAAACAGCAATAAACTTCACAGCCTAAAGGGAGCCTTCAGAGTGGTGAGTTCCTGTTCATGTACTGAATCCTGTTGCAAACCCATCATTCCCAGATTTCCCCATGAAGACGGGTCATTTCTTAACTCCAAGTGCTTTTACAGAGCAGAGGGGTTGAAGAAAGAGATTGGACTTTACATTTTCTAAGTGGGTGATTAAAAAACTCATTAAAAATTGTATGTGACCACTAGTACCAAAACCACAGATGTATCAGCAAAGATAGCATCATAAATTATATGCTGAGGGTAGGGGGTTTGGGGAGGGTGTGTGGGGCAGAGGTATGAAAAATACCTAGGATTTAAAAAAAAATTAACAGCAACAACAACAAAAAGCAGGACCACATTTAGAAATAAATATAGGCCACAATTTTCCACCTTTGGGCTGAAAGGGACTTTGAAAGTGGGAAGCAAGAAAACAGTCTTCAGTGTGCACCAGAAAAATGATGACAATGGCATGATACAGGAAGAAGAGCACCGCTTATTCAGCATGCTGTGTGCGGTGGGAGGTTTGCTCACGTCACGGGGAGGAGACTGAGGCTCAGAGACGCCAAGTGCCTGACCGAAGTCACAGAGCCGGGATTTGAGTCCAGGTGTTCCTGCACCGCACCACCTTGTCCCCACAATAGTGCAGGGAACGAGATGGGATGACATCTACTTGGACGTACATTTAGGAAGAACTCTGGAGGGCTTCTGCCAGACAGCTGGTTAGAAGTTGGTTTTAAAGAATTATTTCTGAAGTCACCCATTCCTAGCCATTACAGAAATGTGTGTATGGACCTTGGGTGAATGGAGAAGTGGATGGATAAGAACCCCCTTTAGATGTAATGATTTAGGCAGTTCCTGGGAGTAGGGTTTTAGAAAGATGGCTGGAGGGGACTTTGCCCCATTCCTCAGCGTGTGGCCCCTGAACATGTGGCTGGTCAGTGGCCTTGTTCACTCATCACAGTCACCAGGAGTGGCAAGTTGGGTGAGGCCAGTGGCCAGGCGGCAGGGCAGTGAGGGGGTGACGCACTCTGGGCATCTGGTTTTTCTTCTCGTGATCTTGGTCAGAGCATTGAAATCATGGATAGTACAAATCTAACCAGCAGATTCCGTATACTTTCTGGGAGCGAGGCTTTGTAGTAGTTCCTGTGTTGCCCTAATCTTTCAGTGCGGAAATCTGGACGTAATCACCCAGTCATTTCTTCCCTCCATTCCCCGCCGGAACATGCAGACCGAACAAGACATGCTGGAGGGAGTGGGGTGTTTGTCCGGGGTCGGGTCTGCTCCCTGTGCGTGCACAGCAGGCGCTGGTACCGGGCTTTGAGTTCTTCTCTCTAAAAGTGAGACAGGATGGTGAGAAGCTAGGAAAATTCCTTGGCAAATGGAATAGGGAAACTGAGACAGAGAGCTGAACACAGTGGCTGAGCAGCTTATAGCCAGGTGCAGGTGGTCACCAGGGCAGAAGGCCCCAGTGCCTGGCAGGGGGCAGCACTGGGGAAATCAGGACCTCACCCCAGGGTAACTGCTTCTCCCCTGGCCTTTCCTCCCTGGAGATGACATCTAGGCCTCAGTTGTACTTCAGCTCCAGGGCCAGAAAAGCTGCAAAACCAGGCGGGCAATGCCAGGGCCAATTGCAATGACTGAAGGCCCCCCTGCCCTGTCACTGACCAATCAGTGAGTCCATGACACTCAAAGGGCACAGCCGGAAGACTGGTGAATATTCTGCTGAAACTCTCCCCTGAAGCCTCTCCTGAGCCTCCTGCCGGCAAAAGAGAGATGAAAGCCTCAAGACAAAGGACCCAGTGTGCACTCTCTCTGGGGACAACCTGCAACCTACACTGTTTCCTTTCCCTTCTCCTGTGCTTCTTTCTCCAGGAGGCACAGTCTCCTAAACTCTTAGGCAAGGGGCAGCTGGCGGCTTGTACCAGGCTAATCCTACGAACCTCTCCTCAAGGGCTCCTTGTCTCTGACTTCCCAGTGAGCTAAGGCAGCTCAGCCTGGGCTTTCCTGTTGCTTCTTCTGTGCTAAGCCTGTCCTTGTCCTACTGTCCTCAGCTTTAATAAGTGTAACTTCATGGTCACCTGGACTCATGTTGTAATATCTTTCCTATACAAGATCAAGAACCCACACACTACAGCTGGCCCAAGGCATACCCACTCAGGGCCAGGCCCCTGGCCCGCAGCAAGAGCAGACGCCCTCAGCAGAGCTGGCAGGGCACAGTTTTAGGTCCAGTTTTTGTGTCCCTGGTTTTCTTGTCCTGCCCTTTGTCTGCTGGCAAGACTGCTTCCTGGCCTGGTGTCCTTGGGGGTGGTGGCTTCTTGCCTGTGTTTGCAATGTAGGGTCGTGAGTTAAAGCCTTGGCGTTCTGCAGGGCAGCCCTGGTCTGATCCTACCCCTGCTGCTTACGGGCTGTGAGCGCCGAGGCATACAGCTTGGTCTGTGCTCCTCTGTTTTCTCTTACTGTAAAGTGGGTGATGCTGGAACCCACCGTGATGGGCTGAGTGTAGGGTCTGGGACGTGCAGACCAGTGCTGGGAGGTGGAAAGCCTTCCCTGACTGTTAGCCGCTCCCCTACTTAGAAAGGGTTTATTTATCGTTTTTAATTTTTAAAAAGATTTTATTTACTCATTTCTAGAGAGAGGGGAAGGGAGGGAGAAAAACAAGAGAGGGAGAGAAATATCAGTGTTTGAGAGATCATTGTTCATGTGCCCTGACTGGGAATTGAACTGGCAACGTTTCGATGTGCAGGCTGGCGCTCAAACCACTAAGCCACACCAGCCAGGGCCAGTGAAGGGGGTTTTGTTATATCACTCTTTCTGTCTTTATCCAGTGATTCCCTTTGACAAAGTCTGGGGCATGCTGACTGCCAGCTGAAATGCTTCCTCGCCAACCCGATCCCTTTCTTTCTTGGATTAGGAAGAAGTCTTCCAAAGCTGCATTCTAACCTCTGTCAAGATCAGCATTTTGTATTCAGCTTTGGAGAAGGGAGTATGATTTTATTGCCTCTTTAGTGGAAAAGTTACCTACTGTTTGGATCTGTGCTGAAAGCTGCCCACCGTTGTGTGACAAAGGCACACTTCCTGCCGCATTCCACCAGGGAGGTAGGGCTGGTGCCAACACCCGGGATTGCTTCTCAGAGCCAGGAGCCCTCTGTCTCTAGTTGGCATATGAGAGGGGAGAGGCAGTGGTCGGGAAGGAGGCCCAGAGGGTCCGTGTGCCCACCTCCTAAAATTGGATTCGAGCTTTTGTTTTGTCCTAAGTCCTCATTTGGACACAGCTGGATTCCTCTCAAGATAAATAATATTGAACACCTATTTGTCTTATACTATGAACCACATATTGTTACAGGCCATGAGGTACTGTATTTTGTCATGTATAATGCATACTTTTTTGCCCAAATTATTGAGAAAAATAAGGATGCATATTATACATGGGTAGAACTAATTCTGTACCTATGTAAATGTTTTTAATTCTTTTACTTACGCTTGTGCATTAAAAGTGTACTCTAGAATAATGGTATCGGTATGCAAAATAACTCCCTGGAATATGATAATTGGTTTTGTTTCTAAATATAATTAAATACATAATTGAATAAAAAATTAAAATGAAGCATTTTTTTCCATGAAAGTTTGAGTCAAAAACGTGGGTGCACATTACATACTGCACAGTACAGTCGGTATGATCATTGTCTAAATGTTTGCACAAGCGGACCCTGAGGCTCAGAGCAGTTAGTGGCTTCTCAAGCTCAGACAGCTACAAAGCAGCAGAGCTGGGTGCACAGGTGCACTGCCTTGAGTCCAGCTTTGAACATCAGTATGCAGCCTCCCCCCACCAACTGAGGAGAAAGTAGCATTTATTGAGCACCTCGTATGTTCCAAGCATGATGGAGGAATATATAACTAAATCCCAGATCAACTCCTCCTTCCCAAGGAAGATTAAAGAGGGAGAAATGGAGAAGGGGGCCAGCAGGTGGCTCTGCCCTCCTCTGCTGGGCTGGAGCTATAGGACAGGGAGCTGTAGGGGTTAGGCCTGGCAGAGCCATACCAGGGAGAGGGCAGAAGCTGCAGAGCCCCAGGTGACCTCAGCTCTCCCAGCCCAAGTGCAGCTGTCCCTCTGGGCAGAGAACCTGGAACACATCTGCTCATTAGCAGACATCAGGATGGTTGGCTGACAGCTCCTCCTGCAGGGCCTCCCTGAGCTCAGAAGCCTGCCAGCCTGGGCACCTCTAGCACAGGCCCCAGAGCTGCTTTTCCCAGCTGCTTGCACAGGCAGGTGCAGCACAGGTGTGATAGCATTGGCTTCAGGATCCTGGCCTCCGCATCCAAGGCCTTGTGGGATGCTTCAACTTGGCAGGTTGGGTTGCTGAATTCCAAAACCAATTAATGTGGGGGTTAGGGGAAAATCTGCCTGACTGGTGGTTTGGCGAAATCTTCAATCACTTATTAGGATAGAAGAGTCGGGTAGTGTGCTCTGTCTGCCCCTCAGCACTGGCTGTGGCCAAGTAGGATGGGCCGCCAGCAGTGCTTCTCACTTAGTCTGTCCTCCTTCCCAAATGCAGTGGGGGTGCATCTGGGGCAAGGGGCCCTCGAGGCAGCAGCATCTCCTCTGTAGGTTCCCCCAGACCCACTTTTCTTGCACATCAAGCAACAGTCCCCTTTCAGCCTGCTGGGAGTTCCAAGTGCCACATCACATGGTCAATTCAAGAGCTGAGGGGTCAGCCAGGGTGAGAGCCAGGTGCCTGGAAGAGCCTTGGCCGGCAGAGGCAGTGGTCAGCTTTTGGCCTGGCCTCCTCACAGACTCAGTCTCTGGGGTACACAGGAACCCTGGGGCTAACCTGGAACCAGGGAGCCAGAGCCAGACCACAAATCCTTCTGATCATTCTGGAACAAGTGCTATAAGTAGGAGTTGGGGGTGCCCTCAAATTGTAACTGTCTGGGGTCTTCCTCTATCCATTAGGGTGGTTTTTCCTTTGGATGGTTTGACAGCTAGTGCAAGACAGGTGAGCCTCATCAGTCATGGGGCTGCTAGTCCTCATTTCCCTGAGGGCTTCAATATACTTCTCCAGATTTAGGGCCTGTGTTACCCCACTGATTGGGGAGCTCTGGGGGCTTTTGCTGCAGCCAGTTAGGCAAGCCAGCTTCTGAGGAGCCAGAACTCTGTGCAGATCTCTGGTGGACCTCAGAGAAAGAGGGTAACAGCCCCACATTTGGTTTACACGGGCGGGTGTGTGTGCACACACTCTCCTAAGGAACACTGACCCCAGCCAGAGCAGGGACTGAGGGAGCCTGGTTAAAGAGTACTCAGCTTGAGGGGAGGAGAGGCGAGGCATGGAAGGATGGTGGCAGTGGATTAGCTTTCCAGAGCCATTTCTGGAGGCTGAGATTCCAGGGTGTCTTGTGCTGGCCCCCTACCTCCTGGGAAGGGCTTGCCACGGGGAGACTGTCATAAGGGTTTCCGCTGTCAAACACCACCTATTCCTGCTCAGAAACTTCTGTTTCCATGGCAGGCCAGGTTTTCATATTCACCCTGTTGTTGTTTTCTTCTCCTGATGAATTTTCCTAAATAAACCCCCAAATCCTTTATTAAGCTGTGCCATTCAGCCTTGCCAATCACTTCTTGAGCTCCCTCACTCTGGGCTTTTGTTTCTCTCCATACCCGCTGCCTTAAATGCCCTCCTTCTCCTTCCCTCTCTCCCACCTTGTGTTTGCCAGAATCCCCTTCAGTTTTAAAGCCTAGTTCAAGCTCCACCTCTCTCTGGACACATCTGGCTGTCTGCTTCACTCTGCTGTGATGGCTCTTGGCTCTGAAGTCCTCTGAAGTTCTCTCTTCCGAGGGCTCTTTCCTTAGCTATAAAATGGGACAGTACCGTATTATGAATTTGTTGTGAACACTATTTGAGATGACATTCATGAAAGTGGCCAACACATAGTAGGTAATGCTTACTTAGTAGGTAAGTAGTAATGCTTACTACTTACTATGTAAGTAATTACATAGTAGGTAATGCTCCATAAATGCTTCACTTCTTTTCCTGTTCTATTGCAGGCACAGGGGTAGGGAGAAAAGATGCAGTCTCTGGCCTCTCAGGTCTAAGGAAGCTGGGAGAAGGGGCACCTTACTTCTGGGGAGGGGGTGGGGCAGCAGGGAAGGCTCTGGTTGAGTCTGAAGAACAAGTGGAGACGACTGAGGGGACTAGGGTGGTAGGAGTGAGGGAAGGCAGCAGGGTGCAAGGAGGAGGGGGTTCGAAATGTCTGGGGAAAGGGGCCGGAGTGCTGGGTGCTGTCCGGGAGCAGCTGGGCTGGAGGCTGGTGGCCTGGGCCTTGCAGTGGCTGAGAGCCTGGACTCTACCCGGGAGGTGGGGAAGTCACCGAAGGTGTTGAGGGGAAACACCTGCTCTTAATTCTATGTGGAGTGGGTTGGGAGAGGCAGACCCTGGAGGGCGGGAGGAGGAGGGAGGGCGCCAAGCCCAGGGGAGGCCGCCTGCAGGTGGTCCTGACTCAGGCTTTGTTCGAGACCCTGTCTGGTTCCGGCCTCTCTGACCCCTGCAGCCTCACATTACTTTTCCTGGAATAAACGGTGGAAAGTTTGGATTTTCTATTTGGAGTTATTTTGAACTTGGCCTGGATAAGGGAGGTGGGCAGGACCTTCCCTAGGGCCCCTGGTTTCATTTCGCTGTGTGTTCCTACTTCCTTGCATTGGTGGTTTTAATCAAATTCTACACTGAACACCGTGTTTGTTTTACTGGGCGGGTTCTCCTTCATGGACTTGGGTCTTCAGTTTCTTTCCCCACTGTTTTCACTGCTCCCCCAGTTGAGGCAGTTTGAAGCAGAGGGTGGAGAGCTTTGAAGATCGGCAACATGGGGGTGGGGAAAGGTGGCCTTGCCCTCCTTTGGGCTCCCATCCCAGCGTCCCACAATTGTTTGCTCACTCTTGTGACCTAATACCCAGCACAATACCCATCGGCTGGTTTGTGGTCAGTAAGAATCGTTACGTGAATGGGTGGGATGCCAGAATCTCTGTGTCTCCAAGTTCCCGGTATATAGTGGGTGCCCAATACATGCCCCTCCCCCACCTGTGACAAGCAGTGGAGGCAAGGACCATCTCAATCCTCCTCAAAGTTTATCTGGCCCACATATCCCTCCTTGGTGCATCCCGGGTCCAGCGCTAATGCGAGTGTGGTCCCAGTGATCCAAATCTGTGTGCAGAGGTGAGGAGTGGGGCGCAGGAGAGGCGCTGCCTCCATTCCAGGTCTCTGAAATGTGCTGACCTATTTCTGGAAATTGCTTACTTTTCTTATCACTGAGCTTGGCTGCCGTTGGGGCATTTCTGGGTGGGTGGGGGATCCCGGAAGGAAACCAGCACCAGCCTGTTGTTTCCCTAGAAGCCCAAACACAAAGAAAGGATGGCGTGGAGGTGGTGTTTGGAGCAGGGTGTTTTTTTCCCTGATGAATAAGCCAACTCCTGACAGAAAAAGGAAGGCTGTTGTCCTTTAATCTCATGTTTCGTTCCTCCAACCCGGTGGTCTAAGTGTGTGTGGGGTAGGAGGGGCTGGGCAGAGGGATGGAAGAAGGTGGGTTTCCACATTAAATAATGGCGGTCAGGTGAGTGCGCTGAGGGAGGCCCAGACTGGCCCACAAAGCTGCACGGTGACCCTGTGATTCAGGTGTTATCATCCTCATGTGATAGAAGAAGCTCAGAGAGGTGAAGGGGCTTGCCCAAGGTCACACAGCATGTATTGATGGAGCTGCCATTTGACGCAGGTCTCTTGGCTCCAAAGCCATGTTGAAGCATCCCCCTTGATGGGCAGAACAGCAGAATAAACACAGGCCTGCCCTCCCCACTCTTGTTCTAGGTCATTCCGCTCCCCTCCATCAGAACTCACCATTTCCTTGCCCTGGCCTCCTCACTCATGCCTGCTACTGCATGTGTGGCTGAGCCAGGGAGAGGCCAGCTTCCAGACACCGCGGTGAGAGGTGGGGCCTCCAGGAAGCATCGCCCTCAGGGTGGGATTTCAGGCTGCCACCGCCTCTGCCTGTGGGTGGGGTGGTGAGAGCCAGGCCCCGGGGGAGGAGGGACGCCTATCTCCTGGGAACCGGGAGCAGATACCAGTCAGTGCTGGTAGCCGGAAAGGAACAGCAGCCACAGGGCCCCTGACTCCTCTCAGTCACAGGGCTGAGTTTGTCCTTGGCTGTCAGAGCCGACAGGGTTTATCAGGTGTGCTCACCATTAGAGAAAGCCTCAGGAGCCAAGAGAGAACCCCATGCTCTGTGGCTGCCCTCTGTTAGGGTGGACGGAGGTGGCCTGGGTTGTAAAAGGTCATTGGAAATCACAAGGCTTGAGGTCCTCCACAAGGAGGAAAAGAGCCATTTGCTTCCCAGGGAGCCTGACCACCAGGGGAGAAAGTTCAGGACAAAATCAAACACCACAGATTGCTCGGTGTGAGCAGGGTCTAGAGAGAGAGGAGGTGGTCACCTCCCACCATTATGATGGCTACTATTGGAAAATGGAAAATAAGTGTGGGCAGGGATGTAGAGAAATTGGAATTCCTGTGCACAGTTGGCAGGAATATAAACTAGTATAGCTACAGTGGGACATAGTATGGAGGTTCCTCAGAAAATAGAGCTGCCGTGTGACCCAGCAACCCCACATCTGGATATACACCCACATATTTGAAAGCAGGATCTCAAAGAGATATTAGCATAGCTGTGTCCAGAGCAGCATTACTCACAGTAGCTAAGGTGTAGAAGCCACCAAGTGTTCACTGATGGATGAATGGATAAGAAAAATGTGGTCTGTACATACAGTGGGATAGCATTCAGCCTTAAAAAGGAAGGAAATTCCGACATATGCAACAGTGAGGATGCACCTTAAAGAAGCCAGTCACAAAAGGACAATTACTACGTGAGCCCACTGACTGGAGGTACCTGGGACAGTCACATTCACAGAGACAGGAAAGTGGAATGGTGACCATCAGGGGCGGGGGACAGGGGTGGGGAGTCAGTGTTTGGTTCAATCCGGGCCGAGTTTTGGTGTGGGAAAAGGAAGAGTTCTGGAGGTGGGTGGTGGTGGTGGCACAACGATGCGAATGTACTAAGCGTCAGTGAACTGTCCACTTAAAAATGGTTGAGATGGTGAATTTTATTAAAACTAATAATAATAGGGAAAACCCTTCCAGTTGCTAGACAGATGTCCCTGATTCATGAATTTCTTAATAAAACCAATTAGATCTTAAAAAAAAAAGAACAGAACAAAACTAAGGAAACAAATGTGGGCAAAGAGTACCCTATAAGCCAGACTCACACCGAGCCCTTTGCATTATTTTCATCCCCCATCAACCTCTGTGAACTAGCTTTCCTTGCAGACAAGGAAACTGAGGCTCAGAGACGTACCATGTGTCGCCCAAGGGCTACTCAGCTAGGATGTGGCAAACCAGCATTTAATCATTTTCATCTTCTGGGTGAGAGCTGCTTCCTTGGTGTCAGGCTGTAGCATCGGGTATTCGGCCTGTAGGAGTCTTAGCATTTTAGCAGGGAGCCCTCATACCCACAAGAAGAGGAGCCAGTGAAAACTGGTAAGGAAAATGTAAGGGCAGATCAGAGTCATTGAGAAAGCTCCTTAGAAAAGGAGGTGAATTGGAAAGGCTGGAGGCCATGGCTGATCCCCTCTGGTCACCCAGCCCCTAAGAGAGGACCACTGAGATATTGCATGGGTCCAGGCTGGGGGGCATTCCTTAGAAGAAGAGCTTCTGGGAACGAAGGGGAAGGAGAAGGGCTGTGAGGCCCTGAGGCCCTGGGGCTACATGGGCACCTTCCTTCATCCTCTTCCCTTAGGGGTATCACAGCCACACACAATTTCATTTGAGTCCCTAGCTGTCCCTACTGGCAGAGATGCTTGCATGCCTTGGGGAGTAAGTAGTCTCTCTGGCCTGGGACAGTTCTCCAGCCTGCTGTTCTAGTCTCCCTCCCTGGCAAGCCAGACCTGTGGCTGTGACAGTTTTGGTGGCTGTGGGCTACTGAGATTTGTCCACCCAGAGATCCCCGAGCTTGGGTAAAATTGTGTCAGATTTTGCCAGTAAAAGTACAAGGTGCCAGTTAAATTTGAATTTCAGAACAAGAGTGAATACTTCATAGTATAAGTATGTCCCCCATACTGCATCTAACCATAGTAGTCTTGGGGCTTTGTCCTCAGAGAGTGGCAGGTAGATGGATGTTCTGGGTGTTCCAGGTTGTCTAAGGCCAGGCCCTACCAGCCTGTCACAGCTCTGCTGAGACACATGAGGTGGCTTTGGGTAGAGCCACGACCTACTGTGAACAGCAGGGGCCTTAATTACCAGGTGTCAGTAAGGAGGGTCAAGGGCCTCGTGCCTCTCTGTGCACCTTGCAGAGCCTGGAGTGAGAGACCGGCACTCTCGGCACATGGGGTCTGTGCTCCAGGCCTGACGTGCTGTTCTCTTTGTGCACCTGCCCTGACTCCTGCCCGTATTCCTGAGGCTCCCACCAAGACAGCACTCTGGCCAAGTACCCTCTCTTATGTCTAGCACCTCACACCTACCTCAGCAGGGCACCCCAAGTTTGTGAATAGCACTTCCTCATCCCTGAGCTTCCTAACCACCCTTCCTCCAACCATTTCCTCATCCACCCACAAATATTGCTAGGCGCTGAACACAACAGCAAGCACTTTGATGTATAGGAGGGATTATAGGAATTCATACTTAAATATGAGCTGCTGACAACAGCCTTCAGGTATGACTTCCGTTAACCAAAGGACCTCATCTCCGGTGCTTCAGCATTATGTAACCCTGGTCAGGAGATTCTCTAGCCACACCCTGTTAGACACCAGCTGCTCCTCCTAGGAGATGGCTTCAGGCTGTGAGGAGATGGGACTAGGAACTCTGGGGACCAGGAGCCCTAAGAGGTCTCAACAGTCAGGGAGTGGAGCGGGCTGTGCCAAAGCTGTGGCCTCCTTCTTGAAGGGCTAGAGCTGGGACTTTAGAAGCACCCTTCCCTGATAGCTGGTGCCTGGCACAGCTCCTGCCCATAGCAGGTGCTCTGTGTAGACTTAAGACTATCACTCTACAGAGAAAACTGAAGTCCAACGAGGGTAGGTGACTTGTCCAAGGTCACACAGCCTTGCAGCTGTGGATAGGAAGGCAGTAGAGACTGAGATAAAGAGCATGGATTTTGTCAGGAACACCTGTTCTGAGGCCTGCTTTGCCTCAGATCCTCTCAACCTGACTGTCCTATCTAGAAATAAGAAACCACACCTCCCTCTTAGACTATGCAACAATGAAGGGGACTGAGATGACATTGTAAGATGCCCTGCACGGGACCTGGCACGGCACCATCCTGCATTGCTGAGGAGAGAGGGCGAACCCTGGTCTCAGTTGAGAGGCTCACCCACCCCAAACACATCCTTGGGGCCTTTTGAGCTCTGGGCCTCTCCTTCTTCCCAGCTGAGGAGAGGGCAGGCACTGGGGCAGAGAGCAGGGTCTGACCTCTGGGAAGTCGACCCTTCGCTATGCTGCTGGGTCAGGGTTTGCACAACTACCTGGACAGGAAATTGCTTCCTGGGATTTACAACCTTTGTGACAAGGCTGGATGTGTCATCTGCACAGGTTGTGCAAGGAGGCCTGGTGTGCACCCCTCCCCCATGCAGGAATGTGACCCCAGCCACCACATCCTTCTGGAACTTTCCCCGTGGGGGCCTGACCTCTGTGGGGACATGTACAGGATGCAGCTTTCCTATTCCTGGGGCTACACTAACCTCAATGCTACTTTATTTTTGTTACTGTTTGCCAAATTTCTTCTTAGTTCTTGTAAAGAACAAATGCTACAGAAAAACCTGTTCCAGGAAGGGGAATTGTCCCTGACACCCACCCCAGAAATGTCCATTTTTTCATATTGTTTGTTTGTTTATTTTTGTTCTATCACAGTTGTGCCAATTTCCCGCCCCCCCCCACTTGCCCACTCCCTCTACTCCCACTCCCACAGTTAATCCCCACCCTGTTGTCCATGTCCATGGGTCATGTACACTTGTTCTCTAGGCCCTTCCCCTTCTTTCCTCCCTTTTTCCCTTCCCCCTCCCCTCTGGTCCCTGTCAGTCTGTTCCTTGTTTCCATGCCTCTGGTTTTATTTTGTTTGTTTGTTTGTCTTGCTCAATAGGTTCCACTTATAGGTGAGATCATATGGTATTTGTCTTTCACTGCCTGCCTTATTTCACTTCACATAATACTCTTCAGTTCCATACATGCTTTCACAAAGGGTAGGAGCTCCTTCTTTCTGCTGTGTAGTATTCCATGTGTAAATGTACCACAACTTTTTTGATCCACTCATTCACTGATGGGCACTTAGGCTGTTTCCATTACTTGGCTATTGTAAGTAGTGCTGCTAAAAACATTGAGGTGCATAGGTTCTTTTGAATTAGTGATTTGGGATTCTTAGGATATAATCCCAGCAGTGGAATTGCTGGGTCAAAAGGAAGTTCCACTTTTAATTTTTTGAGGAAATTCCACAGTGGCAGTACCAGTCTGCATTCCTATCAACAGTGCACTAGGGTTCCCTTTTCTCTGCATCCTCTCCAGCACTTGTTGTTTGTTCTTAACTTGTTGTTATGTCATCTGTAAATAATGACAGTTTTGTTTCCTCTTTTCCAATTTGGCTGCCTTTTATTTCTTTTTCTTGTCTGATTGCTGGGGCTAGAACTTATAATACTGTGTTGAATAAAAGTGGTAAAAGTGGACAGCCTTGTCTTGTTCCTGATCTTAAGGGGATAGCTTTTAGTTTTTGCCCATTGAGTATGATGTTGGCTGTAGGTTTATTGTATGTGGGCTTTATTATGTTGAGGAATGTTCCCTCTATTCCCATTTTGCAGAGTGTTTTTATCATAAATGGGTGCTGTACCTTATAAATGCTTTTTCAGTATCTATTGACATGATCATGTGACTTTTGTCTTTCATTATGTTTATGTCTACCCCAGAGATGTACATCTTATGCTTTGGTGGTCTTGCTTCAGGAGGAATATCTAGGGGCTGGGCGTGTGACTTTATAGGTCTTTCTTTTCAAAGCCAGGGTCTCCTGGCTCAGGTTCCTTTCTAGTCCTGAACCATCACACATGCTTCAGACCCCTGACCTTTTGACCTGGCCCCATTCTTGGGAGCAGATGCAAGGGAAGAGATAATGCTGTCTGTTAAAAAAAGGATCACATTTTAAAATGTGTTGCTAACAAAAAAATCACTGTGGAGGGGTATGACATTTATGGGTGGGAGGGGCAGAGAGACAGAGGCTGCATGGGGATGGGCTGGAGGCCAGCCCCAGTCCCAGCAGGTCACTGACCCTCCCCAGGTATTGGGGCAGGATGGGGGTGAGTGGGGTAAGGGCTTAGGTGAGGGGGAGGGCCAGAGAAAGGTGGAAATGCAGGCCTACTCCTCTCCCTGGAGAGGTGGAGTCAGCCTCAAGCGCAGGAGGTGATGGTGAATAAAGGGCCTAGAGAGCCCAGGACCGCACAGCAAGGTCCCAAGAATGCTCTGGGTGTGCAAAGCCAAGCTCCAGAGTGACTCAGGCCTGGGCTTGACCTTGAGCTCTACCCGCTGTCCTCTGTGACCTGTTGGCCCCTGAGGCCCCGGGTCCCCATCCTTCGGGTGAGGAACAGCAGCTCACAGAGGGACTGCTGTGAGGGGTCATGAAAGAGGAAATAGCAACTAACAGTGCCAGGCTCGTGGGAAGGATTCAGCCAACATTACTTCCCTCCTCTCTCTTCCTAACTCAAGTGTTGTGTCCTTTTTTTTCTGTCTGTCTAGCTGCCCAGAGCTGGATGACTCCATGGGTCATATTCTTTTGCAGATCAGGGGAACACTTGGTCTGGGGACCTGGATCTGGTGAGGTGTCATCATCATGTACTAAACAGGTGAGATGCCAAGGAAGAGGTGGTTCCCCAGGGAAGGCAGGTGGCAGAGACAGGACTGTCAAGAGCTCCTGTGTCTGAGGAGCCACATAGTTCATGAGGAAGGCTGAGGAGGTATTCTGTGGCAGAGTCTGGACCCCCAGTACATTCGTAGCTGAGACAGCATTCACAAAGACCTCATGACATGGTCAGGAGAACACACTAGCTGGGCCAGAGGGAGGGCTCACCGGGTCTTTTTGTGCTATGGGGCAGCTTCTTAGGAGACTGTTGGGTAATATTTCACATTGGAGAGAGCTCAGCACAGAATCCAGACACTTGAATCTTATTTTATCTCACAATCAGTGCTTTGCAGCTGTCACCCTGCATAGGCTTTTATCTGGTTACCTGGAGGTGAGTACCAGACCTGTGGTGACTATTTATGGTGATTTTTGGAAACAGGGCGCATGTGTCTCCATGCAGACAGAAGGAAGGAGAGAACATGAGCCAGCAGGTAGTGGGGATTAGCAACAACGAAGTCTTATTACTCAATGACAGAACAGGGCTGCCTGCATTTCTGGGAGATAATTCTTTGTAAACTATGATGTCAGAAAGATAAGTCCAGCTAGTTTAATAATTTAAAATAGAAATAAAGGAGATTAAATGATTTTGTTAAGGAGAAAGCTCATGCCCTAGCTAATTATTTGGGCCTCTATCTGTAACCAAACACAGGTCCGGCTACCTGCCTCTACGAAACTCAATACTCAAGAGACAGGTGCTGATGTAAAGGAAAGTCATTTATTCTCAGGGGCCGACAACCTGGAAGATGGGGGGGCTCATGTCACAAAACCCATTTCCTCTTCTCAGGGGAGGCAGGGGTTTTTATATGGAGGGAGAGGGGAGTAGATCAAAGAGATCAAGGGGTGGGGGGACTTGAAAAGTTCTCTAGATACAGATTAGCACAGCCCATTCCAATAAGGCAAGTGATGGTTTGGTGTGCTTCATCCTGGTTTAGTCATCCTGGCTTCATACCATCCTGGATCCGTGGTTGAAGCTCAGCAAATCTCTTAGAGCTGAGATGTTTGAAGGTTAGGGTCTATATCTTTTGAAGTTAGTTCCTAGGATTCTTATATAAACATGCTGTTTTTATCTACAAGCTACAGATTACTCAGAGTCAGCACTTACAGAAGCAATGTCAAAAGAATGGTGGGGTGGGTTACAATTTCTTACCATTTCAATTTTCCTCAGTTACATGCTTTTCCAGCAGAGCAATTCCCTGGAATATCTGGTTAGTTCTTGCTGGCCAGCTGCGGCTATAGAGGCAGCATAGAAAGATGACAGGGAGGGAAAAGAAGCTCTCAGTACCTTTTCACAAGGAGGGGTAAGTCACTCCATCCTAGCGATGTGAACTAAAGCTCTCATGTCCTCCCCTAAGGTCTAGGACTTTTGGTTTTCATCAACTGGATGATACAAATGGCCAGTAAGGAGTGGGTACCCACTGAGCCGTTACTCCTTTATTCCCATGTGTGAATGAGCCTGTGAGAACCACTACTGAGAATACGATAAGACAGCAGGAAGTGGAGAGAGAACATTGGACACGGGTTGGGGAAATAATAGAAAGATGACCACCGTGCTGAAGATGAACTCCACCTAGTTTTGCTGCGTATAGATCTTTTTTGTAAACCTCAGGAGGCAAGAAAGTCACCTCCCCCCACCCCCCTCCCCGCTGCCGCCCAACCTATAGATTGGCAGTCTCTTTTATTTTCTAATTGAGGTGGTTACCAAGTATCAAATGCCTGGATGGGATGCCAGACCTTGTCAGATTCTTTCTAATACCATTTATTTATATAATACTGCCAGCTCATGGGAGGAAGTCCCTAATATTGGCTGCTGTTCTAGAAATTGGTCAGCAGTCTACTCCATACCCTCCCCCATTCCTGCCTGGCTTTTGAGCCCTCATCTCCTTGGAGTCAGAGTACCTCTGGGTGGGGGGCAACTTCCAACCTGGCTTCTGCTTCCTTTAGGATTGGGAAGGAGGACCCCTGGGGTAGTTTGTCAGGCCTCTTGCTCTCCCTGCAATCTCCCCAAATGTCCTGTTATCTTCCTGTGCCTCTGGAAGGCTATATCCAGCCCTTACACCCTTTGACACCCTTACAAGAGCGGTGTCAAACTCATTTTTACTGGGGGCCACATCAGCCTTGAGGTTGCCTTCAAAGGGCTGAATGTAATTTTAGGACTGAATGTAATTTTATGCTTAGTATAAATGTAACTGCTCCTTAACAGTTAAGTCAGAGCTCAGTACTGCCACTGGGTAGAAACAAGGTGCTGGGCTGGATAAAACAAGGTGGAGGGCCGGATTCAGCCCACATGCCTTGCGTTTGCCACCTGTGCCTTATAGCCTATGGCCCTGTAGACCCTGCTTTGCTGGGACCCTGGAATAGCCTCCTAATCTCCATCCCACATCTGCCCCTTACAGTCCATTCTCCATGAAGCAGCCAGAGTGATATTTTTAAAACCTAAATGAAAGCATGCCACCCTCCTGGCTCAAATCTCAATAATTTCACACTTGGAATAAATGCCAGTCTCCTTAAAATAACCTGGAGGCCCTCGCCTGCATAATCTGCCTCCCACTTCCCTTTCCCTTTTGTGTGGCCCCTTTCCCGACCCAGCACTCCATCTAGGCTTCCTGTTTGTCCTCAAGGGTACCCAGCTGATTTCTGCCTCAGGAGTTTGTGCAGGACTGTTACTCTGCTGGGAATATTCTCCTCTCCTTTCCCTCGCTCCTGACTTTTTCTAAGACTGATTCATTTTCATCCTTCAAGTCCTAGCTTAAATGTCACTTCCTAAGAGAACTTTTTGACCACTCATGTCTCAAATACTTGTCATTGACACAATTTGTAACTATAGAATTGCTTGTTCGTTTACTGGCTTATTCGTTAATCTGTTCTTTTGTCTGAGTTGTTCGCCACTGCATCCCCAACTTGGCATACTTCAGGGCCTCGTATCAGTCAGAGCAGGCTGAGCTCTGTGGCTGTTACAAACAACTTCCAAATCTTAGTTCCTTAAAACCACAAAGGTTTGTGTCTCAGTCATGCTAAAAGTCCATCACAGGCTGGGGGTGTTGGGGATGTTGGTGAGTGCTCATTGAGTACTGGTAGAGTGGCCACACACCCAAACATTCCCAGGGGCCATACCACAGAGAGGAGAGCTCTGGAGGTCTTGCACTGGCAAATAAATTCTCCAGTCCAAAAATAATTTATGTGTCACTTCCACTCACAAGTCATTGGTTAGATCTAGTCACATGGCCTCACCCAATAATAGGGAGCTAGGAAGTTCAGCCCTTCCCAGTGCCCGTGACCCTGTTCCTCAAACTACTCATTTTGCTTGGAGAGGCTGCTACAGACTCTCCCATCTAAACTTGGATTTGATCAAACGGTACCACCACAAGTACATTCCACAAGGCTTTGCAGTGTTGGTTGCACTATGATGGCATTGCACACTCCCAGATACAATGGGCCTTGGAAGGAAATGATGCCCCTATGTTGGTTATAACACCCTAGAGTATGCATCGTGGGTTCTGGTGGCAATCACAATTTAAGCTAACATTTGTTGAGTACTCAACACGTTCCTAGCACTGCACTGAGAGCTTTACATGTAATATCATCTAACACCTACAGTGTGGAGATGCTTTTCCTATTGGGCAGCTGAGGAAACTGAGGACCACAGAAATTAAGTAAGTTCCTAATTAAGTAATTGCTAGTTATACTGTAGGGTCCTTCTTTGAACTTATCTTTCCTGATTCTAAACTTGTGCACTTAATTGTTACTCCATAGGAAAAGGTTTGGGTCTGATAATCCCAGAGAGCTTCTTTCTTGAGAAGTCTCCTACCCCTTCTCCCTTATAGTACCTAGCAGAGTTTCTGTCATATAATTAGCACGGAATAGAAGTCTTTAAAGTATAGGGAAAGGGTAAAAATAGAATCCTTAAGATAGTAGACTGACACTAGGATATTCTTCTGGTTACATGCTTTTTGTTCAGCCTGTTACTTAAGACTAAGGTAAAGCTTGCGTGCTTTTTGACAGCTGTAGGTGGAGGGCCTGGATCTGTTCCTTGCTTCTACCTAACAATCTAACCAAGGTATCAAGCCTCTCATGTAATACATGTGTATCCTTATGTATTATTATCAACAAAGAAGGAATTACATAGTGCTAGCTGCAGTGGATATCAAACTGAACAAGAACTATTTTCCTTCGTCAGAGATTAGAGACAGATACTTAAACAATGAACTGGAATACAGTGTGTTGTGCCATGAGGTTTGTGTAAGGGTCAGTAGGGCCACAGATCCTGCGGAGGCGGTGAGGGGTAGGATTCAGCTCTAGGAAGGGGAGGTTAGTTGGGACAATCAACCCGAGGTGAAGCCCTATTTGGATAGAAAATTACAAGCTCGGGGCTTTGGAGAGCGATGATAGATAGGGGCAGGCTGTGGGAAAAAGCTGTGGGCCTGGAGCTTTTCCACTGCACTTCCTGCCTCAAGGCTATGGCTGGAGCTAGGACTCTTGACCTTGTGACCTTGGTGAAGTATAGCCAGTAACTCCTCGGACGTCATTAGCCTAGAGTCTTGGCGCCATGCTAAGTTCCCTCCTCAGGTGACTCCAGCGTCCGGACAGGCACCTGGACCCTTTGGTACTTGCGCGCCGCAACGTTAATTTTCCGCCTCAGGTCTGCCCTTCCCTTTTGCTTTCCACTAGTTTGGCCTCGCCCTTACCTAAAACCACTACCGGAGCGCCCTTCATCCATCCACACCCAAACTACCCTCAGACTCCACCAACGCAGCATCCGTCCCGAGCTACGCGGCCCGTGGCCGAGATGGGGAAGCGGAGGTGGGCGGGGCAGGCTTGCCGAGCCCGTCTGCCCCCCAACCCCCCACGCTGGAGATCGCTTGTCATTGGCGAAAAGTACCCCCAGCCTCCTGAGGCTTGGAAGCTCCGCTTCAGATTGGCTACTAGGTGCTCAGTGGGCATGGCCTCCGGGGAGTGAGAACGGAAGGGAGGGCGCGCGCTCGAGAGGCGGGGTTGCCTAGGCGACGCCGGGGGCGCGCTCAGGGGGTGGGGAAGCGATCCCCTGCTGCTCAATGACAAATTGGCTGGAGGCTGCTGGGGACTGCTGGGGTCCGGCCGCGGGAGAAGGCGTGAGGGACCGCGGGGCGTGTTTAAGAGCGGCTCGCGGACTGCGGACAGCTGAGGCGGCGCGGGACCGGGCCTAGGTGAGAGAGTCCGGGCCTGGCAGGACCCTCAGGGGCGGGCTGGGGAGCGGGCTGGGGAAGTGGGGTTGGCCCTCCGGCGCTCTCCAGGCAGGGTGGTGACCAGCCGTCGGACACGTCGCGCCCGGAGGCCGCCGGGGGGCGACGCGGGAGCAGCGACCCGGGGAGGTCCCCTGGAGAAAGCCTCGGGGCCTCCTAGATCGGTCTGAAGCTGAGGAAATGCGGGCGGCGCCCCAGCCTCTCCCTTTTCTCCGCTCCTTCCCTTTTCCCACAAATGGCCTCTGCTTCCACTTCCTGCCCTTTCGGGCCTCCAGCCCGAGGAAGGTCCACTTCCTCAGTGCTTTAGTTGCGGCTAAAGAGTTACAGGAACTTGTAAGTACCTTAAGATCTTGTGCTTGGACTGAGCAGGGCCATGTTCCAAAAGTTGTTCTGTTTTTGGTCTTGTCTTGCAAATGAGCATAAAGTTGCTCCCGCCCCCTTAGTTTCTTTCTGATAGGGGCTGGCACGGAATGTGGCTTCTAATAGGAAGAAGCACAATGGACTTGAACTAGTCCTGCCAGGACTAGGCTTCAACACCTCTCTTCTTGCCCTCTTAAGGTAAATAACTTTATTCATGGTTGGTTCAGAACTGGTAGTGGCAGAAATAGCTGCGGCCAGGCAGCTCGTTTGAGGTGTCCTGTCTGTGCTCATTTTCAGGAGCATACTGGAAACGTTGTAACTTTGATGTTGTTATCAGGTGAGTCTTCTGGGGGAGAAGTTCTTGTGTTTGATGGACTGATTTAGAATTGCCAGTGAAAGAGGCTTGGCTGATTATTCATTTCAGTTATCTGTGCCTTGATTGCAACCGTTCTAAGAACAGTGAACTTTCTGCTTTGTCCTACTTTTTCTACTGTTGGTCAAGTTTTGGGGATGGATAATGGGCATTGATTATCAGAAGGGACAGCCCATCTTTTAGATATGTAAATATTTTAAGCAAAGCAACAAGATTCTTGGCTGGCAAAGCTTGAAGGTTAAGGCAATATTTCTTAAACCTGCAGCAAAATAATTAGAATATCCAGAAATGGGATGACTGTGAATGGTAGCTTTGAATATTGGGAAGAATCCTGGGAGGGCAGAGTGTGAAGACCTAGGTTTGCTGATGGTTCCGAAACTTTATTGGTGATGTGATTTTGAGTATGGCTTTCCCTTCTCTGTGCTGCAGTCTACAGCTGTAGAAAGATGATAATATATTTTTTAAAAATGTGATAATAGTTATCCTACTTGTAAGAGATTAAACAAAGTAGGGTACTTTTAAGGTGTTCATTGTGGTAGTGGGGGTGGGATTGAGATGGGGTGGGAATAAGGCTCAGGATATCCATCTCCTGTGTGTGGTTTTAATCCAGTCAGCTAGTGTCCTCTTCTCTGACCACAACTGGGTGTTCCCTTCCTTTTCCCTTTCCTTTATTTCTCATTGGAAAGCTGGGTTCTCTTATTTGAGATCTCAGCAAAATTTCCCTGCACCTGAGGAGTAGAAGCTTTCCCAGGATTTTGTGTGGAAAAAAGTGGCGATATATTACATCTCTTTTGGGAATATGGGACCTACACACATGAATATTGGAAAACGAGACTTAGAGGCTCATATGGGATCTAAACAGATCTTGGTAGAAGGTGGAAGAAGTGGGAAAGTTTTAAATTCCTGCGTTAGCTGAAGATGGTTTGAGACTGGAAATTTTTAATCCAGAGTTGAGATAATCCTTTGCCATATCACCCAGTCCCACAATACCTCTTTGCATTCAGTTTCTAAATTTTTATCCAGTCATTGGACTTGGAAACATCATTGGAAACCTTTTCTGAAAGCTAAATTTGGAATCAGTATAGCAACCTTGAACTATAGTGTCAGAAGAAATCTTGGTGAACTCTTCTAACATTTCCACTGTATTTGTCCCAAGATGTGCAAGAGTCCTACTTTTCATTGGCTACAAGTACTTCTAAACAAATAGCCCCAGTGCTCACATATGCAGGACACCTGGATTTTTTTTTTTTTTAAGTGAATTCATGTGGCTGAGGATAAGTCTGAATCAGAGAGCCAGAGTACCAGAGAAAATGGAGCTCACATGGAGGATGGTGGGGTGGGAAAGGAGGAGGAGGGCAACTAATGTTTACTGTGTATCAGCTATCTGCTTGTTACAGACTCACTGATCTCACCAACACCAGATAAATATCTGGCCTTGGAGATAATATTTGACCTTGAGTAGTCTTCTTTAGCTCCTCAGTTCTTTTGGTACCTACAAAAACAAGTATGGGTGTATATGTGTACATATTCTTAGATATTTCAACAGTAGAGGGGCCAGTAGGCCAGAGGATGTACGAGCTTTTGGAGGAGTGAGAGTGGAAAGAAAGATGAAGAGAGTGTGGAAGCTGAGTATCAAAACCCTGAAGTATGTAGTTACTGTGGCCAACTACAAAATGCCAGCCAGGTCTCAATTTCAAGTGTATGTTACTTTTAAAGAAAGTAACTGCTTACACAGAACTGACTGTTCTCTGTTATGGTTGTAGATGAACCTTTAGGGATTTTTTTTTTTAATTTTCATTTTTATTTTTTAACATATTTTATTGATTATGCCATTACAATTGTCCCATTTCCCCCTTCATTTCCTTCTACCCTGTACGCCCCCTTCCCCCTATTCCCCCCTTTAGTTCATGTCCATGTGTCACAAGTTCTTTAGCTTCTACATTTCCCATGTTATTCTTGCCCTCTCCCTATTTTCTACCTATTCTGTATGCTATTTATTCTCTGTACCTTGTGCCCCCTTCTCCTCCTCCCACTCCCCTGTTGTAACCCTCCTGTGATCTCCATTTCTATGGTTCTGCTCCTGATCTAGCTGTCCTCTTAGTTTGCTTTTGTTTTAGGTATGGCTCTCAATAACTGTGAGTTTGCTGTCCTTTCACTGTTCATATTTTTTATCTTCTTTTTCTTAGGTAAGTCCCTTTAACATTTCATATAATAAGGGCTTGGTGATGATGAACTCCTTGAATTTGATCTTATCTGAGAAGAACTTTATCTGTCCTTCCATTCTAAATGAAAGTTTTGCTGGATAGATCAATCTTGGATTTCATGACTTGGAATACTTCTTTCCAGCCCTTTCTTGCCTGTAAGGTCTCTTTTGAGAAATCCACTGACAGTCTGAGGGGAACTCCTTTGTAGGTGACTGTCCCCTTATCTCTTGCTGTTTCTAGGATTCTCTCCTTCATTTGAATCTTGGCTAATGTAATGATGATGTGCCTTGGTGTGTTCCTTCTTGGGTCCACCTTTGGGATTTTTTTTTGCTCTTTAGAAATTGAAGTATAAATGCAGAAGAAGGTGCTATTAATTATAATTGTAATATATCATTGTCATCATTGCTTTTGTCATTGGTTTGTGGGCAATTTATATATAGCATCTTTTGAGTCCACTAGATTAGGGATTGACGTAGAAACTACTAAATTAGGTCAGACTCAAAATAGTCCAAGTTACATACTTTTACTTAGCATACCACATGAGTTAAAAGAAATATAGTAGTTTGGTCCTTTAACGTTTATTTATCTTTTGAATGAATTTTCTACTTCTGTGTAATAAATCAAGCCAAACCTGGCCACTTAAAACAACAGACATTTGTTATCTCAGTTCTCAGTTATATCTACAGTTTCTGAAGTTCAGGAATCTGGGAGAAGCTTGGTTGGGTGTTTCTGGCTCAGGGTCTCTCCTGAGGTTGGAGCCATCTGAAGGTGTGACCGGGGCTGGAGAACCTGCTTCCAAGACGGCACACTCACATGGCTCATGGCCAGAGGCCCGAGTTCGTCACTGTGTGGGCTTCTCCATAGGACTCTGCGACATGGCAGCTTTTCCCCAGAGCGAGTGATCTGAGAGAGACAGAGAGAAACAGAAAGAGAAAGACAGAGGTTGGTCAAGATAGAAACTGCAGCATCTTCATATCTAATCTTGAAAGTGACATATCATCACTTTCACCAGCACATAGACCAGACCTGGTGCAGTGTGGGAGGGAGGGACTGACCACACAAGGGGGGCCCTGAGGATCACTGGCATTTTGGATGCCAGCTCCCACAATTTCTTCTTTCAGGTTTGACCTTACATTATTGAGAAAAATCTTTGTTTCATATGCTTACTAAAGTATGTACTATAGGAGGTTAAAATATAGGTAGAGTTTTTACTGTTCTAGAAACTTTTAATATTTTACTTTCTTCTGGTTCTTCATGGTCATGCTAGAATTAATTAGCCAAATACGGAAGTTAGAATTCTAAATCTTGCTGGCCCCTGAACCAAATGTAATAGCCAAGTTTTTTTAATCCTAAAACAAATTGATAAAAAATTATTGCCAAAATGATCTCCTTGATGAATAGCTTAAAATTAATCATTAATCATCTGTGTATTTTCAAAAATAAAACTCACTGGCAAAGTAACTGAAAAAATATTGGTGAAGTGAAATCAAAGCCCCCTGCCCCCAGTTATTTTAAATCTTTGGACAATATTTCTTCACTCAGCAATTCTTCATTTCTCTTTTGAAACCCAGATACATTTTAATTAGATCTGGATTGAAGGGCTCTTTTCTTTTAGCTTCTCAGTGAAACCTTTCTGAGGCGTCTGTAGGTAGACAGGAAAGTTAAGGAGTCCTGAGCTTGAAAGCCTGATGAAATGACTTCTGATTTTCCTCTCATCTTTAAACATTCTAATATTTTCATGTAACAAAACCCTTTGAATCCAGTATATTTATAACAAGAGAGTTCACAAATCATGTTAAATTATAACTTCGGATAATGAAGTCTTCTGAGAATCACTTTTTGTTCCTCCTGACGCAGTTGAAGATGCTTCGAGTAACCATTAGGCAGCCTGGGAAGTCGGCACAGTTTGATTTCCTTACTTCTGAGATATTTGGCCCTTTCCCTATTCACTGCCCTAATTTGTGAGCTAGAAAAGAAAGAACTTACCTTTCTTTTCTTTCATCCTAAGTCTCCCATCCTCCTCCTCCTTCCTCCACCCCCTTTCTCCTAGTAAAAACAGGAAAGGATTGGTGGCCAGTCATTTATTATGGGTTATTTGATCCTAGTATTAGGGGAGGATTTTAGCCAACATGGTAGTTCTCACATATTAAGCCTTAAAAAAAAGTCTCCAATTGTATCTGTTCAGTAAGTTCTGCCATTTAAAAAAAACCTTTTAAAAAGCTTTTATACCCAATACCAGTGTCGTGTGGGGGTGGGGTAGGGAGGGGTTCCCCACACCACCAAGCAATTCTCAATCACCAGCCGGGCGTCATAGAATTTAACTCAGTTCTGACATTCTTTCCGGACACAGCATTATCCGGGCACAGCATCAGATTGCACAGGTTGAGGGCTCAGTCTCATAAGACTGCCCTCCGCTTCAGACACCGGTAGTAAACCCAGGTTGTTACCTGTGCTTCTGACCAAGTAGCTACAGATTGCAGGTTCCCATGACCCCCTCCTTGGATTTCAGATGCCAGTCTCCAGTTCAGGTTATTATTTATACTTTTATGACCCACCACTGGCTGTAAATCAGAGGTTCCCACAACTCCCTCCTTGGGTTTGACTAATTTTCTAGAGCTGCTCTTTCTAGAGCTGCTTAAAGCTCTTAAAAGAGCTTTAAGCACACTTTTATTTGCAGTTTTAGAAAATTCCCAGTACAGGCTCTGTGGAGAACAGATTGAAGAGAAGCTAAAGTAGCACCGAGAAGTCAGTTAGGAAGCTGTGGCTGTGAAGTGGTTGGTGGCTGGGACTAGGGTGTGGCTGAGAGGATGGAAGAAGCGGGGGATTTAAACTTTATTTTGGAGATGGAATCAGTAGAATTGTCACTGGAAAGGGACTGGGACCAAGGCGGGTCTGCCCATGTGCTGTCAGGAATGAATGGGTTCTTGACTTTGTGTAGGAAGGATTTCAGGACATGAGTCCAGGTGATATTGAGAGGACCTTTATTAAAGTTGGGGACCGTGAGACAAAGGGGCTTGAGATAGAAGAGGCAAGATCACAGCAACAGGAGCGAGCCTAGGCGGGGCTGCCTTGGCCTTCTGTAAATGTGAGGAAGAGTCATGCCAAGGTGACGCTGCCTTGACCCTTTAGAAGGAAGTCACAGAGGAAGAAGGGAGTGAGAAGTGCGTGGACTTAGGAAACAAGTTACAGAGGCAAAAGGAGGATCCTTGGAAATGGGTTCAGGTGGTTAGCCCAGGACAACCTGCCACTGTCAGCTGCTCCCCTGGTTGCAAGTCTTGTGGGGACCCTGAGAGCTTAGGAGAAAGAAAGCAAGGACACACACCTGAGGAAAGAATTGGGGGGGAAGGGGTGGGCATGCTCTGGGTTCTTTGTCTCAAGGGTTTTTATCTGTTTTCTAAAGGTGGGAATTTTAGGGGGAGGCTCAAGGGAGGATCTCCATAGTACATTCATTAGCTTCCCAGTTGTGTCCTTTGTATGCTGATACATCAAAATGAGTGTATCAAGCGTCATTCTCTGGTCATTTTCTCCTTCAAGGAATGTCACCAAAGAAGGACAGAGAGGGACTGGGACTGAGGTGGGCCTGCCCCCTGCTGGTCTAGAATGTGTAAAACATTTGTTTCTAAGTGTCTGGTTAGGGAAGATAAGACCTTGGGATTTATTTTCTGACTGTAAATTGCTCAGTTGTTTAACTATGTCTCAGTTTCCCTATTTTACTTGCCAAGGAATTTTCCTAGCTTATTACTATCCTGCCTCATAAGTAGTCATGTTGGTCGTGAATTGAGTTGGGAGAGAGGCAAAGGGAATCATAGATGACTCCCAGGTTTTTGGTTTTTAGTAATGCCTTGTATATGACTAATTACTCCAGTAACTACTAAATGGGATTGGTGGAGCTGTAGATTTTAGGGGGGGGGGCTGGCAAGAGTCAAGAATCATCTTGGGAATGGTGTAAGATTCTTGCTGGATACCCATGTGGGGAGGAGTGGTAGTTAGACAGAAGAATATGCGTCTGGAGGTCAGGACAGAGATCTAGGCTACATTGGAAAAGTTTGGGAGCTGTGCTTAAAGTTGTTGGTTCAGATGAGATCACGGAACAAGAGAGTGTAGAGATGAGAAGGGTGTACAACTGAGCTCTGAGGAGCACTGACATTTAGAAGCCAGGTAAAGCAGACCACACCGAGAACAAGATGCCAGAGAAACCACAAGCGCTGTGGGAGGATGTGGTGCTATGAAGGCTGGAGCGACAGACTGGAGGGAGGTCCCAGAGGGATCTTTGAATTGGCCTGCTAAGGGCCTTCCCCTTTCCAGGCACATTTGCTAAGTGCTCATTTTTCAAAGAAGGAGGGGGAGAGGGTGGGAGAGGAGAAAGAAATGTCTACATAGGTGTTTGCAACATGGAGTTTATTGGTGTTTTGACAAAACCAGTTCCCATGAAGTTGTGCTGGGCCAGGAAGCCCGAGGAGAAGGCACTTCATCAATGAAGTAGTGAGGAAGCCTTACCACTCGAGTGGGGTCTGCGGGCCAGCAGCCTCACCTTGGAGCAGGTTGGCAGTGCAAAGCCTTGGGCTCCACCCCAGGCCCACTGAATTAGAATATACATTTTAACAAGATTCCCAGGACATTTGTATTTACATTAAAGTTTGAGGAGAGTTGTTATACATTACCAGGGCTATACAGAAATTGTGTCACCTGCTAAAGGGACATGTAGGAACCAAACATATGAGTGAGTGTTCAGGATGAAGATTAAATAAAGGAGGCTGTAGGCTGTTGGGAGATGATGCTGCAGAGAGGTGGACTGACTGGCGATGCATGAAAAGAGGATGATGGCTGGGATGATGCTACGGGGCTTGGGGTGGTGGGTGTATGCAGTCCAATGCCTGTGTGGAATGCATGGCTTTTGCTAAGAGCAGGAATGTGCTCTCCATGTAGCCGGAGACAAGGAGGAGATGGGCGTGGATGCTGATAGGTTTGTAGATTTGGTGGAGGAGCGATGAGGAGGTTTGTGCTTAGAGGCTTCTGTTGGGGGGAAATGGGGTATGGTCATCTTATAGTTGGGCATATGGGGTCCAGCCACTTGTTGCCATGTATACGTATAATGTGAAGATTTTTAGGGAAAGGAAATAGGTTTTTATTCATAGGTTTCCCAATTTGAGGGGGGCTGGGAACATTTTTGCTTTGAGCTGATTGAGTCCACCTTTTCCATAAAGCACAGAAAACCAGTCATCCCCAGGAAGATTAAAGTCCAAATCCATGCCCAGAAGTTTTTCATTATTGTTTATCTGTAGTTTAAGGTTGTTATTTGAATGGGTCTTCGTCTGTAAGTTTTATGCCTTTTTTTGTTTGTGTGTGTGTCAGAGTTGTCATTGCCTTGACGCAGTTCCTGTCTTTTTATGGTGTGGAGTGTGTTGTCAGATTATTCCAGACAGTTGTTCAGGGGAAGCTTCATTTGTGAGGAACGTCTCAGCTCACGTCTTCGTGTGTTGTTCTTAGAGCGAGAAAGTGGAGGCAGTCCAGGACCCATGTGCCATGTTGTATTGGGTTGTAGTGTCCCAGGGGCTGGAGCCCAATGAGGAAGGTATTTGTGTGGGACCTTGTCTTCAGCAACTGGCTTCCAGCTGTTCAGGGCCCAAGGCCTGAGCCATCCTGCCTGTGCAGGGCAAAGCAAGAGTCAAAAAGCCAAAGTGCCAAGAGACCTGAGAGTGAGTTTCTGCCTCTCTTTTGTTTAACAGTTTCACCCAGAATCCCATGTGCTCTGGAAGTCAGTGGGAGTGTTGAGCTTTTAAATTAATGAAGGCCAGTGTCAGTCATATTTGTCTTTTCCCTTTTTTTTGGTTGGCAAGTTTAGGAAGGGGGCAAAGTCTCTAGTCATACATGTTCTGTACAAGCTCCCTTATGCTGAGTCAGGAGCTGCCTGGCTGCCTGGGCAGTCTCCCTGCTCCAGTGGCCAGTCCCTTTACAGAGAGGAGTTTTCTCCCCCTGCCTTCTCCAGCAATTTGGTCCGACCCCTCTGTTACAGTTTCTGGAGGGTGAGTAAAGGGGAGAATCACAGTAAGACTTCTAGGAAGTGTTGAGTGGATGTCCATTTCTGGTTTGTGATCATAAATGCTTTTAATGTGAAGGTTTATATGGCTGGTTGCATGATTTTCTTTCCCTCTAGACAGCAGCAGTTGCCTGCCAGGTGCAGGTTTGAAGAGCCTGGTGAAAGGAGCACAGGAGGTGACTGTATTTGCAGGAGGGCTATAATGTCGACAGTGGTGTGAAGGCTGGGGAAAGAGGGAATTTGAGCCCAGAGGGAGCTGGTGCACAGGAAGGGCTGGAGGTCAGTGCTTGCAAGTATCAAGGAGTTAAGAGATTGGTGGGTGGATATTTGAGCAAGTGAACTAGAAGGTGGTGGCTGAGGCTGGACGGTCCTGATAGTGATAAAGTTTGGCGTACACCCCTAGCAGAGTGAGGTAGCATGAAGGAAAAAGTTTCTGGAGAAGAGAAGGTTAAGGACGTGAGAGATGCCAAGCTCTCAGATAGGCCGTCCACGTGAATATAGAGGTCACGGAGGAAGATGCCAGGAGTTGGGTTGAAAGGAAGTCTATGAACCAGAAGCAAATACCTGCAGTAAATGAGGGAAATGAGGAGGAGGTCTACAAGATGAAAGCAGCCAGGTAGGAAAAGGGCATTAACCACTTCCTAAGGAAGGTGGAGATAATTGGACCTAGGGAAGTGCTGAATTGGAAGTGACTGTGGAGAAAGAGGAAGGACACTTATCACCTCCTGGCCCTGAGGCACATGGCATCTGTTTAAGATTTTGTGTTCCCAGGGCACACCCAAGTCTCAGGGAAAACCAGACGGTAGAGGAACATTCTTAGAAGAGGTGGAGGGTCTTGAAGAGTTTGCTGATGTTTCCAAGGGCTTTGGATGGTGTGATGGTGGGATTAGTCATTTCAGGGGATGGATGCTCTTCTGATGGTATGGAATCTCTCTCTGTAAGAGGGAAGAGTGGGAATGCCTGCACTTTGGTGGTAATTCAGTAGAAAGTTATTCAGCAGTATGTGGCCCTCTTAGAGGACGGTGAACCCTGTTCTAACACTGTGGTTGCCAAATCTTGGCTGGGTAGGTGACAGTTTCCTGGTTCTGGTTCCCTAAGTCTTTGTACACCAGCACAGCAGGGAAGAGAAGGACTCAAAAGACTGTTTCTGTTAGAGAAATTTCAGGACTTGCTTGGGGAGACTTAGGGCAGGTCATGAAATGCTCATCAATAATGCCTCTGAAGGCCTGTGGCATTGTCTTTTGGGGTGATAGAGAAGAAAGGTCTGAAGGATCTCTGCTGCTGATGATAATACTCCTACTCTTACTTCTGAATTGGAAATGCTCTCAAATTCTGTAGTGCTATTAAAAAGAAACAGCAGCTCCAAAATGGAGTCACTTTTGCTAGGCCTCTCCAAGACTTACTACCTAAACTAATTGCAGTTTCAGCCTCTCCCAGGAATGGAATTTAGACCAATCAATCTAGAATTCCCCTGGTCAGCACTGGTGAGGTCATCTTCCTGATAAGACCCCTCCCTTTCCCTCAGGGAAAGTGACCTTGGCCTGAAATAATTCACTTGTTTAACTTTCTTGCCCACCCCCTTTCTGCTTATAGGAACCTTCCAGTTTGCATATCCCCCGTGTACCCTTCTAGCTGTTAGATGGGTTGCTTAATAAAGCCAATTAGTTTTTCAGATTTACTCATTCGCATTGGTTCTTCAGCAGTACATACTTCGCCATTCATCCCTTCTCAGTTACTCTGTGAGATAGGCAGGGCAAATACTGTCCTTGTTCCTTGGATGGGGAACTTAGGAGAAGTGGGGTGAGGTGACTTGCTTAGTCAGTAGTGAGTGACTAAGTGAGGCCCACAAGCCAGAACTCTTCCTTTCTAGTGTGGCCATCTAGATGGGTATCACCGCAGCTGTTTGGACAAAGGAGTCTCCTTTGCCTCATCTCTCCGTGGCTCCAATTTCTTTCTCAGACTTTTAAAAATATCAGAGCATTATTCAGAAAACAGTTAAGTGATTATTCAGAGCCAGGTATTATTGTAGGTGTTTTTTTAATTTAATATTCATAGTAACCCTGAGGTTGCAGATATTTATATTTTATAGATCAGACTGAAGCTAAGAAAAGCAGCTTAAGCTTGGGTTAGTTTCCTAATGGTAGACCCCAGACTTCAAGTTGTTAGGATGGTCAGTGATGCAGGCTATGGAAGAATTCACAAAGAGAAGAAAATGTAGAGAGTGAAGATTTTATTCACTGTCCAAGAAAGGAGAGGGGCATGGTGTGGAGAGATACACCAGCATTGAGGGGTGGGGGTTTGGGCTTTTGCTGAATTATAATTGGGTTAAAAAAAGGGTGGCGTGCTATTGGGAGGCCCTTGGGCTGTTGTAACATGGGGCTACAGTCCCAATGTTACCTTCTGCCTGAGCTCCGGGAGCCCTTAGTCACATTCAGTTCTTATGTTCCAGTAATTTCGAGTCCTGGGGACAAGCTCAGAAGAGTAAAATGGCAGTCATGTTCAACGGGGTCATAGGCCTGCTTGGCAAATGGTGCTGCGATACTAAATGGCACCAGCTCTGTCCTTTCAAGTATGCCCTTGGGACAGGATAAAAAAATGTGGTATACTATACATAATATAAAATTTACCATTTTAACCATTTATAAGTGTACAGTTAGTCATTCACATTGTTATGCAGTCTGTCCCTCTCCAAAACATTTTTTATCTATCGTAGCACCCTGCAGCCCTGTGCCCGCTAAACACTACTCCCATCTTCCCCTCCGTCCTAGCCCTTGGCAACGACTATTCTACCTTCCATCTCTGCATTTGACTGTTCCAGGTATTTCATACAGGCGGAATCATATGGTATTTGTCCTTTGTGTCTGGTTTATTTCACTTAGCATAATGTCCTCCAGAGTCATTCATGTTGTAGCATGTGTCAAAATTTCATTCCTTTTTAGACTGAATAATATCTATTGTATGGCTGTATCACATTTTGTTTTCCATTCATCTATCAAGGGACACTTGGGTTGCTTCCACATTTCCACTGCTGTGAATAATGCCTCTGTGAACATAGTTATACAAAGATGTATTCAAGTCCTGCTTTCATTTTTGGGGGGTTGTATAATAACTGCTTTTTGTTGCATTTTCCTCCCAGGTCTTTGTTTCAGAACTGGTACTGTAGTTGCCTGTGCATTTCTCTCTGTTTAATGAGCTTTCTGATCCATAGTTTTGTGCCATTGATATCAATTACAGTATTTCACACCAAGGTTGAAGGTCTTCCCCACCCCACTGCTATAAGTGACCATGCAAATTATACAAGTCCTGTTAGAATGTATGCAGTGTACTAGCAGAAGTGGAAATAATAGCAAGTCTCTAAACAGGATTTTATTTAGGTAAATAATTTTGAACAGGGACATGTATGTGAGTTCCAAATCTTCAGCTATTGAGATGAATTAGCTCTAATGTCCCTGAGGCTTCTCTTGCAGGAAGGAGTTGGAGTTTGTCTTATATAAATTGGTAGAACTCTGTATTTAAGGCCAGTGAAATCCCCAGATCCTTTGAGGGTGAGGGCATGATGGGAGAGGACTTCATTTCAGAAAAACTATACATTTAAAAAAAATCAGAGCTTGGATATGGACAACAGTGTAGTAATTGTGGGGGGCAGGGGGAGGAGGGTAGATGGAGATGGAGGGGAGTATGGGGGAGATACATGGTAATGGAAAAAATACAATATAATAAAATTAAAAATCAGAGCTTGCAAATTAATTCCCACCACTTCTTGGTGCTTTGTACTTCAGGAAGGTCATCATATAAGTTGACTTTTCAAAGTTTACCTGCCATCACTTGTCCTCTTGAGGCCTCACAACCCCCGGATGGAGAACTCATTTTTTTATTCATCATGTATTGAGCATCTCTGAAGTACCAGGCACACTGGGCACTCAAAAATGAATGGGAAGACCTCATCCAGGGGTTTACTGGTTTACCTCCTTGGAAGAGTAGGCTGCATTGATAGGTGTGTGGTCTACTTAGACTGGGAACAGCTGTGAGTCAGCTATGTGGGGGGAGGGAATTAGGAAGGTGGTGGGGGGGACATTTAGGCTGAGTGTGAAATTACAGGTAATCCTTCATCAGGAGGAAGAGCAGTCTTGGCAGGAGGAATAACGTACACATAGAGTTAAGAACCAGAAGCAGGGTGCTTTTAGCTACTTCAGAGCTTTCTGGTTTTTGTTTTAGTTAATTTAGTTAATTCTTTTGCTTTTCTTTTGGTGGGAGAACAGATACAGAAAAGTTCCTTAGGGAACAGAAATATGTAAAGCAAATTTCCTTAGGCACACAGGGTCACTAAATTGTTTTGCAGATTTAATTTCAGAAAAAATTAGAACAAAAAATTGGAAAGGAACCTAGATCATTTCATTCAGCTTCCTTATTTTTACAAGCAAGGAAGTGGAGTCATACATGCATGAGAACACAAAAATATTCTATTCCCTGATGCTAATGACAATAGCAGCTGCTGGGTGGGGAGGAATTTTGAGTTTCTTCCTTTAAGTCAGTGTGTAAGTGTGTAGGAAAGGCCCAGTGGGCAGAGGAGAACAGAACTGTGTTACCTCTCACTACTGGAATGCCCCAATTAATGAAAAGCAGTAAAAATGCACGAATTTATCTAATAGAGCCGTCAAGGCTGAGTTAATGGAAGGATTTAACAGAGGTGCTGGAGCAGCTGTACTGAGTTCGTATCTATTAAAGATCGTTAGCCAACCGATCAGAAATTTTTCTCTGGGGGACCAGCAGGCCCGGAGCTGAGGGATGCCAAACCACCTGCACGGGTCCTGTCGTGTAGCCGTTCAGGTTCTGCTTTCCACCACAAGGGCCAGTCAGTCAGAAATCACGGTCCACTGAATAACAACCGAATGATCAGACATCATTATCTAAATCAGAGGGTAAAATGATCTTATAAAAAACTAGGTTGCTCTAGGTATTGAAAAACCAAACCACTAAGGCCACAGTTTTTTGCTTACTCTGAGACTTGTTTAATAAATAAACTTACTTTACTTAATAATCTGGTAATCTCTGTTTCAAGGGCCTGTGCCATAACTAATAATGGTAACTTCATAATAAGTTCAATCTTAAAATAGTCAGTTTCTTCAGTGACAAATTTTCAAAGCTTTAAAAATTAATGTTACCCACTTATCACACTTTGCTTTTGAAATAAGAACATAATCACTTAAATTTTTTATTCTTCTTACTGTAAGTAATGGAAATAAGATATGGATGAGTCCAAGTGTTAAATTGACACTGTGTACTAGATTTTATGGTGACCAGAGTTTGGGTAAAATTCATGGTGTTTAGGTTGCAGCATGACTTATGTGATTGTAAAAGGAAATATTCCTACAGGAGGAAAAAAGTGGACCTGGTGCCTGCCCTCATGGGAGTTAATTGTAGTGGAAGAAATAAGTGAAAAGCAGAGAAATGAATTGTGAGTGACCTGCAGTGGAAAAGGCTAAGGGGCTGAAGTGGAGGAAGGTGGACTTACTGGGGTGTGGAGATCTAGGAAGGCCTCTTGGAAAAAGTGACATTTAAGGTGAAACCTACAAGATAAGGCATTAAGTTTGTGAATGGTGATTGGGAAAAGGGTTGGGGTTGGGAGGGGCAGTAGGTGTGGGAAGAGTAGTAGGCCATGGGGTTGGAGAGGTGGAGACTGTGATAGGGGAAGAAAAGGGGTCCTGGAGATATCATTTGAGCCCCTGAAATAAGCATTATTCCTAGACATGTGGTTATTTGAGCCAATAAATAACACTTATTTTTATTTATTTTTGCTTAAGCTACTTTAAAATTGTGGTTTCTTTAATTTTGGACAAGACTTCTAATGATACAAGGGGCCAGAATATTTGAATTCCCTGAAAACACCTTAAGCTGGAGTTGGCTAAAAGTAGAGTTCAAGTTTTAATTCATTCTGAAGGGCGTATTTTTGTGTCACATTTTCCCCTTAGCCCTGCCAGGGTCTGATTCCCTGGACTAAATTGTATGTCCACTTCTAAAGCTGGAAGTACAGTCAGGTGGGACTCCCTTGGTTGGGAGTGATGGAGACACAAGGTAAATGAGCTCACACCGCAAAGGAGAATTTATTGGGAGTGTATGGGACCAGTGTATGTCAGTGACTCAGAGGAGAAAAAAAAAAAACCAAGCCAAGTTAAGGGGCCGAGGATGTGGCTGGGACTCAGGAGCAGCTGGAACCAGCACCCTGAATGCCGCCAGGACTGTTGCATTGTCTGTCTTCATATGCTGATTCCGTCTCTCTTGCTGTAGATCAGCCCTTCCTTCTTCGGGAAAAACATAGCCGCCAACTTGTAGAAATGAGTGGCCTGTAGACATGCTTTTCTTTGCCCACAGTGCTTTTAAAAATTGATGTAGTTACTAACTTTTAAAAGGGGAGATTTCACACAAAAATCCAAATTCCTGGCATCTCTGAAGAAATCAGAAAGTCGACATTCCTAAATCCCAGCGAACAGCTGGTGCTGAGGAACTCCCCTTCCTTTTGGAAGGGGCAGCGTACTGTCTAAAGGGTTGCAGTCCCCCTGCTGCTCTCTTCCTTCCGCCTGGGGCCCCCTTTCCCAGTGGAACCTTCATGGAACCAGCCCGCTCAGCCGGGCGCCCAGACGCTGGTTCGGGTTCAGTGCTCTCCTTCAGACCAGTTTCTCCCGTACTGACTTGGTACATCTTACCTCCCTCACACCCTCCTCTCTCCTGTAATAACCATGGAGGTGACAGAAGGGAGCAGTTTCTAGAAAAGGGGTGCTAGGCAGATAATATCTTAAGTTGCATATTTGGAAAAAATGTGCGTTATTTAGTGAAGTCTATTTTTAAGTTCATTTTTGCCAGATGTACTTTTGCCCAAATGGCCTGTTATTATTCTTAATGTGCCATTACTTTAGTAGTCCTCTGCTTTTTATTTTGGAGGAGAGTTGGGAGGACTTTAGAGAAGCTTTAGTGATGTATGGCAAAACATAAAAATAGTATGTGCAAGTATGCACCTGTTCTTTTTACAGGGTAACAGAAGTATGGCTTGATTACATGTAATCTGAAGACATGGGATTTTGCCGTAGCTACTTTCTTCTACCACATAAAATGGATGATTTGGAGTGTTTAAGCAAATTTTTAAAAAATTGTCCTGAATTGAATTTCTAGGTTTTATTAAGAGAAGATGGAGTGATTTGTACTTTTTTCCTCAATGTAAAGGTTAATGACCATCCTCAGGAGAAATTAAATTGTAAGTCCTGTTAGTATATATATCAGAAATAATAAGCATTTCAGTTGGAACTTATGATGTAACATGGTTTATTCATTTGTTTTTATGGATGGTATAAACTGGGACTACAAAAAGTTGCTATAAATATATTAACAATCTCCTAAAACTTATTTACTGAAAATTAAAATTTAAGTATTAATAGAATTTTTTAAAAGATTCTATTTATTTTTAGACAGAGGGGAAGGGAGAGAGAAAAAGAGGGAAACATCAATGTGTGGTTGCCTCTCATGCGCCCCCTACTGGGGATCTGGCCTGCAATCCAGGCATGTGGCCTGACTGGGAATTGAACTGGTGACCCTTTGGTTCGAGGGCTGGTACTCAATCCACTGAGCCACACTGGCCAGGGCTAAGTAGTAACAGGATTTAATAAAATATTTTAAAAACTTGTCTTCTTGTTCCTAGAGTTTCTATTCTGTTCTAAATTGTGAAAATCGAAGAATGCATTTTTAAGTCAGAATCATCCCTTTTTCTTTAAATTTATTTCATTATTTGACGTGAGCATACCATTTTAAATCTTTATTATTTTGTTCCACTTTTGGTAAAATTATACGCTTTTCCAGGCAAAGTATTTTTTTTAAAAAAGCTTTGTTCTCATTTATTTAGGGCTCCCTGTTTCTGAAGACTTTATTTACTTATTTTAAAATATTTTATTTATTTTTAGAGAGAGGGGAAGAGAGGAAGAATGGGAGGGAGAGAAGAAATAGTGATATAAAAGAGAAATATCCATCAATCAGTTGCCCCCCGAATGCCTGGGAACCAAATTGACAGCCTGGGCTTGTGCCCTGATGGGGAGTTTAACTGGAAACCTTTTGGTTTGCCGGACGATGCCTAACCAATTGAACCACACTGGTCAGGGCCTATTTCTGAAGACTTCAAAACTGTAGCGTGAATATGTGAAAATGATTGTACTCGAACTTGAAGAACAGAAGATAAATAGAAGACTGTATGAGTCTTCTCTTTATAATAAGTTTTTCTCGTTAGTAGGTGGAGAGGAAGGAATTCACTTGATGGGCTGAATGAAAAATGAAGAGACTGTCTCTAGGATGACATTAGAGAGTTGAGTGATACTTTGTCATCTTCATTTAGATACTAGAAAACTCACAAAAATCGAATCAGATTGTGAAATGTGAATCAGGTTTTTTCTTTTTAAACATAGCAATGTACCCATGTATAAACAAAGTTTGGTAGCATAGTGTTAACTGTGAGACTGTCAACTGATTTTATAATAAACTAAGAATTCTGTTTGAAGTTAGATTCATCATTCTGTATAGATGTGTATGCTACTTCTCATAGAATTAAGATGAGAAAAACGGTATGTCCTCTGTGTTAGGTGATGGGTGAAACAGCAGTTAGCTAAATACAGAATCTGTTCTCAGAGAGCTTAAAATTAATGGAATGGTGTTCAATCTAGATGTGTACTAGAATCACCTGGACTGCCTGAGAACACAGGTGCCAGGTCTCCATGTCCCTGAATTGGAATCTCCCGGAGAGTGGGACCTTGGCACCTGCATTTTTGTCTTCATTATTTTTTATAACTTTTTTAGTGTAGAAGTTTTTAAACATATACAAAAGTGAAGAGAGTAGTATAATGAACTACCTTGTATCCATCAGTCAGCTTCAACAATTAACAATTTATGGCCACTCTTATTTCATCTATATCCCTAGTCTCTACTCCCTTGATAACTTTGAAGCAAATCCCACTTGTCATTTAACTTCATTTGTAATGATGTTAAATGAAGTCATTTGAAATTTTCTTAAACAATAAATTTTTTAATATTATGTTTAGATATCCCCAATTTTCTTATGTGTTTATTCATTCAAATTAGCATCCGAATAAGGTCCAGATGCTTCAATCAGTTTTTATGTCTGTTAGATTTCATAATTTATAGGTACCCTCTGTGCCTCTCTTTTTTCTTGGAATGTATTTGCTGAAGAAACTGAGTGGCTTATTCATAGAATGTCTTACAGTTTATATATTGCTGATGGTGTGTCTCTGTGATTGTGTTCAACATACTCCTCTGTCTCTGGTACTTCTGGAATTAAACTTAAAAGCTTTGGGTGCAGGGGTGGTCAAGACCACAACACTGATGGTTGTGTCTTTTTTCAAGATGCTCATCATAATGGTCCTCACTGGTGTGGCTCAGTGTGTTGGGCATTGTCCCGCAAATGGAAGGTTGCTGGTTCGGTTCCATGTCAGGGTGCCTGGGTTGCAGGCCAGGTCCCCAGCTAAGGGCCTGCCATAGGCAACTGATTGATGTTTCTCTTGCGCATAGGTGCTTCTCTCTTTCTTCCTTCCCCTCTCTCTAAAAATAAATAAATAAAATCTTAAAGTTCTACTGGACCTCTAAAAGTGAGCAATAATGTTCTTTTTTAGTATCATTGTGAACAAATTTGATGCATTTCAAGTCATTGCATTTATTGTCTTTATATATCCTGAATTGTCCATCTTTGACCAATCTCTTCAAATTGGTTCTCGAGTGTGCATGCACATGTATATGTGTGTTTTTTAATTATTATTTTTGTAGCTAACAAGCATCTGTTGTTAAACCACAAACAGGACCTTTGGGGAGGGCTTCTGCTTTAATGGCTTACCTTCTAGAATCAATGTTCACAATAGAACACTCATTTTCTTAATGGAACTTTGATGAGAAATGTGGTGTAGTGTATGTGATGGGATATTTTTAATATATGTCCTTATTTTTACTTCTTAAAACTCTTCCCTCATTATTCACTCATCCCTTTATTTATTTATTCTCTGGGCATTTCCAGGTCTCTAATACACTGTGGGCTGGAATTGTAGGCCCTGGGGACACATATGAGTAAGATACTACGTCCCCTTGCAAGGAGTGCCTGTGAGACAGATAACCGCAAGTTTGTGTTGTGTCTTTAAAATGACAGTGGTGTTGGGATTCAGTGCAGGAAGTGAGGTGCTGCCAATTTGCATTCTTACACACAGTGGCACACTCATTTACACAGTCCCTCGGTTTGTTTTGTTACAACTGGGTAATAATTTGGTGTTACATGCTAATAAGACTCTTTTAAAGTGACTTTTTAAAAAAGATTTTATGTACTTATTTTTAGAGAGAGAGGAAGGGGGGGAGAAAGAGAGGGAGAGAAACATCTATGGGCTGCCTCTTGCAACCCAGGCAGGTACTCTGACTGGGAGTAGAACCGGCGACCTTTCGGTTTGCAGGATGATGCCCAACCAACTGAGCCGCACCAGTCAGGGCCGTGTTGATTTTCAGTATGAATGAAAATGATGTCTACTGAGTGGGCAGTTTTACGTTTTCATTATTCAGCATGCACAATCTCTGTGATCCATCTGTTTCCTGTGTTGCTTTATATCAGGAGTACTGTTTTTTAGAGGAGGTTTTTGCGTGACCCTAATTTAGATCAGATTTTTCCTAATTTGACCTGTAACAGGCAGTTGCATGGATAATTGGGATTTGCCTTTACACTTACACTAGTGTCAGTAAAATTCACTGCTTCTTCAGCTGAAGACTTTGATTCATAAGGAATCTGTGGAGACACTTTAAGATTATGCAGATAAGGTGGGGAAAGGCAGAAAACTGTACTTGGGAAAAATTAGAAAATTGTAAAAAATAAAAAGACTATGCACGTAGTTTGTTACTCATCCAAATCTTCCCTTTAGATGTAGCATCTATTAATGATTCTTGCCCAAACCAGTCTTTACTATAATAGTTGCGAAGTGTTGATTTTTCAACTCAGATGCAACCTTTACATTTATCAGTCTGCCTTTGGTGTCCCACTGTAAGGAAGAGCCCTCCCTTCTCCCTTGTGTGTAATATTTAGTATAGATATGGATTCATGAATTCCTAAGTTTTCAGTGTTTTTATTACTCTCCTTAAGTATTTTGGTGCTTCAATTGTCTCACATTAGGATTGTCTTCCTTTTTTATTTTTATTTAAAGGATTAAGAATGTGGATACCATTTCGGGAGACTCCAAGTTATGATTAGACCTCCTAGTAATGTCCGGATTACCTTCAAATCACACTCTCTGGAGAAAAAGTGCTGAACTCAACCCTTTGTGTATGTGCACTGTTGGCTCGTTCCCATGTGCCTTTGTGCACCGTGTTATGCAGATCACTGGGGTTGTGTGGGGTGCTGAAGGAGGAAGTTTTTCCCTTCATTTTCAACTTTTTATTTGATTTTCATGACAACCCTATGATACAGGCAAGGTGGTATTTGGATTCTACCTACCAACTCATTTTCTCCCAGCTTAAGTTTAGTGAAAGGCTAATGACTATATTAGCCTGTGAGACTAAGTAAGGTTCAGTAGACACCACCCCTTCCTCCTAATACTCCTCTGCATGGTTTATACACTGTGATTTGCTTTCAGAGTTTTACTTCTCAAGTGAACATGTGTTCTGGTATTTGAATTAATGCTAAATGGTAGAGAGCCTTATCTAATAATACTGTGTCATAGAACATTACATAAAGAGCATTTCCCAAATTTTTGCCTCCCTGCCAAGCCATCTAATGTGTTTCTTCTTTTTTTTAAATTTTTTTATTGATTATGCTGTTACAGTTGTTCTATTCCCCCCTTCATTTTCTCCACCCTACCCCCCCATCCCCACCATTACCCCCCTTTAGTTTATGACCATGTGTCTCAAGTCCTTTAGATTCTATATTTCCCATACTATTCTTGCCCTCCCCCCATCTATTTTCTATCTACTGTCTATGCTACTTATTTTCTGTACCTTCTCCTCCCTTCTCCTCCTCCCACTCCCCTGTTGCTAACCCTCCTTGAGATCTTCATTCCTATGTTTCCACTCCTGATCTAGCTGTCCTTTTAGTTTGCTTTTGTTTTAGGTGTGGTTGTTACTAACTGTGAGTGTGCTGTCCTTTCACTGTTCATCTTTTTTATCTTCTTTTTCTTAGATAAGTCCCTTTAGCATTTCATATAATAATGGCTTGGTGATGATGAACTCCTTGAATTTGATCTTATCTGAGAAGCACTTTATCTGTCCTTCCATTCTAAATGAAAGTTTTTCTGGATAGAGCAATCTTGGTTGTAGGTCTTTGAATTTCATGACTTGGAGTACCTCTTTCCAGCCCCTTCTTGCCTGTAAGGTGTCTTTTGAGAAATCCGCTGACAGTCTGATGGGAACTCCTTTGTAGGTGACTGTCCCCTTAGCTCTTGCTGCTTCTAGGATTCTCTCCTTCATTTTAATTTTGGCTAACGTAATGATGATGTGCCTTGGTGTGTTCCTCCTTGGGTCCAACTTCTTTGGGACTCTCTGAGCTTCCTGGATTTCCTGGAAGTCTATTTCCTTTGCCAGATTGGGGAAATTCTCCTTTATTATTTGTTCAAATAAGTTTTCCACTCATGGCTGTCCCTTTCCCCCTTCTGGTACCCCTATAATTCGGATGTTGGAGTGTTTAAAGATGTCCTGGAGGTTCCTAAGACTCTCCTCATTTCTTTAAATTCTTGCTTCTTGACTCTTTTCTGTTTGGCCATTATTTACTTTCTTCTGGTCCACTCCATTGATTTGAGTCCCAGTTTCCTTTTCATCGCTATTGATTTCCTTTGCAATTCCATTCATTTCAATTAGTTTCGCCTTCATATGTTTGTCTAATTTGTGGCTATAATCAACCAGTTCTGTGAGGATCCTGATCACCAGTGTTTTAAACTGTGAGTCTGAGAGTTTTGCTATTTCTTCATCGCTTAGATTTATAGGCTCAGGGGCTTTGAGATCTTCTTGAGCCAGTTTTGGTCTGTTCTGGCCCTTTAAGTGTGAGAAGCGGAGCCTTGGACTCCCAGGTCGCTGGGTTGTGACGCTGTATGTGGGGGCGTGGTCAGAGCGGGGAAATGGCGGCGCCCTCTGCTGTTTCTCACAGCTGGGTGAGGAGCAGCGCCTTAGGTGGTTCGCTGGGTTATGACACTGTATGTGAAGGTGGGGTCAGAGCAGGGAAATGGTGGCGCCTTCCCTGCCGCTTGCTGTGGGGACCCGCTGGATTCCGGTCCAATCGCCCACTCCCTCGCTTGTCTATCCATGCACAAATGCAGGACCACAGTCAACACGCAGCCCTGCTCCCCTGCTGTCTCCCCTGCGGTCGCTCGCTCGGTCGCTCACTAGGTCCAACCCTGCGCCTGGATTCTGTGCGCCTGTGTCCGTCTGACCGAGTTTTCCTGTGCAACCCCGGTCCACCAGCTGCTGGTTTCGCCCCTTACCGATCAGGCTGAAGAATTTGTTGTTAACAGACTTCTGAAAAGTTCAATTTTCTGTGTTCTGGCTGTGTTTTCTGTTGCTCATATTTAGTTGTCTCTAAACTTGGTTGTGTGAGAAGGCACAGCACATCCACCTATGCCTCCATCTTGGCGGAAGTCCTGTTTCTTTATTCTTACCAATCCAATGCTGTACAGTGAAGTTGGGCCAGAATGCTGACCTTGCAGTGGCCCCTCTTTTTCTCTAGGATACACTTCTTAAGGCAACACTTTAAGCCCATTTGTAGATGAACATGTCATATCTTTTGAGACTCATCACCCAGTCAACTTCCCCACCATACTTTGTGCTTTAATATTTTGTGGTACCTCCACCCACTATGATGTTTCATGCCTTTTTGCTTTGCAGGTGGTCTCTGTGATGCATGGGAGGTGCCTCTTCCCACCTGCTGAGTGAACTCTTGGTCAGCGTTGAAGCCTTTTCTGATTCTCTTTTTCCAGATTTCATTATGCTTTACACTATGCCATGTGCCATCTTTTCAATGCCTGTGAGACATTATATTAAAATTCCTTAGGAGATTGAGTTTTCTAAAGACACAGATCCACGGATTGGCACAAAGTAGTATTTATAGTATTTTTTGGACAGAAATGAATCAAATTAGAGAGGTTCTCTGTTGGTAAGTAGGTACATATTAAAGGGTGTCTGTTTCTCTAGTCCCCTGAAAAGACCTCTGACTCTCTGAGAGCCATGCCAGGACGTGGTCTTATGGGCCCAGGGCTGTGTTGGGCCTTTCAAGTATTGGCTAAGGTGCAAATAGTTCATTGAAGAGATCAGGTTTGCAAGCCCCTTACAAAGAGTTCTGATTTGTTGTTGAAGGCAATGAGTGAATTATAACTGATTTGCAAAAAAAAGGGGGGTGTATATGCTGAAGTCAGAGATGAATTGCACTGATGTCTATAACTCACATGAAATATGTCAGAAAATAAGACAACCGATGGGTGAGTAGAGGGACCGGATGACTGTGTGTGTGATGGAGCAAATGGAGCAAAATGTGACTTGAGTGTCCAGGTGCTGGGTGCATGGATCACTGTGTAGTTCTCAACTTTTCTTAAAACTTGAAACTTTTCATAATAAAATGCTGAGGAACAGGAATCTGCTATTATTTTTAATAATGCATATATTGGCTAGGCATATCTATAATGAACACAGATCATCAACATGAACTTCCTAAGCCTTCTTAATTATTTTTCTTCCTTGTATTGTTCCTCCTGTCTTTATCTAGTCAAATTCCAGTTCTTATGTTGCTTGCTTAAAATCTCCCTGACCATCCAGTCTGATTTATGTGTTCCTCCTGTGTTTCCCCGAGCACCGCTTGCATATTTCTGCCATAGGACTTACTGTCCTGTACTATGTTCGTTTACTAATCTGTCTGGACCACTAACTAGACTTTGAGTTCCTTGAGTGTAAACACTGTTTTTGGAATGTTTTGGGTACAAGTAAAAACAAAAACAACAATAAATAGACTAACAATAGTTTAAATAAATAGCAGTTATTTTCTCCCATGATAGGAGTCTGGAGGAAGCATTTCCGGTTCCCGGGTAGGTTCCGTGATGGCCACTCAGCAGCCTTTCTCCTGTCTCACCCCTTGTCACATCAGGTTCACTGAGGCAGTTCTGTGGATCGGAAGTAGCCAACCATGGTTAATTCAGTTTTTGAGCTTTCGGCACATTTTAATGAATGTCTGTGAATTTGGTGAACAGCCTTCAGTTTGTTTGTGATTTCTTTTAAGAAAATTGATTTCGTGCTTTTGAAAATAACAGTTCAGAATTACATGTGTTTATAAAAACCCCCCTCCTCAACCTAGAAAATCACTTCTGTCCATTTGTTAAAACAGCTATAATAATTCATAGCAGCAAGGTTGCTTCAGAGAAATTATGTGACCGCTTACTGGTGGGGGTGAGGAGGGCTCTAACCTTATTCCCCACCCTCAGCTCTATGGGAAACAGTTGCAGACCAGAAACTAGGCCAGAGCAGTTTCACTTCCTAAACTAAAGCCTTTTGGGGGGGGCCTACTTTTTTACCCCACTTACTCTATTTTAGTCACAACTCAAATGTGCATAATTATCTAGTTAATGGCTTAGAATACTTATTAAAAAGCACATAATTAGAAAAGGGAGAGTGGAAAGAAGGCCCGGTGTGGGCGAATAAGCACCAGTGACGGGAAAGAAGCAGACTGTCTCCACGGGCGGCGGCAGTGGCGACCACCCTTAGAAAGGAGAGCGAGTCACCTGTGGTCCTGCCACCCGTGGGTACTCACTGTTAGCAGCGTGTTTCTTGCTAGTATTTCAGTCTCTGTATTCCTATATTTAAAACCAATTTCAGATCATATTTATGTAGTTTTGTGTATTTTCTCATGTATTTTATCTATCCTTATTAAATGGAGCAGGCTGAGCACTTTTCTTGAAGATTTAACTCTTAAAGATAGTTTTGTGTTTTTTGTAAACTTTCTGCCAGTGATTGACAGGATTTAGAGTATGCTACCCTAAGATCTGCCACTTTGGCATAAGGATTGTTTTGAGCTAAGGGCAATTGAGAAAGATAATGATGGGAAGAGAAGCTGCCTTCCCCTCTCTGTGGGAAGAGAAGGGCAGTTCCTACTCACCTGAGACAACTCTAGATGCCAGCGAGGAGCCCGGAGGAGCCCAGAGAGGCACCAGAGGAATCTGCCTAACAAACCTTGCTCACCCTCACCTTTTGTTGGTTTCCCCACGCATTTACCTTCCCACAGTTTGCCACTCCTACAAGTGCAAAGCCTCTTTCCTGTGTTTTGTCACTTCTCTAGAAAATGTATTGTTCTTTTGTTAAGATACTTCACAAGCCCGGGTTCTAATCACCCCCTTTGATTGCTCATCACTGCGTTCTCCTGTGTGTGTGTGTGTGTGTGTGTGTGCACGTGCACGCACACGTGAGTATATGCAAGACACACATTAATAAGCTATTTGTTTTTTCTTTTCACTTCTCTTTGTTTTCTCGTAAATCTGCCTTTTGTCAGTCTAATTTTGGAGCCTCTGCCAGTGACTTAAGATGGGTTTGTTTTTCCTTCCCTACAGTGTTTATTACTCTTCATTTTAAATATTTAAAAAAATATTTTAGGCATTCAAGAGTGCTTCCTGTTCAACTCCTGGTCATTTGAAACTGTAATTTTTCTTACATTCTTATTTTGTTAAAAATGATCAGGTAATGCTTCTTTTAATAGCTGTCTGAGAAGTCCTACTTGTTACGTACAAGTAAGACTGAGCTAAGAAGAATTACTCTCTGTTGGAATGTCTGGATTAGGCTTTTCTGGAATATATGTACTTCACTTGGGTTGACCCAAACTGCCTCTAAGTTTCTGTGTTTCTCATTGGCAGTTCTTCAACTGGGTCTTCTGCCTGTGCGTCACAACCTCAGAAAACCAGCAGGATGGCTGCAAACAAGAGTAAGAGCCAGAGCTCCTTGGCCCTGCACAAGGTGATCATGGTTGGCAGTGGAGGGGTTGGCAAGTCAGCCCTGACGCTTCAGTTCATGTATGATGAGGTAAGCCATGCCAAGTACAGGCCACCTTTGTCCTCCTGTCTGCTATGGCAGTGTCCCCTCTCCAGCAGTGTTCACGTGCCTGTTCCCCACGTGCATGGAGGATCACGGGGCAAACTCATGTGAAGGTGATTTCTGAATAGCTTTTTAAGGGGCCTTGCCTGCATAAAATCTGGATTGCTGCTTTTTTGGTTAATTTCAGCTCCAGCAGGTATGGGGGGTGCCCTACTTGCATTATTTTCATTGTTATTGTTTGAGCTGTCTTTCTGGCAGGAGCAAGAGAGGAGAGGGGACCTTTGTACAGTTATTTCTAAAGAACAGGTTGGTACTTAGCTCTTTAATAGTCAATTTTAGGACCTATTGGAAGGGGAATTAAGTTGTCATAAGACTAAATTTTTTTTCAAGTGGTAGACATCAGGTTCTCCTTCCAGCAAGGTGAAGCAAGCACTACCCTCGCCCCGACTTCCATCACTTGACGTCGGTAATGTAACTGGTGCTGAGTCCAGTGTGACAACACAGGCTTGATTCCTGTGGTGACGGGTGCCCCTGCTTGGTGATGGTTGCTGATACTAGAGTGTTTGGATCAGAGCTTAACGGTCGGGACCTCTCTCACTTGCTTCACATTTCACATGGCACGTGCTTCACAAAATTTGTGGAAGGAAGCTGTCAGAACCACAGTCGGTTAAGATCATTATCCCTTTTCATTAGACTTTCCATCTGCCCAGCTCCTCTTATGTTGGGTGGTGCTGGGGTGGCCATGGGCATTTTGGGGATTTAGCTGAGGCAAGCTGATTAAGGATATGTTTAGTTGGGGATTAGTGGTGTATATTGATGTGGTTCAGAGTCACTTTGGTGGTTATTACCAGCTGTCCCAGTGGAGGAATGGCTTCCAGGAAAATTCTTACCACCCACTGTGCCGACTCACCAGGCACCGTGACAGGAGCTGAGCCCGAGGGGCGTGCATGGTGACATGGACATGTCCTCTGACACCTGGCACTGAATGGATGGGCTGTGAGGGAGGAATAGGGATCGAAACAACAATAAAATTTAAGTGTTTTAAGAAAAAAAACCCGTAAGGGGCTAGAATCTGGTGTGCAAAGTTCTTCCCTATCTTACAGGAAAGCTTGATAGAGGTATCCTAATTTTGATGGTAGTCCTAAATGTTTCATTGCTAGTAATGTTAAGTAGTTGTGAAGCTGAAGAAACCTTTCTAAACTATCAATAAAAAAGAAACTTGGATCAACTAGATTACTGGGAAGACTAAATTATTTTTTTAATTCTCTATAAGAAATATTTCAAAAGCATTGGTATAGGACAAGCTAATCAAAGAATATACAGCAACCCCCCAAACACTAGGAAGGTATTCTAGAGGTATGCCAGACATTTAATTAATAAAAATGTTATTTTGCTGGATTTTGTAATGTGTTATTTGTATTAGTTTTCTGTTGCTGTATAACAAATCACCACAACTCAGCAGTTTAAAATGACGCATATTCGTTGGCTGCAGTTTCCAGGGGTCAGGTATTTGGGTGCCAGCTTACCTGGGTACCTGCTGAGGGACTCACAGGGCTGCATGCAGCACAGTGTCAGGGGTTGCTCTGAGCTCAGCCGAGGCCTGGGTCCTTGTCCAACCTCCCTGGTAGCTGGACAGTGTACGCTGGAGGTCCACAGCTTTGAGAGGTCTCTGCTACAGGCCTTCTTCATAGGTGTTCATACCCTGGCCGCTTATTTCTTCAAGGCCAGGAGGAATGCCTGTCTGGTTAGCTAAGACAGATTCTTACATAAGGAAATGTAGTCCCGGGCTATTCGCGTTCAATCCCTTTGCGACATTCTTTTGGTCAGAAGCCTGTCACAGTTTCCCCTGAATTCAAGGGGAGGGCATCATACAAAGGCATATTTACCGAGGGTCACTTGAAGGGGTGTATTTGTCCATGAAAAAAATTTGTAACGAGTTTTGATTTCTCCTGGTTGTTCACTTCTCTATCCAATATTATATGTATAATTTTATGTTTTCTTAAAGAGGGTCCCCCAAATGAATAAACTTCAGACCAAAATCATAATCTCTTCTGGGTTATAACTCTGCTTTTTCTTTATAATGAGAAACTTGTTTTTTGATGCTTGCTTTTATTCATCTTGTTGTAGGGGCCAAAATAGGGAAATCTGGCAGAACCTGCTTAATTTATCCGCACATTTTTGCATAAAAGAAGAGATGCAAATTTTCAAGTCCCAAGTCTTTGTTTTTGCTTATTAACTTGATTTGCATAGGAAAAACTCCTTACTTTTTTTTAAAGAGTGGAGACTATGGAAGAATAGAGGGTGAGGAGAGGAATTAAGACGAAGGAGGTAGGATTAGAGGTGGTTTGTTAATGAGATGAGGGAAGGGGGTTTGACGCCCCTAAAGAATGAATAACTGGCTATGTCATGTATTTTTGGTTGTCACAACTGGACGTCAGGTACTACTCACTCCTAGTGGGTAGAGAGGCCAGGAATGCTCTTAACGTCCTACCACACACAGGAGAGAATGATCCTGTCCACAGTGTCCATAGTGCTGCTGTGGATTAGAGGCAGAGCTCTGAGAATAGGATCCTTTTCAGCACGGCTGCACACTGAGAGGCTGGGAGTCTCGTTTGGATTTTCATTGTGTGCTTGTGTGTGTGTGTGGCATGAGAGAGGGAAAAGACTCATGCAGAGCTGTTTTCTTTAGCTTCTTCAGAGAAACAAAAGAAAGCTGCTTTTGACCTTAGGCTATTTTTCTCATGGGTTAACATATTTGAGGAATGAAGGCAGCAGTTATTAAGAAATGGTAAAGTTAGATCAGAACAAGGGAAGAATAGAGATGAAGTCATGTGTGTTTGGGGAACTCTTTTAATTGATTTCTAAAAAAGTGTTGTCTAGTAGAACCTTCCGCAGTGATGAAAGTGTTCTGTAGCTACACTGTTCGGTACATGTGGCCACTGAGTACTTCCCACATGGCTGGTGGCTGCTATATTGGACAGTATAGTTTCAGAAGTACAATTTTGGCACTTGAAGAAACCGTAGCAGTGATTCCCAAACCTAGCTAATCATAGAACTCCTCCCCAGGAGTTCTTTTTAAAAATACCTTCTGAATAACATTTCTGGAGTTGAGAACTAGGAGTCTTTCTTTTTATAAAGCCCTCTAGCTATTCTGATGTACACCCAGGATTTCTCCTGCTTGAGGGATGATCCAGTCAAACCTGATTTCATAGAAAAGGAAACTTAGTCCTATAGTTGGGGATTCTGTGGTCTAAACCATTCAAACTCTCTGTTCCTGGTCCAATGCTTTACCCTTAGTTTAAAAGAACTTTAATTTATACGGTGGAATTGCCATGAAAATTGGATTGTGGAAAGAGCCATAGTCCCAGAGTTCTGTTTTTCCTAAGTTCTGACTTTGAGAAAAATTAGGCAGAGATTTTGACCTTTTTATTCTTGGCCTAACATACTTGAAGACTTTAAAAAATATTTTATTGGTTATGCTATTACAGTTGTTCCATTTTTTTCTTCCACTTTATTTCCCTTTGCCCTGCACGCCCCCCTCCAACCAACACTCTCACCCCTGCCTTAGTTCACATCCATGGGTCGTTCATATACGTTCGTTCTTTGGCTTTTCCATTTCCTATGCTATTCTTAACCTTCCCCGTCTATTTTGTACCTATCATTTATGCTTCTTATTCCCTGTACCTTTTCCCCCAATCTCCCCTTCCCCACTGATAACCCTCCATGTGATCTCCATTTCTGTGATTCTGTTCCTGTTATAGTTGTTTGCTTAGGTTTTTTTTTAGGTTTGGTTGTTGATAGTTGTGAGTTTGTTATCATTTTACTATTTGTATTTTTTTTATCACCTTTTTCTTAGGTAAGTCCCTTTTCATATAACATTTCATATAGTAAGGGCTTGATGGTGATGAACTCCTTGAACTTGACCTTATCTGGGAAGCACTTTATCTGCCCTTCCATTCTAAATAATAGCTTTGCTGGATAGAGTAATCTTGGATGTAGGTCCTTTCCTTTCATGACTTTGAATCCTTCTTCCCAGCTTCTTCTTGCCTGCAAGGTTTCTTTTGAGAAATCAGCTGCTAGTCTTATGGGAACTCCTTTGTTGGTAACTGTCTCCTTTTCTCTTGCTGCTTTTAAGATTCTCTCCTTATCTTTAATCTTGGGTAATGTAATGATGATGTGCCTTGGTGTGTTCCTCCTTGGATCCAACTTCTTTGGGACTCTCTGAGCTTCCTGGACTTCCTGGAAGTCTATTTCCTTTGCCAGCTTGGGGAAGTTCTCCTTCATTGTTTTCAAAGAAGTTTTCAATTTTTCTGTTCTTACTTTTCTCCTTCTGGCACCCCTATGATTGGGAGGTGGGAATGTTTAAAGTTGTCCCAGAGGTATCTAAGCCTCTCCTTATTTTTTTGAATTCTTGTTTCTTCATTCAGTTCTAGCTGAATGTCTGTTTCTTTCTTCTGCTTCAACTTGTTGACTTGAGTCCTGGTTTCCTTCCCTTCAACTGTTGGTTCCCTGTGCATTTTCCTTTATTTCACTTTTTATAGCCTTCACTTTTTATAGCCTTCACTTTTTCCTCAATTTTGGGACCACACTCAATTATTTCTGTGAGCATCCTGATTACCAGCTTTTTGAACTCTGCATCTGATTGGTTGGCGCTCTCTTCATCACTTAGTTCTGTTTTTGAAGCTTTGATCTGTTTTTTCATTTGGGCCATATATCTTTGTCTTGGTGTACCTGTTATGTTAAGGGGTGGAGCCTTAGGTATTCGCCAGGGCCAGGCAACTCATGTCATTGCTATTGTGGTGTTACATTTCAGGGAGGGGTCCAAGTGGGAACAGTGCTGCTTGCTCGGTTCTCAGCCTGCTTTCAATCACTTCCCCCGCTTGCCCATAGCCACTTTGACCCTTCTGGTGCTGATTCCCAGGTGGGAGGTTTTGTGAATGTTCTAGGACCCTATGGGTCTCTCCAATGAACTCTCCTGGGAGTCTGGGAGTTTCTTTTGCCTCCTCAGCCCCCACAGGTTTTTTTCAGTCAGAGGTTTTGAGGCTTTATTTCTCCGTGTTGAAATCCTGGGTCTCTCAGCCTGTCTGGCTCCCTAGCTGTTCCTCCCGGTTTATCCGCATGAAGATGGGGGGCTGCCAGGTTCTCTAGCTGGTGTCCTGCTGTGAGTCCTTTTCACCCCATCTCTGGTCTGGATGAATGTTTCTTCTTTAACTCCTTGGTTGTTGGACTTACATACAATTTGATTTTTTAGCGTTTTTTTTTTTTTAATTCAAATTTGTTGTCCTTTTGGTTGTGCAAGGTGGCAAAGTGTATCTACCTATGCCTCCAGTGTCTACTTGAAGACTTTTTAAGCTATTTGCCATTTCTGGTAAGGTAAGGTTGGTGTCGGGGGGACTTTGGCAGCAAACACTTCAGACTTTTAGTGGCTAGCAGAGTCAGCTGAGATGTGGCTTAGTGCACAGGGGTGTGTATGAAGTTTGACTTAGAATTGTGTGTCTTGGTCATGTGGACATGAATTGCACATGGCCCTACGAGGCCAGGGATATGGTTCATCTTAACAGATACCATGACTTTGGGGATTTTCAATTTCTAGTGGAAAAATGAAAACATCAAGGTTGTAATCTAATGTCCTATTAGTAAGCACAGCGTTTCTTATCACAGAGGTATGTGGTCATATCAGGATATTCTGACTTCTAGTGTCAAAGGAGTCAGTGGAACTCTCATTGGTATTAACTTTGAAAGCTCAGAAATATGCACTTGTGATGCTTTATGGAGGTTTTCGTAGATTTTCACTGTAGGCGGGTGAGCTGGTCATGTGTCTTTTGGAAAGGAGTTAAAAGAAGGACACTGTTGTGCAGCAGAAGCAAATTTTCACATTTATTATTATATAATATATTATATTATATTTATATTATATATTTGTATATTATATCATTATACTTATAATTATTAGGATGAATAGGAAAACCTAATGCTAAAATATTTTAGTGTTCTATTTTTAGATTTAAAATCATTAGAACTAGTAGCTCCTAGTTGGCATTACACAGCTGTTTTCAAGAGTTTTCTTCAAAGGACCCATAAGTTCATGTCGATATTTTCTTTTCAATTTTCAAGTCTTTAAAAATTTTAATTAGACCTGGCTCTTGTAGCTCAGTGCATTGAGCATGGGCTGCGAACCAGAGGGTTGCCGGTTTGATTCCCAGTCGGGGGACATGCCTTGATTTGCAGGCCAGGTCCCCAGTGGTGTTTCTCTCCCTCTCTTTCTTCCTCCCTTCCCCTCTCTCTAAAAATAAATAAATAAGATCTTTAAAAAATCTTTAAAAATTTTAGAGTTTTATTAAGACATAATTCACACACCATGAAATTCACCCTTTTAAAGTGTACAGTTCAGTGATTTTTAGTATATTCACACAGGTGCACAAGCATCAGCACTGTGAGTTTAGAAGATTTCATCACTTCTTCCGCCCAAACACCCTGTGCATTAGTCATTCCTCATTACTGCTTCCTTTTCCCATCTCGGTCCCTGACAGCCACTTTCTGGTTTTATGGATTTGCCTACCCCAGACATTTTTATATAAACAGAATCATACAATGTGTGACTTTTATATCTAGCTTCTTTTGCTTAACATAATGTTTTGAAAGTTCATCCATGTTGTAGCATTATTTCATTTTTTTAAAAAATTGAGATAGGATTCAATACACCATAAAAATCACCCCTTTAGAAGTGTAAAATTCAGTGTTGTTTAGTATATTCACAAATTTGTACAACCATCACTATCTAATTCCAGAACATCACCCAGAAAGGAACTGTGTACCCGCCAGCAGTCACTCTTCATTTGCCTTGCCCACAGCCCTAGCAGCCACTGCTCTACTTTCTGTTTCCACAGATTCGTCTGTTCTGGACAGTTCATATGAATACACTCATAATATATGACTCTATCTTCTACTTTTTCTGTTTACCGTAATCTGTCAAGGTTCATCCAGGTTGTAGCATGAATCAGTGCTTTTTACTTTTGATGTCAGGCTAATCTTCCATTATCTGCATGTGCCATGTTTTGTCTATCCATCCATCAATCGTCAGTCTGTGTTTTGCCAGTAGGATAAGTAATATCCTGGAAGTGCAAAACTGTTTTCCACTACAGCTGCACCTTTTTATTATCCCCACTAGCACTGTGTGAGAGTTCCAGTTTCTCCATATTCTTGTCAACGCTTTTTGTCATCCATCTTTTTGATTGCAGCATCCTAGTAGTGAAATGGTATCTTATTGTGGTTTTGATTTGCATTTCCCTAATGATTAATGATGTTGAGCATCTTTTCATGTACTTCTTGGACATTTGTATGTCTTCTTTGGAGAAATGTCTATTCAGATTTTTTGCCTGTTTTTTCATTGGGCAGTTTGTCTTTTCATTACTGAGTTTGGGACAGAGGATAAGTGCTTCTTGAGTTCTATCAGGTGTTGCCATGTTCATCTCCATAAGGATGTACTATTCTCTACTTCTGTAGCAATGTACAAGAGTGCCTTTTCCAGAGTATGTTGTCAGACTGGGAATTTTGCCATTCTGGTATCTCCAGATAGTTACAATTTTTGTTTTCTTTATTACTGAGTATGAACATTTCTTCATGGGTTTAATATCATACGTATCAATATTTATTTTTCTGTGAATTGTTTATGTTTGTTGCCACTTTTCCCCATTGTATCCTTGATCTTTTTTCCCTTTCCTTTTTGTGGGAGGGGAAAAATCTTTGTGATATGGCTTCAAATACGTTTCCTTGTTTGTCATTGGCCCTTGTTTATAGTGTATTGTGCCAAACAGAAGTCTTTTATTAATTTCTTTTACTTAGTCTAATTTATCAAAAAAAATTTTTTTCCTGGCTTCTGGATTTTGAGTTATTGTTATTAAAAGGACTTTCATTACTTAAAGGTGTTAAAGGGATTTCACCCACATTTTCTTCTGATACTTGAGGATTTTACCTTTTACATTTAATCTTTGATACATTTGGAGTTTATCATGTCATATAATTAGTTAAGCTTCTTGGTACCTCTTATCAGATGACTTTTCAGGTGAGTTAAGTTTCTGTGGATTATGAATAGGAGCCCATTTCTCGCCCTTGCTAGTGTTTGTATTATAATTTTATACTGATGGGAATGTTGCCCAGGATTCTGCTGTGTGCTTGGTTCCCTTATCTGTAAAATCGGATCATCTGCTCTTGTTTAAAAAGAAAAAAAAATGGTAGCACTGAGGAATTAAGAACAGAATTGTTATATAGGAAGTTATTTTTATTTTGTAGCACCTGACACATAGCATGATAGTTATAGGCACCCAGTAATACTCAGTTCCATACCCACTTGCTTATAGATTAAGTATCTGTATATTGACATTTATTTTTTGGCAGATTTTATTTCCCTTAAAACTGTGTCGATTACTAATAATGTTGTTTATTTCCTCAGTTTGTTGAAGACTATGAACCTACCAAAGCAGACAGTTACAGAAAGAAAGTTGTGCTTGATGGAGAAGAAGTCCAGATAGACATTCTGGACACTGCTGGACAGGAGGACTACGCAGCCATTCGAGACAACTACTTTCGGAGTGGGGAAGGCTTTCTACTGGTGTTCTCAATTACTGAGCACGAGTCATTCACAGCGACGGCGGAGTTCAGGTGTGCTGGGGGTGGTCCGTAGCCCCCAGGAGGCTTTCTGTCTTCCTTTCACGTGTCTGGACTCAGAAGGAATTGGGGCTCAGAATAGTAGTGGAGGGTTGAGCCTGTAATTAGGAAGAATCCTTCTAAAGAATTTTCCGGATTTTTTGAATCTTGGCATGTTATTGTTACAATCTGTTTGGACTTCCCTGTTTTCCATAAGAGGGACAATGTGTCTCATACATTCAAGAGCCCATGGTTCTGTTATAACCAAGCTGTAAATCCTGAGAGACAGTGATTGATAAGAGTTAACTCTATCTTTTAAATAATTTTGCTAGAAAAGCAACAAGTTTGATCTGTTTTGAAGGTTATGAAACATTGTCAGCAGAGTGACAGACATGAGTCAGAGTGACCATTTGCTGCTACCATAAGGACTTAGCATAGTTGAGTAGAAAGAACCCAGCTTCTGCATCGGACAGACCTGGGTTTAAATCCCTGCCACGTACCAGTTTAGTGACCCTGGGCAAGCTTACTCAGCATCGGAGATTCTGTCTCCTTATATGAAGATATGCTTGTTAGTTGAGGTAATGAAGTGAAAAGATGCTTTAGACTGCAAATTCCACCCTTGATTGTCCTGTGTCCCCAGGCCCTCTCACAGTGTGCTCACATGGTCCTTACACAGTGGGTGGAATAGTCACTGCTCTAAATCATTTGAAAGTATGGTAAAGACACCTTAAGTTTATTTTGTTATAAGGAAATAGTGAGCTGTTAGACATAGTTCTTACGGAAATTCTAATGGGAAGTGTCTTTTTCTCTTTCCATCATTTTTTCTTATGCAATTTTTTTTCACTTATCCTCCTCATAAACCTATCTGTCCCAATGACTCTTTCCTTTAATACTTAGATCTAGACTCTAATAGGGAACTAAAAAGGGAAAAAAAACCACTGTAACTTTTTTCATTTTTTTAGCAAGTTTGATTAGGAATTAAGGTAACCAAAGGGATTAAGGTTTGATTGGTTTGGTAAGGAAATGAGGAAGCTAAATATCCCCTCAAGATCGGGAAGGAAACACCTGTGAGTCATGGACGAGCCCTCAGGAGGTGGGCTCCAGGGGACCAGCTGAGAAAGTGGAAAGTAATAAGGGAGTGACTCTGAGTTGCAGGACCTCATAGGTTGGGTATCTGGGCTGTGTTGATCAGTCAAATGACTAGGACTCCTGATGAGAAGTCCTTTAATTTTTAGACTTCTCTGACATATCTTGACGTTTCTATGTGTGGTTATAGCCCGTGGACTTATAATTGTATTTGCAGCTACACAATTCTGTTTTTATTCTTCCTTGTGGTAAAACAGAACAGATGCGCACTACCTTATTTCTTCCCTTTCTTGAGCCTTTTGATTTTTTTATTGCTCTGTGACTCACCATGAAAGGCAATGTTGGGCAGCAGAAGAGTCTTCTCCAGAGAATAGATGATGCCACCCTTGCCACCTTTGTCCTGTCTCCCCTGGATTAACTAACACGCACACACACTCACGCACAAATTCTTGCAATATTTGTGTGTTCTCATAGAGTTGGAGCAGTCTCATCTCATCTTGGAAGAAGGGTTTTGGTTACTTAGAGAAGAGGGATTTTTAGAAGACAAAGGACAGGACTACCTAAAGGAAAAAGGAAGGAAAGTTAGTTCTTCCAACTTGAACTCTGACATTTAGATACAAATCTCAGAGCTGTCCAAGTTTCTTTATCATTGGAATCACGTAGGTTATCTGAGCCTTTGTGACTAAAATCAGTCACTTTATGCCTGTTAGCACTTTAAAAATGTACCATTTCTGTATTTATCTTCTAAATGGAAAGACCCCAACATAAAACGAAATGTTAATATACTCTGTTTTGAAACTTTTCCTGGACATATTCTATGAACTAATGAAATGGGCTTTGATATAAGAGATCAGAAATTGCTACTTCCATTTTTGGATCAATATATTTATTAATCAGGTAATTTTATATTCCTGTGTAAGATTAATGAGCCAGAAAGCTATCAGTTTTTGTTGTTTGTAATTTATATTAATTACATAAGTACTAAATGTTGAAATATAGGGGATAGCAGTTTTCAAGCATCTAATGTCTGTTCATTTTTCTTAAAATATTTGATATGTGGCACTTCAGTTGACTGAAAGAAATCTTAAATATTTTTATTATAAAAGGTTATCCTAAATCATATACAAATCAATGCAAGTCTCCACAAAATACATTTTTGAAGGGTTCCCACTGGATCAGAATAGTACAAGAGGAGTATTTGATTTTTTTAATATTTGGTTTTGATTAATAACTTTAGATAGCTGATTATTTCTAATAGAGGTAAAATTTGATGTGCTACAGGTAACAGCTCTTTTAGAGAGGATGTTTTTGAAGTATTTTTTCATAGACCTTGGAGTATTTCCTTTCTCTTCACTTTGTTTGGAAAAATAATGTATGTTAAATACAATTACTGCCTAATATAGCTGTCCCCATCCTGTGGTCTGCGACATTCACTGTGTCTAAAGCAGTGGGGGTGCAGAGGGGTGGGGAAGGTGGTGCAGACACGTACAGATATCACAGCAGAAGTTTCACAAAACCATTACTTACTCAGCTGGTCTCCTGGAGCTTCACCTCCTGGGGGCTCCTCCATGGCTCACGGGTGCTTCCTTCCCTATCTTGAGGGGATATTTAGCTTCCTCATGTTCACCTTGATTCCTAACCAAACTTGCTAAAAAAAAAATGAAAAAAGTTCTACTAGAGACTCCTGCTGATGTTTCTTTTCTGTTCTTTTTCAGTGAAGGAAAAAAATTACTGGTTGTGACCCACTAAATTGATTTTACAATCTACTAATTGACTGTTAACCTTCCATGTGAAAAACACTGGATTTCATAGCTTTTATTCTCACAAAGAAATCATACAATTTCTTTTTTCAGGGGACTTATTAAGCGTTTTATATACAGAGATACTTGTTTCAGCTTGGTTTATCTTTGCAGTCCCTATGGTTTTTTTCCCTGAGCATAAATTGGGGACCCTATTGATATGCAGAATCCTGGGCTCCTGTGCAAGCATTTACTTCCACAGGGCAAGTTGTGGGGCCTAGAAATCTGCCTTTGTAATGAGCACACCAGGTCATTCCTAGCACCAGGCTTGGAAAACCCTTTTCTGGTTTATGCAGGATCTAGGTTGGGAATGTGTCCTTGTGATATATGCTGTAAGTATAGCAGTTTCTTCTTTTGCCTTTGGAAAGCATTTCATTTTAGATGACTTTATATCTGATGTACTGCTGCCGTAGGGAACAGATCCTCCGTGTTAAGGCTGAAGAAGATAAAATTCCATTGCTTGTGGTGGGAAACAAGTCAGACTTGGAGGAGCGGAGGCAGGTGCCAGTGGAGGAGGCGCGGAGCAAGGCCGAGGAGTGGGGCGTGCAGTATGTGGAGACCTCGGCGAAGACTCGGGCCAACGTGGACAAGGTGGGGTCGCTCTCTGCCTCTTTCTTGGAAACAGACTTGAGAAACGGCAGAAGCTAGGCATCTCATAGGTTTGGTTTAAGGCTTATGGAAACTAGGGGTTTTTCCAGGTGTCTATGTCATTATAATGAGAAGCACCTGGAGGGTTTCACCCATGTTTTAAAACAACCCAGAGTCCTTTCACTTTGTTGGGAACCTTGTTGGAGGTGCCTGATGTTGGCACAGCCCTGGAAGGGTGGTGAGATGAGGCCATTTGTTTATGCAGACTCTGCTGAAGGGGTGGACAGAAGTACAGCAAGTCCTCAAGTGATGTCATTCTGTTACAGTGATGCTGAGAAGTATAGGAACTTGTTTGTACCCTTTAGCCTGTGGTAAAACTGGTTTCTTCAGTCATACCACATATTCACTACCTCTAGTGAGAACTTTTCTGTAGCTGCCCCACGTGCTCTCATCTTTCATGGCTTGTTCTTCAGGCACAGGGCTGGAAGAAGTTTCAGTGTATCTTGATTTTGTTCTCATTGAGTTATTGGTTAGATTTATTCTTTTCACCTTTTCATTCATAGGCAGAGCCAAGGAGTTGTGTCTTTATAACTGAACCTCTAAATAATAATTGCCCTCAGGAATCAACTCTGCAGGGATTTCTTTTCTCTTCCATACTGAACTTCAGCATATTTTCTCTGTTAAATCTCTGAAGCTAGTGAAAGGATGGTCTTGATAATGATGAACAGTGACAATTTGAAAATCCATCTACCAGTGATTGCTATTGTTAGGACTTTAAAAATAAATCTAGGTTCAAAGTGGTTGTTATCTGGCTACAACAGACAACCTCAGAAACGAGGCTTTCCCTGTGCCTCACCTTGTGCATCAGCTCTTACTGCACAGTTCATAGTTGGGTAAAATCTAAACGCATTTTACTTCAGCACCAAGCACATGTCTGCCCTGTCTTATGCAGCCTCAGCAGCTGAATCCTCCAGATCACGGCTTATGTTTCTTTTTTTTAAAATAAAGGTTTTGTTTATTTATTTTTAAAGAGAGGGGAAAGGATGGAAAAAGAGAGGGAGAGAAACATCAATGTGTGGTTGCCTCTCGCACACCCCGAACTGGGGACCTGGCCTGCACCCCAGGCCTGTGCCCTATAACTGGGAATTGAACTAGTGACCCTTTAGTTTGCAAGCTGGCATTCAGTCCACTGTGCCACACCAGCCTCGGTTTATGTTTCTCTTTCTTACGGAGATAAGCTTGAGGGATGCTAGAGGAACACGGGTACCCTTAGAATGTCATGTTAGTAGCAGTTCACTTCAGAAGCACTTGGGCAGCACCTACAATGTAAACCTGTTTAGTCGTACTCTGCAATGTGATGTTCGCTCATCAGCCACTTTTTTTGTATTGTTATCCCAACTCTTATTTTGACTCTTGTGCTATTCCAACTCTCTTTCTTTCTATAAAATTGTTCCCCAGCTGTAGAAAACCTATAGGAAATCCAGACATGTACATTATTTTGAAAAATTCAGGAAGGCTTTCTCAGCATGGAGCTGTTGAGGGGTGTTTTGGGTGGGACGGGGTAGGGAGGGGCTGTTCGCAGCGGCCCGTCATCTCCCCTCCCTCCACCTGACCAGCTCGACCTGCCAAACAAGAACCAGCAGAAACTTCTGATTGGAAGTATTGTATTCACTTGTAAACAATTCACATGAAGGGTTGATAACATCAGCCAGGGAACAACTTTGTCATCATTTTAAGTTGGACACACTCCATTCCCCTCCTCCCGCCTTTTGTTAGAACAAAAAGAAAAACCTGTAACTTGTGAGGCTCTTCACTGTTCCTATTATGGGTGCTTTCCTGAGTGCTGGAGAAAGGGGTGCCTGTTCCAATGTGAGGCATTTTAGGGGAGCCCTTTTCTGTGCCCCGAGCTGGTGGTAAATGCTGGTGATGTCCCCCACTTGGTGAGCGTGGTCTTGCCTCCTCTGAGAAGGTCCACCTGTGAAGATGAAAGGAGTTTGTGGTTTGTGTGAACATCCAACGATAAAAGCCTCTACCTTGTCTTTCATTTTGTCTGGTCCTTCTCTAGGAGAAATCTCAAATGTTTGTTTTGGGGGGCATATTTTGCCTGCTGGGTATAGTCAGTACTTTGGCACTATTGCTGGTAGCAGAGGGCAAAACCCAAACTATTTGACAGATGATCATCTATCTAAATATACCACACTAGCATTGAAAGGACAAGTCTGTCCGGTCTTGATGAAGTTCCTTTGAGCTGACATTGTGAGGGACGGAGGAGGGGTTGTCCCTCAGCATTAAGGTAGGGTACACAGGCAGGGGTGGGGAAGCCTGCCAGGCCGCGCCGTCCCTCCCTTTTTTCCCCAGTTCCTGGAGCCTTCATTAGTTTTGGACTCACCCCTCCCTCGCTCCTGCCCCTCTCTTGCAGGAATACAACTGCTTTCTCAAGTCTGCTGTTGAGTTATGCTGGGAACACTGTCCTGCAAAATGGTGTTCTTAACCTTTATATGGTCCTTGTGAGGATTAAATAAGGTCCAGATCCTTGTATCATTCTCCCTTTCTGGTGGATGGGAGTGCTAGAAAATCTGATTACTATTCTCACTCTCAGTATTTGGGATGTCACTAACTGTAATAGATCTGTTTGTTTAGTGCTTCATCATACTTATCAGAAGAAAAGGTTTTACAATTTTGAAAGAAGCTGTTGAATGATAGTAACAGTATGATGCACCTGTCCTTAGGTTGACCAGTTGTATGATATCAGTCGAGATGTATCTTTTGTGAGTTGGGATATGTGTTTGAGGTTAGTTATTCTTATTTGCTCTAGGCTTTTTGTTTTTGATGGCATATGGTTTATAAGAATAAGTATGGCTTTGTGCTTAGTCTAATTGCTTTATTAAATCATTAAACAACTTCTTCCTCCCTGTTCTTCTCACCCCAGGTGTTCTTTGATCTAATGAGAGAAATCAGAGCAAAGAAGATGTCAGAAAATAAGGACAAGAATGGCAAGAAAAGCAGCAAGAACAAGAAAAGTTTTAAAGAAAGGTGTTGCTTACTGTGACTGCTGCAGTGACAGATGAAGTCAGTTGCCGCTGAGGACATAGGGTGGGGTCGTTCGGAGAAGGCTGTAGTCTCCTCCTTGGCGTGTTCCCTGCTCGCCCCAACCGCATTCGCGTGGACATCTTTAAACGGGAAAAATATTTGTGAGTCAGTGGCTGGCAGAAATAAGCACTTGACCTTGTGGTGGATTGGCTACTTCGTCAGGAGGTTTTGGAGTTCCCTTTTCCTTCATTTCTCCCTCCTCCCCCCCTCCCCCCAGAAGTTTAACCACATATGTAGTGCTAGAGGTTGGAAATAGTCCAGTGTTAATTAAAATGAAAGAAGACTGTCATAGCATCTTATTTCCTCCCAATTTCATAACATTAGCACCTTTTGTTTTGCAATAAAAATGCCTTATTAGGTTTTGGAGAAGAGGTGGCATAAGGCTCCCCCAACCCTTGTCAGCTTAACAGTAGTTCTCAGAAAGACCCATTAAACTCCACGGATGCTGAAAAACTCAGATTTTTTGTGGGGGAGGGGTTTTCTTGGCAATATCCGGTGGATCTGAAGCACAGCTAAAAACATAAATTTGAGTTGGGCCAAAGAGGTCAATACCATGCTCATAAATTCTTATATGAAAAATAGAAGTTGTATTCTTTGTATTTAAGTATTGGCCCATGATAGTCTGTGTTGGCTGTCTTCCTCCTGTAGCATCCTTGTTTTGGGAACTTCTTTTTAGTAGACTAAGTGAAGACTCAAGAGTGGTATGCTTTATAAATGATGCACTTTTCTAATCAGATTTTTAAAAATTCTTTGGCGAAATCCTCCCCTAATTGCCAGTCCCGTGGCGAGGCCCCTCTTCTCCACCAGGAATCAACACATTTGTCCTCCTGGTGGCTTCTCTGCACGTGGAGATGAGAGCGCCCCTTCTTCAAGTGCAACGGGGTCTGAAGGACGGAAGGAGTTAGAGCTGCATTCTAAGGGCCCGAAGCCAGAGCCGGTGCCAGACATTCTGCTACCTCTCGTAGAACTACCGAGTAATTCTAAATTTAAAATTGGAAGTTGGGAAGGATAAGCCATTGCTCCTTTACCTCTGAGAACTGGCTGCTGTTTCTGTTTTTTTTTTCCCCTGAGATAGCTATGTACGTTAGTTAGAAAAAGATTTTTATTGATGAGATACTGTTACTCTTTCTTGAATCAGTATTCCAAAATCAGCAATCAGGAAAAGGAGAACTGTGATAAAAACCCAGTATTCCCATCTCCCCTGTTTTCCAGAAGTGACATTTCACACATGGGTGCCAAAAGCGAATGGGGTGAGGAAAGCAGGAACCTTTTGCATTTATGGTTGCTATAGAAATTGTGGAAATTATGATCTGACTGGAAAACAATTGTGTATAATCTCCCAAAGAATCATGGACTTTTGAATAAAAAAAGCAGACAGTACACTGTTTCAGGACTTCAGCCTTTTAATTTTATCCTTTGTCATACATGTGAAAGGCAAATATTAAGGACATTGATAGTAAGTTACTCATTATGTTCTTGTTTGATGTTTTGCAGTATCAGACAAACTTGAGTGGAATTAGTTCTTTGAATTGGACTGTGGGAAATTTTAAGTGCAAACAGTAATTTTAACTTCATCTTTCCCTTGACAGAGATGACTACTCTTTCTTCTTAAAATTTAAAAAGTTCAAGATAATCACACTCTTGAAACCACCTAGTTCTTTTCATCCTACTTTGTTACCTGTTTGATATCATTTCTGGTCATGAGTAGGTAGATTTGAACATGTACAGATAAATTAAGGGTGGCATGAATTGTTTCATGTTAGAAACTATTCAATAATCAATACAGGTATATGTCTATCAGTATGTCTAAAATTATATTTAACTGAGTAGCAATCAGAAATGGATCTTCCTAACAAAATAATTTATACATATGAGGTTCTTTTTCATAGAAAAATAAAGAGGCAACATTATTTACAAGTTTGAAACAATGTTGCTTGCTAACTGATTAGTTCTTGTGTCCTTGGCCTGGCGTTACTTCTCTAAAGCATTCTAGAAATACGTGAGCATGTCCTGGAGCCAGGCTGTATTCCAGGTGCTGGACTATGGTGTTCAACAGGACGGGCAAGACCTCTGCTCTCTGGGACCTTATGCTTTAGTGAGGAAGGAGACAAATCAGTGAAAATATCAGGGTAAGTGCTTTGATAAAAATAAAACTGGGTAATATGATAGGGTCTGTTTCTAGGCAGTAGAGCTGCTTTTAATTTGGTGGTCAACAAGCTGTGCCAAGGAGGTAACATTTTAGCTGAGACTTTGTGACCTGAAGGAGCCAGCCATGGGAACAGACAGCCAGGGGGTGCCGGGAGCCAGGAGATGGTGTCAGGAGGAACGTCTGAGTATTTAGCTCACTCTTCCCCTCACTCTCCTCCCTATTTTTGTCAGTGATATCAGTGTTTTTAATTTCTCTCTTGGTGACCATATACACCTTTTTCAATGGTGCGTTTAAACTTATGTTTTTTGTTCCGTCAACTCCTGACAACATCTCCTGGCTCCCAGGAGCTTTCCAGGTGAGGCAGCAGCTGGTCCAGGGGACCTGAGGTGTTCAGGAGAAGACTCAAGGACCAGTGTGTGGCTGGAGTGGAGTGCAGGAAAGGCAGAGTAATAGGAAGATGTAGCAGTCTATGATTTCATAAAGCAATATAGGAGGAAAAATAACCAGGTATATGATGTCACACAAGTATCCTGAATAGCAAATGTAAGACACCATTGGTTGTGAGACGTCATCACAATGTATGTGCCACAAAGAAAAAAGCCTGCCAATGAAGCAAATCCATCCTGATTTCAATGCCGTAAAAATTAGGAAAATGTATGTTTTAGATAAGATGAATTATGATATATGCATTTAAATTAAATGACAACTAAAATTCACCTGTGTTGGTCTAGAAACTGCATAGTAATAACACTGTTGAAACTTAACAGTGGATAAATAGAGTGACAGGGACTAATATATATGGTTAATGTTATAGTAGGAAACTTGACTTTGGTATTTTATTTTTATTTTTTAAAGATTTTATTTATTTATTTTAGAGAAAGGAGAAGGGAGGGAGAAAGAGAAGGAGAGAAACATCAGTGTGTGGTTAACTCTTGCCTGTCCCCAATCAGGGACCTGGCCTGCAACCCAGGCATGTGCTCTGACTTCGAATTGAACTGGCGACCCTTTTGTTTGCAGGCTGGCACTCAATCCACTGAGCCACACCAGCCAGGGCTGATATTTTTATTTTAAAAATTCATTAAATTATTTAATCAAAATTGTAAGTGCATGTACTTTAAAATTCTAATGGACTAGAGGTGCTTGCAATGGAAGCTCTTATTCTTGCTCTTCCCTGCCCTCACCCTGCTCCTCAAAAGCCCTACTGAACCATTTCTGTTCTCAGATCATGCATTAGGTGCTCCCATGTTTCTAAGCACTGTCCTTGCGCTGTTCTTTCCTGCTTTTCCATCTCAGACATTCCTGGTGACAGCTTGCTGCGGTAGATGAGTATTTAGCTCACTCTTCCCCTCACTCTCCTCCCTATTTTTGTCAGTGATATCAGTGTTTTTAATTTCTCTCTTGGTGACCATATACACCTTTGTCAATGGTACGCTTAAACTTATGTTTTTTGTTCCGTCAACTCCTGACATCTCCTGGCTCCCCACTCTGAGAGGTGAGGCCATGACTGACACTACTGCCCGTCACCACGAGATCTCACCTCCTAGCTGTGCTCAGCTCTTCCTTCTCGGTTCTACCTTCTACTTTTACACTGTCAAGGTAGATTACATGAATGTTTTATTTTGTTGCTATAACTCAAGGTTTTCTGCTTTATAGATTAATTCTGAAAGTTGAGTAACAGTCAACAACAATTTGATTATTATGGTGCATGCAGTATGACTCGTGACTAAGCCCGCCCCGTAGGTCTGGGATCACAGCACCAAGGGGGCTCCTGGCACACAAGTGGCCCAGTGGGGCTTTTCCATCAGTTGCCTGACTTGCACCACATTTTAGTTTGCTTCATCTTTAGACTCTTTCCTATGCAGTGTGTCCCCTTTCTCTCAAGTTTGGTTGCTTTTTTTCTTGGTGAGAGGATAATTATGTGCAGTCTGTTCCCTGATGCCACTTTTCCCTTCTGTTGCTTGGGATCTGCCTCCATCCTCCTGAAAGCTTCCTGCTTGGAGCTCATCGTTTGCCTGATCAAATTCAGACTGAGTGCTTTCTGGATCCTCTGCACAGTTGCTGTACTGAGATTTGTTTTCATTGGATACTTGAGTTAAACCCAGTTGGGTAGACCGGTTCAAGCTGATAGCAATCAAATCGAGACATTAGTTGAGAACAGTCATTGTTATACCATGAGACAGATAGCTGACATACTCAAAATAGCCAAAGCAATACTGTTATTGGTGAAAATGAAAAATGTATTTTTTTGTTTTATGGAAAAACTGAAACTTTTTGGCCACCCCAATGCCTATGAGGGAATAGAAAGATCGCCAGAATCTCCATGTATACAAGTGGGGCTCGTGCAACCGCAGTCTGGGCCTTGGGGTGACGTGGAAGATGGGCATGGTGCTGCCGATCTCTAAGGCCTAAACTGGGAAGGCGCACTCTGTGTTGCCAGCTGCCAGGCTGGCCTCCTCCGTACTCCCGGATCCTGTTTCTTTACAGAGAAGAGCTCTGGTGACGGACTCCGTCTTTCCTGTAGGAGTAAGGACTGTTTCCTAGGCAGACCTCTAATTGCTCTCACTGTTTCCTGCCACGCTCCATCCTGCTGCTGCTCGGGCTGCTGAATCGAGGACCACTCTAGGCAAATCAACGCCCCCATCTCTACAGCCCCTTTGTTTCTTCTTTTCATTTGTCAATTCCCTTCTGGACCTCAGCTTTCCTAAATTTGTCACACTCATGTGTTGACTAGTGGCCATTGCCCATTCTCTGGGTCCTCTGGAGTTTTTCTTTTCTAGGATTTGGGTGGAGGCTTCAGGAGGCAGGATGGACTAACATTTGCATGCAGAATTCCATTGTGACCTGGTTTCATTTTCACAAATATTTACTATTTCCTCTTTATTTTGCAGATCAGTGTTGAATAAAGGGTAGAATGAAACCAATGATTTGACCTTATGCATGGGACATCTTGAACTTGGGAGCCTGTGGCAGTCTCTGTTCTGCAGGAGTGTAGACCTCACTGATGGGGTCAGACCTGGGTCTGGCCAGTTGTTTTCCATCAACTTTAAAGTGAGGGTTTCAAGCCCTGGCTGTTGTGGCTCAGTGGATAGAATGCTGGCCTGCGAACCAAAGGGTCACTGGTTTAACTACTAGTCAGGGCTCATGTGTGGGTTGCAGGCCAAGTTCCCAGTAGGGGGAGCGTGAGAGGCAACAACCCATTGATGTTTCCTCTTTGTCCCTCCCTTCCCCTCTCTCTAAAAATTAAAAAAAAAAAAATAGGGTTTCATGGATTTTCCCTGAGCCTGATTTGATTGCATTAATTTTTTTTTTTTGTCTTTTGGGTGATGAGTTTACTACTTAGTATGTGAAGTAGTGATTTCTTGTTTATCCTATCTTTTTTGAAATGTGGTTGACTTTGGATGTTCTTGTTTTAGTATGGTCAAGCAAACTGAGTTAACTTACATATGCTTTTAGTGATTTTATAGGACTTTTTTGCCATCAGGCTTAGGGACAAATGTTGTTTGCCAGTTGTCATTGAAATGCCTTGCTCCCAGGCAGAGCTGTTTTTAAAATGCATATTGCTGGTGTGGACTACCTGACTTCTTTTTATATGTTAACTACATACACTTCACTTTCTGAGGACTTTTGGAAAGGATGTAGTATATATTTTAAAAGTAATTTTGGCTCTAGGTTTGTTTTGTTTTGTTTTGTTTTTTTTAGATTTTTATGTATTTTTAGAGAGGGTGGAAGGGAGGGAGAAAGAGAGAGAAACATCAGTGTGTGGTTGCCTCTCGTGTGGTCCCCACTGGGGACCCCTCCTGCAATCCAGGCGTGTGCCCTTACTGGGAATTGGACCAGTGACCCTTTGGCTTGCCGCCCATGCTCAATCCACTGAGCTACACCAGCCAGAGCAGGCTCTGGGGTCTTTTCTATGAAGAAAGCTCCTTCCTCCAGGAATACCCACCGACTCCTGTCTCTGTCTAGTTTAAGTGCTGGGGCACATTCTGATGTAGTGTAGCTATTAATTTTTAGCCATTCAGTCTTGGGCTGCTCAGTTAGATAATCTCAGTTACACTAGCAGTGTAGTCAGAAGTATTGCTATAATGATTTACTGCCACACATGTGACTCATAAAGGTGGAATGCTGTCACTGGTTTGTCTGAGGAGCTCAGACACAGGGCAGAGCTGAGGTCCCCTCCTACCCAGTGGCTGTGGCTCAGGTGGAAGAGGAAGAAGCCCCAGCTGCCCCGAGGGCAGAGTTGCCCTCTCTAATGTACCCCTTCTCTCATCCTCTGACTGGAATGGAAGATCAGGAGGTGTCAAAGAAGAGCCAGGTGTCTGAATGATTTTCAAGTTCCAAAATCCTTAGGAAAGCTAGCTTCCATTAACTTTGTATTTGAAATCAAGCTTAATTATTTCTAGTAATTAAACTAAGTCCTTCTCAAGGTGAGAGTAGCATAGAAATCAAAAGGATAGATTGGTTAATGTCTTAAGACCAAGTCACCAAATAATCCTCGTATATTTTCAGTAACAAGTGGAAAAGCTTTCCTAAAATCTGATTTATCCAATGAAAACAAGTATATGTCATTACTTTAAATCTATGGTAAAAATAGACAAACACAGAGTGTGACTTAAATTCATTGACCACAAGTGGGTTTTAGTGAGAAGGGCAACACCAAGCGTCTTTATTTCTGCACAACTGCACACGTAGCTCCAGACCACTGCTTCTCAGCTTCTTGGGAGGAGTTACGGGTGCCCCTCAGGGTCTGGCAACCAGTTAAGTGTGGGACATGCAGGGGACTGCATGTTGGTCGTGGAGACTCACAGAGGAGTGTAGCTTCCTTATGGGCTCTGACAGCCTTTCCCAAATGCGATTGGCCACCTCATCAACCCGTGCTGTGCAAATTGTGCTCTTTATTAGGGATAAATAGCTTTTGGGTGTGTGTGTATTTTTTTTTTTCGGCAGAGATGCCTGAATTTGTGTAGATGTATGAAAATATTATCCCCCCTCTTTTTTTCTTTTTTGTCTTTAATGGTTAAAACATGCTATTTCCCTCCGGCCCAGGTGAGGGGGCCTCACCTGCCTCCATTTCACCTGGTTGTTTGGGGCAGGCACCGGTGACTTCCTGCTGCAGAGCCAAAGGGCCTTTTCAGTCCGTATAGCATTTGCTAATGTGTCCCTGACTTAGCTTTCTCCTGGTTCTCCTTTTACCTCTGTTCTGGGTCTTATTCCTTTATTGGCTTCACTCTTAGCCACTCTTTTAAAAGCAAAAATTCAGGCTTATTGAAGAATAATATAGAAACAATAAAATACCTTTCTAAGGCCCAGACCTGGTCGTCTCTTCACCCTAAATGTCCTGTAGCTACAGAACAGCACCCAGCCCTAGCGGGAGGTGCTGTTCTCATCCGCTCCTCTGTGGTTTGCCATGACATTCAGCACCGGCCACTTGCACACTTAGCCACTGCTTCTGTGTGCTCCTCACCCCTGTGTGAGCAGCCGCGAGCCCTGGGAGCACAGAGCATGCATTCTTCCTCTGTCTCTGGGCCTCCAGCCAGTTTTGCTTCCTGTAGGATCTTAAGTTCTGCTACACTGAAATACATAGTTCAAATTTAAAATTATATAGCCTTGATGAAGCACATAATGAAAGTTTCTTCACCAAGGGATGGCTGTCTTTTAAGGACTAGTACCAAGAGGCAAAGTAAAGTAAGAGCTAGAGCTGTTTTCTTAAATCTCTCCTGCTCTTTTTAGTAGTGCCTGCTGGCTGTCCTTCCTCTTCAGTACCCGCCAAATGTACACTTTCTGTTCTTACCATTAACTCTTCTCCTTCCCTCCAATTTTTTTTTCCTGACCTCACATACTTTGGGGATAACCAGTCATTGGGGGTCTCGTGGTGGTCTTCCCACTGGGGTCTCTCCCTTTTTTCAGTCCACTGTAGGCACTCCCACCCCAGCAGCTGTCTTCAGGTGCTAGGCACCCCCAGCCTGCGCCCCTGTCTGCTGTCTGCAGAAGCAAGTACAGATCATGATTGTAGAGATCAATGCCCTCTATGCCGCCATCAGTCTATGCCTTTCCTCACGAAATTTGTCCAGCCTGTGACCTTTTTCTCTTTCCACATCTAATAAAGTTCTACCTTCCAGGGCCACCACCCAAGAAAGATGCTCCTCCTGCTGAGCAGGCACGGGCCCCCATGAGCCCCGAGCTCTTCTCCGCCTTCCAGGGCACTGTTCTCCTCACAGAGCTGTTCCTGGCCTCCTGCTCGGCGAGCTGTCTTCCTCTCCTTAGAGGCCCCACTGCACCCTTCTTCAGACCCTCCTTGCTCTCCACATCCACGTCTCTTCCCCCACCCACCACCCTTGGGCTGGGTTAGGATCTCCCCACGCTCCCTTGTGGCACGGGGCTCGGTGCCTTCAACAGGGAAGCTTCTTTAGGCCTTTGTCTTGGAAAAGGGGATACCAATGCCACACATTATTTTTTTAATCCTCATCAGAGTACATGTTTATTGATTTTAGAGAGCAAGGGGGAGAGAGAGAGAGAAACATCAATTGGTTGCCTTCCACATGTGCCCTAACTAGGGATCAAAACTGCCACCTAGTTATGTGCCCCCCCAACCCGGGGATAGAAGCAGCACCCCTTCGGTGCGCAGGACTGTACTCTAACCAACTGAGCCATGCAGCCAGGGCCCGCAGATTTTCCTCTAGGAAATTGACTGTAAGTCATGACAGAGCCTTGGATTTCATGTCCTGGCTGTCTTATAAAATTTTCTAGCAACCTTTCCATCTTATGAGATGAAGGAAATTAATATATCAAAAAGGAAAGAGACCACTCAGCTGTGCCCGGAAAGCAGTTTTAAAAATTGAAATTGCTTTCTTAGTCCTTTAATTTTAAAATATTTTATTGATTATGCTATTACAGTTGTCCCATTTTCCCCCTTCTCTCCACCCTGCACATCCCCTGCCACCCATATTCCCCCACTTTAGTTCATGTCATACTTTAGTTATATGTGTCATACTTGTACGTTCTTTAGCTTCTCCATTCCCCATACTATTCCTACCCTCCCCCTGTCTATTTTCTACCTACCACCTATGCTACTCATTCTCTGTACCTTTTCCCCCTCTCTCCTCCTCCCACTCCCCTGTTGCTAACCTAACCCTCCATGTGATCTCCATTTCTATGGTTCTGCTCCTGATCTAGTTGTTTGCTTAGTTTGTTTTTGTTTTTGTTTTAGGTATGGTGGTTAATTATTGTGAGTTTGCTGTCATTTTACCATACATGTTTTTTTATCCTCTTTTTCTTAGCTAAGTCCCTTTAACATTTCATATAATAAGGGCTTGGTGATAATGACCTCCTTGAACTTGACCTTATCTGAGAAGCACTTTATCTGCCCTTCCATTCTAAATGATAGCTTAGCTGAATAGAGCAATCTTGGTTGTAGGTCTTTGGATTTCATGACTTGGAATACCTCTTTACAGCCCCTTCTTGCCTGTAAGGTCTCTTTTGAGAAATCAGCTGACAGTCTGATGGGAACTCCTTTGTAGGTGACTGTCCCCTTAGCTCTTGCTGCTTCTAGGATTCTCTCCTTCATTTTAATCTTGGCTAATGTAATGATGACGTGCCTTGGTGTATTCCTCCTTGGGTCCAACCTCTTTGGGACTCTCTGAGCTTCCTGGATTTCCTGGAAGTCTATTTCCTTTGCCAGATTGGGGAAATTCTCCTTTATTATTTGTTCAAAGAAGTTTTCTACTTGTTGCTCTTCTTCTTCCCCTTCTGGTACCCCTATAATTTGGATGTTGGAATGTTTAAAGATGTCCTGGAGGTTCCTAAGCCTCTCCTCATTTTTCTGAATTCTTGTTTCTTCCTTCTTTTCTGTTTGGTTGTTTCTTTCTTCCTTCTGGTTCACTCCATTGATTTTAATCCCAGTTTCCTTCTCATCAGTATTGGTTCCCTGTGTATTTTCCTTTATTTCATTTAGCATAGCCTTCATTTTTTCATCTAACTTGCAACCAAATTCAACTAATTCTGTGAGCATCCTCATCTGATAGGTTAGCTATCTCTTGGTCACTTAGTAGTATTTGTTCTGGAGCTTTCATCTGTTGTTTTGTTTGGACCATTTTTTTGTGTGTGTGTGTTGACGCACCTGTTACGTGTGAGGGGCGGAGCCTTAGGTGTTCACCAGGGCGGGGCCACCTAGTTGCTGGGTTGTGATCTGTCTGTGGGGCAGGGGTCTGAGAGGGCACAGTGGTGCTTTCTCCGCTCTCTGCTGAATTTCAGTCACTTCCCCACCACTTCCCACAGCAAATTGGGCCCCTCTGGTGCTGATTCCCAGTGGGTGGGTTTGTGTACATCCTGGGACTCTGCGGGTCTCTCCAACAAACTCTCCTGCGAGGCTGGGAGTTTCTCCTGGCACCCCAAACCCCTAGAAGTGTTTTCAGTTGGTGTTTTGAGGCTTTATTTCCCTGAGCTGGGACCCTGGGTTGCATGGTCTGTCTTGCTCCCCAGTTTCGCCTGGTTTATCTGCATGTGAATATGGGATCAATGCACGGCACCCCTCTATGATCCACTGCCTTGCTGGGTCCGCCAGCTGCCGCTTTGCGTGCCTGGGGTCCACCAGCCGCCCTGCTGCAAGTCCTCTCTGCCCGCCTCCCTGTCTCTGCCCCTCCTACCAGTCTGAGTGAATGTGTCTACTTTAACTCCTTGGTCGTTGGACTTCCATACAGTTCAATTTTCTGTCAATACTGGTTGTTTTTTGTTTTTAAATTGTTGTTGTCCTTATTTTGGTTGTGCGAGGAGGCACAGTGTGTCTACTGACACCTGCATTTTGGCTGGAAGTCTTCTAAGTCCTTTCTTGAACTGTTTGTACAATGTCTGCATCTAACCATGAGAGGCAGCCTGCAGAGGGCTGCAGGTACAAGGGGTGAAAGAAAGATTTGTTGAATATACGAAACTCACATTTTGTGTAAACCTGAAACTCACAATGGTTATTCTTGGGTATGGCATGCTTTATTGCTTTTTATGCTGATTATGTGGACTTTGTAGGGATCTAATCCAGAAGGAAGTAGGGCTTGCTCTGCTGTTCCTTGATTGCAGCCCAAGGCTCAGAGCACCTTCCCGAAGGTTTTGCACATGGTGGGTCTAGGATTTAATCTCAGGCTGAGCATGGAGCCCAGCAACTCGGTCCAGGTCACACCAAATCTGGTAGTTACCTGAAAGTGAGTCTCCAGGGCTTGGTGGAGAGAATATTTCAGAGGCCCTGGATTTATAACCCACAGTTCAGCAAACACCCAAAGGAGACTGACTTACATTTCAGTGTTACCATGCAAGATTGTTATCAACTCTGTTTGAGTTAAATTTGGGAGGAAGAAATTATGGTAGAACTTCTCTTTAACAAAGGGAATGAAACGTTTTCTACTATACTTGTTCATCTGAAAAAAGAAGTGGCATCCTCCTTAATCACGGCCCCCGCCCCGTGCCCAAAACAAAACAAAACAAAACAAAAATAAACAAAAACAAAAGACAAATCAGAAAATGAGCATAAGGCTGATTTGGTCAATTGCGAATTTCCAGTACAACAAATCGCCGTGGGAAAATGGCATGATGTGATGTTAAAAGTTTTCTTTGGAGAGAGTTTGTGGGGACGAGTACAATTCATGTGGATGGTTTCTAAGGAACCGCAGCCCCGTGGGGCGGTAGTTGTCGGTGTCCGGCCCCTGTGAGCCTCACTCCTGACACGTGGGTCTGTCCGTGCTGTCGGACTCACTGAATATTGCTACCTGATGCTTGTCCCTTAGCCCTGGATTTTGTAGACACTTCTTTCAAATTCTCTTATTGCAAAATAATAGTGATTTTTTTTTTCTTTTTTGCCGGGGAGATACTCCTTGCTCCTGAGAGATCCCTCCTAAAATTTTATCTACCACATGTGGGTGAGGGACCGGCTCGTTCCATATCTGTGCCCCTCCTACCAGTCTGGATGGATGTGGTTTCTTTAATTCTGTAGTTGTCAGACTTCCATTCAGCTCAATTTCTGATGTTCCTGAGTGATGGTTGTTCTGTATTTTAGTTGTAATTTTGATGTAACTGTGTGAGAGGTGAGCCATGTCTGCCTATGCTGCTATCTTGACCAGAAGTCCAGAAGAATCTTTGAATTTATTGCATCTTTTCCCACTGAAAATGCTCTTCCATTGACCAACAAAGCCAGCTAGGGCCACTAGAGGTCAGTCTTCTGTCTCCAAATGTTCCCAGACATGCTGCTTGTATCCAGAGGCTTGTAAATGTCCACTAGGTGGTGTAGCCCAACAGTGAATGTGTGCGGGGTAACCAGGCTGTCAGGGTTGACTGGGGACTCTCTTCCCTGGAAGGAGCCCAGCAAACTCCTGGGTAGTCTAAGGACAGTCAATTATGTGACAAATATATGAGGTCTGTCCAGAAGGTATCCAGCCATGTACTATGAAAAATATGAGACATTCATTGAGGAAGATACAAAAAACATTGTACATAGGACAGTGATGCCTCAGTCCCCTTCAAAGGAGGGGCCTTCGGACCTCCTACAGTTCTCCCAATTGCCATCAGCTGCCCTGTTGTATTTTCCTGAATCTCACTGATGGTCTGAAATCTCTTCCCTTTCAAAGATGATTATAGTTTTGGGAAAAGCCTGAAGTCACAGGGTGCCAAATCTTGGCTATAAGGGAGCTGAGTCATCTGGGTGATTTGATGTTTCACCAAAAACCTCTGCACAAGACATGATTTGTGAGTGGGCATGTTGTTGTGATGAAGCTGCCAATCAACAGTTGCCCATAACTGTGGCCGTTTTCATCATATTGCATCTTTCAACTGACGAAGAACGCTGAGATAGTACTCATTAATTGTTTGGCCTAGAGGGGCATACTCATGATGGACAACACCTTCCCAATCAAAGAACACAGTTGAAATGGTCTTGATCCTGCTGTGACTTTGCCATGAGTTCTTCAGGCATGGAGACCCAGGTGACTTCCATTGGCCCGACTGGCCTTCGTTTCCAGATCACAGCCATAGACCCACCATTTATCTCCAGCTGTGACCCTCTTGAGGAATCTGGTTCATTGGCAGCAGTTTGAATCAAGGCATTAGCAACTGCAGGATGATGTTCCTTCTGTTCTGGTAGCAGGAGCTATGGAATGAGTTTTTCTGCAACACATTTCATACCAATATCCTGTGTCAAAATCTCAGTAGTGTTTGGAATCCCAGATCAGCTAGTTCTCACACTGTCAGTTGCAGATCTTTGTTGACTGCAGCCTGTACGTGTTCACCATTCTCAGGTTTTCTGCTTGTGGCAGGCCTTCCAGAATGTGGATCACTTTCAAGATTGTCGACTGTCTGAGGAGCATTTGTGCCACACTTTCATTTGCACTGCACTTACTGCATCATCCCTGAAAGACTTCTGAGTCATCCTAATAGTTTCTGCAGAGGAATATTCAAGCTTAATGCAAAATTTGATGTGAATTCATTGCTCTACTTGCTCATTTTTTTTGAAGATTTTATTTATTTATCTTTAGAGGGGAAGGAAGGGAGAGAGGGAGGGAAATATCAATGTATGGTTGCCTCTTATGCACCCCCTGCTGGGAACTGGCTTGCAACCCAGGCATGTGCCCTGACTGGGAATTGAACTGTGAGCCTTTGGTTCGCAACCCGAGCTCAATCCACTGAACTACACCAGCCAGGGCTCTACTCACTCATTTTGAATGCAGCGGCCACACATGCTCATTCAACAGCTTCCACCACTCCCACTGACTAGAGCAGTGAAATTGTCATTGTTCCTGTATGTGCATTCCAGTCTACTCTCCTTGGCTGCCAGTTACATTGATGTCATGCAAAACAGTGGCTGGACTTTTTCCAGACCTTGTATATCCAGCAGCTATTTGTGCCAGGTGAGTGCTAAAGTGGATGATGGTAGGGCTTCGATGATAGATAAAATGAGCCTTGCCTTTAATTGGCTTACAGACTACTGTTGCTGAGGTGGTGAGTGCTGCCCCCACTGCTGGTGGTCACTTCATGGGCAGAGACACCACTTCCACCAACATCTTACTGTGTCCCAAGCCCTGGACTAAGCACCGGTAATACAAAATAGAAGAGAGCATGCTCTCTTCTTGACCTTCTCAGGGAGCTTTTGGGTTGTTGGGGAAGATGAACATGTACAACGTCATGTCATAATATGCTGTGCTAGCCTACCTATGCCCTACCATGCAAGAATATGCTGTGCTAGTAGTATGTACTTGGTGTTATACGGAACGGGGGCGGGGGGGGATAAATAACTCAGTCTGGAAAAAGAAGGAGGGCTTCTTGGAGGAGGTGATCATACGATGAGTCTTGAAGAAAAAGAAGAGAATGAGGCAAAGAAAAGATTTTTGTACAAAGGGAAAATATGAGCAAATTAAGAGGAGCAGCGATGCAGTCATCTCTGGATAGGGAACTAGAAATGGTTCCATCTTATGGGAAAATGGGGACGCCAGGTGGTGGTGAGTCACTGGAAGTCACACTGGGGTGAGGACACAGTTCAGTATTTGATGTGCCTTTGTGGAATGACCTGGCCGATCAGGTTTAGACTGGACTGCACATGGCGGTGCCTGGAACAGAGCAAGGATGTCCACGGAAACTCTGGTCCAAGCCCCCTTTACCTACCTGCAGGGCCTCTTCCTGTGGGTGGGAACACAGAACCTGCCAGGCTGATTGTACAGACTGTTTGTATGGAGGGGCAGCCTGTGGAAAGGACATGGGACCTGAATATAACAGCTTCAGCTTGGCTTAGTAGCAAAGCTCGGTGCCCTCTGGTGAGTTACTAATCCTCTGAGCATTGTTTTTCATGTCTGACATGGGGATGATGACACTTTTCTTTTTAGGGACTTAAGACGGGTTTAATGAGTGTGTATAAATACATGAGCAGTGTTTCATGCTGAGTAAAATGGTGTATGACGGGACTCATTTTCACCAATATTTGAAAAGGAGCATGAGATTGGAGAGAGTGTGATCAGTGAGCCTCTTACGGTTGACCAGTTGGGATATTTGAAAATGAGAGTCTGAAGGAGGGCAAGGGCTGAGGAGAAACAGGGAAGGGGTTGGAGCGGAGATATTTTGAGAGGTAAGATCAGAAAGACTTTGTGATGGGTAGGGGTGAAGGAGGAGGAGTCCACAATGACTTCTAAGTTTCTGCTGTGGGTAACCGTATGGTCACCATCTGAGACAAACCACAGGGAGAGGAGCAGGTTGCAGGGGAAAAACAGAGTGAGTTGGGGGGAGAGGTGCACATGGAGGCCAGCTTGTGGAGATCTGGAATCTTGTGCCCAAGGCCTCACTGTAGTGAACAGGCTGTCATGAGTCTCTCAGGCCAGACCCCTGGCGCCCCCTCCCTGCCAGCAGCTCCTCCCTCTGATCAGCCCCAACGTGCCTGTGGTTACTGAATGTCAGCGTGTCAGGTTCTTTGGGGCAGCTCAGGTTTGGTCTCTAACATTGCACACCCGTCATTGGTTGATGTATTAGTTATCTATTGCTGTACAAATGCAGTGACTTAAAAAATACATTATTATCTCACAAATCTTGTGGGTCAGGGTACTGGCACAGCTGAGCTGGCCTCCCAGGCTTCAACAGAGGTGCCAGCTGGGCTATGTTCCCACCTCAGGGCCTGACAGTGGAAGCATGCACTGCCCCGCTCCCGTAGGCTGTTGGTAGAACTCATCTCCTTAGAGCTGGAGAAGTCAGCGCTTCAGTTTTTGGCGGGCTGTGACTGAAGGCCTCCCTCAGGTTCCAGGGCCTCACCATGGCCCCCCTCTCAGGTGGCCCTCTCTGTGGGCAGTTCACGACAGGATGGCTAGCAAGCATAAGGTAATTCGCAACATAACGTCATGAAAAGAGTGCCATCCCATCACACTGCCTGTATGCCATCAGTCAGAAACAAGTTACAACTCATCCACACTCGAGGGGAGGGGCCTACACAAAGGCAGTTGTGGACATCCAGTGATGAGGATCATGGCGCCTCCTTAGCTCTGTCCCCACAGTAGGCTAGTCACCCTCTAGTGAAGGGTAGACCTCAGGGGTCAGGATGGCTTCCTTTGGGTAGTTTGGCCTGAGTTCTCAGCCAGACTGCTGTGGCTACAAGTGGGCAAGGTCACCCTGCTTAGAGCATGCTGACTTCTACTCGTTAGGTGCCTCTGGGCTCAAGGCATGCTGACCTGTAATCTGAGACTCGGGGAGGGCAGGGTTTCACTTGGGCTCTGCGGAGGTGCACCCTGGAAGCTACCCTATGATTCACACCCTCTAGTTAAGTACGTACTTTGGATAATTTGTTTAATGACTTAAATTGACTTTTTTTGGAGTTCTTTAAGTTTTTATCATGTTCTATCTCCTCAAAATTGGAAACAGCATACTTTTCTATACTAGTGTTAATAAAAATTCAGTGGAATGAATGTAAAGATCTCATTGGTTCCATTGAACATTCATGAATAGGGTGGCGTCCTATCTAGTAAGTAGAGAGCTTCTCTGAGGAACTGTAGAAAATGGAAGGTTTTTATAGGTAGAGACTGGGCAAGACAAGAAAGTTATTAGCAAAAGAAAAGGAAGGATTATTTCAGGCAGGGCACCTTGATGTGGATCAGGAAATTCCAAAATGGTTTGTTTAAAGTTCTCCTGGGAGATGCTAGAACTATGGTTAGGCAGAACTCTTGGTTCTGCCAAACAAAAGTGACTTCAGTTTGGGTCTGTTTTTTTTTTTTTTAAACACTGGTTTTAGCACTTAAATCTAATTTTCAGTCTGAAGCTATAGTTTTGAAATATAATTAACAATAGTTTGACAAAAATCATGAACACATTACATATAAAAACTTTGCCTAATTAAAAGAGAAAATTCCTTTTATGTTTTGTGCTTCAATTTCCTGCTCTGGAAAAATCAGGGAGGCAGGAAGCCTATTTCGAAGGCTCTGGCTTGTGGTGAGGATCAGAGACACAGCACCTGTGAAGGTGCTGGCCGGCCGGGCAGGAGCCAGGGCGGCAAAACCCCCACACAGACGCCTGTGGGGAGGCTGCACCTCCTACGTGGGGTCTCCTTAGTGTTCCAGACTTATTTATTCAGTGCTTCAATTCATACATGACTTTTCAGAAACTTATTCCATAAAGAGAGATTCAAACATAGTAAACCCTAGAACAGAAGTCTAGCTAGATCATTAAAAATGTTTTATAACAAATTTTGGGTCTCTACAGTTCTGACTGTCCACTTTGGATTAAGTATTTGCACACTTGCCTCTTTTCCATCATGTCTTTGACTTGTTGCTACTGTTTCAACCAAAGTCTATTGGGTACTTTTATTGAAGTGCCAGTCTCTACTGGCCTGAATGTACCATTCGGTGAGATAGTATTCCTCAAAAAGTATTACGCAGACTATTTTCCTCTTGACTCCACCCACGGACGGAGACCCTGGGGCACTTCTGCTGTCACCGTGGGCCCTCCCTGGCTCAGGGTTCACTCGCCCCGCCTCGGTCTGGGCATGGGGTTTCCTGAGCACTAGACCTGATTACCACATACTTACATCCCTTGCTATGATTTATATCTTAAATAATTTATTTTTTAATCCTCACTTCATATATTTATTGATTTTTAGAGAGAGATGAAGGGAGAGAGAGAGAAACATGGATAAGCTACCTCCTGCACTCACCCCGGCCAGAGGTCAAACCTGTAACCCAGGCATGTGCCCCGACTAGAAATCCAGCCTGCATCCTTTTGGTGCACGGGGGGCACTCCAACCAGCTGAGCCACCAGGCCAAGGTGCCACAATTTATGTATTTATTTATTATTTTTAAAAAGATTTTATTTATTTTTAGGCAGAGGGGAAGGGAGTGAGAAAGAGGGAGAGAAACACCAGTGTGTGGTTGCCTCTCGCACGCCCCCTACTGGGCACCTGGCCTGCAGCCCAGGCGTGTGCCTTGACTGGGAATTGAACCGGTGACCCTTTGGTTCTCAGGCCAGTGCTCAATTCACTGAGCTACACCAGTGAGGGCCAGGATTTATTTTTTAAAGTTACCTGAGAAGTAAATTTGATCGAAGAGAATCTATGTTAAAAAGCATCAGATAGCATAAGTCTGAGAAATGACATATCTTGCACTGCCAGTACCTTATGTTCCTGTTTTCAGTTTTCCAGCCGGTTTTCTAATAGTAAATAACAAACTAATACTATATGTTTGAAGAATGTTTTGTTTTTTTCAGAATACTGCCCATTTGTTGGCTAGTGGGATCCCCTAGCAGCCCTGAGTGATGAGCAGGGCCATTGTCAGCAGTGTCGATTGGCACCTGGGTACATGGCACAGTGCTCTGTACAGCCAGACACGAAGTGAGTGGTGGAGCTAGCACTGCACAGGCCTCCAGATTCCCAGAAATGCTCAGGTCAGGGGAAGGCGGGAGGCAAACCAGAACCAACAGGCAGGTCTGAAAGGGCTTCTCTACCTCCCCTCCTCCTGTCTCCTCAGGTAAAACGAGCAATGGATTCCTTTCTGATTACATCTGGGGGCTTCCTCCAGTATAGTCCCCCCCCCCCCGTATTCATGTGCACAGAAGACTCAGACTGTAAGTCCTGCGTGGCTCCAAGGCCCACACGGCCCCTTTCTGTAAACAGTTACCTCCACCCAGTGGCCACTTCACTGAGAAAGCCGCAGGGCTGGCCTTCCCCTGTCCAGTGGAGGGTGGCATCTGGTAACACACTGCAAACTGATTCCGTGAGGACAGTGCTTGACCAAACACTCGCTTGAAAAAGGTCCAAATGCTGTTGTTTAGTTTAATGACCTGCATTATTACAGGCTTGGGACTTTGTGTGTGTGCCAAGGAAAAGGATGAACAATACACAAATTCTTCAGGGAAATGTTCCTTCAGAGAGTGCGGCAGACAACATAAGCCCCACTGTTAGGCATGGTGGTTTCAGTCACATTTTTAGGGCATTAATCAATTTGTATTGTAGTTTATAGGAATACTATTCCCACACTGAATTTTGTTTACTGAGAAAAGATTTGGAGAGTAATGGGGAGCTGAAGGCCTTCACCAGAATCTCAGCACAAGCCTCCTCCACAGGACATGTAAGCAGAGCGGTCACACGGCCCGAGGGGAGGGCGTGCTTGCCTTGGAAAAGCATCCCACTCCACGGCCTTTCCCCAGACAGCACTCAGACCTTGAGTGTAAGAGACATTGCTGACGCGTCCACAGGAGCCTTGCTCAGTAACTGCTGTGGAGGGCCCCTTTGTCTGACCAAATGCGATGACTTTTACTTCAAGGACTGCTTCTCTTAGACCAAACGAGCTGACCTTTGAGGTCTGAGACAGCGGAAGGGTGGACGCATTCCCGCCGTATGCTGGTAGTCAGAGGGAGTTTTGCCTATGACCTAGGAATTGGACCCATTGGTACTTTTTGTACATTCTGCTTGGGTGGCGGGAAGGTCACAGGAAACCGTCTTGCATTATGTGCCTTTTGTTCTTGTACAATGCTAGAGCAAGGTGGGTGTGACGTAATAACAATAAGCAGGATCCCATCCCCAAAAGCTGCAGAGGGTTTGCCCTCCAGACCCTGCTGTTCAGCCTTGTCTTGGTGGTTCAGGACTTAGGCTGAAGCAATCTCCTTGCACGTAGGGAAGTTGTGACCATATGCTGCTTTAAATTTCAAAGCAGACTTTTAATAGCAGACTCTTGTTACCTAGCTAAAAGTAGCTGTGTGCTTTCTGCCATATCCTTTCACACCTCTTCTCCCTGGCTTCCGGACCATTCTTTCTACATGTCCTGAATGACAGATCCTTGCTAGGTGTGCGTGTCGAAAGACATCTTTGGGCTAATCCTGTTCATTAGGCGCTTATGTCTAACAGAGCCGGTCACCTGCTCCGCCCTGTTCCCTGCCCCATCTTCCTGAGCCCTCTTCTTCCCCCACCTGTGTGCAGTGGTTCTCTGGACAGGCTCCAGAGCACTTTCTTTCATCCCTTGATTGGGGTTTTGTTTTTAAGAAGAAAGCCAAGCATATTTTTAAGAGCCACAACCAGATGTAGTGAGATCTTTTGAGGCAATGTAAAGGCAATAAAGCAGGGCAGACTGATGTGGCCAACCTCACGAAGGCTCCCGGGGCCTGCTGCCAGCTCTGACTAACCTGGGAGAATACCTTTGTTGTGCGGGAGGCAAATAACCCAGGGCAGTGTTTTCCTAACTTTTTCTGTCCTTAAATAATTGACCCAAGTCTGCACCTTTTCCTATCCCCAAGACTTTTTCCATCTGTCCAGAATATTCTTCATGCCTCACCCTTCTCAGAGATTCTCCCTTCCTGGTATTCCTTGTTGTCAGTACCTACTTCCTGCCCCCAAAATGTGCGTGCATGTGCACGTGCATGTTAAAGCGTTGCTTGTTTCTCCATCATTGTGTCATTTCCTCTGAACCATAATCCTTTCCTTCCTGTTCTCCAGCCTGGCTTCGGGAATGGACTCTTACTTTCCTGCTAGCTTGCATCAGCCCCTGGGTCTGACAGCATCGCAGGAACACGGCTGGCCCTCCAGGGCAGACCTGCAGGCATCCTCACCCTTCCCCTGGCCTGGTCCTGAATTGTGCTGTGTCTTCTCAGTATCTCCAGTGTGCTACTGCCTGATGACTTCTACTGTCCGTGGTCCTGGCTCACACCCTCCGTTACTGACTCGCTGGTGTGCTCTTTTACACTAATTCTGCATGAAGCTCTTTCAAGCACAGGTATGGTCACGTTGCTCCTAGCTGATACCCTTCAAAGGCGGGAGACCAATTGCAACTGCACAGCCCACCAACCCCCAGCTGAGTTGCCAGCCCCTTCTCCTGCAGCAGGAGGTGCCTCCTCTGTTTTCCTGGGTGCCATGCACGTAGCATCGTCCTCTGAGTCCAAGGCGGGAAAAATGTGGGGAAGTGCTTCTGCATGGCCGATGTTGGCCCTTCACAGCGCTGCCCGTTCTCCTCTGAGGGGGATCTGGTTAGGTGAGCAGTTCTTCTCTTGGGGCTTGTTGGGCGCTGTGTTTTGTGGGAGCCCTTCCTCCATGGAACTGTACTCCTCCTGCCCTCACATTTTACCTGATGGCCCCTTTTTCTCTTCCTGGGGCAGAACCAGACTGCCTCCTCTGCTGGCACAGCACTGGGAGATGCGCCCACCATGGCCCTCTCCCTGCATAACTTGATTGCTGGCTCACGTTCATTCCCCAACCCCACGTTCCTACAAAGGGTGGCCTTTGTGCTTCATGAATATTAGTGCACTGGAACAGAATGAGCACAGGGACATGAACAGAGAAGGATACAGTAATTATGGGGGTGTTTATGTGTTGAGGGTGTTATATACAGTGTTTCCATCAATCTTTGAGGCAACCTTGGCTCTGTATTGTCACCATTTTAGAGATGAGTAAACTGAGGCCCTGGGAGGTTGGATTTGCCTGAATTCACACAGCCAATGTGTGGCTAAACTAGGCCTTGACCCTAAAACCCCTGCACTGAATATTCTGCAGAAAGTGAGGTAGATGGTTGAGGTGGGGAGACCGTGACCCTAAATGCCAAGGCTGAGGTGCTTGGTTTGGTGAGAGATGCATTGAGGAGCTGCTGCTGGTTTAACAGAGGCACCTAGCAGCTGCTAGTCATGTCTGGAGGGGAACTCCTCTGGATGGAGTTGGGGCTGGTCTAGACAAACCTGGGGGAGTCCAGAAATATTTCAGCGATGGACCTGGAGGGCCTTGGAGAGTGATTGGGCCCTGAGGTGATTGGGGGAGGGAGAAAGAGGCATCAGGATGCCAGTGTTTCTGGCACGTGGGATGGGATAGATGAGGTTCATTACTGGAGAGGAGAAACTGGAGACAAGGATTGCCCAGGGTAGAGGCGTGGGCAGGCTGAGGAGCTCTGCAGGTTTGCTGGGTTTGAGGGACCATGGTCATCCTGATATGGAGCTGCAACTGGCATCCAGGTCCTGGGTGGTCCATGGTAGGTGGGGAGAAGTGAGCCCAGGGCACTGGCTAGGCCACTGCAGCAGCAAGGAGCCCGTTCAGGGGTGGAGGACAAGCTGCATCCCCTGCTGCTCGTTCCACTCATCCTCTCTGATGGAAACTCTGTCCTTTTACCTTTTAAAAATACCTGAACTCACAGTCTTCCTTACGGAGGCCTTCCTGTGTCAGCTGACCTGCCAAGGGTCCCTCTGAGATGGGGCAGCCACAAAGCCCTTGTGCTGGCTGTCTTTTCCCTGTTTCTGCTCCTTGGCCCTTTCTGGGGCAGGGGCATGCCCACAATTCCCAGTGTCACCCTCACTGGCTTGATTTTGTGCTGCCTGGGCCCCACTTTCAGAAACAGGGACTCGACCAACCACTCTTCTCTACTTACTAAGGGACAGGGCAGTAGAAAGCACCTACCTTTCCCTTTCTCTGTATGAGGAGCTAGCAAACTTCCGTAAGGGGCCTGATGGTAAGTGATGTTTGTTTATTTTGCAGGCCATACATTCTCTGTCACAACTTCTCAAAGCACAAAAGGAGCGCTTGACAATATGGAAAGGAATGAGTATGACTGTGTTTCAATAAAACTTTATTTAGAAAAATAGGTGGTGAGCTAGGTGTGGCCCATGGGTTGTAGTTTGCTGACCTTGCTCTTAACCATGCCTCGTTCTTCTACTGGATAATAAGCAAACACTCCAGGACCACCAAGGCTGGTGGTTAGGAGTGGAGGAGGCTGTTGGGAGAAGGATACAGGAGGGGCTCCTCACTCATTCTCTTCTCTTAGCAAACAGGCACAGCGCCCCCCTCCCATCACTGTTCTGCTCCTAATCCAGAAGCTCTGTTAGTCCCACATCAGTTGTTGGCTTACCCTTGAACTGAAATCAGTCCCTCTGGCTCCGTGATCCCTACCCCTCTCCCTTCATATTAATTCAGCATTCGTTTCCAGTGCCTGCCTTAAACGAGCGTGAGACGGGTGTCCTCTCTCATTGTCCTCTACCAAGAAAATACTCCTGAGCTACAATAGGAGGCTAGAAAAGATGTGACTTAATCCCACAATTCTGTGGATATGTGGTGAGTACCCCCATGAGCTGGGCACCATGCTGGTGCTAGCAGCACCAGGATGACTGTCACTCATTCCTGTCCTCAGGTGTTGAGTGGCAGTCAAAGCCTGTGGCCCTTCCCTTCCTGGACTTTGGGCTTTGAGGCCCAAACTGGGACTCCCACCAGCAGCTCTCATTTCTTTCACCTTCCCTCTGTTTTAAATCAAATGTGTGTAACCCCAGTTTCTTCTTCTTTAGTGCTAACATCCCTCCACCTTCCTCATCACCCAGCGCTTTTGAGCCTCTAACAGGCCTCACTGCCTCTTCTTCTGGGAGGGGGAAGGGCTCCTCCCGGCCCCATTACCAAGGTATCTTCCCTATTGACTCTGACAAGGGAGTTGAAATATCCTCTCTTTCATCAATGCAGTTAAAGATGATCTCCTAATGCCTCCTGGTAAATATAATAGAAATAGTGACCATTTACTAAATACCTACTAAGTGTCAACCACCTGAAAAACATTACCCATTTACTTCTTTCTTAATCCCTATGAAGTCAGATGAGAAATTGAAGCTCATGTTGTTAAATGATTTGCCCAAGGAAAGGCACAGGCATGAATTTGAATTCAGCCTTTTGAGTCTGAGTGCAGTTCTTTTTGATGTACTGCCATTGGCCCCACCCATGAAGTGTGGCCTGCCTTCTGGGGTTCCATAGCTGTATCCTTTAGGAGCAGAAAATGGGACTACCAGTCAGGTGACGTCATTAGGTGGGATGGTGTGTGATGGGGGTGGGGAGGGGTGAATAAAAAATTTCAGTACAAAAGATGGAAACATAGATACATAGATACATCAAAATAGATAGATACATTTTGCCTCCTTGCACAACCAAAAGAAGGACAACAAAAAATTTAAAAACAAAAAATAACCAGAACTGCCAGAAAAATCAAACTGTATGGAATTCCAACAACCAAAGAGTTAAAAAAGAAAGATGCATCCAGATTGGTAGGAGAGGTGGAGACAGACAGCTGGAGTTAGAGAGGACCCGCAGCAAGGTGGCGGCTGGTGGACTGGGCAGTTCCACATTTGTGTGGGGATAAACTGAGAGGAACAACAGAAGTGAGACAGACCATACAACCCAGTGTTCCAGTGTGGGGAAGTAAAGCCTCAAAACCTCTGACTGAAAACACCTGTGTGGGTTTTGGCCATGAGAAAAACTCCCAGCCTCACAGAAGAGTTCACTGGAGAGACCCACAGGGTCCTAGAATGTACACAAAACCACCTGCCTGGGAATCAGCACCAGAAGGGCTTAATTTGCTTGTGGGTAGTGGGGGAAGTGACTGAGAGTGACTAAGAGCCAAGCAAGCAGCACTGTTTCCTTTCAGACCCCTCCCCCACATTCAATGCTGCAACACAGTGACCCAGGTTGTTTCACTCCGGTAAATACCTAAGACTCCATCCCTTACTACGTACCAGGTGCACCGAGACAAAAAAAAAAAAAATGGCCCAAATGAAAAAACATATTCAAGCTTCAGAAAAAATACAACTAAGTGATGATGAGATAGCCAACCCATCAGATGCAGAGTTCAAAACACTGGTAATCAGGATGCTTACAGAATTGGTTGAGTTATGGTCACAAAATTGAGGAAAAAGTGAAGGCTATAAAAAGTGGAATAAAGGAAAATACACAGGGAACCAGCAGTGAAGGGAAGGAAACCATACTCAGATCAACAATTTGGAGCAGAAGGAAGAAATAAACATTCAACCAGAACAGAATGAAGAAACAAGAATCCACCCCCCCCCAAAAAAAAAAGAGGAGAGGCTTAGGAACCTCCGGGACAACTTTAAACATTCCAACATCCAAATCATAGGGGTGCCAGAAGGAGAAGAGGAATAGCAAGAAATTGAACACTTATTTGAAAATATAAAAAAGAACTTCCCCAATCTGGCTAAGGAAATAGACTTCCAGGAAGTCCAGGAAGCTCAGAGAGTCCCAAAGAAGTTGGGATCCAAGGAAGCACATACCAAGGTACATGATAATTGCATTACGAAAATTAAAGTTGAGGAGAGAATCTTAAAAGCAGCAAGAGAAGAGGAGACAGTTACCTACAAATGAGTTTCTATAAGACTAGCAGCTAATTTCTCAAAAGAAACCTTGTAGGCGAGAGGGGCTGGAAAGAAGTATTTCAAGTCATGAAAGACAAGGACTTACATCCAAGATTACTCTATCCAGCAAAACTATCATTTAGAATGGAAGGGCAGATAAAGTGCTTCCCAGATAAGGTACAGTTAAAGGAGTTCATCATCACTTAGCTCTTATTACATGAAATATTAAAGAGACTTCTCTAAGAAAAAGAAGATTAAAAATACAAACAGTAAAATGATGACAAACTCACAACTGTTAACAATGTAAAAGACAAAAACAAAAACAAAAATGAACTAAATAAACAACTAGAACAGGGAGAGAATCACAGAAATGGAGGCCACGTGGAAGATTGTGTCAGTGGGGAGCGGGTGGGGGAAGAATGGGGGGGAAGGAGCTGGGAATAAGAAGCATAAGTGGTAGGTACAAAGTAGACAGGGGGAGGTTAAGAATAGTATGGGAAATGGAGAAGCCAAAGAACTTATATGTGTGACCCATGGACATGAACTAAGGTGGGGGAATGATGGTGAGAGGAGGGCTATAGGGCAGAAGAGAGTAAACGGGAGAAAATTGGGAAACTGTAATAGCATAATGAATAAAATATAATTTGGCAAAAGAAACTCCAGTACAAGAGGCAGTTCTTAGGCAAGCTTGGGGGATCAGCCACAGGAGGCCTGTGAGCATCCACAGCTCAGCAGGGGCTCCTGGGAGCTGGGAATGAGGGTATGACCACTAGAGAGCTGGGTGGGGAAGGTAGGGAGATATGTGGGCTTCTCGGCCTCCCTCCTCTGCCGTCTCTCTGACCTCTCACCTAGTAATCGGGTCTGAAAGGCATGGGCTCTGCGCCAAGCCCCAGTCTTGGCACATACCCTCTACTCTGCCCTGGAGGAGCTTATTATTATTGTGCTTAAAAGTAGGCTGAGAAATCAGCTCAAAGATGGGAAACTTTGTTTTTGAATATAATGGGAGGGGTATGTGGAAACAGAACTGGCAAAACAAAGGCTGATTGATTTTCTGTTTCTCATGGAAGTGGAGATGGGATGGAAGCAGGTGTGGGGGATACAGGGGATGAGGCATTGGCTTCTTAAAGGGGGCAGTTCCAATGTGAATGTGGGCTGTGTGCACCTCTCAGGCCCGCCCCTCTGGGAGAGGTCTCCCCACCCTGTCACGGTTGTGGACATTGGCTCCCTGCTCCTTTTGAGCCCCTGGAGGCTGGAATCCTCCCACTCTCATCTGTATCCTTGTAACCAGGACATAGCAAGGAGAGGGAGCAGTTGAAGTGGGCAGGAATGGGGCAGAGGGATAAGAACAATGGCTCGGCCTTGGTTTGTGGCTCCCAAGTTGCCGTGAGTTTGACCTGACTCAGACGATGACCAGTAGCGCTGGCATTTTAGCTGCTTTACATACAACATCATCTCATTGGTTCCTAGTTAGTTTCCAATTAATGGATGATGAAACTGAGTCATAGAAAAGTTAAGTAAGTTACCTAGTCACAGGGACAGTGAGTGACAGAGCCAGGCTGGGGCCTGGTGACAGTGTGGCCCAGCCGGACCCACCTCTTCCATCTCTTTACCTCCTAGTGGCACGCTGTCTGGCTCCTACTGGGTATTAAATGAATGTTCACCACTTTTGGCAATGCTAAAAGAATCAGAATAATTTCCTATGTCTTTATTGATTGTAATGAAGTAGGGGCTTGTGTGTTTCAGGTCTGTGACCGCTTCAAGCAGGTCCGTGGAGATCAGAGCCATCCGGGTAGTTAGCAGTTTCCTGCTACTCACAGCCTCGTTAGATCCCCTGTGCCTGCTGAAACTCAGGCTGCCTGATGCTGCAACTTCGATCTGACTGACCTGATTTTCCCTCTGAGGGCCTTTGCTTTGGCTGTAGGAATGAAGGGTGGTGGATGTTTTGGGTTGGACTTTACAGACCATTATCAGGGAGGGCTGAGATGTGGCAGGAGCGAGGGGTCTGGTGGGGGGACAGGATCCCATCTTCTCTGTCCCAGGGCAAGAGTGCCTACACCAAAAGGGGTCAGTGCTAGAGCGCCCCCCCCCCCCCGCTCCTTGCCCCTTGCCATGTAATAGTCATTAACTCCAGGTAACTAAAGGAGAAGGGTGAGGCTTTGGGAAAAATCAGGAATGAATGAGCTTCTGTTCCCTAACCTGACCACATGTGTTGGAGGCAAATAGACACCTCGCTTTCTCCTATAAACACACCTTGTGCAGGTACATGCTTGTCTGCTCACCTCTCTCTCACATGGGAGAGATGCCCTTCTCATGCCCTGGCATTGCTTGTTCTTTGCTGCCCAAAGGACACTGCAACCTTGAACCAGCTCCCTGTATTCCTTCCAGCAGGATGAAATGAGCCATTAGCAGGGCCTGATCCTTTACCAGAGCCTGGCAAGGCCCCTGGGAAGGCTGGTCACCATTGAGCAACATCCAGACACAGCTTAGCATTCATTTCCAGATGCCTCTGGGCCACAGTTGTTTTCTTCCTCTCTCCCCACCCCTCTCTCCCCACAGTTACAGATTTTGCAAGATCCATACAACATATGTACATGGATCTATCTCTCCTAGGTCATTTAGATCCATCAGTCCAGTGCTTCTTTTGCTCTCTTTAATGCTTAATGGTTTTCGACAGCTGTGTATGGCAAAGCTGCTGGATTAAAGCAACAGGTTATTAACAGCGATCTCATGGCTGCCCTTGTGGGCAAACAAGTACCTGTGTTTTCTCAGAGTGGGGCAAGACGGAGCTGCACAATCTTCCAGATCAGGCCAGGGAAGCTTCTTCTTCTTTTTTTAATGGAAGATAATATCCTTGTTTGTGATAGAAGGAAGGCATGGGGCACTTGGGGTTACTATTGAAAAAGACAATTCCTAGAACAAGCATCAAAGGGAAAAGATTACAGTCTGCCCAAGATGTGTTGATCTTCAGGTCTTTATTTAAAAAAATTCTCATCTGAGGATGTATTTATTGATTTTAGAGAGGGAGGATAGTGGGGTGGAGAGAGAGAGAGACATCGATGTGACAGAGAAACATCAATTGGTTGCCTCCCATATGCACCCCAACCGGGGATCAAAACCACAGCCTTTGGTACGTGGGACTTGTTCCAACCAACTAAGCCACTTGGCCAAGGCTTCAGAAGACCTTCTTTACATGCATATCTTTTGTAGCTGTTTTGGGTGTAATGAACCAGCAGGAGTCTTGTCAATATGCCTGGTGGGGTGAAAATGGGAAGATGCCCAGCAATGACTATAGCACTTGAGACTTAGAGGGAACATCTGAAATGCTGTGTTAGGGCTTCATTCCTCTACGACATGAAAGACATTTTGTTGCAACTATGAACATTTTCAGTGCTGATCAACAAACAGCTAGAGCTGGGCAGAGCTAAGTAGCAGAGATGTATGGAAAAGGCTTTGCATCCATGTGTTAAAAGCATAGGATAGCCCAGGGAGAATGATATACTCAGTATCTTCAGAGTGTTTGCAAAATATTTGCTGAGAAAACTTAAGTGTGATGGTAATTCATTTCCATCACTTATAGCTACTAGTCAAGAACCCAGGCCACTGGAATCTTCTCTCCTTTATTTGAGCCTCACCTGGTGGCGGAGAAGGCTGTTTCCATCAACACCTGTTTCCTTTTCTTCCTGGCACCCAGCCAGACGATGTTTTCTAACCTCTGTTGCGTGTGACTCTGAGACTGGGCTTGCCTTGTGCGATGTCGGCGACAGTGTGGGCCTGGGGTGCAGGCCTGCCCAGGAGTTTCCCACACAAGTCCCCGTGTGCTCGTTCTCTCCACAGGGCAGAGCGGGCACCACAGGGGAGGGGCGTGGGGCCCTGTGCTGCGTAGAGCAGCAATGTGGTCTTGGATCTGGAACGAGTGAGAAATAAACTGTCACTGTGTTAAGGCCCTGAGGTTCAGGGGTTTGCCTGTTACAGCAACGCAGCAGCTAGCTTTGCTCACCCTAACTAACGGACTGGCGGAACCTCCCATCCTCACCCCTGACCTTGCCTTCTGCAGGTCCTGCTGCTTCTTGCTTTTTGGCTCCGTGTCATTCATGTGAGTTTCAGCCCCTTCACCTTGGTATTTCTGCATTTCAAGCTCTTCATCTCTCCTTAGAGTATAGAGTGTCTTTCCTTTCAAACTTAACCTAACTTGCTGAGTCCTCCATTCTGACCCCATTCAGCCTTATTCTTCTTCAGTTTTGCCCTGTGAATACTTTCTCTTTTACCTTTCACTGGCTCCATTCCTTCTCGTCTGTGAATGTTTCAATAGCACACCTCTTTAAAAAATGAAATGTCCCCTCCATCTCGTTACTGGTGTGTCTGTTTCTCGCCAGTGTCAGAACTGATGAAAAGTCTCCTCCATCTGTGCTCCCTTGCCTCATCCTCCTCCTCCTCACCCGGCTGTGGCCATCTGACTTCTGCTGCCATTGCCTTCCGTTGGTGACCAGCTCAGAGGCCCCTCTATGGCTGCAGTTGTCAGTGCCTTCTGAGTTCCCTGCCTACATTCATGCTGTGGCACTCAACACCTTTCCCCAGACCCTCCTTCTTGTCACTTGGCTGTCCTGGTTCTCTGAGAGCTCCTCTCTCTCCACCACTGCTGGTCTCCACGCTAGCACAGAAGGAAAATGACTTCTGTGGTTCCAACCCTTGTTGTCTTTGTTAAATTAGGCTTCGATTGTGGCCAGCCCACTGCCTCCCTGGTCCTTACCTCCCTCCCACCCACCCTGCCTCTCTTTCCTGCCATCCTGGCAGTTGGAGCCAACTGACCGGGTGGAGAGCATGCAGGCACGTGGGGTTCCTGGACACAGCTTCCAGAGTGGGAAGAGCGTGGGCTTGGGCAAACCTGGATTCCTGATCTGGCCCTGCCATCTAGGAGCTGTTGACCTTGGCAATTACTTAATCTTTCCGAGGCTCAGTTTCTACATGTAAAATGGTGATAACACCTACCTTAACAGAGTTGTTGTGAAGATTAAATAAGGGAGGAACATGAAGCCCCCAGGGCACACAGCAGGTGTCCAGTACCCCTCCTCTCTCCTTCAGAGCTCCTGGGGACTGCAGAGGAGAAAGCCTGCCTGGGTGCGAGGGACTGTGCTGGGCCAGGGCTTGTGGAAATGACTGGGGCTTTCTCCGGCCCTGAGTGAGTTCAGTTGTGGCTTCTACTCCAGGGCCTTACTAACCTAATGAAGAACCTCAAGGTGCTAAGTGTTTTTTTTTTTTATTCCCCCACTTTGAAGCTCTTTTATTTCTAGAACATTTACAGCCAGTAAATTCTCTCTCCAAACCTTAAGCTGTACTCCCTGGGAAAAAAATGAGGCCATTGGAAACTCATTTCATCTGCTATAGAGGTGGAGGCTGGTGAGAGCTTTCGTGAGCAAGACGTGTCTCCCCAGGAATGCTGTGGGCACTGGGGCCACTGCCAGGGATCATATGGGCGGCATGGTACCTTAGGATGAGTGATTGCCCAGGGTTGTGTCCAGACCCATGACATGAGAGAGGAAAATCCCACACGGCCCTCGGATATGCTACAAGTAAACAAAATTGTACCAGTAGCCTGCCACTGGAGAGGTGAGTCCTCAAGTGGCTCCTATGGGGGAACTTAAGGGCTAAATGTTTTGACTTCAGTGGTAGTTCATAGGCTTAAGTGATGAATGCATGTGGAGAGCTCTTGTTCCAGGGACTGAAGTGTGTGACTCCAGGAAGCCAACAAGCAATTCAACCTTCATGCCCCAGGGATCTTCAAGCCTGAGAGGTGGTATCTGAGCCAGTGGGTTCCAGGGGAAAATGTCCAGAGGGTAATGGCAGATAAAGAATTGTTGGTGCGCAGATAAAGATAAACTAGGAAAATCACCATTGGGCAAAACTCTGATCCGATTAACCTTTTTTGCAACCTCCTTACCAACCCTTTCTCTCCTTATAAAAGTGTTGGCTTGAGATGAAATGTTAAGATGGGTTTTGAGGGTAATGCGCCATCTTCTCAGACCGCTGTTACCTAGATAAAGTACCCATACAGAATCAACCCTTGCCTCTCCGTGTGGTTCCGGGAGCGACAGGAATGTGATCGCTGACTTCTCCTGTTTCAGCTCCAGGAGGCTGGTGCTGGCCCAGCTGTCACTCTGCTCCCAGTGTGGATGGGGTAGGAGGACAGCGGGCCATGCATTTCCCATGCTTAGTGAAGGCCTTAAACTCTGGACCCAGGTTCATTAAAATATAAAAATAACTAATATAAGAAATCATTGAAGTGCCTCCTGAGGAAGAGAGCCGCTTTGGCACAAAGTCCTACACCTGTCGAGGGCCCTCCCCTGAGATACCATGCGTCCACCCGGCCTACAGCTAACAAGTGCCTTTCTTTGTCCACTGGTCGAGGCCAGTCTGGCTGTGGGGTAATACACACTGAAGTGTTACTCTGCACATTGCCACTCAGCTGCTGGATCCCAGACCACTGAGCCCCAGAGAGGCTCCAGCTTCTATATGCATCATTGGCGCTCATGCCGGTGGGGTGTGTGGTTGTTTTGCTATCTCAGCCTTGTGCAGGCTGAAGGGCAAGTGTGATCCTCGATGTGCTTGCTGATGGGCAAACTGAGGCCCAGAAGGGGCCCACAGGTGGGCTGTGCTGACTGGGGCAGGCCCTTGCTGCCAAACCCTCAGCTCCCCAGTCCTCCCCATCTTTCTGAGCCTGCGTGAAGCTTCGTGATGGAATCAACATTAATCCTGGGGTTACCAGCTGCGGGGACACAGCCCTACCTGCCAGAAACACCTCTTGTTCCTCCCAGCTTTGCATTTCTATGAAGAACTTTTCTAAAACCGCCCAAAACCCCAAACCCATGGACAAAAGTTGAGTGGCCGTTAGTCAGACAGTGCTCCCCATTCAGTTTTACCCTTCCCTCGCACAGAGCAAGGTTCTTTTACACCTAAACCCGACTTCTTTTACACTCTGGGTTAGAAAGACCTGCTCCCTCACGACTCTGCCCAGACTTGGAATCTGTCGCAGATGCAGATGCCTGGGCATCTTGCTGGCTGAGGAAGGACAGGAAGGCTCCAGAAATGAAGGCACAGAGGCTTTTGAACCTTTTATTTTCAAGGGGAAAGTGATCCATAAAGGCAGAAATAGAGAGAAGTCACTTGGTGTGACCAAGTGCCCAAGGCTGTCTACACCTAGTTTAATAACTGGCTTAAAAGCATCTAAGGTTGGTGTCACTTAGAGCTAAGTTCTTGCTACTCCATTGTCAGTCACCAATCTGTTGGGGCACGGAGTCACTGCTGTGGGAACGAGGGGTGCTCGTGCTTGCAGGGAGAAGCCTTTCCCTGCTGCCCTCCGCTGTGGCCTCTGGGGTGCTCGGCAGCAGAAAGGGGCGCTCAGAAGGAGAAATCATACCGTAATACTTTTTTTACACGAGCTTGTTTGAAAACCTTTTTACAAATAGACATAGTAGAGCAGTGGGTGTGGCTAGTGTTACATCAGAGACAAGTCTGAACACAGACTCCTGTCATGGTTTTGGTTCTTGCTGTTTTCATTTTTATGTCAGGACGAAGAGAAGTAGGGGACTGGTGTTAAATACCTGGGAATGAGCTGGGTCAGGTTGGCGCAGTCACGGGGCACCTGACAGCCATTTCCCCCTTTGGATTTCCTGGGGTGCGACCACAGGGCTGCAGGTGGGATATGAGGGATCTGCGGACCTGTGAGTAACAGGAGTGGGAACCCCTGAGGGTCTGCTGAGGCTGAGGTGCACTCTGACACTCTGTCACTCTGCCATGGGGCACATTTGGGCTTTGGGTACTGGCTGCCAGCAGAACTCTGCGAAGAATAAGGGCAGGAAGGGGAATGGGAGCCTGTGGGAGTGGTGGCCAGCAACTGCAAATGCATTTGTTCAACACGCAGGCCCATGCGGCACCTGTGGGCTCAGTGCTGGGCAGGGCGACAACAGGAGGGCTGCCACGTGGTGGGTGGGGCAGTGCGGCACCTGCAGACGGCTGCCTGAGCCCCTGCTTAGCTTCAGCATGAAGCGAGGTGAATTTGGGTAGGATGCTGGCCCACTCTTAGCCTGGTTCCCTTCTCACAATGGAGACTCCAGTGCCTTCTTCCTCAGGCACTTGCAAGGACTCAGTGAACTGCAAGGGAAGCACAAAGCAATGAGCCCTTGCTCTGCTGTTCTGATGGTGGCCTGGTCCTCTCCTCACCTGTGAGGTGCTCCCAAATGTGGCGGGGTGGGAAGGCGGCGAGGCAGATGAGTACAGAGGAGCAAATGGAGAGAGCAAGGAGGGCCTTTCTTTCTGAGCACTTGGCATTACGCCTAAGCTTGATAAGCAAATAGAACTCCATCAAGAGCAAAAGGGCATCCTGGGTAGGGAGACCAGCAAAAGAGCCCGAAAGGCTGTGTGCGTTTGCAAACAGCAGCACTTTAGGTGTTACTGGAGGCCAGGCGAGTCCACAGGGGAGCAAGGCTGGCCACACAAGACTTAGACTTGAAAGTATTGGGGACTGGAAAGGCTTTAAAAAATACAGATGAGATGAACTGTAAAATATGTTAACAGGCCTGGTTTTCTTGATTGAGTTTTTAACACTTAGCCAGTATGGGCAAAGTCCAGAAAATACCCTCCTTTGAGAATAAGAACTCCTACTTGGGTAGGAAGAGGCGTTTTGTTGTTTTGGTTGTATCGGCGTCGTGAGGGAAAACTTCAAGCATGTAGAAAATAGCTGCCAACTTGGACGTGAGTTTCCAGGTAGGAGCAATGTGCTTAGGTGTGCATTTTAGGAAGCTGACTGCTGGCAGCTAGGGGCCCCCATGCAAGGAGCTGGGCTGGAGATGAGAGATGGCTGTGCTTGTAGCCTTGTTTAATGAGTGACAGTGAGGACTGAAAGCAAGACAGAGGAGAGAGAAGAGAGCAGAGAGTTGGGAGGAATTTTGAAGTAGAACCAATGGGGTTTGATAGACACTAGAATATTCAGGTGATTCTATTACCCGTGGGTTAGTACAGAGGAAGGAAAGATTTGGAACAGGTCACAAGTTCAACCATGGTCCTTGAAGCCCTGTGTGACCTAATTTTGGGAACTCAATCACCATGCTCCAGCCCCCTTGGTTGTCTTCTGGTTTCATGGCTGTACCAAGCAGTTTTTACCCCAGGGCCTTTGCACATGCTGCTCCTCACCTCTGGGTTCCTTCTGTCCTCACGTGTCACATCCACACCTCCTTCTCATCCTTTCACTCTCAGCTCAGATGGCATTTCTACAGGGAGAGTAATTTATTCTTGCTCTATCTCTCGTTTGTTTCCTTAACTAACTGATGACAGCATACAATGCTTTTGCTCATTTGATTACTTTCATGTTAATTTTCTGTTTGTGTGGACAGAATGTAAGCACCATGCAGGCCCATAGTGAGACTCAGCAGGGATGAAGGAATGACTCTGAATGGAGACATTGACAGAGGGGCAGGACCAGGGGCTGCAGTGAGCAGAGAGCCACGGGAGGTTTCTGAGCAATGACGGAAGGCATGCAGAGCAGGTCTGAGACCAGAGTCAGTCATGGGAAACCAGATCGGCCTCAGTCTGTATTGCTCCAAACTCCCCACGCATTGTGGGAAGAATGTATGAAAGAATCAGCTTGTTCAACAGTTAATTGTGGATACAGAGACCCTCCTAAGAGGCAAAGAGGCTTAGAAACTTAGATTTTAAATACATGGTTTCAACTAAAATAAAGTCAATTAATATGCTCATGTGTCTGTCATTTAACATATGTATGTGAGACTGTGTGTGTTCCAAAGGCAATCCCCAGGAGCTAAGTAACCCGAGATGGGTGTGGTTCCGAAGGTCTCCCCTCACGGCCCTCAGTGCTTAGTCGCGTGGAGAACACTGTGTGCAGATGCTGGCAGTGTCAGAGGGAGCCCCACCAATTTCACTATTGGCACCGTGAGAGGCAGGTCACTGGCATGCACACCCGGTGGAAACCTGCTCTGTGCTTGGGAAATTATACATGTTGTCTGATCTGCGTGCAGCATTTTAGAAGGCTGGCAGGAAGTTCCTCCTGTGTACAGAAACCTTCCACAGCTCCCAGCTCACTGAGACATCTGGTCCCCAGCTCCTCTCCATGGTCTTGGAGGCAGCCCCCCTGCCCCAGGCTTGTGTCCCATTTGGGACACTCCACACTTGACTTGGATGACATCTCTCCTCCCATGGCTCTGTTATACCCTTGCTTGTGGTTCACTTGGCCTAGAATGTCATCTGTCTCCCACGCTTCTAAATGTAAGCCTTCCTCAAGGTCTTGCACAGGCCCCACCTCTTCCATGAAGCTGCCCTGGTTGCTGAACCCTCACAGATATCCACCTCCTCTGAGTGCCCGGGTTGCCTCTAGCACTTCACTGTGCACTGTCTCACCTCATCTTTTATTGTTTGTCTTGAATTCATCTTGTGTTCCCAACACTAAACTCTTTGAAGAAAGATATTATTTCATTCATATTATCTGGGTGGTTCTAAGCTTACATGTACACCCTCAAACAATACATGGGGTTGATTTGTTGATTGGCTGATCAATAAAGTTAGTAGATGATTGATAAAGTGAATTTTAAAAAGCCATTGATTTCAGAGGTGGCTACAACAAAAAAAAATTGCTGGAAAGGTCTGGGGACCATAGCAGTTGGTGCGAATCCACTGGATTTGGGGCAACTTCGATGCGATCTTGACCATGGTAGTGTTATTGCCTTTTGCTCCTTAGAGCTAACACGCAGCTCTTGGTTGGGAGCTGTGATTCTTACCAGGCTTGTTGTGGCTGAGGGAAGAGACCGCCCAAGCACCTTCTAGCCATCTTTGCCTGAGTACATTCTGTGTATGTGTGTCTGTGACACTTGTATGGACACACACCCACACAGTGCTACTGTTTCCTTCCAGGCTGAACAGTTCCATCCACCTCTCACTCTGTCAAGTGTGTAATCCTGGCAGCTGCCAGACTTGTTGCTATTTGCGACTCTACCAGTTGGTCAGCTCCAGGTGGGTTGCCCAGACCGGGCTACCCTGTTACTGCTGGCTTTGGGCCATTGGGATCTCTCAGCTACTGTCATTCCCCAGATGTTAATGTCTGCCTGAAATCTCAAAGCAGGGAAAGATCCAAAGAAGTCATCTGGTTCTCCCATCTTCAAGTCAGACCACACCTAAATGGATCCAGATAGCCAAGGATCAGTCTTGTTGGTCAAACCTACAGAGAGGACTCCTTCAGGTAACTTGCTCTGACAGTGGACAAGCCTTTCCATCAGGAAACACCTGACTCTTCTTTCTACCAGCCCTGCTACTGCTGGTCCCCAGAGGATTTTGGATGCCTACCTCATGAACATTGGCTGGTGTGCTTAAAATCCCACGTCTGCTGTTCTGGTTGCAAGGCAGAGAGCCAGCAACTCGGAGTGTTGACAGGGTTTTGGTGGTTTTGCTGCCAAGCTCCCTGACACTCTCAAGCAGCCCAGCTCCATAGTGTCCTGTCCTTGCTGGTAGATGGTGGGTCTGGTCCAGAATTATACTCAAGTTTCAGCAGGAAAGAAATGAAGGCAGATCGGGAGGACTGAATCAGTCAGAACTTGCATTCATTCATTCACTCATTCAGGAACTCCTTGTTGAACACACACACTAAATGCTCTGTAGTGTGCGGGGGAGAATTAGAAGCAGAGAGCGCCCAGGTTCCTTTGGCTGCCAAGAGTGGTGCCAGCCCAAGGTTGCGGAACAGTGGGAGGGCCTGGGAAGTCTGTGGAGAGCCTCCTTGCACGTTCTTGGCTCTCTGGAATGGTTCTTTCCCATCATGTGCTGCTCACACAGCAGCATTCAGGGCCGTCTCACACCTACCACAGCCCACGATGCAGTGGGCACTCAGCACAGCCTTGTGGATGGTTCTCAGAGCTGGCCACCCCCACCCTGAGTGAGCCTGCCATGGGTCACTCTCTGCTCCAGGCGCTTTACTCTTGCCATCACCTCCATTATGGGCTGAGCTCTGTCCTCCCCAAATTCACACTGAAGTACTAACCCCAGCACCTCAAAATGAGACTGTGTTTGGAAATAGTCTTTGAAGAGATAATAACGGTGACCTGAGATCTTATGGGTTGGCCTCAATCCAATATGACTGTTGTCCTTATGAGAAGCAGAGAATAAGACACAAACACACACAGAGGGAGGACTGTGTGAAGACACAAAGGAGGAGCCACATACAAGCCAAAGAGAGAGGCCCCAGAAAGTATCACTGCTGCCAACACCTTGGTCTCAGATTTTCAGCCTCCAGAACTGCGAAACAATACATTTCTGTTGTTGAAGCCACCTGGTTGGTGGCACTTTGTTGTGCCCTAGCGAACAATGCACCTCTGTGGAGCGAGGCTGTTGTTCCCATCTTGTGGATGCAGCCTCTGGCTCCACCAACATCACTGGGCCAGGTCCTGATCCTTCCCCAAACTCCGTTTCCTCATCTGTAAAACAAGAATAATAATGGATTTGTGGTAAGGATTCAATGAGATATGACACAATGAATGTTTGTCCCCATGCATGCCTTGGCCTGATTTGACCTAGGAGCTCATGGGCCTGGGGCAAAGACTGGCTCTGAGTTCTACACATGGTTGGCAATATGTTCATAACTGATATGTAAAAGTTAAAAAAAGCCCCTCCCTCTGAACAAAAAGCATGTGCATTCTGGGTAGAAGCTGGAATGGGAAGGGCTCAGACTCCACTGGGTCTTCTGCCCTGGGACCTGAACGGCCCCCTTTACTCTGGCCTTTCCCATGGGTGTGGACAGTGTCTGCAAGGGAAGGCATGCTTTTCAGAGCTGCTGCTTTGTGGCTGGGGAGTTGAAATGCAGGTCTGCGAGTCATATGACCAAGGAAACACAGAGACAACTGTTGGCACTGAGACCTGTGATTTTATTTATTTATTTTTAAATTATAGTTGACATAATATTATATTAGTTTCAGGTGTACAACATAGTGATTAAACGTTTATATTCCTTAGACCTATGACTCTTTGTCAAAGTTCTACATCAACCTCCAGTGGGGTTGGGGAGACGGGGCCACATCTTCCAGGCACTGTCCACCTGGCTTGAACCTGTTGAAGGGCATGAGGGAGCCAGAGCTCAGGCACCAAGCCCTCCAGGCTGGGGGCAGGGCCAGTATGAGCCTGGGGCTGTGGACATAAGCCATGGATGGGAAGAGTGTCAACCAAGTGGACTCTCCTTTTTTCACCAGTATCTTGTTCAGCTCATCTTGGTGGGGAAGACAGCTTGTCGTCTGTTAGATATCCCAAGGGTGCTGAGGAGCAGGTGCAGATACCTTCCTGTACAACTTCCCTTTGTACTTGGAACTTGTCTCCCAGAGGGAAGTGGCCTTTGAGTCTTCTTGACCTTCCTCCATCCCTTCCATAGTGGCCTCCTGGAGGGCTGCTGGAGTCCTAAATGCCACCCCGTGGGAGTCTGGGTCTGGGAGGGGCTCCCAGGGTGCGGCAGGAAGGGGACGATCATTCTGGAACCCTCTTTGTGTTGGTCCAGGGACCTGCTCTGAACCCTTCAATTATATTTTAATATCTATCTATACTCTTTCGCACCACAATTACTAAAACACTGTTAATTGGGTTACATACACATACACACACACACACCCAGCTTAACAATGATAGAAAATGCCAAATTCCAGTTGACAAGAAGCCAGCAGCCCAGCCTTTCCTCTGGCTAAACAGAGGGGCCCATTATGCTGGAATATTATTTTCTCATGGTTTGGAACCATTACATCAGCCCTGATGTAATAACATTGTTTAACTTCAGAGGTGTATTTATTTTGGTTTGGAGTTCAGATAGTTTAGCTGTTAGCCCGGGTTTGAGCACAAGCTGGACAAAGGCACTCAAGTTTCAAAAGAACCATCTTGCCAACCCCTCTGCCACCCCCAAAACAGACTTCAGATGTATTTTCCTCTCACGACAAAGGTGCTGATGGACGTGGGGGCCGATTTTATTTTCTCCCGCAGTGATCGGCCAGTGCAGTATTGACCAGGGGTTGTTGAGTGGGTAAACCAGCTCCAAACCAGTAAGGGTCTGGAAATTCCACCAGCAGCCTGTCTGAAGACAGACAGGGATCTGCTCACAGTCCCTGCGTGCCCGCGTCTTCTCCTGAAACAAGCTGGCTGCAGTGAGGTGCCTCAGTCACTGTCAGGCTCACAGGGAGGCATTCCACATGTCACTCGGCCTAGGTCTCCAGAAAAGAGCTCTCAGTGTCCCAGAGGGCTTACTAGAAACTCCTGATGTTTTCTTCTGGGCCCAGTCGTTGGGGGTGCACACAGGTGGAGGAGGCTCTGACACTGGGTGGCAGTCTCCTCTGCTCTCTCTTTTTAAAAAGATTTTATTTATTTATCTTTAGAGGGGAAGAGAAAGAGAGAGGGAGAGAAATATCGATGTATGGTTGCCTCTCATGTGTCCCTGCCGGGCACTGCCCTGCAACCCAGGCATGTGCCCTGACTGGGAATCAAACCGCAGTTCTTTGGTTCACAGGACTACAATCAATCCACTGAGCCACACCAGCCAGGACCAGTCTTCTCCTCTCTCAGAATGCAAGCAGGCAGGGACCACTGCAGCTTGGTGATGGGCACATTGGGTCTTACTGTACTATCCCCTTTATTTTTGTATATGCTTAAAAATTTCTATAAGTGAGTTAAAATAAATTAAAACCCCAGTCCCACTGACCTTTGGATAGCCACTTTCTTCCTCTAATATTTGGGGGTGACTGGGTTGGGACTGAAGACAAGACACTCAAAGGAGAGGGCAGGAGGAACAGGATCGGGTCAGGGGGAGCAGACTCCTGCTGAACACATACCGCCTGCCGGCCAGGAAGGCGAATCCATTTGGAAATGTGTCTAGTGTTAGAGGGATTTCAGGGGAGCCTGGCTGAAAGGGAGTTGGCTCCCTGCTGATCCCTGTGCTAGTCGGGTGCTTTTACACAAAAGAACATCTTTTGGGCCTCTGGAGCATTAGGCAGAGAGGACTGAATAATTGGTCTGACGGTGACCTCTTGGAGGGCTGTCTGGGAGCTGACAGGTCTTGTGTCACCTTCTGTGGCACCCAGGAGAACCAGCATCTTTGGACTCCAAGCCACAAAGCACATCTGCCCTGCTACAGAAGGAAAGGTGATATGGCTTCCAGCACCTCAGCTTACTGAGCCAGAATGCCTCCTCCAAGGCCAGTGGTTCTCAGCCCAGGCCCTGTGTTAAATCAACTTCAAAGCTTCTCAGGGCCCGGCATCCCATCCTAGTTTCATCAGTATCTTTGGGAGTGGGACTTGCTGCACACTCCTAATGTAGATCCAGGTTGAGAACCTCTCGTCTCTCCACCTGATGGCTGGGCCCGCCTTTTGGCAGCAATGCTGCTGTGCATCCCTCAGCAGGGTAAAGGAATGGGACCAGCACCTTCCTGTTTGATTGTGTTCAGTTGCATTAGGTGTAGATTGGGCGTCCACAGCCTGGGCTTGCCATTTATCCGACATGTGCATCATGACAGAGATTCCCACTGGAGCAGAAACCAGGGCTCCGGCCAGGGAGTAGCGACAGAGGGCGTCACTGCTGGGGGCGAGGGAGACAAGCAGAGGTTCTAGAGGTCAGTGGTTTTCACTTCTTTGGACTTTAAACTCAATGTATCAAATCCACTTGACACTGCAATGTAGAACGCACATGTGTACAAATATATGAACAGAGATGTCTCTGAAACAAATGTCATGAAATAGTACTCACCTTTTTATGTGTGTTTTCCTGTTGTTTTCTATGCTGTTCCTTTTTATTGTATCAAAAAATGAAGATCCTAGTCCACTAAATTCGGACTCATGATGTGCCCATGTTTGACATCTGAAGTTTGAAAAACACTGCTGTAGGCACTTGGCAAATGAATTCTAAAGCCAAGGGTCCACCTTCTCTGTATCTATTGCTGCATGTGGGATACTTTTCTCTTTATTCTTGCCTATATTTTGGAATTTCTATAAGTAAGTTAAGACAAAATAAAACCCTGGCCTCATCATCTCAGCATAGCCCCATTCTCCTCTAATTACCCAGAGAGAGTTGAATAGGGCAGGCACCCAAAGAAGAGTTTAGACAGAGGCCCAAGGAAATCCAGTTGATATGGGGCACTGACTCTCTAGTACCTGGTCATCTCCCATTTCAGAGGAGAGATGACCTCTCTCTTCTGAAGCTGGAAAAAGACAAGAATGAGCAGCTCTAGAAGGACTGAGATGATGCAGATGACTGTGCCAGCACAGGGACTGGTGCTGAACGGGGACTCAGCCTCACTTTGCTGGGCCTGAAATGACTCCTACGATCACAGGGAAATTCTCCGATGACGGTCTGACAGGTGAGACTCAAGCCTGAACTTCTGCCTGTTTGGGGCCACCGTCTGTGGGGATCAAGCCCACTTGTTATTTGGAGTGATGCTAGCCCTTGGCTGGAAGGTGCGGGAGCCCTCCAGGACTCCTGTCCCCTCTAGCTCCAACCCATCTCTCTGCCTTCCCTGACAGCAATGTGATACCGTTTGGAAATGTTTCCCAGATGGTCCATTTGCTCATCAACTATTCTTTCCAAGGCCTCCCTCTCCTCCACTCTACCAAAATGGCTCTTACATCTAACCAGGTTGGCTGACAACCACCCACTGTCAAATTCAGGGTGAATTCTCTGCTCTCACTGTATTCAGGAACCTGTATCCCTTGGGCCTTGCTCATTCTCTGTCCACAGCACTGGCCTGCGTTTTCTCCTTCCTTGGTGTTGGTTTCCAGTCTCCTTTGCTGATTCTCCTACCTCTCAAGGCCAAAGTCCCCCAGGGTTCATCCTTGGCCCTCTTTTCCTCTCTATTGACACCTCTCTCTTTCTGGGTGAATTCATCTCACTCTGGCTTTCAATACCATCTATATGCTGGCTTCTCCCATGTTAGTTTGGCCTCTGCCCTGGACGCCAAACTGACTCCAACTACTTATTTAGGAGTCCCTATCGGTGTTCAATGGGCCCTTCAAGATCCATATATTCGAACAAAACTTTTTATTGTTCCTGCTCCCCTCCGCATCTCATCCGTTTCCATAGCTGGTACCACACCTTCTTGGTTGCTCAGCCCCTGGGATCCAACTTCTCAATTCTCTCCTTTATACCACACATTGAATCCATCAGCAAGTTGTCAGTTCCCAAAGAGAGGCCATGCCCATCCACGTCTCTCCACCTTTGCTGCTAAAATGCCACCCAGCCACTGTCACCTCTCCCCTGGATTATTGCGGCAGTGCCTAACTCATCTCCGTGCTCCCCACTGTCCTCTCCAACATTTCATTCTCTACCCACAGCCAGAGAAATCTTCTTACTGAGTAAGTTAGATCACAGTAATACTTGATAAAACACTCTAAAACCTTCCCACTGCACTTAGAAAAAAACCCAGGTTCCTTATCATGCCCTTTGGCCCACCCAATATTTATTCTATATTTTAAAGTTTCTGATTGAACCCTTGTTTTATTTGGAGCATTGTAGTACTCATGTAAGTGTCCGTATTTCCCAGACTCCTTTACATCTTAGGGGTGACCGATAAGATAAAGGCAGAGTTGTTGACTGGGACTTTTGGAAGTATCCTTTCAACAAGCCGGCTCAGCTACGAGGATTCAGGATTTCACTCTTCCACTTTCTTTTTTCCACTGCTTGAAATAGAGGTTCGATGGATAGTGCTTCGATTGGTGCTTTAGCAGCAATCTTGTGATTATGAAGTAGCCTTGAAGATGGAAACTTCATGTTAAGAAAAACATGAGGAGCCCTGGCTGGTGTGGCTCAGTGGATTGAATGCCAGCCTGCAAAGGGTCACTGATCCGATTTCTAGGCAGAGCACATGTCTGGGTTGCGGGCCAGGTCCCCAGTAGGGGGCACGTGAGAGGCAATCACACATTGATGTTTCTCTCAATCTCCTTCTCCCTCCCTTCCTCTTTCTCTAAAAACAAATAGATAGATAGATAGATAGATAGATAGATAGATAGATAAAATCTTTTAAAAACTAAGAAAAACAGAAGGAGCATCAGTTCCTGCTAACCGTATAGCCATCATACCAGACTTAGAATTCCTAATTCTGTGCTTTTCCTAGGTAAGCAAAAACTTGTGTTAGCCACTGAGGCCAAATCTAACCCTAAGTAGTATAATTTACAAAGCTCAATGTAATCTGGGCTTCACTTCTGCTGCCTTCTTCATTTTTCTCTTGCTTTACCAGGTTCCAGACACATCATCTTTCTCTTCGTTCCTTGAACAGTCTAAGCTTAGTCTCGCCCTGGAGTTTTTCTCCCCAGTCGCTACGTCTGCCTTCACCGTCATCTTTGATTACTTCCTCAGAGAGGCTTTTCCTGACTTACGTAGCCCATGGGAACCAACCAGCTTTCCATTAATGTCCTTTAAAAAGTTCATGGTACTTTGCACTTTTTGAAATTATTTACTTTGAAAAACATATTTTTTGTGTGTTTCACCCCTAGATTTTTTCTGTGAGGACCGAGTGTTTGACTGTCTTATTCACTGCTTAGCTCCTGGGCCTGAAATACTATAAGGTACTCAGTAAGGACTTGTTAAATGAATGAGTGGAAGGTTATGGCTTTGCAGACTTTTGAAAGAAATTTATCCTAGGTGTTGCCATACATCACAGAATCCCTTTCCACCGCATTCGAAGGCAGGTCAGCTAACATCTGGGTCTTGCCCATGGCTGCTGGGTGCAGTGGCAGCTGTGAAGGCGTGAAGACAGCACAGCTCCCGTCCTTCAGAAGCTTGGTCCCGGCGGCCAGGCAGGGGATTTAGCTCCTCTAGACAGGAAACTGAAGTGCTGTAGTGGACTCGGTGCAGGATGGCACACAAGACACACAGTGGGTTCTCTGGTGTTAACAGACGCAGGTACCAGTTAAGGGAAGTTTCGCAGAGGCAATGGGGCTTGAGCCAAGGGGGGCAGGAGTAGAGTGGTTTCCTGGTAGACGAGGTTGAGGGGAAGGGTGGGATAATAGCACAAGTCAGGAAGTGAAGGGGTGAGGAATTTGCCATGACAAACCTTCCCGCGTGTTGGGACTGTCTTGGCTTTGCCATAGAAAGTTCCATGTCCCTGGATGCAATTTGTTGCAGGAAAGCCAGAATGATTGTTATCCCGGTCAGGATCATTGTGGCTAGTTCTCAGTGGCTCAATGAGAGAGAGAGAGAGAGAGAGAGAGAGAGAGAGAGAGAGAGAAAGAGAGAGAGAACAAGGTTGGGTCTGAAGCAGGGGACTCTATGGAAAATGGGGAGATGGCAGGGCCGGTGGAGAGGCCCTGAGGTAGCCTGAGCATTTTGAACATTTTCCTTGGCAGTGGAGCTCGCTGAAAAGGGTGAGAGGATAGCAGTGAGCTTGCAGAAAGGGGTTAACTATTTACCAGCTGAGGGATGGTTCCTCCTGTGGGGACATGTGAGGAGCTACAGCACAAACGCCTGAGCGTTCTGTGTGGCAGCAGGCTCGGCCACCTCTGCTTTGTCTCGCAAAGCAGCACATCTCACACCCATGGCGGCTGGGAGCAGGTTCCTGCTTGGGGAGTCAGCCTCCATGCTGAATCCCTGCTTTTGAGCAGTCAGTCCAGGGTGTGTTGTCTGCACAGTGCCCCAACCCCCATCCCTTTCTGAGGACCTATGCTCATAGGCGGTTCTGTCGCCCTGGCTTCTCAGTAGCTCCTTTAGAACCTCTGATGGGGAAAACCTGCTTCTCTCTTTCTGTCCAGGCTCATTCCGAAGACATCTTCCTGATGTTTCCAAGGAAAGTCATCCCAGGGGAGTCGTGGGAACATTTTCTTTTTGTGGCTGTGTCGTTGCAGGAAAAGCAAGTGTGCCTGGGCAGGTCTGTAGCTTTCTAGTTTAGTGGGCCCAGTGGGTGGATGCTGTGGCCCAACCGTCAACACAAAGGACCTGTCTCTAATATCCAACATGTCCAGGGGAAACACAGACCCAGGGCCAAATGCTTGCCATTCTTAATATTTTTTCTTTCTTTTTCTCTTCCTCATCTAATTACAAACTCCTATGAATTCTGACTTTTAAGTCTCTCCTGAAGGCAGTAGTAAGTTTTTATAGGTGAGAAAAGGGCCTTAATATTCTTTCCTTTGCTCTTAATCTTATTAGCAAAAGGATCTTGAGATTGGTTACTGTGTTCCTCTAATTCGATGCCTTTGTTATATATCTACACACATACCACTGCCACCACCAAAGCCCGTACCAAAACTGTTACAACCCAACACACCCTCCTAACACACGTGCCTTAACATAAATATGCACACAACCAGGCACACACACCCTAACACACTCCAAAACATACCACATACAACACCTATGCCCCAACTTATACATACTCTGACACACATACTGACGCAAACACTAATGTACGTGTCTTGAAACACACCCTCCGAACACATACACGAGCACACACATAGATCCATAACCAACACACATATATCTCAAAGCACACGCACATCCAGTTCTTTGGATAAAGTTCCTGCATTGACCTTCTCAGGCCCACCACCATCCCTGCGCCCTAACTCATGGGCTGGTCTTTAGTTTGGGTTCCCATTTCTACCTCTCGGTCTAAGATAACCCAGGGACCAGGGCCTTGTCACTGAACTTGGGGTTAAGGGCTAGTCTGCAGAGCTTCGCATATAGTTGTCTTGTCTCTGCTCGTCGATATCAGCCATCTCCGGCTCCCACTCTCAAAGGCTGCCCCTCTGAAGAGACCATCCCCATCCCCTCGCAGCTGTGCACCCCCTGGGCCTGGAACGGGGGTGGGGGAGTGGGGAAGACAGCGGCTTTCCCTCCTCCTGTCTTCCTTTCTCCTGGTCATTTTGCTCCTTCAGACACCACTCACCTTCCTGCCTAGGCTCTCAGCGGCAGTGCCTTCTCAGGCCCCCTGCTGGGACCATTCTGCTGCACCATACCTGTTTGCTAATCCAGCTCCTGTACCCGTTCTGTCTGTGTGACACTACCCTGTCCTGGCTTTTCTTCCACTTTTTCCCGACTTTTCTTTTTCCTTCTGTTCCCTAACTAGGTGGTCACTACACCTCAGCAGTAAGTCTCCTTGATCAGTTAACATTAGGTTTTCCTGCATATAACAGTCCCCAAAATGAAAATGGCTTAAACTCCCTAGGTTTTCTTCTGTCACGTGAGAGCAGAGTAGACAAAGTAGCTCATGGCTGGCGTGGTCCTGGGAAGTCACCATGACTCCACTCCATTCTCTCAGCTCTGTCATCCTGAATGCGCTCGGAGTCTGGAAAGCCCTTGCCAGACCCCTCTCCCTGACCCTGAACGGGTCTGCCCTCCCTCCTCTAGGTAGGGTCTCCCCTACCTCTCCTCAGCACCCATCCCAGCAAGCTCTCCTCCAAGCTCCCTTCTTCTTTTCACCCTCTGCGAACCCCATAGTGTTGGGGGCTCCTAGGAGATCGCCTTTGGTGTGGCTGAGCACTTGCTTCCTGGGGGCCTGGCCCTCTCGGACGGAACGGAAGGCAGAACGGTGCCATAGCCTTGCTGTTGCTTGCTACCATGCTCTGTTCCTACCAGGTCCTCTGTGCAAATGCACCACACAATGAATAAAGCAATACTTCTTGAACAATGGATGGAGGCATCAGGAAGGGTTGCAGGTGATGCTGAGGGGCCCAGAATATTCCCTGTGGCTGCAGAGGTTTAGTTATCCCCAGTATGTGCAAGATAAATGAGTGTGTCAGAATGTCAATTAAGAAAGGATTCTAGGTTAGCTGAGCTCAGGTAAAAAATAGTTTGATCACAGATACACATGGTCATAAGTGGATTTGATAATACTGCATATCCTCGGCTTCTTTTGGCTGGTCAATGCCAATTGATGAGTGTTTTAGTATCTGTGGACCAGACACTAAAAAAGCCAAGATATTGGCAGCTTCTGTTTATTTCCAATTAATTTTTTTGCACTGTGCTGTTATTTCTGAATCAATAAGTTGTTGGGGCATGAAAAGCATTAGACAATCTGAGGGAGATACAGGTCAAATGAAAGTTGAAAGTTTTGCAGTTCTTCATCCTAAAGATGATATTCCTTACATATCTTCATATTTTCCTTTTTCTTCTTTTAGAAAGGTTTCCCCACCTTTTAAGGGCGAATCCTTAAACCCCTGGCTTGAGACCAACTTGCATGAAAAAACTCTGGGCAGACACGACCTGCCAGTGGTGAGGGCACGCAGGACGCACCCTGTTACCCTGGGCTGTGCCGGGGGTCTGTGGGCTGGGCTACGCTTTGGACCCTGGGCATGTTCACCAACCTGAAGTGTGAGTGCGCTATAGGTATTTTTCCTCCAATAGGCTAGGACCAAAACACTTTCCCCTTCACAGTGGGGTCTCCTAACTAGATGTAAATACATTTATCCATTAAGCAAAAATCTGGTGCCTCCCTTTTCCTTCATTTTTTTCCCCTTAAGCATTTCAACCCATCATCTAATATGTGGGAAAAGGAAGGCGCTGACAGAGCTGAGGGCGATTGGGCCAAAGTAGGTGTGTGACAAATGCCTCCTTTCTGGGATTAGCATCTGCCTCTCTGGGGCCTGGGTCGGGGGTGGAGAACACCCCAGGGATGGGACCATTGGGAAGAGAGAGCAGCGAAAACACGTGATCTGCCCTGAGGCTGCCTCAGGGGCTGGGTCAGAGGGACAGGGCTGAAAATTGAGAGGCCCTGAAATTAATGCAGCCTTATGAGCCAGTCAATAGACCTGGGCTGTGGGAGAGATTACGCTGGTAATGGCTCTGTTTTTTTCCCTTCTACAACCACAGTGGTTCCCCCTGCAGAGTTCCTTTCAATTGCAAGACAGAGACCTGTTTACTGACTTCGAAAATTCAATTAGAGTTTTATGTAAGGAAGGGGAGAACTTTGATAGAGCATGTTATGATCGCTCTCTCTCTGAGCTATATTACTGAGGGACTCTTTCAGGTACTGATCTGTAGGATGATGGGGTACATGGTACAGAGAGATGCATGGGGAATAGAGGTCCTCAGCTTTCATACACATAAATGGACCAACACGTTCACTGATTTTGTTTAGAAAGCAAAAAGGATATCTTGTCTATCCCTGTATACAAGAGTAATTTCCTTGACTTCTCAGTGCTGTCCCTGTCACACAGTGGAGCCTAAGAAATGCTACCTTGGGTCAGCTGGTCATTGTTCTTTGTTGGTGGTTTGCTGAACAGCCAGGTCATTTATCATCCTCTAAGACTTAGATGTCCAGGTCAACTCTGAAGTTCAAGAATGGCTGAGGGCCAAGGAATGCAATTTAAGGGGAGTTCAGTGCTTGGACCCAGGTGTTTTTAAAGTGGACACAGTTGGGTTTGGAGACACAAAGCAAAGAAGCCTTCAAAATTCTCCACTTTTCCTTTGTTGGTTGTGAAATAACCGGCTCACTGGGTTCTTGCCACACACAAGCATCTCTGCATATACAGAACCACTTATAGCAGAAATGGGTTGGGGGGCCCTCAACTCTTTGTGCTTTGCCCTTCCACCTCCCATTAGCAGCCCAAGCCTGGCGCTTAAGGGTAGGAGTGCAATCCTTCCCTCCATCCTGTGGTCCTCACTGCTACTACCTTATCTCTGGCCCTCAGGTCTTCCTCAATGGGCTGGGTCTCTCAGCTGCTACGATGCTGCCAATATGCTCCTAGAACACTCCTGCAAGGAGTCACATGCCCTCCTTACCCCTTCTGGCCTGACAAGGCCCCTCCCAGCCTAGCTGCACTGGACTTGCCCTTATTCCTCACCTAGACCATATTCTCACCATGTGTTCTCCTCTCTGGTGAAATTCCCTCTCTTGTCCATCTGGAAAATGCCTCCTCATGTTTTAAATCTCAGCTCAAATCTTCTGCCTCTGCTGAGACTCCTGGCAGATGCAGTGTAGTGGGACATGTGGGGCTTTCTTATCAAAATAGCCCTTCCGTGCCTACTCTCTCTTCCAGGACTTGCCTCTGTGACCTCCAAGACATGCCTTGGGGCATCCTGAAGGAGCTCTGCTTTGGTGCCTGGACTTCTACAAGAGTCATCTTGGCCCCTTGCCGTTTGGGACCCCTCCAGCTGGATCCCGGTTCACACCTGGCTCCAGGCTTGCCCCTCCCTCATTCCTTGGGCTGCTGGGTGGGTAGGACCTCTCATCTGGTCTGGTACAAGGCTCCTTCCGTTTAGACAGCTGTTCTGGAGAAGCATGATGGGTGCCGGTGATGGGCAGCAGCAGTCTCTGGGCCAGTACTGCAAAAGTGAACATCGGGTCCTTGATCCCAACCAACTACCAAGCAGGCTGTCGGCGCCCACTGAAGTGAAAGACTTCTCTTCCCCTCACACTCTGCAGAGGCCAGGTACTGTACCTGAGTTCTCAATTCTTTTAGCAAATGAGCCCTCAAACTCATTTTTATGGTTTGCTTGGTCACTGGATGTTTTCATCATCCTCAAGTTGACACCTATCTGTGGGTTATGCAGAAAAAACTTTAGAGAGCAAGTGCCCTGAGGTCCCCAAAGAAGCCTTCTCCACGGTCTGCATGTCCATACCCACAATGTGGTCATGATTCTTCCTGCCTTCCCGACCGGGCCCACATTCCTTGATGGCAGCAGGAAGTTAGCCTTGTGTGTGTTTGTGTGTGTGTGGGGGGCGTGGCCTGGCCCTGCAGCCCATTTGCAGGGCGTTGGCTACAACGTGGATGTGCATTATTGTATTCAAAATGGACAGGTGCAGTCACATCCCTGCCTGATACCGAAGGCCGAGGTTGCCAGTACAAGAACTGAGCACAGTGCTAAATGAAGCTCCGAAGCAACAGGAACAGGTCCTTGCCCCTCAGTAGGGGCTGGGGGCTCCCCACACCAAAGCACAAGGTGACCTGGAAGAACTCAATTTACACCCTTAGCTCCCACGGGCTGGGGGATCAGCAGAGGGCGGATAATCTCAGCTTCTTGAGCAGATGGTTTCTGACTACCGCTTGACCCAGTTCCCTCCCAGCAGATGACCAGCAGCAAGGCTGACAGCTCCTCCACCAGGGGAGCAAAATGTGGACCCTCCTCTCAACCTCTTCTTCCCTCCTCTTACCAGCAAGGATGCAGTGGCTTTTGCCTCTCCCAGTGCCAGGTCAATGGATAGGATGCCCCCAAAGGCGAGTAGCCATTTTCCCTCCCCCCAGCCCTGTCCAGCCCAGGTGGGACTCACAGTAGGAAGTGTTGTAACCAGGCAGGCAAGGAAGACTGCTGGGAGGGCTTGTGCTGGGGAGTGAAGGGTGTTAAATCTTTCACTGGCTTACTGACTTCTCTCGTCTATTCGTTTAATCAATCAACCAATGAAACATTTGTTCAATAGTCCCCTGGATCATCTGCCAGGTCTGGCCTCAGACAGGGCCCACAAGGCCAGGTTGCTGTCCTCCATGAGCCTGAGGCCCCATGCAGGAGATGCACAAGGGAGATAACAGCTAGGCCCTGGGCTGAGGGGCCTAATCTGACAAATAATTATTCAGGGCACAAGAAGGCCATGGCAGGTTTCACCGAGGAGGAGATATTGATTGGGCTGAGACTTTAAGACTGAGAATTTGCCAAGTAGCTGATGGCTGTGGTGATGGGAAAAGGCAGAGGACCACAGCCTGTGAGCCTGGTGGAAGACGCAGGCAAAACCACAAAGCTGGGGCCAGCCTAGCTCAGGGCCACTGGGCAGAAGGTGCTGGCCCAGGCTTCCCCCAGGAGGCTGGAGCACCTCCTTCCTGCCCAGGAATCACAGGCTCTGGGACAGGGCAGGGGGTGAAACCCGAGGGCACAGAGTGCTGTTTGGGAGGGGCAGAGCCGGGCTCTGGACAGGCCCTAAGGAGGCAGAAGGGCTGCCATCCCAAGGACCCTCCACGGCCTCTGCTTCTTTCGGCTTCCCGGTTGTAGAACCCAGGCTGTAGCCCCATTTTTCGCCTCGGGAACCACCTGGCATCTTCGGTCGGTTCCTCTGATTGGGAGGGAGGGGGCGCTCGGCCTCCAGATTTGCGGGTCTGCGGTGCGGGCTGAGCTCCACAGCAGCAAGGCTAGCCTGAGAAGCTCGCGATGGGGGTTGGGGTGCGGGGTAGAAATCCTGAACTGGAGGCTACAGTTTGCCTCTGGTGGTCCTGGGTTGTCCAATATCCTAGAAAAGCCCGAATGACCTCCCATCCAGATTTGGCCTTCAGGTCTCGCTTGTTACGGGGCGCGGTGGGTGGAGGATCTGGACAAGGGAGGGGAGAGGGCAGGGCCGTGTTTCTGGCTGGGTACCGCACCCTGCCGTGCTGCTTCGCGCCCAGGGTGGGGGAGTAAGGAGGGACAGAGGAACGGACGGCATTTGGGGGTCTGCACGCGGGTGGGAGTTCGGTTTCCAATGACAGCGCCCCTTGTCTGGTGGCATGAGAACGATGGCCTTGAAATTAGAGTTGACTGGGTTCTGCGAGGAGATTGGCCCCGTTTCCTCCTTTGGTGTTCCCAACCAGCCCGCGTAAAATAGGTGTTCTTGTCCCCTCTCTCACAGATGAGAAGGTGGAGACTAGAAGAGGGAAGAGTACCCAAGGTCACTCCTACAAAGCTGGCAATGGCTGAGCTTCAACTGGAAGTCGGGTTTATCCGAGGCCAAGGTTTGCCAGTTGGAGGGGTGAGGTGGTGGCGGCGGTGGTGTTGGACACCCGCACAGTCGAGGAGTTTCTCGAGGCTTAGAGCTTGCGAAAGCAGCGGCTAGCCAGGCCTCTAGAGGCCGCTTCCCCTGCCCCTCCAGCCGGCAGGTCCTCCACCTCTCCCAGTGCGCCGCGGCCCGGGGCGTTCGGCTGAGGCTCTGCACTGCAGCCGGGGAGCGACAACTACCAGCAAAGCCAGCCCTTGTCCCCAAAGCCGTATCGCTCCCCGCACTCTTCCGCGCCCGCCTCGCCAGGCCGGAGAGGGAACAACTGGGGAGGGCCGGGGGCGGCCAGGAGGGCGAGAGTTACCTCTCCTGGTCTGGGAGGGCGGCAGTAGGGACGAGGGCAGGGCCTGCGCGGCCGTGGGGACGGGGGCAAGCACGGGGATCCTGGGCCCGGAGCCCGTCGGTGCCGCCCGCCGCCCAGCTGGGCGAGGGTCCGGGGTGCCCACGTGGTGGGAAAGTTTCGAGACAGCAAAAGTGGCCGGGCATTGCAAGGGTGGGGGGAAGGGAGAGGGCCGGCTCGCCCCTCCTTCTCGCTCCGGCAGAAAGGAAAAAAATCGGAGGGAAGCGGGGGTGGGGGTGGGGGGGAACCCGCAGCACCGACCTGAGCAGATTCCTCCTCTTCTCACCATCCCGCCCACCCCGGCCCGCCCCCCCCCCCCACCGGGAAGCTGGAGCAGGGAGGCACCGACACCCTCCTCCCGCATGTCCAGGGCGAGACCCGACCCCCCGCCCCCGCCCGCCAACCTTTTTTTTTTTTTTTGCCAACGTCTATCTCAACGCGCGCGCACTTACGGAGATCTTGCGGCTTTTTCCCACTTGGGAGAAAAAAAACGAGGAGAGTAAGAGAAGAGAGGGCAAAGAGAGGACTCCTCCTCAGCGGGCTCTGCACTCCGTGGTGCGGCCGGGCGCGGGGACGCGGCCGCCACCCGCCCGCTTTCTTCCGGCCCTGCGGCTGGTGCCGGTGGGAGAGCGAGCTAGGAGCCCGCACCGTTCCCAGACTTTTCGGCGCTCGAACCGACACCGCCGCCGCCGCAGTAGGAAGAAGAGCCAGGGGCGAGAAGACCACTGCCAGGGCTTCGCCTTTCCCTCCCCGCGCCCACCGGCCGGCGCAGGCAGGCACGGAGAGGGAGGGCGAAACGGGGAGGCGGGCGGAGCAGAGGCCCGGCGAGGCGCGCAGCGGCCGGCCCGCGCGCCGGCGGATGGATGCGGCGCCCCGCGAGCCTCGAAACAACTTTGCCGTGTGACGCGCCGGGAGGACTGCAGGGCCCGCGGCCGGGGGTTCCGCGTCGCCTCTGAGCCGATCCGCGCACCCCGCACTGCGCCCGCTCCGATCGGCCGCCCGCGGCGAGGACGACCCGCTCCTCGCGGCCGCCCGAGGCTCTTCCTCTGTGCGAAGCGGCGCTCAGGTGCGAGTGCGGGGCCCCGCCGCAGAGCCCGCCGCAGCGCCGAGCCCAGCCGCGCCCGGCCGCACTCCCGGGGCTTTAGCGCCTTCGCTTCCGTCTCGGCCAAGTTGCGTCGACCGGCCCCTTCGCCACCGTCCCCTCCCCGCAGCCGAGCCGCCGCTGCCTCCGCTTTCGCTTCACCCGAGCGAGCCGGGACTGCGGGGCCCCGACGCGGAGAGGATGGGGAGAAGGCTGCAGATACTCAGGCGCCCCGAGACGCCCGGGCAGCAGTGACCCGCCAGCTCCCGCCTCGCCCCACTCGCTTCTCCGGTCCCCGCGGCCCTCGGCGCCCCTTCCCCGCGGAGCAGAAACCCCGCAGCCCGGCCGGCCCCCTCCCCCCGTGAGCCGGCGGCGGCCCTCCCGGCAGGCGGGCGGAGGCCCGGGCGGGCGGGGGCGGGGAGGGGCGGCGCGCCCGGAGCCCGGAGCCCGGCCCTGAGCTCCGCTCGGCTCCCCTCGCGGCGGGCGCCCTCGTCGCCAGCGGCGCACCATGGACGGGCTGCCCGGTCGGGCGCTGAGGGCCGCTTGCCTTTTGCTGTTGGCAGCGGGCTGGCTGGGGCCGGAGGCCTGGGGCTCGCCCACGCCCCCGCCATCCCCTGCCGCGCCGCCGCCGCCCCCGCCGCCCGGAGCTCCGGGCGACTCGCTGGACACCTGCACGTCGTGCGGTGGCTTCCGGCGGCCAGAGGAGCTGGGCCGAGTGGACGGCGACTTCCTGGAGGCGGTGAAGCGGCACATCTTGAGCCGCCTACAGATGCGGGGCCGGCCCAACATCACCCACGCTGTGCCCAAGGCCGCCATGGTCACGGCTCTGCGAAAGCTGCACGCGGGCAAGGTGCGCGAGGACGGCCGTGTGGAGATCCCGCACCTCGACGGCCACGCCAGCCCGGGCGCCGACGGCCAGGAGCGCATCTCCGAGATCATCAGCTTCGCTGAGACAGGTGGGTCGGTCGTGCGGGCAGCTAGCCGTGGCCCTCGAGCCCTCCCCAAACACCTTCTTCTCCTTGCCCTCTCTGGCCGCCGCAGCCAGCGCGCCCTCCCGGATCCGGATTGCTGGCCGAGCCACTTGCCCCTGGCCTCGTGCGCTCCGCGTCCCGATTGCGGTCTTCTTAACCCGGTGAGCAGATTTCTTGCTGCTCCCCCTACTCTCGCCGCGAAGCGCCTTGCCCCGTACCCCTGCTCCCGGTAATCCGACCCCAACGCCTCTGGGTGGGCGTCCCTGTCCCGGCAATTGCGTGCGGCCCTGGCTCCGCAGGCACTTGCTTGGTGATTGCTTAATGTTTTTGTTTCCCACGATCGGAGTGTAGGCTTAGCAGTGTGGCTGGAGATGTGTGTGCTTGTTGATATTCGTGGGCCGGAGGAGTGGTGTGTGTGTGTGTGTGTGTGTGTGTGTGTGTGTGTGTGTGTGCGCGCGCGCGCGCTTGCATGAGAGGCCTCAGGGCCGCTGCCATCACCGGGCGGCGTGGGCTTGCCAGGATTGCTGAAGCCTCACCAGGGAGAGCTAGGCAACCTCTCTTCCGATTGTGTGGGCACTGGAATCCGGCGGAAGGCAAGCTTCTCAACAGGTCCCATCATTTACGCACAGAAAGATGCGGCTGGGGGACAGCCCCAGGGTTTTGAGCTTGCCTGGCAGTTCAAGCAGCCCCCTTGCCTGAGAGCCACAGAGTTAGTAGTTAACAAAGGGTAGGAATCCTTTCTGGATTCTTCTCTGGTCCTGGGTTGCACATTTGTGCCACTGTCTAAATCTAAAAATCAAGATAGAAAAAAATCTTTCCAAACTTTAAAAGAAGGAGAAAAATGTGCCCACATTAAAATGCTGCGTTTTCAATTCCGCTGTCCTTTTCAGGACTTCAATGAGCCAGGCTGGCTTTTGTGCGTGGGGCTCAGCCCCGTTTGCTCAGAGGGGACTACGGAGTAGGTTGGGAAGAGGGAAGCCCCGGTATGGTCAGAGTGGGGGTTAGGTAGGGAGCCTAGGGTGGGGGGAACAGTTGTGGCCCAAGGCTGCAAATGCCCCCCACACTCTGAGGCTGCGGGCAGACCTGGCTTGGTGCTGCCTGGGGATGAAAAGGGATGAAAAGGGATGAAAAGTTTTGCATGGCCAGGCGTGGAGAAAAGCAGAGACAATCCGCGCTGGTCTGTGCTTAGAAAGGAACACATTGCTGTCTTAGCTGTCCGATCTAGTGGGGAAGCTGGACATGCAATTAGAGAGCTTGGATTAAAAGGTGCTTTGGAACCCAGAGTAGAAATGTGATTCTGGAAGGTCGAGGAGGCCTTTTGGTCCTGGTGGCACTAAATGACAGCGGGGGCTGTTATATTTCTGGTCTGTTTCGTAGAGCTAGCTCTTTGACTTATAAATAACAGATTCAGGTCACTGGCAGCTTGTCCAAGACCAGCTTTTAAGGCTGCACTTTCCCCCATTTCAAAGTCAGATGTCAGTGTTATTAGAGGAACCAAGCGAGGCCTGAGGAGGGGGCTGGGTGGGGGGACACTGGTAGGAGGTTTGATTAAACCAGCCATGGCCATACAGTTGTGTTATTTGTTCTTCCTGGGGGGAAAAGAAAGAAAGAAATGAAAGAAGTAGATTGTCAGAGAGAAGAGTTGCTAAAATAGAATGGGAGAGGAATCATCTATCCATTGGCATGAGGTCTCTTCTTGTTGAGCTGAGTTATTGAGAAAACTAACAAGCTGGTTCCCCCTTTCCTTGGAGATTTTGAATGTGCTATTAACGGGGATCCCAGTTATTGTCAAAGGAATGGACCTCAAGTTCAAGGCTAAATGTCTTGTCCCTTGGAACTAACTACTTGGAAACGAGGGCTGCACTTTGCAGTCTGCAAAGCACACTTTCCTGTCTGCAAAGCACACTTTCCTGTGTCAGAAATATGAGCAGGGCTTGCTTGTTTGCAGTGGAGGTCTCACTGGGGGTTGGATCAGATCATGCTTAGGTAAACACTGGAAAGAGGCAGTAGGTGGCTCGTCTTGATTTTGCAATGCCCTAAGTTAACAAAACACACACACTCACACACACATACACTTTACTGAAACAACCCACCCCAAATTTTACTTTTTAGATTTCACTGAGACCCATAACAACGTGTTAAGATCTTGGCCTCCTGACAGATTCCTCTGTGGAGCTTTGAGGCCTGACAGCCTGTCTCCAGGGAGCTCTGGACTGGGAGAGGTGAGGCAGGATTTTATAGGCCTGGACCATTCACCTCCAACCTGGTCCACGATTCTCAGTGGGAAATGATTTTCTTTGCCTCTCCCAGGTTACAGTCAGAGGCCTTGGCCTTAGGAACGGGATTTCTGGTCAATAACATCTTCCAGCTGTGCGGCAAGCTAGCATTCCAGCATTACGCAGCAGAGTCTATTTCCCCCATTGCCTCGTGTTCTCCTTGAATTAACTTGGCCTGCTCTCCCGCTTCTCTGCAGATGGCCTCGCCTCCTCCCGTGTCCGCCTCTACTTTTTCATCTCCAATGAAGGCAACCAGAACCTGTTTGTGGTACAGGCCAGCTTGTGGCTTTACCTGAAGCTGCTGCCTTATGTCCTGGAGAAGGGCAGTCGGCGGAAGGTTCGGGTTAAGGTGTACTACCAGGAGCAGGGCCATGGAGATCGGTGGAATGTAGTAGAGAAGAAGGTGGACCTCAAACGCAGTGGCTGGCACACATTCCCACTCACAGAGGCCATCCAGGCTTTGTTTGAGCGCGGGGAGAGGCGACTCAACCTGGATGTGCAGTGCGACAGCTGCCAGGAGCTGGCTGTGGTGCCCGTGTTCGTGGACCCTGGCGAGGAGTCGCACCGGCCCTTTGTGGTTGTGCAGGCACGGCTGGGTGACAGCAGGCACCGCATTCGAAAGCGGGGTCTGGAGTGCGATGGCCGGACCAATCTCTGTTGCAGGCAACAGTTCTTCATTGACTTCCGCCTCATCGGCTGGAACGACTGGATCATCGCACCAACCGGCTACTATGGGAACTACTGTGAGGGCAGCTGCCCAGCTTACCTAGCTGGGGTCCCAGGCTCAGCCTCTTCCTTTCACACGGCTGTGGTGAACCAGTACCGCATGCGGGGCCTGAATCCTGGCACGGTGAACTCCTGCTGCATCCCCACTAAGCTGAGCACCATGTCCATGCTCTACTTTGATGATGAGTACAACATTGTCAAGCGGGATGTGCCCAACATGATTGTGGAGGAGTGTGGCTGTGCCTGATGCAGCAGGGTTGTGGTGGTGGGGCGTCAGGACAGTCCTGGGTGGGCTTTCTTGCAGCCCCTGCCGGAAGGGGGTATGTGGCGGGCTGAGTGCTGTTGTTCATTTGGGCTGCCCAGAAGGTGCCAGGGTGAAGCCTGAAATATTTTTCTACTACTTTATCCAGCAATCAGTCAAAAGCAGAGCAAGAACCCTCAACTGACATGAAATACTTTAAAATGCACACGTAGACACGCACAGCCAGACGCATCCTGCCACCCACACAGCAGCCTCCAGGATACCAGCAAATGGATGCAGTGACAAATGGCAGCTTAGCTACAAATGCCTGTCAGTTGGAGAGAATGGGGTGAGCAGCCACCATTCCCACCAGCTGGCCCGGCCACTCTGAATCACGCCTTCGGAGCACACATAAAAGCACAAAGACAGACAGACGCACAGAGTGAACGTGCACCGGAGCCACTGAGAGGAGAGCAGATGCAGGGGTGGGGAGTGTGTGGGTAGGCCGAGGGCTGTGTGGCAACCTTTGCTTGTGCAAGGCCCACTGTGCTTCAGCATCTCCTGGCTCGAACCTGTCGGCATCTTCCCCTGCCTGGATCCTTTGTGCTGTGGGACCAGGGGAGCCTGTCCTTCCTCTCCCAGAGAGGGAAGGTATCCATAAAGTGCACGGCCTGCCAGAGTCTGTGGAGCAGTGGCAGTGATCCTTTGACTGTGCTTTGGCCCCTGGTGTGACTTATATGTGTGTTTGTTTTTGGGGTGGGGAGGGAGGGAGAGGAGAAGGGTCTTAATTTGATGCTTTAACTGATTGCTAGCAGTTGACAGGTTATTCATTCCAGTTGCATTAATTGAAAAGGGACTTTTCTACCAGGTAGGACTTTGTAAGTTAAAATATGGATTGTTCTAAATGGAAAGAAGAAAAAGTTGCAATCCGTTTCCTCTAGGACTGGTTGGAGAGGAGTGGAAATGACCCCTGGGGCAAAGGGATGAGCCCAGAGGAGGAAATGGTGGGTGGAGGCCTTCTGGAAATTCTGGGTGGTAGGGCGTGGCAGGATGCCCCTTTAGTAGGGGGGCAAGAGGGGGGAGCAGTTTAGCTGCTTTTGGAGATGGGAAGGCTTTGGGCTGCTTTGCAGAAGTTGCCAGGGTGTGTGGGCTCTGGCCCCCAGGGCTGGCCATGGACCTGGCCCCCCATCTGCTCGCCTGCCTGCCTGCCCGCCCCTCCTAGCACTTGTAGACCTGCCCGAACGCACATGATATAGCACTTGCCCATCTGCGTGTGTCAGAAGTGGCCACTGGCAGAGCATTGAACTTGCTCACCCTGAGGTGTCCAAGTGCCATGTGAACTATGCAATTTAAAGGGTTGACCCACACTAGACAAAACTGGACTTGTACGACTCTTTTTATATTTTTATACTTGAAGTGAAATCCTTTGCTTCTTTTTAAAGCGAATGATTGCTTTTAATGTTTGCACTGATTTAGTTGCATGATTAGTCAGAAACTGCCATTTGAAAAAAGAAGTTATTTTTATAGCAGCAAAAAAAATACAGTTAAATGTATTATACATAATTTTGGAACCAAAGAGGCCAACAGATCAGTTTTAATTTGTATTAGATGGTGAGGCCATCTTATATGAGGTAGACGCTCTGAACAATCCCTTGAGTGGCCTGCCAGTGTTTCAGGGTATAAATGGATTTTCTTTATTCAGTTTGATGAGTCTTTTCTATTCTCACACACCCAGAAGGCAGAGTAAAAATGACTGGTAGAATGCAGGTGTGTGTCCTTCAATCCCCATGTTTGTGTTTATTTAATAAAGCTCCCTTTAGGTTCTGTTTCATAATAATTTAAAGCCAAACGATTTTCCCATAGACTTGCTGTTAAAGTATTTTACATTTGTGTACAGTTTAAGAAAATAAAAGATTGAGTGTTGCAGGCTTCCCGCCTTGTGTGTTTTCTGGAGGAGGGCGCTGGAGCGGCGGCCGGGAGGAGGGCGAGTGCAGGTGTCCAGCTTCGGTTCGTTCGCCTCATGGCTCACTCCTGGCCCTCTCTGAATCCTGACAAGCGCGCTGTCAGAGAGTCTAGGGACAATGGCAGGAGATCAGAATGAAGGACAATTAGCAAATCCACGAATTACACATTTGTTTACCCTTCTAGACTCAAGAGTAATTATGTTTCACCAAGGCTGCATCTATCATCATTTGAAAGTGCCAGGTAAGCCCCCATCCCTGGAAGGAGATGTAAAACCCAGGGGGCTGCAGCCCACCTGACCTCTGTGCCCAACTCCATGGACTGACAGAGATGCCTGGAATCCGGGGGAGGCTAATACCTTGGGGTAGGAAGAAAAACAAACAGGGCAGGATGTGCTAATTGTCCTTTGCTGTGGGGGTTGTAACTGGTGGTAGGTGGTGTGGGGGGATTGGTAGTAACCAGAGTCGAACTGCAGGTGTGACCTGAGACACCCATGAAGTGGTGCTGTCCTGCAGCCCTTGTATCATGCTTTTCTGGGAAACAGTTCATTCTTCATTTTCCAGGGTTTGGAATCTGAAGCCCAGAAAGGTTCAGAGCTCGCCCGAGGTGACGCTGTTGGGACAGGCACCCTGGGTACTTGAGCCCAGGTGCCATGGCTGGTCCACTTGTTCTGCAAAGACGGCAGCCCTGAGGCCCTGCCTTCGTCTGAAACCCTACAGGGCCAACGGGGCTGCTTGCTTGCTTGGATCATGCAGTCTTTCCAGAAAAATCTTAGGACATTTGAGCAGGGGGGAATCTTACGGATTATCCAACTCCATTAATGACAGTGGGGAAACTGAGGGAGGCCCCAGGCAGCTGGAGGGGCACGTCTTAGCCAGCTGGCAGCAGGAGGCAACCTCCGGCCTCTGTCTTTTTCCATTCTTCACCTATTTAAGAAAGCTACTGCTCGGGCAGGTTTTCATCCTGCAGGGTGGATTTATTAATCATGGTTTTGAGACGGTATAAAAATTAATAGGGGCAAACAAGAGCATTTCATTTAGACAGACCTGCCCCTCTTTTGTGGTGGGTGAGGCCCAGCGGCTGGTGGCTCCAGGACCTCAACCCAGCTCCTGGCCAACCAACCCCTGGCCCTGGCGTTTTCCTGGGTAACTTCTAGGAGGGGGAGCTGGAGAATCACCAGGGCGCCTCTGCTATTGGGATATGGAGCACCCCTGGGGCCCCTCCTGGCCTGAGCTTCACAGGGTTGTCCATAGGTTCTGCAGCAGCCCCGGGAGGGTCTGGAACTCAGGCTCACCGGGCTGGGAAGCGGGCAGATGCAGTTCCTGTGTGGCGCTCTGTGCCTGTGGGGTCTGAGTGCCCGGGGCCATGGTGGATGGCAATAACCGTTCTGAGAAGTGCAGTGGGACAGGCACACACTCCCCGTCCCAGTGCTGGGTATTCCCCAGTAGGGTCGTGAACTTCCTGTGCCCCTGTGGTCTCTGGCTTCTCCGTGCCTTCTGCCTCACTCACTCCCTTTTCTTCCGATTGCTCTTTCCCATTCCCTCCTTTTGTCTGCCCAGTGTGCCAGGCCGGGGGCCCCACCTCCCCCTGAGTATGCCCCTGGAGCCCCACTGCAGCCAGGTGCAGTGCCTTTGACCTAGAGCCCTCCTGCTCTGCTCTAGGGTTCCTCTCCTCTCCTTCCCTCTGGCCCTTTCCTCCTTCTTCAAGGCTGTTATTCTCTTATAGGACCAATGGCTGAGGCAGGGCCAGACCAAGGCAGAGGTTGTCTCCCCACCACTGTTTCAAATGTCTCTAACACCCACCCACTGATTCTTGAGGTCCCCGCAGCTGCCTAGACCTCCTTCGAGGGCAGGGACAATGGTCTAGGGAGAGGGTGTCCACAAGCTGCTGTCACACCACGGACACTACTTTGGACTAAAGAAAGTACACCTTTGTAAGCAAAGAAGCAGAAACAAAACACCCTTGTGGGCAGAGGCCCTGGGAACAGCCTCAGCCTAGTTACTGGGCTTTCACTGGGATGTTTTAAGCAAATGACTAATGAACGGTGAGCTTTGCGAGAGAAGCTGGGCCTGCTGCGTGCGAGGCATGGGGTGTGAGTGGGGTGGGTGTGGCAGGCTCTGGGTGTGCTTAGCTGTGCAGGCAGTGGGGATGGCTGTGAGTGGGAGTGGAGGGAAACTGTGGGTGAGGTTGAGTGATGGCTGTTCGGTGACCGTAGGTATGACTGTATGCCTAGCTTCAGGGGTGTGAGACTGTGGCTGTGGTGTGTGTGTGAGTCTGGGCTTGCGGTTGGCTGTTTCTAGGGCTGCGTGGGAGAGCGCGAGACCTCGCGGGTTCTGAGACTGCAGGATCGTGCCATGTGGCTCCGTGGCTGGCTGTGCGTATTTCTTGCCATTTTCATTTTCATCCTTATCAAGAGGTGATGCATCTGACCAGTTATGGTCTTTGTGATAGGGGTAGTTATGCTTTTTAATTTGGGCTCTTGCTGGCGCCCTCCCTGAAGTTAGAATCTGTGATCATCCTCATGCCGGGAAGGTGCTGGGTGAGCTGGGTGTGGACACGGGCCAGGCACCATTTCTGTGGCCTCCGTGGTTACTCCCAGTGCCCTACTCTGGCCACTGAATGCCGCAGGTCACCACGGTGTCCCTGCAGCCCCAAAGTCAAAGCATTTTGAAAGTGGAATGGTACCATCTGGTCAATTGTTCATTCACTCAACAAACATTTTCTGTGTTCTGGGAGGTTATATATTATCTCAGTTTAGTCCTCATAGCAATCTGGAGATTCAGGGAGAATAGATATCATTATTTCCATTTTAAAGGTGAGGAAATGAAGGCCAAGGAAGTCCTTCACTGAAGGTGGCAGAGCGGAGATCTGCCCCAGGAGCTGTTTCCAGGGTTGATTTACAGGCACCAGTCTGCCCCAGAGCGAGGTAAGGGCAGACGTGGTCGTTCTGGGCCCACCTGGAAGGGAGGAGAGACTGGGGCCCAGTGTCTTCTTGGCTTTTACTTGGGAAGGGACTACTCCCCCCGCCCCTGCTCAGGACTCCAACTGGGCATATCAGTGGCATCTGTGCAGTGAGCTGCTTTTCCCTCTGGCTGTGGGGACAGCCCGCCATGTCCCAGCCCTACTCTCTCCAGGGCCGTGTGGGTGAGATTCTGGGAAAATGGACTACGGATTGAATGAAGCAGAGCAGGGAAGGAAGCCGGTGGCCTTGCCTCTGGGCCCAGTAACGGTGGAGGAGGAGGCGGCCTGACGATCTCATTGAGAATTGGCACTGGAAACATGGGTTCAGGGCTAGCAACCTGGTTTTGCCATCCCAGCCTGGCTTAATGACAGTGCCTGCAATGTGGCCCAGAGGCTCAGAGGGTTGTCATTAGCACTGAAGGGCCCGTCTCTATGTGGCTTTGCTGTTGCTATTTTCCACCCCATTCCTCTGTGAAGAACGGTGCCGGGGGCCCAGGCAGGGAGCCGCCCTTCCTCCGAGAGGCCAGCTCTGGAACTCCTTTTTCATCCTCAGCTATTAATTCAGTGAATATTCCCAGAGGCCATGGTGATGGTGATGTTAGCTAACATTTGTTGAGAACTTACTGCCATCAGATAGATTGTTTCACACACCATCTCGTTAATCTTTCCAACATCTCTGCTGGACAGGTGAGTGCCCATTTAACTGATGAGCAAGTTGAGGCTCAGGGAAATAGAGCATCTTGCTAGAGGCCTCATAGCTATTCAGGGGCAGTAGTTGAGCCTGTGGTCTTCTAGATACTGCCTCTACTCCCTTCATTGTTCTCAAGAGAATCTCAGGGCCCTGAGCCCGGAGGACTGAGGGACGTGGAGGAGGAGGTGGGAGGGAGAGTTAGTGGGGGCTGATGCTGGGTATACCTCAAAGAGACCCTTCAGAAGCCCCTCAGCTGTCCCCTAGCCCTTCTCCTTCCCCATCCCACCCCCATAGAGGGCACGTGAGGGTGCCTACCTGCAGGTCAGTCCCACCTGGTGAGAATGGTCACTCCACGAGCAGAAATGGACCTGTCTGAGGTCATTGCTGACTCCAGGAGAATCTAATGGGGGCAAGTACCCGCTTAGGTGCCGAGAAAATGCACACCGACCATGTCTGCAAGTAGGGCCTGAAGGAAGGATTCTCAGACAGAGAAGACTGCATAAGGAGGCTTTACCACCTGCCTCCAGCCCAAATACAGGGAGCTTCGAGTGCCCCCTTCATCCTCTGGGGATGGGGGCAGCGTCAGTTTTCAGTTTCCTGGAGGAGGTAGACACACTCACTAGATTCTGGTGGTGGGGTTAGAAGCAGATGGGGGTGCCAGTGGCAAGGTGTCCCTGGTCAGCTCGAGTGGCTTTTTGCAGTGGACATTCTGGGCTGCTAGTGCTTGATGCTCCACGCGGGCCCCTTTTCTGCCCCCTGGCCTTTACCTCCTACCCTTCCAGTCGATTTCAGCCCCCAGTGTCCCCGCCTCCACCCTGCACAGCTCAGACCCATCCCCTCTCCAGCCCCGGGGATGAGGGTGCTCACCCCAGCTCTTGTCCGGAAGGAGAGGTGTGGGCCTGGGCTTGCTGTGGCACTCCCCTCCTCATTATTGTGGCGACTTTGGGTGCAGCCCAGTCAGGCTCTGGGGTCCCTGGGTGGGGAAGGGAGGCTCTTCTTGGTCCGGGGGCAGTTATGAATGTGTGTGCGTTGGGAGGATAGGTAGGGTCTGTGAATCTGATGGACATTTCCACCCTCCAGGGAGCACCGGGCCTCAGGGGCAGAGCCCCGGGCCTTTTGCCACCATAGCCCGGTTTGTAGGCCACTGGAGAAGCCCCTGCTTTACCAGGTGTGGTACCGCCCCTGGCCTGAGTTGTCAGGCTCTGTGCTGGGGTTTAGGGTGTCACCTCATTTCTCGAAGGAACCCTGTAAGGGGAGTAGGTCACTGCCATTATCTCCATCCACAGATGCAGCTCCCAGGAGGCCATCTCTCATTCCCAGGGCCACAGAGCTCCTAGGCAGGTGAGTTCTCTGCACTGACCCTGGGGCAGTTATGCCCCCCCCAGGGCATAACTTTTCTGCCATGAGAGGGGCTCTGAGGACCACCTGGGCCCCTTTGAGGCCTTGTCCTTCCCTAGAAGGGGGGTACAGTGACAAGTGGCTTGCTCGAGCCAGCCCTGGAATTGTTCCCCGATGACCCAAAGTTGTGGAAACTGTGCCTTTCAGTGCTTTACCCCTGGCCGGGGGCGGGGGGTGGGGTGGGAGCATGTGTGGAACACATTAGCCCTGTTTAGCAGACCACTGAGGCCGAGGCTGCCAGGCCCTGGCAGAGGGCTGAAGGCTGTCCCCCGGAACCGTTCAGTGGAGGCAGCGGCAGGCCAGCATTGTGGGGAGGCATGGCACGGCATTTCTCCCCAAAACTTGCCCCTGGCATTCTCCTGCCCCTCCTGTCTAATGTTTTAAGCAAAACTTGGTGAACCCTGTCTTTCCCCTGCGCAAAATCCTCCAGGGCCCCATGGCCCCAGAAAGAAGTCTGACGGCTAACGGGCTCACCAGGGTCCCAGGCCCACTGCTCATGTCCCCTCTGGAGCCATAGGCACCCCCTGCTTTCTGAGCTTGGGCTAACTTTCCCATCCACAGCTCGTACTTCACCCCCAGATGCCCTTCCTCACCCAGAACACCCTTTCTCCCCTCTCTACCTGCTGTTGGGATTCGCCCTCAGGGCCCTGCAGTCAGAGTCCTGGCTGCCAAGGCTCATGGAACTCCTCTCTCAGTATCACGTGTGTGGTCACCCCTTGAAGCTACATGCCTGGACTCTAGGGGCACCGGGGTCCACAGTCCTAAGGCTGGGACAGAACTTAGTGCTCAACACCCACTTGTGAAGTGAGTGAAGGAACACCAGTCTCAGGGTGAGAAGTCTGACCCCAGTCACCCATTTCCCTGCTGGAGCACCTGAGGCCAAGGGGCCAGTGAGACCTAGGATGAGGCCCAGCCCAAGCTAAGACCAGAAGCTGGTGCTCCTGACCAGGTTGGCAGTCCTGATTACATCTTTGTTATTTTTCTCCCTTTTAAGAGCATCTCGTGCCCCACAGGTGATTCATGCAAAAGCATTTTCAGAAGCCTGTAATTTGCCTGGAGTGTTCAAACTTCACAGTGGAGCCTCGTGCGCACCCGGCTGCTATTGCCGCAGGCCAAGGCAGCGTTAACCCGACCGGGCGGCACCCAGTGCTCAGGCTGCAATAAAGCGCTGGCTTCCCGGTTTTCCCCCAGGACTCCCTGCACTGCGGAGAAGGCGTCCCGTCCTGCCCTTGCCTTCCACTCCAGGAAAGTGCAGTTCGTCACCTGAGGGTATCTCATAAAAGCTCAGCTTTAATGAATCAGTCACTGAGAGATGAACTGGTTAATGCTGGGCCTCACTTCCCTGTGGATGACTGGGATGTTAATGAATGTCAATTATTTCATCATTAATAATTAGTGCTCCAACTCTGCTGGGGAGGCAGTGGAGGGTACGCAAGTCTCGCAGGCCAGCCTGCCATCCAGTGCAGCCTACTATCTTCCCCGGAGGGTCTGAGCAAGGCCCATGACTGTGGGGCCCCTTTGCTGCGGGAAAGTGCCCCAGACTACCTAGTGGTCGGGGGACTGGATGCAGGAGGCAGTCTGTGAGCTCCATGAGGGCAGGGGCCCTGTCTGCTTGTGCACTGCTGTGTCTCCAGCACAGGGAATGGTACCTGGCACACAGCAAGTGCTCAATAAATACCGATTGATTGCTTTATACAGGCCCTGCTACTCAATTGTTTTGTGATCTCAGGCAAGATTTTTGCCCACTAGCCTTTATTTATCTCATTTGAAATTAGATTGGACTAGATGGTTCATTCACTTATTCATTTCTCTAGTCATTCATTCATTGCTCTCACTTCATTTCATAACTGTCTATTATGGGCCAAGTGTGGAGTCAGTTCGCTATACAGGAGCCAGCATGCCTGTCCCCGTGTGGACAGTTACCTGCAGCTGCCACGGGTCCCTGCCATGGCCAGCAGCCATTTCCATCAGAGAGGCTGGGCCCCTGGAGGTTTGGGATGGCATTCGGAGTGGCAGGGTGTCCTGAGGCAGCTTCATGGAAACTTCAGCTCCCAGTCAGAGACCCAGGTGTATCCACTGGCCCCCACTTAGAAGTCTCTTGGATTATGCTCAGTCTCTTGGTGGACGACGTCGCCACAGTGGTGGGGCAGAATGTTGGCTCTGAACAGCATCGCACCTCTTCTGAGCTTGAGGCCAGGCTGGGCCCTCCTCACCTGCTGCCTGTCTGGGGAGCCTGGGGAGACGGCTGCAGCACACAGTCAGAGGTGTGCTGGTGTGGTGTTGAGTAGTCTGGGTACAAGTTAAAGATGGAAGCACCTGTTCTGTCTTCTGTGACTTGTGGGAAGGTAGGCCCTTCAAGGTGGGGGCGGGAGAACCTGTTGCTGAAAGCAGATGTGTCAGAGGCAGATTAGCTCATAGGATTGTGGAGAAGCCCATCGAGCCTCTTCCGAAGGGGAGAAGTGAGGTGCAGACAGGGGCTGTGACTTGCCTGAGGCCCTGCAGCTCCATGTGGCAGCCCAGACACTTCCCTGGAGCTGGCTCTGTGCCGGCTCTGTGCCTGGGACTACAAGGTTCCTCCTGAGCAGAGTCTGAACCCCCAAGATGTGACCCTGACCTGGAGCCATGATGCATGTGAGCATGCCCACAGCTGCCAAGTGAGAGGTGGGGCTGTGGAAGCAGAGAAGGAAGGCTTTCTGGTGGGGCTGGTTTTGGCTGCGTGGTCTTAGGGCACCTTTCTGCAGGGCCACACCGAGCACAGGGTTCTCTGCCCCTGTGGTTTCCCAAGAGGCATCAGAGGCCAGGGGCTAAGGGCTTGGCCCTGTAGGCAGCCTATGGCTTGGCTTTCAGACTCCAGCTCCACCCTGTCCTAGCTGTGTGCCCTAGGGCTTTTTACTTAACCTTTCAGTGCCTGAGTTCCCTCATTATAAGATGGGGCTAGTACTAGCATTTACCTCATGGGCTTCTGTGGATTAAATGAGATCACAAAAATAATAGCTACCATGGTTGAATCCTCATGAGTTGCCAAGCCCTCTTCTAACCCTTGACATATTTTAACCCAAATAATCCACCACAGCCCTAGGAGCTGTTACTATTTCTATTCCACAGATGGGGAAGCAGAAGTGATTTCATGAGTGACTGGCCCAAGGTCACACGGCATGGCAGGGAGGAGCTGAAATAAGATCTCAGGTCCTAGGGCACTGTGCTCTGGCCTGTGGTGTCTGTACCCTGTTGGCCTCACGAAGTTGGCTCCCTTTGGGGAAGGGGCGAACTTCCTCTCTCCCTTCTGCCTGCCTCAGGGCTTTCGGAACCCAGGCTAATCCTCTCAGGGCCCCCGGGATGGCTGTGACTCTGCTTCTAGGCTGATGCAGAGAGAGTGCTCTGGAGGTGTTGAGAAAAGAGTGGAGCAAACGATCCAGCACACCTCAGAGTCCATGCTCTCTTATTCCCTGTCTTTAGTCTCAGTCTCCGCCTTTGGCATGTGCCCATGAACTCCCCACTGCCATCAATAAGGGCCACAGAGCAAGGCAAGGATTGGGGAGCAAGGCTGGTGGGCACAGGGGCCAGTGCTGGCATGGCTCATAGTTGGAGTGAGCCATGGTCCATCCTGGAGCCGGGCTGCAGTGGGTGGTGATCGGGCTGAGAAGAGCTCAGGGGATGTCCTACCCGGGAGTCCGCTCAGCAGGACCCTGTGACCTCACAATGCCCCTGCCACCAGTTCTAGACCTGGGTTTGGTCTACTATGGCCAGAAGGCCAAATCCACAAGAGAAGAATGGTTTTTACATGCTTAAATCATTGCAAACAAATCAAAATAATAATAATATTGTATAATATGAAAATTAGATGAAGTTCAAAATTATTGCTTGTAAAATTTTATTGTAATACAGCTGTCTTATCTGTTTGTATAATAGTTATGACAGCAAACTTTGCAGTTTAGCTTGCAAAGCCTAAAACATCTACTGTCTGACCTATTACAGAACAGAAAAAAATTGCCAACCATTCGTAGCTGGGTAGATAGTCCCAGAGACCACTGCAGTTCCCTCCTTCATCCTCCTCCTGGGAACCCCTTCTGGGAGGCCACTGCACCCCCAGGACCCTCCTTGTGGCAGAGGTTGACATGTGACCCTAGCCAAGACAATCACAGCTGGCAGAATGTTGAAATTCCCTGAGTGAGTCTTTCTTGGATACTTAGGGAAAGGTTCTAGAGGGCTAAGGGCAGCACTTCCTGGTTCCTCAGAGCCCGAATAGCACCCAGCCTAGGGTGAGACTAAATAAATAATGGGAAAAGGTTGCATTAAACCAGCAACACCTCCTCATACCCACTAGGATGGCCACTATAAAAAATAATAAAACAGCAACAACACCACAAAAAATATCAATTCTGGGCAAGGATGTGGAGATACGGGAACACTTGTGTGTGTGTCATTGGTGGGAATGTAGACTGGTGCAGCCACTGTGGAAAACAGCATGAGGGTTCCTCAAAAAATTGAAAATAGAACACTAAATGATCCAGCGGTCCAATAGCTGGGGCTCGAATTGAAAGAAGGGGCTCTAATAGACATACGTTCCTAGCAGCATTACTCACAGAAGCAGAAATGTGGAAGCAACCTAAGTGGTACCGATGAATAAATGATCAACAAAATGTGGCCCATGCATATAGTGGAATGTCATTCAGCTCAGAAAGAAAGGAAATTCTGACACATGCCACAAGGATGAGACTAAGTGAAAGAAACCAGTCACACAAGGACAAATACTGGATGATGCCACTTACCTGAGGTTCCTAAGGAGTCACATTCACAGAGACAGAAAGTAGAATGGTGGCTCCCAGGGGCAGGGACCGAGCAGGTAGTGTTTGATGGGGGCGGAGTTGCAGTGTATGAGTGTGAAAAGGGTTCTGGAGGTGGGTGGTGGTGACAGTCGCACTACAGTGCTTAATGCCACTGAACTGTACACTTAAAAATGGTTATGATGGTAAATTTATGTTATGTATATTTTACCACAATTAAAAATTGAAAAAAACTTGAACAACCTCACTAAAGAGATGATTTGGCCCATCTGCTCCTCCCTGGGAGCAGGTGTCGCTGCCCTCTGGTGCACCCTCCCCGGGGCCACGTGCTGAAGGGCTTACCTTGCCTTGGACTTGTCTACCTGGGAGGTCCCTCCATGAGTGAGTAGTCATGTGTGTGGCCTGTCCCTTTGAATGCCAGGCCTCTCCTGGAGTGGAATTCAGGGGCAAATGTCACAGCCACACCCAGCAACCCTGCAAATGGTGCCAAGGGTGGTCCCTGGGGGAGCGGGCTGCCCAAGGAGTCTCCTTGGAGAAAAGTGATGTTCCCATCGTTGATGCCAGACCTGCCTGAGGCTTCCTGGAAGAACGGCCAGGGCCAGCCTACCTGGTTAGGTACAGTCTGCAGGACTCAGAGGCTCACTGGGCCCATCTAAGACAGCTGTCATTTTCCCTTACAGGCCCTGAGGGGATGTGAGTCCACAGTCTCTAAGCATGTTCTCTTTGCCAGACACTGGGTGGGATTTTCCCACCTCACTGTATTGTACAATACCCATGAGATGTGGGCACTGTGAGCACCTGCCTGTCTTTGGGTTGCCTTGTGGCTCTAGATCAGGGGTTTGAGGGGCTCCAGAAAGGCCCTGAGCTTGGGCTCTGAGACCGAGGGGCCCAGGAGGGATTGGGACAGTGCTAGGGCCTGCCAGAAATGTCCCTAAATGCCCTTCTAGAACTTCCCTGCTTGGGATCTTACAGGTAGGCCCTTAGCAAACTAAGGTGTGGGCAGTGCCTGGGCCAGAGCAGGTAACTGGAGACACACAGAAGAGGCCAGGTGAGTCAGGAGTAAGAATGGAAACTGTGGTCCTCATGGACCAACTGTTTACAGAGGGCTTTCTGCATGCCAGACACAGTAGCAGATCCATGTATGAAACATTTTCTATCACATCTTCATAGTTCTCTGTCTGGGACCTAAGAGGCCACTGCGGGAGCCCATAGAAAGGCACCTAATTTTGTCCAGAGGCCTGGGAGCAGGTGCATCAAGGAAGTCTTCCTGGAGGAGGCAGTCCTTGAGCTGACTGTTATAGGACGAATGGGAGTTGGTTAGGAAAGAAGGACAGGGAGACAGTGGGTGGCCTTGGGCTTTAGTGCTCCCCAGGCTTCCTTCACCACAAGTCGGGCCCTTGATGACCCTGATGTCACACCTCCTTCACAATCCCCGCCCCCTGTCCCCACTTCCTCCTCAGGGTCCTGCCTCAGCACTTGACTCATCAGGCCCATTGGCAGGATAAACTATTGTGAGAGAGTCCCTACAAAGGGATAATCACATTTTTTTCTTAAAAAAAGGATATCATTTACTGATGGTTTCATTATCATTGTAAGGCATGTCCACTGAGAGAATTAGGAAAAGACAGAAAAGTAAGAGACATATAAAAAAAGTCACCTAACCCCAGCAACCACGTTGTGCGCACAACGACCGTGTCGGTGCACTTGCACCTGTGGGCCGGTGCCGCTCGGGACGGGGTACGGAGGTCTCAGCCGGCCCTTCCCACTGACATCATATCCCATGCAACCACACATTCCATCGAAAGAGGATTTTGATGGCTGTTTCTTAATTTAGGGCCTTTTCTCTTAATGTTGGATATTCCAGATTTTCTTCTTTGTAAGTAATGCTGCAGTGGACATCTTGTGGTCAGTTTGTTATCAGTGGGCATGCACATCAGCCACGAAGATGGTACTAGAATGGTGAGGAGAGGCACTCTGCAAGCTGGCCTCCAGGCACAGAGCCTCACTTCTCGACTCTAATGTGACACAGGGCTCCTGGGGTCTCGTTGTTAGAGCAGATTCCGGTTTAGTGGTTCTGGGTGGGGACAGGTTTTAGTTTCCAGCTGGCACCCAGGTGAAGCTGATGCAGGAGGAGGGTGCTTTGAGTACCGAGGCCTCTTTGAGGACTTCCACTACCAGCCTGCATGGACTCAGGGTAGGGACCTTTAGCTGGTCAGGACTTCTCTGTCCTGGGCACTTGGGGAAGTGCAGGACCTTTGTGGGTTGCCTGTAGGTCCTGGGCAGGTGTGCAGCTGTGATCTTCACACTGAACCCCTATAATCGTTCTCCTGGAGAGAGCTGCCCAGGGGCCCTGATTCTCAGTCACCCTTGAGATCCCCAAGGCTTCCACTTGGCCAGCCTCACTCTGGTGCACTCATGGCCATCAGTCTGCAGTAAGGCTGATGTTGGCTGGCATGGGTCATTCCTCTCTAGACCTTTGGACCCACAGATGTGCCTCATTCTGCCCATCAGTAAAATGGGCTAGTAATAAATCCCACTTCTCAGAGATTAAGATGATGCACACAGGGTGGGCAGCACTCAGCAAGCACTTAGTTTTGTTAGCTCTTAGTATGTGAGCAGTGGGTGATGGAGGATGAGGACACGGGCTGAGCTGGCCCCATTCTGACTTTCCTTATATTGTTACTTCATCTCTCGAACATCTTCAGCTCATCTGTGGATCACCCTCTATTCACCTTACAGCTTCTTATGAGTGTCCGCAAGGTGCCTGTGCTGTGGTAGTGGTGAAGAACTCGGCCACGGTTCCCGTCCTCCCCCAGCCCGTTCCTGTCCAAGTGAGGGTGACAGACGTGAACAAGGAAATAATAACAAATCCAAGTAAATAATAGCAGGCACTTTCACAGACTGCAGCCAGGGACACCTGTTTTAAAATTTTACTTACTTATTTTTAGAGAGAGGGTAAGGGAGCGAGAGAAACAGTGTCAGAGAGACTGGAAACAGAGAGGGTATCAGTGTGTGACAGACACAGGATTTGTTGCCTCTTACACACCCTCAACTGAGGGCCTGTCTCGCAACCCAGGCATGTGTCCTGACTGGGAATCGAACTGGTGAATTTTTGCTTTGCCAGTCGGCACTCAATCCACTGAGCCACGCCAGCCGGGGGGGACTCCTGCTTTAGATGACATAGTTGGGTAAGCTGCACTTCAGAGGGCACAGTTCAGCTGCTTGCTAAGGAAGGAGCTAATCACCAAAGAGGCTGTGTCAGGATGGGGTGGGCAGAGCAGTCTAGACTGATGAAATAGTATATGCAAAGTCCCTGAAGCAGTAGAGCTTGGCATGTTGCAGAAGCTGAAAGAAGCCTAGTGGAGTCAAAGTGAGGCGAGCAGGGAGAGGACACCACCAGCAGAGGTCAGAGGGCAGCGGCTGGCTCACTCTGCCTTTGTGTGACAAAGCACCAGGGGGTCTTTGATAAGGGTGTGGCATGACTCGATTTAAGTTTTCAGAAGATAACCCTAGCTGCTGTGGGGAGAATGGGCCGTAGCAGGTCAAGAGAGTTCAAGGAAGCCAAGCCAGAAGGCTCCTGCGCGTAGGGGCTGGGACCAGGTGGTAGCTTGAGATGCACTGAAGAGCCTGCCCGCAGGTGGGACTCTGAAGGCAGGACAGGCAGGCTTGGTGATGGACAGGAGAGGCTTTAGGACCATGAAACTTGAGGCTTTGGTGTGGAAAGGAGGCAAAGAAAGACCAAGAAGGTGGCCTGCCTCGTCTGGCTGCTGAACAGGGTCCGTGGGGAAGCCCAGATGGAGCCCAAGGGCTGGATGTGGGAGGCTGCAATTGCTGCCCTGCTAGATGGGGCCTGCTTTCAGGGTCCTGACTTCTTCCCCTGCCTAGGCCACCTTGGAGCTCTGCTGCACAATAAGCCGAGGCTGTTTATCTTTGTGGCTTCAGGCCTTCTGTCCTGAGGGCTGGGAGCCGGGAGATCAGGACATTCTTTTCTGGTCACCAGGGAGGCTCGAAGGCTTCATTCCCGTTTCATCCTCTCATGGTCCCCTTTCTTCTGGAGGAGGACAGAGCTTTCTATTGCCCAGCATTCCAGGGCACCTGTGGGGTCCGTTCCAGAGAGAGATGAGTGTGGAGTGTTTGTGGGTGCTTATGTGTGCATACACACACATGTGATGGATTTGGGGGGCACTGAATGGGATGAGGTGGGCTGTATGCTGCAAGTATCTGAGGCGAAGCCTCAGGACAGTTTCCAAACTCACAAAATGTTGAGGGCGATGGAATTTCCTATGCCCAGGCCACAGCTAAGCTGCACTCAGGTAAGGCTGCCAGCAGCCTGGGACTAGGTGGGAATGCAGTGGCAGGGGGAGGCGTAAGTCAGTAAACCTGGAGATGTATGGACAGTGTGGTGGTGGTGGAGGGGGGTTCCAGATGCAAACCGACCAGGAAACAGTTCCAGCCAAGTTTCCCGAATTTTCAGTGCCGTGAAGGGTGCGGGTCCTCCAAGCTACTCTCCTAGAGAACCCAAATCTGTCTTTATCTGGTGCTGCCAGGTTTGACCTGCCTGATTGACTTTGCGTGGTGCATTCCATGCAGCCCGAATGCAAGGAGAGGACCCTAGCAGGAGCTCATGGGTGGGTAGGGGAGGGAAATGGGAGATCCGCCCAAGCCAGTGCCCCAAGCACTGAGAAGGCCTTGCAAAGGCCTCAAGCCTGGAATCACCTCACAGTAGTCTCAGGAGGTATGCAACAGACCAATCCTATTGTAATGTCCCTTCAACGACCGCTAGTGAATGGGAGCCCAGAGACACTGCTCGACTTCCCCAAGGTCACCCAGCTACTGGAAGACCAGCAAGCCTAAACCCAGCTGGCAAACTTGAGGACACTCCATGAAGCAGGAGTCTCTAGAATCACTTTTTTCTCTCTCCTTTCCTCCTTTTCTCTCTCTTTCCTTCCTTGTCACTCAAGAAAAAAATTTATTTAAATATCACTACAAAGCCAACTACGCCTTCAGAATTGCTAACCTGAGATAGTCTCCTCCTGGAGGTGGGGGCCCTCTGCCCTGAGAAGGGCTGTGGGTAAACTTGCAAGGAGCTATTTCTAAGGAAAGAAAAAAGAAACTAGATCACAGAGCCCTGGGGAAGGGCTGTGGCTGGCATAGAAAAGAACAATCCCATCAGCAGGCAGGCTGGCTGGGGACTCCTCCCCACAGCTAGGATTGGGGCCCCCATCCTAGGGGCATTTCTGGGGCCCCAGAGGCAAGAGAAGGGCTTGTCCTCAGAACCTAATTCCTGAGTGTGTGAGCTCAGACAGGTCCAGGGATGGCCACAGGCAACTACACCCTGGAGGCATCAGTGACCCACTGCCACGCACACCAAATGTAATGTTCAGTCTCTCTATCTGTCTGTCAAACTGAATTTCTGCCTTACTCATCTGGGCCTTGAGTCACCTCGTTTCAAAATGCTATCTAGTTCCTGGAACAGAGCTGGGCATCAGCGGTGGGCCTGAGTCATTTATGCCCCGGGGGACCTGCCTGCCCCGTGATCCCAGGAAGCACCAAAGGCCATCTGGAAGCCTGGGGGACTCAGTGACTGTTTTAGCCTCAGAAGAGGTCAGATGCGGGGCATTACTGGGTTGCGAGGGTGAGGGGAGAGAGGGGTGTCCAGGGGGACATCCAGGTTGGGCACCCAGGAAGAGGAGTTCTGCCAGGCAGTTCCTGGTTGAGGCGTGAAGAGGAGAAGGAGGGAGGAGGTGTGGTGGTGGGGTGGGGTGGTCGAGGGGTGAGACGAGTTGAGCTGAGTTGGAGGACTCGGCATAGTGCTGGGTCTAAAGCCCAGTCTGGGTCTAGGACGTGGGCTCTAAAGCCAGGCTGCCTGAGTTGAATCCCTGCTCTACCACTTCCTGTAGTATGTGTCTATGGGCAAGTGACTTCACTCTGTAAGATTCAGTTTTCTTGCCTGTGATATGGGCGTGATGATAGTAGCGTCGGCCTCATCAGGTTGTGGAGAGAATAAGATAATGCATATATATGTGCTTGGCACTTAATAAACGCCTAGTAAATGTATAGCTATAGTTGTAGTCATATAACTAGGAGGGAAGGATGTAGGCCTGGCACCCAGGAGCCCAGGAGAGAGCTTCTGGACAGAGGGAGAGAATTGGGAGCACCGCCCTCTTGGGTGCATCTGGATGGGAGTGGAGGTAAGCAGTAGGTGAGGTTGCCCAGGGTCGTTGTGTGGGAAGAGGGAGGAGAAGGGAGGGCTGAGGGCAGAGTCTGTGAGAGATGAACATTGAAGGGTCAGGCAGGTTGAAGGGAGGCCAGGAAGGAGAGCACACAGCCAAGGGGGTTCTGTGCTCACCACCCCAGTCCCAGGGCCAGACTTCTGTGAGCCCATGTCTACTTAAGAAGGAATTATTGAGAGTGTTACTGAGATAAAATGCACATACCACAATTCACCTACTTAAAGTGTATAATTCAGTGGTTTTTAGTATAGTCAAAGAATTGTGCAACTATCAACACAATGAATTTTAGAACATTTTCCTCACCCCAACCCCCATCCTATGCCCATTTTCAGTTATTCCCCTTTTCCCTCGGTCTGCACCCATAGCCCTAGGATAACCAACCTTCTTCTTATGTCTATGGATGTACCCGTTGTGGATATTTCACGTAAATGGACTCACACAATACAATCACACAAGTCTTTTGTAACTGGCCTCTTTCCTGTGGCACACTGAGTTCTAGGTTCGTCCGTGTGGTGGCACAAGTCAGTGCTCCGTGGCTTTCAAAGGCTGAATAACACCCCGCTGCACGGACACGCCCTTTTCTTTGTCCGTTCTTCAGTCACTACACACTGGGTTGTTTCCACTTCAAGGCTACTGTGAAGAGGGCTGCTGTGATCATTTATGTGTAGGTTTTGGTGTGAACACGTGTTTTCAGTTCTCTTGAGTGTATAAGGATAGCAGAATTGCACGGTCCCATGCAGAGTCTGTTTCACCATTTGAGGAACTGTCAAACTGTTTTCCAAAGTGGACACACCATATTGCACTCCCACCAGCAACCTGTGTGGGTTCCGGTTTCTCTACATTCTTGAAAATACTTGTTACAGCCTCTCTTTTTGATGACAGCATCCTAATGGGTGTGAAGTGGCGTCTCACTGACGTTTTGATCTGCATTCTCCTGATGGCTAGTGAGCTGAGCCCCTTTTCATGTGCTCATAGGCCTTTTGTATGTCTCCTTTGGAGAAATGTGTATTCATCTTATTTGCCCATTTTTAAATTATCTTTTTATTATTGATGTGTGGGAGTTCTTTATTCTGAATACAAGTTCTTTATAAGATATATTACTTACAAATATTTTCTACCATTCCATGTTTTTCTTACTTTTTTATGGTGTTCTTTGAAGCATGAAATTTTGATGAAATCCAATTTATCTATGTTTTATTTTATTGCTTATGCTTTTGGTGTCATATCTAAAAACCCATTACTTAACCCAAGGTCATGAAAATTTATATCTGTGTTTTCCTTATCAGAGTTTTATAGTTTGAGCTACTACATGCAGGTCTTTGGGTTGATTTTTGTGTACAGTTGAGGTGGGAGTCCAAATCCGTCCTTCTGCATGTAGACAGCTACTTGTCCCAGCACCATTTGTTGAAATACTATTCTTTGCCCCATTTAATTGTGTTAGCACTTTTTGGAAAACCAGTTGACCAGAAATGTGAAGATTTATTTTTTGTTTACCCCAAGGTCAGTAACAAACTGTAGCTTTGCAGTAAGTTTTGAAATCAGGAAATGTGAGTTCTCTAACTTTGCTTTGGTTTTCCTGTGTCCTTTGAATACCCATATGAATATTAGGATCAACTTATTCATTTGTGTAAAGAAGCCAGCTACCATTTTTGATGAGTTTATATTGAATCTGTAGATCTACCTAGAGGTGTTGTCGTCTTAACACTAAGTCTTCTGGTCTGTGAACGTGGACTGTCTTTCTATTGGTTTAGATCTTTGTTTCAAAAAAAGTTTTGTAGTTTTCAGAGTATAAGTGTTACATTACTTTTGTTAAAATATTATATACTTTTGGCACTATTATAAATGGAATTGTTTTCTTAATTTCATTTTCGGATTCTTCATCGCAAGTGTGTAGAACTAGAATTGATTTTTTTTATATATTAAACTTGTATCTTGCAACCGTGCTGAGCTCATTTATTAGTTCTAGTAGTTTTTTGGTGGATCGTGCCACTTAGGATTTTCTACATACAACATTATGCCATCTATAAATGGAGATGGTTTTACTTTTTCTTTTCCAAGCTGGGTGCCTTTATATTCTCATGCCTAAGGGCACTGGCTAGAAACGTCAGTGCATCTGCTTTTGCACAGAAAGAGGACCCACCTGGGCCCATTCTCCATCTGTCCCCAGAGTCTTGGGCTGGCCTGCCCAGCCCCTACACCTAGCCACTACCTCCGCCTGGCCTTTGACCTCAGCTGCCCTTACCCTAGTCCCTTGTTTTTTATCCCTGACTTGTGCCTTCACAGCTCCCTTGACAGCAGTACTATCATTGGTCCCCTGTTTCCTCCCAGCCCTCAGATTGCCCTTCTTGGTTCTACTCAGTTCCTGTACCCTTCCGCCCTGACCATGCCCTAGAGGGCAGCTTCTTCCTCCTCACTTTCCCTTGGTGCCCCTGAGCAGAGCTGCTTGTCCTGAGGGTGTGTCCTGAGGCCAGGCTAGGAGGTAGCTTGAGGAATAGAGCTACAGGGTCAAGGCCACCATGCAGTTCAGCAAGAGGTGGCCTCTGTGTAGGTTTGGGGCCACCAGGGCTCATCTTTCAGAGTTTCCCAATGAGTGGAGCAGAGGACATTCTTGAGATTAGCGGGGCAAGGCAGGTGTCAAGCCCTGACCAGCAAGTCATCTCCTCCCGGGATGGGGCAGCCTGGCCCAGAAGGCTACAGAACCACTGCCAGGAGCTCCAAGGACTTCTCAAGATCAGGAGGGTTGCCAGGATAGTGGAGAAAGGCAAGAATTCCCAGCTAGAGTGAGGGAAATAATCCCAGAAACTACTACATCAATGTCATGTCGAGCTCTGGCAATTTTCGGTACTTAGGCTAGGCCAGCGGTTTGAGAGAAGTCAGGAGAACACGCAGTGACCAAGGGGAGCCAGCAAGGGCATGTTGAGCCTAACTCTCATTTGTTTTTTTGTGAGTTAGCTTGGGAGACTGCTATGATATAGATACTGCAAGAAGCTTTTACTGGAGCATGTGATAAATTCTCTCAGGGCTCCCTGTGAATTTGAGGGAGTATGGCAAGTTGGTTTAGAGATGCTGGTTTTCCTTTTCTCAATCAGAGTTTGTACCTCCTCAGTACTGATCTTGAAGGACCTCTCCAGGGCCACAAATATCCAGGCCTTCTCCAGGGCTCAGCATATCACCTGGAACAGTATAAATAATTATCCTGAAGGCTGTCATGGTTTTCCAAGGCTGGGTCATCCTGGGTTAGAGAACGTCAACAAGCTTCCTCCTTGCCGGACTTCTCAGTGCCTTTATTGTGTTCTGTTCTCTGAAAGCTTTCAAGAGGGGGCAAACATACTCAGTTTGACTGGAAGATTTTGTTTTCCTTGTGGAATCTCCTTGGCCTGTGATCCCCATTTCTCACCTTGGGAAATACTGGCCTTTTGGCAGGTCCCTATGCTCAACTTTTATCTCCTAGACCGGATCTGGTCTGCAGTTAAAAGAGCTAATGACTGTGGATAGGATAAGAAGTCAAAAAAATCTCCAACCAGGTGTCAACTCAGGGAGGAGCCAAAATCAGAATACTGGGGAAAAAGAGCCAGGGGAAGAATGATGCCATTTGTGGGAACACGAGTGCACACACACAGTTCTGTTTCCTGTGGACACATATCCATGTACAGAAATGAATACAAAGTCTAGAGGCTCCACCTGCAATGCCTTGGGCTCCATCTGGAGAGGGAGAGCAGAGGGCCCCTGATGGGCTGCATTTCCAAGGGGATTTTAGTCATATCTGGGCTTAGGGTTTTTTTTTAAAAAAACAAGGATAATGTATTCATGAATTTACTTGCAAAAAAGTTAATTACAATGCAAAAAAGAATTTTTTTTTAAAGAAAATGGGAAGATTTCCAGGGTTTGGCAGGCAGAACCACTACAGTGAAACGTGAATTTCCACACCGAGGTTTAGGACAGGCAAAGGGGCCCTCCCAGCGAATAGGCCGTCTGCACAGACTTTTCTCAGATGTGGGGAAGAACTCTGGCTGCCCGGAGGGAGGGGAAGAGGGGGCCACACCTGAGGCATGCCTAGTGGGACATGGCTTTAAGGAAGAGACAAATCTGGGCAGGTCCTGAAAGATGAGAGCAGTAATTGTCCAGATGAAGGCAGGACATCCCAGATAAAGAGAAAAGCAGAGGCAAAGGCTCAGAGGTGTTAAAAGTAAAAATAGCAACTGCATATAGTACTTACCAAATGTCAGTCTCTGCTCCAAGCTTTTTAAGTGTAATATAATTTGGTAGGTTCTATATTGTCTTAATCTACACATGAGAAAACCAAGGCACACAAGTTGCCTCGGGTCATACAGGGGACGGCAGCACCTGAGCTTTCACCCGCCATGCTCCTTGTAGATGCAGGACTGGTGTGAAAGGGTGTTCAAGAGGTGCAGTTAGAATAGGGAAAGGAGGAGGCGACAGCTCCCCTGTGTAAAACTCTCCCTGGAGCTCAGAAGGGGAGGGGAGCCTTCTCTGTGGGGGCCGTGTTGCCTCAGAAGGTGTGCCTTATCTGGGGGTCCACCGAGACCCTGGGCCTCAGCATCAACCTGTCCCCAGCAGAGAATAGCCAGCAGGGGGTGGAGCTGGAAATGAGACCTCAGAGGGAAGTACCAGAGGGGATCGGGGCAGAGAAGCTTCTGGAGGGACAGCACCAGGTAGATAGGTGAGAAACTATAGGTGAGACACAGCCATTAGGTAAAACTTGAGGTCTCTGGGCCATGCCAGGCCATGAAACCAGAAGAAGGCCAAAATTGCATAGTCAGAGCTCCCAGGAATGGGATGGGTGGCTTCTTGCCATAGGCAGTATGTGCAGCCTGGTAACTTCGTTGTCCTGCTGGGATAGTGTCACTGCCCATGGCAGGAGGTCAGAGCAGAGAGCACCAGGACCCCCGCAGAGCGCCCTGGCTCTCTGCCTAAAAAGGAGTCTGGGCTCTGGGCAGGCCCTGGGGCCTCCCTGGGAAGAGAAGGCAGGGACCCTCCATCCTAACCACTTGGGAATAACAACTTCTCCCCTGAGATCAGAAGACAGCCAGCTCTTGGCACCCGGGTTGCACTATCTCATTGAATCCCCACAGCAGCACTGCAAAGGGGATGATCTTGTTTGAGGTGCAGAGGGTAGAAGTGACCTGCCTGTGGTCAGCAGGCTTGGCAGAGTAGAGCTTGGGCCCCAGAGGCTGGGAGACCCCAGGCCTCCCTGTGAGGAATGGGGACATGTCGGGGAACATTCCACTCCTGTCCAAAATACTTTCTGGCTGTAATATGGTCCTTCCAACTGTGGGACATTTCTGTAGGGATGGGTGGCCTTGGGGCTAATTCCCTATGCCTCAGGCAGCATCTCTCCTTGGCTGGAAGCTATTCACCCACCCTTCCAACTGCCAAGGAGCTCAGGGTGTGGTGAGCCCAGAATCTAGATAATGTGAGTAGTTGGACCACTTTTATCCACTCCAACAACTTTGGGGTATCTACTCCTGAAAGAGGTACCCCTATATTACCTGCCCCAGCCTCCCCAAGGAGAAATGCACCCCGCTGGGTCCTTGGGCCCTTTGGGGAACTGGTGAGATGGGAGCCTGTGGAGGTGACCTGATGTCTGCCTTCCAGCGCCCCAACCACTGCACGAAGATAGCCCCTTATCACTGTTGTGTCTGGCTGCTGGCTGGGGGCTTCTTGTCTCCAACTGCTGCTGGGGGCTGGCCAGGGCAGGCTCCAGCTTCCCTGCCCCCCAGCTTTTAGCCTTGGCTCCTCTGCCCTTCTCACCACCCTGCCCCACCCCAATGGCTGAAGAACTAACTCAAGAGTCTGCCTCATCCAGCAGAAATCTGGGTGCCACCAAAGATCTGACGCTGCATGGACCTGCACCCCAGACTGACCTTGCTATCTCCTGGCTGAGAGACTGGGCAGTCTGCATGTCCACTAAACCGACGTTTTCTCATCTGAAATGTGGGCACTCAAGTTTCTGGCAGGGTTGGATTAAACGAAATGAGAAACCAACCGGTCTTTTCCTTCTACCAGGGTCCCCAAGGCCCTGCTCCTGCCCTTGTTAATGTGTGACTTGGACATCTTTGGTGATGGTTCCCACCCCTGCCCACTAGGGCAAAGCGCACCCCAGAACCTTCATGCAGCCCACAAGTTCAGGCAGGGCCACTTGGTAGGGCCAACAGACTAGGTGCCTACAGGCCCTACATCCTTTTTCTGTGCCAGCCCTGGCCAGGGACAGCCCAGCTGCTTCCTGCTGTGCTGTCTTGGGCAGGACCCCACTCTTCAGCCTGGCCCTACCTTGGTTGACTTCTGTTTGTAATGTCTCAGGAATGAGTAGGTTGGCCTGGGTGCTTTAGGGAACCTTTTCTGTGAACCTTCCACCCCTATCAATAACCATGACCCCTCCTCCCAGAGACCCACCCGCTAGCTACACTTCTCTCCACACCCCACCTTGAACTCTTGGAGAAGGGTCTGAGTTGCAGGCTCCCACCAGGAGTGACAAGGATGACCAAATTGCTAAGCCCAGGGACAGTTTTCATGGTGGACATGTAAAGCAGCAGGGCTGTAGCTGTTTGGGAAGATGAGCTGTGGCTGAGCCTGGGCACCGGGGCCAGATGACTTGATGACAGGCTGGGATCCAGGCTCCACCTCTGGTGGCTCAAACACAGAGGTGGGAGCTGAGGCATTGTGACAGCTGGTAGAACCACAGAGGAGAAACATTCCTGAGTGGTGAGGGGCTTTCTGGTGTCCCTCCTCCTAGCTGTACCATGTAGGTGATGCAGTCCAGAAGGCCAGGCCCTGTTCTGGGTCTCAGGCGCAGTCTCGGTGGCCCCAGCCAGCTTCCTCCTGCAAACTCGGCACTCCCTCCTCCTCTGAACTTGGCACTCCTTCCTCCTCTGATCTCTAATCTCCCCTCTCACCTGATGTGCTCCTCTTCCTCTCTGCTCTGTGTCCTGGTGGGAGGTCCCTCCCTTTCTCCCCACTCCTTCAGAGCCCCACTTCACTGACTTAAAAATAACTCCCACAAAGAAATGGTCTCTTGGAGAGATTCATCCGACCTTTTGACCCAGAATGAGGACAAAACATGGGTTTCCAGCTCCAGGGTTTGGGGCATTTTTGGGGGGGGGTGCCCTCAGTAAGCCTTCACCTGGTGCCTGTCCTTAGCTCAGCTGCACTTGGTCAGTTTCCGGGTGTGGCAACCTGAGCGGGAGGAGCTGTTGTTATTTTTGCTTTAAAGGTGAGGAAATTGAGGCACAGCTGGTTGAGTAACTTGCCCCAAACCACAGCTAGTTAGAACCAGGATTTAAACCCAAGTTCACTGGCTCCAGAGCTTAAGCTTTGAACCATAACGCTCATGCATACTTGAGCCTCCCTGAGTTCCTTCATCTGTATAATGGAATGGAATGGGCATGGCTTGTCCCTCAAACGGCTGTTTTAAAGATTTGATGATGTCTCGATTTTGAAGGGTCTGGCATAGTACCTGGTATGTGTTTTCCTTTCCTTTTCCTGTTCTCTTTACTGTGCAGTTGAACTCCCCAGTGCCACCTGCATATGCCCCAGAAGAGTCTATCTTTACCACTGCTTGGACCAGAGGTTCGAGGGGGAAGGCAGGTCCCAAGGGTGTACCACCTTACTCCTTGCCCCTTGCATAAGAGTCTGGCAGCTCCCATAACCCCAGCAGTGGCCCCTGAGTGTGGGGAGTGTGGATGCTGCCCTCTTCCACCTCCAGCCTACAGAGCTATCTGTGGCCCCCATTGCTCCCTACCCAGCCCTTGCTCCTACGAGTGGAAGACCTCTTGTAGGAGCTCAGGAGTTGGTTTTTCGTTTTAGCTGCTCCCGAGGCTGTGCAGGAGGTATTGAATGCAGCGGGTAGGGGGACACCTAGGCCCTTTCAGCCCATCCTCTGTGCCAGTATTGCTTGCTCCTCACACCTCCTCTGCCCTTATCGCCGTACCCTGCCCTGAAAAAACAGGGGCCATTAGATGGGGGTCCCTCACTCTATCTCCCCAAACCCTGATTCACACGCTGCCATCTGCCTCATCTCCTGCTGCAAGTGGGGAAGGGTCCTTCTTCTCTGAGGCCAACCCCTTTGGGCCCTGGCCCCGCCTCCTCCCGCTTGCTCCAATACTTTGTACTATGGCTCTTCTCAACCAGCCCATCGCAGGTCAGGATCTCAAAACTTCTAGCCACACTCCTACTCTTCCCTGTGCTGTGGCTGAACTCCAAATGGACCCATGCCCTCTCAGATTTGATCTCTGACCCACTTTTTAGGTCAGATGCCTCACTATGAGGCCTCCAGGTCCAGTGGCAGCATCTTTGTGCCCATCTTGCTTCATCTTGCTCCTTCTTTTCTTTCCTTAGGTGAAATGAGCCCCGCTACATACTGAGGCCCAGTGCTCTGCATTCCAGCCTCTCCCCAGCTGCCAACTTGACGTCTCCACTTGGCTATCTCCCAGGCATCCCAAGCCTACCAGGAGCCAAATGGATTTCCCAATTGCCCATCCCCACAGTCTCCAGAGTAAATATCCCCCCCCCCCCATTCATCAGTGACTACCTGTCAGAAACCTGGGCCTAGGGCTGGGATGGGAGTAAAAGACAGAAAACTGTACTTGAACGATAATTAAATTTAAAAAATAATAAAAAAAAGAAACCTGGGCTCCATCCTGACTCCCTTTACCTCCTGCCCCACACCCAGTCCACACCCATGCCCATTAAGTCTACGTCCCAAATCCAACCTGTCCATGTTTATCTGCTCCTCCCTGTCCCCAGGCCGGTCCCTCAGGACAGGCCACTGTCCCCTCCCTGGATCTCCTTCCTGGGCTCCCTGCTTCCCGATCCTCTCCAGCCAGCTCCCTTCTAGTGAAGAGGGAACTTGTGAAATGATGAATGACGTCATAGCATGCAGTCCGCAGAAGCTCCTGTCTGGCCGTGGCACCAGAGCCCAACCAGGCTGCCGCAGTCAGCCCAGCCTCTGCCCCCATTCCCCATCTGGTCATGCCCCGGCCACGCTGACCGCTGTTGCCGCATACATACTTCCTTTCAGGCTCTAGAATATGCCTGGTTCCTTGCAGCCTCAGCACATTTGTACTTGCTGTTCCCTTTGCCTGAAATACTGTTCCTTGTCTCCACATGGCATCCAGGGCACCTTCTAGTCTCTCTCGCTTTATCTTCCCTAGCCCATGGACTGCCTCCACCTGGGCTCTCCCTTTGGGCCTCTCCTCACTTTCACTTTTGTGAGGCTTGGTGGGTCTGACCCACCCCATTGACCAGCAGAACAATGAAAGACTCATGGCAAGAGTCCAAGACCTGGAGAGCCTCAGGCCAGAGGAGAGCCCACTTTCTGTCCCTGTGGAGGGCCCACTGTCTACGGCGCCCAGGGTTATCCTACAGAGAATGCTTCAGTGTCCATTTTTTATGTTGGCTGTTCCCTTTGGTCTGAATTCCTTACTGCTGTGGCTGTGCAGTGAAGGCATCTGGAACCAGGCTGACCTGGTTTGCACCTGACCTTGCGGTGTCCTTGCTGTGGACTCTCAGCAGCCACTTACAAGTTCTCTGGGCCTTAGTTCCCTTGTGTATAAAATGGGCTAATGCAGAGCTTTGAGAATTAAGCAAGTCAGTATTTGTAGAATGCCTGACTCATGGTAGGCAAGCAACAGATGACCATTTTCATTATGATTGTGGAGGTCTTGGTCAGAGACGGTGCCCAGAGGTGGGTGGTGGCTGGGGGCCAGGGATGTCAGGCTAGCAAATGTGCCTGCTGAGTGTACAGCCCAGGGCTTCTGTGGGAGAAGCAGAAAATGTTTGCCTGCCCTATGGCAGCCAACACTCCAAGAGGGTCAGGAGAAAACATCGCAGAGCCCTCTGTGTTGTTCTGTGTAATGGCTAGACTACAGTGTGACTATGCCCTGGCACTGGGGGTCGGAGGGGTTGTGGATGGCCAGGACTAGAATTTTCAGGGATGGCTTTGAGGCCAAGCTGGGACTAGGTTAGGAGCCTGGCAGGATGGGTAGGCTGTGGGTAACTGGAGGGGCAGGGGAAGGGCTCCACATGGGCCAAAGCCTGGGGCGGGGTGAGTGTTGTTTGGTGTAAGTGGAGAATGGTCAGGAAGGTAGACTGGTGCTTGAGCAAATGCTTCCTTGGAGCTGCAGAAGTTGTGGGAAAAACAGGAGGTAAGACTGGGAGGTGATGCTGGCCTTCAGTTTGGCCAAGGGGCAAGAGAGAGAAGGTCAGAAGAGAACAGTGGCCCTTTAACACACATAGTCTCATACTCCTGAGTAGGAGAGATTTTTACCACCACTTACAATTGAGGAAACCAAGCTCAGAGAGATTAGGTGACTTGTCTGAGGTCACACAGCTGCCCTCAGTTGTACAATCCAGATTTAATCTGGAAAGTAACAAAGAACCCTTGAGGGCAAGTTTTCAGGCTGGGGCAGGGCATAGGGAGGTGGGCAGAGCAGAGGAGTAGGTGGGCTACAGAAAAGGCAAGGGGTTCAGATAACCTGTGTGGGCTAGAGCGGAGGCATGGGAGGAGTGGGGTGTAAATCTGGGACAGGACTGGCCTTTGTACCCCAAAGGGGCAGGTGATGCGGACCTCCCGCGTTCCGGCACCCCTAGCGCCAACTCTGTGGCCTGGGGCTCTTCTGTCCTCCTTTCCCCCACAGCCTCCTTGCACCGAAGATTAAGTGACGTACTCCACACACAGTGCCCAGCCCAGGGCCAGGCACAGGGAAAAACCAGGCAGGAATGACGAGTGGTTGAGGAAACAGGCTCAGAGAGGTCAAGCTCCTTTCTCAGGAACACTGACCAGGAAGTGGAAGAGCCTGGGTTTGAACACAGGCCTGAGGAATGCCAGAGCCCCCAGAAAAACCAGAACCCTCGCAGCCACCTCTTCATCTGTTCCCTGGCTCGTCTGCTTGGCCACACTGGCTGGCTTGGCTTGGCTTTTGGAGGATGTGCCGTGCAGTATCCACGGGTCGACCCATCAGAGGACTGGGCAGGGTTCCCAGGGGACGCTGATCCTAAGTTGGGTGTGAGTCCCTCCTGTCTGTGTGCCAGGCACCTCCCCCCAAGTCCACCGAGCAGAAGGAGCAGTTTCTTCCATCGTCCTGTTTTCACGGTGGTTGCTCCTGCGGCTGGCAGCTGACTCTAACAGTGATGTTTGCTTTGAACTTCATGTGTGTTGGAGGAAAATGCTTTAAGGAGAAGAGCAGGTGAGGCGGTGAGTCAGGTAGAAGGGCAGCCCTCTGTGGGGCTCTCTGCCCGGGGAGCCCCCCGCTCCCCAGTCCTGTGTGGACCTTCTGCTGGAGCCACGGGAACAGGTGTGAGGAGCATTTGGCAGGTGAGCAGACCCAAGAGTCAGGGAAGATGACTGGGGTCTTGGCCAATTTCACTCTTGACTTTCAGGGCAATTTTAGGGGCAAATCCCCTAACCTCTCGTCCTCAGCATGAGAGCTAAAACATACGTGTCAAGTGCTTGTCAAAGCCTGTCATGTAGGGCACCCGACTGTCCCTTTTGGCCTGGAACTGCCCCAGTTTTAACACTTGTCCTGTACCCTGAGAAACCCCTCAGTCCTGGGCAAATTAGGATAGTGGGTCATCTTCCAGGCCTCATGTGCAGTACCTCCTAAGGCCTCAAGGTCCCCTAAAGCAGATTAGGTCGTGGGCCATCGTCCCATCTCACAGGCATGGAAAGCCAGGGTGGCAAAACTTCAGTTTTAGACAATGAGACACCCCTCTGTCCTTGTTGTAAGACAAAGTGCTTTGAAGAGCACAGAGACCCATGCCAGAGTGCAGGGTGGGCCCTGTGTTTGTCTGCCCAGATCTGTTCATTCCCTGGGGCCACCAGAAGTGGAGGCAGGGACCCAGGAATGAGAGTTGGCCCTGAGTAGCCTGTGGGCTCTGGGCTCAGGGGATGTGCTGTTAGAATGAGAGACAGCAACTGAGGGTCCTGGGCCCCGCCTGAAAAGGTGCTCAAAGGATGAGCAGAAGCCCAGAATCCTTACCTTACAGAGGCCTGGCTGACCCGGGGAAGCTCTGTGGCACCACTGGGTTCAGTAATCTGTTCATGAAACAAATACTTAGGGAGAGCCTGCTTTGTGCTAGGGACTGCGCCGGGCCCTGGGGACTCAGCGAGGAACGCCAGACACACCCCCTGCCTTCAGGAGCTGGTACTCCAGGCGGGCAGACAGAGCAGGTGGAGGGAGAAGACAGACACAACTGTCAAACAGACAGTTAATTGCAGCTTTGGTCAGTGCCGTGAAGGAGAAAGGGAGCTTATGCAGAGGGCTTCAGATCTGGTCCAGGGAGCCCGAGAAGTGTCTTTGAGCTGATATGCTGAGGATGACCTGGAGCAGCGAGGGAAGCTCTGGGGGGTTGTAACTACCGCAGACTGGTCCTGTTTGGGCTGTGTGATCTGGGGCAAGTTGCTTAGCCTCTCTGAGCCTTGGTGCCCCTGTACTGTGGAGAGGGTATGCATCTATTCCCAGTTGGTGGTGGGGGGGCTTCGGTGGATACCGGGGGAAGGAGCTGGCAGAGGCAGGCACACCATTAGAGGGACAACTCCGTTTGATTTGGCTAATTGTGTGCCTGACTGTCCCTGGGGAGGGGAGATGGAAGAGGTGTGGCTGGGACACCCCACCAAGGTCTGGCCAGAGACCAACCTCCACCCAGAAGAGGCGCCTGCAGCACCGCGGCCAACAACTGGGGATGGGGACAGTCACGGTCTAGAAAGATGAGGCTAGTAAGCTCGAAACAATTAGAGCACAATTACGGATTTAATTGTGCCCTCCTGCCTCTCTGCCTGTGGCCATCTATCCAAAGCTGTCTCCCCACAGCCATTTCTCATTCCTGCCAATGGGGCCTGTTGTGAATTTTTAACAATTTCAACTCTACACTGTGTCCTCAAAGTAGGAACTCCAGACCAGCAGTCTCAGCTGCTTTTGGGAAGTTTTACGAATGCAGACCCTTGGGCTCCACCCCAGACCTGCTGAATCAGGGACCAGGGGCCGGGCCAGCCCTCCAGGTGATGCTGATGTTCTGAGGTTGGTGAACTGCTGCTGGACTCGTTTCAAAGTTTCTTGAATCCCTGTTACCTGTAGTAGGAAGAGTATCAGCAACAGCTGGTATGTTTTGAGTGTTTTCTGCATGCTGTTTAGTGCTGAGCTTTTGATATACATTGTCTTATAACAGCCTGTGAGGCAGCCATGGACATTACCCCATTTCACAGATGGGCAGACTGGATCTTGGCAGGGTCACACGGCTGGTGGAGGTGGAGCCAGGCTTGTGCTCAGGCCCTGGGCTCCAGGCTCCCAGCATGGACTGCCAGGTCACCTTGAGGCTCGGCTGCAGTGATGACATGGCTGAAGTCACACAGCTGGTGAACCCGCTGGGGCCTGGATGTCTGGCTCTACCAGTTACCTAGCATTGTGACCAAGAGCAAATCACTTCAGTGGCTTCTGTTTTCCCATCTGTAGAAAGGGGACAGTAGCACTGACCACATGGGATGGTCGTGAGGATTCCATGAAGTCATGAAGAAAACAGCTGGTAGTCTGATGCATGACAATTGCTGAGGGCTCTATTTTTTCCTGGAAATTGCAAAAGGGAAGTAATTTCTGTGCCTCAAGTTACCTGTTAGCACCAAGGGAAGGAAGTCCTCTGGACCAGGGTCCACCTCCCCACAGGTGGGGTGAAAGGACCTGGTGCATCGGCGGGGTGTGGTGGGGAGTGCAGGCCCCGAGGCCTAAGAGACCAGATTTGATCTTCAGGCTGCTGTCTCATTGTGTGGCTCTCGGCTGGTTACTAACCCCTCTGGGCTTCTCGGGTTCTCATCGGTATGAAAGGGCTGAGCCCAGGTCTCCCATCGACACTCAGAGGGTGATGGTGAAGCTAAGTGGGGTTGGCACCTGGACTTCACACCCCACCTGTGCAACTTGCTGGCACCTACCCCCAACACTGCTACCTCTAACAACCAGGAACTGGCAAAACCCCGAGACATGAAACCCAATCTCTCTATCTCAGTGTCTGGGCCTGAAAAATTAGCATAACTGGATCTTGATATAGATGGGTGTGGTACAGAACAAGCCTGCTTCACATGCTTGGCCTGTGGACCCCTGCAGGTCAGAAGGGCTTTTCCTCTAGACTCTCCAGGGCTCTCTCTAGAAGGGCACTGGGTCCTTAGGGCCTCCTCTCAGGCAAGCCTCAGGGTACCTTCTCATCTCTTGTGGCTCTGGGTGAAGGCCAAGCATCCAGAAGGCAGAAGCCCCAGCCCTGGCTGGAAGATAGCAAGATAGCCAGTTGAGTCTACTTGCCTCTGGAAGACACAACAGAGGGGCTTAGGACAGCAGGGCTCAGTTGAGGGTCGGGGAGCCATGTGCTGACCTCATCGTGTCTATTGACCGATAAGGCCCGCTGTGGCTGAGAGAACTATCTCTTCCTTCTCTCCCTCCCTGCTGAGCAGCGGGTCTGGACAGGGACATGGCCTTGGCTTGGGGCTGGTGGGAGGGGTTCTCCTCCACTAGGAACATGCATTCATCCCATCTCCCTTTTCTTGAGGCATCAGGGTGGGGTAGGAGTGTGAACAGTCCACTGGCCTGGGTTTGAACAGGAGTGTGAACAGTCCACAGGCTGTCCTTTGTCAGTTGTATGATTTTGAACTGACTAAATAAATCACCTCTCTGAACTGGTATTTTCCTCATGGGCAAAGTGCATTTTCCCTGTGGGGTGCTGGCTTCTAATAGACACTCACTTTGGTGGTGATTTTTAACACTGAGTGCCTACTGTGTGTGATGACGGAGATGGAGAGGTTGGGCTGACAAAATCCTTGCCTTCGGAGCCCCCCTCCAATCCCATCCCCAGCAACACAGCCATCCTCACCTCAGCCACACCAGGCACTTGCCTGAGTTGGCCAATACTGCTCGCATCCTTGCAGTCCTCCTTGACATCCTGGAGGATGCTACCATGTCCAGATGTCCATCCATGCTGGGGGCACCATCCTGGGCCTAGGGCCTTGTCCCTCGGGTTGCCAGACAGCCTGCACAGAGAAGACTGGCCTCAAAGATCTATGGGTTGGGCTTGTCTGGGTCTCCCTCTGGGGAGTCCTCGTTGTGTCCACTCTCTGCTCTTCCCTTGGGAAACGCTGGGTCAGGAGGGCTCAGGTCAGGGGCAGGCCTCAGCCAAATCATCTGCAGAAGCTTGGGAGCCCCAGGTCCTGGCCACAGAGGAAGTGTGGAGTTGGACTCAACCAGGCCATCTTCACATCTGAGGACAAACTCTGACCATGGCTGGGGGCCAGCAAACCTGCCTTGGGCATCCTGGGGTTTAGGTCAAAATGTGTGAGTGTGCCTTCTGCAGGGGGAGATGATAGAACCCCTCTCCACTTCCCCACCCCTCAACCCCACAGGGCTTACTTTTAAATGCTGTGTCCACAGTTTCCTCCTGTCCCTCTTGATGGGCAGCAAGTGCCAGGACAACCGAGGTTCCAGAAGGAAGCCTGGCTCACAGTCCCCAAGGACAGGCCCCTGAATCTATTTCCCATGAAAAGCATTTCCAGCCCTGGGACAGTGCTTCCACCATTGCTGCAAGAAAAATGTCACTGGGAACACAGATGCTAGATCTGGGAGGAGCGGCTGGGTTGGGCTGGGGGTGGTGGGGGAGGTGGCTGGAGGCCTGGCAGAGGAAATGCAAATCAGCATCATGAATTATGCATCAGCCCGAGCTTCTCACACATTTGGGACTGAATGAAATCATGTTTGCTTGAAGAAGGGGGAGGAGGAGGATAGGACAAAGATGAGCAGGGCCTGGCCCTGGGCTATTGGCAAGGGGGTCTTGCTAAATTTCAGAAGGGGTACTGGGGGAATGCCTGGGCAGGAACTGAGGGCATCTTTCTGATGTCAGCTTTTTTGCTGTGTGACTTCCAGCCAGTCTCTTACCCTTTCTGATCAGTCCATTTCCTTATGGACATAATCCAGATGAGCCCCTCTGCCCTATCGGTGATTGTGAGGGCCAATTCTTTTGTATAATTTAATTGAGATCTACCTGGGTGAAATTGTTATTAGATTGGAAAAAAATGATTATCACTATGTTACTATTTATTGAACACTCACTCTATGGGTACAATGCTAAATGCTTTATACCATTTTTAAATGAGACACAACCATCTTTGCTTCCAGCGGCTATTTTTGTCCCCACTTTACAGATGAGAGGAGGAGGGCTCACAGAGGTTAAGTCACTGACCCAAGGTCACACAGCTGGGTGAGGGGCAGAGCCAGCATCTGATTGGATCCTTCCAGCAGCAGGGTGCTGTGCTGTGGGCTGGGACCAAGGCAGCGCTCCTGGTCTGCAGCAGGTCAGTCTGGCTTCAGAAGAGGAGTGACCTCTCTCTTCCTGAGCATGAGAATCTGGGGTGAGCTGAGGGCCTTGGTGACACTGATGCTGTTGTGGGTTGTTCCCAGAACTCCCACCAAAATGCTGGCCCCAGAGAAACCACATGGTTAGGACTTCCTGGAATGCATGCTGATTTCAACTAAAAGGAAAAACAAGAACCTGTGTTTTTTTGGACAGTGACTATATTCTGGGTCATGTCCCAAGTCATAGACCATCATACCCTGGTAGATAGCTATTGTCATACCCATCTTATAGGTGCAAGAATTATTTCTTTACACTTCACTCCTTCTAAAGTGGACCAACATTGCACAGACCTTAGCGTAATAGACAGTTTTATTCTGTTATTTCAGGTCAAGGAACTGGAAGTAATAAATTAAAATGGTGGGGGGGGGGGCCTGGAGGGGGGCGAGAAACGCTGTCTCATTCCCAGATTGCAATTAGGAGGAACACTTGAGTTTTGTAACCAAAATAGTGATGGTCGAAACAGAGGGAAAATACCCAATAATTTTAAGTGACTTTATTCCTAGGAGAACATATTATATTTCTAGTTTCTTTCAAAACATTTTGTAATCTAAGTGGTCATTTACCCACTATATCCAAACCACATATCCCAATAGTGTTTCATCCATCTATCCATCCATCCATCCATCCATCCATCCATCCATCCATCCATCCATCCACCCACCCATTCATCCATTTGGAACTCACCCCCCATTCACCTTCCCAAGTGTCCATACTAATTTATAATGTCAAAATTAGAACAAGACATGCCCCCAGGCCATGGAAGACCAGTGTTGTGAGGCGATTCCCTGGTGTCTTGAAAGGGAAAGCATGGGTGTCCTTGGCAGTGCCCATCTTGCCTTAGTAGGGCTCAAGTTGTCCTCATTGGGTTGGGGGTGGGGCTGGCCACCATGCCAAGCCTGCGTGCATGAGAACTTGATGCCCGCACCTCCTGCTGTCTTATCACTGCTATTTAGTGTTACTAGTTATCTCTTATTGTGGGAGGGCCTTTCCTGGCTTGCCAGCTTCCACTCCCTCTGGGCCTGCCTCCTGTTGCCCCACTGTCCCCACAGCCACTGCCAAGGTCACTGATGACCTCCTAATGACCAGATACGACAGGCATTTGGGGGCTGTTATCGTGGTTGCTCTCTCCGTGGCATTTGATTGCGCTGATCCTCCTGCTGCCTCCTTGGCTAGAGCTGGCTCCTGGTGTCTGCTGCTCCCTGACCTGCTGTACTCCTCCCACCCCTATCTCTTGTGCCTCTGCAGGCTCTGCTTCTTTAGCCTTCATGATGTTCCCAGGGTTCTAGCTGCATGTTCTCCTAGGATGCATGCTCCCATGGCTTTCTTGCCCCTCTTCTGAAAGCCCCTGGGGCAGAGCCTGTGTTCCTAAGCATGAAGCTCCTCCTCAGTCTGTAGCTGGCCAGACCATGGAACTGAGTGACAGTCAGATACCTGGCGAGTTACCTGGAGAGGTATGTATTGTAGTTACATTTTACAGGAGTCAACTAAAGTTTTGGCAATGCAAGTATTTGCCTAAAAGTACTCAGGAAGAAAGTGATCAAGGGGGATGCAGACTCAGGCCTGTGCACACGGGTACCCAATTTTCACCACAGCCTCCTTTGGGGAGAAAGGACAGGGGACCCCCAATTAAACACGAATGAAAGGTATAAAATCCCACTGCTCAGGCCTCTGGTCTGTCATTAGAATTTTATTATTTATTTATTTAAAATTTATTTTATTGATTATGCCATTACAGTTGTTCTATTCCCCCCTTCATTCCCCTCCACCCAGCACCACTCCTGCCCCCACCATTCCCCCCTTTAGTTTATGACCATGTGTCTCAAGTTCTTTAGATTCTATATTTCCCATACGATTCTTGCCCCCTTGTCTATTTTCTACCTGTTGTCTATGCTACTTTTTCTCTGTACCTTCTCCCCCCTTCTCCTCCTCCCACTCCCCTGTTGCTAACGCTCCTTGAGATCTTCATTTCTATGTTTCTGCTCCTGATCTAGCTGTCCTCTTAGTTTGCTTTTGTTTTAGGTGTGGTTGTTAATAACTGTGAGTTTGCTGTCCTTTCACTGTTCGTCTTTTTTATCTTCTTTTTCTTAGGTAAGTCCCTTTAGCATTTCATATAATAATGGCTTGGTGATGATGAACTCCTTGAATTTGATCTTATCTGAGAAGCACTTTATCTGTCCTTCCATTCTAAATGAAAGTTTTGCTGGATAGAGTAATCTTGGTTGTAGGTCTTTGGATTTCATGACTTGGAATACCTCTTTCCAGCCCCTTCTGGCCTGTAGGGCCTCTTTTGAGAAATCCGCTGACAGTCTGATGGGGACTGCTTTGTAGGTGACTGTCCCCTTAGCTCTTGCTGCTTCTAGGATTCTCTCCTTCATTTTCATCTTGGCTATTGTAATGATGATGTGCCTTGGTGTGTTCCTTCTTGGGTCCAACTTCTTTGGTACTCTCTGAGCTTCCTGGATTTCCTGGAAGTCTATTTCCTTTGCCAGATTGGGGACATTCTCCTTTATTATTTGTTCAAGTAAGTTTTCCACTGGTGGCTGTTCCTTTCCCCCTTCTGGTACCCCTATAATTCGGATGTTGGAGCGTTTAAAGATGTCCTGGAGGTTCCTAAAACTCTCCTCATTTTTTTGAATTCTTGTTTCTTCTTATTTTTCTGTTTTGTCATTTTCTTCTTCCTTCCTGTTCACGCCCTCTGACCCTGCCCTCACATACAGCGTTACAACCCAGTGACCTGAGTGGCCCCACCCTGGTGAACATCTAAGGTTCCACTCCTCATACTTAATGGGCACGAACAGACCAAAAATGGCTCAAGAAGATCTCAAAGCCCTGGAGCCCATAACTCTAAGCGATGAAGAAATAGCAAAACTTTCAGATGCACAGTTCAAAACACTGGTGATTAGGATGCTCACCGAACTGGTTGATTTTAGTCACAAATTAGAGGAACATATGAAGGCTAAACTAATTGAAATGAAGGGAATTGCATGGGAAACCATAGTAATGGAAAGGAAACTGTCATTAGAATTTTATAACATCATTTCACAGTTGAGAAGACAGAGCCTGGGTGAGTTACATAATCAGCCCTTAGTAACACAACAGTCAAGATATAGAGCAGAAGGCTTGAATCTGGACTTTGAGGCTGGGGGTTTGACTTCATCTCCCAGCTCTGACACTTACTAGCCAGCTGTGTGACCTTGAGCACATTATTTACCCTCTCTCTGCCTGTTTCATCATATGTGGATAAAGCTGATTATTGTATTCAAGTAGGGATCAAGTTGGTATATTCTCCAAAGACACTACAAAAAAAAATTACAAGGCAATAATCCTGATGACCATAGGTACAAAATTCCTCAACAAAATACTAACAAACCAAATTTAAACAATAGATTAAAAAGATCATCCACCATGATCAAGTAGGATTTATTCTGGGATGCAAGTTTGATTTAATATTTGCAAATCAATTAATGTGATATATCATGTAAACAAAATGAAAGATAGAAGTCATATGATCGTATCAATAGATGTAGAAAAGTATCTGACAAAAATCTAATACCATTTATGTTAAAATTCTCAGCAAAGTGGGAGTAGAGAGGACCTTAACATAATAAAGATTATATATGACAAACCCACAGCTAGTATTATACTTAACAGTGAAAACCCCAAAGCTTTTTCTTTAAGATTAGAAACAAGTCATGAATATTTACTTTTACTACTTTTATTCAACATGTTATTGGAAGTCCTAGCTATAGCAACCAAATAAGAAAATGATTAAAGGCATCACTTGAAAAGGAAGAAGTAGGGGGGGCCAGGTTTGCTTCTGGGAAGCAGCAGAAGGGACCAAAATCTGAGAGAGAGCATGGAACAAGTGCCATTGCCCCTCTCTGACCCCGCCCCCACATACAGTGTCACAACCCAATGACTCAGTCGCCCCACCCTGGTAAACACCTGAAGATCCACCCCTCATAGGTAACAGGCACAAACAGACAAAAACATCACGGCTCAAGAACAGCTCAAAGCCCCAGAGCCAATACTTCTAAGTGACAAAGAGATAGCCAACCTATCAGATGCACAGTTTAAAACACTGGTGATCAGGATGCTCACAGAACTGGTTGATTTTAGTCACAAATTAGAGGAACAAATGAAGGCTAAACTAATTGAAATGAAGGAAAATGCACAGGAAAGCAATAGTGATGGAAAGGAAACTGGGACTCAAATCAAGGGAGTGGGCCAGAAGGAAGAAAGAAATAACCAAACAGAAAAGAATGAAGAAACAAGAATTCAAAAAATGAGGAGAGGCTTAGGAAACTCCAGGACATCTTTAAACGTTTCAACATCCAGATTGTAGGGGTACCAGAAGGGGAAGAGGAAGAACAACAAGTGGAACACTTATTTGAACAAATAATAAAGAAGAACTTCCCCAATATGGCAAAGGAAATAGACTTCCAGGAAGTCCATGGAGCTCAGAGAGTCCCAAAGAAAGTGGACCCAAAGAGGAACACACCAAGGCACATCATCATTATATTAGCCAAGATGAAAGATAAGGAGAGAATCCTAGAAGCAGCAAGAGAAAAGGAGACAGTTACCTACAAAGGAGTTCCCATCAGACTGTCAGCTGATTTTTCAATAGAGACCTTCCAGGCCAGAAGGGGCTGGAAAGAGGTATTCCAAGTCATGAAATCCAAAGACCTACAACCAAGATTACTCCATCCAGCAAAACTTTCATTTAGAATGGAAGGACAGATAAAGTGCTTCTCAGATAAGATCAAATTCAAGGAGTTCATCATCACCAAGCCATTATTATATGAAATGCTAAAGGGACTTACCTAAGAAAAAGAAGTTAAAAAAACATGAACAGTGAAAAGACAGCAAACTCACAGTTATTAACAACCACACCTAAAACAAAAGCAAACTAAGAGGACAGCTAAGAGGAGCAGAAACATAGAAATGAAGATCTCAAGGAGGGTTAGCAACAGGGGAGTGGGAGGAGGAGAAGGGGGGAGAAGGTACAGAAAAAAAGTAGCATAGACAATAGGTAGAAAATAGACAGGGGGTAAGAATCGTATGGGAAATATAGGATCTAAAGAACTTGAGACACATGGTCATAAACTAAAGGGGGGAATGGTGGGGGCAGGAGTGGTGCTGGGTGGAGGGGAATGAAGGGGGGAATAGAACAACTGTAATGGCATAATCAATAAAATAAATTTTAAATAAATAAATAATTAAAAAAGAAGATAGAAAAGATGAACAGTGAAAGGACAGCAAACTCACAGTTATTAACAACCACACCTAAAACAAAAGCAAACTAAGAGGATAGCTAGATCAGGAGCGGAGCCACAGAAATGGAGATCAATGGAGGGTTAGCAACAGGGGAGTGGAAGGAGAAGGGGCGAGAAGGTACAGAGAATAAGTAGCATAAATGGTAGGTAGAAAATAGACAGGGGGAGGCCAAGAATAGTATGGGAAATGTAGAATCTTAGAACTTGTGACACATGGACATAAGTGAAAGGAGGGGGAATGGTGGGGGAGGGGGTGTGCAGAATGGAGGGGAATGAAGGGAGGAAATAGGACAACTGTAATTGCATAATCAATAAAATATATTTTTAAAAAATAGAAAAGGAAGAAGTAAACTGTCATTATTTGCAGTTGACATGATACTAAAGACATGACATAGAGAACCCTAAAGATTTTATTAAAAAAAGAGACTAAAACTAACAAAGGAATTCAGTAAAGTAGCAAGACACAAAATTAATATTCAAAATTAGTAGTATTTTCATACACCAATGATGAATTATTAGAAGAAGAAATTAAGAAAAAAATTCCATTTATAGTTGTCTAAAATACCTAGGAATAAATTTAACAAAGGAAGTAAAAGACCTGTACTTGGAAAATTATAAGACATTGAAGAAATTGAAGAAGACACAAATAAATAGGACATATTGTGCTCATGAATAGGGAGAGTTAATATTGTTAAAATGTCCCAACTACCAAAAGCAATCTATAGATTCAATGCAACCCCTATCAAAATATCAATAGCATTTTTCACAGACCTAAAACAAATCATCCTAAAATTTATATGGAATCACAGAAGATCCCAAAGAGCCAAAAAACACTGAGAAAGGAGGACAAAGTGGAAGGTACCTGATACCAAAGTGTATTATAAGATTAGCAATCAAAACACTGGCATTAGAAAAGACACATAGATCAGTGGAATAGAATAGAAAGCCTAGAACTAAACACACACCTATATGGTCAATTAATATTTGACAAAGGAGGCAAAAATATACTGTGGGGTAACGACAGTCTCTTCAATAAATGGTGTTGGGAAAAACTGGACAGATGAATGTAAAAAAATTGGAACTACACCTTTTCTTACACCATGTACAAAAATAAACTCAAAATGGATTAGACTTAAATGTCAGACCTGAAACCATAAAATTCTTAGAAGAAAAGATATGCAATAAACTCTGACATTGCTCTCAGCAATATTTTTTTGGATATATCCCTTCAGGCAATGAGGGAAAAGAAAAAATAAACCAAAGGAACTACATAGAACTAATACGTTTTTTTTGTATTTTTAAATATATTTTATTGATTCTGCCATTACACTTGTCCTATTCCCACCCTTTATTCCCCTCCCTCCTGCACACCCCCTCCCACCTGCATTCCCCCACTTTAGTTCATGTACATGGGTCATACATATAAGTTCTTTGGCTTCTACATTTCCTACACTATTCTTAACCTCCCCCTGTCTATTTTATACCTACCATTTATGCTACTTATTCTCTGTACTTTCCCCCCTCCCACTCTGCTGCTGATAACCCTCCATACGATCTCCATTTCTGTGATTCTCTTCCTGTTCTAGTTGTTTGCTTGGTTCATTTTTGTTTTTGTTTCAGATTCAGTTGTTAATAACTAAGTTTGTTGTTATTTTACTGTTCATATTTTTTGCCTTATTTTTCTTAGAAAAGTCTCTTCAACATTTCATATAATAAGGGCTGGGTGATAATGAACTCCTTTAACTTGACCTTATCTGGGGAGCACTTTATCTGCCCTTCCATTCTAAATGATAGCATTGCTGGATAGAGCAATATTGGATGTAGGTCCTTGCCTTTCACGACTTGGAATACTTCTTTCCAGCCCCTTCTTGCCTGCAAGGTCTCTATTGAAAAATCAGCTGACGGTCTTATGGGAACTCCTTTGTAGGTAACTGTCTCCTTTTCTCTTGCTGCTTTTAAGATTCTTTCCTTCTCTTTCATCGTGGGTAATGTAATGATGATGTGCCTTGGTGTGTTCCTCCTTGGGTCCAACTTCCTTGGGACTCTCTGAGTTTCCTGGACTTCCTGGAAGTCTATTTCCTTTGCCAGATTGGGGAAGTTTTCCTTCTTTATGTTTTCAAATAAGTGTTCATTTTCTTGCTCTTCCTCTTCTCCTTCTGGCACCTCTATGATTTGGAAGTTAGAATGTTTAAAGATGTCCTGGAAGTTCCTAAGCTTCTACTCATTTTTTGAATTCTTGTTTCTTCATTCTGTTCTAGTTGAATGTTTCTTTCTCCCTTCTGCTCCAAACTGATGATCTGAGCCCCAGTTTCCTTCCCATCACTGTTGGTTCCCTGTACATTTTCCTTTACTTTACTTAGCATAGCCTTCATTTTCTCTTCTAATTTGTGACCATGTTCAACTAATTCTGTGAGCATCCTGATCACCAGTGTTTTGAATTGTGCATCAGATAGGTTGGCTATCTCTTCATCACTTAGTTGCAATTTTTCAGAAGCTTTGATCTATTCTTTTATTTGGGCCATTTTTTATTATTGTCTCAGCGCACCTGTTCAGTAGTAAGAGGCGGACCCTTAGGTGTTCACCAGGGTGGCGCAACCCACCTGGCTGGGTTTTGATGCTGTATGTAGGGGCAGGGGGTCCGAGAGGGGACAGTGCTGCCAGCTCCACTCTCTTTAGGTTTTCAGTCACTTCCCCCAGTACCCACAATCAAATTGGGCCCTTCTAGTGCTGATTCCTGGGTGGGTGGGTTTGTGTACATTCTAGGACCCTGTGGGTCTCTCCAGTAAACTCTCCTGTGAGTCTGGGTGTTTCTCCCACTGCCACCTCAACCCCCACAGGTGTTTTCAGTCAGAAGCTTTGAGGCTGTAAAACCCAGGGTTTGAAGAACCCTGGGTTGTGTGGTCTATCTTATCCCCCAGTTGTTCCTCTTGGTTTATCTGCATGTGAATGTGGGATTGCCCAGTCTGCCAGCTGCTGCCTTTCCCACCCTGGTTCTCCAGCCACTGCCCTGATGCAAGTCTTCTCCACCCAGCTGCCCATCTCCGACCCTCCTACCAGCCTGGATGAATGTTTCTTCTTCAACTCCTTGGTTGTCGGACTTCCTTACAGTTTGATTTTCTGTCAGTTCCCGGTTGTTTTATGTTTTTAAATTTGTTGTTGTCCTTATTTTGGTTGTGTGAGAAGGCACAGTGTGTCTACCTACACCTCCATCTTGGTCAGAAGTTTCAGAACTACTAAGTTTTTGCACAGTGAAGGAAACCAACAAAATGAAAAGACAACCAGGTGATTGAGAGAAAATATTACCACTGATGATACATTTGATGAGGGGTTAATAATAATTATATATATATATATATATGGAACTTATCTAACATAAATAAGACCAAGAATCCAATTTTAAAAACTTGGCAGAAGACCTGAATAGACACATACGACACACAGATGGCCAATAGACATGAAGAGGTGCTTGACATCACTAAGCACTATAGAAATGCAAATAGAAACCACAATGAGGTGTCACCTCATAAATAAATCAACAAACAACAAGTGCTGGTGAGGATGTGGAGAAAAGGGAACCCTGTGCATTGTTGGCAGGATTGTAAATTGTTGCATTCAGTGTGGGAAACAGTATGAAAGTCCCTTAAAAAATTCAATGTAGAACTACCAAATGACCCAGCAATTCCATTTCTGGATAATTATCTGAAGAAATCCAAAACAGTAATTTGAAAAGATACATACACCCGTATGTTCACTTCTGCATTATTCACTAATCAAGATAGGAAGCAACCTAAGTGTTGGTCAATAGATGACTGGATAAAGAAGAGGTGGTACTTATATACAATGGAATATTACTCAGCCATAAAAAGAATAAACTCTTGCCTTTTGCAGCAATGTGGGAGGACCTAGAGGGTATTATGCTAAGCAGAGTAAGTCAGACAGAGAAAGACAAATACCATATAATTTCACTTATGTGAGGAATCTAAAAAACAAGGTAAACAAACAAATAAAACAAACTCATAGGTACAGAACAAACTGATGGTTGCTGGATGGGAGAGGGTTGGGGGGATGTGTGAAAGAGGCGAAAGAGATTAAGAAGTAAAAATGGCCACTTATAAAAATAGTCAGGGGGATTTATAGTATACTGTGGGGAATGTAGTCAGCAATATTGTAACAACTGTATATGGTGCCAGGTAGGGACTAGACTTACTAGAGGGAATCACTTCGTAAGGTATGTAATGTCTAATCACTACGTTGTACACTTGAAACTAATATAATATATTTTGTGAACTGTAATTGGAAACTAAATTTATTCTAAAAATGTATTAAATAAATACATTAAGAAAATTTTTTATGTCCTCGTAGGGTCTCTGTGAGGCTTAAATAAACTTAATCCCTTGGAAGAGCCCCAACCTGTGGCGACACTCAGTGTCAGCTGTCATTATTCTGTACCTCCAAAGCCCATTCCCTTCCCACCATCCTGAAGGAGCTGTTTTTTCAATTGTCATGTTATTCCTCATGCTGTTCCTTTTTGCCAGTGGCAAAAGGATAGGATGGAATGTCATTCCTTCCTATTTTTCTGGGAAATTCATGTGCATCTCTTAAAACTTGGTGGCAACATCTCCTCCAGGCAGAAGTGCGCTCCTTCTCCTATTGCCCCACCAGGCCACATCATGAGGAGACCTTCAGCTGAAAGACGCAGAAACCCCAACTTACCGGGGTTTCTTGGTAACACCACCTTACCACTTAGTGGTGGGGTGTTCTGGGTCTCAGAGAACTGCAGGTCCAGGAGCAGGGGCTATAGGGAGGAACTTGACACATGGTTCTCCACAGTTCTCTTGGTTCTGCCTCCTCTGTGGGCTGGCAGCCCCTCTGGGCACAGACTGGACCCCTGCAGTATCTCTGGGCTCATGTCTTTGCAGGATAGTGGGTGGAAGAAGAGGGAGAGGGTCTCTTCTGATTCTGGACACTTTTTGGAAAAGAGAGGAGCCATGGTCTAGGGTCCCTCAGAAACCTCTGTTTCCAGCTTCATTAGTCCATGTCTCGACCAGTCACCAGCCAGGAGTGGGGTGTCATCACCATCAGAGCATCAGTCAGCCCACCTCTGGGGATAGATTGAAGCCTGCTAGCAAGGGCAGGGAACAAAGGGGTAGGTAGCTTGTGGGGTTGTGACATGTGAGGACAAAATTAGGGAGCTTATAGGCTGGATGATGACAATAAATGGTGTAGGGCCTGTTATTATATTACTTTCTAATTTCTAATAGACTGGTCTTTTTGTCCCATTGAACTGCCTTGCATAGGGATGGTGGATGAGGCTGGGTTTTTTCCTCTCCCTAGCTCTGCCCCTGAACCAGTGCCCATTCACAAAGGCACCACTCACTCAGTGAGTGTTTGTAGAACAGATCAGTGATGCTCTTCTAGCATGTGGCTGTCAATCATTCACTCGCCTACTCATTCATTCATAACTGGGAGCCCTTTCTTCAAATTAAATACTTTGTAGAAGCCAAAAATGAGGAACAAACTCAATGGCACAACTTTTAACCCCACGTGGCATGCTTTGCCACCTCCAGACCTCCTGGGGATCCCAACACAGTGTCTTCATTCTGCATGGGCAGGGCTTATGCCCTAGAATTCTCAGTGGCCCTTGCTGGCTCATATTCTTTCTGCCTGATATCAGCTAAGAGCCCTGTGCCTCAAATGCAGCAGGGAAAGTGAGCTCCAGTGGGTTTCTGGTCAATACCAACTGTATGAAAAATGGAACAAGCTTTGTTCTTCCTTGGGCTGGGGAAGACCACCTCAGTGAGCTGCAGCTTGGCTCTGACTCTGGCCTGCTTGTCCAAATGCCGATGCTGAAGTTGTGGTGCTCAGGCCATTTGGTCCTCCTGAGCTGGGTCTAGCCCCTTGTCTGAGGTGTCATGGCTACATGGGGATCAAGGGAAATCCGTCTTGGGTGGGAAGTCATGGTGGGTCCTGTGTGTCTAGGCCAGACCTGAGTGGCCTCATTGGCATATTATATTATTGCTTCCTTCTGAGGTCAGGCTTTCTTGATATTCGCTATTCTCTTTAGGACCCTTGGAGGACCTTCCTGAAGACTTGTAAGAGAGATGGGGATGCATTTAAACCTGGCCCAGGTCTGGGGGGCTGGTGGTGGAGAGGAGTCACCCTCCCAGGCATGGCAGTACCACCAGAATTTCCCCTCATGTGCTGTCCAGATATGAGTCAGGCTCTGCTTAGGCATGGGACCCTTGGCCAGCCTTCTCACCTGGATGGGGGGTGGCTGTGGGGAGACTCATGCTGGGGTGTCTCCTCTGCAGGAGGGCCAATTTGAGGACACATTCTGGATCTGTAGGCTGGCTCTGTGGATGGGGTGGTAACTGATAATTCTTTCCTACACTTTGGGTACATGGATGTTTATTTTCTTTCACATATGCACATATACATTTAATACATACTTTCATATGTATAGTATAATTTCACAAATAAAATAATTGCTAAAGAGTTCTTTATTGCTGTCTATATAGTTATAGGCCTTTAAAATTCCAAGAAGTTTGTGGCTCTAACTCCTTTTAGAAGGTCTAGCCTTACTCACTCCCTCTATTCCTTATTCCTTTGGCAGACACTGCTAGTTTTATACTTAGTATTCATTTTCCATATTTTCTCTAACAGAAACCTGCTTTTATTTCAAGTGGCGAAGTTCCCAACTCAAGGACCACGTTCCCTGTTCCCCTTTCAGGTAGTGTTGACTAAGGAGACAGGAACAAAAGTCACTGGGTGGGGCTGACTCGGCTGGAAGGTACCCTCTGTAGTGCATTGCCTCTCCTCTTCATCCTGACTCTTCCTGCTTCCTCCCTGGAAAGAAGACTTGGTGGCTGGATCTCAAACCACCATTTTGGAGCACAAGGCAACCTTAAGGGTAGAAGCTGCATTGAGGTGGCAGAGCGGAAAGATGGAAGAAGTTTGAGACCCTGAGGATTTCAAAGAACTGCCTTATCACTTCTGGATAGCTACCTCAGGACATCTTTACATAAGAGAAAAATAAAAATCTATCTTGTTTAAGCCACTTATGTGTGTTTCTGTTTGCGGTAGATTGATTACAAAAATGGTTGTATCGTCTAATTCTTCCTATACAATGCAATGTGACTCTACAACTCCCCCATCAGAGATGGAGGTGGTTTCCTCACCTTTTGAATCTGGACTGGCCTTGTGACTTGCTTTGGCCAACAGAATGTGGCAGAAGTGACTGTGAAATAGCTCCACACCTAGGTCTCAAGAGGTTTTGCATGCTACTGCTTGCTTTCTTGGAATCCTGCCCAGATGGTTGGCTGGAGGGTGAGAGACACATGGCTCACTCCCCATTATTGCTCTGACTGACCTAGAGCTAACCCCAGACATGTGAGAGACACCATTCTAGTCCAGCCATCTCCTAGCTGACTTATCACTGGTACCAAAACAACCCAGCCAAGATCAGCCTACAACCTGCCGAGACCAGAGAACCACACAACTAAGCCCAACCTAGATTACTGATCTTTATAATCTTGAGCTAGATAAATGGGATTGTGTTAAGCCTCTAAGTTTTGGGGTGGTTTGTGGCACATTCATTAGCTCAGTGATGTACTCAAGTCTACCACATTTAACCATCACAGACACAGTAAAGTACTGAAGAGGCAATCACATTTGCCATCTCACTCTCACCACTAAGTCGCCAGGCTCTATCTTCCCTCCATCTCTGTTTTCTTTCTTTTCTTCCTCCCTCCCTTCTTCTTTTCACCTTCATCTATTTATAGAATCCCAGAATCTTGGTGCTATGATGAATATTCTCCATTAGTTTGATTGATTTTCTCAGTCTGCTCACCAGAGGGCAAGTCACTTGCACACATGGTCACACCACTGTATAAGTCTCCCATGCGTAGGGGCCCGCAACAGAGCCAGGCACACTGAGTAAGTGATGGAAATAGGCCTGCTTTCCTGAGAACCTGAAAGGAGAGGCATCTGAGAACTGGAAGGCACACCAGCCACTCAATGTTTGGCAAAATCAAAGACCCACAGAGATTGGCAGGATGAGCACAGAAGCCAGGTGTGGACAGCAAGGGTGGGGAGGCCTGTGGTGAGCTGTCTAAGCCTCTCTATAGTGAACAACTGCTACTTACTTACAACAAACTGGTGGTTTGTAGGATTGTTAGATTTTCAACAATCTCCTGATTTTTAAATATTGGCAACTAATTTATTTTTTAAATGTCATTCATGGAACATCACGATACTGGCCAAAGAAAATATACCTCAGGGTCAAATTCAGCCTTTAGGTCCTCAATTGTGACCTCTGGATGGTGAACTCTGAATTAATGCCTATCTTGCAGGATTGTTTGGAAGATAAAGTGGAAAATGTGTGTAAATCATTTAGCACAGTGCCTGGCTCACCAAGGGGCTACTGATAGGGTCCCTTTCCATCCTGGATTGTAGCCCATGGCAGGCAGGCAGAGGGCGGAGGGATGTTCCTGAGGGGTAGGCTGCTTCTGGGAGCCTTCAAATCATTCCTCAGAGGCAGCTGCCTGTGCATAAGGCTGCAGCTGACACTGAGCCAAGAGCGGGGGGCTCCAAGCAAGCTCCAGAGACTCAGGCACCCACCCACTCGCTTGCTCACTCACACAGGGCACTTGGGGAGTGCTGGTGGGGGTGGGGCTGTGTGTACACAGGTGTGAGTATGTGCATGTGTGTGCTTGGGTGTAGACTGAATGTTACAAGACTCGTACAAGTTCATTCTGCTGGTTGGTGCCAATGTTAACTCTCAAACCTGACTCCAAGGGTCTTGTTGGTGGAGCAGCCCCTTTTCCTGGGATTCGTTCTAGCATTTTCTGAGGAGGCTCTGACTACCACAGGGACTAGGGAGAGCAGGCAGGGGTCACTGTCTGGATGGGCTATGAATCATCCCGTCCAGCTGCTACTTCTGCCTCTTCCCAGGGAGTCAGCGATGTGTCGGGCATGATTATCACAGGGGCCAGCAGCTCTGAGTGCTGCTCTTGGCTCTGACACTAAACTTGTGATGACCTCTGCCTCAGTTTCCCAACTGTCAAATGGAAATGACGATCCAGGCTGCTGATCTTGCAGGGCTGCTGTGAGGAATGGATAGGTTCTGCATAGGGAATGAAGCTGCAAAGGATGATCCTTAGGTTATGAAGTTAAAAAAATTCTTGTCCCTTTCCTCTGGCTGGGCCTGGGAAGGACCTTGTCTCTTGGTGCTAAGGATGATGAGATGCTGGACCCAGAGCTAAAGGTGGAGACCCTGGCCACACAGAGGAATTGGGGCTGAACCCTTGCTGGGCAGACCCAGGCTGGAAGCTGTCCTGGTGCTTGGAACTCCTCACTAAGTACAGGTGACCCACGGTGAGTGCCAAGGGGCCATGGGTGGGGCCTTTGTTGTTTCATATCCAGAGGGGTTTCCTGTGGCCTCATGAGGGCTCAGGTGAAGGGTGGGAATGGGAAAATGAGGGCACTGTAAACCCTGCCTGACCCTGGCACATCACTCACTGGGCCAAACCCAAGCTGCGCTTTCACTGATTTGATCTTTACTCTTGCCTTGACTCAAAGAAGAACCCAAGGAAGGTTGTCTGAGCCTAGACTCACCAATGCCAGGCAATTCAATATGCCCTCGCTGAGGCCTCTCTCCATGGTTTTCCAGCCTGTGACCGACAGGTATGGGTATGTACAGTGAGTACATACCCAGCCTGAGTATGTGCTCACTCTTTTGATGGCTGAGTCATCATTTACACGTTCATTTATTCCACAGAGGCAGCCCTGACACCACCCCTGGTGGGACGGTTACATTCTCGGGGGACCCTGGTCAGCCTCACTCCTGCATGCACCCTGCTCTCCAGGGCAGGTCTGTGCCCTCCTTCTGCATGGCCTCAGCTCCCAGCATGGAGCCTGACTTAGGCTTGTGGTCCACTCAGTGAGGGGCAGGGAGATGGTGTTACATGGACAATAGGCAAGTACTGCAGAGGAGACCTCGTCAGCCTTATTAAAGCTGACCACCTTATTAAAGCAGGCATGAGAGCTGTTTATAACTAATTCAAGTTCAGGTGTGAAGGACTTACTATTTCTCTCAGCCCAGTGGGGTTGAAGCACAAAGAGCAAAATAATTCCCCAGGAGGAATCTGGGGTAGGGGAATGTCAGACCTCACAGGTCAGGGTGTTGGATGATTTCAGATAGCAGGACATCTTCAGAGCCCCTCAGGCATGAGCACACCTCGCCCCAAGCCTCTGCAATAGGAAGAATAGGCAAGGGAGGAAGAACTCCAGAGGTAAGATCAAGGTCTAGCTGTTGCCCTGCTGCCCCAACGTCCTTGGTCAAGCCATTGAACCTGCTTGAGCCTTGGTCTCCTGCCTGTAAAATGGACACCATAGCAGTGCCTACCATGAAGTGGGCTGTGAAGATTAAATGAGAAAATATAGGAACAGCAGCCACAACAGTGCCTAGTGTACAGGACTTTCATATCTACAAACATCTATTTCTATCATTCATTTCCACAAGCATTTATCAAGCACAAACTATGTGGGAGCCACTGGGATACAGCTGAAAACAGGGATTCAGTGCTCTGGAGTGCACAGAATCCAGTATAAGGTACCTGTCGCTGCAGCAGCTCTGAGTGTGGTAAGGGTTCTGGGACAGGGACATGATTTTTAAATTGCCAGGTGTTAACAATGAGAGTCACAAAAACCAGGCCCAGACAGGAAGCAGCCATCCTTCTTCCCCAATGCCTCCTAGCAGCTGGTCAAGAGGAAGCTTCCTTGTGGGAAATGGGAGGTGAGAGTCCTGTCTGCTGGGGCCGCAGGTGCCCTGCATGCAGAGTGAATGAATGTGGCCCGTGTGGGGTGGGTACATGCTGGCAGGGCTGTTCTGGTTGTGAGGACAGAGATGCAGCCTCTGGCTGGAGGGAAGGTGGAGGGGGAATTATTGTGCATACATGCAGACTGGACTGGGAGCCTACAGGACTCAGGTTGCTGAAGGGCGCTGTGCTCACCTTACCCTGTACCTCTCTACACTCTCCCTCCTGGGCTGGGGCTGCTGCCTGTATGTGTCCCTGTTTCCCTTTCTCTGCATGGCACCTGCCCCTTCCCTCTGCATGCAAGGCCTCTGATGTTGCCTTACAGCCTTGTTCACCCTCATCCCCAGAACTACCATCCCAGCCCTTGGATCAGATTGGTTGGACTTTCTTCCATGGGCTCCAGACTCTGCTTTCAGAGGGTCCCCTGTCATCCCCACTTGATTGTGTCAAGGCCTTCTCCAGCCCAGAAGGATCCCCCGACACTTCTTCATTTCCACCCCCACCCTTGCTTGCAGGGCAGGTGGGAAGTGAATCCAGGAGACGGCCTGCCGTTGTCGGAGCTCAACACTCATTCAGTCTTCCCCACCTAAGACCAGGTACCTGTGACATCTCCTCCCCCAATCCCCTCAGTGAGGGTGGGAGGCTGTGGGCTCATGGAGCCCATGGACACGAGCCTGGCCCTGCCTTAGGGAGCTTGGGGTTTCCCAGGAGAGGCTACCAAGAGGCCCTCAGATAGTGACAGGCATTCTGAGCAGGGCTGGACATTGTGACCTGGGAGCCTTGGCCAGCCCGGGACCCTGGCAGGGCCATCCACCAGGCCTCTAACCTGTTTGGCCCCACGGTGAGAATGGCTGAGCCAGATCTGATAGGAGTTCTTCTCCCCACTACTTTGGGTCAATAGGCCCAGGAATGAGGATCTGGGAAGCACTGTTTGGCCTGGTGTTTTTAAAAAGGAAACAATGGGATGCCTGACTGAGTGCTCATACCCTGCCAGCCCACCTGCCTGGGAAATTCCAGGAGCTCTGGGCTTTCCTGCTCAGCTTTTATGTTGTCTCGACTGAGCAGCCTTTCACCCCACCCTTAGGTGAGGTCATATCTCCCTGAAGGCCTTGCCATTCTTGTCCCCACTGCCACACCCTGGTGGATCAGAGGTTCTTCCAGGTGGTGCAACACTGGACCAGGCTCAGAATAGCCTGCTTCCCTTCTGGGGCTGGCAGTGGCCCTCAGAGCTGTAGGTCCCGTTTGCAAAATGGGCATGTGTTTTATGCACTAACTGAAAGATTTGTTGTCAGTTCAGAGGCACTTACAAGAAGGCATTTCCCCAATGCATGATGGCACTCTCAAGGTTTCTAATCTTGGGGGCGCTGCTATTGTCATGGTTATTAGGAACATTCCTGTTATTCCCTGGCAGTCAAAGCGTTTTTTCCAAGCTTCACTAAGGAACAGTAAAAAGGCAGTCAGGGTGACATTCATTCATTCATTCATTCATTCACTCATTTGAAAAAAATACCATATTTTAAATATATTTTATTGATTATGCCATTACAGTTGTCCCATTTTCCCCCTTCATTCCCCTCCACCCTGCATACTCCCTCCCCCATCCCCCCCTTTAGTTCATGTCCATGTGTCACAAGTTCATTGTGGGAGATGGGAGGTTAGAGTTCTTTAGCTTCTACATTTCCCATACTATTCTTGCCCTCCCCCTGTCTATTTTCTACCTACCATCTATGCTATTTATTCTCTGTACATTATCCCCCTCTGTCCTCCTCCCAATCCCCTGTTGCTAACCCTCCATGTTATCTCCATTTCTGTGGCTCCACTCCTGATCCAGCTGTCCTCTTAATTTGCTTTTGTTTTAGGTGAGTTGTTAATAACTGAGTTTGCTGTCCTTTCACTGTTGATATTTTTTATCTTCTTTTTCTTATAAGTCCCTTTAAACATTTCATACAATAAGGGCCTGGTGATGATGAACTCCTTTAGCTTGACCTTATCTGGGAAGCACTTGATCTGCCCTTCCATTCTAAATGAAAGCTTTGCTGGATAGAGCAATATTGGATGTAGGTTCTTGCTTTTCATGAGTTAGAATACTTCTTTCCAGCCCCTTCTTGCCTGCCAGGTCTCTATTGAAAAGTCAGCTGACAGTCTGATGGGAACTCCTTTGTAGGTAACTGTCTCCTTTTTCTCTTGCTGCTTTTAAGATTCTCTCCTTCATTTTAATCTTGGCTAATGTAATGATGATGTGCTTTGGTGTGTGCTTCCTTGGGTCCAACCTCTTTGGGACTCTCTGAGCTTCCTGGACTTCCTGGAAGTCTATTTCCTTTGCCAGATTGGGGAAGTTCTCTTTCATTATGTTTTCAAATAAGTTTTCAATTTCTTGCTCTTTCTCTTTTCCTTCTGGCACCCCTATGATTTGGATACTGGAATGTTTGAAATTTTCTTGGAGGTTCCTAAGCCTCTCCTCATTTTTTTTGAATTCTTGTTTCTTCATTCTTTTCTGTTTGGTCATTTTTTTCTTCCTTCTGGTCCACTCGATTGATTTTAGTCCCAGTTTTGTTTCCATCACTATTGGTTCCCTGTACATTTTGCTTCATTTCACTTAGTGTAGCCTTCATTTTTTCATCAAATTTGTGACTAAAATTAACTCGTTCTGTGAGCATCCTGATCACCAGTGTTTTGAACTATGCATCTGATAGGTTGGCTATCTCTTTGTCACTTAGAAGTATTGGCTCTGGGGCTTTGAGCTATTCTTCTTAAGCCATAATGTTTTGGTCTGTTTGTGCCTGTTACGTATGAGGGGCAAAGCCTTAGGTGTTCACCAGGGCAGGGTGACCCACTTCCCTGGGTTGTGACACTGTATGTGGGGATGGGGTCAGAGAGGGAACAATGGTGTTTGCTTTGCTTTTATTTCAGTCCCTTCTGCTGCTTCCCACAAGCAAATTGTGCCCTTCTGGTGCTGGTTCCCGGGTCGGCTTGTGTACATTCTAGGACCCTGTGGGTCTCTCCAACAAACTCTTGTGTGAGACTGGGAGTCTCTCCCAGCATCTCAGCCCCCACGAGTGTTTTCAATCAGTGCTTTTAGGCTTTATTTTCTATCGCTGAGGCCCTGGGTTGCACAGTCTGTCTCGCTGCCCATTTTTGCGTGGTTTATCTCTGAGCAAATGTGTGACTGCAGTCAGCCAGCACAGCGCCTCACTGGGGCCTTGAGTGCCTCACTGGGTCTGCTTCTTTCCTCCCCAAGCCTGGGGTCCGCTAGCCCTATGCTGCCTGTGTGCCCAGGTCTGCCAACTGCTGCTTTTTCCTGCCTCGACCCCTTTCCGCCTGCCGTGGACCCTGCCTCTCCTACCGGTCTGGAAGAATGGTCGGACTTCCGTACAGTTCAATTTTCTGTCTGTTCTGGTTGTTTTTGTTTCTAAATCTTTGCTGCCCTTAATTTTGGTTGTGCAAGGAGGCACAGTGTTTCCACCTATGCCTCCATCTTGGCTGGAGGTCTGAAAATAGTTTTGATCACCTATCACGTGTCGGGCACTGTGCTAGGTGAGAGACACCATAGATCCAAGGCTGAGGACAAGCCCTCCCACTCTGACCTTGCTCTGTGGTCAGACAGTAGTGCCCAGATGTGGGTGAGTAGGTGTGTGGGTCTGTGGAGCACCTCTGAAGGCTGATGTCCTGGAAGAAAACAGGACAGCCAGAGGACAGGGGTTAGGACTCTCCCATGTCAGTCCAGAAGGAGGCCATGGGTGTCATCCTCATCGAATCCCTGCCCATCCCCTGAAAGGGGCCTAACTTCATGCCTCTTGACTTCTCACCCACCGTGCCTGCTTCCTCTTGAGTACTCAAATGTGTGTGTCCTGCATACCTGGCCCTTCCATGTCTAGCTGGTTTGCTAGTCCAAATACTCTAAGTCTGCATAGATCACCAGCTGGGTGTCTTCTGCTGGACTAACAATGGGATGCCAGCCAGTCCCAAATGGAGCTGTTTTTCTTTATCTGCAAACCAATTTTTCTTTCTGTTTGGCTAAATACATATACTGCAAATTAATTTAATCATTCATTCATTCCTCATGTTTTTGTTGAGCCAGGCACAGTACTGGGCACTGGGGATTCAGCAGGGGACACGACAGACAGAGTCTGCGCTCTCAGGGAGTTCACATTCAGGTACGTGAGTAGGGGCAGCGTTAGGAAAGATGAAATAAATTTGTGTGCGATGTGCCAGGTGGTGCAGACGGTTGAGTAAGAAGAAGGAAGCCGGAGCACCAGGCCCCTGATGGGTACTTCTGAGCACCCCTGACTTCCTCCATGGGCCTCAAAGCTTCCAGGTCTGGCTGCCTTCAACAAGGAAGCAGGGACCCCTTCCACTCCATCTAGTCTTCTCTAATGCGCGCTGCTCGTGCCAGCCTCAGCACAGAGCTCTGCAGTCTGCTGCTCCCCTGGAGGTTCGAGGCCAGGTCCCTGGGGCTCTGCCCTGGCCTCCCCCTTGCTGGGCATGGACCCTCACTTCTAGTCACAGCCAACCTTTCCTCAACTCACAAAATACTCTCTTGCTCTGTGTCATTTTGTACATGATTCTCTCCACATGGACTGTTTTTCCTCCATTGTCTCCTTTAGTAACTGAGTTAAGCCCTCTGAGCCTGTTTTCTCTTGTAAAATAGAAGTAATTATGGAGATTAAATTAGGACTGTGTGTAAAACACCTGCACAGCTTATTCCTCATGGAAGGGGCTTGATAAATGTTAGTCTCCTCGAAATGTGAGTGATAGGGAGCCATGGCAGGCTGAAGAGGGAGTGGCATCGTCTGAACTGTATATGGAGAAGGTTTTGAGGGCAGAGAGGCTACCAGTGAGCAGAACCGCTCAAAGGACGATAATTCAGGGTGTCAGTGAGCAGACCCCAAGGCAGGGAGCTGGTGGTGGGAGGGGTGGTGTAAGCCAAGGGCTTGGTGATCCTGACTGGGAGAGAAGGGTAAGGGTGGAAGAGGAACAGTCAGACAATGTCACTGACTTTACACACAGGGCACTGAGGCAGGGCTGGGGCTGAGCAGCAGTGCAGTGCAGTCTGGGCAGGAGCAAGGCTGCTGTCAAGTCTGGAGGGGCAGAGGAGGTGCATCCTAGTGGAGGGTCTGGCAGGCAGCGGGGAACTCGGGTCAGGGCTCAGGAGAGAAATCAGGGCTGTTTAGGAGGATATAAGGTCTGGCTTGGGCAACATTGTGCCTCGGGACTAGAGACTGATCCATCAGAGAGGACTACGTCCTATGAGCGAAAACCTCCTGTCTCTGCCGTGAGAGAGTATGGTTGGGGTGGTGAGACTGGGAAGAACCCAGGGTTCGGGCATGGAAGCTTTCACCCCACAGGACCCCGGCCTGACCTGACAGAGCCGAAGCCGAAGCCTCAGGAGTGGGACAGATTCAGGGGATACAGGCTCGGCTCAGGGAGCTCAGATCTGTAGAGGAGCTACGATGTAAACACATGGTTACCATAACAACATAGATGCGATGATGGAAGTGCCCCAAAGAGGGGGAGGGTCAGGGGGGTTTCTTTTAGAGCAGGTGATGTTTAGGTCTTGTCACCTGTGACATTTTTTTGAACTTTCTACACCATTATTTATGTGATATTTTTCTTTAGATTAATTCACTAAGAAAACCCACTTTATTTTAAAAGGAAGCCATATCACTACTATAAACAGAAAACCATATCATCTGCCATTTGCAAAAGCAAATACAAACAAAAAAAGGCTCTTAAATTCTTTCTAGATGCTGCTGCCAGCAGGATGGCTCTGAGCTCAAGACCTGCCCTCTTTTTGTTAAAAACAGAGATTATTAATGAATGTTAGAAAATGTTCAAGCTTGCTATTATCAAACTCCTCCATATAATTAGTTGTTGAAAAAATATTATTTAAAAGGGGATAACTTTCTTCTGGTGGAGGGGGTGTTATTTAACAGAGGTGCCAGCCTCCTACTGGAGCAGAAATGTCTGAGGGTGAATTGAAATTTGCCTGCTTCTGTGTGAGTGTGTGTCAGCCAGTATACACTAGTGTGTGAATGTGCATGGATGTGTGAGTGTGTTAATGAGTTTGTGTATGGAGGTGCAGGGCCCCAGGGAGGGATTTTTGGCAGGGTTGCCTGGGCATGTTGAGAGGACGTGGCTCCTTTTTGGGACACTGCAATAAGAGGTTTTGTGGATTGTGGCTGAGGGTAAGGTAGAGTGCAGGCACCCTGAAATCCGCAGTCCCAGGGAAACCCACTCTTTGCTGGAGACCTGGGGACCCTGGGCCCGGCCAGCTGCTGTGCTGACCCAACGTGGCCTCATGGGCTGGAGGCTTAGGGAACCTGGTGAGGAGATGTGTGGAAAGGACCCCTCCCACCCTTCGCTTCTTGAAGAGGCCTCACCTGGGGTATGTGGACCCAACCCTGGGCCCAGGTTCCCCAGGCCTCCAGCAAAGTACAAGTTCTGCCTGGGACAGTGGGGTTCACAAGGTGGAGGAAGTGCCAAGCTTGAGGAGGCAGTTATGTCAACTATGTCCAGGCTCCTGTGGGGACAGGTGTCTGTGTGCATCCAAGCACACAGACACCTGGGAGTGTATGCCTGCCTGTGTGCATGGGTGTGTGTGCTTGCACACACATGTGTATGCTCTTACATACATGAGGCCATATGAACCAGGTCAGACAGTGGAGCCTTTTGGGTAGAGGGAGCTTTTTTGCTAGAGAAGCTTTCCATCCACCTGCTTCTCTCTGGCCACACTCAGAGGCTGTGTGACCCGCCTAAGGTCACATGGTACAGATTTCATGTCTTTTTGCAAGAAGTTCATTTGAAATTTTCTGGAATTTCAGGAATTTGGAGGGCTGTCTTTGAGGCAGAAGGAGCAAATAAGATAGGAACATTAACTCGGGACAGGGGTGTACCATGAGAGGACAGCTTCCTGGGGGGCAGAGTGGCCAGATGGGCGATAATAGGGGCGATGAGAGAGAGAAGCTGTCTACAGCTTCTCCAAGGTCAGGAGAATCTGTAAACAGTATGGGTGATTCCAAACTCCTACAAGACACGAACCTAACCCAATCCTTCCAGAGCTTTAGTTTCTATTCAATGAGGCTCAGTGGAAGTGCCTTCCTTGAAGCCTGTGGGGATTTGATGAAACAAGCATGAGGTGACTTAGCATAGTACCTGACAGTTGGTGGATGACAGAACCCAGATAGGTTAAGAAGCCTGGCCAGGGTCACACTGCCCTGCAGTGAGAGCTGGACTTCAATGTCAGCTCATCCCAGCTCCTGGATGCTGCCCCCTGCTCCCTCCTTGTATCCCTTATGGCACTGCTGGAGGCAGGGATTCATTCCCAGAAGCATTCGTGGACTCCCCACAGCTTCCTGCTCTGTCCCTGCTGCTATGACAGAGAGCCCTGAACCTGTACAGAAGGCCACGCTATGCCCTGCTACTCCAACCAAGGCAGGCTCATCCCTGCTGGCCTTAGAAGAGGCTAACCCCATCCGTGTTAACAGGCCAGTGCACAGAGGCCTCTGCGGTGAAACCTTCTCATCAGCTGAGCTTTCTCTGGTTTCGGGGTCCACATGTGAGAACGAGTTCTTGGTAGCCATCAGATGCTGTGGGCAGTGGGGGAGGCTGCTTAGCCTCTAGCTGCTAGGCCACCAGCACCCATTCACCACCAAGTCCTGATGGCTCTCTTTCCAAAAGATCTCACCAGTTGCAGTGGCATGACTTGGCCTTCCCGTCCTTGCCTAGGTGGTCTTTCTAAGGCTGGAAGCTACCAGTGGTCCCCACTGCCTGCCTGGAGGATGAAGTTCGCTGATGCTCTGAGCCTCTCTCTTCCCGCTCCCTTGAAATTTATGCTCCTGAGAACTTTTTGGCCTTTGCTAATACTCCAGGATATTCACTCCACTGTGTCCTTGACAAGATTTTCCCACTGCCCCAAATGCCTTTCTCCCTGTCACTCAGGCCAACTCTTTCTTCCCTCTCAAGGCACAGCTTGCCTGCAATCTCTGCTCTGAAATACATTTCTGAAGCCTCATCCCAGCCCTGACACTCCCATGCCCAGACACTTCAGGGCAGAAGTTCATGGAGCCTTTGAAGCTCCCAGTCCCTGGCGGCTGTTTCCTTGGAAAGCCACAATGCATGGTGAGTGCCCGGTGATAGTGTGCAGGCTGAGTTAGCAGCTCACAGATTGGCACAGGAGTAGGGTGGCATGTGGGCCTCGTAGGACCCCACTGTTGGGCTCAGACTGTTAGTGCTTGTTCTCACCTCTGTGGTACCTAGCCAGGCCAACCTGGGAGCCTCTCTTCTGTCTGCTTTTACACAAAGCCTTTCAATAATTCACCATCCTTAGAAAACAAAGAATTCCGTTAAACACAAAAGGCAACACAACTGTCCAGGAGCAGCTGTTGGAGCTGTGCCACACAGAGACTGCCACAGAGAGCACACGCCTCTGGAGCCCCCCGTCCACCTGTCTCCTGGGCTGCCCTGGCCCGGCTCACACTGAAAGAGGAAGTAGCCCTCTAGCAGGGATGTCAGTGAAGGGAGTACCTGGGGGCTACAGACCTGCCATGAAGATGTCACCTTGTCCTGGCCCTTGTGCTTGAATCCAGCTACCCCTGGTACTAGGACTCGAAAAAGGGCCCTGGTTTCTCCCCTTCTCTATCATTCCTGTGGAGGGGGCTGGGCTCAGGATGGGGTGGGCTAGGGGCCTGGGTGTGGGGGGGTTCTCTCTGTGCAACCTTGGTGGAGCACAGTCTCCCAGGCAAGCTCACCGAGAGGTCCCTGCACCTGGGCCAGTGGGGTGGGGTCCTGACCGTAACAACCGAGGCTATTATTTGATTTTGTCCTTCTTAGAACTTTTGTCCAAGATCTTCTCTGTTGGTTCCTCTTGCTCATGGTTTAGCTCTCCACTCAGGTGCCTTCTTCCCTGGGAACCTCCCCTCTGGCCTCTTGATGTGCCTTCAGACCAGAGGCTGGAGCCCAGGCAGCCACAGGCTATACCTGGCCTGCAGGCCTGCTCTGTTTGCTCAGCCTCATGTCTCAGAAACACTTGACTTAGTGTGAATGCTTTAAAATTTTATGGCTTCTCCTGAAAAATCAGGTGATGTGATAATGCTGGGTCTACATTCCCAAACACTGGCAGTGGTGGGGGCTGTGCACAAGCTGTGTCCTCTACATAGGGTAGGGTCTCTGCTAACACGTTTGTAGGGCCAGCTTGGACCCTATATGCATTACAGCTTGCCATTTCAGGGTCCAGAATGTAAATTCCTCTGGGAAGGGCCTGGGGTCTTATTCATCCCTTTGCCCTGTGTCAAGCACGAGCATAGCATAGGGGACATGCAACATTTGCAGGGTGTGTCTGAAGGAGGCATGCAAAACAGGGGAAGAGATTGTTTTTAAGAGAAGGGGAATTTGGGCTTAAAGTTGAAAGAGTGGCCATCTAGGAAATAGGACCATCTGGGAAAGTGCCTTCCAAGGAAGAGTAACAGCCTGAGCAGAGGCTCAGAGGTAGGGGAGGGCATGGCACCCTAGGGCAGCTGGAGGTGGCAAGGCCTGGCATCAGTTCAGGCATTTGTGGGGACAGTGGTGGATACGGTTGGAAAACCTGAGCTGAATTTTCAAGGGTAAATGGTTATTTATGAGGAACTAGGTAAGCCTCAGGAGAAAATTCCATTGGTGGAAGTCAAGGTGTGTAAACACAGGGAGTAAAGAAGAGTGTCCCACATGTTTGTGTATGACGCTGAGTTCACTATGACAAACCATGGAGTATGTGTCAGAGAGGGGGTTGTTGATGTAGGGAGATGAACCTGATGGAAGAGGTGAGTCAGGCCTGGTTAGAGAAAGAATTATCACAAACCTACTGAGGATTTTCTTTTCTCTCTCTCTTTCCCTCCCTCTCTCTGTCTCTTTCTCTCTTTTCCCTGAATGCAATGGGAGTGATGTAGGTGGATTTTTGTGTTAGAAAGATTGTTTTGGTAAACCAACAACTGTAGTTATCAGTTTTAACACTTCTCAGAAACTTTAATACTTCTCAGAAACTGATAAATCAAATAGACCAAAATGATATAGAAAAATTAATAGAAACAATAAACTCAAATTTTTATAGGTAAAATAATGTAAAGTTTATTGAAGCATGCATCGAGAATCTACAAAATAAACAAGATTTTAAAAATATTTTTTATTGTTATTCTATGATAGTTGTCCCAGTTTTCCCCCTTTTTCTCTCCCCCACCCATCCCATCCCCTACTCCCATAGTCAATCTCACATGATTGTACATGTCGGTGGGTCATTCATACATGCTCTTGAATCAGTCCCTTCCCCTTCTTTCCACCATTATCCCCCTTTCTCCTCTCCTCTGTCAGTCTATTCCATGTTTCCATGCCTGTGATTCTATTTCTTTAAAAAGATTTTATTTATTTTTAGAGACAGGGTAAGGGAGAGAGAAAGAGGGGAAGAGAAACATCAGTGTGTGGTTGCCTCTCACACATTCCCTACTGGGAACCTGACCCACAACCCAGGCATGTGCCCTTACTGGAAATCGAACTGGTTCACAGGCCTGTGCTCAATCCACTGAGCTACACCAACTAAGGCTTGCCTGTGGTTCTATTTTGTTCATTAGAGTTCTCTTATACGTAGGATCATATGACATTTGTCTTTTACTGACTGGCTTATTTCACTTAGCATAATATTCTCCCACTCTATTCATGCTGTTGAAAAAAGTAGGAGCTTCTTCTTTCTTTCTGCTGCATAGTATTCCATTGTATAAATGTACCATAGCCTTCAATCCACTCATTTACTGATGAGCACTTAGGCTGTTAATAGAACTTGGCTATTGTGAATTGTGCTGCTATGAACATTGGGGTGCATAGGTTCTTTTGAATTGGTGAGTTGGGATTCTTAGAGTATATTCTAAGTAGCAGAATCATTGGGTCAAAAGGCTGTTCCATTTTTAGTTTTCTGAAGAAATTCCACACTGTTTTCCACAGTGGTTGCACAAGTCTGTATTCCTACCAACAGTGCACTAGGGTTCCCTTTTCTCCTCATTTTCGCAAGATTTTTTTTGAATCTTTTAGAAAACAGAATCTCTCCTAAAGGAAATTTTTAAATATTTGAAAAAATGGAGATGTTTTATATGCATAAATGGGATGTGTTGTTACAATAAAGATGTTAACATCCAAATTCATTTATAAATTAAAAGACAATCTTAGTAAAAAATTGTGTTGGATTTCTCAAAGAAATCAACAAATTCTTTCTAAAGCTTATATGGAAAAATAAAGACCTATGAGTAGTAAGTCAGTTTTGGGAAAAAATAGCAAAATTCAGTATATGTGACAGTCAGTGCTTTTTTTGTCCCTCCATATTCTTTCTACATTTTTTTTTTTAGTACAGTGCTCCCTGGTTTTAGCTGAGTACACAGCTGTCCAGGGAGTACTATACTAAAAAAAAGTACCAGTTGGAGCACCATGCTTTGCAGCTAGGTGTAGTTTGTAACCAAGTGCAGGTCAACGGATCTAAAAAACACAAATCATAAGGGGATATGTATATATATGTGTGTATATATATATGTATGTGTGTGTGTGTGTATAACACAATTAAAGGGAGATGGAAAATTAGGAGAATTGACAAGAAACTTATATCTAGACATACAATATTTAAAGTTTTGGGAGGCAAGCTTGCACCAGAATGTTGATCAACTATTGTCAATAAACGTAGTATTTAGTTTAGCTGAAAATTGTTGCTGTTATTGTTGTTATAGCAAGAATTTCTTGATGAAAAAAGCCAAGTACTCTAACATAAACATTTTTTTAGCTAGGCAGCTGGCCCCCACTTTGCACAGCACTTATCAAGACTATTAAAAAACTGCAAATTAAGATAATGACAGAAAAACCCAATAAAAAATTGGTGGTGGATATGAAAGGGCAATTCTCAGAAGAGGAATTCCAAATGGCTAAAACATATGTGAAGAGGTGCTCCAACTCACCAATTGCCAGTGAAATGCAAACTAAAACAAGGTGTTACCATTTGGACCCATCAGAATGACAAATTAGAAGGGTAGATAATGGATGTCAGGTATTGACAGGTGTGTGGCGAGGTGAGGACTTTGTGCATTGTGAGTATAGGAATAAGAATAGGTATAGCCAGTCCAGCTAATATCCTTTTTATTTTTTCAGGAAAAACCTATTACTTTACTATGAATCTTGAAAAGCATCCAAACTTAGGTAAAACCACCCCTCCCAACCCCATGCCAAGCCATCTTCCACCTTGGGCTGTCAGTCAAGAATTGGACAGGCAGTTGGAAAATATTCTTTATTTTAATTAAATAGGCTATAATCTTTGACCCAGGGATCTTGCTTCTGGGTGTAGATCTCAGAAAAATTCTTCAAACAGGGGTAGTCACAATGGCATTGGTTATAGCAGCTGGGAGTTGCCCAGGCGTGCCTTCCGAGGGAGCAGGTATGTGACATATGACAGGTCAGCATGGAGGCTGAAGCAGCCTTATGAGCAATGACCAAGATAAACCTACAGAACAGGGAGGAGTCTTAAGTCTTTTGCGGAGTACGAAAGAGTAGAAAAAGAAGGAGCTTGATCACACTATACCAGTGATTGTTAAACTCTGGTTCAGGATGCCTTTTCTATTTAAGGTTGCTAAAGACCCCAAAGAGCTTTTGTTTTGTGGATTTTATCTATTGGTATTTATCGTATCAGAAACCAAAAATTTAAAACAATTTATGAATTTATGTAAACCATTTATTACATATTAATACATAACATATTTTATAAAAAACAGTTTCATTTTCCAAAATAAAAAATACAGTGAGAAATGACATTGTTGAACATTTTTGCAAATCTTTTAATTATCTCGCTTACCAGAGGACAACTGGATTCATTCTGTTGTGATATATCATGTAGACTCTGGAAAACTCCAGTGTGCATTCATAATTAAATGAAATGAAGAAGGCAGATTACTTACTAGTATTATTAGGAAAATAATTTAAATATGTAGACTGACAAGAAACCCCTGGATTAAACCTTGAGAACCACTGCATTAGTGTTTATTGATAATACATAAATATACATGAAATTTTGCTATACATTCTATATTTCAGGCACATGCAAGACTACATATCAAATATACTGGGTCAGTGCCTGTGGGGTACTAGAGAGGAATGGGGAGGGGAGAGCATCAAAGGGAAAATAAAATAAATAAAACAAAGCAAGAAAGAATCTATATGTGCTCTACTGAGGGTCATGATTAACTTGGGTCTCTGCACCTGAGGTGCCAAAGTGCTATAAAATACAATGAACTAAGAAGACAGTCCAGTGTGGCTGCTAAGTGAAGTATGCCTGGCCAGGGCTTTCTGGGAGGCCAGAAGGCTACTGTGTGTGTATGGGGGAGTGGGGTGAAATAAAAAATAATGAGGCCTAATTGAAGCAAAGCTGTGCATTCATCCAGATCCAAATCCAGAATGGTGGGCCAAGAGTGAGGAGGTACAGCATCCACTCTCTGCCTCTCCTGCCCCCAAGAGGGCCCCACTACCCTGAGAGAGATCCTGGCCTCTTGGGCTGAGGCTGGCCCAAACCCCACTGTTGCAGTGCTATAGACCCTACCGCAGGGCTCAGGGAATATGCTCTGGGCAACTCCAAAGGCCCTTTTATACCTCTAGCTCATGATGTAGTGACCATCTGGGGCCCTGCGATGGCTCTGGGCTGCATGCCACTGGGCTGACCCTTCCTGGCCATTGCTCTACCAGGTAAGACTCAAGCAGGTGGCAGGTGCCTTATATCCCTCCATGGCAGCTGTGAGAAGGGCCTTTTCTGAGGTCACCGTCCCACTTGCCTGAAAAGAAAGTAGGGCTGGCAGACTCTGCCTATGGCCCTCAGACACATCCACAGCCCTTCCATGCACCCAGGAGCAGACAGAATTGAACTGATAGCCCTTGGCAGATGCCCCACTCCAAGGCTTACCCCTACCACTGATCCACTGCTCCCTGGTGGCCCTACCCCACCTGCCAGTCCTCTGTAAGAAGGCAGGTGTCCTGGAGGGGCCTCCTCTAAGTTGTCACTCTTTGTTCTACTATATCATCCTATTCAGCCTCTCCCCTTCTTTGCCCATTTCACCCCTGTCACTCTGCCCAGGTGCCCCTGTTCCCAGGTCCAAGGCTCTTGCTCCCATAGCCAGCATCCTGTTGTCTGTCCCCTTGGCCACACAGCCCACAGGCTTGTCCGCTGGCTGCTAAGTTATTGAGAACAGGGGCATTCTTTTATTCATTCCTGTACCCCCCAGGCCAGTCACTCAGCAGGGGCTTGGTATTTGAAAAATGGAAGAGAGAAGTAAAGAAAGGTGCAGGAGTGGTGTCTGTAGGGGAGCAGGGAGGGCTTTGGTTAGGAAGGAGGAGGGCCACTTCCTGCCACGTCCCCTCTTCCACGTGGCCAGGCCACTTGTCTCCTCTTTCCTCTACTCTTGTTATGGTCTGCACCCTTCCTGACTATGTCCTTTAACAAGAAGTAGGAAGCATTTTGAATAGGCAAAACAAGGCAATCATATTGTAATTAATACTCATGTACCCCAGGTTTATATTCAACTGGGATGTACAATTGTTGTTATAACACTTAACTGAGTTTAAATAGGCTGGTAAATAGCTGCTGTCCCAGGTCCTCGGATCATGACACTTCTCAAAGAGGGCTCCTCCCTGACTCCCCTAGATCTCCCCAGACTCCTCTGTCATCTGGCAGTTTAAAGGGTTAGTGATCAGCCCTGTCCAGCCCGGGGTTGGGAAGTGAGGGCACACCTCCTGGGTGCCACTATCTTAGCAGTTGTTACGTGTTTGAAATATCCCCTTGCAGGGCCCCTTACTCAGCTTTGTCAGAGTCAAACATATTTTCATATTTATTTCAGGTATTCTTAAAAAAACAACAACAACAAAGAACATTGAAGTTTCCTGGAGACCCCTCCCATCCCATTTCCACCATAATGAATCTGCTGTTCTCCACTCCCTTGCATGTGGTTGTATTTTTGCTATATAGATCAGTATCTATAAACAAAATATTGTACTGTTTTGCATAATTTAAAACTTCATATAAATGCCACCAAGCTGCATGTATCCTTTGCAACTTGCTATTGTGTCAAATACTAGTTGGAGATGGTCATGTTGACACATGCAGCTCTAATTCATTCATTCTCACTGCTAAAGTGTTTTCCATTGTATGAATATATCATGATGTAAAAATCTATTTTCCTCTTGATGGAGATTGAGGTTGCTTCCATTTGTTTGCTGATGCAAACAGTGATATAATAAACATTTTGTACATATCTTTTGGTGCACCTGTGCACAGATTTCTTTTGGATATGGTTCCAGTTATCTGTGGCTGCCTAACAAATTATTCCAAAACAAAGTAGCTTAAAGCAAGATTTCATTATATCTCATGCTGTGTGTAAGAATTTGGCCAGGGCTCAGCTGGGAGATGCTCCTGGTCCACAGAACCTCTCCTGAGTCACTCGATGGTGTCACTCTCAGATGGCCTGGAATGTGGTATGCCAGGGATGGTGGGAAGACTATACTCAGTGGCCCTGCTGACTGGAGTAGCTAGCTCTTTTTGGTTCCCAGCACATAGCAGTGGGTCATAGGGTTGTCAGACTCTTTATATGGTGGCTTGGGGCTCCAGGGGTGAGTGTCCAGCAAGCAAGGTGGAGCGTGGAGCTCTTATGTCACATAATACCACTTTCACTTGAACTCACTGATCAAAGCAGTCACAGACTCACCCAGATTCGAGGGGAAGAAACACACCTCTCACCTCTGAAGAAGAGGAGTGTCAGATAATTTGTAGTCGTTCTTAAAATGCCACACTTACACACTCGGGAGCGGGGCTGTTGTGCTGTGGGATGAGGGTGCCCTTAACTGCATGGCCAGCTGGCCTCCCAGTGGAGGAACAAGCAAGGTGCGAGTTCTTGGTTCTTCAGACCCTCACCAACTCTTACTATTGTCAGACTTTTATTTTTTGAGAAATGGAGCCTTTCTATGGTTTTATTTATTTAATTTTAATGATATATATTATAATTAACAATGAAATTGAATGCCTTTTCATATGTTTATTTGCCATTTCATTATTTTTCTTCAAGTTGCCTGTTTATATCACTTTCACATTTTTCAACTGGGTTGTTTGTCTTCTTCCAATTTATTTGTAAGAGTTCATTACATTACTTGGATACCAATCATCTGTTAGACATATGGACTGTAAATATCTTCTCGGTTTGTGAGTTATCTGTTCACTTTTTAAATGTCTTTTTTTTGTAGATGACTTTTTATTTGAATGTTGTTAAATTTATCTTTTTTTTTTTTGTTTCTGGCCTGTGCCTTTTGTGTCTCAGCAAGTCCTTCCCTGTTTCCGAGCCCAGGATCACCTGCTACCACACCTCCATGTGCTTGATTTCCCCGAATAGGCCATGTTCTGATTGCTTCCCCCCCTTCATACTTTCTCTCTTATATCTCCACCACTTGGAATGTCTCTCCTCCAAGCCAGCCATGTAAATAGCACTCACCCCTCTACGTTACCCTGAGCCTTGTCCCTCTCAGCGCTTTCCTAGCAGTTGATTCCTCCCTCCCTCCCTCCCTCCTTCCCTCCCTTCTTTCTTTCTCTCATTTCTTCCCAGACCCCCAGAGCCTCTGGTGTCCATTTATTCCCTCCAGCTCTGTGCAGATCTGTATGTGTGTGGCTCAATTTTTAGGGCTGGTATTTCCTTCTCTCAGCACTGTGCCCACACCTAGGAAAACTGGTTCTTGGGTTTGGCTGCAGAAGTTATATGCCTCTCAAGTGTCAACAGAAATATCACATTTTAACAATGTTCACAAAACACAACATTAAAACAATGAAAAGATTTTACAACACAATATTGAAATAATAGCATAATTTATTACCCAAACACCCCAAGACACACAAGAAAGGAACACGATTAAAGCAAGAGTTAAAGAAATAAAAACAACTAATTTCATGCAGTCCCCTTGTCCTTGTGATCAACCGAAGCTTGGAGTTTCATCTGATCTAGAGGGAAACCATCCTCCCTGGGGTTTCTGGCGCCAACATGCAGTCACTTCTTCACGGCTCCCACTGCCGGGCAACTCTGGGCGCCCCTGCCCTGCCAGGAGCGCACAGCTTTCCTTACAGCCTCCTCACTCTCAGCCTGGTCCCGTAGGCTCTTAGCCTCACGTGGAGCCTGCTCACTTTACTGAACACAGTGCAAAGCCCCCGTCACCTAAGAGGAAATGGTGGCAGCAGAAGAGGGTGACAGCATGCTGAGGGCTCCTCTGAGGCTGGGAGTCAGGGACAGGCAGGGATGTGGGGACAAAAAGCAGAGGGATCTGTCAGGGGTTGGTGGAATTGCCAGGGGCCCAGGAGAAGCAGACTTTGGTTCTGGGCAGGAAGGGCCAGGGAGAAGAGCAAGGGTGGAGGGGGCTCCACTGGCCCAGAGGAAGGACTTAGAGGAGGGGTGGGCAGGCCGCTAGTGCAGAAAGAGGCTGTTCTGTCCATAGTCATCCCAGGTGGTGGAGGAGAGAGAGGAGGAAGGCTCCTGGTATAAGGGGGGGGTGTGGGACTGGCATAGGCTTAAGGTGGAGCTGGCCTAGAGAGGCGTTATGAATGCAAACTCTGTGGCCAGAAACCCTGGGTTTGAATGCTCTTGTCCTTTCTTGTGCCCCTGTTACCTCACCTATAAATTGGGAGAAGGGTAATATGACCCATTTTCTAAGGTTTTGTGAAAATTAAACTTGTTCTATTTGTAGAGCAATTAGAACAATGACTAGTCCAGAACAGGAGCAATTTAAGTGAGATTCTCCCCTCCCTGCACCTACAAACAAGTACAAATTACTGGAGAGAGGTGGATGGGGAAGGTTACGTTTTTTATTTGAAAGATGAAGAAACCGAGGCCCAGAGGCAAGATGGAGCTCTTGAGGGAGAGCTAGAAGCCAGGTGTGGAGCTGGCCCGGATAATTTTCGCATGAGGCAGAGTGGGAAGGCGTTCTTGCCCAAAGAAGATGCCAAGCAGGGTGAGCTTTCATGTAATGCCTCCTGTAACAACACTCTGTGACACCCAGCCTTCCAGCAGCAGAAAAGCTAAGAGCAGAGAGAAGAACCAGAGTCCAATTTGTTCACAGCAAGGCTGGCTGTTTCCTTTTCCACTCTCTACCAGGAGTGTGGAACCCCCATTGCTTGGGAGGGAGTGTGGTGGCTGGCCCAGAGACGGCAATCTTCCCTGGAGCTGGGGAGAGGATACTCCCACATCCTGCTAGCTCGGGAGGCTGCCCTGAACACCTCTTGCCCAGCACTGCCCTCCCTGAGAGGTGGGTGTGTCTGATGCAGTCATTTTCACAGGCTGCTTAGACTGCAGAAGGGTCCCTTTCATGGGATTTGAGGTTTTAATGTGTGTTGGCTGAGGATAACACTTATCCAGAAGGAATGAAGTGGGAACTGTAGGATTTCAGGCAGCATCAGGATGCCTGAAGTGTGGGGGGTGAGGCTGAGCATTGGTTTCCAGGTACCTATTCACATCGTTCTAACTCCTGCCCTCCCTGCGGGTACCTGGAACAGATTAGCAATTAGCTTCAGGCAGCAGCCTATTTTATGTGCTCCATGCTCACCCATTTCCCTGTTCATTACTTTGTTCCTTCTGCATTCATCTACCTATCCATCCATGTATACATTCATGCATCCACCCACCTATTCATCCACTCATCTAGTCATCCATCCATCCATCCACTTATTCACCTATCTACCCATTCATCCATTCACCTATGTATCTACTCATCTCTGCGCTCACCCGACCCCCTAACCACTCATCTACCCATTCATCCATCCACCCATCTTTCCAGCTGTCCATTCAACCATTTAACCCATTCACGCTCACCAAGGAGCAGTAATGTTCAAGTTTCAGGAGCCAGTGGCCTGGGTTTGCAATTCTGGGCCCAGGACTTAAGTGTTTGCTGCCCTTGGGCAGGTCCCTTTACCTGTCTGTACCTCACTTTCTTCAGCGGGAATGACAATAGCACCTACTTCACAGAAACTTATGTAGGGCTTAAGTGAGATACACACTTGTTAGCATGTCCAATCACAGACAGTGGTTCATGCATTAGCTGTTGTTTCTAATGTTCCTTAATTCACTCATTCATTCCTCCACTTATTCATTGGTTTACAATCACTGCCCTAGTCCAAGGAAATGAATTTGATTTTCTTCTTAGTTCTTCTTTTTACACCTTTCCATTTCTAGCCTTTGGTTTGAGGATTGAGCCTTTTCTCAAAAAGCAATGCTCCAACCTGATCCTGGAAGCTAGATATTAGGAGACATCAGCAGAAGGGAGGACCCTCTCAGCAAACTCCCTGAACCGGTTCAGTTGCTGACCTACTAGAGGCTGCTCTTGGGCTTCTGGATCCCGTTTTACTCATCTCTGTCAGTCCCTTCTGATGGGCAGAGGTCCGAAGGTGAAAAGGACAGAAGAGCGATTGCCAGCCCCTTTTCTATGCCAGGCTTTTCATAGACTTTCTCATAGACTTATTTTTTCATAGACTTAGTTTTTCTTATAGCCTTTGGAGGTATAGGACTAGTCCCATTTCCCAATGAGAAAACTGAGGTTCAGAGAGGTGAAGTGTCTTACCTCAGGTGACACAGTAAGTAAATTGCAGAGTTGAGATTCACACCTAAGTCTAGTGGACTCCAAACCTCAACGCCCTTCCCCCAACTCTGATAGCCCTCACTGCTGTTAGGAGAAGTGCTCAGAGTTGGGTTTCTTGCCTGTGGTTCCCCTGTCCCACCCTACCAATCACCTCAACTTTCCCTCTGACCCACCCATGTCTGAAGTCCTAGGACTTGATGGAGATGTGCAATAGTTTCAACTGGGGGTGGGTGGGATAGGGTGCATGACTGAATTTTTGGGGGGGAGCAAGGCCACTGTTGTTCTCACCATGGTGGTAAGGGTGGACAGCCAGCCTGAGAAACCTTTGGGGGAAGGGGTGTGAAGAGTTTGTTCCCCTGCTTTTGTCTTAGCTCTCAATCCTCTGATAGTCCAGGTTACAAAGGCCTCAATCAAGGGAACCAAGACACAGTTTTCCGCCGACTGTAGCAAAAACACACATAGAGTCCATCTCTGTCCTTGCCAGGCTGGAACCTGGCTCGAGGCCCAGGCAGATCAGACCTCTGGGAGCTTGCAAGTTACGTCCCTCTCACCATCCTTCAGCCTGGGGCGACATCTCTGTGTCAACTAAGTTCAGTTCCATCCATTCCACACATATTTCTGGAGCTCCATTCTGTGCTAATCCCATGGCAACTATAGATATGTGTGCCCTCAGGAGATTAACTTCATCCCTGTGCTGTATGAGACCTGAAACTACCCACTGGGTGGTCGGGAGCAGAGCTCTCCAAGGCCACAGACAACAGTGAGAGGCAGAGGCAGCATTGGGCCAGGAGTGCAGAACAAGGCTGGATTTGGTTTATTTGTCCCACAGCACATCTCAGCACCCACACGTGCAAGATGCTGTGCTAGGGGCTGTAGAGTAGGGAGGCGTCCTGGTCAGAAAGATTAACACGGTGCTGTTGAGAACTCCAAGGCAACCATTAAAAAGCCAGACTTTCACACTTGCCTCAGTGTGTGTTTTATTTCAGCCTAAAAATATATGCTGTCAACATCCCAAACATCTATCATTAGGAGATCGGGTAAATAAATGGTGGTATAATCATAAGATGGAATGCTACATAGCAGTGAAAAAAGAACAAATATGTAGCAATGTGAGTAAATCTCACAGCCACAATAATGAGCCACGGTAGCCAGATACACATACACTGTCTGATTCTATCTGTATGGGGGTCAGGAACAGACACCTGGAATAGGGAATCAAATTAAGAAGGGTGGCCACCTTTGGGAGCGTCTGGACTGGGAAGGTGGGTGATCGTGAACTTACTGGAAATCAAACTGGTTATCCTTTGGTTAACTTACTGGAAATCAAACTGGTTATCCTTTGGTTAACTTACTGGAAATCAAACTGGTATCCTCTGGTGCTGGCTATCTACATCTTGATCAAGATGCTAAGTACGCGAGTGTAATCATATGAGAAAAAACCTGAACTGTGTTTTTAACATATGTTTGCTATATCTTAATTAAAAATGTGAAAACAAACAAAACCCCCAAATGACTTAGTGAGAGGGGCAGTGGATGTGTGTCATGTTTTGGTCCTCAGTGCCTCTGTTCTGATTACATTGCCCCGTTCTCTTGGGGGAATGCCTACCCCCCCAGGGGGCTAGCCTCAGGGTGGGTGCATGATTACACATGGAAGCTGGACATTCCCTCTTGCAACAAGCATTTTGGGCAGGGTAAGGAGAAAGACGCAAAATGATAAGAAATCACAGACTCCAGAGGCTGTCTGTCATTGGACCTGCTCTTTGTTATCCATGGAGGCTGCAGGCTGGTCTGCTAGACCATCAGTCTTCCCAGCTTTCCTGCAGCCCAGGAAGCACACATCCTTCCAACCAATTCCACTTGACTTGGGCCAGCCAATCAGGTTCAGAGGACCTGCCTCAGTGGTACCCGCTCCAACTTGCACTGCACCAAGTTTTGGGCAGCCTGGGGTAGGGATGTGGGAGCTGGAACCTGATTCTGTAGGCTTTGGGACATTACTCATTGAGGAAGGAAATCAGGGCCCTTCTGAGATGCCTGTTCAGGATCTCACCTGACCTTCAATGGACACCGCATGAGCAAAAAAGAAGTCTTTGCTGTTACATGCTTTTTAGATTTGAGCATCGTTGGTTACTGAGGTACAACAGGCCTGACAGTGCCAACAGCCACAGTTTGGTACCGCCAGCCCAGATCTCTTTTCTAGACTGCAGATAGACATATGCAGCACCAATGGGACGTTTCCACTTTGAGATTCCACAGCTCCTGCCTTCATCTCCCTATCCCAAGTGCTGTTCACAGGCTGTGTTGTTCATCTAAATGAAAGACACCACACCCACCCACCCTCTCAAACCAGGAACCTCACGCCATCCTGGGCACCTCCCTCCTCCTCACCCCTCTTTGGTCACCATCCCCACCCGGCCACCAGCCTCTCCCTAATACTGGCCATGCACTCCTAAGCGCTGCCACGCCCTCCGTCTACTTCTCCCATCCTCACCGTCCTGCCTTCTTCACACGGCGCCACCTCCCACTCAGACTGTTGCACCCTCCCTCTGCCCAGAACACTGATCTCACCCATTCCTTCTCCTTCGGCCAGAGGGGGCTTTGTAAAGTTAAACCGAATCAATGTCGCCTGCCTAAATCCCTTCACTGGGGATCCTTTGCTCTTAGCTAGATCCCCCACCTGGTCGTGTAGGCGTCTCCAGCCTTGCTCTGGGCACACTGGGCCTTTTTCAGTTCCATCTCCTGTCTAGGGAGCATCTGAATGAACCATATCTTTTATTCTGATGCTTTGACATCCGGGGCCTTGCTGACTCTGGAGGGACTGCACCTCCCTGGGTAATTCCTAAAGATAGTAAACAAAAGGAAGCATGCTTTTCACGAGCAAGCCAACGAATCCAGAGTCCACACTCCACCACCTCCTCTGTGGGCTCTCACAGTCTGGACCACTATGCCCCTCACCTCATCACTCAGGGCCAGGTACCAGGCAACCAGGGACAGCGCCTGTGACCCAGAGCCACTGAGAAGATTCAAACTAGCCAGCCCTAAGCCTGCTGACCCGGCCCCACCCACTCCCTCCCTTGGAAACCACAATAACACTGGTGCACAGATTTTCCTTTCAATCCCTCTGCCTCCCGACCAAACCCAGTGCTTCCCCATGCGAAGACTTGGCATGCCCCTTTTCTTGGGATCTGTGAATGTAAGCTGTTATCTTTTCAATGGTAGTTGTCTCCTGATCTGTTGGCCTTACTGTAACTAATATAATAAGATGTATGTAAAGCAGCATCTTGTCCCTCGGTGCCTGGCCAGCTCCTTCTGTAGCCTCGCTCATGGGTCCTGACTACGGAGGCCTTCCCTCAGCCAGCACCAGGTGCCTTTGTCTGCCCTGTTCTCTGAGGCCTCCTGTACAGTTCACATCACACTTTCCTATGACCGATGGCTTTAAAGCTCTGTCTCCTCAGGAAGGAGCAGCACTGCTATTTTCTTGTTCACTGATGGTATTCCTGGAACATACTAAATGCTCAATAAATATTAGTTGTTGAATGACTGAATGAACAAATGGGTGTCGATCCACATTATAACAAAGCTTAGCTACCCTTGGACCCTGGCCAAGAAGTGGCAGGAATAAGAATGACATTCCACTGTGGTGGATTAAAGACAGCTGCAAATTCTTTGCTGCTCATCAAAAGGTTAGGTCTATTGCCCCTCCCCTTGGACATGAGCTATCTTTTGAGCAACAGAGAGTGCTGGAAGTCACACTGTAACTTCCAAGCTCAGTCCTAGTCCTTAAGAGATTGGCAACTTCTTCTTTTGCATCTTGGAACTTTCCTCTTGGAACTTGGCAGCCATGTGGACTGTCCCACTTGCAGAACTGACACCTCCAGCTGACAACCCTAGCTGAGTGCCCAGCTGCAGCCGGTGTCGACTGCCTGCTGTATGAGCGAGGCCATTCTTGACCTTCCAGCTAAGTCAGAGACCAGCTGAAGTAGCTAAACAAGCCTCCACTGATAGTGTTGAGCAGAAGAACTTCTTATCAAGCCCTTCCAAAACTCCCAACCCACAGGAATTGTGAGCAAATAAAGTGGCTGCTGTTTGAAGCTACTCAGCTTTGGACTTTTGGCAGTAATGGACAATGGGAAGAGGTATCCTGCTACACGCTAGGCCATAGTCTTGTATTACTCATGAAGCTCATGACAACCCTGCAGTGAGGATGTGATTACTATGTTACAGATGAAGGAGACTGAGGACCAGGGATTGAACAATTTGCCTAACATCACAAAGTTATAGAAAGTAACAGCAGGCTTTTGTCTGACTCCAAACCTCCTCTCCTTCCATACTTCCTCCTGCCCTCTCCATCTGAGATATAAATGACTTGAGACCTGGTGGATGGGAGAGCGGTGGTGTTGGGGCTGGGACCCAAGAGCCACCATGGTGGGAAGAGGAGGGGGAGAAGGTATTGGGGCAGACACCCTGTGACCAGCCAGTCTGAAGTGGCCCCAATCCTGGACAGGCGTGAGTGCTTGGCTATAGGCCTGCGGTTAAATTGCATTCCCCACCAGGCCAAGGCTTGGTCACAGCCTGCCCCTGGCCTCACCCTGGCTTACTCTTCTCGGCTTTGCTTGGGAAAGGACACTGTCAGTAGCAAGGGAACACCCAGGGCTCGGCCACGCTTGTCGGGAGGCATTAGTGTGGGGCTTTGAAATGGGAACCTCTGGGCCCTGCTCAGATGGTCTTTGCAGGGCTTTGCCCGAGCCCTTTTTTTCCATGGGATGGGGGCCTGTCCAGGGCCAGCATGGGCACTTGCAGTTCTGCTGGTCTTCACAGGTGCTTGGCTGCCCTGCTCCCTTCATCCTGGTGGGATCTTGGAGGGCTGGGCACTGCATTGGCCAGCAAGGGCTTCTGGCCAGGAAGCACTGGCTCTGTGATCTCTGATTAAACCAACAGTAACAGGTACTGACTCTCAACACTTGGCCCAAACCGAGAGGAGAGAAAAAGAACAATTACCTGAGATCTCTTGCCCTAGAGATGAGTGTTGGCAGAAACTTGCCTTCAGTCTTTTTTCTTTTCTCTTTCTCCCTTCCTTTTTTCCTACCTTTCTTTTCTAGTTTGTCTCTAAATACATGTGTAGGGCTAGTTCTTGATTTTTCAGTTGAACCATCGTCTGTGAGCCTCCTGCCAGGCAAGATGAATGTTTAGCTCTCTCTTTGCCTTGCCTGGCACACAGGTGCACTTTCACTCACAAACACACATTTGGCCTTATATCCAATAGGGTTGTTTTACTTAGGTGTTAGTATAAGTCAGATTATTACAATTAGAAACACTAGTTAGACCTGAACCATGCAGAACATTAGGAATTCTTTTCCTTTACCAAACTTACTGCTTTTCCTCAGTGTCAGGAAGGCTATCTCTCTCTTGCTTAAGTATTTGCTTAATTTTCAAACTACCGATCACAAAGTGTACCCCAAGTTCTGCCAGTCATCTGAAAATTGTATCAGGGTGTTTATTTACAATTTCACCAGTCCAGGCTGGCCTGGCTGCCCTCTCTGTAGGCACACAGCACTGTCACAATGCTCACTCCCCGGCTATCCTGGGGGTCCCTCAGCCCTCGCCTTTCCTTTTCTGAGTTCCATTTCTTCCTGTTCCCAGTTTACTCCCTCTTTTGAGTGGAGCGTGTATTCCTGTAGTTGCCTGAGAAAGCGGGCAGAGTGAGTAAACTTTGTGAAACCCTCCATTTTCAAATGCTCAGGGCCTTGATTGGTGGTTTGCTTGGGTATGAAATTGCAGGTTGGAAATACTTTTCCTTCAGAATATTCAAGGCTTTACTTCTTTGTGTTTTGGCTTCCGAAACAATTGAGAAGATGAAAACCATTTGTATTCCAAATCTTTTGCATGAGACTATTTTTTTTCTTTCTCTTAAAAGTATTTTTTCTTTGTCCCAATATTCAGAATGTCCAATTAATGCACCTCGATGGGTCTATTTTCATTTATTGTGTTGGGCCTTTTCTTCTTTTGTCTTTTCTAGAACTGACGGTTTTTAGTTCTGGGGAATGTCCTTGAATTATTTCAATGACAATCTTCACCCCTCTGTTTCCTCCATTCCCTCTTGGAATAATAATAATGCTTATTATTCGAAGGTCTTGTGTTTAGACTTCAATTTTCTGTGTGTGTGTGTTAAAATATGTGTGTTCTATCTTTGTGCCTCTGTGCTCTACGTTCAGGGTAAATTCTTCTACTCGATTTTTCTAACTTCTGCCTCATGTTTTTAATTTCCGAGAGCCTTTTTTCCTGACTGTTCATTTTTGTGGCATCCTGTTCTTGCTTCTTCTTCAGATTCCACCGAGAAGATTCTTCTGATTTCTTATCTAGAAGATAAAGTCCTTGCTGCCAGATTGGGGAGGGGGGAACTTTGGCTTTTTCAAGGTTGTGCAGCTGAATAAGCAGTGGAGCTGGGATTTGAACCCAGATAGACTGCTCTTGACTATGCTGTACTGTCTCAGGTTGCATGCAGGAGGGTCATTTCTGTACTAAACTGCTATACTGTACTAAAAGATACAGACACTTGTTAACTACTTTCAAGTTAATGACCATAGGGGTTGTAAAAATTTACAATCATATATGTCTCTCATTTTCTTCTCTCTTGCCACCACTGAGTGTTATTAAAACAAACCCAACTTTGATAGCATACCTAAAACTGTAAGATTAGCACAGAATGGGCAGGGAAAAAATATAGATTTTGTCGACTCAATTCAAGACTCCAGAGAGTTTGATTAAGCTGTCCAGTATCACATACTGTATGTAGCAGTAGGGAGGGTTTTGGATCCTATGCTCTTTTTTTTTTTTTTTTTACAGTTTTCTATTTCTTTTTTTAAATTTATTTTTATTGATTATGCTGTTACAGTTGTTTTATTCCCCCCTTCATTCCCCTCCACCCTACCCCCCCTTCCCCACCATTACCCCCCCTTTAGTTTATGACCATGTGTCTCAAGTTCTTTAGATTCTGTATTTCCCATGCTATTCTTGCCCCCTATGCTCTTAACTACTGCCCTCTCCATTCGGAGGCACTTTGCCCTGGATAACTTCCTTTCCTGTTATGGTCCTCATTTGCTTCAATTGCCCTGTTATTTTCCCTCCTGGGGTGCATCTAACCTCTCTTAGAACTACAGAGGTCCACATAGTGCCTGGCACACAGTAGGCACTCAGTAGATGGGAAACAGAGGCTAGCGACCTTTTCTAGGTAATCAGATCACGGGGACCAGGTGACTCTGTGACTCCATGACAGAGCCTTGATACCATCCTGGGGGCCAGATCAACATGCTTAAGGCTTGGTTAAAACACAGTAGGGGGTCAGTGATTTGGCTAACAAAGGCCTTGTGTATTTAGAGAGCCCCTGGTTGGGAGAGCACCTCTTGCAAGGAGAGGGACCAGAGAGACTGGTGCCAGCTCCCTAGAAGTAGTGGGCTTAGCTGGAGCCAGGAAGAAGGAGTAAAAATGTGGAATGGCCTTTGTTCTCCTGAGTTCTCCCCTTGGCCCTGGTGTTAGGGTTGCCAGATAAAGTGCAGCCCTAAAGGGCCCTGTGGCTGCTGAATGGGCTACAGGGCAGCCTGGCTGCAAGGAGTGGGCGACCTCTCCCGGTGGAACAGCCTGGACGGTGGGCTGTCGGCAGAGTACAGAGTAGGCTCTCTAAAAAAAACCACATGGGGAGCTTTGGAGTTCAGGTGTGCTGGCCTCCTGGGCCCTGATGACTCTTAGATGATAGGGACAGTGGTAGAAGTGTTGGACGAAGGTCCCTGCCTTGAATCAGGGCTCAGACATTGGCATTGTTTATGTGGTGACAGCTGTGGCCAAGGAATGATCTCACCAATTACATTTGAGGAATAAGTGAAGAGAAATTCTGACTGATCTGGTGAACAATGTGTTATAACATATCACTGGGTAAGCAGTATTGGTGATAGGTATAGTGTATTTGACAAATAAATGACAAATATTAAAAAGTATTAGGTGGATATTTTAATTTAACAGTGATCAAACGTTTTGAATATCGTAGCTGCCTATGATCTCACCAGTTCCAGTGGAGGCTGTGGCAGGTGAGCAGGTCCCAGGGCACTCTGGTGCCCAGTGAGTGTAGATGGGTCTGGGTCAGGTAGAGGCTCTAGGCTTGGGAGTGGCTTTCAAGGCCTCTTGGGGTGAGACCATAACCCTGTTTCCCAGCTGGGTTCTGGCAGGGCCCTTGCACTCTTAACCCCAATCCTTCTGAGTACAAATGATCAAATTGAGGCTCAGCTCCTTGCTCCATCTCTGTGTCGTATGTGTGTGTGTGGGTTGGGGTAGGGGCCAGGTTGAGCTTCCCAGTTCACGGCCTCCTCCCTTGACTGCTTCCTTGGTGATGTTCTGTCTCAGTTGCCCAGCCCAATCCCTACCACACTCTCCCAGCCTGGGAGAGAGGCAGCTCTGAAATCACAGTCTTGGCATCGAATCTCAAGATTCATGAGCTTAAGAAAGTGACACAACCTTGTGCAGCCACCGTTTCCTCACCTGTAATGAGATGAATCTCTGAATTATAATGCAGACTTCTCTTTTAGGATGCTTTGGGGCATTGGAGGTAAAACCCTGCATAGAACGAGAACTCCATGTGAATAAGTGAGGCCCCTTCCCATGATTTCTATCCTACTTATGAGGTGGTCTCTGGTTCTGATGTGGCCCACGTGGTCCCATCTCATATGCCTTTCTGCCCTCTCCCCTCCCCTCCCCCCTCCCCCCCCTCCCCTCCCTCCCCCCTCCCCTCCCCTCCCTCCCCTCCCCTCCCCCTCTCCTCTTCTCACAGATGTCCCCTCACTTGCTCTGTTCCAGCCACACAGGCTTCCTTCTCACTGGTTCTCAAGCCCACCAGGCCCATCTGACTAAGATCCTTTGCACCTGCTATTCCATCTGCCTGGAACTCCAACCTGTCTCCTCATCTTCAGGTTTATGCCTGTGTGCCCCTCCTCAGAGAGACTTTCTCTGCCCTCCTCCTTCAAAATGCGCCCCCCACCCATGCCCTTGCCCTTTCCCAGGCTTTAATTCCCTCTGAAACACTTACCAGTAGCAAAAGTGTCCATATGCTTGCTATCTGCCCCGTGGAATGTGAGCTCTGGGCGCTGTCCACTTCCCTCAGGTGAGCCCTCAGTTGAATGGGAGAGAGGCTCACCCCATGGAGGAAGGAGAAAGTGGCAGGCTGGGTATAAGAAGTGAGCCTCAGAGGCCTTGCAGCCCAGTGCAAAGCCTGGTGAAGAAGCTGGTGCTTTAGTCGAGGGCTCTGGAAGGAAGCAGTGGAAGAGACCATGAGTCTAGAGGCCTCAGACTCACTGCCAAATGTAATAGGCCAAAGATAAAGACTGAATGCTTCCTGTAGCCCCAGACAAAAATGGGAAGGTAGAGTCCCCCTCTATGCAGAGGGCATTAATGGCCCTGGCCTGCCTGTCACCAGTTCATGGGGAATGCAACACTGGCACCTGGTGACTCCATCGTAGCATCCACCTCAGCCCCTGCTGGGGAGAGCCTGGACAGCCAGGGGCCTGCGGTGCCCAAGGTGCTGTGGAGGGTAGGCCTGCAATGGGAAAGGCCAGGTGTGGCAGAGTATGGGATCGGGGCCTCCACGGGCTCTGCAGACAGCTAGCCCTTTGCAGCCTGTCAAACAGCATCAGGCCTGCAGCCTCACCACCTTCAGGCACAGCTGTTCACGGGACCAAAGGCCCTGGGCCCTGCTACCCAAGGGCGCTGCCTTCTGTGGTCACCATAACCCAGACTCCACGGCCCGACTTTCCCTGGCTGAGAGCGTTGGGCTCCCCTTTTCTGCCCCACTGCCAGCTCAAGGACTACATAAAATAGCGGCAGAGATAGGCATAGTACATTCAAGGTTTAATGGAGACACAGAAGCTACTCAACAAAAAGAACTTTGGGGAGAGAGTCCTCCAGGACTCACAGTCCTCAAGAGAAGGGGGTTTGAGAGCACCTTTGCCCCTGAGCCCCAAGTGAGGGCACAAGCATGTGTCCCCAGGGGAAGGGCCTACTTTCTAGGCCTGAGGGTCAGACAGATTGTATGGGTCTCCCTGTACAACACCCAGTAGGGTGGGGCAGTGAGGCTCCGCCTTGGGATGGAGGGGGCTGGAAGGGGCTCCCTTGTCTGGACTCCACCCTTAGTTAAGACTCAGTGCCAGAGGCTCTCTCTGTGCTAGTCACCAGTGCCCACAGTTCCCTGTGCGGTGGGTACGGTCAGCCTCAAACAAGCAGACCAAGGCTGGAACAAAGAAAGAACCTGAGGTCACAAGGGGCAGGGCTGGGATAAGACCTGGGTCTGCCCAAGCCCAAGCTTCATCAAGGACCTCCAAGGCCTCCTTCAAGCTGACCAAACCCACATGCCTCCCTGTACAAAGCCCAAGTCACCTGTATTAGGCCCTGAGCAAGGGGGAGTCTGGCCAGCCTGGCTACTGCAGCTCCTTGTTGCAGTAAGGTCACTGGAAAAAGAGCTGAGATGTCTCCCTTCACCTCTGGTGTTCTCCTATTGGACCCAAAACATCTCTCTAAGGCAGCCAGGGCAGACATAATTGTAACTCCCATCTTGTTTGGAGGAAACCAAGGCCCAGAGAGGTAAAGCTACTTACCCAGAGTCACACAGCAAGTCGGCTGCCTCTGTGCCCTGGACTCATCTGCTTCGTGGCCATGGTTAAAAACAAGGTCTATGGATGGAAGTCTGAATTCTTAATCCTGACTCTGCTCTGAGAACTTGGGCAAGTTGTTTAAACTCATTTCTCCCTTTTTAAAGTGGGAAAAGTGATGTTACAGGGTATTGCTGGGGCCATTGTTACTCCTGAAAACCAGCCAGGCCAGGATGGGTGAGAGCTGTTTTTGTGTGAGCCAATTCCCTCAGTGGATCCAGGCCCCGACCTGGACCAAGGTGCTCTGAGGCTGGGACTTCCAACAGGGGCGCCCTGCTCATCTCTCCCAGGACTGGAGCGGAGCACAGAAAGCACTGGGCCTTTCCTGGCCTTGCCATTGTTTTCTTCCGCCTCAATCTGTTTTGAATAAACCACATTTTCATCATCTTGAGCAGTAATCCCCAGCATCAGAGGAATATTGTGAAATGTCAGCCTTTTCTGGAAGAATCTCAGCAACATGTTTTTTAATGTTCGGCATCACATATGGGGACAATAAATACTGAAAATATGTGGAACAGAACAGGATGGGAGCGTGCTTGGCGTTCAGCTCAGCTTCCCGCCACCCTGGAGCCTGATTTCTGCATCATAATAAATTATCCAGGGGTGGGAGAGACTCAGAGGCTCCCTGTGAGCCCCCTGACCTAGGACACCAGGTCTTGGATTCCCTGGTTCAGGCCTGTTCAGGTCCCCAGCCCTGGCACCAGGTGCTCTAGGGTATTACCAGCATGTCCCTAAATGGGCTGTGCTCCTTGGGTCTCATCTGTGTCTACTCTGGCCACACCTGCTAAGCTGAAGCAGTCTCCCCCACCTTGCAGAGAGGACACTAATATCCAAAAAAGGGGGATGGGCTTGCACCAGGTTAGCCTGTTGATGAGTCGTGGAGCTGGGACTTGAGCCTGGCTTTGAGGACTTGATGTCCAGTGCTCTTTCCTTGTGAGGGTCACAGACTTGCAACTCTCAGAGCTGAGATGGCCTTAGAGACATATTCACCTTGTTCACCACCCTCATGATGAAGAGGCCGGGCTATGTGCGTGCACTCATGCCAGGGCACAGAACACATTACCCCTAGTTTCCCCTCTAGATTCAGAGGGTCTATGCTTGAATCAAGTTCAACCTCTTCCATTTAAGATCTGTGACCTTGGACAAAGCACTTAACCTCTCTGAACCTGGGCATCCTGATCTGTAAAATGGGGATGTGATACTGCCCCATTGGAACTGCTGGGAGGATTACAGGGATTGCCCACAGGAGCCTCCAAGAATGATCTGGGCTCCAGGGAGTAATGGTCCCCCCCCCCCCCCAGCCCCCGGCTCCTGCATCAGAATTATCATCAGCTCACTGAGCTGGGCAGGCTGATGGTTACTACAGATGCCACCAGGGAGAGCCTGGCACACAGGCAGGCAGGGACCTTGCTGCTGAGGGCACCCTGCTCTGCTGTCAGAAGGTCATTCTGGGGGTATGTGCTCTTCCTCTTAAAGACTAGGGAGCTCAGGGTCAGAGAGGGGAAGACGGTGATCTCTGGGTACCCTGAAGGAACGCTGTCATGACCAAAGTCCTGTGTCCCCAGATGCCAGGCCTTGCTCCCACGGGGGTGAACTGGCCACTCCCTGCTGGCTACCCCTCTGCAGGCGCCAGTGCTGCGCTGCCTGCCCACTTTCCTCCAACATTCACTCCCTGGTGGTTCCCTGTGCTCGCCTTGAGAGTTTGTGTCTGGCCGACATGGAGATGTCAGTCCCGGCCAAACAGGGACTTGAGAACGAGCCGGTCTTGACTCTGTTTTTTGAAGGTGGGAAACCTGGGGTCAGTCACTTTACCCCTCTTCCAAATTTCCTTTCTTGCGAGGGGAGGCTAACTTCCCTCTTGGGGTTGCTGGGGATCAGGACGGATCTAGCAGCATCAGGTGCTCAACACATGAGTCACAGCCACTTTCTTCAACAAGTTCGTAGGCCTTTTCTCTTGATCTGCATTGACCTTATCTGGGCGGGGCCTGTTTTGACCTTGTCTGCTCCCCAGGGTGCCCCAACCAGCACGATTTCAGCTGGTGTCTCCCGGGCCTCCGCTGCTCACCCCCCTCCCACAGCAGCTGGCTCACCAAGGCCATCCATAAGTGAGTCATCTGTTTTGGTCTCCGTGCTCTCCAGAGCACTGCTTCTGTCAGCTCCAGGTCAAGTGACCTTATTTCTCCCAAAAGATAATAGCAGCCACTCACCACCCTCCCACCCACCCAGTCTCCTTTGCTCATTTCTCTATGCATCCTTGTGTTTGGTGCTTTGGGCTCCTACTTACCATACAGCCACTTCATTTATTTAGTCACTTCACTGCTCAGCACACACCTAGCACACAGTAGGTACCCTATAGAAATGTGTTGTTGGATGAGCTCACTTATTTATTCACTTGCTCCCTCACCTAACCTCTCATTCAGCAAACCTTTATCGAGCCTGCCTCCTGACCTCTCAGAGGATTTTCAGGACTGAGTCTTGGCAGAGGGAACCCCATAAAGGAGGCAGAGAGGACAGAAGAAGGGGTCGTAGTGGTAGGAGACTGTGGGACAGGAACGGATCTAAGATGTCGGCCAAGAGTGGAAGAAGGAGCTAGGGCCTCTTGAGGAAGGTTCTGCTGAGCAGCAGGGTCAGAAAGAGCCCCAAGGGGATGAGAAACTGGGAGGAGCAGGACGGAGGTTTGGATTATTTAGGACCAGAGATCTCTGGCCTTATGGTGGGTGAGATAGACGGGATCACGGAGAGGGGGGGATGAGAGGGCAGGAGAAGGGGCCAGAGGAGTCCTGGAGCTTAGATGCCCATGAGCGAGGATAGAAACCTAATACAGTCTCTTCTGGGACAGGAGAGAGGGCTTTTGGGGCCCTCAGCTGAATCCAAGGCTTGCTCAGTGGCTGGGGAGGGAGGGACTTTAAGGGGGAGCCACCTGGTGGTAGCACACCCGAATTCCCAGCCAGCCCTCGGGTGAACCACCCTCTGAGCACGAAGAGCCACCTACGCCCAACCTAGAACTGAGAAGCTGGACTTCCTCTGCCAGACCAGAGGGGCTAGGGACCCCATGCCCCTCCCTGCTCTTGTCCCTGTGAGTCTGGGGGTGTGAGGGAACAAGAGATGATGGCCATATTTGTGGGGCTTCAGGACAGCCCTGATGAGTCTGTCTGGCCCCAGGTATCTTCCCACTGTTGAAATTCTCACCATTAAATCTGCCACTTACAGAGCTTGTGGAAACTGGGCCCAGGAGTCCTGTGACTCTTGGGGATTCAGGGGTAACATGGACACTACTGGCCCCCCATTGCGTGGATCCCATGTGAAAAGCTACCCCTCACCCCGCACCCGAAGACAGCAGAAAGTCTGGCATCTCAGTGTGGTCAGGTCTGCCCCACCAGGGCAGGAACATGGGGAGTCGGACAGCCCGGGCAAGCCAGGCTGCCATCCACACTGCCTGGAGCAAGAGTGCAACGGGGTCCCCTCCCACCAGTGTGGCTCCTGGTCTGGCTGGTGGTCCGGCCCTGGGGACAAGCGATGCACCCATGTAGGCCAGAGGAGAACCCCACAGGCGTGGAGGTCCCGGCCACACAGAGCCTCCTGGCTCTGTTCTTTCCGGATCAGCTGCCCTCAAAGTCAGCCATGGCCATTCTCTCTCTGAGGGTCTCCTCTGAACTCTGACGTCTGCCCCGGCTCCACAATCATCCAGACTGATGACACCAATAGTGACTTCCTGGGTCCCAGGCGCTATTCCTACGCCCGCGTGTGCTCAGATCCATTTAATGCTCACAACAGCCCCAGGGGAGGTTGTAAATCCCTTTTTACAGACAAAGACTTGGAGGTCCAGGGAGGGTAAGTCTTGTCTCTGAGCTTATAGACTGTCAGTAAGTGTGGGTGCTCCAGGTCTAGCCCTCTTCAACATGGTATAGCTGGGGACGGGGAGTGGGAGCTCTAATTTCATTTTCAAACAGTGGCTTTATTTCACGACTTGTTACAGGCAGAATGCCAACAAAAGGGTGGCCCTGATGATGACGAAAAGTTGTCAGAGGGAGCTGAGGTTGAGGGGAGCCCTTGCTTGGTCTAGGAACTGTGTGCAAAGGTGTCCATGCCCCTGCAAAGCTTCATCCTAGTCCCCAGCCCCAAGCTCATTGACGTAGGCCAGGTGAGATGCACCCCTGGGGCTCTAACAGGGTGGCTTTCCTGTGTGCTCCATGCCCTGATACCACCCAGCCCTGCTCTTCGTCCAACCAAACAGGGCAAGAGTAGTGGCGGTGGGGGGTGGGCAGTGATAAGGCAGCTCCGGAAGGACAAAGGATCTGCTGCTCCACTGCTCCGCACCCTCTACCTGGTGGTCACTCGGGCAGCCCACGTGGGTCTCAGTGCTGACCTTGCTGCACGGCCCAAGATGGGAGGAAATCCCAAGTCTGGTTGAGGTCCCCTCTGGGTCTCGGTGAACGTGGAAGGACCCAGAGCCTACCAGCCAGCCTGGGCTCTGCAACTCCACTCCCAGCACCTTGGGCTGAAGACCAGAACCTGGTTCTGCAGTCCCCAGCCAGGGGTGGCAGTTGTCACTGCCCCCTGGGCCAGGGCTCACAATCACATCTGCTTCTCTCTCCTAGCACTGCTCTCAAGAGTTGAGACAGAGGAACTTGGTGGGGGAGGGAGACTAACAGAAAGGTAAGAGGGAGATCCAGGAGGGACCCAACAACACTTTTAGGGGTTGACTGTATGCTTCAGGTTGGTGTTTGAAGCCCTGAGCCCTGACTCTACTTAAATTCATATCCCTTCCTTTGGGAACAAAGTGTGACAACCATTGCCCTCCCTCAGCTCATGCCTGCCCCGACACTGCACTTAACAAAAGAAATAAATTGAGGCCCAGAGAGGGAAGGAACATGCCCACTGTCACATAACAATTGAGTGTCAGGACAGGCACTAGGGCCAACTCAGTGCTCTTCCCTTCATGTTACCAGATCCCTCTGTAAGTGGGTAAGGCTCACCTTCCAGGGTGAAGTGGTATGTGCTCGCGGGCTGTTGCTGCACGCTTGCTGAGGGCTGGTGGCTTGGTGGCTCATGATTTTCTCTCCCTTGACTTGAATTCTCTCCTCCTGCCTGCCTCCTTTCCTTCCTCCTCTCCTTCCACAGATCTCTGCAAGTGCCTCTGCCATGTCAGGCCGTGTGTTAGGTACTGGCGTTATAGGGAAATAACCGTCCATCCTCCTTCCAGCAGAGACTGGGACAGTGAGCTAGGAGGGGAGAGAGGAGAGGTGGTGGTGGAAGGTGGCCAACTTGCACATGTGGATGACATTCATCTTCAGTGTGCTGAATACTGCAGTAGGAGGAAGGGGGAGCCAGACTGGGAAACGAGGGTCGGCTTCCCGGAGGAGGTGACGCCTGCGATCAGAAAGGGCGCCCGGAGGTCAGCAGGAAGAGAGAAGGGCTGGGCCGCATGGTTGTAGGTGGAAGGAGGAAGCATAGCAAGGTGGACGGCACTCAGACGGCACGGCATGAGGACACAGGCCTGGCTATCGTCGGAGTCCAGCTGGAGGTAAGGGCTTGGAGAGTCACAGGGAGGTGGCAGTGGAAGAGCAGCCGCCTCCTGAGCTTATCTGCACCTTGCTTCGCACTCCTCCTTCCGGGTTCCCTATCACAGCTGGAAGCCTGGGAGTCATCCTGGCCCCCTGTCTTTCCAGCATGATCCACACATCTAATCAGACAAGGGCCAGAGAATCTACCTCCAGGATGTCTCTTAACCCCTCCTTCTTTCTGTGCTCATTAGTCCTATGTTTTAGTCTAAGAACCTTGGCCTGGATTACTCTAGTTGCCTCCCAGCGGGTCTCTTGTCTTTGGTCTTGTTCCCCTCAAATTTGTGACCCACACTGGGCAAAGCAAGCACCTAGCATGCAAATCAGAGCTTCTCATGGCCCCTATGGTTCTCCAGGTGAAATTCAAGTGCTTCATTGTGACTTTCAAGGCACTCCATGATCCAGCCCTGTTGACCTTTCCAGAGAAGTGTGGGGTTTAAGATCGAGACCCCAGAGAAATTCAGGCCTCACTGACTGAGAAAGCCAGCAGAGGTCAGGATCCAGGGGTTCTGGTCCTGAAAAGCCAAGAAGAGCCCCCCTTTTGGATCTGGAGGCCAAATAGGTCTGTGACTTTGGAAAGAGCTCATGGCTCCCGTTATTAGAGGTTTAAACTTACAGAATTTGTCAAGCCAGGGTGTATGTTAGCTGCAAAGGGCTCCTAGGCCCCAAGGCTGCCCTCTTGAACCATTTATGTAAGGCTTTTGTCTGTATGGGTGAATGACCCAAACAGGGAGCAACAATTGGCAAATTAATTAGGGCCTGTTTGCAGGCCTATTGTGAAGGATAACCACTTGCCTGCTTAAGTGAGGCCCTCAATGACATTGACAAGAGCTGTCCTTATGGTGAAATACTAACTGAAGCTGCATTCTGTGTAGTCAGGGAAAGACCCACAGACTCAGGTCCAGATGTGCAGGGTCACATCTGCAACAAGGAGAGAGAGAGGCCTTTTCCTCACAAAGGATCGATTCAGATGGATGGTGGATGCATAAACATGAGCCCCACCTGTGGTAGCCCTGCGTTCACAGCAATGAACACGGTCCCACTTGTCTTCACCATGCATTGCCCCGTTGTGGCCCCAGCCGGCAGAGGGCAGGCAGCTGCACTCAGAGTCCCCGAGGCCAGCTCTGTTCCTGGCAGTGGTCAAGCTGACAAGTATCTACTTCACTTTAACCCCAAAGTGTGGTAAGGAGCAGGGAAGATATGCTCCTGCCTTCAGGAGCCCGTGGACTAATGAAGCAGTGGAGCGGTGCATTGAATAAACAGAGAAGAGGAGGCAAGAGGAAGAGAAGGGAAACATATCTATCATTGTGGCACTACTTACATTTGGGCAACTATATAATTTACACTCCAAACTGGGATATTTTTTAGAGTAAAGGGTACTGTTAATGATCATGCTGGGGCCACAGGTGTAACTTGGGACTGTCTCAGAGAAACTGGGGCGCACGGACTCTCTGCTGCTTACACAGAATCTCACTCAAAACAGTTACATTGCTCAAACTCACAAACCTGGAGGTCATATTTGACCTCAGGTCAGTCTGATTCCAGATTTGCTTTTCCTCCTTCTCCTCAACCTAAAATCTGCTTGTTCGGAGAAGACACTGCTTGGGGGTGGTGATGGGTGGATGGGTGGGTGGGTGGATGGGGAGGGGTGGCTGGCCGGGGAGGGTCAGAGGTCTTCATGGGCACGGTGGGATGGCAGGATGGGGACGGTGGGATGGCAGGATGGGGAAGGCTTTTCTAGGAAGCTCGAATGCAGAGAGAGCCTAGGGGCCAGTTCCGGGTTCAGGCTCCTGAGAGTCACGGGGCATCTGAAGGCCCTGGTCTCCTCACACGGGAGGGTCAGGTTGGCAGATCCCTGTCCTCCTGCTCTGGCCATGCTCCCGGAACCCACGGGAGGCGTGATCTCAACATGGGAGATTTAGGCCCACATATGCCACACAGGTGCAAGCTGCTTGAAATATGGACGCATGAAGACACCCATAACTTCAAAGATGTAAGCAGCCAAAACAAGAAATACACACACACACACACACACACACACACGTCCCCTGCATAGTCCTTGTCACCGTCACTCCTGCCTCACATAGTGTGCGCCACAGGCTTTGGGTTGAGACTTTCAACAGTTACCATGTGCCTCACCTCAGCGACACTCCCAGCCTCTCCCCTGGGAACCCCTGGTTGTCTCACTAAGGGTGGCAGCCTTGGGTCCCAGTCTTTATGCAAATGCCAAACCACAGCTCACTGCGTCTTTCTCTCCTCTCCAATTGACTGTTTTCCATCCTTGCTGGGACTGCAAGGAGCTGTGGGTCGGTATTCACTAGGAATCTCCCCCCACTGCCAGCCCCTCTTAACTCTGGCTCTCAAGGCTTTTAATCTAGTTACTTCTCCATCAACACACTGGGAGAAAGATACAAAAGGGCATAATCGTATCTGTGGCTGTTGATGTTCAATTAACCACATAACCTTTAGGCTCTCTCTTTTTTGCTCTCTCTCCCCCACTCCCTGCACTCCACCCCCTTTTCCCAGCCAGCTGCCCCTCTGAGCCTGACTCTAGCTCAGGGGCCCTCAAACATCCCACACCGAATACCCAAGCTCCTGGCCCAGGGGGAAATGCCCCATCTGTTAGGGGAGAAGTACCACCAACCCCAAAGCGAGCCACACTCCTTGCCTGGACTCGGCCTGCCCTCCTCTTTTGTCAGGAGTGCCCCTCAGGGCTCGCCCCAGGCCTGGAGTGAGAGGTGCCTCTGGGAGTGGGCACCCTGCACAACTCCACTTTCTGGCCCTTGTCTGGGGCCAGCAGCTGTCATTTGCCGGGCGTTCCGCTTTCTCCACTGTACCATGCTAATTTTTTGAGGGACAATTTTTCGACAATGAGTCCTCCAGCCCGAACAGAAACCCTTTATGGGGCCGGCCCCAGGGAGGCCGCGGCACTGCCAAGGCAAACAAAGGCTCATTGCTGCTGCCGAACATGCCAGCGCCTTTCAGGCCGAGTTCGCAGAGCGCCCGCCTCCAGCCCGCGCCGAGGTAACACCTGGTCCGCCGCCTCCTGGCGCCTAATCAAGATATCAATCACCGCGCGGAAGCAGGGAAGCAGGGCGGGCGGCGCGGAAGGCTCCAGAGCCGGCTTGTGCAGGTAGCCGGGCGGCCAGGCGGGCCGGGCGGCCAGGGCTACTTGGCAGGGAGCGCAGGGGTCTGGGGAAAAAAATCAAGCCCCAAAGCTGAAGCACTTAATTAGGCTGATATCATCCCACACAAATGTTCCTCCGAGAGGAAGGCTTCTGGGCACCAAAATTATTTTGTGATTAAAAGTGAAAACTAAGGAGAAATTATTCCGCCTTCTGCAGAGCTTGGAGGGGTAGAGGAGGTAGTGGGAGGCTCTGGGGCAGGGGTTACCCCAGGATGGCTGGACTCAACCCAGCTCCCCACCCCCGGCCCACCTCCATCTGGGGCGGGGGTCTGCCGTCCCATTTCATTCTCAGGCTTTGCTCACTGCCCGGCACCTATACACATTTAATTTAGGTCGGATCCCTGCGTATAGGTCGTTTCTTTGATCCTCACACCAAGCCCGAAAGGCACACATGCTGCCATCACCCCATTTTGTAGATGGCAAAAATGGGTTCAGAGAAGGTGGCATGTTGCCCACAGTCACACAGCAGGTCGTGGGGAGTGGCATGGGACCTGTCCACTCCCGGCAAACGGTATCAGTAGACGTGGCTGTGGTTGCCAGGTATATGCCGCTCACCTTCTCTCCTTCGACTGTCTGGTTTAGGACAGGGTGTCTCAGCTCTAGAGAAGAGGGCAGTGCCTTGTCTCAATTCAAGCCTCCTGAGCACCAGCGCCTCAATCAATTCCGGGCCCTGAAAATCTCCTAGTCCTGCTGGCCCCGCGCAGCACCTGAGCAGGTAAGGAGTGCATGCTGCTGCAGACTCAGGACTTCCATGGAAAGCCTTTGCGAAGTCCTAGAGAACACTTGAGCAGGCCTGGTCCAGGTTCTCTTTTGGCTGCTGTATAAGCAGCTTAGCCTCCTGTGTCTGGGTGTCTTCAGTGTAACACCGGCAGACAACGGTGGACCCTCCCACCTCATGGTGCTCTTGGAGGATGAATGAACTCCTCTGACATGTCAAGCTCCATCTGGAGCTGGCTGTCAGAGTGTTTAGAAAACTCATGTGCAGGGCTGCATCAGCCAGGAAGCCCTGGCCAGGCCACACTGAGAGTCTTCTGCAAAGTTAATAATGAGCTGTGCCCAAGTTTCTTAAGTGTCCCCTGCCTCCCTGGTCATTTTGATCCTTCTCTGAGACACGTATCCAACCTTGCTAGGGTCCAGTACTAAAGGGGCCTAACTGGGGGTGCCCGACCTGATTCAGACCTAACAGGGATGTCCTTCCTTATTGGTTGGTTCCCGTGATGTACCGGTTATTAAAGATTTTGAATATTACCCCTTATTATGTACATAATAAAATATTTTATTGATAAAGATATATAATAATATATAATATCAGGGCACTGAATCTAGTCAATGTCCTAGTCAATCAGCCATTCATTAATTCATGACTTAAAGTCCCTCATTTAGAGAGCTATTTATTATTGATTCATTGAAGCGTTGATTTCTGTGGATAGTCAGTCATAGGCTCAAGTTGTTTATTATGCTGCAGTCACTCCATCCACCTACGCAAATCCCTTTTCAGGGGCCTGGGCACAACAGGCAGACCCGGAGGGGCGGGGGCTCTTGTTTGAGGAGTCCATGGTCTACTGTGTGTGCACCAAGTTTTCTAAATCAAGAGCAAATTGCTAACAGGAGAGAAGAGTTCTGAGTGTTCAAGGAGAGTTTGGTGGGAGTGGCCCCTGCTGCCAGCTTCTGCCTTGATAGATTGAACTTTAGGTCATCATTCAGAGGGCGTGGCCTTAGCCGGGGCCCTGCTGCACTGGAGAGAGAGCATGGCTTTGGGACAAACCTGCATCTCATTTGATTCCTTAACTAACCAGCTGGGGGGACTCAGACACGTTACTGAACTTCTCAGTCTTAGGCGCCTCAGCTATCAAATGGGGACAACAAACATTTCATTCAGTTGTGACAATTCCATGAGTACTGAAACTCTGCACTGAGAGCAGGGCACACAGTGGACACTTTGTCACACAGGAAGTGCTCAGTAAGGAACCGTTATTACTCCCAGGCTGGTGGAAATAGGGACCAGAGAACAGAGGGTGAAAGCAAGAGATCCCTTGGGTTGAATCAGCAGATTGGATGCAGCAAAGAAAAAAGCGACTCTGATGATCAAGATGTCAGGATGGGAGGGAAGGGAGTGGCATTCTTGGAAACAAAGGCACTTGAGGATAGACAGGTTTGTACAGTATGCTAGTTTTCTGTGACGAATGACTCCAAAATATTGTGGCTTAAAGCAACAATCAACATTTAATACTGCTCACGGTTTCTGTGGGTTAGAGATGTGGGAGTAGCTGTACTACATGGTCCTGGCTTGGGGTCTCTCGTGTGGTTCAGTCAGGATGGTGGCTGGGGCAACGGTCACTTGAAAACTTGAGGCTGGGAGGTTGGCTCCACGATGGCTCATTCACACAGCTAACGAGGCAGTGCAGACTATTGGCGGCAGGCCTCAGTTTTTCCCACATGGGCCTCCCCACAGGGCTGCTTAAGTGTCCTCACAGTAGGGTGGCTGGCTTCCTTCAAGAGGAGCTCTAGGAGACCTCCCGCGTACCTTTCTGGTGTGGCAGACCAGCTCTGATTCAGTGTGAGAGGAGGCCATATAGAGCAGGAATCTAGGAGGCTAGGATCTTGGGGGCCACCTCAGAGGCTGCCTAGCACAGATGGAGAGTTAATGGGGTCAGTTTTTGACATATAGACTTTGAGATGCTGGTGGGGAGCCCAGACAAGGAAGATCAGCCAGCCATTAGCAATGCCTAAAACAATATCATCATGACTATTATAACTACTATTGTTGCTGCTGTGGCTGCTACTGCTAATGTTCTCCCCTTTTTAGCACGCCAGTATGTACCAGGGCCATGCTGGGTACTTTGCATGCACCCTCTCATGTCATCCTCTCAGCGACCCTATGAGGTGAGTTTAGTGGGCCACTTGCTAAATAAGGAAACTGAAGCTGAGCTCTGCCCTTCTGGCTCAAGTTCATACAAGGCAGAGGGCAGAGCTAGGATCAGAACATCCAGCTCTCTCCCTCTTCACCACCTTCAAATCACTTCAGTGAAGGTGGGACAGACTCTCCAATAGCTTTAACATCACTACAGGGTGTTGGGGCCCCACCATTCGTGTTCTTTTCTCAGAGGCAGGCATACTGAGGAGGGGTCAGGGTGGGGGCCTGAGGCTCCACCATGAGGAGCAGACCTGCAGACCTCAAAATCTGGCCTGTTATTTCTGCTTCAGGGTACTCATGGAGGTCTGTAGATGGCCCCAGGATTCCTGAAGGGTACAAGAGAGTGCCCTGTCTTCCCATCTGAGACCTTTCTCTATAGCTGGTGAATCTGGGAGGGGGTTCTGGGGTCGTTTCTCTGCATATCCTGGGCAGGTTATCTGTCCCCTGATTCTTGGCCTGAACTTTCCAGCAGAAGGTTGCTCCACCCCCACCCGGGGCAGGCAGCCTCAGTCTCTCTCCTGAGTAATCAATCAGCTTACATGGGGTACCTGTGCCTCCAGCAAGAGAGTCTGCATTTTGTGTCTCAGTTTACCTGTGAGCATCATTTAAAAATATGGATGCTGCTACCAGCCTCATGGTGTCTTTGGGAGAAGACAGTTCCAGGAAGAGCCTGGCCACCTCTGGTATGGAAGTACAGAGCTGGACAATGTCAGGAAGGGTTAGAATCAGGTAGCTCTGGAGACCCGGGCAAGAGAAGTTGTGGTCTCTCTCTTCAGGCAAGGCCATAAGTATACCTGATACTTGCTTTCAAATCCCCCTAAGAGTCTGACTGGTCCAGCTTAGGTCAGGTGCATTCTCCCAGACCAACCAGCTATTTCCAGAAGAACACTAAACACAGCACTCAGGTGCTACTGTGTGCATATGTGTATGTGCACCCCCATGCATGTGTGTGCATGTGGTATGAATTTTCAAAGAAATCACCATGAGCTAGGCTTCCATCCCCAGCAGTGTCAGCTACAGTGGGATAGCAAGCCTAGTGTGCAAAGGGCCAGAGTATGAATATTTTCGTCTCTATGGGCCATAAGATCTCTGTCGCAATGACTCAAGTCTGCTGTTGTAGTGCCAAAACAGCCATAGGCAAGAGCCATAGACCCCCCAAAAATGAGTGAGACTGTGTCCCAGTAAAGCTTAGTTTCTAAAACAGGCATCAGGCTTGTGTTAGATTTGGCCTGTGATGGTTTGTCAGTCCCTGAACTGAGTGTTAAAATCATTCCATGTTGGTTTTTAGATTTCATGTCTTACCTGTAGTAGACATGGAGATGGACCCCAGGTTCCCCTGTGAGGAAGGACTTGCTGCCCAGCTGCTGGGAGTGTGGCCAGTAGGCAGCCCCAGGGTAGCATCCTCAGGGTGGCCTGACCTGCAGAGAGGCTCCTGAGGTCATGCCCAGTGGGGACATCCAGAAACAGGGCACAGTGGTGTAGCTAGAGGCCCGGCCATTTTGGCCCAGAGCTCTTCACTGGTTGGGTGGGCCTGCTCCACAGTCAATGTCCACAGTCTTTGTCTGGTTCTGCATGTACCATCATATATGCATTCCTTGGAGAAAAAATTTGACAAACATCAAATTTGTAATGTCACATACCTTTGGTGCAAAGAATAGCTTCTCTGAGGGATCATAAGAGGAAGACAACTCCGAAGGCTGACACAGTCGATGATGGCTGTCTGGAAGAAGTGGCTTGGGAGCTGCCTGTAAAGGAGTGGTTAAGGGGTTAATTGTTGAGCGCTGCAGCATACGGGTGCTGAGTGGGGTGATGGGAGGGCAGGCACTGAGTGGGCAGTGTGTCTAGTGGGGTCACTGCATGGGCAGAGACAGTGCTATGTGGATGAGGGCTCACCCAAAGGAAGGAGCTGTCTGAGAGGGGACAGGTCTGGGGCTCACTGGAAAAAGAAGGGGCCCGTTGCTGCACAGGGCAGTGAGGACTAAGTGCTGGGAGAGGCCTGGTGACAGCTTTGCTCACTCTGGGAATTCTCCACATTTCCACCACAGGTAAGGGCTTCCTGGCTAAGAACCCTCTGTGCTGCCAGTTTTGTGGGGTCACTAAGATAGGTTTGGGAAGAGAACAGAGAAAACAAACAAGCCCGAACACCCCTCCTCTTCCATTATTTTTGGCCATTCAGTCAAAAATGGGCTCAGGCGTGGCTGCTGCTCTCAAAGCGGTCCCAATCCAATGAGGAACACAGCTGCCTACTTCCCAGGGGTGATGTCCTGGGAGCTGTGGCAGAGGCCAGAACCAGGTGCAGGTGAAGGAGAGCCTTCAGGGAGACTCCATGGGGTGAAGATCATGTGGGAGGAGGGACGGGATTCCCATAGGCAGGTGGGGTGTGGGAACCTTAGAGAGAAGAATGGCTGCTGGAGGTGGGCCTGTCAAGGGTTGGAGAGTGCATCTGGGTGGGACCTGGGGGAGGGTTCCTGGACGGGCAGAGCAGGGGATGAGACTGGGGGAGTCTGGTGCCACATTTTGAGGGGCCCGACTGCCCTGTGAAGGTGCCTCCTTAAGTTCCTTAACAGAGCTTAAAGTACCCTGAGCTGTCACAGGTGCAGCTGGGGTCACGTCCAGAAAGGTGAGGAGACACACCAGAGGTGTTAGATATTTTGCCATACCTATTTTGTAAGTGAGGGGAGTGAAGTCCAGAGGGGAGACAGCAGCTGCTTCAGGCTGCACAGCCAGTCAGTGGCCAGGTCAGTTGTGGTGGCTCCATTCCCTCAGTTCCCCGGGTTGGGTGCTCTGAGCCCTGCAGCCTCTCTGAGCGGTGCCTTTCAGTCACAGGGATGAGGACATTATGCTCTTACCCTGAATTCCCTGGGCTCAGGCTCATTACAGGGCCCAGGACATCTGCTGTCAAGACAGTCATACCCCCTGTGTATCTGTAGTCCACTCACATACCAGCTACACTGTTATAGGCTCTGGAGGGGGAGGGAGGGAAAGTAGTGGTATGTGGCAATAGTCACTCATCCAACAGAGAGTACCAAGTGCAGGAGTGTGACAGGCAATGGATTCCCTGGTGAACAAGGACAGACACCTGACCCCTGAAAAAGCCTTACTTACACATGGGAGAACCCTAACCCTGATATTGCTCTTCCTGCAAATTAGTCTCGGGTAAGAATCAGAGCTGTGCCAGGGCATCACAAAGACCCCGCATGGACGGGGGCACCGGCAACGCAGGGGCAGCCCCTCAAATGAGCCTAAAATAAGTTTTAAAAATTATTTTTATTTTTATTTTTTAAACCCTCTCCAGGGGATATGTTTATTGATTTTAGAGAGAGAGGAAGGGAGAGAAAGGGAACAAGAGAAACATAGATTGGTTGCCTCCTGTACACGCCCTGACTGGGGATCAAACCTGCAACACTGGTGTATGGGGGGACACTGGGAGCAACAAAGCCATGTACCACCCTGCCCACCTGGCCAGGGCAGCAAAAAACAAAATTAAAAATTAATTTAATACTTCAAATAAAACATAATACATCAGGGAGCACCAGAACTTTGCCAGATGTCCTTACACTTATATTTAATAAGATGTCTTGTGCAGGGAGGAGCAGGGGAGTACACCAAATGTTTCCATTGCTTGTAGCCTTTAAAGTCTTAATCTTCCCTGAGGAGGATCATGAAGATATTGCTATAAGAGTGGATGGGAAATATTTGTATAAAATAAGGAAAAAATAGAAACAACCCAATGCCCAGCAATGGGGGGGTTGGCTCCCTACATCAGGGGATGAGGCCTGACCGTGTTCTGTACATTGTTAGAAAACACGAGGAATGTGGAATGGTTTGGGGACACAGCATCCCACAGAGCTACATCAGCTTAGCAGGTAGTGAAACAGTGCCCAATATAACCCATTTTGGTTTTGCTTTTGTTTTTCAAATATAGAGGCATAGAAGCCTGAAAGTATTCTAGAATGTAGGACATATACATCTGTAACTAATGGAATTACAAGGGGGGTTTATTTTATTTTATCTTTCATGTGTTTTCCAAATCACCCATAATAAATACATACTGTATTTTTTGGAGTATAAAATGTACTTTTTTGGGGGGGGTGGGCTGGGATGGGGGTAAAAGGCAGAAAACTGTACTTAAACAACAATTAAAATAAAATATATGATTTTACTTTAAAAATGAACTTTTTTACCACATTTTTTGCTTCAAAATTTTTTTCTATTTTCCTCCTCTAAAACCTAGGTGCATCTATTTTTTGGACCATAAGACGCACCTAGGTTTTAGAGGAGGAAAATAGGGGAAAAAATTTTTGAAGCAAAAAATGTGGTAAAAAAAAGTGCATCTTATACTCTGAAAAATATGGTAATACTTCAGTAACCAATGAACAACTTCGATGGTTCATGCAAAGCATCCACCCAGCCTTTGCTCCCTACCTGGAAGCTGGGTGTCTCGGCTCAGGCAAGGCCGTGACCTCCAGGAACACCCAAACTGGTGGAATGGGGCCAGGCAGGGGCCTCCAGCCCTGGAAATAAAACTTCCCAGAACCCTTTCTTTGAGCAGGCCCTTGGGGATGAGAGCTCCTGTTGAAGGGGTGGGATTCTGAGCTATGAGGTGCCCGTGCAGGGAACATGAAGGGAACAACACAAACCAGAAACTGCCCAAGTTGGTTGTGGAGACAAAAACAAAGGCTGCAGCCCCAGCTACTAGGTTTCAACACCTGCTTCCTGGCTGTTTACCTGCCTAAGGGAGCTCTGGGCGCCATGCCAGGCCCACCCACAGCCTGGGTCCACCCACTTGTATCCCTGATGGAGTGGGGCCCAGGGAGGCTTCTGGGAGAGCCATGTGATGCCCAGACAGAAGTCTAGAGGCCACAGAGTCAGGGTGAGGAGGTGGAGGCAGGAAGCAAGTGGCCTGCCCAAGGCCTCAGGGTTGGACCAGTAAAGTTGAGAGCAGCAGCCACCTGTTCTCTGCAGGCCACCAACCCACCTGTGTTCGTAGATCCTCAGATGGTATCTTGGAGATGTGATGCTAAGATCACTATAGTTTGTGTTTGTTGGGGTCCAGCAGCTATGCTGGGAAACTCAGGTGGGGAGAGGATATGATGCAGACAAGTAGCATCTCAACTCAATATGGAATTTACAGGACCCGGGGAGCCTGGAGGAGGGGGGAAAGCCTGCCCCCCCCCCCCGAAATTACGGTAGACTTTCAGAGGAGGTGACACGTAGAGCTTGCAGGACTCTTGGAACTCTCCAACCTGCCATGATGTGTAAGAATGCAGCAGTGGTGGCACTGCTGATACTCTGACTAATAAGGTAGGGAAGATTTGCTGGGTAGTAGGACTAGGATGGACTTTCTACAATGTGGCCTATGTGTAGGGCTTACTGTCCTGCTCCTGGGGTGCGAACTCCTTCCCTGGCCTCAGTACCCTGGGACCCATCCCTTGCTCCCTGGGCCTCCTGACTTGGAGAAGAGGGCCTTGGCTGGCCTGCCCATGTCTACCTGTTGAGTAAGGAACAGCAGCCCTAAACTGACTCCTTCATATGCCTTCCCAGACTTCAGTCTGAAGTCTCTGATACAAGAAGATAGCAGAAGAAAGGGGCAAGATTTTAATTTAAGTTAAAAGAATATTTATTGACTATCTGCTATATGGGCATTGTGTTTGCAGGTAGCAAATAGAGTTCAGGGGAATAATTTAACCAGAGAAACTCTTGGAATATAATGTAAGATTGCTTATAATCTAGGGGTAGATTACGTGTCAGTATCTGACACACAGTATCTAGGGGTCAGTATCTGATACTTGTTATGACAGATAGGGAGGGCTTCCTGAGGGAGGTGGGCTTGAAGAATGGGATCATTGAGAAAGGCAGGGGAGATTGGCAAGACTGGCAGGTTGCTAGGCATTGTGTATGAGGCCAAGAGGTTGAAGGCAGAAGATTAAAGAAGGGCCCACATGAGGCCACAGGTGCTCTGAGCAGGCTTTGGGGTCAAATAGAACCCATCTGCATCCCAGCTCTGTGCATCAAAAGCTCTGTGACCTTAGCCAAGTTTCTCAGTATACCTGAGCACAGTTCCTGTATCTGCCAAATGAGGCAGGTGATCTGGAGAAAGCCCCTGACACATGTGACCTGTGGAGGGCCTTCTCCCTGCACATGTTCGCTTGAGGAGTCTGGAACTGGCCCCCAAGACCTATGAGTAAGCAATGAGTAGTGCCCTGAAATCAGTGCTTAGGGGGAGATGAATGAGTTTTGCCAATGAGTCAATATGATCCAGGGTCAGTTTATCATCTCCCTGGGGTGAATTCTGGAAACCAACCCAGACCCTGACACTGTCATTCACACAAGCCCACAAATGAGAGTCCTAAGGCCTCCTTCCCTTTCTTCCCACCTTCTTGCCCTCCCCTCCTCCCCATTCAGAGGACACCTATGCAGGGGCAGATGTGGAACTCCCCCAGTCCCTTTGTGGCTTGGCTGTCTTGTCAGGATGCTGCTCTCAGCCAGGAGAGACCGCAAGGTACCTCATTCCCTCATTGCCCAAGGTGGCCCACCTGAGAGAGTTTGCCTCATCCAACCCACCAATTTGGGGCACAGTACCCTCTTCTTTTGTGATTCTTCCTGTGTAGGTGTACAGCCCGCAGTTGACACCTGTTATTTGATTTCCAGTTTTTAAAGTATTGTCTTTAGTTCTCTTATCTGTGAAATGAGGATAATCATATTTAACTCAGTTATCAGGGGGTCCAAGCAGGAATTGGCATCCATTTGCCACCTGGTGAGTGCCTTGAAGATACTTTGTGTGTTAGCGGATGCTGGGCAGGACTCTGGGTCAAGAGGCTGGGAGGAGAGGAAGGATGCTGAAGAAATGAGCCCGACAGAGGTTGCAAGTCTTGGAGACAGGGCTGCTGTGGGAGCACATGGGGACAGCCATTGGCACAGACCCTGCAAATCCACTTTTAAGGGGAGTTGGCATGTTGCTGAGGGCTGGGAACTCTGTGGAACTGGGTCATGGGCTAATCACATGGGTTGAAGTCGTGCAGGTGCAAGGAGGGAGCTCAGAGCCACTATGCCTTGGCCATTGATGCCAACATGGTGTCACCACTGAGGCTGGGTAGGAGAGCTACGAGATGATGCACTGGCAAATGGTAGCTCCCATTTCTTAACGTCTGCCTTGATCTAGAATGTGTGAAGCCTTTTGGGTCAGCATGGAAATGACTCCAGGTTACAGGGGAGCGTCTTTGGACTGTGCTGGGCCCAGGCCAGGGGCTGTCATGGGCGTGGGTCACCCAACAGTGTTAGCAGCAGGGACCTGAATGGCACAGGGTTCCTGGTCTCTGGGAGGAGACTGGAAGAAAACAGGGGGAAGGAGGTGAAGAGCAGGATGTAAGGGGTCCTGAAATTTTAGGGAAAACCAGGTGCTCTCTAGGGTTAGGATGGGGACTGGCCCTGGCTGAAGAGTAAGGAAGGAAGGGTTCCATGCAATCATTACCTTCTAGAACTAATGGGAATATTGAGATCATTAGTCCAATCCTTTCGTAATACAGTGTCTAGAAAGAGCAGGGGGCTGACTGGCCCAAGACTACAGAGGAAAATGGGAAGAATGGAGTTCTGGGGCATGGCATCTAGAACCTGGAAGGGAATTGTCCTCAGTTCCCTGGTGGCCTCCTTACAGCTACACCAAAAGGCCTGGACCACAGTGTAGTCAGAAATGAGACTGAGTGGGGAGCGGCCTGGGAGCCCCCATACCAGGGATAGGAGGAGTTCCCTCCCCCACCGCCCCCTTCCAGGGCATAGGCCTTCAAGTTCCTGAGTCCAGCCTTTTGCTGGGAAGCCAGCCACACCAGGACTATGCCCAGTACTCAGCTGCAGGGGTGCTGCTATGGCTGGGGAAGGTCAGAGAGCATCAGAAACCTTGAGGGGCCTCCCTACAGAGGCAGTGCTGGTCTCTGGGGGAGAGGGGTTCCTGGACCCTCAGCATGAAAGGGATAGCACTGCAGCCACATCCTAAAGTGTCACTTTGATTCCAGTAGACCTCCTGATTGTGATCTAGATGTGGGTAGCTGGATCATTGCCCTTCTGTGTAAATTGTTCTATTAATAATTTCTCCATCTACATCTCCCCTCCACCCCACTCTGGTGTGTGGCTGACTCTTCAGTCTGAGGAAAGAGAAGAGGAGCACCCTACCCTCTTGCTCCTGACTCCCACAAGAGGGAGTCATCTCAGACGGAGAACCTCTAGTCCTGTCATACCTCTGGATTACTGGAGTCCTGCCGACACCTTGACCAGAGGCTCATGACAGGCCCTGAGCCAGAACGATCTAGCTTAGCCACTTCTAAATTCCTGTACCTCAGGAATCATGTGAGATAATAAATGCCTGTTTTAGCTATCAAGTTCTGTGGGAATTTGTTTTACAACAGAGAAAGTGCTAGAAGATCACAATGGCTGAGTGAAGAGAGAGAGGGAGTGTAGTCTAGGTGAGATGGAGAGGTGAGCAGATTGTGACCAGGGAGGTCCTTGTGGCCTGGGGACAGGGGTGGGCTTAAACCTAAGAGCCCAAGGGAGTCCTGGGGGTGGTGATTAAGCAGGGGAGTGCGGCAGTGGGAATTCAAAAGGGAAGTTCTGTGTGGGATGGACTGGGATGTGGTGGGCACAAGGCGGCAGGCAGAGGGGGTGATTTAGAGGCTCCTGCAGTATCTAGGTGAGAGACCTGCAGGCCTAACTTAGTACGACAGTGTAGGTGGAGAAAAGGGATCAGAGTGAAATTCAGGGGTAAAAGTGACAGAACTTGGCGACTTAGATGTAAGGAGTGAAGGGGAAAAAGAGTCAGTGCTGATCTGCCCCTCTCTGCTTTGAGAGGTAGAGTGGCTGGGGGATATTACTGAGCAAAACTGGGAGCCAGGAGCAGAGTTAGGTTGGGGAAGTTGATGTCAAGTTCAGGGTGTCTAAGGGAGGGCTGCCAGGGCCATCCAGGAGATTGGTAGTATGCAGGTCTGGGCTGACGAGCAAGGCTAGAGCTGGCTTATGGCCTCGAGATGCTCAGTATCATGGGTAGGTGAGTGTGTTCCAGACAGGCACAGAGGAGATAAGAGAGGAGAGCTGAGAGGCTGGGTGCTAAAGGGTCCAGGGAAAGCCAGGCACATGGAGATCTCATGGAACCAGGGGAAGGGTCTCTGAGTGGGTGGGGGTAAGGACACCATGTTAGAGGCTGCTGAGGCAGAAAGTAAATGGGGACTACCAGAAGGTTACAGGGGGCCTTGGCCAGGGCTGTTTTAGTGGATTGTGTGTAAGGCTAGGAAGAAATCAGATGAAGTAGTTTGAGGAGTGAGTGAAAGGCAAAGAAGTGGACACATGGAGTGTAGCTATTTGCCATGAAGGTGGCTCTGAAGGGATGAGTGAGACAGTGTAGGAGGCCTCAGTTCCTTTCCACGCAGGCTTCTCCGCAGGGCTGCTCATGCAACCTCACAGTATGGCGCTGGCTTCCCTGGAGTGAGTGGTCCCCCCCTTCCTGCAGTGAACTTTCTGATGTTACCCAACCAACTCTTTATCATCCTTCAAGTCTCTGTTGAAATGATACCTCCTCAGGGAGGCTTCTCTGACTGCCATACTAGTTGAATCCTTCTGTGTTATGCTTCCCTATTATACCTCTTCATTATTGCAATGTGAGTATAGATATACTCCCTACTAAACTACAAAACTCTATGTTCATTGCTATATTCCCAATACAAAGCAGTATTCCATTTGGGTAGCATGAACAAATGGAGGCAAATTCCAAGCTGGATGTGGAAAACTAGGCTTGCAGCTTGGCTCTCAGCTTGTCTTGGTTAAGCACTGGAAGGGGTCTCTATAAAGACAGCCTTCCCTTCCCTCTCAGTGGGAACTGGTTTTGCACAGAGATCTAATCTCAGGGGTATCCACTTCAACCCTCCTCATTTTCTAGAAGGCCTGAAGACATAGTGACATGAACAAGGTTGCACAGCAAGTGAAGCTAGGAGCCCGATTCCCCTAAGCTTTTCCATGGGCATTTAAAAGGGCAAGGGCAGCATGGACTCAGGCTGCCTACTGGGAGTGGGGGATGAGAATCTATTAGCTCGGGAAATCTGGCTTCATCTTAGCTGTAGGATTGGGAGGGAGAGATAGCAAGTCATTGTGAGAAAGGTGAGCTTGTGGTCTTTCCACAATGACTCCTTCACACTCCACTCCCATCTCTACCCTCAGCCAGTTCCCCCTTCTCTACATGAGTGTTTGAGTGCCTATAACCATGGTGATCTTTGGGTGAATCCTGAAGGGTGGGAAAGATCTGCATTGGATGATGGACTTCTCAAGGACAATTCCAGGTTTTAACTTTTTCTAAGTCCCCAGCTCCTGCCCCCACAGGTCTGACCTAGATAGAGCAGATATTTGGAATCAACGAATCAATGACTGAATGCATACATGAATTATTAAAGGAGAGAAGGAACAGTCCACAGAGAGGCATTTATAGATGACTGAGCAAGGGGCTGCCAGGTCCCTGTGTTCATGACTATGACTTATTAATGACAAAGCTTCCTCTCCATGTCATGACATGAGCAGCAATTCAGAAAGTCAGGGAGCAGGCCATGTTCTCTCAATTCAGTAGTCAGTCACACTGCTTACCTGAATGATTTTCAATGCGGCTTGACCATGATTAAGAATGAGGTCACAAGAACAGAGCAATTAGGTTAGGAGGGTGTTGAGGTTAGAGCCTGTCTGGGCTGACAGACCTGGGAGGACAGACTTGATGGTGCTCTGATAAGGCATGGCTTCCTCAAAACCCAGGTTTAAAAGCAGATGTGAGGCCAGTCTGGAGCCCTGTATAAGAAGAAACTTCTCAATTCCACTGAGCAATAGCAGGAGACATGAAAACAGCCAGCAGTGTCTGCTACAAGGACTTCCACTTGGCCAACATGGAGAAGAGGGCCAGAAGATGATGGGAGAGGCAGAGTGTGTGCAGAGAACTTTACAATGTCTTTGCATTCTATTCCTACAGGCCAGTTAGGCTGCTCTACTTTGGCCATAAGGACACTGTGGTTTGCTATCAGAGGGCATATGGCCAGGATCAAATCCAGTCTCTTTGATTCCTACCCTGTGGTCTCTCCTGTGGGCAGGCAGAGTTTGAACTGGATGGTGGTGTGGAGGGTCCAAGGTCAGGCTATGCATGTAAGTGGAAAAGCCACCTGCCATGTGCAGGGAAAGGTGAAGGAGATGGGTAGCCTAAGACCATAAAGGCTTCACCTGAGGGGAAGTCAGCAGTGGTGCCCAGGGGAATGGGAGGGCATGAGAAAGAGCCAAGAGAGAATGGGAAAAACAATGCCAACTGCTTGGCTGAGGGGATGAGGAGAGTAAAATAATCTAACAGTTCATATCCAAGGGCAGGTGGTGGGATAAGGCAAGGATATATAGTCTTTCAGTAGATAGGTAGGGTAGGAGGTCCTGTGGGTCACAGGCAGGCAGCTAGGCTGGGGAACTAAAATCCCAAAACAATACTGAAAAAAATGACAAAGTGGGAGAACTTAGATGACCCAATGTCTCTAAAGCTACAACAATCAGAGGACTTTCAGTTAAGATAGAGGCATAAGTAAACATGACTCACCTCCTCACACAATCACAGCAAAAATTACAACTAAACTACAAAACAGCTATCACCCAGAACCATCAGAAAATTGAACTGTATGGAAGCCTAACAACTATGGAGTTAAAGAAGTCATATTCATCTAGATGGGTGGAAGAAGCAGAGATGTGAAGATGCAGAACAGGTGGTCCCACATTCATGTGGTAAATAAAAATTTGGAGGGATAACTCAGGAGCCAGGGATCCCAGCCCCACACCAGACAACCCAGCCCAGGGTTCCAGTGCCCGGAAGATAAGTCCCTATGACTTCTGGCTGTAAAAACTAGTGGGGGTTGGGGCAGTGAAGAAACTGCAGGAGCCCCAGGCATCTCTTAAAGGGCCTATAACAGTCTTTGGACTTATGTAGGCTCACTCCCTCTGAGCTTTTAGCACAAGGGCAGCAGCTGGGAGGGCATCAGTGGCATATGGGGAAAGTCTGAAGTGTCTGGAATCAGAGTGAATGCCAGGGGGAAAGCTTCCTCCTGGACAAAATTTCAGGGGCCAGGTAGCAGCACTGTCACCTTTCTAAGCCCTGCCCCAAGAGAGCCACAGAGTGGCAACACCATATCTGAGACTCCATCAACCTGGTTCACATGGGTTGCCCTGCTCTGGCAATTACCTAAGACCCCACCCCATTCAACTTACTGGTGCTCTTTCTCTTTCCCTTCCAGCACCCCTATGATAGGCTATGCTGGTAAGATAGGGAGTCAAAGCCATTCTACCTAATAAACAAAAACAAACACAGTGAGGCTGCTGAAATGAAGAGGCAAAGAAATATGGCCCAAATTAAAAAAAAAAACAACAGAAAAAACCTCCAGTATAAGAACTAAACAAAATGGAGATAGGAAATCTATCAGGTGCAGAATTCAGAACATTCATTATTAGGTTGTTCCAGGAACTCACTGGGCACTTCAACAACATACAAAAGATGCAGGCAAAAATAAAGGTTACACTAAGTGAAATAAAGAAAAATTTACAGGGAATCAACAGTGGAGTGGATGGAGCTGAGAATCAAATCAAAGATTTGGAACATAAGGAAGAAAAAAACATTTAATCATAACAAGAAGAAAAGAGAATTAAAAAAAAAAAGGATTAGGTATGGATCCTCTGAGACAACTCCAAACATACCAACATTTGAATCATAGGGGTGCTAGAAGGAAAAGAGAAAGAGCAAGAAATTGAAAACTTATTTAAAAAATAATGAAAGAGACTTCTCTAATTTGGTGAAAGAAATAGACATACAAATTGAGGAAGCACAGAGTCCCAAATAAGATGGATACAAAGAGGACTACACCAAGACACATCATACTGAAAAAGCCAAAGGTTAAAGGTAAAGAGAGAATCTTAAAAGGAACAAGAGAAAAGTAGTGAGTTACCTACAAAGGAGTTCCCATAAGACTATCAGCTGGTTTCTCAAAAGAAACTTTGCAGGCTAGAAGGGATTGCCAAGAAATATTCAAAGTGATAAAAAGCAAGGACCTACAACCTAGATTACTCTATCCAGAAAAGTTACCATTTAGAATTGAATGGCAGATAAAGTGTTTCCCAGACAAGGTAAAGCTAAAAGAATTAATAACCACCAAGCCATTATTACATGAAATGTTAAAGGGGCTTACTTAAGAAAAAGAATATCAAAACTATGAGCATTAAAATGGCAATAAATTCAACTGTCAACAACTGAATGTAAAAACAGATGAAAGAAACAAGAAGAACAGAAACAATATCATAAATATGGAGATCATTTGAAGAGTTATAGATTCGAAGGGGAAAGGGGAAGAATGGGGGAAAAGATGCAGGGATTAAGAAGTACAGATTGGTAAATACAGAACAGACAGGGAGAGGTTAAGAACACTATAGGAAATGGAGAAGCCTAAGAACTTATGTGCATGATCCACAGATAAGAAATAAGTGAGGAAGTGCCAGAAGGAATGGGGTGGGGAGTACTGGGTGGAGGGGAAAAAGGGGGGAAAATTAAACCAACTGTAATAGCATGATCAATAAAATATATTTTTAAAACTTACAGCAATTAAAAGAGGGTGGTATTAGCAAAGGAACAGCCACATAGATCAATAAACAGAATAAAGTTCCCAGAAATGGACCCCTATATATATGACCAATATCTTTTTTTAATAAGCCTAAGGTGTTTTTTAAAAAAGATTATATTTACTTATTTTTAGAAAGGGGGGAAGGGAGGGAGAAAGAACAGGAGAGAAACATTGATGTGTGAGAGATACATTGATTGGTTGCCTCTTGTACGCCCCCAACTGAGGACCTGGCCAGCAACCCAGGCATGTGTCCTGACTGGGAATTGAACTGTGACCTTTTGGTTCTCAGGTTTGCACTCAATACACTGAGCCACACTAGCCAGGGCTCTTTTTCTTTTCTTTCTTTTTTTATTGGGATGACATTGGTTAGTAAAATTATATAGGTTTCAGGTGTACAAGTCCATAATACATCATCTGTATATTGTATTGTGTATTCACCACCACAAGTCAAGTCTCCTTCCATCACAATTTATCCCCTCTTATCCTCTTCTACCTTCCTCCTCCATTCTCTTTCCCTCTGCTAATCACCACGCTATTGTCCGTGTCTATGAAGTTTTTATTTTTCCACTTAATCCTTTCACTTTTTTTCACCCAGACCCACAATCTGCCTCCTTTCTGACAGCTGTCAGTCTATTCTCTATCTTTGAGTCTATTTCTATTTTGTTTGTTAGTTTATTTTGTTCATTTGATGAACCACATTTGTTCCACATATGACTGAAATAATATGCTACTTGTCTTTCTCTGATTGGCTTATTTCACTTAGTATAATACTCTTCAGGTCTACTCATACTGGCATAAAAGTAAGATTTTCTTTTTCTTTTTTATGGCCAAGTAGTTTTCCATCATGTAAATGTACCATAGCTTTTTTATCCACTCATCTACTGGTAGACACTTGGGCTGCTTCCATATCTTTGCAAATGTAAATAATGCTGTCATGAACATAGAGGAGCATTATTCTTTTAAATTAGTGTTTTGGGTTTCTTAGGATATATTCCCAGAAGTGGAATTACTGGGTCATAAAGCAGTTTCAGTTTTAATTTGTTGAGCTAATGCCATACTGCTTTCCACAGTGGCCTGTTTCTTTGTCACCCATTTTGGCTGCTTCTCTATGTTTGTTTCTATGTATTAGATAGACCTGCTATGTATCTTAGTCTTGGTTTGGTGGCCTTATGTAGTAGGTGTCCTTTGGGGTCCAGTGGTACAGTCTCTGATCACCTGAGCTGAATGCTCCAGGAATATTAGTTGTGTAGTTTATGTGGTTCCTCCTCTTGTAATTGAGCCTTGATTGCTATTGGTTTATTTGTGTGTGGGGTCAACCCTTAAGCTGACTGACTGTGAGGTTCATCCCTCACCAAACATGCAAAGTTCTGGGCAAGTGCTGACCACGTGAAGAAAAATTTACCTCTGCAGAGTCTGGTGCCTGCTGAGTTCTCCCCTTCAATATGGTGCTTGTGAAGCTTATTGGATCCTGCTCTGATGTTTTCTGAAGCTGGTGACTGGGTGTAGTGGTCTGGGCTTCTTGAGGGGCACTCTGGGGCAGACCAGTGTCAGACACTGCCTGTGACTGGCCTCAGGAAACCTGTTTGTAGCTACCATTAATCCATAGTCTGTGGGTGCCTCTGCTTGGCCTGGGAGCATGTGAGAAGGACCAAGCTGCATACCAAGGATTGCTTTTATTAGCCCTGGGACCAGGGGCAGGTTAGCAAGAGCCCCAAGTCATTCTACCCATCAGCCGCCTCATAAGCTCAGTCACTGAAAGAGCCTCTAGCAGTACTTGAGTTGCATGAGTAGTTTCTCAATGAGTCAACAGGTAAGGGTGACTGGTGTTCATTTAGATTAATACAGGTTTAGATTCAGTGCCAGTGCTGGGTCTTAGACCACTCAGCAAATATCCCCAGGTATACCTATCTGCCACCCCCTAGGTGCTTGTACACTTTTGTGTTGGAGATGGGGTCTCCAGGAGTCATTAGGGTGAGGTCAGCAGAGTTTATTGGCCCCAAACAGAATAAGATTTGGCTGTGTGAAGAGAGGGATCCGCTCTGGTCAGGTGTGTGAGGAAAAAAATGTCCCTGTCCTAGAGTCACACGATTTAGTCTGTCCCAGATTCTGTGAGAAGAGATGGAACTCAGCAGGGTGGGGCCACTGAAAGTTGGGAGGATGAGACTAGTTGATCTTCCATAAAGCGGAGGTGCCAATCAGGCTTTGGGAAAGGTGGGGTTTGTAACCCCCTGTCCCAGAGCTACACAGCTCAGTCTGACATAAATTTTGCCTCAAGCTTGGCAGAGCAGAGCCACTAAGAGTTGGGTGGGTGAGTCCTCCAGAACCTATGAGGGTGAAAATCAATCCACATGAAGAGGATCTAGTGGAGATCTAGTGGATCTCCTATTAGGGGGAAGCACTAGTCAGGTTCATGGGCAACTGGGGAGAATGGCCCCTGTCCCAAAACTACACAACTCAGTCACTGATACTCCTAAGTTTGCCCAGACTTCTACACCCCAACCAAGGCAGCTGACTCTTCAGCAGACTGTAAACTCTTCAAGGTGAGGCAACAGGGAGTCCAGAGCATGGGGCAATTGCTTTCACCCAGGCTGATACCATAGGAGGGGACTTCTTCACCCAAGAAAGATGGTGGAGGTATGAGAGAGTGTCTCAGGACAGGAATCCTGGTGACTATCCCTTCAGCTTTCTCCTCAGAGCCACAAACCCTAGACTCTCCTCACATGACTCTAGTTCACTTTTTCCTTCCTCTGCCAGAGCCCAGGGTGAGTGGCTGTGAACAAAATCTTGTGTGTTGGCCCTTTAAGAGGACACCTGTGTCTCTAGCATTCTTCTGTCTGTCTCTGTCTCTCTGATGGACAGGAATCCTGCTGCTTTTCATAGCCAGATGTTATATGTATGCCTCCTCCTGGCTCTGGTGCTCTGGGCTGAGGAGCCCAGCTTGGGGTTCAGATAATTCTTCTTAGGGAAATGACCCTCACCCTGCAGCTGAGATAACCTTCCAGATATTTAGCTGCTGCTCCTAGAAGTGGAGCCGGCCTTTTTCCTATCAGTCTCAATGTGACTTCTATAAATCTTTGAATATAAGACTTCTCTTCAGCTAGCCCTCAGGATGATTGTTTTATAATTTAGTTGTAATTTCAGTTTGGTCCTGAGAGGAGGTGAGTATGGCTTCTACCTACTCCACTGCCATCTTGGATTCCTGGCCAATCAGTTTTCAACAAAGGTGCAAAGGCAATTCAATGTCAAAAGAATAGTACTTTAAAAAAATGGTGCTGGAATAATTTGATATATAGATGCAAAAAAAAACAAACCCAAACTTCAATCCATAACTCACACCATATGTAAAAATTGAATTAAAATACACTGTAGATATAAAGGTAAATATAGAACAATACAATTTCTAGGAGACAATATTTGTGACCTGGGGTAGGCAAAAGGACAATTCATAACATGAAAAATTGATATAGAAGTCTATCAAAATTTTGTTCTTCAAAAAGCGTTGTTAAGTAAATAAAAATAGGCTTATGTTGAGAATATATAAAGAACTTTTAAGAGTCAACAATTAAAAGAGATATCCCAATTAAAAATGGACAAAAGAAGACATACAGATGGCAAATAAGCACATAAAAAGATGGTCAGCATAATTAGTTGTCAGGAAAGTGCAAATTAAACCACAATGAGATCCCATTACATAGCTATTGGGATGGCTAAAACAAACAAACAGACGGACAAACAAACCCGACCATACCAATGGTTGACAAGGATGTGGAACAATTGGATCTCTCATACACTACTGGTGGGACTGCAGAAAGGTACAATCATTTTGGAAAATCATTTGGCAGTTTCTTAAAAAATTAAACACAGCCCTACAATATGATCTTGATATTTCACTTCTAGATATTTACCCAAGTGAAATGGAAATTTATGTCCATACAAAAATCTATTAAATATGAATGTTTATAGCAGTAGTATTCAGAATCGGTAAAAACTGGGAACAACCCAGATGTTCTTCAATAGATGAACAGCTAAGCAAACTGCATATTACTTAACAATGAAAGAGAAGACATATTACTTAGCAATGAAAGAGAAGGAAGTACTGATTCACAGAAAAACATGGATGAATCTTAAATGCATTTTTCTAAATGAATAAAGTCAGAAATAACATGCAACATGTTCTATGATTCCATTTATATGACATTCTACAAGAGATAAAACTATTGGGACAGAAAACAAATCAGTGGTTGCCAGGGTTGGGGAGAAGGGGAGTGTACAAAGAACCAGCTGAAGGGAAGTTTTGGGGTGATGGGACTATCTGTTGGTACTGTGGTAGTTGGATATAAAACTCTACACATTTGTCAAAAGCCATAGGACTTTACACCACAAGGAATGAATATTACTGTATACAAACTTTAAAAAATCAGCTGGGGCGTGGGGAACCCAACATGGAATGCAGACCAATGAACCAAATATTTTTATAAATGAGTGACATAATCACACTGAAGGAGGTGGGGGTAAAAGAAGCTACCTGTGTGACTTTGGAAAATAGTGTTTTATTTGGGTACTATAAGGCTAAATCAGAAAAGGACTGTTTACAAACAAACAAAGGGGAAATGCTAGAATGAACCTTGAGTCGTTAGGTTGGAGTTGGAGGTATCAGTATGAACTGAAGTATACACACACACACACACACACACACACACACACATACACAAATAAATAGATACAGAAATAAATATAGATGCATGCATATATATGGGTTATTTCCTAGCTCTGTCCTGTGAAAGGGCCTAGAAACAGTGGCACCTCAGTAGCAATGAATACATTTAGCATGAATTGTGGTTTCTAAATATCATTCTCTAACAGAAGGAACCAGAGTTCCTTGGAGAAGTGGTTAATTCCAGGTCTGGGTCAGGGAAAATATAATTTTAAAAAGAAGAAAAAAGTGCATATCAAAAGAATAGGAGACACAGGAGGAGATTCCCAGTCCCAGGAAGATGAAGTAGATGTACTTTCCTAATTCCTTCCACTAAGTACAACTAAAAGGTCTGCATTATATATAAAACAAACATAAGAACACTCTAAAAGGTGGAGAAAAGAAGACAGACTACCTAGGGACCTCTGGAACCAAAGAACTTATCATGGTGAGATGTTCCCTAGGTTATGTTTGGCCTTATATATCCCAGACTTGGAGCTAAAAAAGCTATCAACTCAGAGACACCCATAGGCACAGACAAAAAAAAATGCCCCAACAGAAACTAGCTCTTTGTAGCCAAAGAACTAGAAAAGGGACAGACCAGCCAGCCCCAAACCTGTTAATAATAACCACCCTACTCCAGCCAATCACCATGGAAAAAAAACTGTGACCCCTATCTCCATCCCTGTCAGCAGACACCAAGTGACCTTAGACTACTACACTTATTATGCTGTAACAAGATGACCCAACAACCATGCTAGAATGATGTTAGAGAAGGCCAGATAGGGAGCTAGGACTTTCATGCCCTCCCAGGAGTAATGAGGTGTCCCTTTTTCCTGTGTCCTCTACCCCATGTACTGGCTTAGTGGAAAGTCGTGACTTTCAACGTCACCCATCAATAGTGACATCACTCCTCTTTCAGCAATTGACAACTAGACACCCCAGTGTCAGTCTGGAGACCACATGGGAACCAGAACTCCCACCTCTGTCTGGCAGCAAAGAGGAGCCCTTCTCAGGGAAAGCTGAGCGGGGAATCTGGACTTCCCCTTCAGCTAGCAGGGCCCTCCATTGCCCATAGTAGTATCAGAGAGAGCAACTAAAACAGGAGGTTTAAACAAAATCCAGAGTTTCAGAACATAATACAAAATTTTTCCAGGTTCAATAACAAGTCACACATAATACGAAGAACTGGGAAGATTTCAAATGAATGAGAAAGATAGTCAACGGATGCCACCACTGAAATGACAGAGATGTTAGAATTAGCTGAAAAAGACTTTAAAGTAACTATGATAGAAATGCTTCAATAAACAATTACAAATGCACCTGGAACAAATGAAAAAAATAATAAGCCTCACAAAAGAAATAGACAAACTCAGAAAATAAATAAAGGTATGAAAAGAACCAAATGTGTGTCTGTATAAAAGATCTAACATTCATGTCACTGAATTCCCAGAAGAGGAGGAGAAACAGGGTGGGGATGCAAGAATACTCAGAGGAATAATGGTCCCAAACTGCCAAATTTGGCAAGAGACATAAACCTACAGAATCAAGAAGCTCAGTGAATCCCAAGCAGAAGAAACCCCAAAGAAATCCATGTCAAGACATATCATAATCAAAAAAAGACTTCCGCCAAGATGGAGGCATAGGTGGAGAAGGTGTGCTTTCTCTCACAACCAAGTTTAGAGACAACTAAATATTAGCAACAGAAAACATAGCCAGAACACAGAAAATTGAACTTTTTGGAAGTCTGATAACAACAAATTCTTCAGCCTGACTGGTAAGAGGGGCAAAACCAGCAGCTGTTGGAGCGGGGTTGCACAGAAAAACTTGGTCAGACAGGCACTCAGAACCCAGGCGCAGGGTTGGACCTAGTAAGCGACTCAGTGAGCGACCTCCGTGAAACAGCGAGGGAGCAGGGCTGTGGGTTGACTGTGGTCTCACATCCATGCGGATTGACAAGTGAGGGAGTGGGCGATTGGACGAGAGCCAGAAGCCCCAGCGGCAAGGGGCAGTGGAGGGCACCGCCATTTCCCCGCTCTGACCCTGCCTCTACATACAGTGTCATAATCCAGCGACCTAAGTGGCCCTGCCCCAGTGAACAACCTAAGGCTCTGCTCTTCACACAGCTGCGAGAAACAGCAGAGGGGGCCGCCATTTCCCCGCTCTGACTCCACCTCCACATGCAGCGTCACAACCCAGTGACCTGGGAGTCCAAGGCTCCGCTCCTCATACTTAACGGGCACAAACAGACCAAAAATGGCTCAAGAAGATCTCAAAGCCCCAGAGCCTATAAATCTAAGCAATGAAGAAAGAGCAAAACTCTCAGACGCACAGTTTAAAACACTGGTGATCAGGATCCTCACAGAACTGGTTGAATATAGCCACAAATTAGACAAACATATGAAGGCAAAACTAACTGAAATGAGTGGAATTGCTCAGGAAACCAATAGCGATGAAAAGGAAACTGGGACTCAAATCAATGGAGTGGACCAGAAGAAAGCAAATAATGGCCAAACAGAAAAGAGTCAAGAAGCAAGAATTCAAAGAAATGAGGAGAGTCTTAGGAACCTCCAGGACATCTTTAAACGCTCCAATATCCGAATTATAGGGGTACCAGAAGGGGGAAAGGCACAGCCACCAGTGGAAAACTTATTTGAACAAATAATAAAGAAGAATTTCCCCAATCTGGCAAAGGAAATAGACTTCCAGGAAATCCAGGAAGCTCAGAGAGTCCCAAAGAAGTTGGACCCAAGAAGAAACACACCAAGGCACATCATAATTACATTAGCCAAGATGCAAATGAAGGAGAGAATCCTAGAAGCAGCAAGAGCTAAGGGGACAGTCACCTACAAAGGAGTCCCCATCAGACTGTCAGCAGATTTCTCAAAAGAGACCTTATAGGCAAGAAGGGGCTGGAAAGAGGTATTCCAAGTCATGAAATCCAAAGACCTACAACCAAGATTACTCTATCCAGCAAAACTTTCATTTAGAATGGAAGGACGGATAAAGTGCTTCTCAGATAAAATCAAATTCAAGAAGTTCATCATCACTAAGCCCTTACCATATGAAATGTTAAAGGGACTTATCTAAGAAAAAGAAGTTAAAAAAAAACATGAACAGTGAAAGGACAGCAAACTCACAGTTATTAACAACCACACCTAAAACAAAAGCAAACTAAAAGGATAGCTAGATCAGGAGTGGAAACATAGAAATGAAGATCTCAAGGAGGGTTAGCAATAGGGGAGTGGGAGGAGGAGAAGGGGGGAGAAGGTACAAAAAATAAGTAGCATAGACAGTAGATAGAAAATTTATGGGGGGGCAAGAATAGTATGGGAAATATAGAGTCTAAAGAACTTGAGACACATGGTCATAAACTAAAGGGGGGGTAATGGTGGGGATGAGGGGTAGGGTGGAAGGGAATGAAGGGGGGAATAGAACAACTGTAATGGCATAATTAAAAAAATAAATAAAAAAGACATATCATAATCAAACTTCTGAAAAGTAAAGACAGAGAAATTCTTGAAAGCAGTCAGAGAAAAATAACACCTTTGGATTGGACAAAAACAATCCAAATTGGCAGTGGGTTTCTCATCACAGATCATGGATAAGAGAATGAAATGGCACAATATATTTAAAGTGCTGGAAGGAAAAAATGTTATCCCAAATCTTATACTCAACAAAAATATCCTTCAGCAATGAAGTAGAAATCAAGACATTTCCCCATTCGATATAGCAAAAAGAAAAATAAAATATCTGGGAATAAACCTAACCAAAGAGGTAAAAGACCTGTATGCAGAAAACTACACAGCACTGAAGAAAGAAATCAGGGAAGACACAAACAAATGGAAACATATACCGTGTTCATGGATTGGAAGAATTAACATCATCAAAATGTCCATACTACCCAAAGCAATATACAGATTCAATGCAATACCTATTAAAGTACCAATGGCGTATTTCACAGACATAGAACAAACACTTCAAAAATTTATATGGAATCATAAACGAGCCCGAATAGCAGCTGCTCTTTTGAGAAAGAAGAACAAAGTAGGAGGGATCACAATACCTGATATCAAACTGTATTACAAAGCCACTGTAATCAAAACAGCCTGGTACTGGCATAAAAACAGGCACATAGACCAATGGAACAGAACAGAGAGCCCAGAAATCAACCCAACCCTCTACATTCAATTAATATTCGACAAAGGGGGCAGTAACATAAAATGGAGTAAAGATAGCCTCTTCAGCAAATGGTGTTGGGAGAACTGGACAGCTATGTGCAAAAAAATGAAACTTGAGCACCAACTTACACCATACACCAAAATAAATTCAAGGTGGATAAAAGACTTAAATATAAGCCGTGACACCATTAAAGTCCTAGAGGAGAACATTGGCAAGAAAATCTCAGATATTCCACGCAGCAACATTTTTACGGATATGTCCCCTAGAGCAAGGGATATAAAGGAAAGAATAAACAAATGGGATCTCATCAAAATAAAAAGCTTCTGCATGGCTAAAGAAAACAGTATTAAATTAAAAAGACAACCAACTGTATGGGAAAACATATTTGCCAATGATACCTCAGACAAAGGTTTAATCTCCAAAATATACAAAGAACTTACACGACTCCACTCTAAGAAGACATCCAACCCAATTAAAAAATGGGAAAAGGACTTGAACAGACACTTCTCTAAAGAGGACATACAGAATATCCAGAGACACATGAAGAGATGCTCAATATCGTTAGCTATCAGAGAGATGCAAATTAAAACCACAATGAGATACCACTTTACACCAGTCAGGATGGCTATAATAGACAAAGCAACAAACAACAAATGTTGGAGAGGGTGTCGGGAAAAGTGGACCTTAGTTCACTGTTGGTGGGATTGCAGACTGGTACAACCATTATGGAAAACAGTATGGAATTTTCTCAGAAAAATAAAAATTGACCTGCCTTTTGACCCAGCAATTCCACTGCTAGGATTATACCCCAAGAATCCTAGAACATCAATTTCAAAGAACCTATGCACCACAATGTTCATAGCAGCACAATTTACAATAGCCAAGAGTTGGAAGCAACCTAGGTGCCCATCAGTAAACGAATGGATCAGAAAATTGTGGTACATATACACAATGGAATTCTATGCAGCAGAGAGAAAGAAGGAGCTACTACCTTTTGCAACAACATGGATGGAACTGGAAAGCATTATGCTGAGTGAAATAGGCCAGGCATTGAAGGACAAATACCATATGATCTCACCTTTGACAGGAAGCTAAGGAATAAAACAAACAAGCAAACAGAACAAAAACAAAGACACTGAAACAGAGAACAAGTGGGCAGCGAGCAGAGGGGAGAGGGAAGGGAACTTAAGGGGAAAAAGGGGGAGGGATTTTGAGGAACAAGTATGAGGGACGCAGAGATTAGGACTGTGTGGGGGGGAATGGGGGGGGGGAGACCGGGCGGGGGGGTGGGGTGGGATGGGAGAAATAGATAAAAAAAAATGTACTTGAAAAGTAACTAAATAAAATTTAATATTAAAAAAAAATACATTTCCCGATGAAGGAAACCTAAGAATTTCTCACCAACATGTTTACTGTAAATAGATAGCTATGATCAAAGAAGCAACCTTAGAATGTCAAGAAGAAAGAGAAAATGTAGTAAGCAAAAATGTTACTAGACATAATAGACTTTCCTTCTCTTGAGTTTCTAAATTATGCTCAACAGATGAAGCAAAAACTATAACACAGTCTGATGTGGTTCTCCATGTATGTAGAGGAAATGTTTAAGACAATTGTAATTGTCTTAATTGTAATATAAATTGTAATTGTAATATAAATAGGATGTAAAGGGAGACAAAATTTCTATGCTTCGCTCAAGCTGGTGAAATGTTAATTCCAATGGACTATGATAAGATTATATATATATATAATGTGACTTCTAGAGCAACCACTAAAAATGACACACCAAAAGATATACTCAGAAATGGTCTGGATAAATCAGAATGGTATTCTAAAAAATATTCAATAAACACAAGAGGGAAGGATAAAGAAAGCAGAGAAATGAAAAAGAGTACTGGAAAACAAAAAATGAGTTGGCAGACTTAAGCCCTAAATATCAATAATTACATTAAATATAAAAGATCTAAATATACCAATTGAGAGACTGGCATAGTTAATTATAAAATCCAACCCAACCATGCTGTCTATAAGAAACTCCCTTCAAATATAATGGTATAAGTAAGTTGAAAATGAAAAGTTGGAAAATAAACCATAAAAAGAATAACTAATGAAAGCAGGAGTGGCTATATTAATATCAGATAAAGTAGAATTTGGAGCAAAATAAATGACCAGAGACACAGAGGGACATTATATAAAGATTAAAAGATCAGTCCACCAAGGTCAAGTTCAAGGAGTTCATCATCACCAAGCCCTTATTATATAAAATGCTAAAGGGACTTATCTAAGAAAAAGAAGATAAAAAAGGTAAACAGTGAAAGGACAGCAAACTCACAGTTATTAAGAACCACACCTAAAACAAAAGCAAACTAAGAGGACAGCTAGATCAGGAGCGAACCATAAAAATGAAGATCTCATGGAGGGTTAGCAACAGGGGAGTGGGAGAAGGAGAAGGGGGGAAAGGTACAGAAAATAAGTAGCATAGATGGTAGGTAGAAAATAGATAGGGGGAGGGCAAGAATAGTAGGGGAAATATAGAATCTAAAGAACTTGAGACACATAGTCATAAACTAAAGGGGGGGAATGGGTGGGGAGGGGTGTGCAGGGTGAAGGGGAATGAAAGGGGGAAATAGAACAACTGTAATGGCATAATCAATAACATATATTTTAAAAAAAGACATAGCAACACTCAATGTGAGTACACCAAACAACAGTGCTGAAATATGTGAAGCAAAAACTGATAGAACTTAAAGGAGAAATAAGCAAAGCTATCAATATAATTGGAAATTTCAACACTCGTTTCTCAACAATTGAAAACTAGACACCAAATCAGCAAGGATAGACAATAATTCAACATCACCAACCACTAGGATTCAATGGGCATTTATAGAACACTCCATCAATGGCAGCAGAATACACATTCAAAGGCCCAGAGAACATCCATCTAGATAAATCTTTAAAAAATTGTAAGAATTCAAATCACACAGAGTGTTTTCTCTGACCACAGTGAAACTAGAAATTAACAAATAATTCACGAATCAAAGGGGAAGTCTCAAGGAGGGGAAGAAAGCCCGGGCTCCACACTGGGCCTTCTCTGACACCACTCAGCAGGGTATTGGGGCTGCTCATTGCAGTCTGTGTTGGAATATAGGCTCCCACGTGGCTTCTGCCGTCAGGGGTGGGGTGGGGCCACATTGTGTTAATGTGGTATTTGAGTGGAATAGGGTGGTTATTGACTAAATGTTTTCTGTCTTAATAAACCCTCAATACATGGTAGAATGATTTTCTACAAGGGTGCTATGACCACTCATTGGGGGAAGAACTGTCTTCAACAAATGGTGCCAGGGAATTGGATGTCCCCACTCAAAAGAGTGGAGTGGGAACCTAACACCACACACAAAAATTAGTTCCAGATGGATCAAAGACCTGAACATGAGAACTAAAATGATAAAACTCTTAGAGGAATACAGGGCGAAAGCATCATGACATTGAGTTTATCATTGACTTCTTGCATATGACATTGAAAGCACAGGGAACAAAAGAGAAAACAGATAAATTAGACTACATTGAAATGAGAAACATCTGCCATCAAAGGACTTAACAGAGTAAAATGGCAACCCATAGAATGGGAGAAAAAATTGAAATAATATATCAGATAAAGGGTTAATATTTATAATACATAAAGAATCCTTATAACTCAACGAAAACAAACAAAACTCTAATAACCTGATTTTAAAATGGGCAAAATATTTTTGCAGATATTTGACATTTTTCTTTTTAAAAAAATATATTTTATTGATTATGCTATTATAGTTGTCCCATTTCCCCCTTCACTCCCCTCCATCCTGCACACCCTCTCCCACCCACATTCTCCCCTTTAGTTCATGTCGATGTGTCATACTCATAAGCTCTTTAGCTTCTAGATTTCCCAAACTATATTACCCTTCCCCTGTCTACCATCTATGCTACTTATTCTCTGTACCTTCTCCTCCTCTCTCCTCATCCCACTCCCCTGTTGATAACCTTCCATGTGATCTCTATTTCTGTGGTTCTGTTCCTGTTCTAGTTGTTTGCTTAGTTTGTTTTTGTTTTTGTTTTTATTTTTGTTTTTGTTTTAGGTGTGATTATTAATAATTGTGAGTTTTCTGTCATTCCACTACACATGTTTTTTATCTTCTTTTTCTTAGGAAAGTCCTTTAACATTTCATATAATAGGGGCTTGGTGATGATGACCTCCTTGAACTTGACCTTATCTGAGAAGCACTTTATATGCCCTTCCATTCTAAATGAAAGCTTTGCTGGAGAGAGCAATCTTGGTTGTAGGTCTTTGGATTTCATGACTTGGAATACCTTTTTCCAGCCCCTTCTTGCCTGCAAGGTCTCTTTTGAGAAATCAGCTGACAGTCTGATGGGAACTCCTTTGTAGGTGACTGTCCTCTTAGCTCTTGCTGCTTCTAGGATTCTCTCCTTCATTTTAATCTTGGCTAATGTAATGATGATGTGCCTTGGTGTGTTCCTTCTTGGGTCCAACTTCTTTGGGACTCTCTGAGCTTCCTGGGTTTCCTGGAAGTCTATTTCCTTTGCCAGCTTTGGGAAATTCTCCTTTATTATTTATTCAAATAATTTTTCCACTGGTGGCTGTTCCTTTCCCCCTTCTGGTACCCCTATAATTCGGATGTTGGAGCGTTTAATGATGTCCTGGAGGTTCCTAAGCCTCTCCTCATTTTTTTGAATTCTTGTTTCTTCTTTCTTTTCTGTTTGGTTGTTTCTTTCCTCCTTCTGGTCCCCTCCATTGATTTGAGTCCCAGTTTCCTTCCCACCACTATTGGTTCCCTGTACATTTTGCTTCATTTCACTTAGGGTAGCCTTCATTTTTTCATCTAATTTGCAACCAAATTCAACCAATTCTGTGAGCATCCTGATCACCAGTGTTTTGAACTGTACATCTGATAGGTTGGCTCTCTCTTTATGGCTTAGTTGTATTTGTTCTGGAGCTTTGATCTGTTCTTCCGTTTGGGCCATTTCTTTTGTCTTGACACACCTGTTATGTAGTGAGGGGCGGAGCCTTAGATGTTCACCAGGGTGGGGCAACCTACATGATTGCATTGTGATGCCGTTTGTGGGGGAGGGGTTTGAGAGGAAACAATGGTGCTTTCTGTGCTCTCTGATGGATTTCAGTCTTTTCTGCTGCTCCCTCAAGCAAACTGGACCCTTCTGGTGCTAATTTCTGTGCGGGTGGGCTTGTGTACATTCTAGGACCCTGTGGGTTTCTCCAAGGAACTCTCCTGTGAGGATAGGAGTCTCTCCTAGCACCTCAACCCCCTTGTTTTCAATTGGTATTTTGAGGCTTTATTTCTCAGTGCTGGAGCCCTGGGTTGTGTGGTCTGTCTCACTCCCCAGTTTTGCCTGGTTTATCTGCACGTAAATCTGGGACCACCCGGTCTGCCAGCCACTATGTGTGCCATGCCTGTCCACAGTCCACCATCTCACTGGGTTTGCCCACTGCCACCCTGCGCCCGGGGTCCACCAGCCACTGCTTTTTTTGCCTCGAGCCCTCTTCTCCTGGCTGCCTGACTCCGCCCCTCCTGCCAGGCTGAATTAATGTGCCTATTTTAACTCCTTGGTTGTTGGACTTCCATACAGTTCAATTTTCTGTCAGTACTGGTTTTTTTTTTGTTTCTGAATTTTTGTTGTCCTTATTTTGGCTGTGGGAGGAGGCACAGTGTGTCTATCTATGCCTCCATCTTGGCCAGTAGTTGACAGACATTTTTCAAAGAAAGATATACAGTTGGCTAATAAGGATAATGTTGGCCAACATTACTAATTAAAACCACAATGAGATATCTCCTCATACCCATTAGGACAACAGCTATCGAGGGAAGGAGGGAGGGAGAGAGAGAGAGAGAGAGGGAGAGAGAGAGAGAGGGAGAGAGAGAGAGAGGGAGAGAGAAGGGAAGGGGAAGGAACAAAAAGGAAAGCAAAGACAAAACTCAGATGATAACATGCTTTGGAGTGGTTCTACAGAAACTAGAATGCTTGTGCTTTGCTAATGGGTATGTAAAATGGTGCAGCCACTATGGAAAATAGTATGATAATTCCTCAAAAAATTAAATGGTATTACCATTTGATTTAATAATTCTGATTCTGGATATATACTCAGAAGAATGGAAAGCCGGGTCTTAATGAAATTTTGTACATATATGTCCATGGCAGCAACTCAGGTGTCCAATAATGGATACCTCACAAAATGTGGCATATACAGGGTGGGCAAAGGTAGGTTTACAGTTAGGTAACATTTTTTGAATTAATGAAACTATTATAATAATCACAACCTGCATGTCTTTTTCCATATGAACAACTTGCCCACCCCGTATATAATGATATGCTCCTATTATTAAACCTTGAAAATGAAGGAAGTTCTGACACATGGTACAGCATGGATGAACCTTGAGAACATAAGTGAAATAAGCCAGAACCAGAGACAAGTACTATATGACTGTACTTACATGAGGTACTTAGAGTAGTCAAATGTATAGAAACAAAGCAGAAGAATGGTTGCCTGGGGCTGTGGGAGCAGGGGTTGGAGAGTTATTTGTTAATGGAGACAGAATTTCAGATTTGCAAGATGAGAAAGTTCTGGAGATGGACAGTGGTGAAGGTTGCACAACAGTGTGAATGTGCTTGATGCCACTGAGCTATAATAATGGCTGAGCCCTGACCAGTGTGGCTCAGTTGGCTGAGTGTCGTCCCACAAAGGGAGGGGTTGTGGTTTGATTCCTGGGCAGGGCAGATGCCTGGGTTGTGGGCCAGGTCCCATTTGGGGCACGTGTGAAAGGCAACAGATCGATGTTTTTCTCACACATTGATGGTTCTCTTCCTCTCCCTTCCTTCCTTCCTTCCTTCCCCTCTCTCTAAAAATAAATAAAATCTTAAAAAATAAAAATGGTTAAGATGGTAAATTTTTATGTTACTGTATATTTTACCACAATTTTTTAAAAAGGGTTTTGTCTTGTTAGCTTGCCCCCTTTTCTCAACCTTTGGATACAGAGAGCAGGCTTTTGGTAAAGCATTTGGGGGAGCTGTGTCCATTGGTGTTTGTGGGTCATTGACATTTTTTGCTCTAAATCTGGGTTGAGGTGAAAGAAAACTCAGGCATATCCCCACTGTGCTGCTCCTCGGGCCCCATGGCCCCAGCCGTTTGACTTCTCTCTCCACCTTCAGTGCCCTCTCAGGCCTGGGTTGTGCACGATGCTCAGTGTTGTCAGTTGTGCTTAGACGGTGCACTGAGGGAGGGGCTACATCTTCTCAGAAGTGGAAGTCCCAGTCTGCTGTGTTTTGATTAGTCCTCTCAGTTTATGCTGGTACTCACCCAGAACTCTGGATGACTGAGTTAACATCTGGGTCCCAAGTTCCCAGGAGCAAGGACTGGATCCTCCTTGTTCACAATGGGTCCCCTCAGCTAAGCACAGTTGGTGCTGGTCAGCCCTCACATGAGTGCCCCAAGCCCCTCCTCGGTCTTCCAGGCAGTCTTTGCCAAGCCTCAGTGCTGCATGAATTCGTTGATCCAGTAGCTCATACCTCTCACCCCTCATTCTGAGCTTTCTGTATTCCTCCAGCAAGAGTTCAGACCATTCCCTGGAGCTTCTGAAAGCTGCTTGAAAGCTAAGTTAAATGCACAGCCTTGAAGCCCTTTTTTACTCCTCCCCCAAAAGCCTGCCTCCCCTAGTCACAGCCTTCAGCTCAGTCACCCTTCTTCCTTCTGGTCCTCTTGATGCCCATTCACAGTTCCACGTTTACTGAGGATAGACAGTGGGACCCAGCAGCGAAAGTACTGCACACTCCAGGCACAGCCTTCACGATGCCCTGCACAGGGAAGCGGCAGCTCTCTGGGTTTTCCGTCTTTTAGGCCTTTACTGAGTACACTCTCACTGGATCCTTCCAATTCTTCAGAGATAGGACTCATTAGTTCCAATTCACAGAGAAGGAAAAGGAGACTCAGAAAATTTAAGTTGCCTGTCCAATGTCATACAGTTGGCAAATGGCAGGTTGGGGACCAGGAGCTAGGGAGCCTCACTTTAGAGCCCAAGCTCTTCCTCATACAAGATACTCAGTAATGTTCTTGTGTTAGGGAGCATCTAATCATCACTCTATAGACCATTTGTCAGACTCAGAGGACGAAACAGAGCCATATCTGACCTAGGTCCTCTTGCCTATAACCCCTCTTCCACCTAGTTTAGGTAACAGGTAAGTGCCACATGATTTGAAATACCAAGAGGAGGAGCAAGAATCCACTGAGATCAGATTTTCTGAGGGGCTTATGGGTTTCATTTTCTCCCTGGTTTGAAAAGCCCAGTTGGATTCAGGGTTATAGCCACCATTTCCTCTACAAAGTAGTTAAGCTGCTTCAGGGAAAACAAATGGTTTATTTGGCCTTTGGATATGATTCCTGAGAAATGATGGTGGCAGATAATTGTACATTCAGGAAACTTCTCATTACTGACACATGGCTGGCTTGGGATGTGGTCCAAGAACTGATGTGCTGCTGGTCTCTGGTTCCAGTCCCAGCTGGCCCTAGCTGAACTAGGTGAGGCTCCTGGCTGGTCCTGCCAGCAGCTTTGGTGTAGCCCACGTTTACAGAGAGCAGTTGTGTGCCAGGCCGCTCAGGTGTCTGTCTGCTGGCCTAGGAAGTAGGCTTGTTAAAGTCCCACTCATTTTTTTACAGACACAAAAACCCCATTTTCATAAAATGCTTCCAGAATTCAGGTCCCTTCTTTGTGTGAACTCTGTGTCCTGGAGAGCAGCTAGCCCAGAGCTAGTCATAGCTAGGCATTCAACAATCAAGATTGGTCAAACCCATGAAGGAGGAACTTCTTATTTCTTAGCTGTGATGAGCTTATATCTTTTATGTCATGGAGTTCAACTTCCCACTCAGGGCAGGAATTCCTTCTACAATCTCTCTTGTAGGTGGCCACATACCTTGAATTCCTGCCGGGGTAAGGAGCTCATTCCTTCCAGAGACAGCTCTTCAACCCTTGCACAGACCTGATCCTGAGAAAGGACAATGGTTCATTCTGATCTGAGCTCTGCCTTGCCCTGCTGGGAAAAAACTGGTTCTGGTTTTATCTGTGGCTGTTCTCAAGCTTCTCCTATGTCTACAGGTTTGTGCTTAGAAATCAGAAGAGGCCTGCTCCTTTTCATCATATTTTTCCCAATTGGGGACCCAGGGGAAAACTGGCCAGGTTATTAAGAGTCTGAGACCCAGCTGCAAGGTAATAATTGAAGGAAGGGCCATGTATGTTCAGCCTGAAGAAGGTGAGTCGGTGGCAAGGGGTATTATTGGAACCCTCATCTCTTTTCAAAGTACTGCTGATACAAATGAAGAAATAACAGCAATAATAACAGATAATCATTACTAGCTGAGCTCTTGCCTTGTATCATCTCATTTAAACCCCATAACAACCCTCTGTGGTGAGTCGTATCATCCCTACTTTACAGGTAAGGAAACTGAGGCATAGGGAGGTCAAATCCCACATGTGCTGTCATTCAGCTCCTAAGTGGAGCAGCTGGCATGCAAACCTGAGCAAGTTGGACCAGAGACCACCCTTACCTGCCACACACATGAGGGAAGTGCTGCTCTGCACGGTCGGCACCTGGCTGACAGGTGGGAGCTGCAGGAAGGGAGTCAGTGGTCTGGTTCAATCAAGCACCTTTAGAAGTTAGAAATGTTGGATTCATGGAATTAGCTGCCTCATAATATGGTGAGCACCAAAGTGTCAGGATGGGCCAGGAGGGTGCATGGCCTGGACAGACTGTTAGACCACATTTATCTGATTGAATCCAATTGAAAATAGCTGGGCAACCTTAAAAAGCGGAGTAAGGAGTGAGGGGGTTTGCAGTGTATCTTTGAGGCCAGGTGTGCTTTAATTGCCAAGGAAAACTCCTTTGGTGACTGCGTCTCTGAGTCCCTCCCCCAAATACCAGGATTCCCTAAAAACTGGGGTCCTCTGGAGGTGGTTGTGACCCTGTTTCCAGAAACTAGTTGTAGGAAGTGGAGAAGGTTGATGGACGCTGGAGGAAATGCACCCAGGCCTTCCAACCACCATGTCTGCCCACCCATCGTCCCATGCTTGAGGGAACTGCCTCACCCTCCTGTCCCTTCTCCACAGCCAGGTGGCCCCTGGGAGCTCCGGCTGGTTCTCCTTCCTCTTTGCAGGCATCCCCGCAGAGTCTGAGGGTGCCTGAGATGGAACGGAACTGTTAAGGGTTTATCACTGGGCGAGGGCTGTCAGGCTGGTCCTGTCATCGGTAAGGGGTTGGGGGTGACAGCTCTATGGGATAAGAGGATGACAGGGGTCAAGAAGGATGGCCAGTAGCTGTGGGAGTGTGGGTCTCCTCCCCACCAGCATCCTGAATCTGTGACTAGCCACACCTCCTCATGTGACTAAGCCCAGGGTGCTGGCTGGGCAGTGGATCTTTTTGAGCCCATTTTTTCTCCCCTGCAGAGGGGACAGTACTGTCTAACATGCAGCATTTAAGAGGCAATGGGCCTGGCATGCAGTAATGCTCTATAAGTGGGTAGAACTATTATTACCTTAGAGAACATAGCTCAGGACACTTGGCCTGGGTCCAAACCCTGGCCCTGCTGTTGTCTAGCTGGAGGTCTAGAGCTGGCGGTCTAACCTCTCTGCACCTCCTCTCAAGTAGGGCTAAAACGTCTCTTAGCACAGGGCCTGGCTCAGAGAAAGTTCTCTATGAATGTTTTCTCTCGTTATTATTATTCTCATTAGTTTTGCCTGGAACAATATTGGCACCTCCTTGGAAGTTTGGGAAGCTTTACAGGGAAAGGGGAAGGGCAAGAGAAGTGGATGTGAGGAGGATTCCAACACTACAAATGTTTATGAAGCTGCTATTGTTTGCCAGGCACTGGTATATACATATTATTTAATCTTCACAAAAACTATGTAACAGGTGTCCTTTATCTCCATTTTCTCTTTCTTTTTCTTTTTTATCCTCACCCAAGGAACTTTTTTCATTGCTTTCAGAGAGAGAGGAAGAGAGAGAGAGAAACATCGATTCGAGAGAGAAGCTTCAAAGGGTTGCCTCCCATTGGACCAGGGATCATACATGCCTGAGTCAGGGATCAAACCCACGACCTAGGTGTGTGAACTGACTGGGAATCAAAACTGCAACCTTTTGGTTATGGGATGATGTTCCAACCAACTGAATCATACCATCCAGGGCTGTCTCCACTTCTCCTGGGTGAGATGAGCCACAGAGAAGGCAGCCTGCCCAGAGCCACATAGGCCATACACAGCTCAGCTGGCGGCACAGGAGGTCCAGCTCTGTTGTTTGGGGGAGCAGGGAGCTTGCCCTCATTCAGTCCTGGGAAGTGTCAAAGGAGGGGCTGAGCTTGGTGCTGTCGGCCCCTCTCTGGCCACATCATCAGGCTCTGGCCCCCGAAATGCAAGGGTTAGAACATTTTGGCCTCCACTTTCTTTCCTCATGATGAGTATTAGGCTCATGATTATTAGGCTTTAAGTCACTTAAGAGCTGTGCCTGGGTGGGAGTGGTGGTGTGGACACGTGTCTGGTGCATCGCTGCCCTTGAGTAATGAAGCCAATGTCCAGGCAGTGCTGGGGCTCAGTGAGGCAGCGGCTTTGTGGTTGATCCACACCTGCTCCATGAGGCCAAGGGTTGGGGCCTTTTCCCAGCCAGACTTCTTTTGGCCCCTCCTGTTCATTTGGAGAGTAATTAGAGTTTTCTGAGCTTCCAACTCCATCCCCTTTGGTGCAAGGGGGATGTGTTCTCTCCCAGGAGAGGCCAGTGGCAAAGGGTGCAAAAGAGAGGGAGGCAGGAGAGGGGCCAGGACCTCAGGGCAGTGGTGGCAGCAGCAGGTGAAACAATCCCAGGTCCTTTTCACTCAGGATTCCTCTGTCCAGGAGCCCCAGGCAGGGAGGCCTTCTGGGTTCCGCTTCACAGACCCAGAGCCTGAGTCACTTGTCCAAGGTTGGGCATCTGGTGACAAGACTGGGAGCTGGACCCAGTCAGGATGACCATGGGCCTGCAGTCTTGCCACTTCCCCATTGTGCTCTCCTCTCATGGCAGGACCCTGGCTGGAGCATCGCCACCAGGCCCAGGGTTCTCATGCCCCTTGGGAATCAGAGGTGGGCGTGGGATTCAGGCAGCTGCCTCCTCCCCAGAAGAGCTGTTCACTCGCCTTCACCCACTCCTCCTGACTTCCCTGCTGTCAGACAGGGAAGGGTCCATGGAGAGCATCTTCTTGATGCTCTTAGAGCATCTTGTTTGATGAACAAGAAAACTGTAGCCCAGAAAGTACCAGTGACTTGCTGGGGACCACAGAACAGTGGGAACAGAGCTGTATGGGACTCAGGCCTCCGGACTGCCTGGCACTCGTGCGCTCATGAGAGAGGCCTCTGCCCCTTTGTTCCATTCTTCTAAGGGTGGTGCCTTGTCATGTGAAAGTTGAAGGGACCAGGAACAGCCATGACCAGGTCTTCTGTCCAGCTGTTTAAGTATTGTAGCAATTGGTAAAACAGAATAGTTTGTTGGTGGGGGCGGTGACAGTTCCAAATGCCCGCACTATAGAGGCACTTTGAGTGCAGAAGCCAGGCTTTGCCAATTGTTCCTGGGGACAGGCTCTTGTCCCCAGTTGTTCCCGCAGAAGAGCAAGGCAGTTAGACCAGGGGCCCTGGTTTCCTTTCTGCCACCACGTTCTGGAGCCCCAGGAGCTACCTTCTGTGCCTGAGAACCTGCTGCCAGCCTCAGTTTCCCCATCTGTGACACCTGTCTCTATACCCTGCTTGTTGGACTCATCAAGAGAACCCCCCTCCTGGAGAGGCAGGGCTCTGAGTGTGAAGAGGGCTGCGAAGGAAAGTCAGGAATTACCGGAGCCCTTTGTCCTATTTTAACTGCAGCAGACCTGCATTCAGCCAGGGCCTCTCCTCTGAGTAAGCTCTCTCCCTGCCAGGGAGCCATCCACCTCAAAGGCCAGCCCACAGAGAGGCCCTGACATCTTTGGGAACAATGTCGCCTGTTTACCTGACAGATTGTCTGCTTTCTTTTCATCTTAGAGGAAAAGAGCTCCCGCTGGGAGCCGCTAATACCAGAGTAAACAGATGACCTCGTGGTGCCTTTCTCCTGGAGGTGGGGTGCCAGCAAGCTCCCCAACTGTGCAAACAGACCCTGGAGGCCTCCTGCGCCTGCAGGGGGCGTGGCCCTGGACCTGGTCGGGAGGGGCCTTTCCCGCTCTAAGCCCTCTTTCTCCCTTTGTGTTTCACACTGAATGGGGGGGGAGAGGGAAGCTCAAAGGCAAGGGTATGAAAGGTCAAAGCCAATTTGCAGGGCCAAGCATGGGGGAGGAGAGAAGGGGTGAGACCAAGTGTTTGGGAGCCCTGACCTTCACCTGAATATAAGCTAATGGCCTCTCCTTAGCCCCCTGAGGACTATGCCCCAGGCAGAGCTAGCTTTGTGTCCTGGGTGCTCTGTCGCTAGCTGTGATCCAGGCCAGCAACTGTGCCTCTCTGAGCCTCAGTTTACTCACCTGGAAAGCAAGGATGAAGACACCCCTTGTTAGGGCTGTTGCAAAATAGCGCAGTGTGCTCTAAACAAGCAGTAGTGACTTATAATGAGGGAGGGAGTAAGGCTAAGTCTGGAACCAGCTGCCAACAGAGCAGGGAGGGTTTTTCGGGGGCGGGGGGGGGGCAGGCACAGCCCAGACAAAGGCACTCAGTTGGGAATGAATAGGGCCTGTATGGGAGACAACGAATAAAATATCCTCTGAAACAACACGTTACATTGCAGGGTTGTTATCTCTGGGAGGGAACCCAGATTTCCCCTTTCTAGTGGTGTGACCTTGGAGAGCTAGTTGGCTGCTCTGTCCTTCAGTTTCCTCCTTTGCAAACGGGGATGCGAAGTCCTGTATCAGAGGCCCTCGAGAAGATGAAAACCTGACACACAGGATGTAACTCAGTAAACATGAATGCCTAGGGCTTAAAAAGCGCAGGTTCTTCATTCTCTGAAAGGAGCTGGGGGAGTCAGGATGAGTCAAAGACACGTCCTGTCATGCCTTCCCTGGTCACTGACACTTTGCAGCCCCTTCCTTTGGCTGCAGAGAGCAGGGTGGGCCCTCACAGACTGTGAGCCCTGAGTGCCCAGCAGTCCCCAGGCTGTGACCCCGTGTGCCTTCCTGGGCCCCTCTCCTTGGTGGCCCCTTGGGTCTGTTCCTCAGCCCTCCTGGGCTTGTTCTTTTCTCAGCATTCAGGCCATTGGTGACTCCCAGGCCCTCAACAGCGAAGGAAAGGAGAAAAAAGTTTAACTTACGTGACTCTTGTCACACTAGATCCATGTCTCAGATATGCAGTGTATTTCCAGGTTCCTTGGCTTTTCCTTAGAAAGGGAAAGAAGGAATAAGTAGAGGAAAGGGAGGGAGGGGATGAAATATTTGATGAGCATATTAAAGCAAGCTCATAGGTATCAGAAATGCATTTGGCTGCCCTTAACAGCAAACTCAACTCACTGTAGCTTAGACAAGTGAAGGTTTATATTTCTAACATAATAAGAATCTTGAGAAATGGGTGGTTGGTGGTCTGGGTCAGCTGCTGGTGATACCAGTGAGGATTGGCCTTTTTCCAGCTTTCTGCTTGTTGTCATGAGCACGTGGACCTACTTGTCACCTCATGGATGCTAGGTGGCTGCCTCAACGCCATCAAGAAAGAAGAGGGTCTCCCAGTAGCTCCCTGTTGCTGCCTCATTGGCCAGATGTGGGTCACATGGCCACTCCTGTAAGCAAGGGATGCTGGGAATACAAACATCTGAATGTACTTCTCCAGCTTCTAGCAAGGGGCAGACGAGGATGGGTGGGGAATGTGGGCCAGGGAACGGGTATCAAGTCATCCAGTCAGCTGCCTGCCAGGGGAGATGGTGCTCCGTCCCAGTCTTACAGATGGGATACTAGTGCCAAGGCCAGAGAAATGCTTACTCAATAGACAGTTTGATTGATTTGCTTTGACATTCTGGGCTGGCAACCAGAGATGCAGAGATAAAAGGCACACCCTTGCCTTCCAGAGAGAGGAGATGAAGAAGAATAGTACTAATAACAATATAATAGCTAAAATTCACTGAGCATGTACCAATGCCAAGTGCTTGCTGGGTACTTTCCAGACTTGATCTCATCTCATGCCCACTCCAACCCTAAATGACAGGCATGATTCTATCTGCTATGGAGGAAGCTGGGGCTCAGCAAGGCCCACCACTCACAGGCCTGCCCCTCCACTCACAGGCCCGCCCCACCACTCACAGGCCTGCCCCTCCACTCACAGGCCTGCCCCTCCACTCACAGGCCTGCCCCTCCACTCACGGGCCTGCCCCACCACTCACGGGCCTGCCCCTCCACTCACGGGCCTGCCCCTCCACTCACGGGCCTGCCCCTCCACTCACGGGCCTGCCCCTCCACTCACGGGCCTGCCCCTCCACTCACGGGCCTGCCCCTCCACTCACGGGCCTGCCCCACCACCTGCATCAGGTGATTCATGTAAAAGGCCAAATAGTAATCACACTCTAGGGCAGATCATGGGAATAGGGTGCCGCTCTCCCTAGGGAGGGCATAGACAGTTTCTGGAGGTGTGTAATCTAGAAGCACCAACTGGAAAATTCCAGTCAGACGAGGTGAGCACGGTCCCCTAGGTGAGGAAACGCATCTACAAGGACATCGGAGGTGACTTTTGCAAAACCTGAGTCACCCCTAGGGTATGTCCACCCATACTTCCTCAGGGCTTTTTGTATTTAAAAAGAGCATTGAAAATAACACATTTTTAAAATAAATGAGCAATATGAATAACCAAAGAAAGGCAAAAAATTTAAAAATAACATTCCTTTGTTTATAAAATTGTCGGAAATTAAAAACAAAGCATATTCACACAGTGCTGGTGATGGGGTGGTGAAATAGACAACGCCCACATGTGGCTAGTGACAGAGTAAATTGGTGGGAGCCTTTGGAAAAGCAAATTAAAAAATGTTCTTTAAAATGTGCTGCTCTATGCTTGCTCCAGCAGCACCTGGTATCTGAAGGAAAACTGCAGAGACTGGCATTGCCCTGGGTGGAGACACACAGGTTCAGGGTGCACGCCACAGTGTCCAGTACAGAAGTGGGTAAAAAGGCTGTGGTACAGACACTCAGTGGAATATGACTCGGCCATGAAAAGGAAAAACCATACCATTTGTGACGACATGGATGGGCCTAGAGAAAATTATGCTAAGTAAAATAAATCAGTCAGAAAAAGACAAAAACTGTATGATTTAACTTATATGTGGAATCTAAAGAACAAAATAAATGAACAAACAAAATTGAAACAGACTCATGGATAGGGGATTGAATGAAAAGGCGAAGGGATGAAGAAGTTCAAATAGGCAGCTACAAAATAGTCATGGGGACGTATATGTAGTACAGCATAGGGAATAGAGTCAATTACAGTGTAATAACTATGTGGGTGCTGCAAATATCTGGGGGAGCACTTTGTAAAATACATCATTGTCTAACCACTGTGCTGTACACCAAAAACGAACACAAAATAAGATTGAACATGAACTGTAATTGACAAATAAAATTTAAAGAGATAAAATAAAATAATAAATGAAGTATGCTGATCCTTTAGCTTCACTTCTAGAAATACTGACATTTCCTAAAGAAATGATAAGTGAAAGTAGATAGGTAACTGTGCAGGACAGGCGATCTGTTAAACTCTAAACTTATATTTTCTCCCTTGCACTGTCCCTCTCAATGTCCCAGATTTGTAGCCAGGCTCTGGCTTCTCTCTCTTCCTGGGGGTGTTTGTAGAAGCCAATCAGAAGCTGCTCAAAGGCACCGTCCTTTGTGAAAAAAGAATATCAGGAAAGAAAATATGCAGGCAGTTCTATAAAATAGGGTGGGATGGGGGAGAGGGTCATGAGAAAAAAGGGGGAAGCTTCCTAACATCTTGGAAGGGGTCCCATGCCTCAGAAGTGGGAGTTGGAACCCCTCCATAAAAGCACCCCAAGACATGGCATGATTTCCCACAGGTCACACTGTCCCGGGCAATGGGAGTCAAAGCACAGCCATACCCCAGGGGCCTGAGCCCCCAACTCAGCAGCTATTGAACAGTAAGGAACACACCCACTGCAAGGATGGGTCTCTCTGGGGAACCTTCCATGGAACCCGGCACACTGTGCAAACCCCAGGCCCTTTGTATGGGCTTAAGAGGCAGGGAGTTCTGACAATGACTGAGGTTAATTTTCCTGGCCAGCTCTCAAGTGGAATGTAAAGAATATTTGAAATGTGACATCCTTATATATCTAAATGTACATTAAAAATTTGAGGTAATTGAGTGTAGAGTTATCTTGTTTTGTTTTTTTAAACTAGGAGTTAAATATTTTCCATAGGAAGACACCAGAATCCCCTGCTGTTTTCCCTGAGCTCCAGGCATATGCATATACCGTTGCACCAGCCCTGCTGGGAGGATCATTATCTATGTTTAGTGCCTCACTGGGGCACTAAGCACAAGGTTTTCAGTCCTGGACACTCATCAGGACGATGTCTTTTTTACCTCCATGTCCCCAGTACCTTGCACAATGCCTAGCAAACACTCAGGGAATGAGTGAGGGAGTAAAAAATAATATGCATGAATGAATAAATGAGTGAATGAATGAGTGAATGAATAAATGGAGTAACAGGCATCTGGTGTCTGAGATGAAGAGCCTGGTGAGGCCTATCCTATCATCTACACACAGACGCTTCTGGCAGCCCTCAGGGCTGTGTATGCTGTGGAGTTCACTGGAAGCACACCCTCAGGCAATGTAAACGGCCCTCCTCCAGGCCAGGGCTGACCGGCAGCCTTGTGGGCAGCTTGCACAGTCCCGGGGCTGCTGTGAATCTCATTTTTGGGGCATGGAGTCATCTTTGCTGTGGGCCTCTCCCTCCCTGCCCTGGATTGTCTCTTGGCAACATAAAAGTAACTGTGTGTCTGTTGTCAGCCAGAAGAACTTCAGACCCCTAACCCTTCTAAGAAGTCTGTCCTGATAAACTAGATCTGCCTAAGGACACAAGGAGGTTGGGGCTGCAAGGAAGCCTGGAGCGCATCCTGCCCCTTCATTTCAACCAGTTCCCGAGTCCCAGTCCCCCTGAGGTGTTTAAGAGGTGGGGGCACAACCCACCGCGAGTGTGGCAAAACCTGGCATGGAGCTAGGTGTTCTGTACATTTCTGCACAGCCACTGTCCAGCCTGTGAATTTGGATCAGGGACCTGTCTTCCCCAAGTCCCAGGCCCCTCATCGACACTACTGCCGGTGGGGTTGCTGGGGAGACCTACTGCCAGGCCCTCTGTCAAGGGCTTCACGCAGTGCCTGGCTCCATCTAGTGCCTTCTGTCTCCTGCCTCCTCTGGCCCTTTTCTCCCCCAACTTCTCCCACTCATCATTTCTCACCTTTCCTCCATGTCTGGGCATGAAGTGTCCATGCTTCATGCTGAACCCTCCACTGCAGCAAAATTCACTTCCCGGATTGGCTGTGCGTGATGTCATTGTTCTAGATTCAGTAATATCCGCCTACTTTTTCCTCTCCTTTCACACCTCTCGATCTTGCCAAATTCATTCATATTTTCCTTTCTCCCTCCCTTCCTGCAAACTTTGCCAGGCCCATGCTGTGTGCCAGGTACCTGCTGGGCACGGATGCTCATGGCCAGTATCCGCCCTTTGAGAGCTCACCTGTTGCCTTGTGGGCCATGACAACACGGGGGGCAGAGCTGAAGGAGAAGGCCAAGCTGTGTGTCCCAAAAACCCACGTCTTAGCTCTTGTTTCTGGAATACTGTGGTAGGCAGAATAATGGCCTCTTAAAGATGGTCATGCCTGCTACCCCAAATCTGTGACTATTACCTTATATGGTGTGATTAACTGAAGGATTTTAAGATAGGAAATTATCCTGAATTTTCAGGTGGACGCAAGGATCCTTCTAAGAAGGAGGAAGGAGGTCAGAAAAGAGAGAAGGTATAGTTGTGCTGTTACTGTAGGTAGAGGAAAGGGGCCGTGAGCCAGGAATGCAGGTGTGCCTGAGCCTTCAGAAGGACCCAGCCCTTCTGACAGCTTGATTCCAGCCCTTGAAACTCATTTTGGACTTCTGACTTCCAGAATTGTAAAAGAATAAATGTGTTGCTTTAGGCCTGTATATGTCAATTTGTTACAACAGCAATAGGAAATGAATACAAATGAAGGCTATACTTCCTTGTCCCCCAGCAGTTAGGTGGCACCATGTGACTAATTCTGCCAATGAAATGTGAATGCAGGTGGCACATCTTCCTCTAGCCTGAGGCTTGCCACTCTGGCACCCCTCCTCCCCTGCCGCAGCTAATGAGAACACTGTAGCTGGTAAAGGTACAAGGTGCTGCTGCTGCTGGCAGCCTGGGTCCCTGTGTGACGGTGTGGAGCAGAACCCAGCTGATTGTTGAAACTTACTAGGATTTGGGGTTTTTCCATCACAGCGACATACCCCAGGGTCTCCGTACCACGGGAGTTCTGGGTAGCTCTCTACTCACAGAGAAGGTGACGATTACACCTTGAGAAGACAGACAGGTACCCCAGGCAAGGGCAACTGCGGAAGCAAAGGCTTTTACAGGTTTGAGTCTGTCTGGCTGGCCCCAGGTGCATGGGGACCGTAGTGGGACTGGAGGTTGACTGCAAAGGTCGGGACAGACGGGCAGCAGGGTCGGTTCTCTCTGGCTGTTCTGTTTCCCCCAGACTGTGCTCCCCAGATTTGGACTCCTTTCCCAGCATGCACTGCTCAGTGTATATCTTGCATGCAAGAAGGGGTCATGTGTGCACACATGTGTGTGGTTGAGAGACCTGTATGTACACAGGAACACATGCATATGTGACTGCACGTGCACTTCCGTGCATTTCCCTCTGGGCAGAGCTCCGACTTGAGGGGGTTGGGACAAGCTGAGGTGTCAGGCTGAAGGTCAGTTTCTGGTGCAGAAGGCCTGGATAGAGTATAGGAAACAAAGACATTCAAGGGGGGTCATGTGTACCAGAGTGAGGAGAGGGAAGTTCAAAATTGTCAGCGAAGCAAAAGCTGCAGGCACAAGGGCAGGTGGTACCATGAGGCCCGTCTCCTGGTGCCAGCCTTCCACGTCCTAGAGGGATTCAGTAACCTGCGGCCCTGCCAGAAGTGGTTGATGCTGTATGATTGTGGCTTTTTCTTGACAGGCTAGCGTGAGCCAGAGAACACCCTATCATGCCAGTCCCACCATGGGTCAGGTTTGCACGATGTGTTGATTGTCCACATTATTCACTATTTATTACTTAAAATACATGGAATTTCTATTAATAACAAGCACTGCAGGGCACAGATTTCATCATTTGCATTAAATCACTTTGCTGCTGTTTACACAGGAGCTGTCTTCAATGCCTGATGCAGCAGTTGCAGCCAGGCTTTCACACGCGCACCGCTCACATTCATGTGGACACCGTGCAATGCGAGTGTGGAGTCAGAGGCAAAGGTGCTTTGTTGCATGATTACAAGAGCTCACAAATGTAATCTGTTGTCTGGTTGGCATCTCTGTGGGGTGCTGGAGGGCTGTTGTGCCCCTAACTGGGTGGTGCCTGGACCCAAACCTGGAGCCTGTTATTTATTGCTGAGGCTATGACAGGTCAGGCACAGGGCTCTGGGCTCCCAGGGCTCTCATCTCAGTGAACTCAGGACCCATGGGTAGAGGCTGCAATTGTCATTGCGCGTACATGGGAATGGAGGCTCATGGAGCCCAGGGGATCTGCCTCAGGCTCATGGTCAGTCCAGCCCAGTCTGGCTCCAAAGCCCGGGCTCTCTGCTCTTTTGCACTCCTTGCACATCCCTTAAGCAAGCTGAACCTCAGTTTTCCCAGGCAGGATGGCACCTCTTCCTCCCCTTCCTGCCTACCTCACAGGGCACTTAAAGATCAAGTGAGGTGGTGTGCTGGCAAGGCTGGGAGACTGCGGGAAGATTGCTCATTAGTGTTATTACTTTTTGCAATAACTTCTGTATCTTTCATTAATGGCTGTGAAAGTTCCACTCCATTCCCCCCCGCCCCTGGCCCTCTCTGTGTTGGGTTAGTGGGAACTGATGCCAGAGCTGGGGTGGGGCTCATGGTCAAGGAGCTTGGTGGGGCTGCTCTTCTCTCACCCACCAAGCACACACTCTACCCTTGCAAAAACAATTCCACATTTGGCAAAGGGCAATATTTGCCCTGGGACAGGACCTTGCATCCCTGTGCCAGGCTCTGTTTATTCTGGCATAAACCGTGGGGATGTCTGAGCGCTTCAAGTTTGTTGAACTTCCTGGATTTCTTATCACCCAGCCTGTCCTGCTGGAAGCAGGTGAAAGGCTGTTAGGTACCCAAGGGAAGATGTTAAGAAGTTCCACAGAAATTACTCCTGTCCCCCGAAGGGCCGGCAGCTTGGGCAGGGTCACCGAGGACTAGAGGGGGCAAAGTGGAAGAAACAAGTCAGGTATATAGAAAAGTCTTCCCTCTCCTTCATTTGGCCTGAAACCACCTTTCCCATTGCCAAATTCCCACTCCCAGCGTCCCTGCTCTGGCCACTTGATCTGGAATGTACCATGCCCTGCCCAGCCACTGGGACCTGCCTTTGCACCATCTCTCCAGTTGAAAACTTACTTAATTGACAGAATAACTGAAGGGGGCTGAGTAAGTGACAGAGTTCCTTTCCTCACATGTCTCTTCCCCTGGGTTCTTGATCTTCGAGGACTCGTCAGGATGTTTGTCCTGGGAAGTCAGAGTGAACCCATAGGTGGTCCCACTGAGACACAGGAGAACTTATTTCTGCTGTCATTGGAAGTCATACAATAGGCAGCTGTGGCATCTGGGAGGGTGTTAGGGACAATGAGTGTTAGGGTGTATAAGAAGAGGTTTCCTGGCTTAGGAATCAGAAAACAGGGGTCAAGTGCTAACTCCCAGCCTTCTCTCTCTGTGACCTTAAGAGGTGGCTCCAAATTGCCAGTGCCTGAGTAAAACAAGCATAATTGCAGTGCATTCCTTGGGAGGTTCAACTGAAGTGATAGGTCTCTGAAGGAGCTTATGTCACTTAGGACAAGTGACTGACCTTTGCCTGCCTTTGTGCTTTAATTGCACTGTTTACTGGCTGCCTTTTACAAGGCACTTGATTTCACAACTAGTCTATGTGTTGCCACTGTTTATCCGCTTTGCAGAGGAGGGGACTCAGCGAGCTGAGGCAGTGGTCTGCAGTGGCAGAGCAGGAGTTAAACTATGCCCATTTGACTGGACCCTGTGCTTGGTCCTTTCTGCCACTTGCCCCCTCCCCTCTTGCTGACCCCCAGCCCTTGAGTTTATCTGACTGTCCCATGTCAGGGGGACAATGCAGGAGAGACAACTGCCAATGTAGAGAGACCTCAGGGATGTCCTAGGGTCCCTTGTCAGATTCCCTCATCTGCCTTATGCCCTAAATTCCTATCAGTCCTTCTGCTGCTGTGGTTCCCAGTGTGTGTGGACAAGACCCCCAGTGTTGCGCAAGCTGCTGTCTGCCTCTGGTGGCAGGGCTCGGCCACTGACAGGCACATCAGCACCTGGTATCTGAGGGAGGGGTCCTGAGCCGGGGCCGCCCTTACTGGTGGAGAGCAGCTGTGTGCGAGGTCCTCGAGTGGCCACATGGGGAACTGAGGGTCCTCCTCGGAGGAAGGAAGGCTGTACAAAGAGCAGCAGAGAGGGAGGGAGTGATACTAACTCAGTCCCCACTACATGCAGGCACTCTATGTATGTGTACTCACTCATTCCACTCCCTCGATAGACTTGTGTGGCAGGGCCAGACGTGGTCTTCATTTCACAGAAGAGGAAATGAGGCACAGAGAAGTGAGGTGATTTGCCCAAGGCCACACAGCTAACATGGCAGAGGTAGGTAGGGTTCAGTGCAGCCTTGTGACAACTTCCTGATTTTGCCAGGACATGGTTCTTTAGACTGGGCATGTGGTCATGGAAAGTGATTTATCTTCAGGCAGAGCTAGCAGACCTGAGTAGAAGACAGGTTCAGAGAGGAGCTCTTAGCCTCTGAGTCAGGGGTCTGGCCCTGGCAACTTCTGCCTCCCACCTGGTCTGACCAGAGGCCTGGAGGTGCTTCAGCTTGGTTAGTCATCCCAAGTGATCAGCAAGGGAGCACCCACCAGGGGTGGATGAGAAGACTCATCCACAGTGCAGATGAGAAAACAACCCAAGCCCTGAGCCTTGGAGCCCAGGGAGCATTATTCACTCCCTTTGTGGGACCTTCCCCTCTGTGGGAGGAAAGCTGTCCCCTGGGGCACTGTGGCCATGTGTCTGCTGGGCATGTGTGTAGGTGGACAGCACTGAATTCCATTCCCTCACTGGACCCCAGCAGGACCCAAGGCAATTTAGATGTCAGACTGAGCCTGTGGTGCCTCTACCAGAGATATATATTAAATAAGAATAAAGCCATTTGGCTCCACTTTAAAAGTATATTATGCTTTTCAGAGAAAACTCAGATAAAATAGTGAAGTAGAGGGAAATAATTTACACAGAGAAAACCACTTGGTGTATTTTCCCATCCTTTCATACGAGTGTAGTTTAGTTTGTGTGGTTGGTGTAGCGTCACCTTTCCCAAGTTCTCAGCTCCCCCAGGCTTCCTACATCATTCATTCACCTGCTGTAGCTTAGGAGGTGGTGCCACCTCACTTTACAGATGTACTAACCAACGTGTCAAAGTTGGCAAACCCAGCTCACACAGGGAAACAAAAAGGCAGAGCATGGATTTGACCCCAACTCTGTTGGACTGCAGACCCCGCAGTATTAGTCAGCACTGAATACACTGCTGTGATTCCAGGTTTGGTGCCTAACATCTCATCAGAAGTACTTTGCCTTCTGATGAGAAATTCGCTGTAAACATCAGGTGTAATGTCTGTATACCATTGTGTCCGATGGCTGTGTGCCAAACACATGTAACCATCTGCGGGTGCTGGACAGCTTAGTTATCCTAAGTTCTCAGTATGAGAAACACTAGGACTAGCCACTTCGGGTCAGTGGGGTGGGGGCGGGCGGTACACTTTGGTAAGCCGCGTGGAAGAACCGCCCCTTTGTGGTTTTCCCCTTTCTGAGCAGACCTGCCGAAGCTCAGACCCACTGAGCAGAGGGGAGAAGGCTGCCCCGGAGGGACCATGGAGCCTCACGCTGGCGATGCAAGCTTGAACTCACAGGTGAGCTTTCCCTGATGGGCAGGTGTGGTGCCCTCCACCACACCTCTGGCCCATTTAAAGGTGAGAAAACTGAGTTTTAGGGAGGCAAGTCACTCACCCAAGGTTACACAGTCGGGGCCAGGTGCCATGAAACACACATCTCATGCAGGTTTTGCAAAAATACCTGCTGCTAATTCACCAGAAGTTCTAGTTCACTTTTTTCATGGGCTCAGGGCCCATGAGTGCCAGCTTACTTCTTGTAGCATCTCAGGGAGATTTTCACAGAGGCCGTGTTTGGACTCAGTCCTTACCTCCTGCTAACCATCCTTGAAACTACTGAAACTGCTGCTTCTTCCCATCACCTTCCACCTGGACTGGTGCAGCAGCTTCTGGCAGTTCCACCTGAGCCCACTCTTGCTTTTCTCTGCTCAGCAGTCAGAGTGGGTTTTTAAATTTTTTAAATGTTTTATCCTCACTGGAGGACATTCCCTTATTGCTTAAAGAGAAAGAGAGAGAGAGAGAGAGAGAGAAACATTGATGTTTGAGAGAAGAATCAATTGGTCGCCTCTTGTACGTGCCTGGATTGGGGATCTTATGTGCCAGGACCTGGGATCAAACCCACAGCCTAGTTATGTGGCCTGACTGGGAATTGAACCCATAACCTTTTGGTTATGGGACAATGCTCCAACCAACTAACACTGGCCAGGGCCAGAGTGATTTTTTAAGTACTCAAATCTCACCATGAAGCTCTGTGGCTCCTGCCTCTGAGGAATTCCCTGGCAGGGAGTAGCTACCTCATCTGGGAATGTGCTGAGATGGTTACAGTCCAATAGTGTTTGATTCTGTGCCTGCCCCATGGCAGGCACAGTGCTGGGAACTATGAGAATAGTTAACAAGATACAGACTTAGGACAAAAACCAAATTTCTTGGTCTGACCTTCCAGGGCCCGATTCCTCTATTCCCAGCCTCCCTGTCTGACCTCACCCCATCCCTTCCCAGGTGCTCGCTGGGCTCCAGCCTTTGGCCTCCTTTCTGTCACATAGACCGGCCGAGCCCCTGCCCTCTCAGGGGCTTTGCTGTTCCTCCAGCCCGGAACTCTCGTCCCTCCCGCTCCAAGTTCTGGCTGCCTCCCTTCCTCTGCAGAGCCTCCCCCACCCACATGCTCTCTCTCTCTCTCTCTTAGTCTGTCTACTATGTCCAGACTTGTGCCCCTGAAACACACACACACCACAACTTTCCCAGGAAAATTCTCAGTTCAGGAGCTTTAGAGGTTAGGGGAAACAAATGTTTGGGGCGATGAACTTATTTGGGGGGATGTCTTGATTGCTTTTCTGTGTGTGTGATAAATACTTTTACTTTCATTTTTTAAAAATCCAACAAAGACATCAATCAATGAGAAGACTTATGGGCTATTAAACACATCTTTAAGTGAGCAGTAACTATGAATTTCCATGAATGTCCTCTACCTGGCTGGAACACTTCTGGATCTCCTTCCCCTCAATTTCAACAAGAGCGTATCAATTATTTGGTGAGCTGAGAAGCCTTTTCCTCCTGTGCTGGGATTTCCACTGACTGGACTCACCGACTCCTGCTTCAGGACCCTCAATGGTCCCGGAGACACGGCTTGAAGAAGTCTCCTGGCAGAAATGTGAATTGCAGGCCTCTTGCTGTGGACAGGACCTGGCCCTCTTGGCGTGAGAAGGCAGGAGTGCAGCTGACTGCATCCCTCCCATCACTGTCCTTTCACTGGATGCTGATTTTGAACAGCAGCCCTCTGTGAACCTCTGCCCCTTCCAGTTCACACTCAAGGGGAGTTACGAGGCCCACCTCCCCTTACTGTCCCCACAGGGCTCTTAAGGCATCAGCGCAAAGACCTCTTCCCCTGAGCCATACGCTTTTCCTCTATTAAAATTCCTACTGTCTGTCCAGCTTCCTCTCCTCATTATTATCCTCAACAGGAAAGTCCAGAAAAGTGACGTAGAAGTTAGGCCACATGTGCTGAAATGTGATGTAGTAGCAACCTGAGACTGGGGGATCCCCGCTGACACCTGCCTGTCTGCAGGGTGACAGGCTGGCTGGGCTCCAAGATGGAGAAAGGATCCTGTGGGAGGAAAAGAAATCAGCCCAGTGATGAAAAAACAATTTTCCTGTGTTAAATTACAAAACCAAGAAGTTAATAAAAAGATGGCCTGGGTGAGTATGAGCTAGCATGTCTGAAACTGTGCATTGGTTCCACAAAGACATGCCACGTGCCAGCCCTGTGCTAGGCTCTGGGAGGCAGGTAGGCTAGAGGGAGGTCCTAAGATGACCTGGGGCTGAATCAAGCCCTTGGTTCTCAGCTTTCTGCTGGTGAGTTGAGTAACCTTGGACATCACCCATAGGAAGCTGCTCTTCTCAGCCCCTGATAAGATTGGTTACACCTCCTTTGGTGAGGCCACATCTCCTCTTGCCAAGGGCTAGGGGAGGTCTTCCTGCTCTTTCCCACCTGAAACACTATGGCTAACCTGCATGAAGGTGCCAGTGTTCTGGCTGGGCAAGGTGCCAAGCCCTGAGGCTTGTCTGAGCTGGGGCCCCTAATCTGGACCTGGGGGCTAAGTGTTTCTCACCCACACTCTATGTTGCAAGAACTGAGTTTACCCTGAAATAAGGATGGGCAATTGTGGACAAGTCCAATATTCTGCAGGGATGGCAGTGAAGACTAGGCTTCAGAGAAGGGCAGTAGGCACTTGAGGGAATCTCAGCACAGGAAAGTAAGGGCAGCGGAGTTGGGGTCAGCCCCAAGGCCCATGGTCAGGAGCAGGCTGGTTACCTAGCAAGAGGATAAAAGAGAAATGCATTCAGAGCTAGCTCCCCCAGGGAAAAGGAGCTTGCTTTAGGAAAAATGTGCACAGGTTGTGTGTGTGTGTATATTACAAGTGCTGAACCACTAAGAGTTTCACACTTTGGGGCCCAAGAGATGCTGCTGAGGGACACTCCCCTGCACACAGCTTAACTCTTGAGTTCTAGAGGCCTGGCCAAGCTGGTGGCAGTGACAACTCTCAGCACCTACCATAGAGCAGGCACACAGTAAATATTTGTCCACTGACAGCCTGGGCTGCTTTCTGTCTCCCCCAAAAGGCTGGGGACAGCATGGCAGCTGGCGGATTCCAGCGTAACCCCAGCAGAGGCCTGGAAGGCCCACAGCCACAAGAGCCTGGGTGGTGACGCACCCTCTACCCCTCTCCAGCTCCCCAGGAACAGCCTCAGGCAGGTTGGACCTGATCCTGCTGCACTGGCAAGTAAGCAGTGAGCAGTGCCTGGATGGAATGTTGAGCACAGGCAGGTGTCCCCATGTGTGTGGGAAGAAGGCTCTGAGAAGCCCATATTTCCTACAAATCAAGCAGAGACTCAGAGCAGAGTTGAGGCCTTTGTGGGAAGTAGCCCCATTTGACCCCTCAGGCTGCCTCAGGTGAGCAGTTCCATTCATTTAACAAATATTTACCCAGGTCGCGTCTGAGAGAGCTATTGTCAGGCTTTGAGAAGATGGCATGGTGGCAGAAAGGGCTCGGCACATATTTGCAAGGGTGTCAGGCCTGCAATGGGACTGGAGACATGGTCTCTGCCCCATCTCCCTGCTCCTTGGACCCCACCCTGACTACAGAACTGACAGGTGCAAGCCCTGCCTAAGTGGTAACTCTGATGGCAAAGACCCCGAGTAAAGGCCTGATGTCTTCCCTGAGACCTTCTTATTGTACACAGGCCTTGGGCATTCAAATGATGGCAGAAGGAGAGCTGATTTCTCATTCTTCCTTTCTCCTTAAATTGCGCCAATTTCTTGGCAAAGGGTAGATCAAACTAACAATCCCTTCCGAGTGAACGTCACAGCTGTAAAGGACTTTGTCTCCCAGTCCAGGTTTGCCTTTCACCCTGTGCCATTGCCACTAGAGTTCTTTCTCTCTCGCTTTTGCCTTGGAACAATTTATATCTGGAGCTCCAAAGACAGGGATTTCAGTACTGTACAAGCACCAGTGTGATCTTGGGAGTGTGGCTGTCCTGAGGCTAAGTAGGCAGCAAGAAGAGGTTGGGGTGTGAGAAGGCTGTGGGGACTCAGGAAATGCCGGCCCCATTGGAGAAGCCACAGAAGACAAGGGGAGGGGAGCTGAGAGCTAAACCAGGTGCAGCCACTCGCCTGCCCAGCTTGGAGGGCCGGTGTGTTTAGGACAGAGAGGCTGACCATAGACCATCTGCTTCCTTGAGTTATCTATGACTTGGCCCCTTGGAACTTGGCTTGGGAATGGTAAGTGCTGAATCTTCACAACCCCAGCAGAGCACAGGTGTGGGAATATGCTTGTATACGTATGGGATACAAAGGAAGCCAAAGGACAAGTGACATTGAAGTTCATCAGGCAAAAAAGCCTGAGGAATCACTAATGTGCTCCAGCTGTATGTTCAGGCCCCACAGTGTTTACCTGTAAGACCCTGGGTGTTGACTGAGCAGTGGAGCATATTATCAGCTTCTGACAGCCTCTAATGAGTAATGAAAGTAAGTGAATCTAGTGTTAACAAACAAGTGATTGACCTTAAGAGCAGCAGCATAAATAGTAATCCAGATGAGGAATTTGCTCATTGTTTTACCTGGAGGAGACCAATAGAACCTGCCACAGAAATGAGCGTTTGGGCATTTGTTTTTACATTTCTGCTGTGTTTTCCATTCGCAAATCTGATAGGATATGGGCCAGCTTTCTAAGGCAATCAGATTTGTTCAGTGGCCACAAGGGCCTGGTTTGGTTAATGGTTTCTGAGGCTTTTTTGAGAGCAGTGAAGCTCTATAGGTGGATTCCTGCTGCTGTTCCGTCTGCCTCTCAGGTTGTCTGTAGGTAATGCGGTAGGTACAGTGGGGAAAGCATGAATGTTGGGGTCCTGGGATCCGAGTTCAAATGGAGGTTCTCTCCCTAATTTGCTATTGGGCGAGAAAATGCCTACAAATATTTTTGTTTGTAAATGGGAGTGATGAAATTGACCAGCCTGTGGGCTATGAAGGGAACTGGGTTAAGATGAGTTAAGACATCTGAGAGCCCCCACCTAGCGTGGGGTCTGGACTCCAGAGGTACTCTCTCCAGCAATGCTAGTTCTCTGCTCTTGGCCCAGTGTGGCTTAGGGGATGCTTTCTCCACTGGCAGCTCTGAGTGAGAGTTGCACAACCTTCCCTGTTCCTTCCCACAGCTCCAGTGTGTCAGGCCAAAGCATCCACCTGGCCATATGACCCCGTTCCTTCATCCAAAGGCACCTATTCTAGCTCTGTAGACAGCCTGAACCAGACATGGTCACCACATCCCATAGCCTCCCTTTCCCTGGAGATGCTGGGGCTGGGACACCTGAGATTCCTGGGGCATAGGAATAGGACTGGGGCCATCTGAGCATATCCATTCCCACGATGCTCTGCCACACTGGGTAAGGACATCAGGGGTCACCAGTTTAGAGCAGATATTGGTCCTAGCATTCTGGTCCCATTTACATCAGCTTAACCAAGAACTCTCACATGCATTTTACCAGGGCCTGGAAGAGTCCAAATGAGCCCAGAGGAGCAAATACAGAGTTCACCCCCTGCCTTGCAGTCTCTTGAGAGAGATCAACTTGGCATACAGAAAACAATTAGAGAACAAGGTAATGCTCTATTATCAACTTCATGTGCATCTGAGGGCACAAATCACAGGTCTTAGTTACTAAGCTTTGCAGAGCTGGAGTAGTTCAGTGGTTTTCATGGCTGGCCTCCCAGAACCCAAGGACTTCAGTCTTGTGGGCCTTGGGAAAAGAGGAAGGGTCATGGGAAGCCACCCAAAATCCTCCAGGGCTTCATTCTTCAATAAGTTCATTGATCAACAGTTGTGTTTCATTTAGTGGGACATTATGTTTAATTTTGTTGAAAAAAAAAGTGTGGAAACCTCTGGATTAAACTCCAGTTCTAGAATTTTTACTCAGAGAAGTAACACTGAATGTGCTTTGAACACAAGAAAGTTTAGGTCTACTGGATAAAGAGAGAAAGCATCATATATGATGCAGGATGACTTGCTATTCCCACTGTCTGTCTGTTGGCCCCATGAGCTTCTCTGGGTGGGAATCTTAGGACTGCATGAGTCTCAGAATTTGGGGCACATTTCTTCATGTACTCTGGCTTCTAACTGTAGCTGATACTTCATGCGCTGCTCTATAGAAGACCCAGTGATGAGCATTTCTGTGGAAGAGAAAGCCACCTGAACTATACCCTGGCCACTCACTCAAGTTTGAAGGTCCATTTTGGCTAAGGGTAATCTTTATTTCTTCCACTTCATTGTATCAAAGAACAGCAAAAGATAGCATAGTGATAATGCTATATAAAATCTGTGGTGCATAATTATGTAGTTATTGTGATACTCTGAACCATGCATTCCATGGGCACTTGATAAAAGCAGGCATGCACCCTCTCTTTGCCCCCGAAGGGTGGGGGTGACCTTGTTGTGAAAACGATGGCTCTATTTACCAAAGAACACCTTTGACATCTCCAACTCCTCATCTTGTTATCATCTTAGTCTTCTTCCAACAGCTCTAAAAGGCAGGGACTTCCGTCCTTTTTTTTTCGATGAGGAAACTGAGGTTTGGAGCAGGTAAGTGACTAGCTGAAGGTAGCAGAGCCTATATTTGACCCAGGACTGACCCCAGACTCCTGTTCTTTCTATATTGCCTCCTGGTTCCCTCAACACAGCAGTTGTCAGTTATGTGTCTGAGATTAGGAGGGAGCTGGGCAGTGGGGGTTGGGACCAGCACCCCACCTCCATTTGTATTCTGGAGTTTAAAATTTCAGAAGGTGAGGTAGGGGCAGGGTAGAGCCAAGCTCTGGAATCAGGAAGTAGTCACAGGATTTAGAAACCCCTGGTAGTGGGCCACCAACTGGCATCAGAAACTTGGCCCAGGAGGAGCCAAGGGGCAGGTCCCAGAGGTCTCAGCAGCCAAGGGTCAGGTGGGGTACTTCAGCACCTATCTGAAAGGAGCCCAAGTTTTGTAGTTAGAATCACAAAATGGAATACAGAGAAAACCAAGATACTCAAGGACCAAACCCATTTCCTGCATGTCTGCTGTGCAGTTTCCAGTGCCTAAATCCCTTTGGGTCATACACTGAGCTCTTAGGGATTACCCACTGCTGCTGTCCCCACCTTTCATGCATGACCTGCCTCACTTCTCCTCATAGCAGCATGTGAATCATGGCGAGGGCATTCTTTTCCTGATCTCTTCCTGCAACTCCAGCCTCAACTTTATTCATAGAAACTGCTCTATAAACTCCTGTCCATTTGGTCCATGGGTGTATGTACAGTGTCACCTGGTCCATTGACATAAGGTCCTCAGAGCCATGTAGAGATTCCCAAGGCAAGGATGGTGGGAAAGACAAGGTTTCTGAAGGCAATTCTGGATCAAATCCCCGCGCAGTCATTTATCCTGCATGAGAGCCTGCCCAGATTCTGCATGCTGAGGGGGCAGAATGGTGAACACTCTGTGACAGGATAAACATAAAGCCTCTGGGCCATGCTGGCTGCCAGGAGATAAAAGTCACTTTTATTACCTTTGACACACTGAGCTCTCACACCTCCTGTCACCTAAAGAGGAGATGGTTGACCTTCCTTGCCCAAATTGATCGTTACCTCCCCCTATGTCCTTCCTTCTCTTTCATTGCTGGCTTTGGGTTCTGGGTGCCCCATGTCTTCATGCCTCCCAACAAGCCATTCCCTCAGTCTGGTGCACCCTTTTCTTCTCTGTACCTGCCTCTGCCCCATGTATCCTTCAAGCCAAGGCCCAGTGACCCAGCTTTGAGGAGGCCTTTTGACATCAGTGTCTCCCACCTTACCCTCATCTTGGCCAAAGACCGAGAAATGGAGGGTGGGAGGGGAAGTGTGTGGTGTGTATAAGCATGTGTGATGAGGTCTGGGCAGGATCCTGCAGCTCAGCCTGTGACCTGCTCTCCTCTCTAACTGACTACTTTATTTTGGTGTTTGGCTTCAGTTCTCAATGACTTCCTTGTTCTGTGGGCTTTCTTCCTTTTCAGGCCCTCTCACTTCGCAGGACAGGTTTTCTTCCTGGCCAGGTGGCTTTAACAAGGCCAGGGACTGAGCGGGCCCAGCTGGAGCCCTGAATGAGGCCCTGGCTGACTGCTCCCTTCTGGAGCCTTGCCCTCTCCATGCCTTCCCCTTGCCCTCCTGCTCAGTGCCTGGCCTGGGCAAGGAGCCATGGTGTCCAGGAACCCTGAGGACTTGGGAAATGTTGTCTCCCATTCCCTGGGTTCAGCCTGGGCCAACCCCCAAGACCACTGACTAAAGGGTGTGTTTAGAAGGCTCTCTTGAGGGATGTGGCCCCAAGGACAGTATAAAGAGAAGAGACGCTTTTCTCCAAGACCACTCTCTGGGAACCCAAAGAATGAGCTGGAGGAGCTAAAATTCTCTGCAGTGGCCATGCACCAGGCATGGAGCTAATACTTCACAGTGATTGTGACATCTGATTCTCACCACAGGAAGTGGGGACATCAGTCATCTCATGCTGAGGACATGATAGTACCCAACCCCCAGCCTGTTCTTGTGCTCCCAGAGCTGTGACCTCATGTGAAAATGGATAATCTCATGTGAAATCACACACCAGTGCTCAGGAAGTAAAGGTGCAGGTTCACACTATGTCACCAGGAGACCCCCTATTCCACTCATTGCTACAGTGCAGCTTTTTGGGGGTGGCCATTGTGGAAAAGCCTGGGGTTGAGGGAGATGCCCAGAGAGTAGGAACCTTTTCTTCCCCTCCCCTCAGCTGCCAGCTTTCTGGCTTCCGACTGTGATGTCCAAGCTCAGTGCTCAGAACCTATGGTTCTCAGTGAAAACCAGTTCTCTCTGTCTTCTACCCCTAGATGCTCTGTCCTGTTGCTTAAAAGCAGCCAAGCCTCAAGTCATTCCATCAAATGCTGTGAGTCTTTTCTAGCATAGGGAGCTGATGATCTTTTAAATCCTGGATATAGCAATAGGAACAACAGATGTTGAGGCAAGCTTCAGGGCTCTGGCTCAGGCTCTGGCTCTGGCACTGAACATTTAAGTCTGTGTAAACAGATCTTTTAATCCCCTGGGCCTCTATTTTCTCATCAGGAAAAAGGGTAACCACAGTTGCTGCCATTCCTACAGCAGGGATTCTCATCAATGACAAATGAGGTACAAGCCTGCTACATGAAATCCCTTAAAAAGTGCAGTGAGAGATCCCACCACCATCATCATTGTTTACAGCATCCTTGGTCAGAGCCTAAGGACCCAGGGTGAAAGTAATGAAGACATAAAGCCCCTGGTGCAGGCCGGTGGCCACCAAGAGTTCAGCAAATATTGTTTCCTTTACCTTCTTACTTGTTCAGAATCTCCTCGAGCTGGCGTTAGGTAGACAAATACCTGCCTTGTGACTCCCTGCAGGAGGAGTTCTTATGTAACTGGGTCTGCAGTTCTAGCTGGACTCCTGGAAACTCCTGTAAGCTGTTCCTGGGTCTGCAGATCTAGCTGGACTCCTGGAAACATTTTCACCTGTCAGCCAGGTCTATACAGTGGTGGTGATTCACAGGGGAGTGCTCTGCCCACGGAGATTTTTACACTGCTTCCCAGTCCATGCTGGCTCAGGGGGTGTAAGTGTAGGTCATTTCTGATCCTCTGCCATAGTGCTGTCTGCTGACAGAGCATCATCCCAGGGGGGAAATCCTGGGTCCCAAAACAAATCAATATATTCAACAAGCCCTTTGCCTGCTCTTTATTTTTCTTTATTTTCTCTGATGTTCTTCATGCAAATATTATTATTAACCATGGGCTAAATTGAAATTTAGGCTCTGGCTCTCTGAATGTGTGTGTGCATAGCTGTTTTTCTTATCAAGATCAAGAATCCCTTTTAAGTATACCTGCTGGTGGAGAAAACCAACCATCAAAGGAACCACCAACAGATAATAATGGAGAAAGTGAAGGAGTGAGTGGAAGCCACACTAACCTCCATCCAGGACCGATCTGGAAATACAAATAAACAGTGGAGAAATTACCCAGAACAAACAACTGAACAATAGCAAGAGAGAAGCCTCAAAACCTCATACAAACAGAAGAACCAGCTTCAGAACAACCTTTCTACATCCACACAACAGAATACAAGACATGGAAGAAAAAGTGATCCTCAGTTAACCAGCTGGAGGGAAGGACCACCAAAGAAAGACCCCAAAACAATCAAAACCCAAAGATATACAGAGAGTCAACACAAATGACTACCCAAGACCAGCAAGCTCAAGAGGTCAAAGAGACTGCACTACTGAATTTCATAGGTCTACCATAGAAATTCACACCATAAACCCAGTAAGTCAGAAAAGATTAATTTAAGAAGCAGAGGCTAACAAGAAGAGTCTCACAAACAACGGGAAGACAAAGAAACAATCTTTAAATGAAAGAAAAGGAGGAAGCCTCAGAATGCTAAATGAAATAGAGGCAACTCAACTATCAGATATTGGGTTCAAAGCAATGGTTATAAGGAAACTCAATAAAACTCATAGAGTTACCAAAAACTACAGGAAACTACAATGAACTCACTGCAAACTATATCAACATGAAAAAAGGAAATAGAAACTATCAACAAGGGCTAAGAGGAAATGAATAATACAATTTCTGAATTGAAGAACATAGTAGAAGTAATCAAAAACAGGATTGATGAAGTAGAAGACTGAATCACTGAACTGAAGGACAAGGTAGAAAAAAAAACACCCTGAAAGAGAAAGAAAAGGAAAAGAGACTCAGAAAGAACAAAGAGGGGTTAAGGGAAATTCAGGACAGCATGAAACATAATAATATCTGTATAATAGAGATACCAGAAGGAGAAGAAGAAGAGCAAGGGATAGAACACCTACCTGTCTGAAAAATTAACGATGGAAAACTTCCATAATTTGATGAGAGAAAGTCACACAAATCCACAAACCACAGAGAATCTCAATCAAAAGGAACCCAAAGAGGCCCAACTCCAGACACATGATAATTAAAATGGCAAAATTCCAAGACAAAGAGGGAATCATGAAGGCAGCAAGGGAGAAACAGGAAGTAACATACAAGGGAGCCCTGATAAGGCTAGCAGCTGACTTCTCAATGAAAATGCTCCAAGCCAGAAGAGATTGGCAAGAAATGTTTTAAGTAATGGAATCCAAAGACTTGCAACCAAGACTATTATATCCAGCAAGGCTCTCAATTAACATGGAAGACCAAATATGGAGTTTCCCAGACAAAAGAAGCCTCAAAGAATACACTTCTTCCAAGCCAGTTTTTCAAGAGATGCTAAAGGGTCTGCTTTAAAAACGGGTTGAAAAACAGTGAGAGAGAGGAACACCGGCACAAAAAAATGGCAATGAATAAGTACCTATCAATAATAACCTTAAACATAAATGGATTAAATGCTTCAATCAAAAGACATAGAATAGATGAGTGGATGAGAAATTATGACCCACACATATGCTGCCTATAAGAGACTCACCTCAGAACAAAAGACCTACACAGACTGAAGGTGAAGAGATGGAAACAAACATTCCAAGCACATGGACAAGAAAAAAGCAGGAGTAGCAATACTCATATCAGACAAAATAGACTTAAGAAAACAAACGAGCCATAAAAAGAGACCCAGAAGGTCACTTCATAATACTCCAGGGAAGAATCCATGAGAAAGACATAAACATTGTAAATATATATGCACCCAACATAGGAGCACCTGAATACATAAAGCAAAGCTTGGGGGACTTCAAGAAAGATATTGACAGCAACACAATTACACTAGGGGATTTTAATACTCTACTGTCAAAAATGGATAGATCTTCCAAACAAAATAGCAACAAGGATATTGTGACATTGAAAAATACCCTAGATCAAATGGACTTAACAGAGATATATAGAGCCTCTCATCCCCCAAAAGCAAAATACCCATTCTTTTCCAGCGCACATGGTACATTTTTCAAAGATACCACATGATAGGATGAAAAATAAGCCTCAACAAATTCAAGAAAATTGAAATCATATCAAGTATGTTCTCTGACCACAAGAGACTGAAACTAGAAACCAACCTCAAGGAAAAAAACCCAAATGCTCAAGCTTGTGGAGATTGAATAGCATGCTATTAAACAATGAATGAGTCAAGAATGAGATCAAGGAAGAAATAAAAAAGTTTCTGGAAACAAATGAAAATGAATTCACAACAATCCAAAACTTATGGGACACAGTGAAGGCCGTCCTGAGAGGCAAGTTCATAGTGATACAGGCCTACCTAAAAAAGATAGAAACATTTCAATTAAATGATCCAAGCCTACACCTACAAGAACTTGAGAAACAACAACAGAAACAGCCCAGAGCAAGCAGAAGGAAGAAAATAACCATGATCAGAGCAGAATTAAATAACGTAGAGACTAAAAGCACAATTCAAGGATCAAAGAATCCAGGAGCTGGTTCTTTCAAAAGGTAAACAAAATCGACAAGCCTTTAAAAGTAGGCTCATCAAGTAAAAAGGAGAGAGGACCCAAATGAACACAATCAGAGATGAAAGAGGAGAGATTACAACAGATATCACAGAAATACAAAGAATTGTAAGACATTACTATGAAGAACTGTATGCCAAGAAATTTGAAAACCTAGGTGAAATGGACAAATTTTTAGAAAAATATAATCTTCCAAAACTCAATGAAAAAGAAGCAGAAAGCCTGAACAGACCATAACAGACAAAATAAGTCTATTTTGTCTGATATGAGTATTGCTACGTGAAATTAAAGCAGTAATCAAAAAAACTCCCGACACACAGAAGCCCTGGACCAGATGGTTTCACAGAACAATTTTACAAAACATTTAAGGATGAGCTAACCCCTATCCTTCACAGATTATTCCAAAAAATTCAAAATGATGGAAGACTCCCAAACTCTTTTTATGCAGCCAGCATCATCCTTATCCCAAAACCAGATAAAGACATAACAAAGAAAGAAAACTTCAGGCCAATATAGCTGATAAACATAGACACTAAGATCCTCAACAAATATTGGTAAACCGCATCCAGCAATACATTAAAAAGATCATATACCATGATGAAGTGGGATTCATCCCAGGGATGTAAGGATGGTGCAATATTTGCAAATCAATAAGTATGTCACATAAACAAAAGGAAAGACAAAAATCATATAATCATATCAATAGATGTGGAAAAAGCATTTGTTAAGGTAAAGCACCCAATTATGATAAAAACACTCAGCAAAATGGAAATAGAGGGAGCATTTATCAACATAATAAAGGCCATATACCACAGACCTACAGCCAACATCATACTCAATGGGCAAAAACTTAGAGCTTTCCCACCAAGATCAGGAACAATACAAGGATGCCCACTTTCACCACTCTTATTCACCATAGTACTGGAAGTCCTAGCCACAACAATCAGACAAGAAAAAGAAATAAAAGGCATCCAAACTGGAAAGGAGGAAGCAAAACCATCATCGTTTGCAGATGACATGATAGTGTACATAGAAAGTCCTATAGGTGCCACCAAAAATCTCTTGACCTAATAAGTGAATTTGGCAAAACAGCGGGATACAAAGTCAATATTCAGAAATCAAAGGCATTTTTGTACACCAACAATGAAATATCAGAAACAGAAATCAAGAAAAAAATCCCATTTGATACAGCAAAAAGAAAAATAAAGTACTTAGGAATAAACCTAACCAAGGATGTGACAGACCTGTACTCAGAACACTACACAATGCTGAAGAAAGAAATTAAGGAAGGCACAAATAGAAACATGTACTATGCTTATGAATTGGAAGGTTAACATCATCAAAATGTCAATATGACCCAAAGAAAGTTATTGATTCAATGCAATCCCTATTAAAGTACCAAGGACATATTTCACAGATATGGAACAAACACTTCAGAAATTTATATGGAAACATTAACGACCATGAATAACTGCAGCAATTTTGAGAAAGAACAAAATAGGAGGGATCACAATACCTGATTTCAAATTGTATTATAAGACAACTGTAATCAAAACGGCCTGGTACTGGCATAAGAACAGATACATAGGCCACTGGAATAGGACAGAGAACCCAGAAATAAACCCAAGTCTCTGCAGTCAATTAATATTCAACAAAGGGGGAAGAAGCATAAATGGAGTAAAAAATAGCCTCTGCCACAAATGGTGTGGGGAGATCTTGACGGCTACATGCAAAAAAATGACACTTAATCACCAACTTACACCATACACACAAAAAAATTCAAGGTGGATAAAAGAATGAAATATAAGTCATGACACCATAAAAGTCCTAGAGGAAAATATAGGCAGAAAAATTTTAGACATTTCACACAGCAACATCTTCACTGATATGTCCCCTAAAGCAAGGGACATAAAGGAAAGAATACACAAATGGCACCTCATCAAATTAAAAAGCTTCTGTATGGCTAAAGAAAACAGCATTAAAATGAAAGGAGAACCAACTACATTGGAAAACATATTTGCCAATGATACCTGACACAAGGATTTGATCTCCAAAATATATAAAGAACTCACATGACTTCACTCCAGGAAGACAAATAACCAATTACAAAATGGGCAAAAGACTTGAACAGACAATTATCCAAAGAGGACATACAGAGGGCTCAGAGACATGTGAAAAGATGCGCAGCATCGCTAGTCATCAGAGAGATGCAAATTAAAACCACAATGAGGTACCACTTTACACCAGTCAAAATAACCATCATAGACAAATCAACAAACAAGTGTTGGAGAGGATGTGGAGAAAAAGGAACCTTAGTTCACTGTTGGTGGGAATGCAGACTAGTACAGCCACTGTGGAAAACAGTATGAAATTTCCTCAGAAAACTAAAATTGGAACTGCCTTTTGACTCAGCAATTCCACTGCCAGAATTATACCCTAAGAACCCTGAAACACCAATCTGAAAGAATCTATGCACCCCAATGTTCATAGCAGCACAATTTATAATAGCCAAGTACTGGAAGCAACCTAGGTGCCCATCAGTAAATGAGTGGATCAAAAACTATGGTACATTTACACAATGGAATACTATGCAGCAGAGAGAAAGAAGGAGCTCCTACCCTTTGCAATGGCATGGATGAAAGTGGAAAGCTTTATGCTGAGTGAAATAAGCCACGCGGTAAAGGACAAATACCATATGATCTCACCTTTAACAGGAAGCTAAACAATGAAACAAACAAGCAAGCAAAATAAAAACAAAGACACTGAAATAGAGAACAGGGGAACAGTGACCAGAGGGGAGAAGGGAGGGAATTTCAGGGGGAAAAGGGGAAGGATTTACAGGAATTAGTATAAAGGACACATGGACAACAACTAAGGGGGGTGGAAATGGGAGGAGGGGGGAGCACTAGGGAGGTGGGCTGGGATGGGAGTAAAAGACAGAAAACTGTACTTGAACAATAATTAAATAAAAAAGAATCTCTTTTAAGATAGAAGTTCACATATGAGCACTATGAATTGTTGGTTGTTTGATTTGGATGTATGTGTGCTGTGGCCAGCACATGACTTCCTGTTCTTGGAACCTGGTGTGTTTGCAAAAGTCCCAGAGGACTTGTTTTAGAATTGTTATTAATTTTGTTTCTAACACGAAGGAGTCACCTTGAGGGAGGTGCTTCTTGTCCCTCAGCTCAAACCACTAGACCCCATTGCCCTCAATGTCGCTTGACCCCCTGCACCTGTCAGATCAGCCAGTCTGGGTGGGCTTGGCTCCTCAGGAATAAAGAGGGAAGGTTTCCATCCCAAAGTATCACCATATGCGAATGGGCCACACCTTCATTCAGAGGCAAATGGCACCAACAAGGGGTGCTATATGCATTCAAGATCATGATTTGTTAGTAGGGGTTCAGGTGTATTTTCTGGGGTCTGAGGCTTCAAGGATGGGGAAAGTTGGTAGGGGAGGGATGGGGAAGGCATGCATGTGTGTCAAGCAAGAAACAATTGGCTGAGATTTGTGAAGGGACTTGTTAACTGAAGGGACTATTCACAGAAATACTATCAAGTTCAAGGTATTAAGAGGGATGTAAGGCAGGCACCCCAGGACTGGCCACCATGAGAACTATTACCATCCCTAGGCCCACAGGGCCAGGGAAAGAAGCAGAGTGACAGGAACCAGATTCAAAGTTGGAGATATGGGAGAAGCCAGAGTTCACAGAGGCACAGCCAATCCCAGAACAAGACAAAAGAAGGTGAACAGGATCTGCTGGCCTCTTTTTTTTTCCATTGCCCAGTCTCCTACCAGGACTCCCCATAGAGAATCTAACTGGGAGCCAGATGCAAAGAGCCTGGGGTATGTGTTGCACAGAGACCACCACCCTGGGGTACAGAGCAGGGCAAGAAGGGATCAAAGGGATAAACAGAATCATCAGCACCAAAAGCTCTGGACAGGACTTAGGCGGCAGGGTTCTAACCCCAGCTCAACCACTAATTCTCCATGTGATTTTCAACAGGTGGCTTTGCCATGCTCAGTCTCAGCCTCTTCCTCTGGGAAATGAAAATGTTGGACTTGGTTAGTGTTTCTCAGAGCTTACTATGCCTATTACTTGTGCACACAGGTTAATTTTAGAAGCACACAACTTCTGTCTCAATAGCCAGCCCTCCTCTCTGTGTAAGTGCCACCATCATCAATGGATGAGAGCTATTTCTGGGTCACACCTCTCCATCATGTGGTCCACCCCTTGGCACACTTGAATTTGCACGTAGACAGCTAGAAGAGGGGTCTCACCTGTGGGCCCATCCCAGGGATCTTGGGTCTGGGGTAAGGTGACGTACTGATGCTCTTAAATTGTTAGAGGAGCTAATGCCACTGGCTTCTATTTATGGTGGGGATATAAAGTTTTCTAATAAAATGCCTTTATTGGAATTTTTAAAAAGTGGATATGGATAGAGAATATTGACATAGTAAAGACTATGGTGGCAGTGATAGTGATTAGTAAGTGAGTAATGACTGGAATTTAAGGAATAAACAATACAAATTCTACACAAACTATTCCAGAAAATTATAGAAGGAATATTTTTTAATTCATTCTCTGAGACCAAGATTGATATCAAAAGCAGAGACCTTATAGGAAGACTTCAGACCCATCCTTCATGAACTTAAATACAAATTTTTAAAACATTTTTAATGAAACTGAATTCAACAATATATAAAACAGATATCATGACCGAATGGGATTTATCAAAGGAATGCAAAGTGAATTAACATTAGAAAATTTGATCAATGAAATTCACACTAACTGGCTGAAGAAGAAAAATTATATGATCATCTCAATAGGTACAGAAAACACATGTGACAAAATCCAACACCCATTTGTGTTAAAGACTCTCAGCAAACTAGGAATAGACAGGAATGTGCTCAATCTGACAGAAGGAGTCTGCTGAAAACCCATGGCTAACATAATGCCTAATGGCAAAAGACTCGGTGCTGTTCCCCCTAATATCAAGAATATGAAAACAAATGAACCCACCCCCCTGCCACAATGAGCAAAATATGAAAAAACATTTCACTAAAGAAGATATATGAGTGGCAAATCAGCATAGTAAAAGATGTTCAATTTCAATAGTCATTAAGGAAATGCATATTTAAACCATATGACACTGCTACACAGCTATTAGAATGGCCATTTCTTCAGGATTGTTCTATTTGTTTTTAAATATCTGCTCCACAGGAGATACTTGGCTACCTTTAGCTGAATCTGGAAGACACATATCACCTTCTTGTACCTCCTGATGAACTCTTTCAGTTTTCCTCAGACATCTCTAAGTCATGCTTCACTTTTTTCCTTTGGCATCTTCAGGAATGAAAGGAGACTCTTCAATGTAGATAAACAGTATGCTCTTTGTGACAAGGAGAGGCCAAGTATGGTGGTGGGAAAAGCCCAGGACAAGTTGTTGGAAGACTGGGCTCCAGTCCCACTTCTCTGCACTAACCTCTGGGTTACCTATCATAACTCAGCTTGTTCTTCCTACATGTGCCCCACCCAGCAATGAGCATCTTCAGCATCCATCTTTCTCCTCAGACCCCAGGGGCCTCCTCCTAACTCCTGTTCTTCCAAAGCCACATTGGGCCTTCCTCAGGCTGCATCGACTCCATTTCTCTGGTGTGCAGTGTGTCTCCTCCTCTCTGAGCATCTCTTGTGTGTACCTTTGTCTCTCCTGGGGTCTGTTGTGGGCCCCCTGCCTAAAGTCCTTGCATCATATCCCACTGGGGAACAGGCATTTTAGGACTCAGGTCAAGTATCACCTCTTCCAGAAAGGCTTCCTCACAGAAGCCCTCCCCCAATCCCAGTCTGGGGATGTGGTATCCCAGGTAGTCTTGTGCGGCCAACAAGACTGTAGCAAGAATGAGTGAGGGTATTGGCACAGCTGGAGCCCAGTGCTCGGGAGGATGTGAAGCCCAGTGGTTCTTGTTCAAAATGGTATATTATAAAATTTTCAAACATGTATAACAGTAGAGAGAACAGTATAACAGCCCTCTCTGCACCAGCCACACAGCATTAACAGTGATCTGTTATGGCCAGTCCCAACTTCCATCTCCTGTTGGGTCATTCTATCCATACATACCTCAGCATAAATCTAAATGATAAGGGCTCTCTTTAAAAATCCACAGCACTGTTATTATTAAATCTAAAAATGTGAACAAAAAATCCTTACCATAACCTCTTATCCATTTATTGACATTTCCCCAATTGCCCCATAAATGTCTTTTGCTATCATCTACTAAATTGGAACCCAGACAGGGTCTGCATATTGTCTAGGGTAATATATATCCTAAATCTATTTAATCTATACAGTTTCCCCTGCCCTCTTTCTTTAATGCCATTTATTTGTTGAAAAAATAAAACCAAAATCGAAAATCCAGGTCATTTGTCCTTAGAACTTCTCCATGTTCTGGAACTGGCCAAGTGCTGATTTCATCACCACATTCTTGGTTAACAGGTTCCCCACCACCTGTTATTTTCTATTAATGCGTAGTTAGAACCAGAAGCTTGATTAGATTTGTTTTTTTTTTTTTTTTGCAATAATCTCTCAGAAGTGCCATGTGCTCCCTATTAGATCTCATAACGAGGCACATGCTCTCTCTGTAAAGTTACAGCCAATCTGTAGCTCTGGTGTTGTTGCCTGGATCTGTCCATCATAAACTTCCCATCAGCCCTTAAGCACATGGTTTTAACAGCCACGGGGGCACATTATTTCATTAGGGTTTATAAAGTGGTGATATCTTATTATTTCTTCTGCATTTTCTAGGTGAAATTAACTATCCTATAAAAACTCCTTTCTTCATTAATGGTTTCCCTGGAGTGAGTTTGTATAGAAAAAGCAGCATAAATGTTTGAGCCTTTCCTTTTTAAAATAATTTTAAACAGTTTTACAAAATAAAGGGTTTGTTCTCTAGTATTTTCCAAAGATGACAAATGGGTTTATAAAGCTATCATTGTGCACTCAATATTTGGTTTATTTCAATACATCTTAGTCATTTTATTTCAATGATAAAAATTTTTCCATTATTGGCCAATAAGAAACATTTAGAGTTAGCTCTTTCTGGTACAACTGTAGAAATTGCTTTCTGGTATGACAAAACGGTTAAGCTCATCTTACATTTTTTCTTACCTCAGCCCTAGAACCATCCATTTCTCTGAGGCTCCCTGGTTCCTTGGAGACCCCAGCCTGGAGCTGTAAGGCTCACTGCTACTGGGTTGATGTTACTCACAGAACTTTTTGGTGGACAGATCAAGGTGATATGTGTTTTCTGTATGAAAGCAAAAATACATGAGTTCACATTGATATTTCTAATTCAACTTTTAGATTACATGATTTTTAACCTTGCCTATATTATCTTATAGTTGTATCTCTTTTTGTATTATGCTGAAAATCTTGGCTTCTAACTATGTTAACATAATTCCTTAACTACAAAGCAACAACAGTTCTTAACCTAGGTTGCATGGGACTCTATACACCCCTGGGCTAGATGCAGAATGGCATGGTGGTGTGGGTGAAAATGTTTGAGTGTGAGAGTGTATGTGAGAATTAGTGTATGAGTCAAATGCACGTGTTAGCAGATGAATATTTTTCTGAGGAGAGGATCCACGTACTCATCATATTGTCAAAAAGGTTTTTAATCCTGGCACTATTAACTTGTTGGGCCAGATAACTATTTGTGGTGGGGGCTGTCCTGCACACTGCAGATGTTGAGCAGTATCCCTGGCCTCTACATGCCAGTAGCTCACTCCCAGTGTGACAATCAAAAATGTCTCCAGACATCGTCAAAATTATTTCTGGTTAAGAATCACTAGTCTAGGACATCAAACATTTATAAGTCTATCTAATGAGAATTATGTAACATTTCTGGAGGAATGGGGAACTGCTTTGGTAAATGCTGTGGAAAAATCATAGTGGTTGCTTTAGTTTGCTAGGGCTATCCTAACAAAGTACCACAAAGTAGGTGACTTACACAACAGAAATGTAATGCCCCACCATTCTGGAGGCCAGAAGTCTTAGATCAGGGTGTTGGCAGGGCTGGCTCCTTCCGGTGGCAGTGAGGAAGAATCTGTTCTGTGCCTCTCTTCTAGCTTCTGGTGGTAGCTCATGGTATTTGGTGTTCTGTGGCTTATATCAGCTGATCTCTGCTTTCATCTTCACAGGGCGTTCTCCTGTCATAGTGGTTTAGGACCGCGCCTTAATGACTTCATCTGTGAAAACTCTGTCCTTAAACAAAGTCCCGCATCCTGAGGGACTAGGAGTTAGGACTTCACCATGTCTTTTTTTGGGAGTCACAATTCAAACCATAGCAGTGGTGGCACTGCTGTTCTTGCTGCCAACAGGTGGGCACTATAGTGGTTGAAGGCAGACACTTGGAGTCATACCTCCCAGGGTCAGCTTGCATTTACTGTCTGTGCCCACTTCTTAGGGTTGTTATGAAGAGTCAGGGAGTTTCTATGTGTGAAATCCTTGGTCCAATGTCTGACACATAGTGAGTATATATAAGTGTTACATACCACCAGCACTGCCATTTGGTTGTTGTCCAGGGCAGACTGGCTGTGAGGGTATCACCATGGAGGAAGTAATGAATAAATGTGGGTCAGCATCTGGAGCCTGCTTGCCTTGGTTACATTTACATGGCATCTTACCTAAGGATAAAAGAAAGAAGTTCCATTTAGTGAGTGCCTTTTATGTGCCTGACACTGGGATGATGTCACAAATGTGACAGCTGATGCTCATCAATACCCAGGAGAGAGATCTTTGCAGCAGCTCTGTTTTCCTAATGAGGACTGTGACTTTTGCCGATGATGACCAGACCATGCTGGTTGGTCTGGTCACCAAGCCAGTACTTTTTCTTCTCCACCCCTTTCCCTGGGGGTGAAGAGTACAGAACCCTCCACCCCACTCCCAACTCATCCTGGTGGATGAGCCCTGGCCTGGGCAGGAAGAGCCCTCTGGCATATTCTGGCTCTCAGCTCTCCATTGCTTAGCCTGTGAAACAGGGGCTGAGGCATCTGCTGGAGCCCACCCTCCAGACCAGGTGCAAAGACATTGTGAAAATGTGTCAGGAACCTGGTTCGGTCCCTGTGGGCAGAAGACACTCTTGTTAGGTGCCTGCAACCTGCACTGCTTTTCACAGTCAAACCTTCCCCAGGGTGCCTTTTCTAGTTTAAGTTGGCTGATTGACTCTGGCCTCAAGATCACCAAGTCCTACTCAGTAGAGTTACACCTATATACCTTTTCTACGTGCCAAATTCCCATTGCTTTCTACAAGTTTGCTCAGTAGGGAGACAGATTAGTTTACTCTTTAAAGAGAGAGAGCTGGCCCTCTGCTCTCCCAGTTCTGACAGTTGTGGATCCATAGGCCCGGGGCTGCCTGTCTAGGCCCTCAGTCTGCAGGATGGGAGTAGTGACCATCTGCTGGACACCCAGTGCCGCGCTAAGCACTTTACACTGATTCCTGCTAACCCATGAGATAGAAACTACCATCAATCCTATTGGTTAAACCTTTTTTATTGAAATAATTTTATAGTTGAAAAATATTGCAAAAAAAAGTTCAAACACTTTTGGCACACCCTTTACCCCAGCCTCCTCTAATGCTAATGCCCTGTGAACCCCAGTACAAGGGTCAAAACCAGGACATGGCACTAATACTAGTCTACAAGCCTTATTTGAATTTTTTAAATTATCCAATAAACGTTGTTCTTCTGTTCTGGTGTCTAATCAGGATCTCACTTTGCATTTTGCATTTACCTCTCTTTTTAATCTTTCAGTTTGGGATAGTCCGTCTGTATTTCCTTGCCTTTTATGACCTTGACATTTTTTAGCAGTTCTGATGAGTTATTCTTGTAAAAATGTCTCTCTATGTGCACTTGTCCTATGTTTTCTCATGTTCAGATTATGTAGTTTTGGTAAGAAAACCCCAGGAGGGAGACTGTGCTGCCCGATGCAGCATATTCACATTTTAGAGATGAGTGAACTGCAGCCTTAAAAAGACAAAAAACTGGATAAATGCAGCTAATAGCTAACATTGTTGAGCACTTAACCATGCTACAGGGAAAGTAATATAAGGGTATATATTTAACGACCTATATATCTGGGGGTACAGTTAATTAGTAGGTCCCCAAATTCAGCAGCTAGCCAGGGAAGGAATGGGGAGACAACAGAGAATAGGGGGATAGGGGCAGCCAGGCTACAGGTCAGACATGGCCAGGCTGGGCCCCATTGGTGCTTCTGACCCAGGCAGATAAGAACAAGGGTTGGGCTAGGGGCCCAAACAGATTCAACAAGGAAGCAACCTATGCTCCAAGGCTGAGACTGGCAATAGTGGAGCCACAACTGAGGCTTTTTTGCATGAGTGGGGCTTGCTCCAGGGCTAGACCAGAGTGGCGGTTGCAGGCCCTCTCTGCTCAGTGAGAGGGGACAAAGTTGGGGAGTGGCTCCAAACCCCTGCAGTGTTCCCTTCCAAGGGTCCCTCTCTCCCAGCCCAAGCTGGTCATGGTGGGAAGCAGGAGGGAGTGACAGCTCTCACCCTGTGTATTACAAACATAAGTACATAAATGCACTTTGCCCACTGCATTCGTCACTGTGTCCTGCCTCCTCTCTCCCTCCTGACACCTCTGAGCTCCCCATCCAGGCATTCCTCTCTCCCTTTGTCCATCTTCCTCCTGTCTGTCCAGCCAGCACACCTTCTTGCCTGCCTTTCTGTCTCTTTCTGAGATTCAATAAAGGAAACAGCAGCCATCAGGGTGGAGAGCTGCCATCCTGGGCCCTGCTGTCTTTTTTCCTCTCTGGGCAGGCCCTGGGCTACCCAGCCTGCCCCTCAGAGCAGGACAGGAGCCCAGAGCTGGTCAGGCAGGGCTGTCCCGGAGCTCCAGGACTCCAGGGCACTTCCACACAGCAGCTCTTGTAGGCTTTGCCCTCCCAGATCCCTCTACTTTCCCTTAACCATGGGCAGCCACCCTGCTTTACCCCAGGGAAGGGGGATTAATGTGGAAGATTTAATTCCTGGCTTGTGGACTCCTCACAGTCATGGCCAAGATCAGTAATACTAGCCCTATTCTATGGAAGAGGAAAATGAGGCTGCACCTGCTGCTCCAGAGGATAACAATGGTCTCTCCTGCTTCCCCTGATCTTTGGGTTCCTAGACCAGCAAAGCCCAATTTGCCATGGACTATGGCTGCAGCCCAAGCCACCTGGGACTTCAACTTCCCAATTTTTTCTCCAGGCATTTTCTCCCACTCCACCTGGGCCTCACCTCTAAATCACATGGTGGGGATCATGGCTTTAAATGTTCTGTCCGTATTTTCCACTGGTGTGTATGCTTCCTGCCATCCTCCCTTGGAAAAGAATGGAACCCACACCAAAAAGAGAAGCTTTTGACTTGAGATTCAAACCAGCTCACAACCTCCACCCTTGTTATCATCACTTACCTGATTTCTACTTTCCCTGGCAACTTGCACACAAGATTGCATTTATCCTTTGGTACCCACTTTGTAAGACTTTCCCATTGCTGTGGCCCACCGAGAAATCTTAGTCACCAAGTTTGTCACCTGCAGCCCCAGTGTGCTTCACCACAAAATGTCCTTGAGTTCTTCTGAGTCCCCTGTCCAGTCTGATCAGAGGCCCTGGGGAGAGGGTGGCAGGGACAGTCCGCCCTTTTTCAGTGCCTGCTGAAGAAGGTATCAGCATCTCTGAGTATAATTTGTCACCAACTGTCTGATATTGGTATCACCTTCGTCACATGTGGGCAGGTTAGAGAGAGTTGTTTGGGCTGGTGGGTAAGCTAGGATACAACCCCAAAATGCTACATGTGCCCCATAATTGTAAGAGAAATGCTCCTACCTCCTGGTGCTCCTGCTCCCCAGCCTCATCTCCAGTCCTGCCATTGCTTGGCATCTTATGTCTTCCCTGGCCCTGTGCAAAATGACCTGCCCCAACTTCTCTTCCTCTTCTCTGGTCACCTGGTCCTTCTGCCTTTCACAGGTAAATACGTCTCAGCCCTGGCATTCAAGGGGCTCAGGGTGCAGTGTATTCACCAGGCAGCCTTCTGTGCCTTTGCTGATATCTATCCCTATAGGCTGTACAGTGGGGACTCTGAAGGCCACTGAGCCCATCATCACATGCACCTGCCTCCTTGCTTCTCTCCTTCAAAGCTGAGAGAGTTGCCATAATTCTGTCCTGTATCCATGCTCCCCAGCTATGACCACTGCCAGCCCATATTCTGTATTAGCTGTTCAGGAAATATGTGCATGGGTGGACCAGGGGTTGTGGACCCTCAGACAACAGAGGGCCTCACATTCTGGGCCAGCCTCTGCCCAGGGTCACAAAGCTATTGTGATTTAGTATCTAATTAATTGCAGCGCTTATTGTGATTTAGTATATAATTAATTGCAGCGCTTTCCAAGCATTCTATTTACTCTGGGGATTAAGTGAGCCCACTAGAGTTCAATGACATTTGCTGGTGAGACACTAGGAGCAGTATCGGGTTGTAGTTAGTTCTCCATAAATGTTAGCTGCTGTTGTCACCATCAGTACTTTATGTTAGGTTGAACTGTACAAAACTGCTGTTTTTGCAGGCCAGGAGTGGTCAGTTATTGGCAATTTCATATGGCTCAACACAATTTCCCCCTCAAAATTGGCTTACCTTGATGAATGTGTTTTTGAAAGAAACTTTACATCTGTACTGCATATTGGAAACTGATAACACTTGCCATAGTAGGAGGTAGTATACACCCACATACAATGCAGGTAATATTATTAATGACCTAGACATTCTTGCCTCTCAAGACATGATCCTGAGGCTGCTCTCTCCTCATTTAAGATGGATATCGTCAAAAATTCAAGTGTCAGGAGAATATGAGCTTCACTTTTTCCTTTAAGTAATCAGAAGAGTTAAAAGAGAGCTGTGAGGGCATAACTTTCCTTCAGGAGGTCGATGCTGTCTTAGGAACCCTTGAGACTCCTGGAATCTGCTGTCATCAGGGACCCCTGGATTTGAAAGGCTGCCCTGCAATGCAGCCTCAATAAGCCCAAGCTTATCACTGCCCAGCTCTTGCCCCAGGACCTAGGCAATGGTCCTTCTCCCTGTGGACTTAAAGGCTGGGAGAATGTTAAAGGCCATCCAACCCAACCTTTTCGTTTTCCAGGTGCAGAAGCCAAGACCCAGAGGAAGGAGGACTCACCCAGGGTCACCCAGCAAATCAGAGGAGCTTCCTAGCACCTGGATTTCTGAATCTTCACCCAGTCCCCTCTGTAGAAAAGCTAACACCTTTCTACAAGCCCCCCATTCCACTGCTGCCCCAGACAAGAGCGGGGGTGCCTGGGCTCCTGGAAGGAGGCCCCTAGGCTGTAATTGTTTTTTTGACAAGCCAATCTTCTTGCCTCCAGAAAAAATAGGGCCATGTCTTAGTCACATTGATGCCTAGCACAAACACACACAAATGTATGCTGAACAAGTTAATGAATCATTGACTGAGCAATATTTGAGGTAGATGCTATTACCTCTTTTAAAAATATTTTAATTTTTTATCCTCACTTGAGGACATTTTCTCATTGCTTTTAGAGAAGGAGAGAAAGAGAGGAAAGGAGAGAGAGAAATATCAATGTGAGAGAGAAGCATCGACTGGTTGCCTCCCATATGCACGTGGACCAGGGATTGTACGTGCCTGGACTGGGGATCACACCTGCAACCTAGTTTTGTGCTCTGACCAAGAATTGGACCTGCAAGCCTTTGGCCATGGGATGACACTCCAACCAACTGAACCACACTGGCCAGAACCATTAGCTCATTTTTAGAAAGAGAAAATTTGAGGCCTAAGGAGGATAAATAGCTTGACCAAGTTTTCATAGTTAGTAAAAAGTACAGTCAGTCTTAGAACACAATTCTACCCATACCAAATGCATGGCCCTCCCATCCTTCCTCCTAGCATTCTGCAGAGTAGACAAGACAAAGAGGAGCTCTGTCAGCAGAGGAAGAACTGAGGCCCTGAGAGGTGAGGTGTTCTCCAAGGACATAGGGAGGCTAGCCTGGAGCTCAGCTCTCAGATCCACACTGTGACCTCTCAAAGCTAAGTTCCACTCCTCCAACGACAGCTTCAGGTAGGGTATTTTGGGGATATGACAGCACTGCCACCATCCAGCACCCCTCTCCTGGTCTCTTCTAGAACTTCCTATGTGTTTTCCCAGGTTGGCCACACCCCTGCACTCTCTTCTCTACCCAGCAGCCACAGTGGAAGTCAGACCAAGACCCCTCACAATGGAAATCCCCCACTGGTTTCCTACCCCCCTTAGATAAACTCTGCGGTCTTGTCATGGCCCCCAGGAATTGCACAATCAGCCAGGTTCATACTCTGGACCTTCCTGCTGCTCTTTGGAGGTAACAAAATACAAAACATATTCCTCAGGACTTTATTTGCCCTCTACTTTCTGAAATGCTCTCCCCACACATACCTGTATAGCATTAGATTATGACCTCATATTTTTAGTTTATAGCCTGTTTCCACTGACTTATGAGCTCCAGAGAGGAGGAACCAGTTGCCCCATCAGAGTGCCTGCCGTGTGCTCAGCCTTGTTCCACTGCAGATTGCCGATGGAGGCCTGAGCCTGGTACAGGGCCGAGTTCAGAGCCAGACATGCCCTCTTCACCATACCTGGAGCCCCATGAACAGGACAAATGACAGGCATGTCTTCCAAAGATATCAGCAGTCACTGCCTTCTGGGGAAGCTCTCTACCTGTGGGCTAAGGCACTGGGGAGAAGAAAGAAAAAAGAAAAACAATATCACCAGGCAGGTCAGTGTTGGTGCCTTTTTCCTGCCTGTGATGCACACTTCATTTAATTTTCAGAGTAAAGGGAGATGTGGGTTTTTTGAGCACCAATATGCTCATGGTCCAGTCTAAATGTAAAAAATGAGTAGAGGAGCCAGCACAGAACACCTCTGCCCTCTGTCAGTCTTGCCCAGATTAACAACTTCATTTAGAGTCTTTGTTAATATTGACACTCAGTTGCTAGGTAACATGTTTACGCCCAATGAATAGAGACTTGAGGGCCAGGGGGCACAGTCAACAGATTGGCAAATAAGGTGAACGTGCTGTGACTTGATATGCCCACTGTGGTGCCCAGGATAAGTACAGGGACACCGACTGCTGGCTGTCCAAGCCCATGAGCATCTCTGGTTAGAGGACCCTCATGCCCAGGTGGGGCAAATCCGGGAAAGTACCTCTGTTTTCACTCAGGGTCCATCTTCATGGTAACATCAATGCTTCTGGCCTCTTGGCAGGAGTTCCTGTTCAGCGAGACTGCAATACAGTCTCCTTGTAATACTCTGGGGTTCTGAAGAGGCTTGATGCATGTAATCTTGGCAGTCCCCCAGCCCCACTTTACCCATGTCCTCAAGGGTTGTGCCATCCTGCAAGTACCCACAGCTGGGAGTCAGGTGGCCATGGGGATGTGATTTAACGCCTGGGCCTGTCACCTGAGAATGTGTTGCTTATACCACCAGGGTGCTCAGAGGAAGGGCAAGGACTACCACTCAGGAAGTGCCAGCTATATGCCAGGCACTGTGTTAGGGGTGGCCAGAGTTTCCTTTAGGCCTTCTAACCACTGCACCCCACCACGAGGTGTCTGCTAGTGTTAACTTCTTTTCAACAGAGTGATGGAGTCCCAATTAAGTGATCATCCTGAGAGTGCTCAGTGAAGATTCAACCTGCAAGCTACAGAGCCCCCTCTTTCCACTGCACCATGCTGCATTTAAGGAGAAGGCCCCCAACAGTGGATGTTCAGTAATTGTGGGGGAAACACAGCATGGGCATCACAGGGTGCTAACAGGATGCAGGGTTCAGGGCCTCTTGAACAGACCCCAGTCAGGGATTTGATCCCCTGTCCCCACCCCAAGCTACCTATTGACTCAAAGTCTCTGCACTAAGAGGTGAGTCTGATGAGCAGGCAGAAAGCCACCATGGGTTCAAGGCTAAGCAGCAGGCACTGTGCTGAGCAGGATGGGGAAGCAAAGCTACTCAAGATAAAAACCCCAAAAAGGGAAATGAGAACAACTTTAGAGACAGACTCTGCAAACAACAATCATGGCTCTAACACAGGGAGGAAAGTGAAGAAACTGATAAATGAATGTGGGAAGATGAGGGGGAGGAAAATTTGAATCAGTGCAGAGTCTAGGAACTGATGGTTCCCATCATCCTTGAACAAGAACAATCTGGCCAAGTCTACAACCGGACTCAGTGACTCTTTTTTGTACGCAGACAGACGGGAGGCCAATCTATAGGCAACTCCTGCCTCACTTTGCAGTGGAGGTCCTATCATGCTCAACCAACACATCCTCAACCTCCACATCCTCTGTGGAGGACATCTATGGCCTCCATAGAGTCTTGATTAAAGAGACTTTATTTATTCTCTTAGTCATTCACTCCACAAATATTGTGCCTTCTCAACATCAGCCTGTGTGGGTATTAAGGTTATCACTGGTCCCTACTTTAATGGGGCCTTCAATTTGGAAGAGGAGATAGAAATTAGGTGTATGATTACACAACCACATATCTAATTATAATTGTGCTCAATATGAAGAAGTTGAAAATACGGTGTGTGCATGAAGTGGGGAGGGGCTCGCAGGAAGCATCCTTGGGAAAGTTGCTCTGAAGCCGAGAAGAGAGGATGCTCTGGAGACATGCAGGAGATAGAGAACAGTGGGATGTGCCAAAGGTGGGAGAGAGACCAGAATGCTGGAGGAACAGGGAAAAGTCCAGTTTGACAGGAGCTAAAATTAAGGGGGAGACTGGGTGGGAAATGAGGAGAGAGTCTAGATTCTTCAGGCCTTGTCAGCTTTGATAAGCCCTTGGATTTTGTTCCAATAATAAAGTGGTGATGGTCAATCACTGACAGGTATTATCAAGGGAGTGTTATATTATGTTCTAGGTACTTCTATAGACACTTAACTGATGGGATTCATTATACTTAGGATACCAGTCCCAGGATGGGCTGACCAGGTGGGAAGCCCCCTTCCAACAGGCCTATTGGGGGGAGGTCCTGAAGGACAGGAAATTCCCAGCCATGGTTATTTCGAGTGTCTGGCTCAGACCCCAGAAAACAAGATCAATTCATGCTTTTTGAGTTGATGGAAATCATCTGGGAGACTCCTGCCCTTTAAATGCGTAGCGTAAGTGAAACCTAACTGGTAAATTTGCTCCTCCTCTCCACGAATCCATGCTCCTGGCCACTGTCAAAACTGCTAGACTCCATACCCCGAGACCTTTCCATGAGTTCCTGAGTTCTTCACTCTTTGAGCTGTAGCACCCCATCTTCCAGCATGTTTGGAGGGCAAAGTATTCCATGTACCTGACATGGTATATAATGGATAATTTAACCTACAAGGCCAAAATTTTTTCTTGTATCTGTTTCACAATGAACACTTTTTTAAAAATCTTCACCTGAGAATATGTTTATGGATTTTAGAGAAAGAGGAAGAGAGAGAGAGAGAGAGAGAAAGAAACATCGATATTATAGAGAAGTATCAATTGGCTGCCTCCTATAAGAACCCTGACTGGGAATTGAACCCTCAACCTAAGTGTGCCCTGACTGGGGATTGAACCCATATCCTTTTGGTATACTGGATGATGCTCCAAGCAACTGAGCCACCTGGACAGGGCTGCATCAAACACTTTTTAAAATATAAAATTCCCTGACCTAAAGGTAATTGAATGAGAATTGACATGTCATTTTAATATTAATTTTTAAACTAAACAAAGATTTTGTGGCTAGTCAGGAGAGCAGTTTGCACCTGAACTGAATAAACCCCTAATAGTTACAGGGTTCCTGCTCCAACTCAGCAGATGTGTGGCACATCTGCCACCACTCCTCAATTCCTCACCTGTGGCAGACACTGGTAGTTAATGGCAGCCCTTCTTGCCGCTGAGTCTGGGTTCGGATTTATAGCTCCAGCGCTCAGTGCCACACTCCAGGCAGCCACAGCTAATGGGTGGGCATTGAGGTTTGAGATGAACCAATTAGCTGTTCAAGTTATTATCTTTGAGGTTCTCCTTTGCAGTCACCTCACTCTCTGCAATTGTCATTTTTCCATTCCCTCCACCCCTCCCGCCACAGTTTGACAATATGCTTTTGCTTCCTTCTTTTTATTCTCTCCTACACCCCCTCCTCTCTCTTCGTTCTCTTTCTGCTACTTCTTTATGCATTTCTCACTCTTGGTTTCTAGAACCATAAACAACCTTTGAGAGATGGAGTCACCTGTGTCTCCCTTAACCATCCAGGTTCCGACCTTTGGGCTGGTGCAGGGCTTCTTCAAGACATTGGACAGCTGAGAGCTGGGCCACAAGCTGGCTTCCTGGGCTGCCCTCTGGGTAATTTGTTCAGTAGAAATGTTTCTAGTGCTCTCACATTCATCCATTGTGTCTCCTTAATTGGTCTATATCCTCTCTGAGGAGAGGAAAGAAAAGTAAAAGTAAGTCAAAATTTTCAACATCTATATTCATATTTTATTTGTTCATCATAGCAACTTTTCCAGGGGCAGCTATTTTATAGATGAGAAAGCTGAAAGTTAAGTGTTATACTAAAGGTTAATTAGCCTGTACACTGGAAGGGTTCAGAGCCTGCCCCAGCCCACATGTGCTCACTGTCTTTCTGGCCCTCTGCTGCTGCCCTTGACCATGCACCATTTGCTGGGCTCGCGGCCCCATCCCACCAACAGTCGAGACAGAGGCTCAGCTCCTGCCAGGGCCACAGAGCCCTGAGGATTTTCCAAAAGCAGAAGTTTTTAATTTTGAAGAAATTCAATGTTTTGAATTGTTTCTTAAAAATATATTTTATTGATTATACTATTATAGTTGTTCCATTTTTCTCCCCTTTATTCCTCTCTGCCCTGTATCCCCCTCCCACCACCATTCCCCCACCTTAGTTCATGTCTATGGGTCATATATATAAGTTCTTTGGCTTCTCCATTTCCCATACTATTCTTAACCTCCCCCTGTCTATTTTGTACCTACCATTTATGCTTCCTGTTCCCTGTACCTTTTTCCCCATTCTCCCCTCCGACCTCCCTTTCCCCATTGATAACCCTCTATGTGATCTCTATTTCTATTAATCTGTTCCTGTTCTAGTTGTTTGTTTAGTTCATTTTTGGGTTTGCTTTTTTTTTTTAGGTTCTGTTTTGATAGTTGTGAGTTTGTTGTCAGTTTACTGTTTGTATTTTTGATCTTTTTCTTTTTCTTAGGAAAGTTCCTTAACATTTCATATAATAAGGACTTGATGATGATGAACTCCTTTAACTTGACCTTATCTGGGAAGCACTTTATCTGCCCTTCCATTCTAAATGATAGCTTTCCTAGATAGAATAATCTTAGATGTAGGTCCTTGCCTTTCATGACTTGGAATACTTCTTTCCAGCCCCTTCTTGCCTGCAAGGTTTCTTTGGAAAAATCAGCTGAGGGTCTTATGGGAACTCTTTTGTAGGTAACTGTCTCCTTTTCTCTTGCTGCTTTTAAGATTCTCTCCTTATCTTTAATCTCAGGTAATGTAATTATGATGTGCCTTGGTGTGTGCTTCCTTGGGGTCCAACTTCTTTGAGACTCTCTGAGTTTCCTGGACTTCCTAGAAGTCTATTTCCTTTGCCAAATTGTGGAAGTTTTTCTTCTTTATTTTTTCAAATAAGTTTTCAATTTCTTGCTCTTTCTCTTCTCCTTCAGGCACTCCTATGATGTGGATGTTGGAACATTTAAAGTTGTCCTGGAGGTCCCTAAGTCTCTCCTCATTTTTATTTTTGAATTCTTGTTTCTTGATTCTGTTCCAGTTGAATGTTTATTTTTTCCTTCTGCTCCAAACTGTTGATTTGAATCCTAGTTTTCTTCCCATCACTGTTGGTTCCCTGTACATTTTCCCTTCCTTTATTTCACTTTTTGTGGCCTTCACTTTTTTTCTGTATTCTGCAACCATACTCAACCAATTCTGTGAGCATCTTGATTGCCAGTGTTTTGAACTGTGCATCTGATAGGTTAGCTATCTCTTCATCACTTAGTTCTATTTTTTCTGCAGCTTTGATCTGTTCTTTCATTTGGGATATATATATATATATATATATATATATATATATATATATATATATATATATTGTCTCAGGGTGCCTGTTACCTAGTAAGGGCAAAGCCTTAGGTATTCACCAGGGTGAGGCAACCCAGGTTGCTGTGTTGTGATGCTGTATGTTGGGGAGGGTTCTGAGAGGGAACAATGATGCTTGCTCAGCTCTTGGCTGGCTTTCAGTCACTTCTGCTACCCACAAGCACATTGAGCCCTTCTGGTGCTGATTTCCAGGTGTGTGGTTTTGTCTAGGATCCTGTGGGTGTCTCCAGTGAACTCTCCTGCAAGGCTGGGAGTTCCTCCTGCCTCCTCAACCCCCAAAATTTTTTTTTCAATCAGAAGTTTTGACGTTTTATTTCCCCTTGCTGGAAGCCTGGGTTGTGTGGTCTCTCTGATTCTTCAGTTGTTCCTCCCAGTTTACCCTCACACAAATGTGGGACTGCCCAGTCACTTGGCCAGATGCCACCTTGCAGCAAGTCCTCTCCACCCCTGGCTGGCTGTCTCTGCCCCTCCTACTGGTCTGGATGAATGTTTCTTCTTTAACTCCTTGGTTGTTGAACTCCAATACAGTTCAATTTTTCTGGCAGTTCTGGTTATTTTTTGTTTTTAAATTTATTGTTGTCCTTCTTTTGATTGTGTGAGGAGGCAAAGTATATGTACCTAGAGCTCCAGCTTGGCTAGAAGACTTTTTTTGTAATGGATTCCCACTTTCATGCCACATCTAAGAATTCTCCATTTAACCCAAGGTCATGAAGACTTTTTCCTATACTTTTGTTTAGAAGTTTTATGAATTTAGGTTTTACATATAGGTCTATGGTGTATTTTAAATTAATTTTTGTATTAGGCGTGAATAAGAATCCAGATTTATCTCTGGAATATGGACATCCAATTTGCCCCAATACCATTTGTTGAAAAGAATGAATTGCCTACATCTTTGTTGAAAATCAATCAACATATCTTTGTGCTACTACTTCTGAGATATCTGTTCTCTTCCATTAATTGGTATCTACCTTCTGGTCCACTAATACACTGTCTTGATTTTGGTAGCTTTATAGTAAGCCTTGAAACCAGGAAGTGTGAATCCTTTAACTTTGCTCTTTTTCAAACATGTTTTAGCATTTCCAGTTTCTTGTACTTCCATAAAAATTTTCAAACCAACTTGTCACTTTCTATTTTTTAAAAACTCTTGCTAGGACTTTGATTGGGATTGTATTGAATCTATAGATTTGGAGGAGAACATTTCATTTCTGACTCTTCACCCCAAGCCACAGTCCTTGAAAAGCTTAATTCAAAATTACAAAAAAATAATTAAAGTTATAGTGGAGAAAGATGGAAAGAGGGTTAACTCTCACAAGTCCACTGTGTATATTGCTGAGATATAGATACAGATGGAAATCTTGTTAACATTAGGCAGTAATGATGTCTGAAGTTCCACTTTGGGGTACTCTCTGAAGACTAGTTAAGATGCCGCAGCCAAGGGGATAGGATCACCCAAGAAATTCCTTATTGCCTTTAGCAACTCAGCTGACTTCATGCCTCTAAGCAGCTCCCTGGCAGGGAGGGAGGACAGCAGGTGTTACTGGGGGCAGGACATGAGCTGCAAATTCTGCTGATCTGGGCTTAGGTCCCAGAGAGGCAGCTCTGGTTTGGTTTCAGCTAGAAATTGAGCTGCAATGTTGTTTTCAGGAGTATGCATATAATTAAAAATTATATATGTATATATTACTTAACACAAGGTAAGGCACAATAAGGAAGAAGTATATTATGATGGACTGTGACACAGACAACTAAAAAGTAGGAATTGGGGTGAACAGGCCTGAGGCTGGTGTATGGGTATAAGGTAGCACAACCACTGAGCAGTAGGAAGGCCTCGGTGTGTCACACCTCCTTGGATAAAGCTTTATACACTTTGTTTAAGGGCACTTGAAGGAGTGAGAGGAAGGAACAGAAGAGGGCAGGGGGTATATGGGGTCAGGATACTTGCTTTAACTATGTGCCAAGTCCTGGGCCTACCCTATGGCCTCAACATGGCTGAGAGTCAGGTCCTGCTCCTCAAGGACCTACGCCCTGGGTGGGCAGTGCTCTGGTGGAGATGGGCCTGCATGCTGCAAGAGGAAGGTGGAGCTTGTGTCCTTGGGGATAGCTTGGAGCAGGTGTCAGGCAGAGGGGACACCTCATTGTAGTCCTGAAGGACCATCAGTTCACCCAGGAACGGCATGTGCAGGGCCTGGGGTACTGCACAAACATGCCTCGGTGGTGCCAGAGCCTGGGTAGTACATAGTGAGAGGAAGGCAATGGAGGATGCTTCAGAGGAAGGGGCTCTGGGATGCCTGCTGAGGTACTTGGCCACCTGCAGACAGGAGGTCATGGAAGGGGCTGGTGCAAGGATTGGTAGGGTTAGACACTTGTAATGAAAGTATCACCTTGGGTACCTTTGAGGGAAGAAGAAACTGGAGCAAACAGCTCAGAAGAGAAATAGAGAGGCCCAGAGGTTGGATGCTCAGGTTCTTAGCTTCACAAATCTACCCTGCTGTGTGTCCTGGTCTCAGTTCCCCATCTGCAAAAGGAGAGATTTTCCTGAAGGATCCTAATGGTTCTTCCTCTTTGAGATGCTGTGGAGCTCCTCCTTGGCCCCTTACAGCTTTCCCCACCAACTCCAGGCCTGTGGCAGCCGGAGGAAATGTTCCTGTGTGTCTCTGCCAGAGCTTGGCATGGCTGGAAAGGCTAAACTGAGATGCTGTAGGATCTAGGCTTCTGTGAACCACCCCATTAATATTCCCTTCAGGAAGCCTTGCCAGACAGGGAGGAGGCAGGGGGCAGATGGGGCACTGAGAGGCCAAGTAATCTGCTTAAGGTCACCCAGCAAAGCAGCAGCAAGCTGGACGAGGCCCCAGACCTCCAGATGTCTAGTCTGATGCCCTGCCCACTGGACCATGATGCCTTTAATGAGGCCACCTCCTCAGGGGCTGTAGGCTGGCCCACAGCCCAGGATCGGTGACTTGCCAGGCATCCCAAACAGCCATTCCAAGAGGCACTGCCCTCTGCAGCCAGGCACACAGAGTCTGGGAGTGAGCACATCCGCTGAGGCTGGTGGTTCTTGGAGGTGGCCCTGGGGTCCGAGCATGCTCAGGCTCCTGGCCAGATCCCCAAGGAGGAGGGCCCTCTGTCAACAAGGGGGGCAGACATATCTCAGGATCTGGGGTGAATTCTGTAGTCACCGTCATTCATGAGTCTCCCAAGGGGGACACCCCCAACTTATCTGGCTGTAGAGACTACATTCAGCATCAATGGCACCTATGGACAGCGCAACCTGCCTCTTTTTTCCATCCTCTTGGAGCCCATAGTCATGGATTGCATGTTGACCCCCCCCTTAGACCCAGCCTTTTGTGCAGCCTAGAAAGCATAAAAGTTCAGAGAAGTATGGGATTGGGCCACAGAAGGAGATGGAGACGAAAGCAGGATTCCAATTGGGTCCCCTGATTCCCAGGTCAGTCCTCCTGCCCTGCCTCATAAGGTCTCAGCTTTGTCTCCACCCTGGTAAACCCTGGAAAAATACCTTCTGTTGAGTCATAACCAGGTTCCTGGTGGAGCTCCTGGGGCTGCTTCCCTGCTGCTCTCTAGGCCTTTTCCTCTTAGAGGGAGAAGACCTGTCTCGGGCTTCCAAGTGTGAAGTCACTACATAAGGTCACAGATGGAGTGGACTAGAGCAAGCAGAGGCATGTGGACTTGGGAAGGAGGAAGAGAGTGCTGCCTGGGTGCTGAGGGAGCAGGAGGCTGAGCACGTCTCACGTCAGGGGCTTTGGTTTGTGTCCCAGCTCTGCCACTTTTTCAGCTCTTGCAGTCTTGGGTTGACATTTGTGTTCAGGAGTTATTAGGTGACACATGGTGGGAGAGTTCTGAGGACCCCTCCCTCTGAAGCTGCATGTTGGGGGTGGGGGTGAGAGCAAGGCAGCCACGAGCGCGGCTGCCAGCCTGGCCAGGCCAGGGCTCTCTCCGCCTGCCACCAGCCCCTGTGTAGCTGGCAGTCGGGCCCAATAAGGGCCAAGGGGTACCATTTTTTTCCCAGGGCTTAACCTCCCCCTCCCCTCCCCTTTCCTCTCTTTAGTTTCTACACCCTTCCCCCAACACACACCTCAAAGAGACTCGATTCATTTAATCCCCTCCCCCACCTTTCCCCAGCCCTTCCAAGAATTTCCCTTGCTGTCCCCCACTTCCCCTAGCCACAGCCACTTGGGGGTGGAGAGCAGAAAGAAGGGGTGGGAAGAGTAAAGAAAAAGCACATGCCCAACAACAACAGAATCCCCAACATCCTGCATTATGTTCCACAAAGCTGGAAATACACAGCGAGCCAGCATCTGTGTGGAATAATAACACCGGTGTGGACGTGGCGTTCTCACAGGGCATTTGGCTGAGCCCGGGCAACGCGAAAGCATGCATAGTTAACGCTCCTGACTGTGTGAAACCCTTTGTCGCGGGCACCGGCTCCGCGAGGGTCCCCAGGCCCGCGGCTTGGCAAGGGCCCGAGACAACGCTTGGAATGGTTTCTTGTTCATCACTGACACTCGTAATGAGAAATTTATACACCATCCTAAGCAGATAAATTAATTTCAAACACTTTGGACTTTGGAAGACAATGGTTCCTGGCAGGACCCTTTATCACCCATTTTATTAAAAAAAGAAGAAGAAGAAAGAAAGAAAGGAAAGGAAAGAAAAGAAAGGAAAAAAGGAGGGGAAAAATACCCCTTGGGACTGTCTAAACACAACCTGTGCCTGGTGCTGGGGGTTGCAGTCCCGCTGGGGGCAGCCCGCTGGGCCCCATGTGGGCTCAGGGCCCCTGGGTCACTTTTTAAATTTCATTAGAGTGTGTCCCGCTCCTCAGGGGTGCTCTCTGGCCCCCGGGGGAACACCATTTCCGTTCACCCCTGGCTCCATTGGAGGTTGGCATGGCCCCTGAGAAGTGGGGTTTCTCAGGCTGTGTTTGTGAAAGGTAATTAAATTGTGATAATGTTTCCATTCAGATTCCAGCTTGGGTGAAGGTTGAGGACCTATCAGACATGTTCTCGCAGGCCACTGAACAGGCAGCCCAGCCTGACCAGAGTACCTGCCAAGGGCCACAGGGTATACTGAGCCTCCCCAGACGGCCAGAATGGCCTACTCGAGGAGACATGCGTGGGAGATCTGATGGGGAGCAGACAGTGTCACCTCTTCAGAACGATGCTGTTGTCAGCCTGGCTGTGGCAGCTGCTGAGTGTGGGGATCAGAGGGAAAGACGTGGGGTACTGGGCCTCATCCTGGGCCCCAGACCCCTCAGCTCCCTCCCTGAAATACTACACGTGAGAGGAGGTACAAGCAAACTCTTCCAGGGCAGGGAGGACACTTTTTCTCATCCAGAGACCTCTGTGTGGCCAGGGCACTCTGCCCGGGGGAAGAGCATCCAGGGGCTCCTCAGGGGAGCATCCACTCCCCTTGCCCCAGCTTCCTCCTGCAGCTCCTGTGCAATATCTTTTCCCAGTAGCCCCCAACTCTACTTTGACCGGAACTCACCCACTCTACCTCTTCTCAAAGTTATTCAAATGTCACACACTTTTCACTTTTCAGACCCACCTAGCCAGATGTGCTGGGGCCTCGGCTCACCCAGCCCAGCAGATTGGCTACTTGGAACCCCTGCTGGGTGCCTCAGTGACTTCCCCAGTGACTCAGACATCCTGTCTCTGAAAGGGCTGGGTCTCCCTGAGGGATTGTTTCACCTCGGAAAGCAGTTAGCAGCTTTTTCCACGTTGGAGCCCACATAGAAAATTAGCAACTCACAGGCACTTTGGAGTTAAGAAGAGACATTAAGAACATAAGAGGGAATGAAAAGTATTTTTTCTCTATTTTATAAAATTATACTAAGAAAAAACATATAATGTGTGTCCTAAATAAATAATATATTTAGATAAGCTTCCAAAAACATTCTTTCAAAAATTAATTGAGAAACTGCCATGTCCATAACAAAACTTGTTTTTGTATCAGGTTTGCTACTTGAGATGGCTGTATGCATTCCAGAGCAACAGGGTTTTTGTTTGTTTTTTTAATTTTTTAATTTCAAAATAATTATAGACTCACAAAAATTGCAAAAATAGCAGGTAGAGAGAGATCCTGTCTACCATCAGCCAGCTTCAAGTGGTGGTGGTAGTTTATGCAACGATAGTTCATCACCCAAACTGGGAACCTGACCCAGAGTCTTTGTGACAGAAGACGTCTTCAAACTTTTGATAGCTGCCTTTGACAAGCAACATTATCCACACAGAGAAGTGAGGAAAATTTCAAACAGTTGAAAATATATTTAAAAACCCAACAACTGCTCTTCCTTTTCTTTGTTTGATAAATGTGATGTTAAAATGTCTTGTGATTTATACGAGTGATTTCATATCCCTTTGAATTTTTTCATGGAAAGTATTTTTCCCTTCACCGGAGGATAGGTTCATTGATTTATAAGAGCAAGAGAGAAAGAAAGAGAGAAACACTGAGGTGAGAGAGAAACATCAATTGGCTGCCTCCCAAACACACCTCAAGCATGTGTCCTGTTGGGGAATAAAACCCACAACCTTTTTGGTCTATGGGATAACGCTCCAACCAACTAAGCCAGCTGTCCAGAGTGTGGGGAGTGTGTTTTAGTAATGATGAAGCAGCTCTGGTTCTCAAGGTTGGCTCAGTTCCCTCCAGCTGGCGTAGGCCAGACCGGGGGGGCCCATGGCTTGATGCATGTGATGTGGACACCAAGGGCTACCTGGGAGCTGTGCTGCAGGTGCCCATGCTCAGCTTGGACCACTCACACACATTCCTGCCTGCCCCGCCTGGGGTGGAGGGGTGTATTTTTAGTAGCAGGAGCACAAGCCCCTCCAGCCATGCCTTTAGCAGCTCCTGGTCAGCTTCCACATCTCCTCTTGACATCTTCACTCTGTCCATATCTCCTTCAGGAAGCCCTTAATGATTTGTCCTGTCTTTTTCTCCAACATTCAGTGATGAGCATGATCATTATACAGTTCACACCACATGGCATTTTCTGTTTACAGGTATATGTCTGTCACAGAAGTGGAGCATCCCGAGTGCAGGGCTGGGTCTGATTCTGCTTGGGGCTCCCAGTGTCCTGCCCACAGCCTGGCACACAGCTGGTGCTTAGCTTTTGTCGAATGCAGAGACCTCCTCCACGGGCTCTCTGTGACCTCTCATTCTCTGCCTGAACACCCCCAGTGACAAGGTGCTCTCCGCTTCACAGAACAGCCCATTTAAATGAGTGTGATTGTCAGAACATTATTGCAGTAAAGTCCTAAAGTAGCTTTCCTTCTCCCTCTGTCCTGCGTCCTAGCCCTGGCTCTGCCTTCTGGAGCGACCCCCCTAGAGCACAGGTAGCAGACATAAGGCTCACGGGCCGAATCCGGCCCTCCATCTTGTTTTCTCTGGCCCAGCACCTTGCTTCTAACCATCAGCAGTGTCGAGCTCCTTGCCCCTAGTTAAGAGGTAGTTGCATGTATACAGTCCTAAAATTATATCTGGCCCTCTGAAGATAATCACGAGGCTGATGTGGCCTCCAGTGAAAATGAGTTTGATACCCCTGCTCTATAGCCTTCCCAGGGCAGATGTCCCTGACCCTCAACCATGCTCAGCTGACAACCCGTAGATGCTCCAAACAGCAGTACTGCCCTCCAGAGCCAGGGCCCCAGGGATGCTGCTCTGGGTGGAGACACCCACCGCTGGGCCAGACTTGGGCTGCCCTGGCAGGAGCTGAGTCCACAGGACTATTGCCTTTCTCAAGCTTCCCTCCATCAACAAACCTTTACCTGTACCCTTTCTCTGCTGGGACTTCTCTAGACCACAGCAGTGAAAAGGTGAACAGAGCCCTGCTCTCCCAGAACCCCATGCCATGGGGGAGAAACAGGAAGAAATAAACACATGGATAAGCAGGAGCTTAACCTGGCTTCCCTGCTGCCACTCATTGTCAGGTCTCCCAAAGCCTGCCCTCCTAATTCCTCAGTCTTTTTCCTTGAACCACCTCTGCTGAGCTAGCCACTCCCCCTGGCTCTGCCTCCTTCCCAGCTCCCCAGCTTTTCTTCCTTCTCACTTCCCCTCCTCCTTAGCTCACCCTCCTCTCTGACTCTCCTTCCTTCCCAGTTCATCTTCCTCCTCCTCTCCCTCCACTCTGGCTCCACATCCTTTCAAGCTCCCCTTCCCCCCACCTCCCTCTGTTCTCTGGCTCCCATCTCTCCTGGCGGTGGGCGAGGCCCTCCTCACTCCTCCTCCTCCCTGACTCTGACCTCCTTGGTGTGCCCTCCTCCCAGATCACCACCTCCTTTCTCCCCTCTTTCCCAGGTCTTCATTCTCCCCAGCTCACCCTCTTCCCTGAGCCTTATGATTGGTTGTCCAAATCCACTGCAGGGCCTCACATTTCTTGTTGGGAAATCCCATCTTGGTGGTTTTCACCCCTTGTGCCAATAGGTCCAGCAAGGTTTTTGGGTCACAACTTGAGCCCCTGGCTGTGGACTGAGACCTCCATATGTCCTCCAGGCCCCCACTCAGTATAGGGAAACTCTACAGTGTACATTGAGCTCTGAGAGGACCAGGCTAGGCCTTGGGGTTGTCCCCCCAGGGACACTGAGATCAGGTCTTGGACTCTAGCAGACCTGTTAGGGTTCTGAAGTTTTGAAAACAAGTAGGGGAAGTAAAGAAAGTTCCAGGAGAAGCAGCAACACCAAGTTGTGGGGCTGGCCTCAGAGGGTGCTCACAGGTGGCAGGCACCATTTAGAGGCTGTGGGCTGCAGGTTTGGGCACTCCCCAAGGAGCACCCACACTCAGTGGAAAATGGACTCCAGTAACTGCTCTTCTATATAAATGCCCACTTAGACTTTTCAGAGTGGGGAACAGAGTCAAAACTCTTTGCCATGACTTACAAAGTCTGCAACCACTTGACTCTACTTGTCTGTCTGGCCTTGGGCTCCCTTGGGTTCAGCCATGTCAGGCATCTTTCTGTTCTTCAACCTGCACAGCTGATTTCCACCTCCAGGCCTGGGCACCTGCTGTTCCTTCTGAGCTTTACAAGGCTCCATCTCCTCCTTCAGGCTCAAATGTCATCTCCACACAATGGTCTTTGCTGAATACCCTCCTTAGTGCTGTCTTGATCTACCCTGAGGCCCCTCCAGCCAGTGTCCTTCCCAGACCTGGTGTGTCTTCAGAACTTGGAACAGTGCAGGCTCCAAAGGGAAATGGCCACCTCCCAGCCTGAGCCCTGTGGCTGGGTGCTGCTTAGCTTCCTGTGCCTCGTTTTCCTCATTTGTAAGTAAGAATGATAGTACCTACTTCATAGGATTGTTGAGTTTAGAACAATGCCTAGCATTCAGTAGAAGTTTTGGCTATATCATCATCATCATCATCATCATCATCATCATCGTCGTCTAAAATTACTTAAGTCATCTTCCTGTGTGTTTTTTATTTGTTCTCCTTCCCCATTCCCCTCATCTCTCTGGACTGTAAGGGCATTATTCCTCTGGACACTGTTATTTCCACTGTATCAACAGGATCTGATGTCTGGCGTGTATGTACCAGGTGTTTGGCGAATATTGATTGGATGAAAGGGAGAACAAAGTCTGAAAATGGTCCTTCCTCTGCCTTCTCCTCCAGGTTCTTAGCATTGTGGATGCACTCAAAAGAGCTGGTGTTTCACGTGTGACTCAAAAACAAGCTCTGATGGGCCTCCGTTCAATTTTTGGTTCCTCTACTTTTTAGCCATGTGGCTTTAGGTAAGTCACTTAACCTGTCCAAGCCCCTGCTTCCTGGAATGTAAAATGAGAATAATTAAACTATCCCAACCTCATGGGGTGGTAGTGAAAATTAGGCAAAACTATTTTATAGAAGACCTGATTTTTGTCTTCTACTTAGGAGCTCTTTTTGTTACTTGAATTCTTGATGAACATATTTTCTCAGTCCTGTCACCCTGCTGCAGACCCCCACCTGATTGATATGAGGCCACCAGTCATTACTTGTTGAATACAATTGTTTAACCAGTTGAAAGTCCAATGACCTAATATACCCTCAGCACTTCCCAGCTTCCTCCCTGAGTCCAGTGGAGATTGTGAACAATCCAGGTGGATAGTGTCACTGATCTAGAACCTCTAACATGACAGAAACTGTAACTAATTTCTTAAAATAAACATATTTTCTGTTGGCCACTTCCTCAGACCTTTGAAGCTCATGTGCACAAGAGAGAGGAAGAAATGAGTATGTCATGACCTTCTCTTAGAAGAAACACAGTCCTTCCCAATCTTCCCAAACCCTCTTCCATATTACAGAAGAGAATGAAGCTGGCTTATAGGAGAAGGAGAAGGAGGAGGAGGAGGAGGAGGAGAAGGAGGAGGAGGAGGAGAAGGAAAGCGATGTATATATTTGTCTGTCTTGGAAAGTCACATATATCTCATGCAATTCTCAGCATCAGCCTGTAGAGTACAGTTTTTATCCCCATTTCACAGCTGAGGAAAGTCAGGTGTACGGACATGCTCAAGGTCACAAAAACCAGTGGAGATTCTATCCTAGCTCTTTCTTGTTCCAAACCTTGGAACCCTGTTCTCCTTCCCCAAACCACACTGCCTCCCACTACTTGTAGCCACTAAAATGTATTTGCTTTCCATTTGGGGGATGACAGATTTTGTCATGTATTCCATCTCCAGCTCTGTGTGATTTTTCTAAGGTTCCTGAAGGAGGAATTGAGTTCACATCTGCAAATTCCCCTGGTATTCTGGGGAAAGAAGTTCATCTGTCTGGGCCAAGAAGCTGAAGCTTCATTTGAGACCACCAGGTATTTTCTGACCATCCCCTTTCCTGTCTGTGGCTGTGCTTCTCTCTCTGTGATGTGGGGCCAGACCCCCATGAGAAGACCCTTCTCCTTGCTGGGGAGCCTCAGCACTCTCTGTCTTTAGTCCCAACCGTATGAAAATTACTAAGCCTTGAACATGCTTTTACTCAAAGCAGTGCTGCCCAGTAAATGAGAAAGGCCCTATTTAAAAAAAATGTAATGACCACTTTTGAAAATTGAAAATAAGTCACTAATCATTGCCCCTGTTAACAGAATCTCCATCTTTGCTGTGTACACACATGGTTCATGCCTGATGCTCACAAGAGGTGAATAAGTAGAACTAGTTGGGTGAGGAGTGCTAGCACTGAAGGTCAACTAAAATGCAAATGAAAGGAGAAAAGCCAGCATTCCCTCAGCCTCCAACCCCATACTATATGGTGACTGAGTCAATTTATTGGGTTGCTCAGAAAAGCAACAATCAGGAAATCTGGACTATATTCATATCCTGGGGAAAAGTGTTCTCTGTTTAGTTCAGAATAGATGGGTCCTTGGGAAACACACACACACACGCACCCGTACCTGTTGAGGTACACTTGGATTTTTCAAAGGACCTCAGTTGTGTGAAGCAATCAGAAGGCTGCAAGCCACTCACATACAAGCAAGTCTCTGGATGCCTTCTGTTTGCACATATTATGTGATTTATATGTAGACTATGCAAATTTTTGTTGGTAATTTTAGAGATAGAATTTGATTTCTTTGTCACATAAAAGTCCAGAGGTTAATGGTCCTGACTGGCTTAGCACTCTCTACTTGAAGTCCTCAGAGGCGCAGTCTTCTTGCTTGTTGCTCCGTCGTACCTGGCCTCCATTCCCAAGGACGCTTCATGCCCAGATGGCTGGGCTAACCATCACCCTCACATTCCAGCCCACTGGAAAAAGGAAGAAATGATGGAGAAGGAGAATGAGGACACAGCTTTCTCTTCAGGTATGTCCCCAGACATTGTCATACAAGACTTCATTTAGCCTGAAGTTTGTTATCTAGCCACATTTTGCAGTAGGGGAAGCTGGGAAATGTAGTTTTCAATCCCCATTATTCTGGGAGAGGAAAGAATGGATATTCTTTCAATAAATAAAGGCCCTGTCCTACAAAATAAGGTCTCTTTTATGACCTTGTGAAAAGGTTTCCAGTTCCAAATACCAGTTTGCAATGTTCCCCAGGACCCACAACCAGTACTTGTTTCTTTTACAGCCAGAAAAGACCCCAGGGACTGCCCAGTTCAACCCTCTTTTACAAATGACAAAATAAGGCCAGGAGAGAAGAAGTGACCCTCACAAATGCCATATAATCAACCCATGACAACACTGAGGGTGCTCCCCCGATCTCCACCTTCCAGCCCAGAACTTCACTCTACACCCTCAGGTGCTCTTGTGTCCTGGCTACTGGCTGCGGCCTGTTGGTGCCAGAGAAGTGAGGTGAACAGAAAAAGGGGGCCTGGTTGTGAGAAATAGGAAGGAAACTGTCTGGAGACCAGACATCAGGCCAGAAAATTTACACCACTGTCTTATTTAAAACTTAACAACCTGTCAAGAGATAAGCACCACTAATGTACAGATGAGGAAACTGAGTCCTGGAGAGGCGAAGCCATTTACCTAAGGTCATAGTTGTTAAGTGGCAGAGCTGAGTGGGTGGCACACTGAGGTCCATTCCATCAGTCTGCTACACCTGGCAGCCACTATGTCTCCCCAAAACCACCCTTGCCCCTACATCTGAGTGGCCCCAAGGTGCTTCTTGTTTGAAGTAGTGATGTCCAGTGCTGGTCATGTGCCTTCAGGGCCCAGGCTTCTCCTGTCTGAGTCCCTTCTGCCCCACTGACCACACACCCATGCCGACTCCCTTTCTTTTTAAAAATTTTTAAATATATTTTATTGATTATGCTATTACAGTTGCCCCATTTTTTCTCCCCTTGATTCCCCTCTGCCCTGTACCTGCCCCCATCCCCAACCATCATTTCACCACCTTAGTTTATGTCCATGGATCGTACATACAAGTTCTTAGGCTTCTCCATTTCCTATGCTATTCTTAACATCCCCCTGTTTATTTGTACCTACCATTTATGCTTCTTATTCCCTTTACCTTTTCCCCCATTCTCCTCTCTCCTCCTCCCCACTGATAACCCTCCATATGACCTCTATTTCTGTGATTCTGTTTGTTTTACTTGTTTGCTTAGTTCATTATTGGTTTTGTTGTTTTTTTTAGGTTCAGTTGTTGATAGTTGTGAGTTTGTTGTCTTTTTACTGTTTGTATTAGTGATCTTTTTCTTTTTCTTAGGAAAGTCCCTTTAACATTTCACATAATAAGGACTTGGTGATGATGAACTCCTTTAACTTGACCTTACCTGGTAAGCACTTCATCTGCCCTTCCATTCTTAATGACAGCTTTGCTGGAGAGAGTAATATTAGATGTAGGTCCTTACCTTTCATAACTTGGAATACTTCTTTCCAGCCCCTTCTTGACTGCAAGGTTTCTTTGGAGAAATCAGCTGGGAGTCTTATGGAAACTCCTTTGTAGGCAACTCTCTTCTTTTCTTTTCTTTTTTAAAATATGTTTTATTGATTATGCCATTATAGTTGTCCCATTTCCCCCCCTTCATTCCCCTCCACCCTGCACACCCTCTCCCCCCATTCTTCCCCTTTAGTTCATGTTCATGTGTCACAGGTTCTTTAGATTCTGTATTTCCCATACTATTCTTGGCCTCCCCCTGTCTATTTTCTACCTATGCTACTTATTCTCTGTACCTTCTCCCCCCTTCTCCTTCTCCCATTCCCCTGTTGCTAATCCTCCATGTAATCTCCATTTCTATGGTTCTGCTCCTGATCTAGCTGTCCTCTTAATTTGCTTTTGTTTTAGGTATGGTTGTTAATAACTGTGAGTTGGCTGTCCTTACACTGTTCATATTTCTATCTTCTTTTTTTTATAAAACCCTTTAACATTTCATATAATAAGGGCTTGGTGATGATGAACTCCTTGGACTGGCCTTCTCTGAGAAGCACTTAATCTGCCCTTCCATTCTAAATGAAAGCTTTGCCAGAGAGAGCAATCTTGGTTGTAGGTCTTTGGATTTCATGACTTGGAATACTTCTTTCCAGCCCTTTCTTGCCTGTAAAGTCTCTTTTGAGAAATCCGCTGACAGTCTGATGGGAACTCCTTTGTAGGTGACTGTCCCCTTATCTCTTGCTGCTTCTAGAGTTCACTCCTTCATTTTAATCTTGGGTAATGTAATTATGATGTGCCTTGGTGTGTTCCTTCTTGGGTCCAACTTCTTTGGGACTCTCTGAGCTTCTTGGACTTCCTGGGAGTCTGTTTCCTTTGCCAAATAAGGAAATTTTTCTTTCATTATGTTTTCAAATATGTTTTCAATTTCTTGCTCTTTCTCTTTTCCTTCTGGCACCCCTATGATTCAGATACTGGAATGTTTGAAATTTTCCTGGAGGTACCTAAGCCTCTCCTCATTTTTTGAATTCTTGTTTCTTCATTCTTTTCTGTTTGGTCATTTCTTTCTTCCTTCTGGCCCACTCCCTTGATTTGAGTCCCAGTTTCCTTTCCATCACTATTGCTTTCCTGTGCATTTTCCTTCATTTCAATTAGTTTAGCCTTCATTTGTTCCTCTGATTTGTGACTAAAATCAACCAGTTCTGTGAGCATCCTGATCACCAGTGTTTCGAGCTGTGCATCTGATAGGTTGGCCATCACTTTGTCACTTAGAAGTATTGGCTCTGGGGCTTTGAGTTGTTCTTCTTGAGCCATAATGTTTTGGTCTGTTTGTGCCTGTTATGTATGAGGGGCGGAGCCTTAGGTGTTCACCAGGGCAGGGTGACCCACTTCCCTGGGTTGTGATGCTATATGTGGGGGCGGGGTCAGAGAGGGGCAATGGCGTTTGTTCTACTCTCTCTCAGATTTCTGTTCCCTCTGCCGCTTCCTGCAAGCAAATTGGGCCTTTCTGGTGTTGGTTCCTGGATGTGTGGGCTTGTGCACCCTCCAGAACCCTGTGGGTCTCTCCAACGAACTTTCTGTGATCCTGGGAGCTTCTCCCAGCACCTTGACCCCCAAAAGTTTTTCCAATTGGTTCTTCTAGGCTTTAGTTCCTGTCACTGGGGCCATGGGTTGTGCGGTCTGTCACACTGCTCACTCCTTTGCCTGGTTTTTCTGTGTGTGAATGTGTGACCGTGGTCAGCCAGCTGCCTTGTGCCCTCACGTGGTCCATCCGTTGCCACCCCATGCCTGGGATCTGCCAGCCACCACCTGTGTGCCTGGGTCAGTCCGGCAACTTTTTCCTGCACAACCCCTCTCCACTAGCTGCCGACTCTGCCCCTCTTACTGGTCTGGATGAATGGTTTGTTGTTGTTGAACTCTGCTACAGTTCAATTTTCTCTCTGTCCTGGTTGCATTCTGGTTTCTAAATCTTTGTTTTTCATAAACTTGGTTGTGCAAGGAGGTACAGTGTTTCCACCTACACCTCCATCTTCTTTTCTCTTGTTGCTTTTTAAGATACTCCATCTTTATACTTGGGTAATATAATTATGATGTGCCTTAGCGTGTTTCTCCTTGGGTCCAACTCCTTTGGAACTCTCTGAGTTTCCTGGACTTCCTAAAAGTATATTTCCTTTGCCAGATTAGGAAAATCCTCCTTCATTACATTTTCAAATAAGTACTCAATTTCTTGCTCTTCCTTTTCTTTTTCTGGCATCCCTATGATTTGGGTGTTGAAACTGGATGTTCCCAAGCCTCCCCTCATTTTTTTGAATTCTCATTTTTTCATTCTGTCCAGGTTGAATGTTTATTTCTTTCTTCTGCTCCAAACCATTGATTTGAGTCCCTGTTTCCTTTCCTTTGCTGTTGGTTCCCTGTGCATTTTCCTTTATTTCACTTTCCATAGCCTTCCCTTTTTCCTCAATTATTTGACCATACTCAACCATTTCTATGAGCATCTTGATTACCAGTGTTTTGAACTCAACAATCTGCATCTGATAGGTTGGCTATCCTTTCATCACTTAGTTTTATTTTTTCTGGAGCTTTGATCCATTCTTGTATTTGGACCATACATATATATTTTTTGTCTTAGCATGCCTGTTACGTAGTAGGGGGAAGAGCCTTACGTATTAACCAGGGCAGGACAACCTATGTTGCTGGGTTGTGGTGCTGTATGTGGAGGAGAGGTCCAAGAGAGAACAATGATGCTTGCTGGCTCTCTGCTGGCTTTCAGTCACTGCCTTCTCTACACACAAGCAAATTGGATCTTTCTAGTACTGATTCCCAGGTGGGTGGGTTTGTGTACATTCTAGGACCCTATGGATCTCTCCAACTAATTCTCCTATGAGGCTGGGAGTTTCTCCTGCAGCCTCAACCCTCAGAGATTTTTACAGTGAGAGGGTTTAAGGCTTTATTTCACCTTGCCAAAACTCTGAGTTGCTCAGTCTGTCTCCCTCCCCAGTTGTTCCTCCCAGTTTATCCGTACACAAATGTGGGACCACCTGTTCTGCCAGCCACTGCGCTGGTCCTCCAGTTACCACATTGCCTCGAGTCCTCTCTGCCCTGACTGCCCATCTCCACCCCTCCTACCAGTGTGGATGAATGTTTCTTCTTTAACTCCTTGGTTGTCAAACTTCTACACAGTTCGATTTTCTGGCAGTTCTGGTTCTTTTTTGTTTTTAAATTTATTGTTGTCATTTTGTTGGTTGTGTAAGGATGCAAAGTATATCTACCTATACCTCCATCTTGGCCAGAAGTTCCATTTCTTTTCTGACTCCCCTTCTTGTTTCTGGTCAGATAGGAGCATATGAAAATCCCAGCCCTCCCTTCCTTCAGCCAGTCAAGAGAGACTTAATGAGCTCAGAAACATTCTAGGCACTTTAGACAAGCAGCTGCTCTGTGCTCAGTGTCCTCATCTGCACATCAGGCACAGTCATACTCACCCTGCAGGACTGTGGAGAAGAGCAGATGAGGCCATGTCAGTAAGCAGGAATTCCCCACCATAAATGCCATTCCCTCTTGTCCTTCATCTGCCCAGATCTATCTCTGCTGATGGCCTCTGGGGCTTAGTTGCCTTCCCCTGCCTCTGGTGAAGGCGTGTCTGCTGTGCCCTAGAGATAGGCCTAGGACTGTCCTCATGAACCTGCTCGCCCCCCCAGCCACCTGTCTGCATCCAGCACCTCCTTTCAGAGTGCCCCCCTGCACAACACTGGCTGTTCTGAGGGAATCCATCCTGGGAAGGCTTGAGAAGCTCCTGGGCTGGCAGATAGCTACCTGGAGGTATGGGTTGTCTGGCAGCAGAGTCAGCTGATGGCCCAGTAACACCCTGCAAGGGCCCGGCCCAGAATAGCTCCCCCTGGCTTTATGGGGAGCACGTACGGGCTCCCCATAAAGCCATATTTCACCATATGGCTTTATGGTGGAATACATTCTGTCATGAGAACACCAAAGCACTGATATTGTATAAACTGTGCCAAAATGGGCTGCAACAGAAGCAGTCACTGCCCTGACTCTGGGATGGATGACAATGCTGCCCTGTGTCAGAGGGCCTTCTGCTTGCCAGGACCCTGCTGAGGGCTAGTGTGTGGGTCTAGGCGCTCCAGCAGCATTGAAGTGTGGGGGTCCTGAGTCAGTCATGCACGGTCCTCTTCCCCTCCTTGCCTTTGCTCACTCCTTTCCCTCTCCCTAGAGTACCATTTGTGACTGCTAATATCCATATAAATCCTACTTGTCCTCATGGTCTACAACAAGTGCCACTTCTTTCAGGGAGTCCCCCAACCCCTATGAGATTAGGCACCCTCCACAGGGGTCTCCAAGCCCCATAAGAGGAATCCTCATCATCTGAGCTGTCATTACCTGAGTCTTTGCTCTGCCATGAACACCTTGGGAGCAGGATCAAGCCTGGTTAATCCTGGGGATCTGGAAATGTCTGCCAAATGAGTAAATGAAATTCTCAGGCTTGGACCAAGGTTAATCCTTAGCAAATGTTGGCTGAGTGAATGATTATATGAATGAATGATGTTTCTGGGGAATGGGAGTGGGAAACATGCAGAAGAGGTAAAGACACAAACCTCACCTTTATTCTTGTTTTACCTAGTACCATTCCATTGTCCTGTACAGCAAATGAAAATGATAGTGGATGCTTGTATCTTGCTTACCATGTACTAGGCACCTCTCTATGCACTTTATATGTAACCCATTTAATCATCACAGCCTTGAGAAAAATGCATGTATTTAATTTGCTTGAGCTGCCATAACAAAATAGCATAGACTGGGTGGCTTAAATAACAGAGACTTGTTTTCTCATAGTTCTGGAAGCTGAAAGTCCATGATCAGGGGACCAGCATGGTTAGGTTCTGATGAGGACTCTCTTCCTGGCTTGCAGACTGCTGCCATCTTACTCTATATTCCTGTGACTCTTTCTTTGTACACACAGAGAGAGGTGAAGGGCCAGCACTCTTCTGCCTCTTTTAAAGGGCACTAATCCCATATGAGGGCCCAACCCTCATGACATCATCTAAACCAAATTATCTCCCAAAGGTCCCCCCCCAATACCATCACATTGAGGGGTAGGACTTCAACATATGACTTTACAGGGGACATGATTCAGTTAATGGAAGTGCTATATATATATATATCTCCATTCAGGGTAGATTATGCTATGGAAACAAAAAATCCCAACATCTCAGTGGCTTAAAACAGCCAAGTTGTATTTTTTCATATGCTACAGGTCAGCAGGAGGCCTCTGCTTTTCATGGTTGTTGTGTGGTCTCCATAGGAGTGGTGATAGTGGGGAGGATATGGAAAATCACTCATGTTTCATTGGCTAAAGAAAGTCACAAAGGTATGCCTAAGTTCCAAGTAGGTAGGGAAAAAAGACTACTTTTCTGAATGACCCAAGAAGGTTTAAAAGAATATGTTGTCTATTTCTGTAATCCTCATCTGAGAATATGTTTATCGATTTCAGAGAGAGGAAGGGAGAGAGAGAGGAGAGACAAACTTTGTGAGGGAGAAACACCAATTGGTTGCCTACCGTATGGGCCTGACCAGGGGTCAAACCCACCACCTTTTGGAAGGGACATCTCTCCAACCAACAGAGACACTTGGACAGGGGAATATGTGGTTTATTTTAAAAGGTAAATAGAAAAGTGCAATCTTATCATATGTCCAGAAAGGGAACTAGAGTATTTGTGAATAACCCAAATCACCCACATAATTTTATCCCATTTATAGACTGATCAAATAAGGCAAAGAGAAGTTAAGAAAATTTGCTCAAGGTCACTCAGCTAGTAAGTGGTGGAGCCAAGATTTGCACCCAGGAAGGCTGGTGGCAGAGTCTGTGACCCTGACTGCTACTCCACAGTGATGTCAGCAGGGCAGTCCTCCTGCACTGTCCAATACCATTCTAGGGGAACCTCAGGCCACTTTCCATGGGCTCTAAGCACATTCAGATACCACTGCCTGTGACTTCCCTCAATCTCTTCCACCACCATGGAGATGCCACTGTCACCCAGAACAACACAGAAAGCATGTGTTTATTGGATTGAATCTAGATTGAAGACAAGGCACTGACTTCATAGTTTTACTGCAGGCCAGTCACTGATACAGATAACACTTAGGCATTCAGATTTTCCCAACTTCAAGTACATAGCTGTCTATTTCCACGGGTATTCCACAGTCCTCGGGTACCCTCCTCGACATGGAGCACTCTGTTACTTCACTCCATGTTCCTTGCAATGTGCTTTTATCTACTGGCACCACAAGTGAATCTCCTGGAAAATCCAAATGAACATCGAAGGGCTGGGTCCTATTGCTGGGGCATCTGTCCCTCTTCTACCTGCTCCTTGAAGCTTGTAATTGTTTTTTAATATATTTTATTAATTATGCCATTATAGTTGTTCTATTTCTCCCCTTCATTCCCCTCCACCCTCCACCCCCCACCCCCACAATTCCCCCCTTTAGTTTATGACCATGTGCCTCAAGTTCTTTAGATTCTATATCTCCCCTACTATTCTTGCCCTCCCCCTATCTATTTTCTACCTACCATCTATGCTACTTATTTTCTGTACCTTCTCCCCACTTCTCCTCCTCCCACTCCCCTGTTGCTAACCCTCCAAGTGATGTTCATTTCTATGTTTCCGCTCCTGATCTAGCTGTCCTCTTAGTTTGCTTTTGTTTTAGGTGTGGTTGTTAATAACTGTGAGTTTGCTGTCCTTTCACTGTTCATCTTTTTTATCTTCTTTTTCTTAGATAAGTCCCTTTAACATTTCATATGGTAAGGGCTTGGTGATGATGAACTCCTTGAATTTGATCTTATCTGAGAAGCACTTTATCTGCCCTTCCATTCTAAATGAAAGCTTTGCTGGATAGAGCAATCTTGAATGTAGGTGTTTGGATTTCATGACTCGGAATACCTCTTTCCAACCCCTTCTTGCCTGTAAGGTCTCTTTTAAGAAACCCGCTGACATTCTGATGGGAACTCCTTTGTAGGTGACTGTCCCCTTATCTCTTGCTGCTTCTAGAGTTCTCTCCTTCATTTTCATCTTGGCTAATGTAATGATGATGTGCCTTAGTGTATTCCTTCTTGGGTCCAACCTCTTTGGGACTCTCTGAGCTTCCTGGATTTCCTGGAAGTCTATTTCCTTTGCCAGATTGGGGAAGCTCTCCTTTATTATTTGTTCAAATAAATTTTCCACTCGTGGCTGTTCCTCTTCCCCTTCTGGTACCTCTATAATTTGGATGTTGAAATGTTTAAAGATGTCCTGACAGTTCCTAAGCCTCTCCTTATTTTTTTGAATTCTTGTTTCTTCATCCTTTTCTGTTTGGTCATTTTTTTCCTCCTTCTGGTCCACTCCTTTGATTTGATTCCCAGTTTCCTTTCCATCACTATTGGTTTCCTGTGCATTTTCCTTCATTTCAATTAGTTTAGCCTTCATTTGTTCCTCTAATTTGTGACTAAAATCAACCAGTTCTGTGAGCATCCTGATCACCAGTGTTTTGAACTGTGCATCTGAAAGTTTGGTTATTTCTTTATTGCTTAGAGTTATGGGTTCTGGGGCTCTGAGTTGTTCTTGAGCCATGTTTTGATCTGTTCATGCCTGTTACGTATGAGGAGCAGAGCCTTAGTTGTTCACCAGGGCGGGGCTACCCAGGTGGCTGGTTTGTGACACTGTATGTGGGGGCAGAGTCAGAGAGAGACAATAGCAGTTCTGTCTGCCCCTTCCCACCGCTGGGGTCTGCGCGGTTCGTCTCACCACCCCTAGCTCCTTCACCGGTTTATCTGCGTGCGAATGTGTGCCCACGGTTTGCCCTCAGTGGGTCTGCCCGCTTCTCCACACCTGGGATCTGCCCGCTTGTCCACATCTGGGATCCACCCATGGCTGCTGGTGCACCTGGGTCGTGCTCCCGGTCAGTCTGGTGGATCTTTCCTGCCCAACCCCACTCTGCTGCTGGTTCTCTCCTCTTACTGGTTTGGCTGAAGGGTTTATTGTTGTCAGACTTCCGTGTAGTTCAATTTTCTGTGGTTTGGCTGCGTTTTTGTTGCTAAAACTTTGTTGTTTTTAAATTTGGTTTTGTTAGAAGGCGAAGTGCTTCCACCTACGCCTCCATCTTGGCAGAAGTCTGAAGCTTGTAATTGTTGCCCTCAACATTTGGCTTGTCTTCTTGGTGGCTTCTTTTGGACAAATACCTAGTGGTCAAAGCCAGCCTGGATACTACTTTGTTGGCTTCTTCAGGGGTCCAGGCAGTTTCTTGGTATAAGTGAATTTAATTAAAAATATGCACAAAGTTGAATTGAAGAGGACTGAGTAAAGAAGCGCTCCTTGACAAGCTGACAATTTCATCTTGGGTCAGCTGGGTAGGATTTGGGTGAGGCTTGCTGCCACGTCTTTTTGCATCAGTGCCTGGCCAACTTGGGAGCCCAGTCTGTAATAGACAGTTAGACAGATGGATAATAGTTGGACAGGTGAATACATGGAAAGATACATGGATGGCAAAGGCGTAATCTTATGCAGTTGTCTACCAAGCCTTTTCAGGATCAAGACCCCATCTGATCCTGGCACATGTTACATCAGTGTGTGCTTGTTGAGTGGATGAGTGAATGAGGCCAGAGGCCAGTGGCCAGTGCCCAAGACTTCAGATTCTGGCCCTGACTCCCATTGCAGCCCCTACCAAGTTCATGAGTCACCCCCTAAAGGAAATTTGCTGTACCTGGCCTTACTCACCTCAGCCCTGCACATGAGGCACAGTGGAAACACATGGGAGCCTGGAAAGTGCTTTTTGGACAGCTTAGCTCTTGGCAAGATTAAGCCTCTCTCCATAGAGGGGCCTGTATTACAGATCTGCAGGGAGGGCCCAGTCCCACCGAGTTTGCACCTTTTTACCCGGCATCTGTCCCTGGGATCAAGAGATCCAGGAGGCTGGATTAGATGGGTCAGCGCCCTGATTGACAGTGACACTTCCTCTCACTCCCCCTCCTGCCCCCAGCCTCTCCCGCTGTTCCTCTCTTGCCTCACCCGGGCCCCATTCTGTTCCAGAGAATGGACGATGCCTTCTAATCTCCTTACCAGGAAATTATTTTCCTGGGTGTGAAATCCCTGTCCGAGGGGGAAGGCAGCAGATCAGACCTGCTCTGGCCTAGAGGCTGACCACAGGGCTGTCTCCAGGAGACATCTGGCATGGCAGTGGGGGCAGACTCTCCTAGAGATGGGCAGAGCTGGGCAATCCTACCCCCAAATGTAGCCCTGACCTCCAGAGTGGGCTGTCTCCAAACTGTCTCTTCGTGTCTCCATTCAAAGGACTTCTCACAAAAGGATACACATCTACTGTTGGTGACTATCCTCCTCTAGGAGCAAGTGGTATCGGGTGGAGTGGTGGGTGGCACTTGGAAGAACCTGGCCCTGGGAAGCAAGACCTGGGACCCATTCCTGCCCTGGTTCAACTTGTTCTGTGACCCTGGATGTGTCCCAACCTCTGCAACCTCAGTTTCTCTCTGATATAACCATATACAGACTCGAGGTCAGCCATAGGGTCAGGCATGGCATCTATGCCTGACATTACCCACATCCAGTTGTATAAAATGTCAGAAACATGGCTGAGGGAGCAGAGCAGCACTCCAGTCTCTGTACCTTCTTCATAAAGGCTCAGGTCCACCTGATAATATGTTTTTAGGGAACATGTCACTCTGATAGTTATTAAATCCATAGAGAAAAACTTTAGAGGAGACAGCATGAAAGCCAAGGCCAGCCTGTGTTATTCATAATATTAAAAACCTGTGGCCAGATCACCAGATGGACAGATGAGGAGAGGGGTGTAGCTTCTTCGTGCACTCACTGGCACCCACACGCAAGACTTCCCACTGAATGAATGGTGATAGAGGAGGCAGCAGAGGGTAGTGGTTAGGTCAACTATATCACTTGGCTATGTGGTGACCTTGGACCATCAATAACTTCTGTGAGCCTTAGTTCCTTCAGCTGTAGAGGTGACAATCATACTTGCTCATAGAATGGGCATGAGGATTTTGGTCAATCAATATATGTAAAATACTGGGAATGCTCCCTGGGTCAAGTAAGTACTTTATGATGAGGATTGCATTACTATTATTATACATGTAACAGACAAGTGCTAAATACATTTTGTACTATTGTGTTCTCTGAAAAGATGTGTTGAAGTTCTAACTTCTGATGCCTGTGAATGTGACCTTGTTTTCAGAAACAAGGTCTTTGCAGATATAATCAAGTTAAGATGAAGTTCTACTGGAGTAGGGTGGGCCTTAATTCAGTAAGACTGGTGTCCCCATAAGAACAGGAACATGGCACAGAGGCAGGCATGCAAAAAGAAGGCCTTTTGAGGACAAAGGCAGAGAGTGGAGGGATGCACCATGGAGTGATTGATGGTCACACTAGAAGTTAGGAAGAGGTGAGGAAGGATTCTGCCCAGGGTCTCAGAGAAAGAATGGCCCTGCTGACAGCTTGATTTGGACCAGTGACCTCCAGCCGTGAAAGAGAATAAACTTCTGTTGTTTTGAGCCACCCCATTGGTGGTACCTTGTTACAGGAGCCCTGAGAGACTAACATAATAACTAAATGAATGACCAGAGATCCGGGAAGGATACCCAGCAGATGATAGGAGCTCATTTAGAGGTGGCCGATCCTCATGCAGGACACGTGAGCACATGGAGGAGCCAGATTTTAGGAGAAGCTCAGTCATTTGCTCCCCTCTTCCAGGCCTGGCTGATAGGGACCTCAGGGTTGGCTAGTCTGGGGGAAGCATGGCTTTGTCATGTACATATCTGACCTCTTGGCCACAGGTCAGCCATCAAAGGTGGAGAGGGTGCCATCAGTGGTCTTGCTGACAGGTCAAGGGTCCTGGGATCCGTGACACCTCTGTGGGGCTGCAGCTGCCTTTGAACCAGGCACTCTGGATGGACAGACAGAAAACAGGCCTGGGATTGGGCCTCCCTTACCCCTTTGGCCTTCCTCCTCTTCTCCCACATTTGCCCTTGCAGGAGACCCTGTGCCCCTGTGATACCAACTTGGTCCAAACACCTTGAATCTTTGCAAGGCCCCTGGAGAAGCAGCTGCTGTGCTGCCTGTTCTAGAAGCCCCTGGAGGGAGGCACTCAGATGCCAGAAGAGAAGGAGTTTCCTACCTGCTTCCCAGATTTGGGGTGGGGCATTTCACCCAGGGCATCTCTGCTAGGAGGGCACAACTATATCTCTCTTACAGATATGGAAATGGATGCTCACTAGATTAAACAACTTGCCCCAAAGAACACACTAAGCAGAGGCAGTTAAGTTTTGACCCCAGTTCTTTCTGACCCCATAGCTTAAACCCTCCTTGCCCATTTCCATTTTTAAGGGGGTGATTTCCCCTTCTGGCTCGTCTGAATCCCTTCACCTACCTTGCAAGTCCTTCCCCTGTCTGCTATTCTGGAATACCAATGCCATTAACTGTTCCTTATGGGCACCATTCTGAGTCCCCTACCAAACCAACATTTCCTTATGGTCCCTTGAAACTTAAAGCTCTACAGAATGAAAAGATTAGGGCCTTGGGAGGCAGGAAGAACCCTGGAGGCGTCACTCTTACACTCGACTCAGCCACGAACTTTCTCTATAACTTTGGGCAGAATATAGGATAGGTGACCTAGTGCCAAATAACAAACTGCCCCAAACTTAGTGACTTAAAGCATGAGTTTGTTCATGAGTTTGCATTTGGGGCAGGTCTTGTCTGTTCATTCACACAGTTTTAGTCATCTAGAGGTTTACTTGGGCTGATGGCCCACAGTGGCCTCAGTCACCTGTCTGGCATCTAGCTAAGGCTATTGGCCAGAGCACCTGGTTCTCCACATGGCCTCTCCAGCAGGATAGCCCCACTTTTTACATGGCAGCAGTAGTATTCCCAGAGGGCTAGCCCCAATGTGCAAGCACTTAGCAGTGCTCTGCGGCATCATGCTAGCTGATGTCCATTAACAACCAAGTCACAAGATCACATCTAGAGTAGGTGTGTGTGTAGAGGGGAGTCCCCTGGGGCATGTGTGCTAGAAATTGGGATTGATGAAGGCATTTATGTAGTAATCTGCCACATCCTGTATATCACAAATTAAAACTTTTTTAAAGACAGACAAACAGACCTAGAAGGTCAGGTGGTTCTGCTGTCTTGGTCTCTGCCATCACATAGCATTCATGTAGAGCTTTACAGTTTAGGAAGAGATCACTTTCAACATAATTATGCTGCTTGATTTCTCCACCAAGCCTCTGAGACAGGTGTCATCAAACAAGGGGATTCAGAAGTGCTAAAGTAACAGGCTAAGATGTAGTGAAGGAGGCAGAACACAGGCCAGACAGCACCTTAATTCCATTTGGTCACATCTGTCTCTCTGTGCTGTTAACCTTGGGTCCCTCTCAGGGAGCGGGGAGCAGCACAGGCTGAGAGTCTCTCCCTGGACAATGCAGCTCTAGATTCTGTCTCAGAAAGAACCAAGAGCTGTGGTCAGTTTTTCCAACAGCCCCGCACTCTGGACAAAACTCCTCTCAAAGCAGCTGACATTACTGCCTGGGGCCCAGCTGGTCCTCACTTGCCGTGTGATGGATGTCTGTGGGGAACAACTCAAGCTGTGCTGACTAAGAAGATCCCAGAAGCCAGGCTGGGGCCCTGGAGAAGGAGAGGAGAACAGGGATCCCCCAGCCTTGGGGGCCAAAGCTCTGTGGCCTGGTGCCCTGGTTTCCCTGCTGGATAGATTCTGTCGCACCAGAGCAAGTGAGAGGTACACCATCAGAAGCCTCAGGAAGTCCTCATCTGGACCAAGGTCTGCTTCCTACTATAGACCCAGGCTTCCGTGTCATTCAGAGTTCCATTGGGAATCTATTGTTCCTTCTGGCTGTGACGCCATCACCTGCTTCTAGAAGGGAACCTGCCCATTCGTGCTGGCAGCTGCTGGAGGGAGAAGATTCATTGTTTATAACTGTTCACATAAATAATGTGTGTGCTCCTGGATGGAGGAAGGGAAGACCAGTTTCTCTTCCTTTCTGGGTTAATTTTAGGTCACAGACATATGAGGACACACATGATACACTGGAGTGGGCCCACATACACACGTGTGATATAGAGGTATTGTTATGTGGATGTGTTGTTATAAGTGCACCTTACTTTGAAGTCTTTATGTATTCACCACATAAGTATGTGTGCACACTAGGTGTGGGTCTGGCTATACACATACACACAGAGTCATTATGGGCTGTGAATATAACTAGACACAGCATCTTTGGGCTCGAGTATCCATATGTACTTCACACACACTCACATGTATATACCCTATGTTCATATATGCTGTATCTGAGATTTGTCTGTAAATATAGACTGGGGAGCCACATGTGTATGCGCATACTATGTGTGTGTGTCTGTCCCTCCAAAGTATGCAGCATGTGTAACTCTAAAATCCTCCACCAACAGACACAATGTGTGGGCATGGGCACATGAAGACATGGACATGTGGACACTGATGTGCTCATTTCTGTCTCTCTGACTCAGCTGTCACCTCCTGGTAGCCCTTCCTCAGCCCATCTTTCTCTCTCCCATGTTTGTAAACAGCTCCGGTGCCATCCCTCTGTGCCAGCTGAGATACTGCCACTTTAGCTCTTCTAATCCTTCCACGATTCAATCCTGATCAAAGATCCCGATCTCTCTAGAATATTCACTTGGAAAGGAGAAGGGATATGGCTGGTCCCATGGCTGGTGGGGACACGGAGGAGACTCATTCCCAAACATTGCTGCTCTTTCTTCATACTGCTCCCTCTGGAAAGCTTGGGGGCTCTCCAGATAGTGACTGAGCCTGGAATCAAGGACACTGGGACTTGCCCTTGGCCCTGGGTTTCCTTATGCTTCTAGTTAGGGTCACCTTCACCACCTCTGCAGAACTATGCTACTCCTCTCAGGACACATTTGGCACCTCCTCCAGGAAGCCCCCCTGACCTCCCAATGCTGCCCTAAATCACCCTACTGCTCTATTTGCTCAGCCTTTCACTTGTACCAGACTGAAGTCTCCTTCACCTTCATCTATTTCATCTACCTCAATTCCGTATGTATCAAGGAGAGTAAAATGCATCTTTCCCTTCTCAGGTACCATCAGGAAGGATTTTCCCCGAGCACCTGGCATCCTGCCACATCCCTTACTTCTCACCCCAGAAAGGGAGTAGCCACCTTCCTGGTGAGGTCGGTGGGAGGAAGAGGCAGCCCACCCGCAGGCGACATGAACTCAGCATGTGGCTGGTAGATGGGTGGGTTGGGGTGTGAGTCTAATTTGGGGCTTATCCCCTTGCAGCCACGCACTTAACTATACCTTCCTCTTTTAATCAGAACTGATATTTTTATCTCCATCTGCCAGAATTTTCATCTCTCAATTAGCTCCAAACTTGAGCTACACAAAATTTTGTTTCTAAGTCTCTTCTAACCCCAGATCACTGATTCCCATTTTGTGCCAGGTGCTAAGTGCTGGGGACACCTTGACAATATAGGAGATATGGTCCCTGACCTTGTAAAATTGCACAGTTCTATGGGGGAGGAGGACAGCAAGCAAATAACTCACACCTCATGCATGACTACACTGTGACCAGAGCTTTAAAGGAAAGGAACAGAATGTTGAGCACAGGCTGGGTGGAGAAGGGTTTATACAGAGCAGTCAATAAAGAACTTTCCAAGGAGAAACCAGAAAGGTGAGGATCAGTCTTGCAAAAACCCAGGGAAAGAGAGTTCTAGGGTGAGAAAGAGCATATGCAAAGGCTCTGAGGTTGAATGTGGCTGGAATGTGGTGAGTGAGGAAAGAGGACCAAGAGTTGAGGTTGGAGAGAGAGGCTGGCTGATTGCTTCAAGCCACAGTAAGTAGACTGGGTTCTATTTATAGTGGGCTGGGAAGCCTTTGAAGGTTTGGGGTGGAGAAAGGGCAGTGACATGATTCTTGAGCTTAAAGAGTGATCTGGCAGCTATAAGGTCTAAGATAGGAAGTGGGTGGCATTAAGGGGGCTATGGCAGTGCTCCCTAGGGACAGGGCCTGGGCAACTACTGAGTGGGCACAGCAAATACATTGTCTCAAGTCCCAAGCCACAGCCCCACAGAGTGGTGACGATGGCTGGTGTTCTCCCCACCCCCCAGCACCCCCAGCAGCCACATGTTGGAGAAGCAGCCAGCCACACTGTTGTGAGTACAGTAACACAACCAAAAGACAACTTCTAGTCTCACAGTAGTTCGTGTCATACAGGTGTTACCTCATTTAATCCTCACCCACACAAGGAAGGCACTATTTTGTGTCTCCGTTAGTCAGATATGAAGCTAAGGCTCAGACAATTTAAATGATTGACCCAGGGTCACGCAGGCTTTCCGGCTCTCAGCACAAGCTCGGTCCTGACCACTAGCACTGCTGCAGAGGCTGGGTGCCTGTCTTCTGAAAGGGATGCATTTTGCTCAGAATGAAAACGTTTTCCTTTGATGTCTTACAAAGCTTGTTCCTAAAACCCTTAAAAGACACAATAACTTTGCTGTAGTGTTTGCTTAGTTCAGAAAAAAATGTGGAGTTCTTCCTTTTGGGGGATATTTAGGGTGAAACAGAGCATGAGTGGGGAGACAGGGGCACAGTTGCCATCCCTCCCCCAGCCATCTACCAAAGCGGTTCTTTTCCATGGTTGTTAAGAAGATGATGAAAAGATGAAAGGTGCAGAGGGTGGAGTTCGGGGGAAGCGCATGAAGCCAGGAGCCACAGGGGTGCCTCTTTGATATTCTCACTTTCCTATCAGCCAGCAGTGCCCTCTAGTCCAGGCTCCCTCCCTCAGATGTGAGAGTATGGGCAGGATTCCGTTAATGACAGGAATCCTGCGTGCCCACAATGACCCAACACCAGGCCCCGACATCCCAGAAGGGGAGAAATGTAATTGCTGAAGACTTAATAGAATTGTCAAAAAATACATGAAGTCGGCCACATAAATTGTGAGATATGCCGAAATGTTCTACCAGATAAGACATTATCTTAAAGTGGGGTCATGATGGTCATTGCTTAACAGACCCCCTGTACTGTGTCCGTGTTCTCTGTGCTCGCCACCGACATGCACACTCAGGGCCACGTATTTCTTACTTAGCTTATAATTCAGAGGCATGGATTCCCTGCATCTGAATAGGCTTCCATGCAGCAAAAAATTTCCCACCTATCACACTTTCCTCCAGTTCATCAATTCTCTTTTTAGCTGTGGCTGTTCAACTGTTAGTAATTGCAATGAGTATATGTCTCATTTGCAGAAGTTCTAGGTGATGCTTTTGTACATTTGCAGCTTTTACAATGTCCAGGTCTTTATTAATTTTACTTGTCCTTTGGTCTGTGACTATTTGAAGCACACTTTCTTTGTAGTCTCCCTTTGCTGTTCTCTTGTTCCTATTCTCAGAGTGCGAACAGTCCCCTTGGTGGTGTCTGCTGATGCCTCCCTTGAGTTTGCCCTGGCTTCTGCTTCTTTATTGTGATCTCATCTTCAATGGAGGCTGTTTCTTCCAGGGGGTCCCCTGTGCTCCAGGTGGTGGAACAAGCTCTGCAGAATGGTTGGGTTTTCCATTCCAGGTCTCCAGGGGTTCCCTGGTTCTGCCACCTGGGTTTTATGTTAATTTCTCAGCTTGGGGTTTCTGTTTGAAGCTACCTGCCCATCTGCCTTGAAGCTCCACACCTCCACCTGGCACAAGCTTGAGCTTTCAAATTCTCACAGGAGGCTTTTGAAATCCTACTCAGGGTCCTGAGCAAAGGAGAGAGGCTTCCTTTTTTGGGCTAGAGCATGGAGCTCTTGAGTTCCATTTTCAGAGGCTTTGGCTGTCTTTCAAGAGACTTAGCTTTCTGCAAGGGTCCCCTTTCCAGCTTCCCATCTGCCCCCCACTCGGACATTAAATCCAAGCCCCGAGCCCCACCGGCCTCTATCTAACTGGGCTGGAAACAGCCATGAGCAGCTACAGCATCAGCCCCAGCTGAGCAATGTCTCTGGCTTGTGTTCTCTCTGTTACTGATCCTGGGAGTTTCCTTTCCTCTGAGGTGAACTCTGCATTTAAAACATTTTTTAAATGACATGTTAGCTTGTATACAGCATTTATCTAGGTTTGCATCACAAGGCAGGTCCACATTAGTTCAGTTGCCATGTTGTCAGTTCACTTTCTTAGATCTCCCCCTTCCACGTGTCCTTATTAGCTTTCAAATAATTTATGAACATGAGCCTTAGTGGCTACTGTCATATCCTTGTGTATGGTAACAAGAATCACAAAGTTGGGGTATGTTTGAGCCATGGCAAGTTAGTAAATACTATCACCCCTTCTTGCAGGTACAGAAACTGAGTCAGTAAGATGATGTAATGTGTTCAAGGTTGCAGACCTAGTGAAGGGTGGAACCATGCATTCAAATCCACAAGTTTCATCCACTGGATGCCTCCTTGTCCCTCAGGTGGGGAGACAGATGAACTGTGTGCACAAACAAGTCCATGAATAATGTGGGTGGGCCTTCATTCAAGAATGCTTCCTGGAAGAAGTGAACTTGAACTAGGTACAGTCTTTGAATGGCCAGCAGTTTTCTTCAGAGGGCCCGCCTCCCCTTTGGGCCACTCCGTCTCCCTGCTCCCCAGCCTCTTCCCTATCTTGCCTCAAATGGAGACACATCTCAGTTGCCAAGTAGTGGTGAAGCCTGCCTCTGCCGGAACATTTTGTCCACCTGGGCTGAGGAAGTCCTTCCCAGTCAGGTCAGATGAGCCTGTGGTATTTTGGGGCACGTGAGTTTTGGCAGCCACCCTGGACTTTGTGCAGCTGAGACCACCCCGTAACTCTGAGTGTCTCCAGGGCCTGCCTCTTCCTCAAAATCCAACAGATCAGAAAATTCCATGGGAGGGCCAATCGAGAAACTACAAGTGGCTGGGCCAGAGCCCTGGAACCAGGCCTGTGGCCACCCAGGGATAAGTGATTCCTAAGACAGTGTGGAGAGGGGAAGGCTCCTGGCTTAGACACTGGTGGGTCTGAGTTCAAATTCTGGTTTTGCTTAAGTTCTGTGTCTCATTTCCTCATCTGTGAAATGGGTTAACAGTGCCTGCCTTGTAAAGATGTTTTGAGAATTATAAACTAGCACATGTGAAGGGCAGGACTGTGTTAGAGACAGAGTAGATGTTCCATGAAAGATGGTCTGAGACTCTCAGAGAACCCTGACATCATAGAGTTCCTGGAAGGTAGGAGGGAGTTCTGATAAGCTATCGTTGGCTTCAACCTTGGGCTTGGGAAGGGGGTAGGTAGATCAGGAATAGGGAAGGACAGGAAGCAGGGAGAAGAGCAGGGTTCCTCAAACTCTGACACTCTCAGAATCATAGTCATGGGGACTAAGTGTGGGACACATGGCAACTCCATACTCTGTTCACACTTTTTAAAAAAAAAAAATCTAAAGCTGTTCTGATGAAAAAAGTTGACTTAATGGGCATAGCTCTGGTTAAATGCAGCTTCTGATTCAGCTGGCCTGGGTGGGGCCTGGAGAGTTGCGTTTCTCGATATTCTACATAATGCTCAGGTTCTGAGTCTTTGGGCCTCACCTGGGGGAGCAAGGAAGGAGAGGTCCCTATGAGGGGTGGGGGTGCCACTGGACCTCAACAAGAGAAAGGGGTCTGGGCATGGACTTGTGAGACCTCCTTCAAGGAGGCCGTTTGGCTTAGCAGATGGTGATAATGATGAAGATGAAGGTCTTGCGGAAGCTGGAGAGAGGCCAGGCTCATCTGCCATAACGGTGCCCTGCAGAAATCACGTGGTCACTGGCTGTCCCTCCTGTCTGGCTTATAAGCCAGCCAGCCCCTCCTCTCTGTCCCTGTGAGAAGGGTAGTGGTGGGCATTGGATTATGTCATTAGTTGGAGGTGAGTCATCCTGAAGCCTTAAGTGCCCCAAATGACCCTGGGATTTTCTAAGGCTGGAAACACTTGCTCATCATAGGGGAATCTGGGAGCAGAGCCTGGGATAACCTCTCCTCCCTGCCTCCACACAGAGAAAAAAACCATAAGGACAGGGGCTATGGTATGGCTGCTTCTTCTCTTGGGAGTTCAAGGTAACCCTGAAGACCTTAAGAAGGTTGGGTTTCCTGGGCTCCAGGGAGACAGCAGGACCTGGTGCTGTCCTGAGTCCCTGATTGTGAAGGGGCGAGGCCTAGTCTTCCCATGGCTGCCACTGGGAGCTGTGACCTCTTCCTCCTTCCCATCTCTCTGCTGCCCCCTCCCTGTCTCCCTCCTGCCTAAGGGTAGGCTTTCTTGTAGCTGACCTGCTCAGATGGCCACCCAGAACAGTGGGAGCAGCCCTTGTGAGAGTTGGGGTGATGACTCCTAATTGACCATATGGTTTTTCCCTTATGTACCTCGGTTTCTTTAGCTGTCATTATGGAGGTAGGATGGCTTCTCTAAGCCCTTATGGCTCTAGTCATCTTGGGTCTAAGGTGATGGCTTAGGAGCCAAAGAGTCTTCCAGTCTGTAGCCCTATGGTCCCCAGCTCCCTGCCCTGCCCACACCATCTGTCCCCGCTCATGAACATGTGGCCCTGTGGCTTGGGCCAATTGAGGAGTGAGCTGCAGCCTAGCCTACCCCAACTCATGTGCCCCACAGCTCAGGGCCAGGCCTTCCAAATGGGGCACTGAATTGCTGCTTTGGCCTGACTGGAACCACCCCAGACTCAAGTGTAATGTGAGTTTCCTGAGGGCATGAGCCAACCTCATCCTCACTGGTGCTCTCTGCCCCTCATCTGCCTGATACTTTGTGGGGCACAGGAAAGGTTTGGGCACAAATAACACTGAAGGGTGGGTTATTGCAGGATGCAGTACTGAAAGATTGATTAATTGTACTAATACTTAGTACAGTGTGGAGGGGAACCGCACTGTTGAGTGTGAAGCTGGGTGTGAAGCATTGCCGCCTTTTAGAGAAGATTGGGCCTTGTTGAGTACCCACTATACATCCCCTTTAAGACTGCACAAGCTGGCCATGGTCCTGGGGTTTACACACGCAATAGGGTTTCTTGAAGAGAAGCACAGAGTAATACTGACACAGGAGCTATCTGTACAGATAAGAAAAACCAGGATTGTGAGTCACTGGCCCAAGGTCACCACTTGGCAATGACAGAGCTGAGAGGCAAAACTGAGGCTGCCAGATTACAAAGCCCTGCTCTTTCACAGAGCTTTGCAAAGTGTCTGCTGAAGGCCATGGGCTTGTGCCACCATTGCCACACTACTGGTGCTGGCATCTTCCATTCTTGCTTTAAAGCCTTCTTGCGTCTTCACAATAATCTCTGAGCTGTGTCCTTGCATCCCAGGGCATGCAGGTTACACATAGTAAAAGCTCAGGAAACACTGCTGGGAGTTGTTTATTCTGAACAGGTCTCTTCCAGCCCCGGCAGGCCCTGATCTGCAGTACAGCCCAGGGTTTGGCTTGGCAGGTACAAAACTGGGCTGGAGCAGGACCCTATAGGTGGAAGACACAAATATGTATATATGTGGGTATTCCCCTTCTATACCCACAACATCACCATGATTAATTAATCATGGCCTTTTGTGAGGAGCAGAGACAAGGTCCCAGAATCCTTCTCCATGCAGTGCTTTGGGCAACCCCCTGTTGCCAGGAAGGCACAGGGAGATGAAGCTGCTTGCATCCCCACCTCTGCTGTGGGACCCATGTGGGGCCTGGGAGAAGAGTGAGTTGAGAAGCAAAGTGGAATCACATGAAAGAGCAAAGCGGTGCAGGAGGAGGGCAAGTGTGGGCTGGCCTTCCCTTGGGGAGCAGCATCTAACTGGGACCAAGATCCTCCTAACTGGGTCTTCAAGAAGCAATGACCACAAGAGGCAGTAGACCCATTAGCAAGCAAAGAGAAAAGGCCAGGTCTTCAATAATTAGAGAAATGTGGTCAACACTCCTCTGTTTCGTAATTAGCAAAGAAGCAGTGATTCTTTTTTTTAAATCAGACAAGCCAGTGCTGCTGCTAATGTAATGATGTTACACTCTTGTATCTGGCCAGTGGGGTGATATTCTGTTGGAAGTTTGACCATACATATCAAGAGGCTTAAAGAGGTTTCAGAGGTTTATGTCGTACAAGCCAATAGTTCCACAGAGGTTATCTGAAATACCAAAAAAAAAAAAACCCCTTAAACACAAAGATGTGAACCATAGGATCATTCAACAGTGAAACACAAGAAACAACCTGCAAGTCTTATAAGAGGGTATGGTTAAATAAATTAAGACATTCATTAGATAAACAATCAGGCAGCCATTAAGACAATGGGTATAAAGAACTTCTAGTAATATGGCATACAGTTGGGATAGTTTGAATAGAGCATAAAATGATGTTGTTACCTCACAGAGTTAGAAGCAGGTGGCACAGACCCGCTCCTTCCAGCTCAGCACTCAATGTCCCTTTGGCCTCCCCCTGCAATTGGTCTTGGATCGCAAGATACAGCAGCTGTTCTAGGAATCACATCTTGATACAACTATGCTTAGAGGAAGAACAGACACTTTGTCCTTCAGGATCAAGAAATCCCAAGAAGCCCCCTTGTTCTCCTAGCACACATGCGGGTACATGCCCATCCGCAGACTAGTAGCTGGCAGGGGTCTGAGGCTGACCGAGAATGGTTGCAGCCCATTCCTTGGGTGCAGCCCATTCCCTGGGTGGCTATGGGCACAGACCCCCACCTCATGTGGGAAATCATGTGACAGTATGAAGAAGAAAAAGCAAATAAAAAGAATGTGAGCATTAGGAACTCTGTATTACCTTTTCAACTCTCCTATAAGTTTAAAATTACTTCTACATAGAAAGTTAAAGTCTGAAACCATTCTCTTAGGCTAAGCTTTCAATAAACCAATGAAAGGAAAATATATTTTACTGATGATGGTAACATATCTTTCCTCACTACTTCCTGTGATAAAGAGGAATCAAATGTGATAATGACCTAGTCGTACTGGCATTGTGGATGTTATTTAGTCAATACTAAAGCTAAACCTGTGGAATATAATTTGTTTTTCAGAAGAAGTTGCACATATAGCATGATCACTTGCTGCCTTACCCTAGGCTCCCTGGGAGCAGGGCCAACAGCTGGCAAACAGGTAGTTTGTCTGGGAACTGTTACCAGGAACTAGACTGAGACAATCAGAGAGTGAGACAGGGAGCAGGGAAAGCCAGTTCAAGATACATTCTTGAGTTGATCATCACTGTGGGCAACTGGCGCTCCACCCACTGGAGCTTTATCCAACGTGTCTATGAACTATCCACCCCCGAAAGGGCAGGAAGAGCCTTTGTCCATCGGCTCCCATCCCCATCTGTTAAAATGTGGCCCGTGGATGGAGCACACTGCGCTTCTGAGCTGTGCATGTGTGAACACGAGCCATGCAGCAATGGAGAGGCAGTTCGGTCCAACACAGGCCACATTCTCCCACAGGAAAATGCTGGAAGCTCACCCAAAACCGGTATCCACTGCAGTGGTTGAGGGGTAAGTGTGTGAAACTGTGTGTAAAATAAAAACCTCATACCCACACATACCCAGAGCTTGACCAGGGCACAGACTTTACTTTAATCAACTCAGGCAGCCTCATAGGGAAGATCTCAACAAATGCTTCCTGCAAAGGAATAAAGTTTATACAGAGGAAGAAACAAACAGGTTACTTTCATGATGAAAACATTAGTCTTTTACTGTTTTAAATTCCCCTAAAAATTTCAGAAGGCATTGCAGAAGTAAAAGTGAGCCTCTCCCTCCTCTGCCAGATAAACACTCTTCTCTTGAGAGATCTGGTGACAAAGTGATTCATAAGAGACCAGCTTCTTCCACTGGTCAATTTGATCTTGGCCAGCCGGTTGCCATATATAAAAGTGTCATTTTTAACAGCCCAGAGGATAGGCCATGTATTGAATTCTTTTGTTCTATTTCTAGGAGTAAGAGATGCTCTAAGACTGAGCTATACATGAGGGCTGGATAGGAGAGAATACCAGCTTCAAAGTCAGCCAGGCTCAACTCCTTGTTCCCACCCACACCTGCGGCGTGTCCTGGGGTAAGCCTAGGGCCTCTCTGATCCTCAGGTCCTCTTCTCCAAAGCAGGATCCTGGAAGAGCTGATGAGAGAACTGAGGGTAGAGAGTCCTTTCCTTAGCCAATGGGGCTTAACAAGAAATAGTGCCTTTCTCGGGAAACTGAGGTGGAACCAACAATAAGATGCCAGTGTGTGACACTTGATAACTAATGATGGTGTGATCAACAGAGTGTCCTCCCCGCAGACCTGGGAGGCAGATGGGATTCCCATCCACATTTTGCACTGAGAAGACTGAGGTGACAGGAAAGGAAGTAACTGTTTAAGGCCACACAGCCAAGAAGCAGCCAGACTGGGAACTGAAAAACATGAGTCTCAGTAAAGAGCCTAGGCCCTGACCCTCTAATCCACATTGCATTTCTCCACCTGGGATTGCTGCTTGTTTGCTTCCGGAGTCGCTGCAGCTGTTGCTAACACACCTGTGCCCACACAAGGCCAGGCCTGCTGTTACCACTGTTGGCTGGACCTGAGGGCCTCCACAGTGGAACCAGGAGTCTGTGAGCTGGCCCTTTAAACTTCCCGGTATGGGAAGCCTGCCCTGTGGTGCAATCCTGTTCCCTGGAGCTGGCAGCATTACTACTACAGTGAGGAATGTCCTCTGGGGAGATTTAGGGCCTGGTGATAGACATGTGGGCTTGATTTATCCACACTGCTCCATTTAGCCCAAGGCAGACAGTGCGTGGAGGGGTTGGTGGGAGGGAGGTGGAGAACTAGATGAAACCAGAGGGGTGCACAGGGAGCTGGGCTGGGGGAAGAAAACAAGCCCATTTCTCTGTGCCAGGCCCATGAGCTCAGTGACCACACAAAACAACCTTGTTAGGTGACATACTTATCTTAGAAAACAGAAGCTCTCAGAGGTTAGGTGACTTGACCAAGGGATTCATGAAAAGAACTAAGGAAATCTTTCTTAATTGCAGGGAAGGGCCTCCTGGGACCATAGCATCTGCCTCCAGCCCTGCCAGCCGCCTGTCATCAGAGCCCGGCCCCTGTTCAAAGGGCCCCCAGCTTTGCCAGCTTCCTCTTTTCAGCTCGTAAGAGGCGACACCCTTCATCAGCCTCACCAGGGGCCCTTCAACCTGCCAAGCTGATGCTTGGACTCCCGTACGATCTCTGTGCAATTTGCCTTGCTCCTGAAACCCCCTCACCTGGTCGCCTAGTGAGGGGGTCTCCAGGAAGAGATCCCTGTGGGATGCCCTGAGACATCAGATAGTGGTCATGGTTCTGCCTCTCCTTCCTGGCACCTGTCCAAAACACCCTGCCTGGACCTGTGGCCCTGATCCTCAACAACCAAATGAGGATTTGGCCTGGAGGAAGCAGAGCTGGTGGGGTCAAGGGTAGGCATCTTGTGGCTATGCAGACTGGTATGCCAAATGTAAGATGAGTGGGCTGACCTAGTTCTTATAATTTCATCTTCTAGGAGAACAAGGTCTAATGCTGTCCATCACACCATGCTCATTAAGGCAGGAGAGCGCTGGCCATGGCCAGCTGTGGCCCATTGCTTGGAGTTGATTGAGTCCAGACTATTCTGAGGTAAGCACAGTGCTCTGCTGCCTATGGTCGCTCCTGATGGCCTCTGGAGTCTCCCAGTGGTTCTGTGGTCTGCAGATAGTTGTGATTCTAAGGGAGAATTACCACAGTGTCACACAAAAGACTTGTCCTCTCTAGGTCTGGCAGGAAAGCAACTGGAATTGATTCATTCACAACGTAGTAGTAATTCATAGTTTCTGTTATGTTTGCTATTGCTTCCACTAAGTTACCACCATACCTATTATCAGTAGCATTGGTTTAGGTGGGTGATTTCAAAAAATGCCTATCAGGGACATTATGGCAGCATTACTGCAGTGGTAACCCTAAGTAGGAAGTCAGGAGATCTGGGTTTTCAACTTGTCTCTGTGTCCTGATTAGTCTCCTCACCTTTCGATGTGTTTGTTAGTACTATCTATGTTGCAAAGAATAGAAATCTCCAAACTGGCTTAAAAATATAATCCATTTTAAAAAGAGAATCTTTCCATAAATGAAACTCCCATAGCCATGTCAGCTTCAGGTATAGGTTGATCCAGTGACTCACAATGGCTTCGTGCTAGTGCCATTCATGGCCATGCACTTTCCCTTTCCTCCTGTAGTATACTGGCTGCCTCCCTAGGCTCAGTCCCACCAGGATATCAGAGATGGTTGCAGCAGCCCCATGCAGCATCTCCTCATACCCTGGTCCAGAAAAAGAGAGTGTCTGCTTCCTTCACTCCCCGCGAAAGCCTTGATTTCACATTAATTGGTCTAGCTTAGGTCTCAGGCTGGCCCTCAAATCAGTCCCCATAGCCTGAAGGATGAAGTATGCCTATTGGCTCAGCCTGGGTCACAAGCCACGCCCCCAACCCCCAAGACAGGGTGGCGACTCTTTCACTGACCTCATGAAGAGACCACCAAGGGAGAAAGTGGCAATGGATGGAGAGAAGGCAACAGCCATTCACTTCATTTGTGGTTTTGGACAAGTCATTTTGCCTTCCTTTGTCTCTACTCTCCCATTTAGAAAATGAGAGAATTTGTCTAAAGTCCCTCTTAACACTAATATTCTGAGCTATCAGCCACCTTCATGTTCCAGGTTGAATCACTGAGAGCAGAGCAAGTCCTAGAACTTGCCTTGTGCTCGACGCAGAGAAAGGTTTTCCTAAGCAAACTGCTGAAACCAGATCTTCACCAACAAACATTCCTTGTTCTGCCCAAGGCCAAGTGCCACCACTGTCAAATGTGCTCAGAGTTATAAGATCTGCCCTGGCCTTGGGGCCTTATGTTAAATCCATGTCATTCAACAAGCATTTATTAAGCAATTTCTATGCAGGATGTGAATAAAATACAGTACTGACATCTTCCAGTTGTGGGCTTTCCATTTATAAAGTCCATTTGTGCCTCTTGAAAACCCTGGGGGGGAGGGAGATGTCCTTAGAAAAAGACAACAGCGGGAGAAGCAGGAGTGACTCATTGAGTGCAAACAACATCAGCTGGTACAGCATTGAAGGTTCTTGGTGTTGGGGCTCAGGGCAAGGGCTGAAGAATGGAGCGATTACAGAGGGAGAATCACTGGAATGCGCTTTGAAGACAGGGCTGGCTACCGAATTTGCAAGGTACAATGCCAGATGAAAATGGGGACCCCTGCTAAAAGGCAGGAAAACGTATCACTAAAGATATTAAAAATTAAAGCTCCCCGCCCCCCGTGGATTCTCTCTCTCAACTTGTCTTGGTGTTTGTAAACAAAGAACAAATTTTAAATTATTAGCATGTATTTAACTGTTCATCTTGACACTGTGCAATGCCAATTTTAAATGTAAATATAAGAAATTTAACTCCTCTGCAGAATTACCAAGATTATGCAGTTTGTATTTCATAGCTAGCACTTGCATATGGATTTTGTTATCACTGGAGCAGTGGGAACAGAGTACAACACTAACTCAACTGCTTTATTTTACTTCTTGTTATGCACACATTTTACTAATGTGCTATGCCTTCAGCTTGCTGCTGAGAAAGACTGAAAGGTAAAGGAACTGTGGGCTGCCATTCCTTTCCCTTTATTTGGGTGTTATATCCGGGGTAGGTGGCTGGCTAGTTTAGGAAAGGAAAAGAGTCAGAGGAGTATGATAGGGCTCCTCAGTTGTCTGTATTTCCTTGAACACCATGGTCTTCTTTCTGCATTGGATGCAAGTTCTGGTTCAAAGTTCTTGAAAGCGTAGCCTTTTGTGGCTGCTGGCTCCTCCATTGACTCAGCTGTAGGCATAATACACTTATTTGATACTCACACCGCATGTCTCTGAGCCCAAACTCCTGCGCACCATGAGGCCCAGAAGAGTCTGGATCATGGGGCGCCACAGGCACTAAATGCAAGTGCAGCTGTGCATTGTGCATCTCTATTCTGCTCACACGTGCTCCACCGTCTCACTGGTCTTCACATACGAAACTCAAGAGCAAAATCAAACAATTAACAATTTTAAGATGGCAGCAGCAGAGCATTAAACCAAGCTGTGAGGGGGGTCTTATGTGACTACCCAGGTCGAATGTCCTTGAGGTCAGCCCTGTGAAGAAGATGGGCAAGATTCACACAGGCAGAGAGGTGGAGAGGGGGCATCCTTGGCAAGAACATGGGCTTCAGCAAGGATGCACAGGTAGGAATGCTCCTGGCAGAGTGGGAGTGGGGAGAAGGACCTAGTTAGAGATGGGGCCTCATGCTGGCTGGAGAGCAGGACAGGTCAGGAGAGAGGCTTCCATCTTGAACACTTCAGTATCACTAGCGGTGGGCCTGTAGATCATGACTGATGCTGATCATGTATAACGAAATCTGGAGAGGACAAAGGAAGCAACTTAATGGGTTATAAAGGAGAAGATAGATGTACAGATAAGCGTTAGGCTCAGAGAAGACCTGCTAACCCCCAAGGTCCTTGGAGCTCTGCAATGCATCTAACCAGAGACGGTTAGAAGCCAGCTGAGTGCAGCTGGTGGAGCAATGGGGATACTGGCTGAGGTGGGCCCTGGGTATCTCTGAGAAGGGAAGACGTGTTTATGAGACGTTCGGTGACTGAGTTCCATGGTGAGAAAGAGGGCAAAGAGGGACAACATCTCCTGGATTGTATGTAGGCTTATGTGCTCCATAACCAAGAAATTAGCTGGAGAGGTTAAGTTTCCCTGATTTGGTTTTCAAAGTTACAGTGCAAAATAAATATTTAAATTCTTGGTGGATTCCCCCCAGTTTCCCTCCAGATGTTTGGTGAGATATAGATAGCACAGTAAATAAATGTATTTAAAAGTTCAGTAAATTAGGCAAGAGGGTGTGGGGTGGGCCATTTTGTCAGGCCTCTTTGAAACAGAGACCTGGCCACCTTCAGTGTGGGAGGTAGGAGTGGGGCGCTCTGCAGAAAGGCTCGGCAGGAACAGTGAGGTGCTTCAGGCAGCGTGGTGCCGTGAGGAAAATACTGGGGAGGCCGACACCAGCCCAGCTGTCAGAATTCACACCACCAGAAAGGTAGTCGTGAGCTGAAACAGGGGGCAAGGAGGGCGTGTGTACGTGGGAATGTGCAGAAAGACATTTGTGTCCTTGTTGGCGGCTATGGGCCATGCTGGGCTGGAATTGGTGAGAGTCAGGGCCCGCCTGTGGAATCCACATGTCAGCCCTCACTCCAGATGTCTGCTCTGGGGGGCAGTGCTGTTGGGATGGGGCAACTGACAATGGTTACATCACTGTCCAAAGACAAGATGGAAATTGACTGGAGCTGCCCACAAAAAGCCTTTTATGCCTTAAGGCCCTGGGGCCAAATGAATTTGCATGGTGATGTGTTACCTAGCCAGCCTTGCAGTCTAGGTAACAAAGAAAGAGCAAAGGAGCAAAAGAAAGAGATGCTGTTGGTGGTTTTCAGTTTTGAGATTGAACAGCAGAAAATACAGGCTGAAGATCAAGTGAAACAAAGGCAGCCACAGGGAGGTGGGAGGAAGCTCCCCTCCTTTCTCCTCCTTTCAGAACACAGCCCAGGGCTCAAGGCAGCCTCTCTTCAAGGTCCCTTGCTGCTTGGTTGTGGGGGTGGGGGGCAGGCAGAAGCTACCTAAAATGATAGATGGGTGTTAAAGGGAACACTCAAAGGTGAGCGGGCTCTGGGGAATGGGCCTGCCACCAGGGAAGAGCACCTTTGCTATCCTGCTGTCCATGGCAGTATTGCTTGGGGTCATTGGCCGTTTTGATATCCCAGAGGTAGAGTTATTCAGGTTGCCACCTTTGAGACTGGCACCTGGGGAATTGTTGGCTCATTTATGACTGCAGACCTCATAGACCTCAGACGAGGTGCCCCCAGATCGGGATCACTTCCTCATATACAAGGAACCTGAGGCTGAGCATAAATGTGTCCAACACCCACAGGGCAGACTTCGCCTCAGGCAGAGTTGACGGGACAATGGGAGAGGCTACGAGCCAGGCCTGGGGCTTCACCACGTTCAGCCTGCCTTCGCGGGCAGCAGGGTCTGCCGGCTTGCAGGTGAGGAGGCTGGGGCCCAGTGGTTGGCCCTCAGTTTAAGAACTATTATAGGATGGGAGTCAAGAGCATGGACTTTGAGCCTAGAACCAAAACCAACACTCTCCTCTCACCAGCCATGTGACAGTTAATTAATCCTTCTAAGTCCATTTTCCTATCTGTCAAATGGGAGTGAAAATGATGCCATCACCTTCTCAGGGCTGTGCTGTGTGCTCAAATAAAAACGTCTGTGTGATCGGGGATTTTCTGAGAAATTATTGCTGTCTTGGCCTTTTCATGGTTAATGAATCACTCTCTGGGGCAGTTGGGCACCTGAGCTCCAGACTCTGGCCTCTCTGGCCCTGGAGTTTGGGACCTAACAAGGAAAATTCAAGTATAAAGTCCCAAAGAAAAAAGGAGTGGGGGCTTCGGTGCACCAAGTGATAAAGAAGGGTGTGGCCCAGTCCAGATGGCCAGGGAGGGAGGAGGAAGGGGACAAAAATGAGTGGGCCCCAGACCCCACAAGTGCAGAAACACTCAGGTGGCCAAAGCTGTTATGGACATGGCTGGCCTGGAACCTGGAACTTCTTGGCACAAGCATGGCTGTGTTACCGAACAAGAGGAGGTCGTCGGGAGGGGCAATACAATATTCGGCCCACCTAGGGATGCCCAAAACTGCTGTACAACAGGGGCCCCTCCCAAAAACCAAAATACTAAAATCTACTGGGCCCTTCTGTCCGCCGCCAATTGGAAACACATCTCTTAATGCCAGAGATTTGTGAAAAGGAAACAAAATGTTTATTTAATGCTATTTAGGCCTAATGTCACCACTAAAATATCAAAGTCCTTTAGGTTATACACCTACACCCACACAGCGCTCCCTTCCCTCTTGTCCCAACTCCGGGTACCGTAAATCAGGAAAAGAGCACACGTCTGTGTTGCAGGCCACTGGCACCGTCAGCTGTGTCACTGTGCAGGATCTCGAGTTAATCCAAAGTACTGTGGTACCCTCTCATGGTCCACTGGCAAGAGTCCTTTGTACCCAGTTCCAATCAAAGTCTCTGTTGCTTTTCAGGCCCCGCGGCCAAAGGGGGGCACCCCAAAGCCGCGTGGGCCTCTTCTACCAAAGCTGCAGGAGTCCGCACTCCACCAAAAACATGTGGCTGTCTTCTTCACCTGGCTGCAGGGATCTCCATTCTGGCAAAGCTGCGTGGTTCCTCCCTTTCACCTGGGAAAGAGGGGGTCCACACCCTGCCAATACCGCGTGGCTCCCTCTTTCACCTCACCAACAGGGGGTCCTCACTCTGCTGAAACCGCGTGGCTCTCTCTCATCTGCCCAAGCAGGGACCCTTCATGTCCTGGAGCCAGTCTTTTCCAAGCTCCCACACAGCGGCCCTTCCACTCAGGGGCGCAGCCCTTAGTTACATCCTGAGTCCAAGCCCTCCTCACTCAGGAGAGCAGCTCATAGATCCCATCTTGAGTCCCAGCTACTACCTTCTCCCTTCTGCCTCCTCCCAACTTGGCCACTACTATTTAACATATCTATGAAACCAGTTAAAGGTTATAGATATGTTAAATAACCATTCCTCCGGAGGTTAGCTCCAAAACTGTTGCTATGCAAAACAGCTCTCAATGGCCTGGCTCCATTCATCCCTTCCCCCTGGGGGGGGGGGTGGTGGTGAGGACATCTTATATGTCTCTCCAATATTTCTATACACTTTGAATTCTGGACACCTTTCTAAATCTTTTTTTTGGGGGGGGCCCCCTGGCTGCACCCTGTATCAATTCCCTCCTTTCAGATATACACCTTCTTTATAATCATATAAAGGAAAATGGACGCAGATCTCATCTTCTTGTAACTGCTTCGAGCTGAAAATGGACGCTGTCCTACTTACTCCGGGGTCAGGGGTGCCCCGAAAGGGGAGGGGGGTGCAGCACGGAGGGAGTCCTTCCTGTAAGGGGAAAGACCTTACAGGGTCCTGGTCAGTTGGCTGTCACCTGAAAGTTGCAAGCTTGGTGTCCAAAGGCTGGCATTACTGGACCGTTGGCATTCTGGTCAGGTCATATTCTGGAGGTGACAGATTAGGCAAGAAATTGGAAGCACAATTAAATCATAACCATTAATTGACAAAGGCAGACACTTCAGTAAAGAATGGCTTATCTAGTGAAAGGTGTATAAGGCATGCTACACCTATCTAAAAACTCTTGTGCTCCACTATACTTCACTCAGGCTGAGGGGAATACATTAAGATTTTCTTCCTTTCAGATTTCTGCACCCTTTCTGTCCAAGCCATCGAGACAGAAAAAGGGAAAATCAGTTTCAAGTGAAGGCCACAGACTGCCCCAGCCCTTCACCAACCCAACTACTTAGTTCAGCCAAACCGTTGAGTCTTAGGGGGGCGATGACGAAGATGGGCTCCTTAAGTGAGGCCTATATTGCAACCAATCACTCATAGGCATAGGCAGGTCATAGGCATACACTCTATGAAAACAGAAGAACACACAGGTTAATTCACATAAAAATCCCCAAACCAGTCTCTGCGTCTGTGAGACTGTCTTTTGGGAAGACATTCCATTGCAAGATCCTTTGCACCTGTAAATTGTACATTTCCAGTAACATCACAAACCTGGTTTCAACTTTCAAATGAAAACAAACTTTCAAGACAGTTAGCTGCGCCATTCTGATGTGTAATACTGAGCATTGTGATTTTCCTTGAATTATAATTTTTCTCCCTAAGATCACCCTCACTGTTATTACAGGGACTACTTTGGGTCCCGCTTTTGATTTTGACTGTTCGTTTGCATAAACACATCAAGAGCAGCCTGGATCACTTATGATCCCTAAGTCTACTTTGCTGGAACTGACACAGGGAACCTTCAGATTGACTTTTCAGTTCGCCCCTCAGGGCACAAACGCAGAGCCACACACCTGCCATCTGGCTTTGCCTGTACCAGTTGTTTCGCTCAAGTCCTTGAGCCTCCATTGTGCCTACAGGTTCCTTTTTTAGCCATCTTTCAGGAAAGCAACCTTCGTTCCTTCCCTAGAAATACTGGCACGAACCGCACAACCAACTAAAGTACCAGGCTTTTCTCATGGGCTTTCATTAGCTTCACAGGTCAATCCCAGTTCCTCAGGGCTTTCTGGTAACGACCAGAACCCATACATGCCTCCTTCAGGCGTGACGTTCCAGTCAAAGTCCTGGTTAACAAAACCACTATTAAAGACTGGTCTTATTGGTCTTATGCAAAGAAACCTTATGTCATCACTCATTCCTTTAGAATGCCAAATTCTGGAGATCAGGTAGGGAGAAAAATATAAATCATAATGGAAAATCTTTTTCCCTTCTGATATCCACTAAGATTGCATCTCATTGCTTTATACCTTCCATTACTAACTTCACATAATTCCTTTCCAAAACTTTTGCAAACTTCTACAACCTTTTACACACCCTCTTCTATCTTCACAGCTTCTCACAGCCCTTCAGCAACATTCAAAAAACTTCTACAACCTTTTACACACTTCTTCATTTCCATATCTTATACCTTCTTTTGTTCACTTTTTTACAAAGTATGAAGTTTCAACCTTTCCTGGAATCTTCAATTTCCTTTTCAGAGTAGATACAGAGCAAAATCTGAAACACAGTGTTCCGAAACAATACAGGTAGAGACATTCTCTCGCACCAGTGCATCCACTGGTGCCTCACAGAGACATGCTCCTTCAGGCCCGGTCTCTTGGCAGAGACATGCTCTTTGCCTCAGGCTGAAACACTTATCAGCCCCAATTGACCCTTCCTGGGTCCCAGGTGGCAAAGGCATTCTCCCCAACCGGTTACAGGTGACCTTAAACAGGTCTTCAGGTACGGAGACGTGCTCCTTCCGATCCGGTCCTTTGGTGGAGACATGCTCTTTGCCTCAGGCTGAAGCACTCTTCAGCCCTAAATGACCCTTCCTGGGTCCCAGGTGGCAAAGGCATTCTCCCCAAACGGCTACAGGTGACCTTTCCTAGGTCTTCAGATACAGGTTTGGAGACATGCTCCTTCCGATCCGGTCCTTTGGTGGAGACATGCTGCTTTGCCTCAGGCTGAAACACTTATCAGCCCCAAAATGACCCTTCCTGGGTCCCGGGTGGCAAAGGCATTCTCCCCAACCGGCTACAGTGACCTTGACTAGGTCTTACAGTACAGGGTTTGGAGACATGCTCCTTCAGGCCCGGTCTCTTGGCGGAGACATGCTGCTTTGCCTCAGGCTGATACACTTATCAGCCCCAAATGACCCTTCCTGGGTCCCGAGTGGCAAAGGCATTCTCCCCAACCGGTTACAGGTGACCTTTACTAGGTCTTCAGATACAGGATTTCTGATCAGAAACAGAACCACATTTGAGAAATTTGCTTTTCCCATGAAATTAGAAAACAAGTAGTTGAGGTTTCTTTTACTCCAGGTTTAAAACTTTCATATCCTTTGTACATATTTCTACTCATCTAGATTTAACCATCACTCTCTTTTAATGTTGGTCCCTTTCCCACACTGGGAAGGACTATACTTAAGCTCAGTATGTGGCAGCTAAAAGTCCACAGCACTACAGGTACCTTCCACTGAAAGTCCCTAGATTCACAGGGACATTTTGCACCTTTCTGAAGTTTAGACCTTGCAAATACCTTATAAAGCAGATGGTCACTCTTGGACCTCAGTTCATGACCTTCAAAACCAGAGCCATTACTATCAGAACCAGTTACACAGAAAACCTGACTGCTGCAAGGCCCACACAGCAGCAGCATACAGACCATAAATCAGAAGAAAAGCCTTATCCAGTTCCAAGATGGCGGCGCCCATGCACGTGGGGTCATCCAACATGGCGGCACCCATGCACGTGGTGTCATCCAAGATGGCGATGCCCATGCATGTCTGTCCTCCATGGTGGGGCACTCACGTGGCTCATCCATTTTACCCAAAATGGCAGCACCCCGACTCTGTTTCCACCCACCTGGGAAGCTTCCAGGACTCCGGTTTTAGGAGCCTCGGAAGCCCTCAAGGCCCCTTCCACCAGCGGGCAAGGGGACACCACAAAGCCACTCTCTACCCAGTGGGGGTGGTGCACTGAGGCTGCAGTCACCAATGCAGGTGGAGAGCAGGCTCCACCCACCTGTGAAGGTGGGGGATCTGTAGCTCTGATTTCGGGAGCCAAAGAGGCTCCTGGCAATCCCTGCTGCAGTGGGTGAGCAGAGCCCTCTTGCAGAGGCTGCGAATCCGTGGTGGAGACTTCTCCCACTTGCAGGGCAGGAGAAGCCACAGTGGGCCTCACCTCCCCAGAAAGCAGTGTCGCCACGGGAGTTACAGCTGTCTGGGGTCCCTCATTCCCTGGGTTCAGAGCATTAATGAGGTTTCTTTCCTCATCATCTTTCTCCTCCTGAGATCTATCAGGGAGGGGTTCTAAGACCCCTTTCTCCTTCTGAACCATTACATACTTCTCTGTAGAACTACTCATACAGTTCCAACAAAGCAAACAAAGATTCAGAACAAAAAGAATACAGATGGCATAAAGATCAGGTATTTCCCCTGCTTTCACCCACAATTCCAGCTCCATTATTGCCAAAGAGCAGTCAGAAACCAAGTTTTCAACCCCAAACACTTTCACCTCTCTGCTCCCTTCCCTCTTTGTTTCCTTTTCACCTTTCCAGGCGTGATTAGGCGGCCGATGCCCTCAAGAGCGCAGAGAAATGCTCAGAGACTGGGAAAATTCCGAAGCCTCACTCTCTCGCACTGAGGGGGTCGGTCTGCCACGGACAATTATCGTCCCACCAGAGTCGCCAAAAACTGTTACCGAACAAGAGGAGGTCGTCGGGAGGGGCAATACAATATTCGGCCCACCTAGGGATGCCCAAAACTGCTGTACAACAGGGGCCCCTCCCAAAAACCAAAATACTAAAATCTACTGGGCCCTTCTGTCCGCCGCCAATTGGAAACACATCTCTTAATGCCAGAGATTTGTGAAAAGGAAACAAAATGTTTATTTAATGCTATTTAGGCCTAATGTCACCACTAAAATATCAAAGTCCTTTAGGTTATACACCTACACCCACACAGCGCTCCCCTTCCCTCTTGTCCCAACTCCGGGTACCGTAAATCAGGAAAAGAGCACACGTCTGTGTTGCAGGCCACTGGCACCGTCAGCTGTGTCACTGTGCAGGATCTCGAGTTAATCCAAAGTACTGTGGTACCCTCTCATGGTCCACTGGCAAGAGTCCTTTGTACCCAGTTCCAATCAAAGTCTCTGTTGCTTTTCAGGCCCCGCGGCCAAAGGGGGCACCCCAAAGCCGCGTGGGCCTCTTCTACCAAAGCTGCAGGAGTCCGCACTCCACCAAAAACATGTGGCTGTCTTCTTCACCTGGCTGCAGGGATCTCCATTCTGGCAAAGCTGCGTGGTTTTTCCCTTTCACCTGGGAAAGAGGGGGTCCACACCCTGCCAATACCGCGTGGCTCCCTCTTTCACCTCACCAACAGGGGGTCCTCACTCTGCTGAAACCGCGTGGCTCTCTCTCATCTGCCCAAGCAGGGACCCTTCATGTCCTGGAGCCAGTCTTTTCCAAGCTCCCACACAGCGGCCCTTCCACTCAGGGGCGCAGCCCTTAGTTACATCCTGAGTCCAAGCCCTCCTCACTCAGGAGAGCAGCTCATAGATCCCATCTTGAGTCCCAGCTACTACCTTCTCCCTTCTGCCTCCTCCCAACTTGGCCACTGCTATTTAACATTATCTATGAAACCAGTTAAAGGTTATAGATATGTTAAATAACCATTCCTCCGGAGGTTAGCTGCAAAACTGTTGCTATGCAAAACAGCTCTCAATGGCCTGGCTCCATTCATCCCTTCCCCCTGGGTGGGGGGGGCGGTGAGGACATCCTATATGTCTCTCCAATATTTCTATACACTTTGAATTCTGGACACCTTTCTAAATCTTTTTTGGGGGGGCCCCCCTGGCTGCACCCTGTATCAGCTGTCCCATAGCCTGCATGGGGTCACCCTGACTGGCCGGCTTGGAGGAAAGGTGGCCATCAGCAGGAGACACCCTTCCTGGGAGAGGCTGCACTGACCTGGTTGATACAGGGTGCAGCCAGGGGGGGCCCCCAAAAAAGATTTAGAAAGGTGTCCAGAATTCAAAGTGTATAGAAATATTGGAGAGACATATAAGATGTCCTCACCGCCCCCCCCCCCAGGGGGAAGGGATGAAGGGAGCCAGGGCCATTGAGAGCTGTTTTGCATAGCAACAGTTTTGCAGCTAACCTCTGGAATGGTTATTTAACATATCTATAACCCTTAACTGGTTTCATAGATAATGTTAAATAGCAGTGGCCAAGTTTGTAGCCAGGGAGAAGGGAGTAGCAGGGAACTCAAGACGGAGCTGGGGACTCAGGAGGATGTAACGAGGTGCTGCACTCCTGAGTGAGAAGGGTTTGGACTAAGAATGTAACTAGGGTCGGCGCTCCTGAGTGAGGGGGAAGGTAGTGGACTGGGACTCAGGAGGATGTAATCAAGGTCTGCACTCCTGAGTGAGAAGGGCTTGAGGACTCAGGATGTAACGAGGGGGCTGCACTCCTGAGTGAGAAGGCCTGGGAGAGAGCCACGCGGTTTCAGCAGAGTGAGGACCCCCTGTTGGTGAGGTGAAAGAGGGAGCCATGTGGTTTTGGCAGGGTGTGGACCCCCTCTTTCCCAGGTGAAAGGGAAAAACCACGCAGCTTTGCCAGAATGGAGATCCCTGCAGCCAGGTGAAGAAGACAGCCACATGCTTTTGGTGGAGTGCGGACTCCTGCAGCTTTGGTAGAAGAGGCCCACGCGGCTTTGGGATGCCCCCTTTGGCTGTGGGGCCTGAAAAGCAACAGAGACTTTGACTGGAACTGGGTACAAAGGACTCTTGCCAGTGGACCATGAGAGGGTACCACAGTACTTTGGATTAACTCAAGATCCTGCACAGTGACACAGCTGACGGTGCCAGCAGCCTGCAATACAGACGTGTGCTCTTTTCCTGATTTACGGTACCCGGAGTTGGGACAGTGGGAGAAGGGAGCGCTGTGTGGGTGTAGGTGTATACATAAAGGACTTTGATATTTTAATGGTGGCATTGTTACCGAACAACAAGAGGTCCGAGGGAGGGGCAATACAATATTTGGCCCACCTAGGGATGCCCAAAACTGCTATACAACAGGGGCCCCTCCCAAAAACAAAATACTAAAATCTACTGGGCCCTTCTGTCCGCCGCCAATTGGAAAGACATCTCTTAAAGCCAGAGATTTGTGAAAAGGAAACAAAATGTTTATTTAATGCTATTCAGGCCTAATGCCTCCACTAAAATATCAAAGTCCTTTAGGGTCCCATGTCCTCGAGCCAATCTTCTCCAAGCCCCTACGCAGGCGCTGTAACTTGGGGGACCTGCCCCCAGTTACATCCTGGGGGGAAGTGACTTCATCCCCCTAGCTCCAAGCCTGGCCACAGCCATTTAACATATCCAAGTGACCGCCAAAGGCTATAGATATGTTAAAAGACAATGCCATGGATTAGCTGCAAGGCTGTGGCTGTACAAAACTGTCCCTTCCCCCCAACTCACACCTGTGGGGGGGGTGAGGACATCTTATATGTCTCTCCATTATTCCCATACACTTTGAATTCTGGACACCATTCCAAATCCTTTTGGGGGGGCCCCCCTTGGCTGCACCCTGTATCAGCATTAGGCCTGAATAGCATTAAATAAACATTTTGTTTCCTTTTCACAAATCTCTGGCATTAAGAGATGTCTTTCCAATTGGCGGCGGACAGAAGGGCCCAGTAGATGTTAGTATTCTGTTTGGGGGAGGAGCCCCTGTTGTATAGCAGTTTTGGGCATCCCTAGGTGGGCCAAATATTGTATTGCCCCTCCCTTGGACCTCTTGTTCGGTAACATGGTGAGGAGGCCAGGCTGGCGCGGCTGGCTGGCAGGCCTATCCTAAAGGTGGGGCGGGAAGAGGGGGAGACCACTGACCACTAAGCAGCACAGCAGGGCCACTAACTGACTTCTTGGGGGGACCTGCAAAGCCCCTCAATATAGGGGTCAGGGAGGGACCAATGGATGACTGATAACTGCAATTTCTAACTAGTTTTGTGAGTGGGAGTCTTGATATTGATTTAATTATATTTAGATGCATGAATGTGACATTTCTCCCAGGTGTCATAAAGGTATTCACATCCGCCACCCACACAAAGAGTGAGCGGGGAGTCTAGGCCAAACCAGCCGATAGTAAATGCCTGCTGGTGACTATTAATAAAGGGCCCTGTTGAAAATGGACTGCCTAGGACCCTCCTTCAGCCATGTTCAGCTGCTGGGTTGTTTCCCATAGGTAAGGGTAGCCCCCTGCAGAAGTTTGGGGTCAGTGCTGGTCCGCTCCTTCCCTGCAACCTCACGACCAGTTATGATGGAAGCAAGTCTCAGTCCAAATTCTGCCACTTAGAAATATTTAGAAAACAAGTGTAACAGAGCGCAGTCAGGAGGGGGGTTCTAAAAAAAGGATTTGGAATGCGGTCCAGAACTCAGGATATTCCAGGAAATGTTAAGATGTCCTCACCCCCTACCCCCACTGAGGCGGAAGGGACACATGGAGCAGGGCCATTGAGAGATGTTTTGCATAGCAACAGTTTTGCAGCTAACCTCTGGAATGGTCATTTAACATCTCTATAACCTTTAACTGGTTTCATAGATATGTTAAATAGCTGTGGCCAAGTTTTGAGCCAGGGAGAAGGAAGTGACTTCTATCCAGGATGTAACTGGGGGACAGGTCCCCTGAGTTACAGTGTCGTGTGAGAGCTTGGAATTGATTGGCTCCACGCCATGGGGCCACATCTGCCCAGACTCACTATGGCAGCCCAGAAAACTTGTAATAATACAGGAGTCCTGGCAGGTGTAACCAATTGTGGGAGGAGTTGGAAATGGGGCTGTGGAGGAGGACTGACATGGGGACTTAAACGCAGACACGGCAGCCATTGAGGGGAGAGCCATGTGGTTTTGGGCAGAGTTAGGACCCCCTCTTGCCCAGGTGAAAGAGAACCACACACTTTGCCAGAATGGGGACCTCCGCAGCCAGGTGGAGAAGAAAGCCACATGCTTTTGGTCAGAGTGCTGACCCCTGCAGCTTTGGTAGAAGAGGCCCATGCAGCTTTGGGGTGCTCCCCTTGGCTGCGTGGCCTGGGAAGCAGGAGAGACTTTGCCTGGAAGAAGAGTGAAAGAACTCTTTGCCAGTGGGCCATGAGAAGGTGCCACATGACTTTAGATTAGTTGGAGATCCTGTCTGGACGGCGACACAGCTGGTACCAGCAGCCTGGGAAAACGAACGTGTGCTCTTTTCCTGAGATCTGGTACCCAGAGTTAGGACAGGGGGAGAAGGGAGCAGTGTGTGTGTGTGTGTGTGTGTGTGTGTGTGTGTGTGTGTGTGTGTGTATCAAAGGACTTTGATATTTTAATGAAGGCATTAGGTCTGAATAGCATTAAATAAACCTTTCCTTTCCTTTTCACAAATCTCTGGCATTGAGAGATGTCTTTCCAATTGGCAGCAGAGAGACAAGCCCAGTAGGTATTAGTATAGCATCCTTGGGAGGGGCCCCTGTTGTTCTGTAGCAGTTTTTGGCATCCCTAGGTGGGCCAAATATTGACCCCCAGACCTCTGTTCGGTAACACAAGCATTTATTCTCAGGGACTCCAAATGGTCTGTACCATTAGGGCAACCTCAACTCTCTGCCCTGAGAGAAGTTCCCACCACCACCTGTATGAGTTCACCTGCAACAATCACAGAATTTCTGGGTAGAATCCTGTTGTCTTCATAGTAATGCCAGACAACTGGAAGTCCTCCCACCCAGTGGACAGCTGCGCCAAGGCTGGTGGGGGTGAGGAGGGTCCCGCTTCAGGCCCCAGCGCTAGAGGCCAAGCCTCCAGGCCTCACTGGATCCTTACACTCTGTTCACACAGCCTGGGGAGTGTCTCCCAATAGCACATCCAGTCTACACATTTTGAATCACTTTATTTTCAGCAATGAAAGCTTATTTTTTATGTCATCATGCTGGTTAACAGGCAACTCATTTTCATCCCCCACGCCCCAAAAAAGAACTCCAAACTCCCCATTTCTGATCTTCTCTGTGCTTGTCGGCAAAGGGCAGGGTAGAGATGGAGGCCACAGAGGCGCTCATGCAGGCTCTGGGGCGGGGCCTGCTCAGCAGGCTGCAGGGCCCTCCTGGCCTGGAGCCGGTTTCCAGGGCCCTGCAGTGCCTGCCCTGTTGCTCAACCCGAGTGGCAACCCTGGAATGTGACATCGGAACAAGCCCTCAGGACTCTGGGGCAGAATTAGGACTAGAACTGGGGTCTGAATTGGTCCCTTGATTAAAATGTAAAATAAATGGCTATTTTCTCTCTTTTTCTGATATCTTTAAGTCTTGCTCTCAATTAGCTTATAAGTTTCTTGGGAACAGGGCTAAGGTTTTTAGCCACATAAACCTAGACTCCTTGTGTTCACTCTTCCCTTAAATATCTATTAAGTGTTTTATTGAAGAGTAGGACAATTGACTGAAAAGGCATTTTGGGAAATGAGGGCCTTCTTGACCAGGTTAAAGAATTGGAGTTACACTCATGGGAGCCAGGAAGCCAGTGAACACTTTTGAGAAGGGAAGTTGTTCCCTCTTCAAAAGGATGCTTGATGAGGAGCACTTAACTGAGCAGCCATCTGACAGTGCCTGGGTGTGCCCACAGAGCTGCCTCTTGCTGGCCAATTCCTCAGTGCAGCAGTTTCTCAAGAATAGAAAATACCATGAATGTGCCATGTGCCGTGTGCCAGGCCCAGAGCTGCTGGAACCAACGCTCTCTCCACATATTCCAGTAGAGGAGGCCAAGGCTGAGTGAGAGCAGTTGGGTGAGTTGCTCACAGTCCCTGAACAGGAAGGGTGGGAGATTTAGCATTGTGCCTCTACTTGCCCCCTAGCCACGGCACTGGATTATGAGTTGTTCAGAGGAATCTGGAATCGGGCAGATGAGAGGCAGGGTAGTTCCAACTTGTTCAAGGGAACAGCAGTACAGAAAGCAAAATGCTTTCGAGCAACAAAACTTGCTATCTGAGTATGAGCCCATCTGTGCCAGCAGAATTCCCTGGGGATGATTGTCAACTAGAGACAGAGGAGACATTTGGTGTCCTGAAGCAGCTCAGGCAAGACCCTTCATGATTGCAAGTCACATTGGGCAATTACATTCTTAGTTTCTGGGAGTAATGCTTGCAGGGTTTGCTCTTATATCTTCCTGGTGCAAAATAATAATGTGTAATGAGGATGATTTGGCCTTCTGCATGATGAACCTGTGTATCGGCTTGAGTTTGCAATATCTGGCACATTAAAAATTACTTTTCAGTTAAGATTAAAAAATAAAAAACCAAAACACTCTTCTGCCCACACTCTCCTTCGATCCAGAGACACTAAAGTTATTTTATGAGGAGATAGATTATTCATACTAATGTAGGAACAGATTTGGAGCAAACAATTTTAACATTTAAAAAAAATTGCTCTCTAATCCCTGCCATGTCTTGAATGGGGTTTTATGGTTCAAGAGACTATTTATTGCCTCCCTGTCGCAGGCACTGGAAGCCCACACCCTGCCAAGGGGCCAGCAGGAGCCCCGGGACAAACAGACCAGATTCCGGCCCCATCCCTGCTGCTTCCTAGTTGCGTGACCCTGGAAAGGCTACCTAACAGTCTCTGAGACTTGATTTTCTCCTCTGTAATACTCCAGGGCAATTCAATGAATTCCTGAGGGATCGAACGGGGTAACAGTTGCAATACCATGGGATACACTGGCTACTCTGGGAATGTTAACTGGTGGCTGACAGTTAACAGTTCTCTGCTGTTCAGGAATTCCCAGTCCCCAGCCATGGAAACAAGATTGATAAGGATTAGCTGTCATATGGAAGGGCAGAGTGGGAGAAAAACATGACCTGTAGGTTCACCCAGACCTAACTCATGTTCTACTAATCACTAGCCTCCTGCCTTGGGCAGCTGATACAGCCCTTGACAGTTCTGCAAAATGGGCTTATTATACTAGATGCTCGGGAAGGAGTATTAGGGAGTGCATTCTCCTAACACTTCATTGGTTGAGACCACACTGGTCCCCAGCCTGAGGCACCCAGCTAGGGGCTTGCCAGAGAGCCTGCCAGGGCACCAAGTATCGTCAGTAGGCAGGACAGATGTGTCTCACCCATACATGTCCGAATGGTCTTCAAACATATGCAGGCACTGCTGTAATCAATGGAGTATGAATTCTAAGACACCACTGAAGTCATTTTCTCTCATAGCAAAAAGGAGAAGCAAAAATTTTCTGTAGCACTAAATGGGGGTCCTCACACTTGCAGTCAAAAAAGTTAGGAATTCTGGTCCCTAAACCAGTACAGAGATAGTCATGTGTGATGCAAGAGTTGGAGGCAGGGGAGGAAGGCTGTTCCGGAGCTGACCCAGCCCACCACTCACAAGCCCACCATTCACCTTCTTCCCTTACTGGGCTGGATGAGGGGGGTGGAGCCCCTACCTTATGACTAAGAGCTTTCGAGGTCCTTCTATGAGAGTTTTACTCTGTGCCCTCAGCAAACTTCAGAGTGAAGTGTTACTACCCAGGCCCACTTTACAGGTGAGACTGAGGCACAGATGGTTAAATAACTCACCCCAGGCATAGGAGCCAGGATTCAAATCCAGGCAGTCTAGTTCTAGGAGGCTGGCTCTCATCGCAGGGATCTTGAGAGAAGAATTTGGGGACACACGATCTGTAGAAGCAAGGGCTGGGTATGTAAAATGAATCCCTAAAATGGCGTGGGTCAGAGGTTGGTGTCGCCTGGCCGGGTCCACACACCCACTGCTGTGAACTCCATGGGCACATCCAGTAGGCTTGGCGCAGCTGGAGGGCAAAACTCTGCAGCTTGTCCAAGGCCTGGAGTTCTTCCCTTTCTTTATCCTTCAAGTCAGTAAAGGAAAGCAGTGCGAACTGCTTCTGCTAGAAATGGCGCAAAGACTCAGAGATATACCCACCTTGGCACCCTGCTGGAGCTGCTGTCTGACTGCACAATGAGGCTGCACAAGCTGGTCCCCTACAGTACGAGGGCTCCTGTGCATGTGAACTGGGCTGGTGCAAAACACTGCAGGAAGGATGCATGCGGAGCGACCCTGTGTCTAAGGGCAACCTCACTGAGGGTATGACTAGGCCATGAGCCCAGAGTGGCATCTGGAAAATTCAGGCAGCAGTTATGAAGGGACATTGAGGCAGGACAGACCACTGTAGGACTCAGGGGAGGCTTTTTGGAAAAGGTTAGACAACAGGCTTTAAATAGGGAGAGCATTTAACTGGGCAGACACTAGAGGAGAAACTTCTAGCACAAAGAGGTAAAGAAGCAAAAGAGCAAAGGGGATGTGGGTGCCAGAGCCCAGTCGGACCTGAGCCAGCAGGAGGTGAGTGTGGAAGGTGGATGGGCAGCCCCCTATCAGCCTCATTTAGCCAGGGAAAGGGGACTTTCTCCCAGAATCCTTGAGGACTTAGCTGAGAAAGGTCACCGTGCTCGATTGTTGGAGGAGATGGGAACTGACGGCGGAAAGTCAAATGGCACTTTTCCAGTTTGCAAAACAGTTTCCCATGTAAACTACCTCACTTCCCCCACCCAGAACTCTGTGAGTTCTGATTCAACATTTTTTACCACCCACCTTCCCTGCCTGTTACATTGTAGACAAGGACACTGCCCCAGCTGATGGCAAAGGCAGGTCGAGCCCACACTGGAATCTCAGCTCTCAACCGTCCTTAATTCCATGGTTCCATTTGCCTCCTAAAGTCCAGAGTCAAGCAAACTTCTTCTCTTGTTTCCATTAAATAAATGTCTGTGTCATGCTCACACTGTTAATAATAGCAGGAAGTAAATCTGGACACGTAATGTGAGAAAGGTAGTAACAGTCCCATGTCGGGAAATCCTGTTGCTCCCAGTCCCCTGGGAATGTTAACTCTTGCACACTGACCCCACCGGCCTCCTGGCCTTCTGCACAGTTGGCTTCCTCAGGAGAAACTGGGCCAAAAATGCTGTACCTTTGACCAAAGTCTGACCTTTGCCCTCTAGTAATGAAGAGTCCCTTCCAAGTATGGTCCACAGGGACGGGTAGGCTCCTCCCACTCTTGGACCTCCCCTAGCTGGTTGGTCGGGAGTCATCGGCTGGAGAGGGAGGAAGGATGCCAGGGGCGGGGCTGGGAGCTCAGGAACACTTGCTCCTACGTGAGAGGAACCTGGAACCAGTGTCTACCCTATCCTGTCAGTGAAACAACGTGAAGGGATGTTTGAATACATGAATTGGTACACGTTAGGTTCTAGTTAACCCGTGAGGGGGTTAGGGCTAGAGAAATAGAAAACAAACTCATGCACAAGCCAGCCCCTGAGGATTCAGGAACCGAGATGCCAAACCCTGGGCAACTCCCCCTTGTGGAGAGGACCCAAGCTCGCTCGTGCAGGCAGCTGACACCACCGCATCTTTGGTTCCTTTGCTGGCTTATTCTTCCAGTCGATGGTCTTTTTTTATAACATGCACACCCCTCAATCATTTTCACACATAATTACCTCACTTCTTCCACCAAACAGCTGTAAGTACAGCTCTGCAAGTTAGGCTGTAGCATGATTTACTCAGTTATCCATTCCCTCGATGAATGGCAATAGAGCTACTTCGCAGTGCCAGGCGCGGGGAGGTGCTGGGAAGGCAGGCACGGTGCTGCCCTTGAGGGGTTCTCCCTCTGTCTGAGAGACTGACTCTGACAAATAAGTCATACAATAAATTAGCTAATTACTAATTAACTACTAATTAATTAGCTGATTTATCCATGCCTAATAAATTAAAAAGAACATCAAGGGAGCAGTGCTGGGTGCTTAACAGTCTCTAACAGGAAAGTCTGAGGGAGTCTGGGTCCATGAACACTTCCCTGGAGAGGAGACCTTTGAGCGGGGAACTGGCAAGGGCTTCTTTCCCCGGTCTGCCATAGTCCCACTGGAGAGCTATTTCCGATGAACAAAATATAACATTTTAACTAAGGACAGGATCCAGTGGGGCAGGGATCCAGGTGAGGTGAGGGAGCTGAGTCGGACGAGCACAGTTTTAGATCCTGCACAAGGGAGTAAATTCCTGAAGGCCAAGATTGGTACAGGCCACCGTATAGGCTGGCTGCCAGGGACCTGGGCCCTCCAGGTGCACACTGGTTCCTGGCCTAGGAGTCTGGAGTCTTAGAGAAGGTGCGAGGCCCAGGGTCAAGGGTGCGGAGGTGAGTGGCGGGGAAACCTGTTTCTCCACTAGGAGTCACTGAACCAGGGAGGAAAAACTCTGCGCACAGCTCAAATAGAAATGGCAACCTCTTCCCAGGGAACTGGGGTCAGGGGTCACATTAGTTTTCCAGGGCTACTGTAACCTAGGATCACAAAATGGAGGGCTTAGAAATTTTTACTTTTTTACAGTTCTGGAGGCCAGAAGTCCAAAATCAAGTTGTGAGCAGATTGGTTCCCATTGGGGACTCTGGTGGAGCTGACAATCCCAGCTGATCCTCGGCTCATGGACGCGTCACTCTGATCTCAGCCGTCGTTGTCACTTGGTGCTCTCCACTGTGTCTGTGTCCAAATTTCCTTCTCCTTTTTTTCAATCCTCACCCAAGAATATGTTTGTATTGATTTTAGACAGACAGGGATGGGGAGAGTGAGAGTGAGGAGAAGCATCAGTGTGAGAGTGAGGGAGAAATATCTACCAGTTGCCTCTTGTACATGCCACAGCCAGGGATTGAACCTGTATCCTAGGCATGTGCCCTGACTGGGAATCGAACTTGTAACATTTTGCTGTACAGGATCATGCTCCAACTGAGCCACCAGGCTAGGGCCAAATTTCCATCTTCTTATAAGGATACCAGTCCTTGGATTAGGGCCCACCCTAATTCAGTAACCTTATCTTGATTAGATTACATCTGTAAAGACCCTATTTCCAAATAGCCACATTTACAGAGGGTTAGGACTTGGCCAGGTTCTTGGGGGAAACAATTTTACCCGAAAGAGGAGTACGGGATTGTTCTAGTGGTGGGCTTGCTACATCATTAGAATTGGAAGGAAGACAAATATTTTAAAATTCACATTTCATGCATCTGCTTCTGAAAGCATTAGCAGGAAGCATAAATGCCTTTGAATAAAAATGAAAAAACAATATCTACTTTAATTTTGTCTTCTGACCCAACAGGGGGGTGATGGAGAGCGCAGGGATGAGGTTCAGGGGCTCAGGAGGCAGACTCTCGCTGAGACACAGTCACTTGGGGGGGCATGGCAAAGGCTCAGAGATGCAGGGTCGCTCCCAGGGCCCCTGGGGGCCTGCTGCTAGAGTCTTCCAGAGTCCCATCATGTTTTTACAAACGGCGTGAATGGGAGATCCCCATTTTTTTGCTGTGTCCTCTACATAGATGATAGAATAAGAATGGGATTTGGTCTGAAGGTTAGGGAGTTCCCACTCCTTCTCCAGACACCATTGTTCAGAATGTATCAATCCCACTTCGGTACATATCAAGAAAGTATCAACACTGGGAAAGCTGGAAAGAATTTAAATAAATTTCAGGTCCAGGGATGGCAAATGGGTTTCCTCTCTTGTGCCAGGCCTCTACTAATAGTTGTCTAGAGCACTGGGTAAAGAAGTTTTTAGGCTCAGAGAACCATAATTGATTAGTTATGTCTGCCTCAGAAAGAGAAGTAGCAGTTTACATGTTTGCTGTGATAGATCTAGCACAAACGTTAAATTTTGAAGGTGGGGAAAAAAGACCGTGCAAGAGAAAATAACATGCCTGAGGTCTCCTTGCAAGTTCATAGTAGAATCCAGTTTTGCCCCCATTCTCATGCCCTACCCAAACTGAATTTTCTTTCATTGTTCTCCCTGTCATTGAGTGGCAACAACATCTATCCAGCTGCCTAGAAAGGACCCTCAGCACCTTTCTCTCCCACTCCCTGCACATTCAATTGCCACGTCCGATTCACTTGCCCCTTAGCCTTCTTTCAAGCCATTCACTTCTCGCCATTTCTCCATCATCCTCCTAGTCCAAGGTCCTCAACAGGGGTGGTCCCCAGAGGACACTTGGCAATATCCAGAGCCGTTTTTGGCTGTTACAACTTAAGGGAGGGGAACGTTACCAGTATCTAGTGGGTATAAGTCAGGGATGCTGGATGCACAGGGCAGCCCCTCACAACCGTGAGCTTCACATCCAGCCCAGAATTCCAACAGTGCTGAGGATGAGAAACATATCCCTAGTTTAGGCCATCATCTTCTCTTGCCCACACAAGCTCAAGGGCCTCTTGACCATTCCTATCTCCATCTTGCCCCTATAGTCCAGTCTCTACCAGAAGCCAAAGTAATGTTAAACTATAAATTCTAATTCTGTCCTTCAGTACAGATCCAAACTCTTCACCACGGCCCAATAGACTCAGTGCGATCTGGCCCAGCCTACTGCTCCTTCCACCCTCTTGCTCCATCTCTGTACTCCAGTCTCACTGGCCTTCCTTCAGTGCCTGGAAGGAGCCATGCTTCTTCCTCCCCCAGGGCCTCTGCAGAGGCCGCTCCCTGTGTTGGAAACCCCATCCCTCAATCCAGCCTTTTTGCCTAGTTAACACTTGCTCATCCTGCTAATTTTATTGCTTCCTCAGCTTCTCCAGAAAAGCCTTTAATCTCCTACTCTCTTTCTAGCACTTATTGTAGGAAGTATCTGTGGCTGTCTTCCTCCTCCCAGTGCTTCAGAAGTCCCCTGCAGACAGGAGCAGTTATCCGTTTTGATCACTCCCATGTTTTAAGTATCTAGTATTGTCCCTGCACCCTAGTAGGACCTCAGTAAACGTTTGTTAAACGAATGAATGAATGAGCAAACAAACAGCCTTAGGTCTCTGGACCCCTTGGCTTTATTCATCATTTTATAACCAGGATCCCTTCATGTTCCTCTTCTTTTCTGTTTCTCTGCTTTTCAAACTTTTCCTTCTATCCTTTCTTTCTCCATAAACTATCATTTTATGCACTCAATTCCCATATATGTGTGTGTGTGTGTATTTGATTAAATGTTGTTCTTTGTTAAACAAATTCAGCTGATTTTGTTATTTGCATATCCTTCAACTGATGTTGCCAGGAATGAAAAAGAGTCAAATGATAATGAACATCTGTGCTGGATGGAGGCCTGGCGTTGCCTGAAGGCAAGCACTGGACAAGGTGGCCTTGTGGTGGGAGTCAAAGTCAGCGGCCATTAATTCTCCAGCCCGAGCCCTGTGTCCCTTGACAATAATAGCAAGTCATTCTCTAGCCCTGCCCAGGGTCTACAAGTCTCAGTCAAATGTAATCTCCTCAGAGAGGTCCTTCCAGACCACCCTCCAAAAGCAGCCCAAAGACCAAATGCCCAACTTGGAAGACAGAGTACAGAATTGGGAAGGGGCCTAATCCTTGACAACACTGTAGAATCACTGCCTCAATTTTTCTTGCCATATGAAGGGGAATGCCCCCCCAAAAACATCTTCTGGAGGGCAGGTCCCTTTTAGTACCTACTACTCCTGCTAGGTGAGTGTTCTCGGAACCCATCTGTATCAGGGTACCAGCGGCATTGTTGTGAGAGGCTGAGTTTGGCTTCAGTGAATTTTTTTTGACTCTTTCAACCATTTGCCCATTTAACAATGGGTGATCTATGAGTCCATCTGCCCACATCATGCTGAGTATTAAGCAGATTTTGGCAAAAAAATGGCATGACCCCCATGCCTCACCCTCCCTATTCACTCAATCCTGTTTCCCCTGATGAAGAAATACCTCAAAAAGAACTGTTTGCTGATGTGGAAGAGGTGAAACAAAAAAACAGCAGAAGCACTAAAGGCACCAAAATTGATGAGTTCAAAAACTGTTTTGAGCAGTGGAAGGAATGTCTTGATATGTGTGTTGCATCAAATGGAGAGCACTTTGAAGATGACTGAAGTTTAAACACGTAAGAATAAATACACAATTTCTTATAAATAAATTCTTGGTTTTTTGGGTCCCCCTTTGTATGATATAATTAGATACCTCTATTGGTTGAGCCACTCTTAGTCACATTATCTTACTTGCAAATAAAAGTGCTCTGGCTGATGCCCTTTTCACTATGTGTATTAGTCAGCTCAGCCTGCTGTAACGAAGCAACACAGACTGGGTGGCTTCAACAGCAGAAATGTATTGTCACCCAGTTCTGGAGGCTGAAAGTCCTAGATGAAGGTGTCAGCCAAGCTGGCTCCTTTTGAGAGCCGTGTGAGGGAAGGGTCCATTCCAGACCTCTTTTCTTGGCTTACAGATGTCTGTGTTCTCCCTGTGTGATCACACCATTTTATCTCTGTACTTGTCCGTGTCCAGATTTTCTCTCCTTATAAGGTTATTGTGTCATATTGGTTTAGGGCCCAGTTTAATGACCTCATTTTAATTTGATTACCTTTCTGAAGACTCTATCTCCAAATACAATTACATTCTGTGGTAGTGAACATTAGGATTCCAATATATGAATTTTGTAGGTGAAACAATTCATCTCATAACACCACAGACCCAGAATTATTTTTTGGTTTCCCAAGGCTGGCTCCTGGGGTTGGAATCCTCCCTCCCCTGAAACACACACACGAATAGTAGAAATTATAGGAAAGAGCCCCATATGACTCAGCCAACAGCCCAGGGTGAAAGAAGACAGGAACGAAAGCTCCACTCCAGGCCTTAAATCTCCACAACCTGGGAGAAAGCTCACCAGCAATGATAAAAGCCATAGCAATACCGTAGTGACCACTCACCATCTGCATGTAGCAGGCACTGTGCTGGGGACCTTGTAAACGCTGCTGCAACAGTTCTGGGAGAACCTGTTGATCATCCCTGACTGGAGGCTGAGGTCAGAGCTGTGAATCTCATGCCCATAGTCACACAGCTGGTGTGGCAGCCCTGGAGGTGCCTCCCCCATCTCCTTTCAAGAGAGAACCTGCCATTCAGCTGTGGGAGCACAGGAGCCTCCAGCCTCTGTGTAGCACCTTCAGGATCCACCTCCACTTCTGGGTCAGGTCCATGCACTTCTGGGGCAGCTCCCAGCCAGAGACTGAGGCCTGGCTATTCCTCTCTGCTCCAGAACTATCTGTAGAGTTGGCTGAGACTTTGTCATGTTTGCACATTGGGCCGAGGCTCTCCTGCTCACTCCTGCTCCCTCCGTGTTTTCACAGGTCCCAGTGAACCTCTCCCACCCCCCACTTCCAGTATCTGCTGCCCAGAGGACCCAAACTGGCACTACTGGGGAGGGCACACCAGGATTAGAACCATGACCAACCCCAAGGGACCTATCGCAGCTTCTCCAACCACTGCTCAGTCCTAAAGGCAAAGGCCAGAGGATTTCAAGATAAGAGATGGAGCCCCGAAGTACACAGCTGGTGGTCATTTCCACCTAGACTAGTGTGGGGTGTGCAGCCAAGGTACCCGGGGCTTAGGGCACAGGGAGCGGTGAAGCTGCTGCCCATGATCACCAGATGCCTGTTGACGGAGTTGAGGCCAGAGCCTCGGGTCCCTGAGCCCCATCCAAGCTCTGTACACAGGCTGGACCCTCCTGCCCAGACAACTGACCCAGAGCTGCAGCCCTGAGATAGGTCTGGAGAGAGAGGAGGCTGAGGAGGAGGCTGTCTTCCAGCAGCAGAACAGAGAGCCAGCAAGAGGTGGGAAAATGAGAGAATCTTAGGCCCCTCCCCCCACACTGTATTGACTTCACCAAGTGAGGCAGCATCCCTCATCTAAAGTCGGCAAAAAGCCCCCTTCTTGCAGGGGAATTGGGGGTATCCTAAGAGGTGGTGTGCCAACCCCCCTGCCCTAGAGCCTGAGACTCATGCCCTGGTCCTTTCTGGCCTGAATGCGTGCTTCACCTCACTGTGATTTATGACTGAGATGACCTAAGACCTTCCTGAAGGGGTTCTGGAAGCCAGCTTATAACCCACACTATTTGCAGGGCCAATTTGTTTTATGGCCAATAGGAGAAAAGGGCTTAGTGGCTTGACAAGTGTCTTTGGTTCAACAGACACAAGCACAGCTGTTTATTTTTCAAGGGGCTCCCAGGCAGTCTGTCCCATCCCTCCTTTTTCTTCCTTCCCTCCCTGAAGAGGCTTGGGTCTGGATGAAAGTGGTATGACAGGGTACAGTTGGGGTTCTCCCAGACTGGTGGAGAACAGGGGGAGGCAAGGGGAGTCTCATGTCTTGGGTGCCACGTGGGGCTATTCTCTTGCTGAAGACTAGACAGGGGTCTTCTGAACAGAAGACTAGCTTATCTGGTGGATGAATGGAGATCTGAGGTTGTGTTCCCGTTCTCATCTTTGGTAGTTTCAGCAAAACCCTAATGTCTACCTGCCTGCATATGTTTTGGGGTAAGGTTCTTTTTTTCTTTTTAAAGATATTATTTATTTATTTTAGAGAGAGGGGAAGGGAGGGAGAAAGAGAGGAAGAGGAACAAGGATCAGTTGCCTCTTGTACACACCCCTACCAGGAACCGAATTCAAAACCCAGGCATGTGCCCTGATGGAGAATGGAACTAGTGACCTTTCACTTTGCAGGATGACACCCAACTAACTGAGCCACACTGGTCAGGGTTTGGCAAGGTTTCTGAGTTGAGCATTTGCACTCAAGGCCAAACTTTCAACGATCTCCAGAGCAAAGTCTACACTCCAGATGTTCACAGCCAGCAATAGCGACCCACTGGCCGGGGTAAGAGCTATCAAAATGTGCAGTGTGTGTGTGTGTGTGTGTGTGTGTGTGTGTATTTGTAATCATCATAGAAAGACAGCATGGAGAACACAAAGCAAAGACTTCAGAACCAGTGAGATCTCATTCTGCTACTTCAAGTTATTACTGTCTGAGCCTTGGACTTCTCATCTGTGAGTGGGGTAATAATGCATCCTTAGGTTGTTGTAATTAGATAAGGTAGATAGTATAGCAAGCACGCAGTATTGTGTCTGATCAGGATTCAATAGATTTATTAATATTCATGGAAAACAAGGAAACACAGGACACAGAGCAGCCCTGGAGGTAGGAGCTGCCTGTTCCACTTGGCAATCTTCATTTTTGAACACTGGTCTGACAGCTGTGGATCCTCACCTGGCATTGTTGAAAAACTGGTATAAACAGGATACTGTGCATGTATACCCATGTGTGTTCACAGGCATAAGCCCATGTATTCAGGCATATGCCTGCACACATCCTGGAAATCATACTCATTTTACAGAAGTATCTTCTCAGACACATACTCTTGCATTTCAGACACATGCATGTGTGGATACATTCCGTGAATGTCACACACACAGAGTCCTATAGGCACATGGCATATACACACATGCACACATCCCTGAACACATCTCCCATGCCTCTGGCACATACTCAGATACAGAGGAGGGGACTGACAACCGCAGAGACAGACCAGAGAGCACGGTGAACTCAGAGATTAGGGTCCAAAGAAAGGAGGGAAGAGCAGACTTTTCGGCTGCTGAAGGATGTCTTGAAGTAAAAATAGCCCAGCTTGGGCCTGCCAGGAGATGTGCAGGGCAGCATGGTGGCCCTGATGCCCTGACCCACACATACATACCTCTCCTGCCTCTGAATCAGAAGGTCTTCTGCACTTGCCTGTGCAGCCCAGAAGTCACATGAAGGAGCCACAGTGAAAGGGCAGGACACTGCCTGCTCACCCTCAGGATCAGGGTGAGGGCAAGATGGCTGGAGAGGGCACCACAGCTGGTGGTGGAGGGATCCCGGCATTCCTCTCCCTGCTGTCACCAATTTAGCTCGAGAGCCCTCCAAGGACCTCAGGGTGTGGGTGCAGACACCTGCTCAGCAGCATGCCTGGCTAACTTCCGTGGTCCTGCTACTAACCCGAGGGGAAAGGAAGAAGAAGGAGAGGCCAGCCACCAGCTTGTCTTTCATGTTATGAAGTGTTCAGAACTTCAAGCAGGAGTCTGGCTTCCATGGTGCCCACCTAGGACAACCTGCTTAGAGTAAAGGGAAATCAGTATTCATATCACTATGATTAATAAAATTGCATGTCATAAAATATATTGCAATCATTGAATTGTACATTTCAAACAGGTGAATGCTATTATATGTGTATTATACCTCAATAAAGTTGCTTTTACATCTCTCTTCTCTCACACTCTGGTGTGGGCACACTGCAAGTTTTTAAATGGGTATCTCATTAAATCCTTCCCCAAACCCACTCTACATGTAAGGGAAAGTGTAAGCCTGGTTCAACGTCACCCAGGTTCTCAGTGGTAGAGTCCACTTAGCAAGATTGCTGTCTGGGTTATTTCTTCGTCCATTTGTTGTCAGGATTCAATCACTGGTTCTACATGCCCAGTACCAAACTGGGCCAGTGATTTCTGAACTCCGGCAGCCATAAGGAACATCACCAGGAATACTTATTAAACAGCTGGTTTTGGGACTGCTCCTGAGGTTCTACCTCAGTAGGTGACTGGCAAGCAGGGAACCCCTGGGGTCAGGCCCGGGGCTGGCGGTGGGGGTGGGAGGGAGCAGCTCCTGGGCCTTGGGCAGGACGAGACTCAGTCACAATGCATTTGCACTGGGGTATTAATAGAAACATAAAACTCCGGATCAGCCATTTCTTTCCCTCAGGACAAGCCTGGACGATGGACGACATGGGCTGCTCTTCTGCGACGCTGACCTCTGTCGCAAATTAAACAAGAGGCAGGCAAGTCACATGGACACCTCATTAATTTCCACTCACCATTGTGGGTGGGAGGGGGCCAACAACAGAGGGCTGAACTTTCACAGAGCCTCAGCTTTATTAAGGTTAACCAGTGACCAGGCGGAGGACAGGGGAGGGCCAGGGGTCCGGAGGGGCAGAGCCTGGGTAAATGGATAAATTAGCGCATCCTTTGTTCTCCTGTCAATAGGTTCTTCCAGGGGAGCCCCAGGGGCTGGGGAACTTTGTTTGCCCAAAGCGTTTAAACAACCCCCAGCAATCCTGTTTACACTCTCCATTTGCTCAGCAAACCTGACCCTCAGAAATAGCTTTGGGGTGAACTCGGGGCCCAGTGGAGTGGAGATTGCCACACCACCTGCCCGAGAGACCAGTCCCACCCACAGGGCTGCTCTGGGCCCATACAAGCTGGGGCAGGGGCTCCCAATATACACAATGCTCAGCTGGATACACACAAACACACAAAAATAACACTCCACCTGACCTTATCTTGCCGGACAAGTGAGAGTTAAAGTTTCTAGTTCAAGTTCATCTCATTTCTTTTAGCTATACACATACCTGACTCTTCAAAGGTCAGAGCCACTGGAGGGCTATCTCATGCTCTCAAGAGGACACCGGTGCTCCCTCTCCTGCCTTGCTTGGCTGCATGGTACTTGTGGCTTCTGTGTCTTAGGAGCCTGCTGGTCCCTGGGGTGCAGGTGATGGGCCATTGTGCTGGCCCAAAAGCCCTTCAGTCCTATGGCTGGGCCTCATGGTCTGTTCTCTATACCTAACCCATATGGAGGAAGGGGGAGGGATTGCTCTAGGTCCTGATGCTCATTGCCCATTCTAGGCCTGGCTGCAGGACCTACTCCCTCCACCCCACTGCCCCCACTTCACCCTGCTCTGCCCCGCCCATTTGTGGTGGTGGGTCTGCAATTCTGGCTACAAAACCGACCACTTGGCAAGTTCGCCGGTCACTCTCAGCTCCCTTCTGATTCCCTTCCACTCAGCAGGGAGTCCAGGAGCCTGGGGCCGCTAGATCAGGCCCCTCTCATGTTTCCTGAACCTTCGTTCTTGCCATTTCTACCTGCTCATGTTGTGGAAGTTGGGTCCTGGGTTCCAGTAGCACGGGGGACAGAGGATAGGGTAGGGGGAGCATCGGCATGAAGTTTCTTTCTCCTCCCTTGCCTGGGGTCCAGCCTGGGCTGCCAATCACACTGAGTTCTATGGAATTGAACCACATTCGCAGCTCCATCTACCCCCTCCTGACATCCCTCTTATCTGGCTCCACCTCATCTTCTTGTCACATCCTATGCCCTCTCTACCCCACACTTGCTTAAAGTAAATCTCACAGCTTGAATCTCAAGGCATGGCACTTGATATAAAGAAGACAATGTGCAGAATTTAGAAAATCGTTTCTCTTTCAGCAGAGCCTGGCTTTCAAAACTCCCATGCTGTGTGCTTGGAGATCCTAGCCTGGCCTGGAGCTCACTTTCTTTTTGTGTCTTGTTACAACCCTCATCCTCCCCGAGGCACTGGGTGCCTCTGGCAGACTAGCAGGAAGGTCATATTTGAGGAAAAGAAGAAAAACGTGTACATTCCCACTTTTTCTGAATGCATTCTTCCATAAAAGCTACAAATCTACCTCGGGGGAGGTCCTGGTAGGACAGGGATGAGTGCAGGTGGCCCCAGCTGAGCCCAAGCACCTCCTGGCACCTGAAATGGAGGACAAAGGAACACTGCCACTTCTTAGTGAGCAGCCAACACCTGGGACATGAGAGCAAGCAGGCCTGTGTCACAAAGATGTGAGGACCAAAAGATTACGCATCTGGTGTCCCCCCCCCTCTACCATGAGGCACATGGCAAGATGCCCTTCCCTTTTCTCCTTCCCTTCTCAGCAGGTCTTAAAGCCCATCTGGGTACTAAGAGCAGGCATGTCCCTGCTTTCCCCTTCATAGCAACTATGCTGGGTGTGACAATGCAGAGGCAGAGGGACACTGTCCCCAGGTATGCAGAGCAAAAACTCCCAAGTAGGGGTTTTTGGGAGAAGGTTGAAGAATCCTTGGTCTATGGCTGCCGTCACACATCTGAGCCCACTTCCCACCCAGACTGCCGCTGCCTCAATTTCCCTGCTGTGCAGGGAATATCATTCTGGAGCCCAAGAGTGTAGGAACAGTTGCTCTGAAGCACACTACAGCCAGGAAATTGAAACCAATTTTTTTCTTGCTGCTTGCGAGGGTGGCTTGCATGAAGGTCAAGATAAAACCCATGGGGGGTGGGGGAAGAAGCATGGAGTGTTTTGTTTGGCGCAGCCGGCTGGCCGTTGCCTCGGTAGCTGAGAACATCGGCTCTGGTCACGCTTGCCTCCGCTCCAATCCTATTACTCCATGCGGTTGGGCTCCGAAAATAGCCCCTGTCAGCCCCATCATCACAGTTCAGCATTTCCACCACTGGCCACTTATTGTTCCTGGGACACAGGCAGCCTTAACCCCTCCTCCGCCAGCCGGCCAGGACACCTGCTCTGAGCCCACCTTTGGGGAAATGATTTTCTCTTTACCCCTCTTCACCACAGAGAGATCCAAAGATGCTGTTGTAAACGCCATGCCAAACACTGCATTCATCATTTCATTTTAATTCACAGCATAAACTGCACTGTGAGACTGGTGCTTCCTTCCGCACTCAATGGAGATGGAAAGCAAGGCTCGAGAAGGTGAAGGGACTTGCTCAAGGTCATCCAGTTGGTATATGGCTGAGCCCAGGGCGGGCAATTCCAAACCGGGCTTTGTCACTGTGCCAACAAATACTGCTCTCTAGACCCAGCCAGAAGTCCTCCCCAGAGCCCCCTTGGGTTAACATACCCTGAAATACAGTGCAGATTGCAAGGCCACGCCCCAGACAGTCTGACTCAGGTTACTGTATTTTTAACAGTATGGCAGGCAGAGATATCTGATGGTAAAGTACATTAGGTAATTACAACTGTCCTGTGCTTCTGTAGGTCCCACAGGAAAGGGAAGAAAATTGGCCTTTTTGGTATCCCCATGGGGCAAACACAAACACATCCATGTATTTCTTTTCATTACATATAAAAATTTCAGATGAGAACATGGAGATTCCTTCTGCTGCACCAGATTGTCTTGCAAAAGAAAACAGCCAACAATTTTACAGCAGAGACTAGCCTGGAAAATGAATGGATGTGTCACACGGACCTGAGTGTGGAGCAGGCTCCCAAGAGCCCCCATGAGGACAGAGGCTTTGAGCACAGGCTTTGGGACCAGGCAGACGCAAAGTTGTTGGGGGCTCGAATGAGATGGTGTGGGTCCCCGTTAGCATAGCACCTGTGGCTAATGATAAGCTGAGGCAATAAATGCAAGACTTTCCTAAGAACCTTCTATTTATTAATAGACTTGTGAGGCAGATATTGCTATTATCCCCTCTTTTACAGGCAAGAAGTCGAAGGCACTGAGAGGTACCTTAGTACTTGAAAGGGGATGGGAAACCAGGCATCTGGCTTCCGAGCTCCCATCAGGTCACCATGAGATGTGTCCTCCTAAGGAAGGGGTCCTGGGATGACTGCTAGGGAGCCCTGGCCTGTCACTCAGAGAGCCTAGTTTCTCTGTACGTTTGCATCCTCTGGGACTGGACCAGGAGCTTCTAGGAACCGATGGGACACCCTGGCTGTCAGGAGTCCAGTCAGCTCTCTTGCTGGGATTTGTAATTTCTCTATAAATTTGTAATTTCTCTCTATTTGTAATTTCCCTGTCCTTTTAAGACTAGAGGTGGGAACAGATCCTTCATTGTGACCTATACTTTGGCTTTCACTTTGTTCCTCTATTGAACTCTCAAATCTTTTCTACTTTGAGTGTATAATCTGTCTCCTAATGTTACCCTGACTTTACAGTAGCCAAAAGTGTACAAAACAAAAAAACAAACAAAAATCAACTTTGTTTTAGCGGATGAGAGCTCGAGGTCCTGAAATGGTCATCTACCTGGTGAAGGCTATCTGTGACTTACCGGCTATCTGTACCTCCTGCCTCCTGTGTTGCTCTTACTTCTCTCCCCATATCCTCAAATCCTGGGGCTTTACTGGGGAAAACAGGAAACTCAGTCAGCCCTCCAGAAGGAGACCCTAGACCTAGGGCCAGTGGGCTCTGGGCCCAGCAGACCTGGGGGCAAAGGGAATATCTTCTCACCGCAGTCCACCTGTCTTCACCCTGTGAGGACCACCATCCTCACCAGACTTCAGAGGATCCTGTAGGAAATTACTGCTTTGTCTCTGAGCTTTGTTCTCACTCCACCCCATCTTTGGGGTATGTCCCTACTTTCCCTTCTGCTGATGATCAGTGGGCTGGCATAGGGCCCAGAATGCCTTGTAGGGCCTTTTTCTCTCACAGATTTGTGAATAAAGTAAAGCTCCCCATTCTGAAAATAGTGCCCAACATCCCTCTCAACTACTACTGATCACTGTCTATCAAATGGCTGAGCCTAAGGCTGCAGTCACACTTAACATACAAATGGGGAATATTGAATAAAATGGCACTGCTGTATAAACAAACTTATCAGAGCTCTACCTGAGAAAATACCTTGATACAAGGAAGAGGGTGTTAGTCACATGCTCCATCAAAACTTGCTCAAGTTTAGAATTCCACCAAGATGGAGGCGTAGATGAAAACACTGTACCTTCTTGCACAACCAAGTTTAAAAACAACAAAGTTTTAGCAACGAAAATGCAGCCAAACCACAGAAAATTGAACTATATGGAAGTCTTGACAACAACAAACCGGTAAGAGGGGCAGAGCCAGCAGCAGAGCGGGGTCGGGCAGGAAAGATCCACCAGGCATGCTGGCAGCCGTGGGTGAATCCCAGGTGTGGAGTAGTGGGCGGACCCACTGAAGGCAAAAGGCGGTGGACTCACTGAGGGCTGACCACAGTCACACATTCGCACGCAGATAAACCAGGAAGAAGTGAGCAGTGAGACAGACCTCGCAGGCCCCAGCAGCGGGAAGCGGCAGAGGGGACCACTATTGCTCCCTCTCTGACCCCGCCCCCACCTACAGCATCACAAAGCAGTCACTCAGTCACCCTGCCCTGGTGAATACCTAAGGCTCCGCTCCTCATACGTAACAGGCATGAACAGATCAAAACATTGCTCAAGAACAACTCAGAGCCCCAGAGCCCACAACTCTAAGCGATGAAGAAAGAGCCAAACTTTCAGATGCACAGTTCAAAACACTGGTGATCAGGATGCTTACAGAACTGGTTGATTTTAGTCACAAATTAGAGGAACATATGAAGGCTAAACTAATTGAAATGAAGGAAAATGCACAGGAAACCAATAGTGATGGAAAGGAAACTGGGACTCAAATCAAGGGACCAGAAGGAAGAAAAAAATGACCAAACAGAAAAGAATGAAGAAACAATTCAAAAAAATGAGGAGAGACTTAGGAACCTCCAGGACATCTTTAAACATTCCAACATCTGAATTATAGGGGTACCAGAAGGGGAAGAGGGACAGCCATGAGTGGAAAATTTATTTGAACAAATAATAAAGGAGAACTTCCTCAATCTGGCAAAGGAAATAGACTTCCAGGAAATCCAGGAAGCTCAGAGAGTCCCAAAGAAGGTGGACCCAAGAAGGAACACACCAAGGCACATCATCATTATATTAGCCAAGATGAAAATGAAGGAGAGAATCCTAGAAGCAGCAAGAGATAAGGGGACAGTCACCTACAAAGGAGTTCCCATCAGACTGTCAGCTGATTTCTCAAAAGAGACCCTACAGGCAAGAAGGGGCTGGAAAGAGGTATTCCAAGTCATGAAATCCAAAGACCTACATCCAAGATTGCTCTATCCAGCTAAGCTTTCATTTAGAATGGAAGGACAGATAAAGTGCTTCTCAGATAAGACCAAATTCAAGGAGTTCATCATCACCAAGCCCTTATTATATGAAATGTTAAAGGGACTTACCTAAGAAAAAGAAGATAAACAAGATGAACAGTGAAAGGACAGCAAACTCACAGTTATTAAGAACCACACCTAAAACAAAAGCAAACTAAGAGGACAGCTAGATCAGGAGCGGAAACGTAGAAATGAAGATCACTTGGAGGGTTAGCAACAGGGAAGTAGAAGAAGGAGAAGGGGGAGAAGGTACAGAAAATAAATAGCATAGATGGTAGGTAGAAAACAGACGGGGGGAGGGCAAGAGTAGTATGGGAAATATAGAATCTAAAGAACTTGAGACACATGGTCATAAACTAAAGGGGGGAATGGTGAGGGAGGGGGTGTGCAGGATGGAGGGGAATGAAGGGGAGAAATAGAACAACTGTAATGGCATAATCAATAACATATATTTTTAAAAACTTGCTCAAGTTTAAAAGGGCATTGATGAGCTCACTTAACTGAGAAGCCCAGCACTGTATGCTTTCAGATATATACTGTCCTGGGACTGCACATCTTTATTTCTTGGTTCTGTTTTTCTCCATATTTCCTTCTGTTACCAGCAGGCTTTCCCACATGGTAACTACAATGACCACCTCCAGTTCCAGGCTGACTTCCCACCCACCGAGAAAGCCCTGGGGAAAGAGAGAGGTCCTTATGCTCTAGTCCTGCAGCCGTTGCGTTTCATCGGCTGGCCTCTGCTCCCACTCCCACATGCTTCACGGCCAAGGGAATGATTTGATGTTCAACAAGTCTCCTTTTCAATGAAATAGACTCCCCTAAATAGGAAGCACTGAGGTGGGGGTGGTATGGATCCTGAAAGAGGATCAGCGTGGTGATGTCTGTCCCAGAGAGAAAAAAGAGCAGGAGGTCCTTGGTGCCTGGGGGGAGGGAGCAGCAGGCTTTAGAAAGAAAGGAAGAGAAAGAAACCAAATGCCTCACCATTCTCCCTCTCCCAACCCACTCCTAGTCTCACTGCCAGGACCAGGCCTATGTCCTCTCTCCCTCACGGGTCTTCCCTGACCATCCATCCCTCTTGCAGCCTCTGTGCACCCCTGTCTTGGCATCCTGCACAGCATGCGATCAGCTGTCCCGGGTCAGCTCCCTTCCCTTAGGTAGGCAGGTCCTCCAGGCCAAGGAGTATGTATAAATTAGAGTAAATAGCAAACACCTCCCTCCCAATCTTAGACATTTCTTTTTCTCATACCTAACTCCAGATGATTTTCCTGGTGGGTAGATGGCTTTCCACTTGGCCATTCAGGACCCTGGGGGCTTGGAGCAGCACACTCCATTAGAACTTTGGGAGGTTTCTGTGCATGGGTGGCTGTTGAACACTTGAAATGTGGCTAGTTCTGCTGAGGAACTGAATTTTTCATTTTACTTAATTTCAATCAACTTCAATTTAAATAGCCGCATGTTATCTAGTGGCTGCCATGTTGTCTGTGGTGGCCTAGAAACTCTGTGCTGGAGCTTCTGATTACAGCTAAAAATGGAAAAGATATTGAAAGCATTTTGAGACAGGCCTGGAAAGTGGCATTTGTCTCTTGCTGACGTCCTATTGGCCAAAACTCATCAGTTGAGCACACCTAACCTCAGTGGACGCTGGGAGCTGTAGCCTCACAGGAGACCCTGAAATTGGAAAAGTGAGTGGCAAGATTGTAGCCATTTTTGCCACCCACTGTACTGATTCACCTTTATGCTTCCCAGAACTAGCAGTGGCTGGCAGGTTAGTATTCAGGAAAAGTTTTTTTGAGTGAATAGATGTGAACTTGAGTAAGAGGATGGGTATACATATCCATGTGGATAAAGCAGTGAAAGGAGGAGTGGTAGGGTACATTTTAGGCAGGTTTCTTCTCTGCCCCAGGCCACCCTGTGGTGCCAGTGGCTGCCGGGAGCTCCAGGCCACCTCATTGACTCCAGAATCTCCTTCCATGACCCAAAATACAGGGCAAAATGCAAAACCTCAAACACAGGAAAATAGCATTCATTTAAATAGCAAATATTGACCTTGCAAGGAGATAAGCAGAATACAAAGTGCAGAGGCACCGAGGCAAAGAGGCAACTCCAGGCCAGGACGAGTGTGGGAGGCAGGCCTGAGAGCTGGGACCCTGGGGTCAGGGACAGAGTACAGTGATGAGGCCTTTATTTGAACCCACATAAAAACCAGTCACCGGCATGGGATTTGTGGGCTGCACTCGAGGAACCAGGGACTCTGTCAGGGGCAGGGAAGGGGTGTGGGTTAAGCCCTGGCTGGGGTCAGGGATTCTGAATTCCCATCCTGTCTCTTCTCTAACTTATTGTAAGAACTCATATAAGTTCCCTCCCCCACCCCTGGCTTCTGCAGTAGCCTGAACAAGGAGAAGTCAGAACATAGAGTTTCCAAGGCCCCTTCAGCCCAATGGACTTGAGATTGACTCATCTCTGCCCCCAACAACAAGCTGCACAGACTTCAATAAGACCTTTGACCTCAGTTTACCCAACTATAAAATGGGAGAAATGATGCTCACTTGGGATTGTATGAGAAAGCAATAAAGAACCCTGGACTTATTTAATGGTCAGAGTAGATGGCCTACCTCCTTGGCAAACCAGGACCAGCTCACTGACCATGCCCCCATCCCCCTGCCAATTTTGAGCACCTGAGTCTGTGGAGGTGATGCAGTCACATGAAGTCTGTGTCCCTCCAGGAGACTGGGAGCTCCCTGAGGAAAGAGGCCATGCCCAGCAGGTGAACCAGCTCTGGGAGGTAGTGGGAGGACACTGACTTGTAGTGTTTGCCAATTTCTATGGTGAGACTACCCTCACCATAGCCAATTTCAAGGCACCATGATGTCACTGAGCACAGAGCCAGGCAGAGACGCACGCAGGAGCAACAGGCTGGGAGCTGTCCCAGGGCTGTTCCCCTAGGCAGCCCTGAGTGGGGTCACCCTTCTGTTCAGGGCAGGCCTTGTGTAAGTACACTGGAGCCCCCAGAACAGGCCAAAGCACCCCCTGGGCCTGCCGGACAGCAAACCTCAGGTCACCCATACTCTCCGCACTTCTGCTGGGATGGGAAGGCCCTGCTGGCTTGATGGAGGCCTTAGATGGGGAGCTGGGGCCGGGCTTTGCATGGAATCAACCATGAGTGAGCTGGTCTGGAGGGTCCAGTGCATCTTCACTGGCAAGCTGGCATGTCTGGTGGCATGCTCAGAGTCTTTCCAAGGTGACTGCTCCTTGGACTTTTTTGGAGGTACCTGTCTTCCCCAGAGGGATCAGCCCAAGAGAAGCAGGGTACACTGTGTGACCTTTCCTGACACAGGCTCAAAACTCAGGTGGTACTACTTTCTGGCTCTGGATTCAAGAGGGAGGGGAGTTCAACTTTATCTTTTTGGGGACCGGGGAGTGCAAGACCCCAGAGTAGAAGACCATATGGGGTGGGATATAGGGAGATCCCACAACCAAGCTTTCCCCCAGTTCACTGCCTTTGGGCAGCCAAGAGAAGAGTAGGCTTAGCAGGGGTGATTCAGAAAGCATCATGAAGAAAATACTGGGTAACGACTTTCCAATAAAATGACAGTTAAGTGTATTTAAGCAATTACTGCATACCAGGCAAGACTTATCCTAGGAGTACATGTAAAAAATCTAATTTCTTTCAATAGCCCTATGGAGTAAAGACTGTTATCCTCCCCATTATACAGATGGGGAAACTGAGGCAACACAGCAGGTAGACAGTAGTCTAGGTAACTTCTCTGGAAGAAGCCTAAGCAGAATTCAGACCTTGGCATGGGCCCTAGAGTCTAGCTGAGCCCATAACCATTAACTCCTGGGTTTCTTCTTGGTAAAACCATACAAGGAGCAGCAAGCCAGCTGGCCTCCAGTGTCACCAGGCTGATGGCAGGACTGCCACTTACTAGCTGTAACACTATATCTCCAGGGTTCCTCTGAGCCTCAGCTCCCTACCATAAGGTGCATTAATAGTGCCCACACCCTCTCTTTCTAGGGGATGATATGTAATCATTTGTGCCAGAGGCCAGGAAAGGGGTTGGTATTGAGCAAACATTAAGTTTCTTTCCTTGTCCCCCTCAGGAAGGAAACTTGAAGACAATACACATAACAAAATATCATTGTTCACCAAGAGGGTGGAGACATTGGGATTCTAGCGAGGCTGTGATTAAAGCCAAGAGTGAACATGCTGGGAAAGGTAAAAGGGGTAATAATTGTAGCTAATACTTACCAAGTACCTATGAGTGCCTATTGTGTACTAAGTCTCCTACAAGGTGCTTTGTATTCTGAGCCTCCCAGGACATATTTTGCTAATGCAAAGCTTCAGTGTGCAATAAAAAAGTCTGAGACTGAGAGAGTGTGCAGTTGGATCCAAGTCTGAATGCAGTAACTACAGAAGATAAATTTGAACCCAGCACCCCTTATTTCCTGTGTCCCCTGCATCTTGTCATGGCTCCTAAAAGGCGCTGCTGAAACACAGAAGCTGAATTTGCCAAAGAAAAGTAGTTTGGGCCCTGGCCCGATAGCTCAGTTGTTTGGAGTATTGTCCCAATATGCCAAGGTTGCAGGTTCACTTCCCAATCAAAGCATAAAAATCAACCAGTGAGTTAATGAATAAGTGGAACAACAAATTGATGTTTTTCTCTCTTGCTAAAATCAATTTTAAAAAATTTAAGTAGTTTGGAAGTCATCTCTGGTAAGGGAAATGATAGCCTGCTGCCAATGAAACTAATATGTTCTTGCCCTGTGGCCAGTTGGTATCAGATCCTACAAGCCGCTGTCTGCTCAGGGTCCCCATGACCTCTCGGATCTCACCTCCTTTCACACTACCCTGTCTGCCCCCTTGTTCCCTTGCCAGCCATGTTCATGCCTCAGGGCTTTTGCACTTGCTATCCCTGCTGCTTGAAACACGAAGACCTAGATGTGGCTTGCCCTTTACCTCATTAAAGTCCCTGCACAAAAGACACCTCTTCAAGGAGACCTTTCCTGCCCACTCTGTCTACCATTATACCCACCCATTCTCTGTTCCTTTAATCTGCCTTTGTTGTTGGGTGAGGGGGGGGTGGTAATTTGTTTTGTTTTGCCAGGTAGCATTCAGCATTACCTGACATTATATTGTATATTTATCTGCTTATCTATATATTTTTATTATGTATTGATTTGGGTTATACGGCCTAGTGATTAGATAACTATATACTTTACATAGTGTTCCCCTCAATATTTCCAGCACCCCAACTAGCACCACACATAGTTATCACAACATCATTGACTCTATTTTCTACACTTTACTTACTTCTCCATTATTTTGTTGTAGCTACTAATTTGTGCTTCTTAGTCCCTCCATCTCTTTCGCTCAGTGCCCCCACCCTCCTTCCTTCTGGCAACCACCAGTTCTCTCTCTGTATCTCTGAGTCTGTTTCAGTTTTGTTTGTTCGCTTATTCTATTCTTTAGGTTCCAAATATAGGTGAAATCATATAGTATTTGTTTCTGTAACTGACGTATTTCTTTGAGCATAATAACCTGTAGGTCCATCCATGCTGCTGCAAATGGTAAGATTTCATTCTTTTTTATGGCCAAGTAATATTGCACTGTGTAAGTGTACCACAGCCTTCCTATCCGCTTGTCTATTGATGGACGCTTGGGTTGCTTCCATAGCACGGCGATTGTAGAGAATACTGCAGTGAACATAGGGGTGCTCACGTTCTTTCAAATTAGTTTTGAGTTTCTGCAGATAAATCCCCAGAACTGGAATCACTGGGTTGTAAGCCAGGTCCATTTTTAATCTTTTGAGGTAACTCCATACTGCTTTCCACAGTGGCTGCACCAGTCTGCATTTCCAGCAACAGGGCACTAGCGTTCCCTTTCCTCCATATCCTTGCCAGCACTTGTCATTTATAGATTTATGAATGATGGACATTCTGACAGGGGTGAGGTGATATTTCATTGTGGTGTTCATCTGCATCTCTCTGATGATTAGTGATGTTGGGCATCTTTTCATATGTCTGTTGGCCATCTGCATGTCCTCTATGGAGAAGTGTCTATGCAGGTCCTTTGCCTGTTTTTTAAAAATTGCACTGTTTGCTTGTGTGTTTGTTTTGGTGTTGAGTCATATCAGATTTTAATAAATTTTGAATATTAACTATTAACCCCTTTTCAGATGTACCATTAGTGAATATGTCTCTTTGATTTGTTGATGGTTTTCTTTGCTGTGCAAAATCTTTTTAGTTTGATGTAGTCCCATTTGCTTATTTTTTATTTTGTTTCTCTTACCTGTGAAGGTATATCAGAAAAAAATATTGCTTCTAGAAATGTCTGATATTTTAGTGCCTATGTTTTCTTACAGGATTCTTATATTTTCAAGGCTTACATTTAAGTCTTTAATTCATTTAGAGTTTATTCTTGGTGTAAGAAGGTGGTCTAGTTTCATTTTTTTTTTTTGCACAAATCTGTCCAATGAGCTTCATTTGTTGAGTAGACTGTCTTCACTGCATTGTATGTACTTGCCTCTTTTGTCAAATATTAATTCACCATATAGGCATGAATTTATTTCTGGGCTCTCTATTCTCTTCCATTGACCATATGTCTGTTTTTATGTCAGTACCATGCTGTTTTGATTACTATGACTTTGTAGGATGGTTTGATATCAGGTAGTGTGATACTCCTAATTTCGTTCTTCTTTCTCAAGATTGCTGAGGCTACTCAGCATATATTGTGGTTCCATGTAAATTTTTGGATTATTTGTTCTAGTTCCACAAAATACAACATCGGTATTTTGACAGGAATTGCACTGAATCTATAGGTTGCTTTAAGTAGTATGAATATTTGAATGATGTTAATTCTTCCCATCCATTAACACAATATATGCTTCCACTTATTTGTATCTTCTTGAATTTTTTTCTTCAGTTACCTTCCAGGTTAAATTTATTCCTAAAATTTGGGGGGGGGTTCACCCTTATTTTTATTTATTGTTTGGCTTCCATTACAACGTCAACCCTAGGAGAGCAAGGGCTTCATCTATACTGGTCACTACTCCATCCCTGGGGCCAAGAGCACTGCCTGCACACAGTGAGTGCTCAAAAAAACAGTCACAAAACCCAAAAAAGACATGATTATCAGGACAAAGGGCAGGGCTGGAGCTGAGAAACTTAACAGTTACCCTAAAGGAGAATCCACTTAGGGTCTTGTTTTTGTTTTGAATCAGAGCTTCATTGGCCTGTTTGGTAGAATGGCCACATCCTAACTCACTGATTCCAGGATTTTCAGCTCTTTCCTAACATGGAAAATGATGCTCATTACAAGCATTACCCCCAAAAGGGGGCAGGAGGTGGTGATAAAATTTTGATAGGAGACACCTGAAGCATCTAACCACCGAGACCCAAACACAGGGCTGCTTCACGGGTGTGTGACCTGTACAATGGCACAGGTTCCTACTCAGAAGGGCGCCCATGTCCAGAGGGCTCTGTGCTGAATTTAATGCTCTGCTGTTGCTGTCTTGCAGCTTTTTAACAAACGGACTGTATTTTCATTTCCAGTGGGCTCTGCAAATTATGTAGCTTGACCTGCCCAAAGAACTGACCAGGGTGGAACTGCAGGCTTATAGATGTTGGTTATTTATGGAAAGATGCCCCCGTGGGTGTTGCTCACCCACACTGTCCAGGCCAGCGTTTGCATTGCCAGCTATAGTATTGGGGCACCTACTGTGTGTCAGGTACTGTTTTATGCTGGAAAAGCAGAATGGAAAAGGTTAGGCACCTGTCCTAGGAGCTGCCAGTCAAGAGGAGGGACTAGAAAGTAAAGGGAAGGGTGACACTGAACTCCAGGGGGCAGGTTGGGGGCAGAGTGAATAAGAATGTAGGCCTGAAAGAGGCTCAGTGCTGAGGGAGGAAGGGAGGCTGGGGGAGTGGGCAAGGCGACGTGGCTGATCCTGGAACCACCAGATCTGGCCCTGGCGGGGGCCTAGCTGCCCTGGAGGGGCTGGAGCCAAGGATGTTGAAGGTTTGACAGCTGTTTGTGGGTGAAAGGAGCCCTGGCCAGGGTTAGACAGGGGGTGCCATAGGATGACCCCCTGTGGAAGTCTTTCTGCAGCAACTGCAGCGTGTGGAGGAACAGAAAGCAAACTCCTGGGGCAGGAAAAGAAGAAATTTTTTAAAAAAGATCTTGTCTGGTCTCCATCCCTCAAATCTCTTCTCATTTATGGAGATATGACTAGAGCCAGCAGTCCTTATACCCCGCCAGGAGTGCTTGTTACTAATCCTTTCAGAGAGCAATGAGGTACACCTAGAGGGGATCATCTGCTCAAAGTCACAGGGTCACAGGCACACAAAGAAATGTCATTTGGGGAGCTCTCTGACCTTCCCCGAGGCCAAAGATGCCCCAGTAAGGCAAGAGACTTAGGCAAGCCGCCCTTCTGGGCTTGTTTGCATGGAGCCGGCCGCCTGTGCCCCAGCAGGAGCAGAGCAGGGAGCCTTACGGACCACTGAGGGGCACCGGCTTCGTAGGAAAAAAGCCTCCAGCGCCGGGATTCTCAACAGCTGCGCGCTGGGGCTCACTGAGCCCCACAGTGTCGCCACGTTTCCGCCCCTTCGGGCTGTGCCGAGCGGATGCACTGCCTGCGTGTGAACAGGGCTTGTTTTCCCTTCACGCCCTCGGGCTCCGTTTTTATGAAGAACTTCCTTCTGTTGGCGCTTTGGGAATATTCATTCCAGCCTTGCGCAGCGCGCAAGATGACAGTTGGGCTGGGAAATGTACCCTGGGCTTAACTGGGGCCTCTCCAGGCAGCGTGCCCCGCCCTTCCCTGCTGTCCTGACCCAGGACACTTTCTACCACAACCTGACCGGCTGTGAGGGCGTGTCGCTGTCCCTACAGCTGCCGGCCAAACGACCCCGTGTCCCTAGCCTGCCCTTTGCCCTCTGATCCCTCAAGGCCAAGGCAAGACTCTTCTTACTACCTTCCAAATAGGCCACCTTCTCGCACACCGTAGTTGTGACCTTGCTCTGTCTGGAATGCAACGCGCTCTCCTCCTGGCATAGGTCTCCTCCTGTCTCCAAACCCCTTCAAATTCCTTCTATTCCCCCCGCCCCGCCCCCTTCACTCACCTACAGCTGAACAGTTCTTTCTCGCCAGTAAGTGTCCTAGGCCTCCTGCTGCTCTGCCCCGCCCGCCTGAGCGAGGGACAGTGATGGCACCTGCTCTGCATTTCCTGCGTCCTCACCAGGGCATTCTCAGGAGCAGGGGCTCCCATGCACCCTCCGCCTGTTTCTGAGGAAGCGAAGGTAACCTAAGAGGAGGCTGGCACAGTGCAGACCACACCCATCAGCCTACATGGCTCAGGGCAGGGTCAGAGGAAACCTCACGTCCCAAAAGCCTAGGAGAACACTGCAGAAGGCTGACCGGATTGACAGTAAATGTCAAGCCAAAAAATAAATATTGAAAATTTGACTGTGTATTATGTTCAAACTCCATTATATACATTTAAAAAACCCTGAAAAATATTTGCAACACATATGGCAAAGGGTGAATTTCCTTAAATGCTAAGGCGGTCCTACAGTAAGTGGGAAATTGACAAGCCCAAGGAAACCAAGCAAATAGCAACAGGCTGTCTGCAGAATGGAGCCACACATGGCTTCTAAAGAAACAAGGAGATATGCAGCCTTACTTATCATGACAGAAATGTGGAGTCAAAAAATGACATTTTGGTTTAAATTGGATAAACATCTTCAAGTTGTGTGGCCCTGTGGGAGAAACAAGGCTGCCGGGAGGGGCTGTGCTGGCTCCAGTGGAGTGGAAGGCCAGGGCCCCAGTGTGATTTCAGGGGATGGCAAGTCACATTCGGTGAGCTCAACAGGCCGAGCAGGGTGCATGCTGGGGTGGGTCTCCAGTCAGAATCAGTTCAATCTCTGCTCCACCACTTTCCAGCCGCATGGCCACGGGCAGTTTACTCACATTCTTGGAGCCTCCATTTTCTCATCTGTAAGCTGAGGTCATCATGTGTTCCCAGGGAAGATTGAGATGTGGTCCTGGGAGGGGAAGAATTGGAGTAACACCAGGTTGAGAGAGTGAGACAGGGCAGGGGTAGGGGCAGGGTAGGGTCACTGTGGGGAAGGGGAGGGAAATGTGAAGGTGGGAGATGCATCCTTGGGGTTGAATGAATTACTTGTGAAGCAGGTATAGTCAGGGCAGGCCTGGCACTGCTGCAGGAAAGGAGTGAAGACAGAGTTGCCCTTGGAAACCACACTTTCAAGGTTATTTGGTGGTGAAGGAAAGGAGAGAGCTTAAAGGAGGGATGGGGGCAGATAGGAAGGTGGTTAGGATGGGGGAGCTGAGAATATCCAGAGGCTGTGAAAATGGCCTCTGGCCCCCAAGGGTCCTGCTCTCCCAGCAGAATCTCAGAGCTGGGCTCACAACTAATTCTCCTGGATGACCATCTTTCTATGACCCAACCTAGCAGGAGTCCTTGTAGGGTTGGGCATACCCAAAGCCCAACAGACAGGCCAAAACCCAATTTTCCAGGAATTAAATGGAGGTGGTAGCATTTGACCCAGAGCTGTATGGACAGCAAAGCCAGAGGAGAAATGGTCTGAGGTGCAGTGAAGAAGAAATGAAAACTCTGGACTAAGACTTTCCAGGGAAACAGGAAAATCCCAGGGCCACAGCTGGGAGTAAACCTAAAACATGTGCTTGCGGAATGGTGCCCGACACACAACGGGCACTCGGCAAACATTTCTCAAATGCATAACCTAGAGGGAAGCTAGCCAGACTTAAAAACAAGTAGCTCAAGCCTGAGCTAATGAGAACAGTGAGGATACAAGGGCAGGGTGGCTTCAAGGCCAGGTGCTGGTCTGGCAGTGCAACTATGGTAGAAAGGTCATTTGCAGGTCTCAGGACTGACCAGGGTGGCACCATGCTCCTGCAAGAAAGGTATCACCTCAGAAGGAAGAAGACGACTTGCTGGGGGCAGGAGCTGAACCTAGTCTCCCTGGATTCAGCAGGGCAGATTTTCTTGGTGCCTTCGGCTGCCCGACTCCCGTGGAACAAGAAACCCTACTAACCTTGGGTGGAGAAAGCAAAGGTCTTAATGTCTCCAGGTCTCATGGATTTGAGGGTGTGCGAGGGTGTGGAAGGTGGGGGGTGAGGGAGAAATGAGGGCAGTTTTGAGGACAGCAGGAACACACATATGCAGAACGCCGCCAATATCTGCCTTCATTCCCTAGATCCCTGAGGCTTCCTGTGGAGACATAGGCCAGATTTACAGAAGCATCTGACTGGCTGCTGGCCAGACGATGGGTGGCTCCTTCTAAACCTATACCTACCTGGTCCAGTCAGCTATAGGGCATATTACATTGGAAGTAGAAATGGGACTGGGCAAGCAAATTAGCTACCATCTGGGTTGTTCTGCCTGACTGGTGAGATGAAAGAGTACCTGGAAGTGGGGTCAGCCACCCTGGGCTCCATCCATTCCTAGTGAGTAGTAAGAAGCCTCAGTTTCCTAAATTATAAAATGGTAATAGTCATGTTTGTCACAGGGTTGTTGTGAGGAGAAAATGAGATAATAAACAGGAGAATGTTTTATAAATCATAAATATAAAGGTGAGTTGTTTTATTTCACTCCCAAGGGAGTGCATGTTCTCAAATTTTACTTTACAATGGACCTTTGTCCAGACCTCAGCTGATGCTGGACACAGGTCAGATCTTACACTTATGTCCACAGCCCATGAAAGAAGATGCACACAAGTCTTTCTGCAGAATATACTGAGAGCTGGACCATCTTAGCTCCAGTTGCAACTCTGCCTTCAGGGAAAGGTGGTGAGGCCATCTGGGTCTCAGTTTCTCCATCTGCAAAATGAATTGACATGATTGCTGTGCCCAAGTCACAAACTGCTGGAGGATTAAATAGTTCCCCTTTCTGCCTGTTTGCCTTCTCTGCTCCTGTTTTCTCTTTCCTCTTCTTTTGTCTGGGGCTTCTGTGCATGGCAGCAGCCGAGAAGGAAGGAGCCCTTTAACAAACCCTCACTCCTTCAAAGTCCTCTAAAACCCTGGCCATCTCTCCACACAGCCCAATGCCAGATAAAAAAGTGGACTTTGCAATCCTCTTTAAATGCTTCAAGTATTTCAGGAACATTTTCACAGCTGGGTTATAAACCTTAGAGGTTGTCCTTTGAGAAAAATCACAACTATCCTGTCTCTATGGTCAGAATGGGAACCTAGCAAAAGTTTGTTGGAGGAAACAGAACTGAGCAGCCCTCTGCAGAGTGGGGCTTCCTGCCTCGATGGCCCCTTCCCTTTCCGCTTCCAGCCTCTTGACCTCAACATGTTCCTTCCTCAGCATCCTGACAGCTTCAGTGTCCATACTTTGCATGTCTAGGACAGATTCTCCCCTCCAGTGGGCTGCCTAGCTCACTGCCTCCTGGACCCCTTCCCGCCGGCCCCTGGAATCCTGGGACCCAAGTAAGGAGGGGCTGCTGATCCTGAGCTCTCACCCAGCCCTGCAGGCCCAGGTGTCATCTCTTGCAACAGCTGACGGTGACGCCTCCACCACTCTGGTGTCACTTTTAACACTGCACATTCACACTGCCGGCTAACTGTCTGCTCAAGGAGGCCCCAGCAGAGCCCTGTGCAGCCGCACCCCACATGTGGAGTTGTTAATCTGGCAGTTGTTCAGCAGGTTCTCTTGGCCTCACCTCAAAATGTGTTACTTCTGGAGAAAATGACACCATGGAACTACACAAGCTCTTCCAAGAAGGAAAGACAGGACCTGCTGTGCTGCTTCAGCTGGGAGGGGGAGGGGAGGCATTGGGTGCCATGGTAAAGGTCTGGGGCCTGGACCTCCACGCAGTTCCCTAAATCAGAAGAATAAAAAAAAAAAAAGGAAGAGGGAAATTGTGCCACCATAGCACTTATAGTCTTTTATCAAATCTCCATGTTTACCATGTTATCAAATAAAACTTCATGATGCAATGGTAAGAAACAAAAGCAGCAGACAGAACCTGTACACAATGAGACCTCAGTTCTGTAATGTGTGCCCTAGACATTACTGCTGTTCACCCTGATCCAATTCCTCTCTACTTCCAGGCACTTAGAAGAATTTCACTTCCTCACCCCTCGACATCAGGCACGGCCATGTGAATAGCTCTGGCCAATAAATGAGAGGAAAGTAACCCCGGCACTTCAGGGTGGCAGTGTTTGATTTCTGGCGCTCTCTTCCCCAGTTCACTCTCCCCAGGCCCCTGCTGCCTTGAGAGTGTGGTTGATATGGAAGGACCAGAAGACCACAGGAGCCGCCGTATGGGGAACAGCACCCCTGACTGTTAGCCACCCGGACTCTGACGAGCTGGGTCTGAGCAGAAATAAACTTTTGTACTGTTAAACCACTGAGGTTTTCCTATGGTTTTCCCTGCAGCATGATCCACCCCATGTTGACTGATACAACAAATATATAAACAAAATAGATGTCGTCAGGAAACATTGCAGTTACTGTTTTTTTTAACTTTTCTAAATTTTCCAAATTTTCTGTAGTCAGTATGTCTTACTTTTATTACTTTTTCTTTCAGTTTTATTGAGATATAATTGACACATAGCACTGTAAAAGTTTAAGGGCTACTTTTATGATTTAAGAAAGCTGTCAGCCTTAAGCGTAGCTGGCTGTTTTAAGTAAAATATGGGTCCTTGGTGGTCTGCTAGAGACTTTAGCTATGTCATTTCATTTCATTCTCTCACACACACACACACACACACAAACTAAAAAAAATTCCACTTTAAAAAGGAGAAATCAGAGGTTTAGAGGGACAGGTGCCAGGTGCTTTACAGTCATTATGCCATTTATCTGGTCAGAGGCTGGAAGTATTTTATTCCAGTTTTAAAGATGAGGCTCAGAGACGTTAACTGAGTTTCCCACGGTCAGTCCCGTAGGGACTGAAGGAAGCGACACTGAAACACTGATCACGGTGGTGGTCTCCTTCTATCTCCTTCTACTGGGTGCTTCTATGTGCAGACCCAGGCATCATTATCTAATTTTATCGTCTCAGTAATTCTATGGTATAGGTACTTGTATTATCTCGACTTTCGAGATGAAAAAAATAAAAAGGAGGCTCAGAGAGACTGAGAACTTACTTAGGGTCATATTAGCTAGTAGTTTGCAGAACCAGGACTAACATCTTAGTCTGTTCGAGTTTGCTAAAAGCAGAGGCAGTGCAAAAGGTGTCTTTAGATAACATACACATGGACATTTTTAAACTAAATTTCTATTTTTATTAAAATATTTATGCAGAAAAATTTAAAAGCTGAACGGTACCGTGAAACTGGTAATATAAAGTAGCAGACTTTACCAATCAGCCCCTCCTCGGAGGCAACTACTTTCAACTCCTTGGGCCATTCCTTCTGACATTTACTTCCATATCTCTAATTATCATTCCTTACCTTCATTTTTAGGTACTTTTTATTGGCTTCCTCCTGCAGAAAATTTGGATGCTGCACCAGATGCCACATACAAACTACTTTTCCCTTCAATACAGTTCTATCACAGTTGCTATCAGTACTGAGTTTTTATACTATTATAACTTCATATACATTATACACAGATAAACAAGTACTATATGATGGTTATAATTGCTGTCTTCTACAGTTTTTTGTTTTTCCTGAGGTTAGTGATTACCTCAGTTTTTCATTTAATTAGTTTTTGACATAACGTTACAATTTCTTCCCACAAACAGGTCTAAACTTCTAGCAATATATTCAAACCCATCTGAGAACCTATCGGTCTTATTTTTCTCTGAAGTCCTCTGTCCTCCTGCTCCTACCTGGCTGTGTGTACATAAGTCCTTAAGTTTGTCTGCACCATTGCCCTGAGAATCCCCTTCATCACTCTTCTGCATTGGGTTCCTTGTTTCTTAGATCCTAGGCCATCTTCCTTCTTGGTTTCACAACCTTCATTTGTTGTCATATGCATGACAGTAGCTTCCTTGGAAACTGCATATGGGAGTTCAGTTTTTGGATAATTGATTGACAGTTTGGCATGATGCACACATCTTGGTTAGAAATCATTTTCCCCTAGAATGCCGAAGGCAGGTCTTGTGGTGTTGTGGGCTAGTGTTAAAAAGTTCAGTGCCATTCTGGTTCTTGGTGCTCATTCTGTGACTCTTTCAGTCTCTGAAAGCTTCTAGGGTCTTCTCTTTATCTCCATGTTCTAAAAACATTAACAAAATTACTTATTCTGATTAAAAAAACTTCTAATAAGTTTTTAGCACCACACATTGACACACACCTTTTCATCCAGAACCAGGGTGGAGACACTAGAAATGCCGCGTCCTGTCACTGTGCTTCCGACACGCCCACCAGTGCAACGGAAGGAGCGTCAGATGGGAAAGGAGGAGGTGTCGGGAGGTCCTTTGACCATTTAGTTAGAAAATTCAGGAGAATCAACGGAAAAACTCATTTAAATGACTAACATAATTGATTAAGTTAACTAAATTCAAAATTAGTATTCTGTTATCAATGGCCTTCTTATCAACGTACAGACAATGACTAGTACTAAAATACAATACCCATTGCAGAAGAAACCTAGAAACAAACTTTTAAAAAGTGTACAAAATCTATGTGAAGGGAACTTTTTAAATACTACTGAAGGATACAAATGTGAACGTATACCACATTCTTAGCTAAAAATATTCAATACAAGGATGTCAGTTCTCCCTAAAGTAATCTACACATCAATACAATCATAATGAAATTACTAACAGGATTTTTCATGGAACTACACTAGTCAAGTTAATTCTTTGAGTAAGTTGATGTAGAAAGATATACAAGCACAATTATCCAGAAAAAGTTTGAAAAAGAAATATGAAGGGCAGCAATAACCCCATCAGATATTTACATGTATTTTAAAGCTATTGTACAGTCCAATAATTACAACTATTATACACACAATGCAGATATAGATAATTTAGAAACTATAGCACCCAATACATACAGGAAGTTACTATATGGTCAAGATGGCATTTTAAAAGCAGGATTGATCCAGTTTTGTTGTTGAGACAATAGGCTACCCATCTATAACAGAAATTAATTTAAATCTTCACTTTGCATGTTATACCAATAGTTTCCACAGGAATCAAAAGTTTAAATGAAATAATAAAATCCTTAAAATACCAGAGAACATGGAGGATATGGGGACAGTCATCTACTCAGTCTCTAGTTTAGCAATGCCTGACAATAGTGAGAAGTCTCAACCTGTGGGTTGTTGACTGAATAATGGATTGACTGTCAGGTTCTGTAGAATGACTGGACTAGATTTGCTACATGTAATTGTTTGGTCCTACCAGTGTTAAATATTTCTTATTTTGATGTAATATTTTAAAACTGGGAAATTTCACATAAAAATCTGGATTTCAGACTTCCCCTGGCATGTCTAAATGCCTGGGATCTCATTCCTGCATGGAATAGTCAATTGAACTACTGCCCTTTGCCCCAAGGATAGGGCCATATGGGGTCCAGGTTCTCAGTTGGAGTGGGGGTGAGGGGATGAGGCTGCAGTTAGGGAGTGGTGGGGTGGCTTCAAGGCTGTTGTGGTCATTCAGGCAAGAAGTCATGGCAGAAGGAACCAAAGGAGAGGCTTGGCCAAAGGGAATTGGGGGACTGAGTTCACAGGGCTCAGAGACAGATGGGAGGGCTATGTAAGTGTGTGTGTGTGTGTGTGTGTGTGTAGGGGAGAATAAGGAGGAGAAAGAGAGGGAGGGGAGGAGGGGGAGGGAGAGAAGCAGAAGAAGGCTGAGGAGAAAGAGCAGGTAAGCTGCTGGAGAAGGAACTGAGGAAAAACCCCAAGATTCTCACTCATACCCACTTAAGTGGGTAAATAATGCCCATGAACATGTAAACCAGATTAGGTCGCACTCCTACTTAAAACCCACCTTCTTTGTCTGAGGCATCTGACCACTGCGCATTTCTCTGATCCTGTCCTGTCACTGTGCTGACCTTGCACATCGAGCCACAGTGGCCCTGACTTGGGCCATCCCAGAAGCAGCCAAGGGTTTTTTGCCCCACGGCCCTTGTACTTGCTGTTCCTTCTGCCTGAGACACTGTTCCTCTGACCCTTTACCTGGCTGGTTCCTCCTCATTCATCAGGTTTCCTCTTAAATATTCTTTCCTAAAAGAACTTTCAGGTATACTCGTAGAGGCTGAAGGACAGCAAGAAGGCTGATTCCCACAGGGCCCTTGGGACCATGGAAAGACAGGTAGTGCAAAGGAAAGGTTTGAAGGAGCTGGGGGTGAGGGCTGGAGAGGTACAGTAACTGGATCTGATTTACCTCTTCAAAGCCTGCCTCTAGCACCCTGAGGAAAGAGACCCCAGGGCCAGAGTGACAGCAAAGAGAGTTTGGATACTTGCCGTGGTGGGAGATGGCAGAGACGGTGAGACTAGAAAGAAGTCATTATGCATTTTGTGAAAATGCAGGCGGGTATAGGGTGAGAGCCAGGTGTCAGGCAAGGTAGTCAAGGGGGATTACTTGGTTTCCAAACCCCAGCGGAGGGGAGGGTGGCAGTGCCAGTCTGTAGGCGGAAACACCAGGGAAGAAAGAAAGCATCAGGCACGTGTTGGAAGGAACGTGAGTCTCACTGAGTTCCTTCCACTGAGGACCTGGAGAAGACCGATGGCCACGGTACTATAAGGCGGCGTGTCAGCTGGGCAGCTGGCAGCACTGCCGTTCTTAGCTCCATGGCTTCTGGCCAGGGGTTGGAGAGAGGTCTGAGAAAATAATGCCATGGCAACAGAGGCCCTGTCCTGGCTTCAGCATGGCGAAGTGAAAGGGCATTTTCAGTGACCTAGGTGGGAGGCAAACTGCTACCCCTGATCCGTCAACATCATCTGAAAAGTGAGGGTCAGATGACAACGCATTTAGCATGCAGGGTAGCCAAGGAATACATATAAAGCCTACCGTCTTTGCAGGCCCAGCTGCTGCTCCAGGTCCCACCACCCAGGCTTCTCGCTCGTCCTTGCCCCTTCCCGGAAGGCTTCGGGGGCGCGTTTGTGGCAGGTGGGGTGTGCGAGGGGGAGGGGCGGGGCATTTGCCTGCACCAAATGCCAGGTGCCTGCACCAGATGCCAGGTGCCTGCACAAAGGTCACATTGCGCCGAGTCCAGTGTCGGTGGGGCCCGTGCATCCCACCTTCCCGGCTCGCACCGCCGGTGCCTGACGCCCCCTGCCTCGGGGCCCGTGATCCCCACCCAGCTTCAGGCCCTGAGGGGGCGCCTGCCACTTCGCTGCCACAGCCAACGCGCGGCCCCCGGAGCCAAAGGGCCTCTTTAATTGTTTCCAGAACGGGTGGCATTTAGATCAATTAATATGCAAAGCAGGAGTAAATCGTCTCATTCGAGGGCCCCACGCGGGGCGGGAGCCGAGGCATTTGCTATGCAGCGAGGTCGCGGCCCCCGCCGCGTGTTTATCTGGGGAAATGGAAATCCGTTTGCACACAAAGCCACCCCGCGGCCGGTTGCGCCCTCCACTGCCCTGCCGGCGCCCTGCCGGCGCCCGTCCGGACCCGAAGCCCAGGCTGCGCAAACCCGCTCAGGAGGCCGGGTCGTCTCTGGCCCAGAGCAGAAGGCTGTGAACCTTGGGGCCATGCGCGAGCCCTCTCTGGGCAGCCATACTCAACTGGTACTAATAGAGTTCGTTATTGTCAGAGAATAAGATCCTTAAGTGCTACAGGTCGGAGCTTACATGCTCATGACCCATAATTATGCTATTGAGCCTTGAATAAGGCTAAAAGCCTCCCTTCCATTACTACACTTAATCTTGTCAAAATCACACTAAGAGGCAAGTCCAATAATTCCCATTGTACAGTATAAGAAACAGAAAGAGCAGAGAAGACATTCACACCAGGCCTGCCCCTGACCAAGCGTGTAACCACCGTGGAATAAAACCCAGGCTTTTGTTACTTAATTTGTTAGTTCTCTTCTCCAGGGGAAAATTGCCTCTATAGTATAGGCAAAGCTCTGTTAGCCTGGGTAGAGTTACAATACTTACTCATTCTTCCTGCATTCAAGAAACTTAATGTACTGCCTACTACATCAGCAGAGACAAGTTTAGACTTTGAACCACCACCTGCCAGGCCTTCTCAATCCACAGAGAGACAAAAGGAGAACCTGGGAGACCAGAGAGAAGAATACCTGTACTGCTCAAGACTCTGGGGGTTCCACAACGAAACAGGAGACGCCAGGCCTGGTGGGAGACATGTAGTAAGAGCACCCTGAGGGAAAAAGGAGTAGGATAAAAAGGTAGGGAGTGTCAGGCTGGCCTTTTTCAGGAGGTAACATGTACTCAGAGACCTGAAGGCAGTGAGAGAAGATTCCAAGCAGAGGTAGTAGCCTTGGGTCAGCAACACGAGGAGATGGGCAAGGCTGGTGTGTGGGAGCAAAGGGAGAATGAAGGGCACAGGCAGAGAGTGGTGAGGGTGGGTGGTGAGGTGCTGGGTCCCGGCCTGGCTGCCTACTGGAGCCTGGGGGCAGCCTGGGTATCATGGATTGTAAAGCTCCAGGAGATTCCAATGACAGCCAGAATCGTGGAGGCCTGGCAGGCTGTGGTTCAAAGTTTAAACTTGGCTCTGCAGAAGTTATTAAGCCTGAGGAGGGTTTTAAGCAAAGGGATGACATGACCTCACACAAAATGTTGTCAACAATTACTTGGATTGTGTGTGGAGACCAGTAGAGAGGCAAAGATACAACTTGGGACACCAGGTGGGGACCATGGCAATCCCTCAGCGACACCTCTGAGCGGTCTGACCCACCACTCTGACCCTGCGGTGAACGCCTCAGACATCTGGATTGGCCCAGAAAGATAAGAATAAAGGACGGCACTTAGGTTTCTAGCCTGAGCAGCTTGGTGAATGGAAGGACACTTGCTGAAAAGGGGAACCCTCTGTGAGGTCTGTGTACTTGTCCCTCCCTCTGGGGCAGCAGGTCTCAAAGGGGAAGGAAGGAAGATTTTCAAGCTGTAAGTGCTGCTGGACTCTGCTTCCCTCCATTCACACACACCATGTTCCTGTGCCTCCTGCTCTGCCCCTTAGCCAGGGCCGGAGCAGTTTGCCTTCTCTGGCATCAGACAAGCCAAGCACAGGGTTACCCCATGCCTTCTGCAAAGTCTCAGGCAACTTCCATTCCATGGTAGCCCGAGCCCAAATCCTACATGCCCAGTATGGAGAGACCATGGACAATGCTACTGCAGATAGTCTACCCTCTATATGCTGTGCTCATCAACTGTTTCCATTTTCAAAAATCTCATCTTTTTGCTTTCAAACAAGTTCCAAGCTCAAACAAGCTGTGAGATTTGACACTCTGATGACCTACTGGGAACCTTCGTGGAGCAGCAGGTTCTGTGCTCTGTCGAGGGACGTCCCCAAATGGGGCAACAAGTCCATATCTAAGGTATTTGCCCACTCTTTGAGAAACTTTGTGATGAGCTCTTCATTCCATGGTGACAGCATCCACAATGAAACTGCTTCATCACAACAAGAAGCAGCTCACCACCAGACAAACTCAAAGCCCTCAAGAAAAAAAAGTGATGACTTTTAAAAAAGATGTCATTTCTCCAGATGTCTATGGGCTCTTGTCACACATTAAGGTTTCCCAAGGTAACAGCATGGAATGTAAGAACCAGTATATAGCCTTCCTGAAATTCTACTACAGCTTCCTACTGACCAGAACCAACACAGGAACAAGTCCATGTTTTGCTCTCAAAAGATTTCTGAAATTAAATTTAAACTGATTTGTTAAGTAGCCCGCTCTTTAGAAAAAAAGTTGCTGAATTTTGTCCTGTATGCCTACAGGTATGCTGTGCACATTCACACCTGCTATGGGACATCTGGCCTACGTGTAAGGGAAGGCTGAAGCCAGCGCATGCTCTACCTCAAGCTGTACCCAGGCGCTAGGCCCACGCACCTGGAGGAAGGTGTGCCTTTTCACGATGTACTCAAAGGCACTGTGGGAGCTAAAGTGGTAGTGCACATATCAGGGGCTGCTGGTTGATCTGTTCCCGCCTTCCTTCTCAGTATTAGAAGTGTTACCTCGATCCAAGGTCACCTAGAACAAAGACAACATTGTCAAACCTCCCTTGCAACTCAGTATGGCCACGTGACTAGGTTCAAGCCAATAGAATGTAAACAGAAGTATTATGTGGTAGCTTCTGGGAATGTTCTTAAAAGGTTCTCCCCCCTCTTATGACTTCTACCCCCTCCTTTTCCACACAACATTTTGTCATAGAAATGTTCAGATAAACAGAGAAGTTGAAAGAATTATATTGTGAACACCCGTATACTCATCTCCTGGATTCTGTGATACTTGTTCTGTCATCTACCTATCTCTCCTTCTATCCATCTCTCTACTCGTCCATTAAAAATCCTATTTTTTATTTATTTTACTAGTAAGTTGTGAACACCAGTACGCTTCCCTCCAAATACATCAGTGTATGTTTGTTTACGATATTTTGATGTACAATTTACCTGTAATGAAATGAAAAACTTTAATTGTACACTTGGTCAGTCCTGATAAATACATCAAGATAAGGCTCATCGCTTCATAAAATTTCCCTCGTGCCTCTTCCCAGTCAATCCTTGACCTCCTGCCCATTGCTAATCAACCAATGTTCCGATTTTTTCCCACTATTATCTTTCCTGTTCTAGAATTTCATTTAAATAAATTATACAATATGTCTTCTTTTGTGTCTGATATGTTTTGATCATAATAACGTTTTTGAGGGTCATCTTTGGTGTTGCAGCTATCAGTTTCTTTTTGTTGGGGAGTACTAGTCCACTGCGAATATATTTACTCTCCTTTTGATGGGCCACTGGGCTGTTTCTGGTTTGGGGCCATCATGAATAAAGCTACCATGTACTGGGAAACAATTCCCCGAAGGTCTCTTGCATTTCTGTACATCTTGTGCGTGACGCCCCAACTGCTTTTTGTTGTGAATTATATTTTTAAGTATATTTCTAATCTGAATAGTCTTGGAGAATGATGTGTCCCATGGTGGAGTAAAGGGCATGTATGCTTATTTCTGACTATCAACAGTCCAGGTTCCTTTAGCTCAGGGATCCTCTCTTGTAATGCAACTCACTGTATTTGTAGCATCCATATGAGGCCTTCCACACTGTCCCCCTGGGACCTGGGGACTGGAGAAACTGACACAAATATGCCGATGCTCATGCTGCTTGCTGTGCTGTGAGTGAAAAAGTCCTTTGTCTTTGACCTGTGGTTGTCACATCTTCTGCCATCCTTTATAAAAACAGTGGCAGATTCACTTGTTACCTTCCGTGTTGGGTAAGACCTCAGAATCTTCATAGTTCTTGATTCTTGACACTGACATTCTCACATAAATATTCTTGTGAACATGTTCGCCTCCTTCCTCTTTGTCCTTCCATCCTGCTGCTTGGAGTACAGATTTGGTAGCTGGAGCTGTAATCATCATCTTGGCTCATGAGGACCAGGGCTTTTCTCCAGAGGTACCAATACAGTAGAGTGCAAGGATCCCGAGTCCCCGAGGCCTTTTCACATAAAATTGCCATAGTAGCCCTGGAATCTTACAGGGGAGAGAAATGCCTTACTTACAACATTGTTACTGTGGCATTTTCCAACCCCATCTAATGCAACCCACACCACAGCTCATCCCTCTGAGACATCTTCCACCACCACTCCCCCTTTCCCTGTTCACGAATATACCTTGTACTAACCTCATTGAATGGCTCTGTTCATGCCTCTAGTCCTTTCCACAGTAAGTGCTTCCTGCATCCAGTGCCTAGCACAGTGACTGACATCCAGTAGGTACTTAGACAATGGTAGTTGACAAGGTGAACAGATCTGTACAGGAGAGACTCAGGTTAGTAGAGATGGTAGAAAGACATATCCTCAATGTGACAGAGCAGGAAAAACATTAGATTGACAAGAAGGGAGTCCAAGCTCTAGCCCTGTGCTCGGTGACCTTGGGCATAGCTCCTACCTCTCTGGGCTCACTTCCCCAGGTATGCAATGTGGGCTTTTGCTTAGATGCTGAATGTCCAGAGGCTCCGCTGATTCTTCAGTCCTGGGCTAACCCTGAAATCTTGAGTGTTGCCCTACCAGCCATACTTCCCTGCATCTTCTCTTCTATTTCAGGCTGGACCAGAGGTGTCACTTGGTGGTGGAGGGAGAAACTACTCCTTGCTGGACCCAGAACTGCCCTCCACCACAAGGTCGGGGAAATGTGAGTGCCTAGGCAGCTTAGCAGCTGGCAGAGACTTACAGCTTTAGCAAGCTCAGCTGGCGGCATCAAGTTGCTGGGTGCCTGGTCACCACGTTAATCTGCTCTTGTTACCACTAACACCAATTTGTGAGTAGACGGCCAGGGTCAGTAAGGCCAGCTGCCTGACAACTGGAGGCAGTATGCAGTTTGATTTTTATGTCGTAAGGCTAGAATTAGAAATTAATTCACAGATTTCCGTTTCTGGAACTGCTTCAGATAAGTAGCTCCCAGGACCTAGCCCAACCAGCTTTCTTCCACCCTTTCAACACCCAGGAAGTAGGCAGGGGTCTGTTCTGGCTCCAGCTCTGCCACCACCATGCTAGGTCCCTCTCTGGGCTCCTCTGTCCCTCTCTGGGCTCAGCCTCTTCATCTGTACCCTAAAGTAGTTGCACTGGAGGTCCTGTTTATCTTCTCACACCCAACATTCTGTGACGCTGATTTGGCACTAGATACCAGGCATGTAGAGGAAGCCAGCGAGCCTCTCTGTCCACCTTCTGTCTCAGTGTCACTTGGACCACTTCTCCGCTGAGCCCCTGAAACCTTTGGTGAGTTTCAGTTCTCTGTTTCCAGAGAGATCAGGCAATAAAGTGAGCTGATCTGAAAGCTACAGTGCAGCTGTGTCACCTCCTGTTACACTTTCCAGTGGCTGAGAGGGATGTCCACAAACGGGATCTCAGCTACAGGGCCCTGCCTGTCCAGCCAGCTCTCCCCTCATCCTCCACCCTCTCTCCCATTGCTCACTGGGCTCCAGCCACAGCAACCTTCTTGCCAGTCTTCTCACGTGCCCCACTCCTTCCTGACAACAGCATCCTAGAACCTGCCATCTCCCCTGCCTGGTGGGAGCCTCCTCACTGCTCCCACTCCTTTCCTCCCACCAACCGACCCTCCTTTAGGTCTCTCCTCCAAGGTCATCCCAAGAAGCCTGTCCTGAGTTCCACGTGAGTTCCTCGGATACCCTCATCACAATGGAAACATCACCTTGGGGTCATTTGCCATTTAAGAGCCATCTCCTCACTTGGACTTAGTTCCCTAAGGCAGAAGTACATCAGTTTTAGTCACCAATTTTGTCAGAGCCAAGCTGTCCCCCATTATTTATTCTCATGTTCTTTCACAGTGACAGACCTTCTGGTTTTTAGCCTGATCTATGTACACCCAAAATAAAGACCACACCTGCCAGCCTCCTTTGTACCTATGTATAGCCATAAGCCCAAGTCCTGGCCAATGGGATGTGAGTGGGCAAGAGGAACACAACTCTAGGCTCTGCCTTTCCTTCTTCTTATGGTGGAATATAGGTGTGACCAGAACTTTACTTCATAAATGCCAAGCAAAAAAGAGGAAGGGTCTGACCAACAACACAGGCTGGGACTTTGACAAGAGAGAATGTCCTGGTCATGGTCCTCCAGAGAAACAGAACCAATAGGATAGATAGAGATTCCTATATTAGAGGAACTTTATAATAATAGAAATTGGCTCACATGATTATGGAGACTGAGAAGTCTCACAACCTGCTGTCTGCAAGCTAGAGGCCCAGGGAAGCTGGTGGTATGGTTATAGTCTAAGCCCAGAGGAATGAAAGCCAGGAGAGCCAAGGGTGTTAAGTCCCAACCAAACTCTGAGGTATCTAGAACCAGGAACGCTGATGTCTGAGGATGGCTGAAGATGGGTGTCCCAGCTCGAGCAAAGAGCAAATTCATCCTTCCTCTGCCCTTCTATTCTATCCCGACCCTCAGTGGATTTAATCATAACCACTTGCATTGTTGAGAGTGATCTACTTTACTCCACTGATTCCAATGCTTATCTCTTCCAGAAACACTCTCACAGACACATCAGAAGTATGTTTAGTCATCTGGGCATCCTTTAGCCCACTCAAGTTGACACATAAAGTTAGCCATGACAGAGACGTAATCCCCTGTCTTGTTTGAGCCACTGTCATTCTGGGTCTATGTCACAGTAACCCAAACCCCAAAACCATACCCCAAATCATGACCCAGTCTACTGCTGTCTATGGTAGGCATTTAGTAAATATTTACTGATCGAGAATGAATGAATGAGTGAGGAAAATATTGTAGACCTAATGGTTGTAAGGTGCAAGCCTATTCTGGATTTAAAGAGATTGTATGGGCTGACTTGGGACCTAATCAACATTATTTTCTTGAAGCAACATGGTTCAGGTCCTCCACAGGCTGGCCTGTGTGACGCAGACAGTGACAGGGCTCTTTGGCTTAGAAACAGGGTTGCTTGATCCTCCTGCACCAGACAGAGCCCTCAGATGCAAGGAGACTCATCTGATAGCTAGATGCTTCTCAGCAATATGGGGTGCCCCTTTTACCCAGGGTTCTGCCAATGGGAAGCCATTTCGATAATGGCTAGGACATGCCAAAGTCCTAAAAAGTGGAAGCCTGGCTAAAGTTTACCCAAAGTTGTTTGTAAGGTAGGTGACTTTTTTTTAGTGTATTCAAAGGCTTTGGCAACTGGTGATAGAAGATATATATAATATTTTGACAAACAGGGCTGTCAGGACAGACACTACACGAAAAGTAGTAGAACTTGAAAATGTCCAGGATATCTCCAAGATTCCTAATTGCTGATGCTGAGATATCACTCTTTGGGTTACAGTGACCATGTTGATTTTGAAATGCAAATAAGTATGGGAAGGGCATCCTGTGAGCCATTCTCAGTGATTTGTACCTGAGTGGGTGTGGCTTTATGAAAACTTGCAGGTCAGGTTGGAATGGAAGGAGGAGAGAAAGGATGGGGCTGGACAAAGCGATTAGGGAGGACAAAGCTGCAGGGAGCGCAGTGAAAGCTGATGGAAGAATGGGGCACCAACCCCTAGTGTCCCAAAGAGGCAGGCCTTTCATCCCACCAGGGACTTCAGACTCTGTCCCCTTTCGGAAGTACCAAGCCGGACAGTGGCTCTGAGTTCCCCTGGTCACTGCTCTCCTCAGTGGGAAGGGTTACCTGAGGCCACTGAGGTCAGCTCCTTGCCTCGAGGCAAAGATCTTTCTAGGCCATGCTGGACAGATATGAGTTGGCCTAAATCTAGGCTGCACGTGTTATTAATTAACTACAAAAGCCACAAGCTCAGGCAGATTCTGTGCCTTAGGTTCTCTTCATTCCTTCTAGACATGTTGTGCAGGTGGGCCCAGGCCTCAGAAACTGAGAGAACCGAAGTTCAGGCTTAGCAAAGAAATACATTAGCAGGTGATTATATGCTCTGTGAAAGTCTCCTGTACAAAGGGGTGTCCCAGGACACCGCTTTCAGCAGGCCCTGCCAGGGAGGCGCGGCTCCACCTGGACTCACTATTGTTCAGGGGGTCCTGGGGGCTGAGGGCTGAGCAGGAGAAAGCAACTGGTGAGAGGAAATAGAGGGAAGCTCCAGCCTGGTCCCACCTGTCCTCACTCTGGGGTAATAAGGCAAATCATTGCCCTGCTCTGAATGCCAGTGTCCTTCCTGAACAGGGTTTGCTCTCCATCCCCTCCCCCACCTCCCAATGCTCAGTGCAATCTCTCAGGGCTGCTTCTGAGCTGTGTGACCTTGCACAATTGACAGAGTCTCTCTGACCCATGTTTTTCAGCCATAGAAAGGGGAAAGTCATAACAGCTATTTCAGAGGCTTCTTGCTAGAATTAAATGGGCTAACAGTGACAGGCACCTGGAATGGAGAGGCTGACCCATTCAATGCAGTTAGTAGTCCTCTTGGTCACAAATCTGAGTTCTGTTCTCTTCCACCCAGCATAGCCATTGACTTCTTTTTTAAAAAATATTTTATTTCTTTTTTTTTATCTTTAGAGAGAGGAGAAGGGAAGGAGAAAGAGAGGGAGAGAAACATCAGTGTGTGGTTGCCTCTCACATGGCCCCCACTGGGGGCTGGGCAGACAACCCAGCATATGCCCCGACTGGGAATCGAACCGTGACCTTTCGGTTCGCAGCCTGTGTTCAATCCACTGAGCTACACCAGCCATCAACTTCTGAATCACATCATTTAGTCCCAGCAGTGTATTTCTGTTGCAGAGGGTCAGAGGCAGTCCCAGCACTCAGTCTTCCTGTAGCAAATCTTCCTCAGCCTCCAGTCAGTGCCTGAAAAATTCAGATCTCTCTCTTTCTCTCTTTCCCTCTTTCTCTCTCTCATACACACGAACTCACTCATACATACACAGACACACACCCTGCTTTTCCACCTCCCTAGACAAATCGGAACACTGGGCCACCCTAGGTGCCAGTTACAGCCAGGGGCCACCCAAATAGCTGTTGCTGAATAGTGGTTACTCCCTTTAAACAGGTGTGTGGTTCTTCCTGTCCCTGCAGAGCCCCTGCGCCCCTCTGTGGCTCTCATGCTCTGACTGCCCCTCTGGACCTCTGTGACCACACATAATCCTTGCTGCTCTGTGTCCGTTAAGCTCATCTCCCCCCTGCCCCCACCCCCGCCCACATTTTCTCTCTGCACCTGATTTCATGTACCAGCACAGTGTGGAGCTCAGAATTGAACACAGAAAATGCTCACTGACTGATTCTTTGCTCTTCCTCACAGCACCTCTGTGACCGACCACCCCATGGGGCTGGCACAGGCTTTGGGACAGCATCTTTGAGCCAGATGAAACTGGACCAATGCCCATTTAAGGAAGATCAGGACTCAATTTCTGTGCTCTCTGGGAGTGTGGGGTACACATGGAAGCTTCCCTGTCAAGAGAGACACAGGGCTGACACAGGGATGCACAGCCATGAGCCAAGCAGCCAGGGGCCTGCTTATTCTTCTCCACCACAGTAGTATTTGGGGGAGGCCTGGGGCTCTCTCTACCTCATCTCACCCATGTCAGAGACAGAGGAACAGGCCATCCCTTTATAGTGTTCCTCTGAGCATCTGCCCTCATCTTCATCTGTAGGACCAGAGCAATTGTCAGCATAGGGCTGCCTGCCAGGTTCCACTTCCTAGCCCCCTATTTGCTGGATGTGGCCACGTGCCTGAGTCCAAGGCAAAGGAATGTGAGCAGAAATAAGCTGCACTGCTTCCAGTCCCAGCCTCTGAACACTTCCCCTGCACACCTCTTTAAACTCTTTTTTTCTTCCCATTGACCAGGCTATTGATGCCCAGTGTAGCATTTGAGGCCTTGTGTTGAAAATCACAGAACTATAGTCAGCTCAAATCCTAAAAGGGCTCCATGTGGAGTGAAGCCCCTGCCAATCTAGGACCTCCACCCTAGACTTTTCGATGAGAGAGTGATATATTTCTCTCAGGTTTAAGCTGTAATATTTTGGGGTGCTACAGTGGTTCCGCTTCCCCTAATTAACACCATCTTTTAGAAGCAGACTCTTAGTCTTGAGATGTATGGATGCCCCGGGCTATCAAGAGTTTGGTTATACATGTAGACAGAGCACATGAATTGGGGGAAATCTTGGGCACACATAGGTGACATGTCTGCTGGTCAGTTACCATGCTGCTGCCAAGGAAAGCTCATCACCAGGCAGTGGGAGGCAGTCATGAGGGCTCCTCAGCCTAAGTGTGGCCCAGCTGTGACACCATGGTGGGGTCCTACTCTCCAACCCAGTAACACCCTCACTCTGGTACCACCACCTAACACCCATTAGGCAGTGCCTGGGGTCCTGGCCCTCTGGGTGCTGCAGCTTAGGTCCCTAACTAAGTACCCTGGTCAGTCTGCCCTGTCTCCCTCACACACAGAACCTGGACAACCCGGGTCACTCAAGTTTTCTGAGGTCCTCTGCCAATGACAGGTAGTGGTGACATTGGTTCCCAGAACTCAGAATGACCAGAACTCTGTAACTCTGAAAGCTTAATCTTTCAAAGCCATTGATGACACTATGATCTTCAAAAGCTGAGCTGCCTTTCTCTCCATCTTTCCTGACACGACCGTCCAACCCTGGGAGGCCTATACATGGACAACTATGGCTTGCATCATGGCTGAGGGTAAGGATCTCCAGAATGCATGTGGCAGTTCACCCCACTCTGGTAGCAGGGACAGGTGCAATCATTCCCATCTGATGACTCCTTGTGAGGGAAATGTGTCAGTGACAGAGCCTCACCACATGAAGGTGTCTAGATGTCTTCCCCTTGTCACAAGGGTGTCTGCAGCATCTTCAGTGATAGGCCTGGGCAGCTGGGATTGTGTCGGGTTAAATGCACATGGTCCCCAGGGCCAGCTCATTATGGCTGAAGGGCTTCCAATCAACACTCCACCTGTCAGTGTGGCTTTCCAGTTGCTTTCTATGCTCATTTTTAGTGTTTTCCCCCAAAATTAAGAGGACAAAAATTAAAGAGGACACTGACTTTACATGTCAGAGGCTTGGACCTGAGGGAACTTGTTGGGAGAACAGGCAAGTTCTTCTGGCCTCATGGCGCTTGAGCAGATCTATCTGTAGGGCTAGCTGTGACTCCAAAGCCAGCTGAGGAGGGTTCATGATGTATTATTTACAAGCCCAGCCCTTATTTGTGCCCTACCTGAGGTCTTTTTGCAGAATGGGCTGAGGACTGGGTGGGAAGAGCATGGGGTTTGGAACCCAAGACTTTTGGGTTCAGATCTTTCCCTCCATACTTAACAATGTCTCAGTTCACAAAAGACATCACTTCTCTCTGAAAGAGGGACTTCTGGCCAAGATGGAGGCATAGGTAGATACACTGTGCCTCCTTGCACAACCAAAAGAAGGACAACAACAAATTTAAAAACAAAAAACAAACAGAAACAACAGAAAATCAAACTGCGTGGAAGTCTGACAACCAAGTAGTTAAAGAAGAAACATTCATCCATACCTGTAGGAGAGGCGGTGGCTGGCAGACTTGGCAAGGAGACTGCTGGTAGGGCAGGCAGTCCCACATTTGCATGTGGATAAACCAGGAGAAACTACTGAGGAATGAGATGGACAACACAATTCAGGGTCCTGGTGTGGGAATACAAAGCGTCAAAACCTCTGACTAAAAAAATCTGTGAAAGTTCAGGTGGCAGGAGAAACTCCCAGCGTCACAGGAGAGTTCTTTGGAGAGATCCACAGAGTCCTTGAACATACACCGAACCACTGGCCTGGGAATCAGCGCCAGAAGGGCGAAATTTGCTTGTGGGTAGAAGAAGTGACTGAAAGCTGGCCAAGAGCTGCACAAGTGGCATTGTTCCTTCTTGGACCCCTCCCCCCACATACAGTGCCACAATGCAGTGTTGTGGGTTGCCCCACCCTGGCCAATACCTAAGGCTCCACCCCTTACTATCTAACAGGTGTGCTGAGACAGAGAAATATGGTCCAAATGAGAGAACAGATCAAAGCTCCCCCCGCAAAAAATACAACTAAGCAATGAAGAGATAGCCAACCTATCAGATGCAGAGTTCAAAACACTGGTGATCAAGATGCTCACAAAATTGGTTGAGTATGGTTGCAAAATAGAAGAAAGAGTGAAGGCTACAAAAAGTGAAATAAAGAAAAATGTACAGGAAACCAACAGTTAAGGGAAGAAAACAAGGACTCAAATAAATGGTTTGGGCCAGAAAGAAGAAATAAACATTCAGCTAGAACAGAATGAAAAAACAAGAATTCAAAAAAACCAGGAGAGGCTTAGGAACCTCCAGGACCACTTTAGTCATTCCAATATCCAAATTGTGAGGGTGCCAGAAGGAGAAGAGGAAGAGCAAGAAATTGAAACTTTATTTGAAAATATAATGAAGGAGAACTTCCCCAATCTGGCAAAGGAAATAGACTTCCAGGAAGTCCAGGAAGCTCACAGACTCCCAAAGAAGTTGGACCCAAGGGAGCACACACCAAGGCACATCATCATTACATTAGCCAAGATTAAAGAGAAGGAGAGAATCCTAGAAGCAGCAAGAGATAAGGGGACAGTCACCTATGAAGGAGTTCCCATCAGACTGTCAGCTGATTTCTCAAAACAGACCTTGCAGGCAACAAGGGGCTGACAAGAAATATTCCAAGTCATGAAAGGCAAGGATCTACATCCAAGATGACTTTATCCAGCAAAGCTACCATTTAGAATGGAAGGGCAGATAAAGTGCTTCCCATATAAGGTCAAGTTAAAAGAGTTTATCACCAAGCCCTTATTATATGAAATGTTAAAGGGACTTATCTAAGAAAAAGAAGATAAAAACTATGAACAGTAAAATGACAACAAACTCACAACTATCAATAACTGACCTAAAAAAAAAACAAAAACAAAAATGAACTAAGCAAACAACTAGAACAGGAAGAGAATCACAGGAATGGAGATCAAATGGAGGGTTATCAGTGGGGAAGGGGAAGTAGGGATGGGGGAAAATGTACAGGGAATAAGCAGCATAGATGATAGGTAGAAAATAGAGAGGTGGAGATTAAGAATAGTATAGAAAATGTAGAAGCCAAAGGACTTACATGTATGGCCCATGGACATGAACTAAGGTGGGGGGATGCGAGTGGAGGGGTGTGCAGGGTGGAGGGGAATAAATGGTAGATAAATAGGACAACTATAATAGTGTAATCAGTAAAATATGTTTTAAAAAACAAACAAAAAAGATATCACTTCTCTGGACCTCAATTTGCTCATCTGTAAAAGAAACAAGAAATACTCACAATGGACTTGTTGTGAGAATTAAAAACCACAAGTTTTTTAGTATCTATCACAGGCTGTAGGTGTGACTATTAAGAATAAGAAAGCTTGCTTTTCCAACCTGTTAACTGACTCACTGCTTGGTTATGGTGACTTCCTTTGTGGCATCTAGGCCAGCCCTCGCTCTTCCTTCTTACTTGATGCAAAGAGATGGCTCCTAACCTTTGCCCAAGCTCTTCCCACCCACAGGGAGCACTTTTAAGAAATACTTCTATGCCTGTGTGTGTACACATGTGTGCATATGTGTGCATGCTAAGGATAAGAAGAGGGCAATTTTGCCTTTGGTCTGCACATGTTCTGCCCTGGAGTGGGGAGTTCTGTGAATATGCTGGGGATGATCTTGGGCCATACTGTAAGAGCAGCTTCATCTGTGGTAGGATGGGTAAAGCAGAGTGGGGAGACAGGTGGGTCCAGGCAGGGGTGGAGGGCTTGTAGCTCCACTCCCATATTGGTGTGCACAGCTCCTCTTCCCCCAAGGAACATTTGTATTTTTACAGAATGTTCCAGCTAAAGGGACAGACAGCCACAGGAAGCACAAACTGAGCTTTGGGAGGTGGGAAAGTTTCCCTGACTTTCCAGATCTGTCTAGCCTCGAGCCCTGGCCTGTGCAGATATCTAGCTGTCTCTGAAGTACCGGCACACTCACCAACTGGGCTCAGTCACCTGCCTCCAGTCCTAAGGCCAGAGTCAAAAGCCTCTCCACTGGCTCTGCCAAGAGCAAAGGCCTCAGGGGGCCCTTGTCTCTGTTCTAAGAGGCCATTAGGGCTGGTGTTCCCTATGTGGGGGCAGAGGTTTTTGAGCTGTCTGCAGATAAGACCTACCCATGGGCTGTGCAGGTGAGTCCTCAGGCCCACTTACCTGTACATACTGAGCCTCAGCCATACTCGTGTTGCAGGTACTCAGACATGCCCAGAGCAGTCCTTGCCTGTGGGGAACATGTGGCCAGAGTTGGAGATGGGACATGAAGATGAAGAGTTATCCACATAGGAGGCTCGGAATCCTTAGGGACAAGTTCTGTGGATACCCCCAAGGAGGGAGAGGGCTGAGGGCTATGGGTGGAGAGGTCATTTGGGAAAGCTTCCTAAAAGAGGTTGGGAAGGGACCACAATTCTGAAAGGAACAGGCCGTCCTTTGTGACACATCTGCTGCTCTTATTTCACACTTTTTTAGAGTCCAGTCCTGAAATTGTCCACTCAAACACACACAAGGACCACATACCTGAGAGGGTAGTTCAGCCTATCCAGGGAGTGGCTACAGGAGCTGTTTTCCATGGAGTGGCATCATTGGCCACCAGACGGCATCTTGGGGGCCCAGCTACAGTTCTGGATGCCCCTGTGCCCCGGACTGCTACTGTGTCTCAGCTCCTTGCTCTTCCTTCTCTGCCACCCTCCACACCCTCTTCTCCCTGCCCTACAGGGTTGGGGCTGTCTGTCCATGGCTGACCCGTGGCCTCTGCTCCACAGCCTTTGTTCACTGCCTGCTGTCACTCGGCAAGTCTCTCTCTTGATCCCTCTCCGTGGGTTTTGCCTCCAAAAGCCCCAAGAGGGAGCATCGGCTTGGCTGGACAGACACTGGGCTCTGGGCCATGCTTTGATCGAGGCTACTGACAGCTGTCCCAGGTCAAGGCTCCAAGTCTGGTCTCCCCAGCTGTGATCAGAGCCATGGTTGCACAGAGGTGCCAGCGCCTCAGCAGGGCAGCACCAGCACAGGGAGAGTCCTGTGTGTGTATACAGTGGGTGGGGTGATATTCTCAGAATCCCACATATCCACAACCACCCCAGCGATCCCAGGCCCTGCCGTGCTCTCAGGGAATGCCACAGGCAAGCAGCCACAGAGACTGACCCGTCTGAACACTGCTCCTGGAATGCTTTGCACCAGAGCCTCCAAGAGACCCAGATGGCAACCACAAAGCTCTTGACAAGCTGTGAGCCTTGTACTCTGACACAAGCCAAGGAGCCAGGCACCATGAGCAGCTTGGCTTTCACCAAACTTCAGGACTTTGGGGACAAAAAAAATGTGTTCTTTTCTGCCCCACCAAACACTTGTCTCCTTTGATTCTGCCATTGTTCTTTCCAGGGAAATTTAATTTTAAAACAAAAAAACATGTTTTCTAACATTCATGTGCCAACAAATATTTGATTTGAAAGCAATTCTTTGCTCAATTTAAGCTTTGTTTTTAAAGGACAGGACAAAACATCATACCCATCTGTCCAGAGTGTGTGCTTGGGCCAAGCACAGCCCTGTGTTCCTTTGAGCTTAGAAATCTCGCCTGAGATGTCCAACTGAAACCTCATCGTGAGGGTCACATAGTTTCCAATTTGGAGGGTGAGGCAGGGCTGGGTGGCAGCAAGATTGTCCCTTTAAATAAGGAAGAACCAAAATACCCTGGACTGCGCATTATCAACCCCGGATGTGTCTCCACACACAAAGTCACTTGCAAAATAAAGACACTTTTGAGTTCTGGCCAAGGGCGATGTTGAAAACAATGGAGCTAATAAGTAACCAGTTGCTGGATAAAAATCAAACTGTTTTGTTTTGGGGGTTGTCTGCTTCCGAGAGCAGTTCTTCCACCATAGGGGAAGACCCCTCCATTGCACAGTCTCCTCTTCCACTGCAAAAACACTGTCCACACAGGCCTGGGGTCCAGGGCTGTCCTCCATGCCCCACGGGTGCACTTGGCACTACAGCATAAGCCAAATCACACCCCTAAACCATCCCTGAAAATGAAAAAAATGCCAGGTCCATCAGTGGCAAGAGACCTTGAGGGTAACTGGGTACTACTGGGCATCTGGACTTCTCTTAGATAACCCCTGTGTTGGGGCTGGGGAGGAGCAACATGAGGCCAGGATCCAGGTCACCTGGAGGCGCCAGCTCTTGGGGAAAATTTGAGGGTGGGATGTATGCTCAGCCACTCACAGGCTGAGTGAGGCTTTGACTTTTATTCTTTGACCCTTCTCTTGGGCACAAGTCCTGGCCTACAGTGTTTGGAAATGAGCCACATCCACTACAAGCTTTATCCTCCAGGGATGGATGTGCCCTGGTAGGCCCTGGGTGACAGAGCAGAGCCTGTTGGTGGTAAGGGGGAGGTCACCCACTCAGGTGTCTCCACACCCACAGGTGGGGGTGTAGATGGGGGAAGCCTAGCAGAGGGTGGTGGGGGCTGGTCAGCCAGAGCCCACAGCCACTGTCTAGGGCCTGCCAACTGTCACATCAGTGAGAGTCTGACCAGTAGACTTGGATCTTGTTACGGTGGCATCTTTACAGCAAACCTGTATTTTACAGCAATAACCAGCCTATGTTATAACTAGCATGACGGGTTTACCATCATCATCATCTTGTGTGGCATTCATTCCAATAAATGACCCTGATCCATTTTATTCTTTCATCCATCCATCCACTTAGTGATTCCTAAGCATTTTCTGTGCCAGTAACTGGGGAAAATGCAAAGGCAGGTAACCTGCAGTTTCCCATTTCAGAGCAGGAGTTTATGGCTGGCTGTGGGAAGACAGATGATGTTGCAATAAATTACCCCAGACCAGCAAAACGCCTGCAGCCAGCTGAGTAAGCCTAAATGTTTGTGTGTACATGTATGCTCATGTGCTCCTGGGTATGCACACACATGTGCAAGAGAGAGAGAAAGAGAAAGAGAACAGGCCTAATCTGTAGGGTTCTTGCTCTTGTGAACAAGGACTCATTTATCCATCAAAAACTTATTGAGCACCTGCTGTGTACCAGCTGACGAGAAGTGAATATGCCGAGAACCCAGCTTGAATGAGCCCCTGTCCAACGCCAAGAAGAGACCTCAGATGTTGGTTGCTCATTTCACTCCCTGAGGCAAGGACAAGATCAGTACAGATTCCATCATGCCCAGATCTAGTGAGAAGTCCCTGTGCCCAGCTACAGCTGCAGCATTTGTCCCTTCACTGAGGTTGGATCCAAGCTGAGCCACTGATGCTCTTCCCCAATCTCGTTGTGACCAACAGCTGGGATTGAGGCTGTATCTAAAGCCATTGCACACAAAAAATTATAACTAGTCTCCTCAAAAATGTTCTTAATCCCTCCTACCATTCAGTCATTGAGTATTTATTAAGCCCAGCACTGTATATGCATCATCTCATTAATTTTTCCAATAACTTTATTACAAAGGCATCATAACCCCATTTTATAGATGAGAAAACTGAGGCCCAGAGAAGTGGCATATATACATTTCAAACCTGTGTGGTAGATACTCGAAAGCCATGTGCAATTTTCATTTATTCAGCATCCAATTGCTATTGAATGCTGAATAAATGCTGATTAAATGCTGAAGTGTGCTGGGCTTGGGGCCGGGTGCTAAGAACAGAGGAGTGAGCCACGCTCATTAAGGGATATGGACACCAGCTCAGCAGAGGGTACAGGATCGGGACTCTGCTTTGGCTCAGAGTCAGATGGTGTCATCATCAGCCCTCCAGACTGTCAGACCAGCCATCCAATTCCCCCACTTTGCCACCTGTGGATACCCAGGTAGGCAAGAGAACATATTTCCCTGTCCCCTCTCAGGTGAAACATGAGCACCAGGGAAGGGGTATTTACACACTGGTCTCATGGCTCCTAAGGTGAAGTCACAGGTGGGCACAGCCTTGTCTTTTGTAACATCAAAAGCTGAGTGGTCAGCTCCTCATTTTCAGTGGGCTCCACTACTGGCTGCAGGATTATCTCCCAGCCATAGACACTCATCCTGCAATTTTTGATGTGGGAGCCAGAAAAATGCTGCAGAGTCATGACAGCTGCCTGGCCTGGTCTGGCCTGACAAGGATTGTAAGATGCACCCAGATTTCAAAGATGCCAAAAAGTAAAATATCTCGCTCAGAGTCCATCAAGTATGGTAAACCAGGAAATAGGGCAGGTGCCACCTTGAGCAGAGACCTGCCCGGTGGTGCTCAGTTCACAAACCCTTCCCCAAGTGGCTGACTGGGCTGCACCAAGAGGCAGCAGTGCATTCTGACTGGGTCGGAATGCACGATATGGAGGCTGTTGGCCAGGCAACATTCATTGACTGACCGTCCTGGGCCTCCGTTCCCTTGCATGTGAGATGGAGCCAATAACGCCCAACTCACAGAGTCATTGTGAGGCCTAAATGAGAACATGTAGAAAAAAATCTAAGTGTAGACACTGACCGTATATGCAGAGCCTCTAACTGTCTGGTGGTTGCAAGGTTGAGATGTGACATCCGACAGGCCTGGCCCTACCCTTCCTGGCAGTCTTTCTTCTTAATCCCTCTGCAGATCGCAAGAGAGTTGTGGAGCCCACCTTGTGGGGCTGTGACAGTGAAACAAAGCAACGGTACGTGAAGGAAGATAATGACGACTGTCACAGGCTCTGTCTTCCGGGCAGCACGAAGCAAAGTCCTGGGCCACTGAGTGAGTCTGCTCTCTGTCTCCAGCTGGGCATCCTCAGTCCCTGGCCCCTTAGTTGTTCCCAGTTCCGTCCAACTTCTCAAACCTTTAGCTGGTCAGCCCCATGAATTTGAAGGACCAAGGTCAGAGGCAGAAATAAAGACAAAACAGCTTAGTAGTCTTAAATTACCACTTTAACTATTATGGGAGGGCAGAAAAACAAAGATGAGATATTAGGCAGGGCCAAGCAGATCTAGGTGGCCTTGGGCAAGCCCCTTCGCCTACCCATGGCCCTGTCCCTTTGAGCTCAATATGGCAGTAACTATTACAACCATTATTACGATAGCTGTAGTCTCCTCTGTGTAAGGAGCCAGGGCTCTGTCCCAGGCTCACTGCTCTTCTCTGCACCAGCTCATGGCTCAAGGACTCACAGTAAGGTCTATTTCCAGCCAGGCTTCTCCCCTGAACTCCAGATGCTCACATCCACCCATTACTGTGACATCTGCCTGGAGGTCTCATCCCATCTCTGTATCAGTTTTTCCAGAACTGAACTCCCGGACACCCTGTGGGAGGCCCAAATGCTGTGGAGGCTTCCACGAGAAGAAGGGGGTGCTTGCCTCATAGAAAAGGAAACCTGAAATCACTGGGGGGGGAGAGGAGACTGCACAGGAACTATGTGCCTACATCAATGAATGCTGAACTGACAGGGTGACTCAGCTGGAGGTAAGATTCTGCCACATCATGTTGCTAGGGTACCGAGTTCCAGATCATATAGGGAGAGAGGTCACTGTTTCCCTGATGGGGTCAGCCTTGGCTCTGGGTTTCAACTCTAACATATCAGAAAAAGTGGACATCTTGGACCCTACTGCAGGATGTTATGGAAAGGCCGGGAGCAGGGCCAGCCCTCTGTGGGTGCTCTGTGGGTGCTGCTGCCTGGCTTGCAACCTCTGAGTGCTGGGCAGCCCAGATCTTCAGGCTTCCCCATCTCAACCCAATGGCACCACACACCTTAGCCCCCTTCCTTAATACTGTCATTTTTGTTGCTAAAATTCTATGATAAAGAAATTTAAAAAAAGGAAAGTCACTTCTCAAGCTCCACCCCCACTCCCCAGCACTTCTTCCTATTGGCAGGTGTAAATTTCTCTCTGCCCTGTTCTCTGTGCGGGTGTGTGTACACATCTGGGTGACTGCACACACAGGACTTTAGAAAATACAAATGAGACCCAGCCATTCCTGTGCTTGTGCATCTTGATTCTATTTTCACTCAATAAGTTGGGAGCACTTCTTAATGCCAGAGTAGGTTCTCGTCATTGGCTGCATGGTTCTCTTTCGTGCCACCACCTCCTTGATGTGGAACAGTGAGGTGGCTCCCCTCTGTCCCTGTGCTAGAAAAAACTATGATGCATTGAGCATCTTTGGCATTTTGCAGAGATAGCCTCCTAAAGTGGAATTTCTGGGTCATAAGTAGCATTCATTTTAAATGTCACCAAGTCTGCCCAGCTTGCCCTTCCCCTGTCAGCAGGCACCACACCCAACCATGTGCGAGGCTCCAGGACCGCTCACCAGTACAGCCTTAGCCCTCTTTTCAATCCTGCTCTCCACCCAAGTTGTTCTTGCTGGTGACTGGTGAGCATATAGCTCTTCGGCTGTGCACTGGCCACAAACACTTCTTGTTCTATGAATTACCCACTCCACTCCTTTGCCCATTTTTTTCTCCATAGGGCTGTATGTATCTTACTTATTGGCTATTGGAATCTCATTATATGTTGTGATATTAATTTGTTGTCTGTTGCACATGTTTTAAATATTTTATCCCAGGCGGTCAAATACCTTTTTACTCTGTTTATCATGTATTTGCCCTGCAAAAGCTTTTTATTTTTATGTAGTCAAATCTGTCAGGCCTTTCTTTTATAGCTTCTGGATTTCATGTCTTACTTAGAATAGCTTCCCCTCCTCCAGGATCATGAAAACATCCTCTCTTTTCATCCAGTGGTTTTATAGTTTTGTTTTTTCCTTTTACAGCCTTAATCCATCTGAAATGGATTTTGCAGCACGACAGACACTCCCTCTCTTGTGAAACCTGGTCTCACTGTGTCATACACAGATGCTCCCACTGTGCCCATCTTCCCATTCACGCATCAGACACACAAAGGCTTTACTCTGTGCCAAATACTGATGACAGCAGAGGGGACCACAGGCCTGCCCTCAGAGAGATGACATCCAGTGGAGGAGACACAAATATATACACAAATAATGCAACTTCTGGTAATTTGGGGATAATACAATGACATAAGGGGATAAAGAGTTAATACTGGTGTGATATTTTTTAAAATGTGGCCAGGAAAGGCCTCTCTGAGAAGATGGCTAAAGCAAGAGATGTTAGTGAAATGAGGGAGTGAGCCACATGGCTGCTGGCGAGAAGATTGCTCCAGAAAAGGAAAGAGCAAGTGCAAAGGCCCTAGAGTGGGAATGTGCTTTGCCCAGTCAAAGAACAGCAGGGTAGCCATGTGGCCCCAGTTAAAGCATGGGGTAGAGGGAGGAGAGAATCATGGGGCTGTGGAGGCCACTGGGAGGGTGAGGCTTTATTCTGGGTGTGCTTGAAAGTCTTTGATGATGGCTTTGGTACACGCAGTATGTGAGAAAAAGGTGGGTGAGTGTGTGTCGGTGTCTGTGTATTTCTTTTCTCTGTCAGTATTTCAATATGGGTGCAGCAGTAACCACCCCATGCCTTACTCCTCACACTCATTTACATTCCTGTGGTATTAATCTGCACCAACATGCAATGGTGCATGTGGCATGGTTGTGGACCTTCCACGAGCATCTGAGAGTGACCCATGTTAACTCCAACCCACACACTGGTTCCAGTCCTGTGTCTCCAGTGACCCCTGACCTCATCATAACCTTACACAACATGTCCCAATATAAAACCCACCCTCCCTCCCCACTCTCTAGAGAAGGTGACAGAAATGGATGCTGGTCCCTGAATGGCCACAGGGGCCACGTAAAGGTGCAGCAAGCATATCACCACCTGGACCAGGAGGAGGCTAGGCAAGGGGAGGTTTGACTAGGGAGACCAACAGGTCAGCCAGATGGAGGTGTCACCAGTGCAGTGCGGCAGTACAGGAGGGTGTGCAGAGTTGGCCCAGGATGTGGAGGGAGCCCTGAGCCAACCCAAGAGACAGAAGGAGCTGGCAGAGATGGCCCTGTTCTGGGGCCCGAGGCTGCTGAGAGAGAAGCGGCAGGAAGGTGGTCAAGGAAGAACCTCAGTGGGGACAGAGGAGCGAGAGGGGCTGCCCTCCGCAAGGAGGGAGCAGAGGTCTCAGAAAAGTGGGGCAACAAGAAAAGCGACTCCATGACATCACTCATGACATCATGACTTCACCAAGAGCATGGGCCCTACATGGGTAGAAAAGGTTCTCTTCTCACCAAAGCTGTGGGTATATGCACACACACATATGCATAACACACATGCACATGCCACAGACATAATATACACAGATACATCAGATACCACAGACACTCTACATACCCTCACATACGTCCGACATACTCCACACACAGACACATATATATTATACAGGCCATGGATACATACACATCAGATATACATACCACAATCACATCTATCATGATCCAAACATACCATCCACATGCATACCACCCAGACATACCCCCCCAGATATACACAGACACACACCACTGACACCCAGATCTCATCAGGGACACCCTCAACCCCTGTTCTGGGTCCCTGTACTTCACTGGATTCTCCAGAGAATGAGTCCCAGGGCTCCTAAGGGGCCACACTCGCAGATGAGGAGGACTGGGGCACCCCACAGGGGGGCTGGGCCCGGTTGCCTATGCTGGTGCTGCAGCACAGGAGTCAGGCTGTCTGCCAGAAGCTGCACTGTGTGGTGAGCCAGACCTGCCTTTCTTTGGTGACAGCCAGCCTCCTGATCCAGAGACTGTGGAAAGGAGAGCGAGCCCTCAGGGTCCCCGCCTGGGTTGGTGAGCAGGCAGCTGGAGAGTCTTTGAGCTGGTCTCCACCAGATCACACTGTCCTCCCCTCACAGGACTGTCACAGTGTTGAATGCACCCCCTTCCATGTGCTTTCATGTATTTTTTTAGCCATGATTCTTTTTTGGAATCTAAGATAAAAAAGAATGGGAGTTAAACATTAAAGCAGAGTGAGGAGAGAGACAGGAAGAGAGAAAGTGGAAGAGCCAGGTGGGGTGGGGCCTGCCCTTGACTGCCAGCCATGCAGCAGGCATACTACAGAGTCTTATCTTTACCATCCATCTATCCCCTGAGAGCTATTGCTGTCTGGCTGCACAGGTGACCTGGAACGGTCCTATGGCTTGCCAGAGGTCACAAAACTAACTGACCTCCCTAGGATCTATTCATAGCCCTCTCTCTGCAATGTGTGATCTCCCTCGGGACAACAGACCAATGTTGTCCGAGTAAGCCGCTACCAAACTAAGGAAGCAGCTTAACCGAGCCAGTCATGCCCCCTGCATCAGCTCAGCTAATCCACTCTGCAGGGAGGCGGCATGGCTCTTCTTCTCTAGTGAGCTTGGAGGGTCAGGGAAGGAAGAGTAGGACCAGCAGCAGGGGTAAACAAGTTAGGCCCTGTTTGCTAGTTCCCCAGAATCTTGGGCCAGGGGGTCATCTTGGGGAGAGAGAGCCAGGTCAGGTGCCCAAGGACTGAAAGCTGGAGTTCAGGATGACCAGGACCTGGGCAGGCCCCAAGGCATGGGAGGAAGGATTGTGAGGACTGGAAAGTCCCGAAGTCAAGCCTCCTCAATCATGCTTCCCATGCAGAGGTTGGGGTGGGCTCCCTGTGGTGTCCATCATCTCCCCCAAGTAGGAGGGCTGCATGGAGAGAAGCATCCAGGAGTGAGGTGGGAGGCAAAACTTAAGCTCTGGCCAAGCAGACTAGGGTGAGAGGTGGGTGGAAGAAGGAGGGAGGGTAAAGTAGGAAGGTCTTCTGCCCCGGACATCAGAAATCACAATTACAGTGATTATGAAAGTGGATACCTCCAAATGTTGGCTGTCACCTAGTTTTCAGCCTGCTGCAGTCTCCTATCCCACAGTGGTGTCCTTTTGTCCCTGAGTACAGACACACTTCCATTTAGATCTCTAGGACTAATTCTGACCTTACACAGAAAAAGGAATTAAGGTGCTTCAACCTAACACTCTGGAACCCAGAAGATTTCAACCATCTCACGAGACCCCAGACCATGACTCCCTGCCTTGCTCTTCTGTGTCAGCTCCACCAGACCCCTCAGAACTTCCTAGACACCCAGATTTAACCACACCTCTGTCTGGCTGCCCCAGGCCTCCCTCTACAGAGGTTTGCACATCTGGCATTCTCTCATCCTTCTGGCCCTGACCTTGGCAAGGCCCTTTTTAACATCCCCAAACTTCTGCATACCCCCTGCAATAAACACAGGCTGACATACTTTGTAGTGCATATAATTAACCAAAAATAATTAGTTAGTTCGTTGGCTAGCTGGTTTGATAATCAGTTATTTAGCTCCTGGATTATGTCTTTTATCTCAACCTGCTCAGAAGAACCCAGACCAGAGGGCAGGGACATTGTTTGCCCTACTCAGCACTTGATCTCTTTGATCAACACAAGGTGTTACAATGTCTTTGTGAAATGAATGAATGACTGCACCCACTGGGCACACATCCCCTGAGCACCTACTGAACAAGCCAGCACAGGCGAATGGGATGGGGTTCCCACCCCCAGGGGCTCCTTGGTGCAGGGGTCTTGCCTGTTTCAAGCCTGTCCTCACCTGGAACCTCAGCTCTGAAAAACAGCCTTTTGCCTTGCCTCCAAGGTGCCCTCTTGCACACTAGTCCCTACTCCTCCACATTTGTCTTAGTTCTGGTGGGAACTCCTGAACAACAATAATGGGAGCTCCCACTGCACTTTCCTCACTCACTGAGCCCATTCCTGAGGCCATGACCCTGCTGCTCCTTGAAACCTTGCTCTTCCCTGGCTGGGGGAGAAGCCAGGTGACACCAACCTTAGGCCGAATGGCAGAAGAAAGGCAGACTTCACTGAGCCAGGAGAGGTGAGGGAGCCCTCATTCTCAGGAAGGTGAACAACCGCTGCAAGACCTATGGAAGGAGAGGGTCACTGTGGGAGCCAACTAGGGAGGGATGACTCCCACCTGAGCAGGGCATGAGACTGAGAACCTCTAGCCCTTATCCCCTGAATGGCCAGGAGAGGGGGCAAACCCTGGGCCCACCTCACTTCTGGAGAAGGCCTTGGGGACCTATAGGGGCTCAGTGTAGCAGTACCCACATCACCAAACCACACAGCTTTGCGATAATCCCAGGCAATGTGCCCCCAACACTTTGAAAGCTTTAGTTTTTTTACTGAGTATGAGGCCTCCTAAATCTAATCTCTGTGGCTCACAAAAGGTCGAAGGGAGCTGTAAACAAATAGAGACAGGGACTCAATCGATGAGGATGCTTCTGCTGCAATGGGTAGAAAACCAAATCAAAATGGTGTTGAAGAAACACCATTTCACATAACAAGAAATCTTGAGGAATACAGCACCAGAGTTCAATTCAGGGATTCAGTGATTCAGTGACATCATCGCGGACCCAAGTTTCTTCTGTGGGTTCCTTGGTGTGTTTGTAACTTTATCCCAGATGGCTATCCTCATGGTTTCAAGATGACTGCCAGCCTCCTCCCCCAGATCATTTCCCCTTACAATTTATTGGCCAGAATTGTGTCACATGCCTTTTTCCAAACCAATCACTGCCAAAGAGCTTGGAATTACCATGTTTGGCTTAGAATAGTTAGGATTTACCTTCAAACCCTGGGTGGAGTGGGTGTGGACACCAGCAAACCCCAGTCTTACCAGTGAAGAAGACTACTGAGGAAGGAACTGACCTCCAGGACAGAGAATGCAAGGAGGGACCCTCAGAACATGGTGTCCCAGGATCTATGGGCCCCAAGCATGCTGGGTTCAAGGAAGACTTGAGTCCAGCCCTTGTCTTGGTCTTCGTGTTACACAGCAACACACACCTGTGACAACGTTGGGCTATTGAACACTGTGGGCTGGGAACCCCAGCTGGGGCCAGGGCTGTAAATTGACAGCCAAGGGGGCTTTTGAGTCTGGGGTCAGACAGACTGGACACGTGGACCTCTAGATGGACCTCTGGACCTCTATTCAGCTTGGAGCCCAGGGCCTTCTACTCTGCCAGGGTTCCATAAACATTTGTCAAAGTGCTCCCACAGGAGGAAATAAATCCCAGCAGATGAGGTTGGCCTCAGCTCAGAAGCTAGGGCCTCTGCCTCTCTGAAAGTGCCTAGTCCAAGCAGCTGGGGCCTCTCCCACGCTCTCAGTAAAGACAAGAGCATCCTTGGATGGTCAGTGAGGGAAAAGCCCCACCCTCTGGAACAGCATCTACTTCCTGCCAGGAATTCAGCAAGGCATTTTATAAGCCAGCAGCTTCCCTGTGGTTCCCAAGGCTCTCACACTCATGAGGTACATCTGCATAAGAGGAGGCAGAGACAGCCCACCCCCACAGTCATGTCTCCCCACGTCATTAGCTGCCATTGATGGAAAGCCAAGTGACCCTTGAGTGGAAGGTGGCGTGTGGAAAAATGTATTTACTTTGAGAGCCAGCTTTCCCCAACTTGTCATCTGCTCTTAGCTCATGGCTCGAATTGGACCGGCTCTTCCTGATTCCTGGCTGCTGTTTCCTTTGATTTTTTAAGAGGAGCCCAGGAAGGCAGTAGTAGAACAGCCCCAGAGAGGCCACTGAATGTTACAGCCTTCAGAGTGAAATTTCAGGATCAACAGACAGAGGAACCGAGGAAAGCTGGAAGCTGAAGTGCTTTTTAAATTAACATTCATTTCTCATATCTGAGCTCATTTGATTCACTTCACAGTGTGTAAGACATTTGACCCAGGGATTTTTATGTCCATTTGAAAGATGAAAAAGTTGAGTGGCTTGCCCAAGGTTCTGGTTGGGTGAGTGATAGAAATAAAGTTAGAATATTCCAAGCCTTGGACAGTTTGACGGCACCATTCATGATGCTTCCATGAATAAGTGAGCAGGCCCTGTGCTGGGACGTCCTGCCCTCTCTTCTGGTCCTCCAACAAATGCCTCATTGTAAGGAGACTATTTCTCGAGGCACCAACAAAGCTGGTGATGCACTCTTGGTTGTGGTGAATGCTTTGAGATGAGCTGCCAATGCCATGTTTGGAATGTAAGACTGTAGCTGGTGTTTAGCAATATGTGTAGAAATTAGCAGCACTGGAGTATCCTGTATCTAGTGTACTCTTATCAAAAGTGGGGCAGGTCTTGGTCCACTTGTTCCATCAAAAAGAGGGTACAAAATCTATTTCTCTAGACCACCCAGAGCCACAGGACAGCCCACCCAAAGTGCACTTGTGTAGCTGAGCTACCCCTACCCTGAAGGACACATGCTTCCCTTGGCCAGTAAGGCAATACCTAGTTCTAGGTATCCTTAGTATGCAATTGCTAGGGGCTTCCCCAGCAGGGGCCTCAGTCATCAGAACAAGCCAGCCTCGGCCTCTGCCATCAGCACATGTCCTACCTTTCTGGGCCTGGAAGAAAGAAGAGCCCTTGGTTTTCCTTTTGCTCATAAGCCCTTTCCTTCCCCACTGGGTCCACAGGGCTGGGAGATCCACTAAAGCTGACGTGTTCTTTATTCCTATCCTAAGCTATTGACTCTGGAAAAAAGCTCATCATCTTGAAGGGACAAAACATTCTTCTGGTTCACTCTGCTGTGCTGTACTTGGGGCTGAACTGACAGTGGAAACATGCAGGGTGTCAGTACTCAAGGACCTCCATCTCTCTAAGTACCAAGCCCCACTTTCCCCACCTTTAAGGCCCAGCCAAAGCCCATCTCCATCCCCATCCTGATCCTCCTCTTTTCTCGACCATCTTGGGCCAGCTCAAGATTTCAATTCCCACCCACATGCAGCTAAGCCCTGGATATTTTTCTCTAGCTAGGGCTTTTCTCCTCATCTCTAGCCTTGCATATAGGAGCCACTGAAACACTCCCCAGGCCTGGGCCACAAAACTGTGTCCACGATCACCTCCCCAAACCACTTCTTCACCTGTATCTCCATCTAGGAGTTGTCCAAGAGTCCCCAGCTCCCACACCCAATTGCTGCATTCTGTTTCGTCTTTCTGTCCTCACTGCCGCCCTCATGGGGTAGGGGTGGTGTAAGGGGTTGCTACTCCAGCAGCCTCTTTGCTTGTCTCCTGCCCCTGCATTTCCCACTTCCCAATTTGCTTTTCCCTGGGAGAAAAGATCATTCTAGTTGCAAACTTTGCCATGTTGAAATAGCCTACTTGGTCTTCAAAACAAAGCCCAGCCTCTTCCTTCCTTTGGAAAGCTTCCCTACTCATTGTTCCAGGTAGGCATGAGCCAGGTAGGCTCTTGTTGTCTCACTGGGTCCCTGCTTTTCACAGCTACCACCATCCCAAAGACAAAATGCTAGGCAGCCCTGTCAAGCAACTTGAGCATATTCACAGCTCAGGAGACTGTACTCAGGAGACTATGCCTGCCAATCTGGATACTTGTCTTTTCTTATGAAGTTCTAGTTTGGAGTCTCATCTACTATAGCCTATCAGTCTTCCCTCACCCTACCTCCACTCTGCTCCACCCCCATCCCCAGTCCAGACCCCTAGGAGCCCAGGGCAAGTAGGAAGTCCCAAGAGCTGGCTTTCATTCTCCAATACTCTCTTTCCCAACAGGGACTGCTCTCCCAGCATCAGAACTTACCATCCTGGGCCCCACTGACCTGTGGTCTCCCAAATGAACTGTGAATCCACAATAATGTGTTAATGACTGTCCCAATCCTAAATATTTGCAGTGCCACCAAGGATTTGAGGAAAAGATGCCTTAGCCCAAAGAAATGGGGGGAAAAATGGGTGACATGGCTGATGGCAGAGGCACTGGAATGCAGAAGGGGCAGTGTGGGCAAGGGGGATGTTCCTTCTATCACGCACCCCCAACCCACTGCCCTGTGGGGACAGAAGAAAGGAGAAATGGGGGTCAGAAGAAAGGACTAATTGGGGTCAGAAGAAAGGACAAGAACCTCAGCCTCCTGACCAGCAACCCCCAGCTCTGCCTGCCCTATAGCCTTGGGTCTGTGCGTGCAAGGCCTCCTGAACTGGGCCCAAGGTCCTGGCTGGAGAAGAGGTTGCCAGGGCTGGAGTCCAAGGGAACCCCACAAGCTTAGAATTTAGAACTGGAAACTTTCAAAGTCTGAGTCCATTTAGACTCCAAAAAGCACAATTTCTATTCCTTAAATAGAAAGAGTGAGGAGTGGGTGGGGAGTGGAGAGAGAGAGAGCATAAAACATCTCATAAAAAGGCTGCGAGTCCCCGCTGGACATCAAAGGCTCCTGGGGAGCCGCCTGCGGATGAGTTCAGGGTAAAGGAATCGTCAGCATATGGATTAAATTCCCCATTCATTATGCATCCACGGAGCCCAAGAGGAAACTTCACACAGCAGGGCCCCGGTTCAACGAGCTGGAAAACGCTCTGAGTCACGGAGGGACCCCAAAGGCAGCCAGCAGTCCCATAGCTTTCCGCTGTGGAAAAACCCGCACTGGAGGAAGCAGGCTATATCCTTGGCGGGCATTGCAGCAATCCCTTTGAGGTCCCTGTCCCTGGCAACACAGTTGGGCCCCCACCCTGGGTCTGCCCCACTCATCCCTCCCCACTGCCACCCCAAGGCCCTGGTCCAGCAGGGACAGAGCTTCACCTTCCTGAGCTAGGCCTGTCCTGGCCCCCTACCCCCACCCCTACAGCCTGCTGTCCTAGGGCTACAGGAATAGAGACCTCCCTTCCTTGGCAGGGTTTTCCTCTGGAAAAGGCCCCCCCTTTTCAAGGAACCTCACTCATTCCTTAGACCTCTGTGGAATGAGACCACATTCCCAACTCACTCTACAGGTCACCTCCTTTGTACCCTAAATAACTTTTCCAAATTTATCCTAGCCCACTAGGTTATTCTGGGATCCACATTCTCAGGGAAGCCCTGGGCCCACACTAATCACAATGGCATGGTACCCCACATGGTCACATTGCCCAGGTCTCACTTCAAGAACAGAGGACTTGCTAGGACTTTTGGTCAAGATGGAGGCATAGGTAGACATGCTTTACCTCCTTGCACAACCATAAGAAGGAACACAACTAACCTCAAAACAAAAAACAACCAGAAATGCCAGAAAATCAAACTGTATGGAAGTCTGACAACTAAGGATTTAAAGAAGAAATATTTATCCAGACAGATAGGAGGTGCAGAGACAGGGAGCCAGGGCAGAGAGGTTGCGGTGTGGCAGTGGTAAGACAGTAATGGCAAGGTGGTGGTGGTGGCTGTGGCTTGTGGAACAAGTGGTCCCACATTCACATGTGGTGGATAAAAATGAGGAGGGACATCTGGGGCATAAGCCATCCCAGGCCCAGGTCAGATTGCATAGCCCAGGGTTCTAGAACCAGGAAAACAGATCCTCATAACTTTTGGCTGTAAAAAGCAGTGGTGGTTGGTGTGGCAGAAGAAATTGCTAGTGTCCCAGGAGGGGCTATTTAAAGGGGCCCTAAGGTCCTAGAATGTTTGCAAAATCACCCACTCTGGGAACCACCACCATGACAAGAGCTACAGCGTAGCCAGTCATATACAGAAAGTGGGTGAAGTGACTGGAAGAGTGGGGAGGGCTGAGCAAGTGGCATTGTTCCCTCTCCAACTTCTCCCTGACATACAGCAAACACAAAACTGTGAAACAAGTTGCCCTGCCCTGTCAAATGCATAAGGCTCCACCTCTTACAAAGTAACAGGTGCACCAAGACAGGGAGTTGAAGCAGCTCTACCTAATACACAGAAACAAACACAGGGAGGCTGCCAAATTGAGGAGACAAAGAAATATGGCCCAAATGGAAAAACGGATCAAAATTTCAGAAAAACCTAAGCAAAATTGAGATAGTCAATATATCAGGTGCAGATTTTGAAACACTAGTAATAAGGATGATCAGAGAATCACTGAATATTGCAAATACATAAGGGAAGAAATGAAGGCTACACTAAATGAATAAAGAAAAATCCACAAGCAACAACAGTGAAGGGAAGGAAACCGGGGTTCAAATAAATGATTTGGAACATAAGGAAAAAATAAACTTTCAACCAGTACAAAATGAAAAAAACAAGAATTCAACGAACAAACAAGCAAACAAAAAACACAAGCAGAGAATAAGAAGACTCTGGGACATCTCCAAAAGTGCCAACATCCAAATCATAAGGATGCCAGAAGGAGAAAGAAGAGCAAAAAATGAAAAACTTATTTGAAAAAATAATGAAAGAAAACTTCCCTAATCTAGCAAAGGAAATACACACAAATTTAGGAAGCACGGAGAGTGTCAAACAAGTTGGACCCAAAATGAACCACACCAAGATACATCATAATTAAAATGCCAAAGGTTAAAGATAAAGAGAATCTTAAAAGCAACAAGAGAAAAGAAGAGAGTTACCTACACAGGAGTTCCCATAAGACTCTCAGCCAATTTCTCAAAAGAAACCTTGCAGGCAAGAAGGGTCTGGCAAGAAGTATTCAAAGTGATGAAAAGCAAGGACCTACAACCTACATTACCCTATTCAGCTAAGCTATCATTTAGAATGGAAGGGCAGATTAAGTGCTTCCCAGACAAGGTAAAGTTAAAGAAATTCATCATCACCAAACCCTTATTAATATGGTTTGGTTAAAGGGACTGGTTATATGGAAATGTTAAAGGGACTTATTTAAGAAAAAGAAGATAAAAATATGAACATTAAAATGACAACAAACTCACAACTATCAACAACTGAATCTAAAAAATGAACACAAACTAAGCAAATAACTAGAGCAAGAACAGAATCATAGATACAGAGATAATTTGGAGGATTATCAGCTGGGGGAGAGGGGGAGAATAAGGAAAAGATACAGGGATTAAAAAGCATAATTGGTAGGTACAAAATAGGCAGGGAGATGTTGAAAAGAGTGTAGTAAATGGAGAAGCCAAAGAACTTATATGCACTACTCATGGACACGAGCTCAGGGGAGATTACTGGGCTGAGGAGGGCAAAGGGAAAAAATTGGGACAACTGTAATAGCATAATCAATAAAATACACAGGGTCTGGCACAAATAACATCCATTTCTATTATCAAATTGTTCTATAACATAACAATATCACATTCAAGCACACCACATGACATTTTAAATGAAATGTTCAATTTACTGTCCATATCATGGGAAATATTTGTATACCAGCTATACCCAAGAAAGCCTTAGTTCTTCTGGACCTGTACTACAAAAATAAAATTAAATTAAAATCTTTGCTTACACCAAACAAACAAATAAAAACAAAAACAGAGGATTCATTCCCCAGTCACTGGAATTGCTCAACAGTCGACACTCCCTGCTTCCCCCTCCCCACCCTCTGACTTCTCCTGCATCTTTTCTTCTGGTCCACAGTGTGTATCCCAAAGTGGTCCCAATGAACCTCGGACAAACCTCCATCTCAGGCTGTTCCCAGCAGCCCCCACCTGTGACATATGTCAAAGAGGAAGCTAAGGAAGAGCCACCTCATTGAAAACAGGTCTCTTGTCCATGTAGAGCTTCAGGAGGACTGGGTGGATAACACATTTTGGTCCTCAAGAGGAGCAGGTTCCCTAACTCAACCCTAAACCTGAGTTGAGATCTTTCTAGCCAGTCATGCCTAAACCTTCATACTTTGCATGCAGAGAAAGAAATTGTCCATGATATGCTTGGGCCTTCTTCTTGTACCAAGAGAGAGAAAAGACCACAGAAGGAAGGGAGACCATCCCCTGCACATCTCTGAGTGTGCAGAATCCTGCCCAGTGGCAAATGTGGCCCTAGAATAGAAACTTCTCTTCCCTTGAAGTTCATGACAGCAAGAAGGGAGCCAGTAGAGGAATGGAAAGCCTGATTCTCCCTCAGCCTCTGATCTGAAACTGAACCCAGGAGTCCCAGCCTCAGCTTCAGACATCACTATTAAGTGGACAGTCACTTAAGTCTTAGGAACCTCTTGGCTATAAATTGTCACCAATGGCCCCATACTGCTTACCTCATGAGGCTGGGCTATGGATGCATTGAGAGATGTAGTGGGAAAGCTTTGTGAGTAATGAGGAGGTACACACAAGCAGAAGCCTACTATTATGGTGATGTGGAATTTTCCCACGAGCTGGTCTGTCTCCTTCTCCAGATTCTACCTCAAGGGTCTGGGATCAGGTGCTACACAGCTGGGTTTCCCTCTGGTCAGCAGAACCAGCCCAGACACAGGCACTCACACAGGCTGGATGAATAAAATAAGAATTGCAAGAATCAGTGATCACCCTTTCATTTTTTTCCCCAAAGACCCAAAGGCACACAAACAGACATGACAGTGAGCTTAACATAGAGTCCAGCCCAACTGTGAGGAGACTTCACCTGGTATTTCTCTCTCTAATCACTTCATTCCCTTTGTTCCAATACCCACATATTACAAGTTGGTTTCTGTGCTGTTCATGGTTGGGTAGACTCAGAAGGAAAAGGGAAAGGGGGCTACAGTTACTGCCCAATGGCACTCTGTGTACTTTACCTCACTGATGATTCACAGGATGCAGGGCCACCAATCCTCGGTACACAGACTGTGTGCCCTGCACCAAAAAACCCAGCTGAGATCACAGGCATTCAAGTCAGTCTGCGGTCCACTTGCCAAGCTCTGTGCTCAATGAGGTACTTTTTCTCATTCATACAAAGATACTTTAAAGATAGCAGTGCCAAGGTTCCTAACCCCTCAGAAGGATGATCTTATAGAGGGCTAAACTGAGGCTCATAGAAGTTAAGTAACTTGCTCAAGGTCATACCACTGGTATGTGGTGAAGCCAGGACACAATTTCAGGTCTATCCGACTCCATTCTGTTCAGAATATTGGTGGCACAGAAGGCTATTATTAGGCCAACTTTAGCTTCATAAAATAGTCTGGACAAAGGATTTCTCCACAGGCTGGTTTATGCTTGACCCAGCCTTATAATTTGAGCATGCAGATGATCCCTTTCATGATATGTTCGAGTTCTTTTGATTTTAAGCAATGGAGGCCAAACCTCCATTACTCAAAATATCATTAGAAGAATACTAAAAGGTGTGGTAGAATCCAAGAAAGAAACTAGATGTCCCCGCAGAAATACCAGAAAGACAGTCAGGATTGTTTGGGATAGCTCTGATGACCCCAAAAGCAGAGTTCATGGTCTTCCATCCAGAACTCTGTCATTACCTTTGTTTGGTTTCCCATCCTTCAGCAAAATTTCCAAATTCCAGAAAGAGAGAGAGAGAGAGAGGCGCAATATGATTGGATATCCTGGGTCAAATGTTGGCCCTTTCCTCTGTCAATTATTCCTGGGGTCAGGTCCCATATGACAGTTCTGACTGCTGACAGCCTGCTGTTCATCACGACACAGTTACCAGACCAGTAGCAATTCACAGAATAAAGTTGTATTTTATACACCCTACACCCTGCTAAAGAGGCAGCTGCCCTCAGGATTATGCTTAAGATGACCCTATATATTACACACGCACAGTGCTCAGTGCCAGCTGTTTGTGGCCCATAGCCCTGAAAATCCATTCTCGTGGCTAACACTGCTCAGGCCCCAGGGAAATACATCTCTGTACCTTTTGCCAAATGCCCTTGAGACAAGAGGTATCTGAATTCATGAAGGTCTGAGGGTTATGTCTGTCTGTCAGAGACAGACACTGCTTCTAAACATGAGGAGAACTGGAGCAGTGGAAGGTCTTACCAGAGAGAAAATACAAATTTAACTTGTATTTAAAAGTATGAACCCATTATTGTTCTCCTCTTTTTCATTTCCCCAAGTCAGTTAGATACGGATAAAACCCCAGGATAAACTCTGGTAAAACAGTGCTCCTGCGGGCAGATCTTGCAGAGAAGAACAGGTGCTCTACTGCATTCCGGAATGGCTCCTTTCCCCTTCCCCCTGTTGGAAATGTGAGGGAGTTTTTCTTGGATCTTCACCATCAGGCCCTGGCAGAGGTCCCAGAGGTAAAACTCACAAAACTGTGGTCCCAACCCCCAGTGACAGGGGTCCCCCTGAAGTCAGTTGCATTTTGCTCTCTCTCCCCCAGCCCTGGCCTGCCACAGAGATCTCAGCCCACAGTTTCTGCTCAAGTAAACTATGAGTCTCTGTGTGTCACATCTGTCTCTCCGATTTGGGGCAATAGTTTGCCCTGTGACCGCACTCCTCTTAACAGAGTTAAGAATAGTTGCTGATTTTTTCAGTTTGCATAGCTTTTTACTTATTAAGATGAAATGGGGATTCTAAATTCCTTAAATACTGATCCACTGACTATATGTCCCATTATTGTTTGTTTTCTCCTTTTTGCTATATATCAGTATTAATTTTACTTAAATATTAATTTTATTTTTTATTTGAAAATGTTTACAGGCATGATTACAATAATTTTTTCACCATTTCTGCTTCTTATCTGGTCGTTATTATTCATTTTATTTCCTAATTATTTTCTGAAAATAATCTTATTGCACAGAGGAAGGCGACTTGAGAACATTATTCACTCTCGGCAGTAGTGTGCTGAAATGAGCTTGCACCAGCTCATGAGAAATCACTTTCCAACCCTAGGTTCAGTGGTGTCATGTTGGTAGTTTGCAATCAGTCACAGTGGTAGTATTTACACCATGGGAATCTTCAAACACTATGAATCAGGCTGCCCCTACCCCACCAAGAAAGATGGTTGTTAAACATTTACCAGCACACCTCTGAGTATATCACATATGCTCAGTGCACCGCTGATCTTCAGGATCTGCATGTACCCAGTCTTGTCAATGCCCCTTTCAAGTGCTGATGGAATGCTGCTGGCCCCACTCAGTGTTATGGTCTGGTGGAGCAGATAACACCCAGCCACAGGAGGAAGCACAAGTGGCTTGATCGTTGACATCTTCTGGTCAGGTGTACTATTTCTCTACCACGCTCGGTATAATATCAAAGCTACTTGTCAAAAGAATAGTTACTTGTTGAATAGGTCATCACTTTGCTCCAAAATCTTAAGGTTTTTATTGTTTGTGCAATCAGTAATCTCCTGAAGAAACTTAGCACAATTGGATCTATAGGGCCTTATCACCAGAATTCAGCTTAAGGGACTCCAACCTCCACCCAGAACTGGGAGTCTTACGGTTTATTCATAAGTGATGATGCATCATGGTGTTTGGGTCTTGCCATGTTTCTTCCAAAGTACAAAGGGGTTCACAAAGCATCACACCTCCTTCTTTGTAAAAGAGATATAGTGAGTCAACTTCTCTCTCACTTCGGAGGGAATATTTCAATATATCCTAGACACCAGAATTCCAGAAGCTTCAGTGAGGTGGCCAATCCCTTGAATTTTTATGGGACTTATTGCCTATCTTGTAGCACATACATGTCTTTAAAAGCATTTGAGGACCTGTTATTTTTGCTCTTTGATCTGCTAGTCTGATGTCAGCAATGTAGTAGATAAACATTATGTCACACAGAGTGATGAGACAATGAGAGTGAACTGTGCCACAGAGCCAGCTTTAATCCAGAGGGCAGATTATGAACACACACTGCTATCTTTTTCAAGTGACATCTAACTACTGAATTCCTAATGCCTTTGTACTCATGGGGATTTAAAAAGAAAAGATACCACCTGTGATGCTACAGGCTGTGTAAAGTTATCAAGATATCTCATCTAAAATAACAGCTAAAATTGAAGTCACCAGGTAAATAAGCTTAGAACTATCTACAGTTACTCTCCAAGATAGATCTGCCTTCTGCACCACCTAAACAGGCAAGCTGTGTAAGAGTATAATAGAAAGCACTATAGGTGAATGTTTTCAAATGTTCAGTGTTGGCACTAATATCTGAAATTCCCCAAGGATGTGAAATTGTGTGGGCTAATTTCATTTGGTCCTTCTCTGCTATAATAGCTATTATTCCTCAGACCAAGGAGTCATTATGGGGATTTTGTCAATTTCCAAGAATATCCAATCAAATTATTCACTCTAAACCTTGGCAGATAAGCATGGGATGCATTTTGGTTTTCGCTGCCTTCACTCAGGTAGATTTGAGTCAAAATTCCAATGATCACCTTAGCCTCAAAACCCTCTAATTGGTAGACCACAGCAATATTTTGAGTTTCCAGGAATCAGTCTTAGCTCAGAGCCAGTGCCTAATAGTCCTTTTTCCAATGCTGGATTACCCAGCAAATTACCCCAACTCACTTTGTGCCAGGGAAAGGATTCTTGCTTTAAGGATGGTGGGTTTATTTTATGGATTCTGGGTCTGTGAGTTGAATTAGGTCTAGGGATTGAAAGGTAAAAGGCCACAACTCTCTATCATGATGACTCAAGTCACGTGCTATAAGAGTTTAATAGACCACCTATTATTTCAGTCCTAAGGTTCCTAAAACCAAAGAGCCATAACCAAGATCCCTGTGGATCAGGCCATCATCATGCCAGCTCATCCCTCTCTAAGGGACACCACCACATCCACTGCCTCTGGTGGTCAAGTGCCATTGCCTGATCTCTGTCCCTCAGGAGCTCCTGTCCTTGACATCAGTTCACCTGGTGTGGGCGACACCTGTTCACCCACACCATCTCTGACTTGAATCTCTGGCCTTCCAAGAACAGTTGTCACAGCCCGGTCCAAAGATACAAACATGCCCCTCACCAACGTATTTCTGCTGAAAGGGGGACCCTCTTGGGGAACAAAATTGGGGAGGACTCATGCATAATAAATTCACTTCATTGTAAAACTGTAATTTTACAATAAATTTCTGGCATTTCAATGTAGGCCACCACCGAGTCCAGGTTTCCATCAACCAGGCAAAGGAAGATAAGAGCTGCCTGCAGCTGCCCAGGATGCATGGGGTGCCCACATCTCAGGAGAGACCCCGCCTGCTCCAAAGCCAACTCAACTGTTTTGAAAGATGCTTAGAAATAGAATAGACAAAACATGCTGATAGATCAGATGTGGAGTGTGAAGAAGAGAAGATTTCAAAAATGATGCTCACCTGTGTCAGGAGCAACTGGTGGGTGGCAATGTCATTGAGTGACATGTGTCAACTGAAATGGACACATGTTTGATGAAAATGTTTCTACTACACCCACTGGGCAGAAGAGGAAACTAATAACTAAAGAGTCTGAGTGACTTGCCTAAGATCACACGACCAGTAAGTAGGTTCTGAGTCCACAGAGCCTGATCCTAAAGCCCATGCTCTGCCTCTTTGCCTCCCCTTCTGCCTCCCCCCCATCTGCCCTGTCCTAGGTGGAGTAGGTGGTGACTCAGTGGTGCATTTTGAAGATTCACTTTGTACAGCTTTTAAAATTTAGTTCTGCTAACATCCCCATGAAGTAGATTCTACTATCTGCAATATTACAGTTGGAGAACCAAAGTTCAGACAAGCTGATTAACTGCTTCAGCCTACCAAAGAACTGATGGTAATTCTCACACTTTATCTTACCAGGCTATCAAGAAGACCAAATGAGAAAGGTTTTGTGAAAGTTCTTTGGAAAGTGAACCTCCCTAGTATGATATACAATTAGCTATCTATGGTACTTTCTGTTGCAGCTTCTTGCTAAATGTCTCAGCAAACCTTGGTGAACATTATGTTCAAGGGGACCTTTCCTGTCACTCACAAGTCAGTGACCAGGATCCACATGTAAACACAAGAAAACACCAAGTACTCCACAATTTATAGGGAGTGGTCAATGATTGTGGCCAGCCTCCGGCTGCCAGAGAAGCCTCTAGTCACTGTGTTTCAAGTCTCCAGCATAAAACCAGGTCCCTAGGACAACTTTTCCCCTGCCCCTACCTTAAGGCAGCCATATCCAGAATTCAGGTGGAGGAAGGTGGGAGGGAGGCTATGTCAGAAAAGGCCAGACCCTCCCACCGCACTTCAGGTCCTCCCAGTTATAAGATCAAATCTAAGGGGAAGAGTGAAGTAACATATTGAGTTTAGGATGGAAGGTTTAAGCCAGGGAGGAATCTTTTAATAACCAAAAGTTATTTTGATCTGCTTGCATGTTAAGGATGCAGTAAAACTTGCTTACAAACAGTGATGGGTTTTATAGTTAAACTCTGTAAATTGACCCTCCTCAATGAAATCCCCCCTTAGATTATCTGGAACACAGCCTTCCCAGGTAGACATCACTTCCCATGGCTCTTTGCAGGAGGGATGCTACAGGAAACAAGTGTCAGGGGCCCAACCCTTCCCCCAACTACGCCCCCATATGCATTGCCTGGGCAGAGAGGAAAGGAGGAGATGCTGACGCATAGCTCAATGACAGCACTCCCACCCCTACTGATAGTGACCAGATGGCAAAGCCCTGTCCTGAGACCACCCAGCACTCATAGCCCGAACATGTCTGCCCATCAGAGGCAAGCAAATTCGCTGTGTGAGGCTGCTGTTTTCCACCCAGGGGTTGGTTTTTCAAGTCAGGGCTATTGTCTTCTTTGTGGACAAAATGCAACACCTTACCCAGGAAGCTCAGGACTAGGTCAGAGGTTGATGGGTTGGGAGGATCCTGTACATTGTCTTCAGCATCCACCCAAAATATCTGGCTGAATGCTCCAAACATCAGGCTCCAGCAATCAGCGCCAGCACTGTGACTAGAGCCACCTGTAGTCAGTGCCTGAGGATGGAAATGAGGACTCACGCATGTAAGCACAGTGATGTTGGTCTGACTGCTGGTCTGCCAGAAAAACTAGACTTGGTTCTCGACAGCTTCTGCTGCTTCCTGTCTTTGAGCTTTTTGTGGAATGGGGGTGCAGCAGCACCCTCTGGCAGGGGCTTCAGGGCTGCAGGCCTCTGCCCAGCTCTGCACTGTCTTGAGGCCTGGCCCTCTACTCCCTGCAGGGCCCACACAAAGAAGGGCTCAAGGCCAGCCCTGGGTGCAGTGAAAGTGACACAGTAGGCCAGAGAGAGCTTGGAGCCACCTCAGAATGCTTCACACTGGGGGAAGTTGAGTCCCCAAGAATTAGAAGGCTCAGGGCAACTGGAGAAGTAGACAGGTCATTGCAGGCAGGGAGAGGAGCTCAGTGAAGCAAGGGTGAGATTCAAGGATTTGTTTGACAAAACTTCCTGGAGGTCATGGGTAATGGCCCTGCACTGCTCCTGAGAATCAGACCACCAAGGCTCAGAACAGGACTGCACCCTCGGGAGGTTTCTATTTAAGAAAATACAGGGGAGGGAGCATCCAGACTGTGGAAATGGTCCCAACTAAGCCCAATTTGGGGGCGGAAGTGGCTAGATGGCTTTAAGCTGGGCCTATGTGTCTGGGAAGTCCCAGATGAGGGCCCACCCACTTCCCTTACACTCTACATTCCAGCATGACTGAATTCTTCCTGCTCCACAACCTCAGTCCTGGTGCTTTAGCCAGGACTAGAATGCTCTTCTCCTTCACCCCCTGCCTGGCAAACTCCTACTGATCCTCAGCCTCTGAGAAGTATCACCTTCCCTGTACCCCTCAGCAAACTGCATGTTGGGCCTCTCCTCCAGCTTCTTCAGGATCCTGGCCTGACTCTAATAAGGATATTAACTCATGTTATCCTCATGACAACTCTAGGAGGAGGTATTGGTGTCTTCATTTTACAGATGAGGTCATTGAGGCAAAGAAAGTTAAGTGGCCCAAGGTCACACAGCTACTTCCTCTGTGGCAGAAAACTCTTATAATTGTTTACAAGTCTGACTCCCTTCCTGTCCAGGAGGGTCTCCAGATGCGGGCTAGACTTCCCCACCTGGGTTCATGGTGCTTTTCTGGGCCAGAGTCCAAGGGATGTTTGTCCAGTAAAGAGTGCATGCTGGCTCATGGAATGAGCAGCTGTCCCGGAACCCCCACAGGTCAGCTGCCACACATGATGCCACCTCAGCTTCCCTCAATGTTACCCTCCCTTGCTAGAGAGACAAGGAGGTGAGAGCAGGGCATAGCTTCTAACAGCAAGAAAATAAACAACGTCAATCTCATTACTTCCCAGGCTTCTCAGAACTGGATGCCCCCTGGCTATCAAGTATGAAGAAACTCTTTCAAGAGGGACAAGGGGGAGGCAAAAAAGATGTAGTGGCAATGGAAACATTGACCAGTCCTCATAAACTCTGCCCAGATGTCAGCCACCTTCACCCAGATGTCACTGTCCATAGTCTACGCAGGCAGATGGCCAATCTCACACTCAGGGACAAAGGAGGCTCAGTACCAGCCTTCTCAGCCCACGGGGCTTCCATCCTCAGAACAGGGCAGCTTCTCCCCTCTTTCCTTAAGTCCCTTGGTCTGTTTCTCACGATGGAGCCTTACCAGGTGCCTAACTTCACCCATTTCTTACAAATAGGCACATGCCATAGAGCTGATCTGATTTTCATTGTATTTCTCCATAGGCTGAATGGCCTCCTGCCCTTATCTTCCTGAATCTTCCCCACAGATGCCTTAACACATGGTGGGTGAAAACACTGCTTCAGCCCCTCCGGCCTCCCTTGCATACACAGGCAGGCACACACACAGTCGCTCACAGCTATGAACACACACGTGCACAGATACACGCACATAGACTTGGAAGTTCCAATTTCTCCCAATGCTTTTGATGGGTCCATTCTTCACACGGAGCTCTGCACAGCAAGATTGGGTTGAGGACCATTAGTCATGAATGGCTTTGCTAGAAGCCATTGCCTGAAAGTGAAGGGGTTAAGAAGTTCTAATTGATAGTTACATAATAGGCACAGTGTTCTGTGTGAGGCATCCTCAGCAACTTTGTTTGACAGGCCCTTCTCAAGGCCAAATGTATGCTCATCATCATGCTAGTCATCAGGGATCCAGAAATTCACCTGGGAGCCACCAGTCCATGCCTGCCCACAGCCCCTCACTGGACAGCAGAGCCCAGCCTGAAATGTTAACAAACACCCTGACTGACATTTCTAAATTCTGAAGCCCTGGTCTGGGGACTCCCAGAAACTCAAAGACCCCAGGGAGCAGGCTGCCCTCACCAAAGCACTCTGGAGAACAAACAAACAACATGCTGGTTTGCTGGCTGATGTGTGGAAGGAGCCAGGCAGGAGGGGGTGGCAGTAGCAAGGGACAGGACTGAAGCCACTTATCCCTGTTTACTCACCACAGAGCCAGAAACCCTCCTAACTTACTGGAAAGCTCCTGGGACTTTGTTTTCCTGAAATGATACAAAAACAGGTTGAACTTCTCCAGTGTTTACTAGAAGCCTTGATTACCCAATTATGAGCTGAATTGCCTGGGAGGTTGGCAGGGGTAAAGGTACAGTACATATATCTGCTTCTCACTAGAGCCCTGAGAAGTCTCAAGAGGTTGACTGCCCAACTCAAGACAAACAGCCAAGAGAAGCTGGCTGAGTTGGGGCTGGAAGAGTCCTGGCTGCAGAGTAGGGTAGAAATGCTGTGTGGCTTTGAGCAACTTACTTAAACTCTCTGAACCCACTGTCTTCATCTGCTAAATGGAAACAGTAAAGTTCCCTTGTTGGGTTGTTGGAGGATTAGCATGGTTGCCTGGTACCCAAGACTCAGGTAATAGTGGATGTTGTTAGCAACAAAGTCCACACTTGGTCAGGCAGATGGGGACTCAGATGTCCTGGAAATCCTACTCCCATCCCCAGTCTCCTTCATAAGTTGATTCTATCCAAACATGTGCCCTTGCCACCCACCCGTTTTCTCCCAGCCTCACTGCTCACAGACATTAGCATCATTACTTCCAGAGGGCAGGCAGGTGATGTGAGTTGCCATACGAAATCAACACCGACAGTGTGGAAACCCACCTCATTGCTGGGAGGAGGTTCACCTAGATTAGCTTTGTCATGTTATGACCCAGTTTCCCCCATTCTTGTGTTCCTGACCTCCTGAGGAGCCATGATCATGCCTTGTGCCCAGATGGTGTCTGACTGCCTCTTCCTTCAATCTCCCATGACCATCAAAACTGCACTGCTTGACCCCAGCACCATGGATTGGAAAGAAATACATATTCAAGCACCTTGAAATTCCTGGTGGGACTCAGGGCCATGCAAATGGCCCAGAACATGTTTAAGTGCATTTTCAGATTAACATTTTTAAATTCTCAAGAAGAAGCTTCTGACCCCAGTTGGAGAAATTCTGGATTATAGCCACCAGAACTTGGCACAATCTTACCCACTCCTCTTCCCCACAGGTAAGACCCTGTTTTTTACCCTCTGGGCAAACAGGAGGTGCAGTAGGTGTTGACCCAGAGTCCTCACCGGTGACCAGAGCAAGATTGCAAACAGGAACCAAAACCTTTAGACTCCCTGTATCCAAGTCCTTGTGATATTACTGCAGCTCCTTCCTGAAGAGGGTGGTGGGAGGGGAGGGGTCTCTTCCCCTGCCTTGCATCCAGGCCGGTCTGAGGCTTGCTCTGACCAGAGCATACAGCAGAGGTGAGGGTGTCAAGTCTGAGCTGGGCTCCTAAGGTCAGTGGGCTTCTCCCATTTCTTTACCCTTCAGTTCCTCCCTTTCAACCTAGTGTCCTTAGTGTAGTAAAGTGACTCAGAAAACAGAACTCATTCACTCCATTTGAAAAAGGACCTTGATATTGTTTCTAGTGGGGAGAGGGTGTAGAGCAGGCAGGAAGAGATGCAGCAAATTTTTAGGTTTTCTGTTGAGGACAAGGGGAACCAAGAGGTACACTGGGCCTCCTTCCTCACAGGAGAAGAAACTCCTGGCAAGCTGGGAAGCTAAAAATACCTCCTAGCTAGGGTGAAGCCCTGAGACCGGGACAGGGTGCTTTGTCCCCTGCATTATGGCTGGTGGGGAAGAGAACTTGGCCCAGGAGCCCCAGTTCCTCTGGTGGCAGCTGCTGTTAAATTGCATCCTTCTGCAGAAGGAACATTCCTAGCCCAGAGATACTGTGTCCCATTCCCATACCTCAGAGAAAGTGAAGGGAGGGCTGGGACCTTCTCCTGAGCAGACTTATTGTCAGCCTCTCACCAGGAAATGCAGGGCCCTGCAGCCAACCCAGCCTTCTCCTCTTCCCCGCAAAACCCAGAACAGCATAGATGTGGGATTCTCTCATAAAGATGGGACTTCCTGACAGCTGTAGTCATGTTTGTTTTATTTCTCCATCTTCCTGGTGTCCAGTACTGTATCTGGCTGGCCAAAGGAGCCAGGATAGGTTGCTGATGGAGCTTTTCTGACTCCCTATCGCTGGTGCAAGTTCGAAGTTTTAGGATACAGTACAGACACCTCTCTTAGCAATATTTTGAACTTGTCTATAAATGATGATTCGCATGTGTGCATTTGTGACTATTCACATGTATATATATATATGTATATGTATGCATGCCCATCTTTGTCTTACTTACATGTGTGTATTTGTGAATGTTCACAAGTACATGTGTGTATGTGTATGCATGCCTCAGGGTCCAGCAGTACGTGAGTGGCAGAGTTGGAACTGGCCCCTGATGCTGCCTGGATGTTAGGCCCTAGGCCAGTCCACTCTGTAGACTTCCAGATTTCCAAAGGTGGGCATGCATACACATACTGGGCTGTGAGCTCCTTAATGGCATGGGCTGTGAGATAGATGATAGGTAGATAGATAGGTCTATCCTTTCATCCCCTATGACTCTAGGATGGTGATTTGTTCATAACAAACTCAGAATATGGCAGGAAGGACAGCAGGATCCAGGCCAGCCTTCGCCCCTAGAAGGACAGAGGAGCAGGGAAGAACTGTCACAGCAAAGGCTCAGGGCTTGAAACCAGAGGTTCCAGTGGGGTCTTGAGCACTCAGTTTCTCTGATTCTGTTTTCTTCTCTATGTAAGGGGCATGATAACAATAGAGCCTGCCTCTCAGGGATAAATGGTCAGATACACATAAAGGAATGTGCTTCAGCTTCACGGAGTGGACAGAGCCTTACACCCAGGGACTTACGTCCAGGCAGCAGCTGGGGCTAGTTCCAGCTCTGCCACTCATGTACTGCTGGACCCTGAGGAAATTGCTTGACACCTCCAAGCCTCAGCTGCAAAGTTGGGAGAGGAAGTTGCTCCTTAGCAGGGGTTGTGAACACGAAGCAAGGTCTGTGAGTGGACACGGGTGCTCAATTATGATGATCTTCATTGTGGCTGCTGCCAATATCCTTCTTTAGAAAACTGGTTCTACCACCTCACAGTTTGGAGGATCAGAGAGCTGCATGTGGAAATGTGGCCATGGCAGAGCATGTATGCCATTTGGGCTAAGAGAAGGGCTAAGGTTACAATGGCTCTTGCAGGAAGGTGTGGGGCTCAGAAAGGACCAGAATGAAGGAGAGCCACTTGGAGGAGGTGGAAAGGACTGGAGAAATCCCTTCCCCGCTGACTTGCAGCAAAGGAGGCTGTGGGAGGGGAGGTGTTGGCAAGGCAAAAAAAGAAAAATATTTAAAATACAAAGACAGTTTTGGGGGAGATGCCAATATCTGCTGCCTTGTGGACATGTTCCCTTAGGAAGGGGCTGAGGGCCTGGCCCCTGGAGACGACTGCCAACAGAAATAGGGGGTGGGATCTGGCTCCAGGTGTGGACAAAGACCTGGAGTGGGAACAAGGTCCACACATAATGGGAAAAAATCAGTGTCTGGGGACTTCTTCTACTGCAGTTGGACAGAAGAGAGGTTCATATTCATTTCGCTTCCTGGGTCAAGAAATCAAAGATTTTTTTGAGCATGTAGAGTTGGAAAGAAAGGAGAGGATGGGCCTTGATGCACACGAAGCTGTGAAAGACAGTGCAACGGCTCTGGAGGCAGGAAGGGTTCCAGAAGGAGGCAGTCCTCAGGATGTGCTGAGAAGGAGGATTCATTTAAAGCAAAACGATTTGATGATTTAACTCAATCCTTTGTACAGAAACCCCTTCAAACACCTAAGGCTCCTGGCTTCCTTGTCTCCCCAAGCCAGTTGGGCACAGTAACTCTATCCCCAGCCAAAGGAGCACCTGGACCACACCTATCTAGACATTGAAACCCTATCTAGAGGGCCATGGGGACCAGTAAGGAGTGGGCTGCACAAGATAGGAACTTGTCACAGAGCAGCCTTCAGATAGAAGGTGATGTACACACTAACTAACTTTCTATAACAATGTTTTCCAATCTGAATTTTTGTAAATGAGCATTTGAGCATCTGGGTTCCAAAGATGGAAATCTAATTGTGTTCCCATGCAATTCACGAGTTCAGAGGCTGGAGTCTGCTGGTGCTGGGTGTAAATACATGGGACTTGGAAAACCCACATTACAGAGTTCCAGCTGGGCAAGAGGGTAAGTTCAAGAGATGGTCTGGATTTGGGTTTTACCCTGACATTGACTAGTTCAGTGATCATTCCCCTCTCTGGGCCTCAGCTGCTCTCTCTGTAAAATGGAGAGCCAGAGGAGGAGACAGACCTCTAAGGGCCATTTGTCCTCTGACATTGTATGATTCCACACATGCTCTTTGGAAGAGATGACCGCACAAGTGAGACTATACCATATTAGAAAATTATGATGATCAGAGCCTTTTCTGGAGCCCCAGTGACTAGCAAGGATTCAGTTGGGAGAGCCCAAAGAGACTCAGGGCCTGAGTTGGAACACCCTCCCTTGTGCCTAATAGTGCAAGTTACGCTGGTCTGATTGCAGGGCCTTGAACTCGCCAAGCTGAATCCTGCCTTGAGGCCACTGTGCCAACTGTTCCCTCTCCTAGAACTCTCTTCCTTGATCTTCAATGATTTCTTCCTCACCATTAAGAGCTCATGTCAAATATTACCTCCTCTGAGAGGCCTTCCTGCTCACCCACTTTTAGTAGTCACATCAATTCTTTGCACAGTCTGCTGGGATTAAATTACATGTCCTCTAAAAAAAGATATACTGAAACCTTAACTCCCAGCACTTATGAATGCAGCTTATTTGGAAATAGTCTTTGTGGGCAGAGTCAGGTTAAGATGAAATCATATTGGACTAGAATGAACTAATCCAATTACTGATGTCACATATAAAGAAGGGAATTTGGACAGAGATGCAGAGAGAATGCCATGTGACAACAGAGATTTGAGTGATGCATCTATAAGTCAAGGAACACCAAGGATTGCTGGCAGCCGCCAGAAGCTAAGAGAGCATTAAGGGCCAGATTTTCCCTGAGATCCTCCAGCAGGAACCAGTGCTGCCCATACCTTGGTTCTGGACTTCTGGCTCCAGAACTGTGGGGGAACATATGCCTGTTGCTCCAAGCCACCCCATTTGTGGTAATTTGTTACTGCAGCCCAAGGGGAATAATGCACAGCCCTAATCCCAGTCCAGTACATTTCCAGTTTCTTTCTTTTTTTATTTGTAGTCTGCCTCTTCCAGGAGAGTGTCAGCTCCATGTAGGATCAAATCTTGTCTGTCCTGTTCATGGCTACAGCTTCAGTGCCCGACACACTGACATTTTTTGAATGAAGTGACAGTGTATTGTTTCTGAAGGAAATAAATTCCTGTGAGTGGAATGGCTGAGTCAAAATGTAAGTGCACTTTAGCCCTGCCTGGTGTAGCTCAGTGGATTGAGCATGGACCTGCAAAGCAGAGGATCATGGTTCGATTCCCAGTCAGGGCACATGCCTGGGTTGCAGGCCAGTTCCCAGCAGGGGACACACGAGAGGCAACCATACATTAATATTTCCCTCCCTCTCCCCTTCCCCTCTAAATAAATAAAAAAATAAAATTAAAAAAATGTAAGTGCACTTTAATTTTGATTGACTATCTGATTACTTTCCTCCTAGTCTTGTGGCAGTTGCCCTCCTCACAGCGGGCAGGTGCATGCTGTCTCCCACATGCTCTTCAGTCCTGGGCAGCCTTGAACTTCATAATATTTGCCTTGGAAGTATAAATATGGCATTTCATTGCTGTTCCCACTTTCATTTCCTTGACAATTGGGAAAAGTGGTCATCTTTTAATAAATCTGTGTTCTACTTGCCCTTTTCTTGTGAATTGCTTATTCATAATCTTTATCCATTTTTCTAGGCAGAATAATGGCCTCCCCTAAATTGTCCGTGTCCTAATCCTCAGAACTGTGAATATATTAGGTTACATGGCAAAGATGAATTAAGGTTGCAGATGGAATAAGAGCCTCTCAGGAGGCAGCCTCATCTACCCAGCAGGCCTCCAGGTGGCTGGGCCACCCCAGGTGGACTAAGAAGTCCTGACCTCCTGAGCCCTGACTGCCCCTCCCACCCTGCCTGCTCCTTCTCACCAACTAAGTCCGCTCTTCCTGCTTGGCAAGGACACTTAGCTCATCTCTCTTTTCTATAATGAAAAATTTCAAACCTACAGAAAAAGTGTAGAGAGCAAAATAGCTCACATCCATTTACCACCTGCTCACTAGTGATAATTTTAACAAAATTTGCTTCCAATTATTTTTAAAGACATAAAACATGACAGGTATAACTGAAGTTTCATGTGTAACTCTTCTCAGTTTTTTACCACCTTCCTAAACTTAACCCTTTCACCTGTACAGAAAACTTTTATCTTGATTTTGGTGTGTCCAGGATTTTGTTCTTCCCACATATATGTATATCTACAAATAATAGATAATACTATTCTAAATGTTTCAAAATTATATACATGATCTAAAACTATTTATAAATTACTGTAACCTCTACTGAAATTTCAACAGCCTTTTTCACAGAAGTAGAAAAGCCAACCCTCAGATTTATATTCACACAATTTGCAAAGAGCCTTGGATTGTCAAAACAATCTTGAAAAAGAAGAGTAAGGTTGGAGGTCTCACACTATCTGATTTCAAAACTTACTACAAATCTACAGTAATTAAATCGGTATGGTACTGGCATAAGGACAGCCATATAGACTAACAGAATAAAATAGAAAGCCCGGAAATAAACTCTCCCATATGTAGTCAACTGATTTTTGACAAGGTTGCCAAGATCATTCAGTGGGGAAAGCGGAGTCTTTCCCACAAATGGTGCTGGGAAACCTGGGTTTCTACATGGAAAGGAACGGAGTCCATGTAGAAACCCAGGTTTCCCTTACCTTCTACTACGCACAAAAGTGAACTCAACCTAGGTCAAAGACTTACACTTAAGAGCTAAAACCTTTTAAGTCTAAGACCATAGGGGGAAGCCTCTTGACACTGAATTTGGCAACAATTTCAATCTAATACCAAAAGTATATGTAACAAAAGAAAAAATAAATACATTAAACTTCATCAAAATTTTCAAATTTCCTATAAAAGTTTTTATAATAATCTCTTTTTATATTTTAATATCTGTGGAAACTTTCTCATTGCTGGTATTGGTAGCTTGATTATCTGTACTTTTATCTTGGGGGTTATCAACCTAATTATCCATTTAATAGCCCAACTTTGCTTTGCTAACTTTCTTTGTTGAATATGTGCTTTATATTTAATTGATTTGAGTTTTTATTTTTCTCATTTTTTTCCTGTCTTCTTTCCTTGAATTTAAGTTACTATTCTTTTTGCAACTTCTTGAGATAGAAATTTAAATAACTAGGTTTAAACTATTTTCTCTTACTACACATGCCTTTGAAACTATTATAATATAAAATTATTTTTCACCCCTGCTTTGAATATTTATCTCAAATATTTTATGTAGTATTTTGATTTTCATTCAGTTAAAATATTTTCACATTTTCTGTGTGATTTTTTTTTGCTCACAGGTTATTTATAAGTTTTCTGCTTAATGTCCAAACATTTGGGGTTTCATATTATAATCTTTCTTTTGTTTGTGTCTAGTTGAATTCCACTTTGCTCAGAGATCATACCCAGCATGATTTCACCTTTTGGAATTTGTTAAGACTTGCTTTATGGTTCATACATGTTCTAATATACACTTAAGGAGAATGTGTAGTCTCCAATGGCTGGGTGCAATATTCTACAACTGTCTATTAAGTCATGATGATTAATACTGTTGTTCATGTTTTCCATATACTTATTTTTCTTTTTTTAGTATATTTTATTGATTATGCTACTACAGCTGTCCCAGTTTTTCTCTCTATGCCCCCCTCCAACAATCCTCCCTGCCTTAGTTCACGTCCATGGGTCATACATGTAAGTTCTTTGGCTTCTCCATTTCCTATACTCTTCTTAACACCGCCCTGCCTATTTTATACCTATCAATTATGCTTCCTAATCCCTGCATTTTTTTCCCTTATTTTTCCCTTTCCACTCCCAGATGATAACCTTCCAAATGATCTCCATATCTACAATTCTATTCCTGTTCTGGTTGTTTGCTTAGTTTGATTTTGACTTTTAGATTCAGTTAATAGTTGTGAGTTTGTTGTCATTTTACTGTTCACAGTTCTGGTCTTCTTTTTCTTAAATAAGCCCCTTTAACATTTCATATAATAAGAGCTTGGTGATGATGAACTCCTTTAGCTTTACCTTGTCTGGGAAGTACTTCATATGCCCTTCCATTCTAAATGATAGCTTTGCTGAATAGAGTAATCTTGTTTGTAGGTCCTTCCTTTTCATCACTTTGAATATATCTTTCTAGCCCCTTGGTTTTCTGACCTTGGTTGCCTGCAAGGTTTGAGAAATCAGCTGAGAGTCTTATGGGAAGTATTTCCTATAAGACTACACTCTTATGGGAAGAAAAGAGTGTAGGTAACTTTTTTCTTTGCTCTTGCTGCTTTTAAGATTCTCTTTATCTTTAACCTTTAGCATTTTAATTACAATTACAAGACTGCCATGGTCTACTTTGGGTCCAACTTATTTGGGATTCCCTATGCTTCCTAGACTTGTATGTTTATTTCCTTCATTGGATTTTTTAAAATAAATTTTCAGTCCCTTGCTCCTCTTCTTGTCCTTCTAGCACCTCTATGATTTGTATACTGGTATGTCTAAAGTTGTCCCATAGGTTCATAAGCGTTTTCTTGTTTTTTTGAATTGTTGTTTCTTATTTCTGTTCTGATTGAATGTTTATTTTTTCTTTTTGTTCCCAATTGTTGATTTGAATTCTGGCTTCCTACCCTTTACTGTTGGTTCCCTGCATATTTTTCTTTATTTCACTTAGTCTATTCTTCATTTCTTCCTTTATGTTGTGGCCATATTCAATGAGTTCTCTGAGCATCCTGATCATGAGTGTTTTGAACTATGCATCTGATAGGTTGGCTATCTCCTTTTCATTTAGTTCTTTTTCTGGGGTTTTGCTATGTTCTTTCATTTGAACAATATTTCTTTACCTCCTCAATTTTGCAGCCTCCCTGTATTTGTTTTTGTGTATTACACAGAATTGCTTTGACTCCCTGTCTTAGTAGCATGGCCTATATAGAAAAGGCACCTGTAAATTGTGTGAGGTGGAGCCTTATGTAATTGAAGTGGGGCAACCCACTTCACTGCTTTATGGGTCTGTATGGCAGAGACTGGGAGAGGAAGTAATGCTGCTGCCTGGTTTCTGGAGGCCTGCTGGGCACTTGCCTCGCTTCCAATCACCTCGCCCACCTCCTGTATGTGACTGGCACCCTTCCGGCTGCTGCCATGAGGTTTGTGTATGTTCTAAACCCATGTGGGTCCTTTTAAGTGGTGGTAATTTGGCATTTACTTCAGCCCCCTCCCCCCAGCCCCACTAATTTTTACAGCCAGAGGTAATGGGAATTTATCTTCCCAGTGCTGGAACCCTAGGCTGTGCAGTCTGGCCTGGGATTGGGATTGCTTGCTTCCAATGTGGATAATTTTTAAGGTAGTAAAATATTTTTCGTCCCAATTTTTATCCAACACATGTGAATGTGGGACTTTCCATTCCACTGCCATCACCACCTCTCTGCATCTCACTGCATCCTCTGTGCCCTGGCTCTGCGCACGACTTTGCCCCTTCTACCTGTCTGGATGAACGTAGCTTCTTTAAATTCTTGGTTGTCAGACTTCCATACAGCTTGATTTTCTGATGGTTCTGGTGTCGTTTGTTTTTGAGATCTGTTTGTATTTCTTCCTATGGTTGTGTAAGGAGGGGAAGCTTATCTACCTATGCCTCCATCTTGGCTGGAAGTCTTACTGATTTCTTTATCTGCTTTTTCTATTTGTTGCTGATAGAGATTTGTTAAAACCTCCAACTCTGATTACAGATTTACCTATTTGTCTCTTTTCTTCTGTCAATTTTCTGCTTTGTGTATTGTGCAGCTCTGTTATTAGGATATACAAATTTATGATTGTAATGTCTTCCACCCTTAACCTCCATTACTACTCTGGCTGTAGTATGTACCTTGTCTGATATTAATAGAGCCACAGCTTTATTTTGGTGAGTGTTTGCATGATATGAATTTTACCACCTTTTTACTTTCTACCTTTCTATGTCCTATACTTAAAGTGTATTTTATAAACACCACATGATTGTTTTCTTTTTATCCAGCTGGATATTATTTGCCTTTTAATAGAAATATTGAGAAGGGTTTGAATATATATAATATCTTGTTTCTTTAAAAAAATTTATCCCACATCTTTCGTAAACCTTTATTTCTTCATTGTGTATATGTGTCTGTGTATTTCATTTTACATCTTCTGTTAACTTTTTAGTTGTATTTCTATTAATTTTTAGCAGGTAACTCAGAGATTCATTGACTTTTAAATATGTATTTTATTTATTTATTTAATTTTAGAAAGAGAGGAAGAGAAACATCAGTTTGAGAGAGTAGCATCTATCAGTTGCCTCTCCACTGCATCCTGAAGAAAGACCAAACCAGCAACCCAGGCATGTGCCCTGACCAGGAATGGAACTTATGACCTTTCACTTTGCTGGATGACACCAAACCACAGAGCAACACTGGTCATCACTGTATCATTGACTTTTGGGGTCTACCTTAAATTGGTGCCATTACTATTTACAACTAATAGAGGACATTTAAAATAGCATACATTCATGTCTACCCATTTTATGTCTTATACTACTATTGCTATATGTTTTTCTTCTACCTGTGATATAAATCCCACAAGCCATAGTCATTGCTGCCGCTTTCTCTTATATTCATTCACATATCTGCCCCCATGGTTCTCTGTATTCCATCCTGCAGCTCTGTGTCTCCACTTGGGATCATTGCTCTTGTACTTCATGTGGTGTGGGTCTGCTGTTGGTGAATTCTCTCAGCTTTTGTTAATGCGAAAATATCTTTTCTTTGCTTTCATTTTAAAAATGTCTTGCCAACTTCCAATCAAGATGGAGGCATAGGTGAACACACCTCACCTCCTTGCACTAGGGCAAAAATTACAATGAGACTGCAAAACAAATATTACCCAGAATCGTCAAAAAATTAAACGGCATACAGGTCCAACAACCAAGGGTTTAAAGAAGACACATTTATTCAGATGGGTAGGAGGGGTACAGATATGGAGACATGGAGTGACACATAGTATGCAGAGATGTGGAATAGGTGGTCCCACATCCAGGCTGTAGATAAAAATTGGAGAGGTGTACATTGGGAGCGAGGGATCCCAGTCCCACACCAGACCACCCAGCCCAAGCTTCCAGCACCAGGAAGATACTTCCCCTAACTTCTGGTTGAAAAAAAAACAGTGGGGGGTTGGTGTAGTGGAAGAAACTGTGGGATTCTCAACAGATTCCTCTTGAAGGGCCTGCAATGGACTTAGGACTCACATTGACCCACCCACTCTAAGATTCAGCACCAGAGCAACAGCTGGAAGGATACCAGTGGCATGAGGGGAGAAACAGAAGTGACTGGCAACCAGAAAAGTGCTAGTAGACAGCTTCCTCCTGGGCACAACTCCAGAAGCCAGGCAGTGGCATTGTCTCCTCTCCAAGCCCTCCCCCACACAGAACCACAGAGTGGTGACATGGGTTGCCCTGCCCTGGCGATTACCTAAGGCTCCATCCCATACAAATTAGAGGTAAGCTTTTCTACAATAAGCCATGCTACCAAGAGAGGAAGTCAAAGCAGCTCTCCCTAATACACAAAAGCAAACACAGGGAGGTTGCCAAAATGGGAAGACAAAGAAATACGGCCCAAATGAAAGAACAAAACAAAACTCAAGAAAAAGAACTAAATGAAATAGAGACAAGCAACCAATCAGATGCATAATTCAAGACACTGGTTATCAGGATGCTTCATTGAAGTACTCATTAGGTACTTCAACAGCATAAAAAAGACCCAAGCAGAAATGAAGGTTACATTAAGTGAAATAAAGAAAAATCTAGAGGGAATCAAGAGTAGCAGGGATGAAGCTAAGAATCAAATAAACAATTAGGAACACAAGGAAAAAAAACATTCAATCAGAAGAGCAAGAAGAAAAATGAATTTCAGAAAATATGAGAATAGGTTAAGGAGCCTCTGGGACATCTCTAAACATACCAACATCTGAATCATAGTGGTGCCAGAAGGAGCAAGGAAAGAACAACAAATTAAAAACTTACATGAAATAACAATGAAAAAAAAACCCCCTTCCCTAATATGGTGAAGGAAATAGACATACAAGTCTAGGAAGCACAGAGTTGGACCCAAAGAGGACCACACCAAGACACAACATAATTAAAATGCCAAAGGTTAAAGAAAGAATCTTAAAAGCAGCAAAATAAAAGAGGGGGGTTACCTACATAAGGCTGTCAGCTGATTTCTCAAAAGAAACTTTGCAAGCTAGAAAGGACTGGCAAGAAGTGATCAAAGTGATGAAAACGAAGGACCTACAACCTAGATTAATCTATCCAGCAAAGCTATCATCTAGAATTGAAGGGCAGATAAAATGCTTCCCAGACAAAGTAATACTAAAGGAGTTCATCATCACCAAGCCCTTATTACATGAAATGTTAAAAAAACTTATTTAAGAAAAAGAAGATAAAAGCAATCAACATAAAAATGGCAATAAATTCACAACTATCAGTAATTGAATCTGAATAACAAACTAAGCAAACACTCAAAAACAGGAATAGAATCATAGATATGAAGATCATTTGGAGGGTTATCAGTTCAGAGAGAAAAGGGGGCAGAGGGAAGGGGGAAAATGGGGGAAAAGGTACAGGGATTAAGAAGCACGAATTGGTAGGTATAAAATAGTATGTTAAAAAGAGTATAGGAAATGGAGTAGTCTAAGAACTTATACACATAACCTGTGGACATGAACTAAAGGGATGGAAATTGCTGGGAGGAATGGGGATACTGGGTCGAGGGGGCAAAGTGGAAAAATTGGGGCAGCTGTAATAGCATAATTAATAAAATATATTTAAAAATAGCTTAGGCAGATCCATCAATTTATCTTCAATCATAATTGACCAAAAAACCTTTATTTATTAATTTTTATTTGGAAATGTTTTTTTCTCACATGAAGCAATTGGTACACAAATAGTTAGGGAATGTCTTAAACATAATGATAAATTTGGAAGAAATTCAGAAAAAATCTATCAATAAATTCCAAAAATCATTAAAAAGTAATATAATAATGTTTAGCCTTTTAAAATTTTGAAGCAATCTCAAAGTTATGGTAAAATACAAAGTCTAATAAAAAGAATTGATTTCTCCTGAAACATTTGAGAGTATTTCACAAACCTGATGCTTTAATACCTCTGACAAATGTAGTATATATTTGCAATAACTTATTCTCTGGCATAACCACAGTACAACCTATAAAATCAGGAAATTAATAAATTTCCATTCCATCTTATCCCAGGCCCTGTGTAAGACCTTGCAGTTGTCTCAATAATGCCTTTAGAAAAGGAATTATGCTTTAGATCAGGAGTTTAGGTGTCATGAGTTATCATGCCTTCTTAGTCTCATGCAGTCTGGACCAGCTTCTCGACCGTTTATGATCTTGATACTTATGATGATTACAGGCTAGAGATTTTCTAGACTGTTCTCAATGTGTACTTGTCTAATATCTGATTTATCAGTTTTATATTCAGATTATACATATTTCATAAGAACATCACAGAAATGATGCTGAGTTCTTATGATTGCATCCCATCAGGCAGTGCTTATCAATTTGTGCCATTACTGGTAATATTCACTTTGATCAAGTGATCAATATTCACTGCCAGGCTTCTAAACACTATAAGGTTATTTTCCCCTTTAAAATTAACAAGTATTTTGTGGAGAAACACTTTGAAATTATGTAAATAGCCTGGTCCTCATTGAACTTTACTATTTAACTATCTATCCATTCATTTACTTATACATGTATAGACTTGTGGTTTCCTATTTTATTCAACGAGTTATAGTCCATTTTTATTATTTATTTTCATCTTCAGATCATCCCTGATTTGATCAATGTGAGCCACTTCAAGGCAGCTTCTGTACCCTTTTGACATGTTCCCATCAATCTTTGGGCACTTTGTTGCATTTTGTCAAGACGTATTCCAGTATCATTTTATTATTTTATTTTTATTGTGGTTTGAGTACAGTTTTCTGCCTTTTTTCCTCACCCCTCCTCACCACCCAGCCATCCCTACCTTCTTCCCCTGTTTCCATCCCCCCTTGTTATTGTCCATGTGTCCTTTATAATTGTTCCTGTAAACACCTCACCCTTCTCCCCCATATCCTCTCCCTTCTCCCTTCTGATCACTGTCATTCTGTTCTTAACTTCAATGTCTTTGGTTATATTTGTTTGCTTGTTTGTTTTGTTGATTGATTGGGTTCCAGTTAAAGGTGAGATCATATGGTATTTGTCTCTCACTTCCTGGTTTATTTCACTTAGCATAATGCTTTCCAGTTCCATCTATGCTGTCACAAAGGGTAGGAGCTCCTTCTTTCTTTCTGTTGCATAAAATTCCATTGTGTAAATGTACCAAAGTTTTTTGATCCATTCATTTCTGATGGGCACCTAGGTTGCTTCCAGCACTTGGCTATTGTAAATTGTGCTGCTATGAACATTGGGGTGCACAGGTTATTTTAGGTTGGTGTTTCGAGGTTCTTAGAATATAATCCCAGCGGTGAAATTGCCGGGTCAAAAGGCAGATCCATTTTTAGTTTTCTTAGAAAATTCCATACTGTTTTCCACAGTGGTCGCACCAATCTGCAATCCCACCAACAGTGCACTAGGGTTCCCTTTCCTTCACACCCTCTCTAACACTTGTTGTTTGTTGCTTTGTTTATGATGACCATTCTCAGTGGTGTGAAGTGTTATCTCATTGTTTTAATTTGCATCTCTCTGATGGCTAGTGATGCTGAGCATCCTATCATATGTCTCTGGACAGAGGCAACTCTTTTGGTGGTTGGGTCACAAACTGACTAATCTCATACGAAATCCAAAGGCCATTCTGGTTAATTTTTGTTTCTATGGCCTCTTCACTGTCAGCACTACCCTCAGTTTCACCTCCCCACCCCATCTTCAAAGAGCAAGCAAGTGCTGACCCTGGTGGGAAGCCCTGGTGGGGGGTGACCAATGTAGAACAGAGTGAGCTGGTACCTCCCTGCAGGCATAAGCCACAGCGGGCTGCTGTCACTGACCTAACCCCTAGTTACACACCCTGGCTCCATTAGGCTGCACAGTGATACAATGCTTGGAGTCACACACAACAAGACACACAACAACCATCAAATTCCACCTTTGCAACTGACTAGCTACGTGGCTTTGTGCAATCACTTTTTTAACTGAAAAAACATCTGGAAACCTGGTGTACATGCGAGATATCTGTAAATGGCAACAGTCATTCCAACTGGATTCCCTGACACCCCAGTCACCACGTGCCTAGCTCTGTGCTGGGTCAGCGGCTACACTGTCACTGTCCTGCCAGCCAAGCCTCTTTCTGGGGCGCTGCCCATCCTAAAGATGGTGCCTCCCGTCCTTCCCCACCTGGTAGGCAGCAGAGGGCACCGCTGAAGGGGGCTGGGCCAGCGTCCAGGAGAGCCAATCAAAGCTCAACAATGCCGCCATTGGACGCGGTGGTGGAGCCCCTGGGCCGAACTCTGCCCGCATCTCTGGATGGCCTGCCCAGGCTCCTGGGCCGGCCTTGGCTTTCACGGCCTGCATGGCAGGGCGCCAGGCCAGTCCCCGGCCTCTGCCTGCTTCCCGGCCCAGAGAGCATGAATAAATTAGGCTATTCTTAGTAGGGCCTGAAAAGGACCCCTTTCTGTCTAATGAGAAAGATGGAGTTTTATAAGTATCTTTCTCAAGCCCAAACAGTACAATTAAGAGGGTCTCCCAGTTCTATAGTGGTGGGGCCCCTGGCAGCCACCCTGGTGCTGGGTGTGCAAAGGGGCTCCATGAGCAGGAACGAGGTGGTTTCTGCTTTGCTAGGATTTGGCGAGGAGAAAAGGTAATCTGCTGGGTTGGGGCAACCCCGGGGTGCTGGCAGCTGGAAGAACTGCTCGTCTTGGCAGCGCCTGTGAGCCTGCTGAAGGGGCCGGGCTTGGCTGCGGTGGGCACCCACAGATCTCAGAGCTTCTGCCTTAGCCCTGCCCAGGGCCCCAGGTGCTTCAGAGCCCCTTGGATCATCTCTGTGTGCTCCTTGCCCATCACCTCGGCTTCTGGCCCCCTTTGTGCTCCTCACACACATCGAGCACTTACCCAGATTCCAGCCTTGGCTGCTGCTTCTGTTCCATCAGGCCTCCGCTGCCCTGACCATCCATCCGCAGAAGAACTCTCTCTTCTCATTGCATTCCATCAGGTCATTCTGCATTTCCTCTGTGGTGCTCATCCCAAAATGGAATCATTAATTTATCTGTTCACTGTCTACTCCCAACTACAGTGTCAGCTCCACCAGGGCAGGGACCATACTGGCTTGTTCACCTGTGTATCCTGGCACACAGACTAGATGCTCAATACATTTTGAATGAATGAATGAACAAAGCCAAAATATGGTAGTTAGGTGCCCAAGACCCAGTGGAACTCTTCTTGTTGCTGATTAACCAGTTCAAGCGACAGTCTTATTCTCTACATGCACCTGAGAAGAAACCCATCATGGGTGATGGAGATAGGGGCAATGCTCTACTAAAAACTAGCATAAACACATCGGCATGGCTCTCTCTCTCTCTCTCACCCCCATACACAACTAAAAGGAGGGGCACAGCTCATGCCAACATCTCAAACCTTGGGAATTTTCTAAAGCCATCATGTACTAGATGATCAGAAATCCCTGAATATCTTATTAATATTTCATTTGCATTGAGAGGGTCTACACTTGTCAAAATAATCATAAAAATGACCACTATTCATTGAATTCCTATACCAGGCATGTTCCCTCTCTTAGCCCAGACCACCATAATGAAATCCCACAGATTATGTGGCTTGAAAGATATTTATTTCTCACAGTTCTAGAGTCTGGGAAGTCCAAGATCAAGGTGTTGGCAGATTCAGTTCCTGGTAAGGCCTACTTTCTCACTTGGCAGATGGCCATTTCTAACTGTGTCCCCAGTGTGGTGGAGAGTGAGAGCTCTGGCACTTCTTCCTCTTCTTCTAAGGGCATTAATTCCATCATGGGGGCTCCATACTCATGACCTCATATAAATTTAGTTACCTCCCAAAGGCCCCACCTCCTAATGCCATCACATTGGGGGTTAGAAATTCAGCATACAAATTGGCTTGGGGGGCACATACATGCAGTCCATAACATTCCCAAGATTCGACTATAATCTCTACAGAAATACCACAAAGTGATTAATGTCATTTAATAGGACTCCAAGGTGCAGAGAGGTGATGTGACTTACTCAAGGTCACACAATAAAACTGAAGGTCAGTGGCCTCCTCCTGTAGTAAGTGGTCCCATCAAACTTGCTAATTAACTCCTGTTACACTGAGATCACACAACAAGCCCTAGGACGTGGTTGGCCTGGCCAGTCAGTTTTGGAATTCATTGCTGAAAAAAACCTCAGAAAAATGACATCCTGAATTGGATACTACCTTTTGCCTGCAACATCACGTTTTGGATTTGCTCATTTACTGCTTCATCCCACAGGGATTTGTTGACAGTCTAGTGGACCATGGGATACACCAGTGGGCTAGCCAGAATGGTCCCTGCCCTTGCAGGTTTGACCTCTTGTGGGGAATAGACAATGAACAGCTAATTGATAATTACTTTTTGGGATAAGCACTGTAGAGGCAACACACAGAATGATGGGTTAGAGCAGTGAGGGGGGAGAGCTCTCCTACAAATGGGTGGTCAGAGACAGGATAGGGAGTTTTAGAGGGACACAGCCTAATGAAAGTCCGTACACTTGCTCTTGAACTTCAGAATCACACCTGTGGAGCTCACCCCTTCCACACACCCCCCCCCCCCCCGTTCAGAAGGGGAACTCAGGTGGGGTCCATATCATATGGTCCCAGTGTTGACTGCTTCTCTGGCCACAGGGCCTCCCCCTCACCTGTGCCTTCCCCACAGTGGCCCCCACTACCCCACACCTCCCTTTTGTTTTTTTTATTGATTTTACCACATCTGAGGAGTTTTTAATGGGAGAAAGGGCCTACAAATGGGGTTGTTTGAGGACAAGGAAATGAGCCACTTGCTGTGATGAATGTTCTTGAAAAGCAATTTATTTTTCACGGGTAGCTTGCCGGGCTTGGGAACAAAAGTGCTTTGGCTGCCTATCAAATATTAACAGAGGCTAACTGTTTTCTCAGCATTTCTCTTTCCCTGCACACGCTCACTCGCGCCTCTCCCTATGCATGACAGAAATGACATCAAGTTCAAGAGCTCCCTGGGGTCCTCTCCCAAGATAAAGTGCCAGCTGTTTTCATGGGGCCCTGAGACCCTCTCCCTCCTGCCCACCATCTCCCTTCACTCATTTGTTTCCAAACAGTGACTGCATGCAGGGACATGTTTCCTCTCCTGGTGGGAGGGGAAGGAGTGGATCCCCAGGAAATGAGAGGTAAAGTGGAAACCCTGAAAATACCAATGCTGCCCTCAGAGCTAGGAGCCCATGTGTGGTCTCCATATAGTTTAGTAAAAGGGAAAATGACCCTGCACCTTTGCCTCTGGACTCCAATGACATTCCCCACCGAAGCTGCCATATTCACAGTGTGAGGCAGCTCTTCCCAGGTGTCCTCAGTTTACCCATGCAATGTCATTGTCCCCCAAGGATGGATGCGCAGTCATTGCAATGTGTCTTCAGGGAAGAGCTCTGAGGTGGTGGTGACAGAGAAGCCACTGATCCTCCTAACAACTCACCAGGACTCTGCTTTTCCAAAATGATGGTTGTGCTTAGCTGTCTGAAGAAGTCCTTCAAATTCCTGGGAAATATGACAGCTAAAGCAAAACAGGGGATTAGGTTTCCAGATGGGCCTGCACAGTACCAGCAAAAATTCCAGTGTCTGAAACTGTTACATGAGCCAGAATTTTAGCAATAATCCCGGGAAGCCAGAAGTCTCCTGCTACAGTGTATCCTGCAAGGGAGACCAGACCAAGACCCATGTCTCTCCCCTGCTCACTCTTGAGCTGACTGCTGCTTAAATGTTTGCTAAAGGGACAGTTCTCAGAAACAAGAGCCCAGCTTAGGTGACTCTCAGCCCCTGGACATCCCTGCCAAATCATATTGGAGATGTGTCTGGAAATGTGACTAACTTCCCCAGCAGAGGCTGGAATTGGGAATTTGGATTTGTTATCCTGATATTTCTCATCTTAGGGATTAAGAAATAGAAAACTTTATCTCCTATAAAAAGGACTTGAGACAAAGAGAAGGAGGTGGGCTTTCTTTTGCCCAGTCTGCCAGTCCCAATTCTGGATCTTGGACAGGTCTCTGACTAGGACCCTAAATCCAGCTTCTGACAGGGGTGCAAAAGCAGGGCATGGAAGGTCAGTCCTGTGCTCTCCTTCCTTCTGAGACTGTGGTAGCCAAGCTCCAAAGATGCATTCTAATGAGCTTTGCCTCCTGGTCTTCACCTACTTTCAGAGTCCCTTCCCCTTAAATGTGGGCTAGCCTTTTGACTATCTTTTGACTAGTAGAATGTGACAGAAGCAATACTTGTACTTCCAGTGCTAAATCACAAAAAGTCTTGCAGTCTCTTCCAAGATCTCTTAGGTCATACATCTGGAGGTAACCAGGCTCCATGTATGGAGTCTGACTGCCCTAAGAGAGGGCAGTGCTGGGAGGAAGTCTACATAGCTAGGCCATGTGAAAAGAGCTATTTTGGCAAGTCCCTAGCTCTCCCAACCACCCAGCTGGGAGCCAGACATGCCAGCGATGAAGCTTTGGTGGACAACCTGCTCAGTTGAGCCTCAGTATTCCATATCCAGCCACAATCTAAACTGCAACCACAAGAGAGACCCTAAGTAAAAACCACCCAGCTGGGGACCATCAATTTATGAAAAATAATAAATAAATTGCCATGGTCAGTCACTAAGTTTTGAAGTGTTTTATAATGCAGCACAGCAAACCCAGAACAGAGATACTGGTGTGGAGGAACAAGAGCTTTGCAAGGAATTGCAACTACTGGCCAATGGTTTCAAACAGTAGTTTTAAATTCACTCAGCTAAGGAAACTTTGTCCACTAGAAATCACAAATAGAACTCTGATAGGTAAGATAAATAGAAGCACAGCAGCTCTCTTTTTGAAAATATGAGAAACCATGACCAGTCTCTCCTTTTCCCACAAGCCTGTGCAGCAGCCCCTGGGAAATGAATAAGATCTCCCAGGGCTCTCTCTTGCTCTCTTCCATTTTTCAACAAACAAACACCAGAACAGATTTTCTTTATCCACACTTACTTGCTGAGGGTATCTTTGCCATACCCTGGAGCTGAGCCCACAGTGATCCTCCTGGGGCCTCCCATATATCCAAAAGTTACAAACTCTGAGCATCTTCCACTTTTTTAGCAGGTGGAAGAGGCCCTGGATGGCCCCAGTACCTGTATCCTTTGGCAACACCCTACCTTTCTTCCCCAAAGGACACAGGGGTCATAGTCCAGCCAGCCCCTTCTGAAATGCTTGGCATTTTATGCCAAGAGACAATGTTATTAAGAGACATTGTTACCAGCCTCTGACCCAGCTCACATTTAAGGCAGAGAAAAGACACCAATATGTAATTCCTGTAGTCCTAATGGAGACTCCTAATGGAGAAACTGAAACCCAAAGAAGTTCAAGTTTGCAGTAAAGGAAGAGTAGAGATTGCTGCAGCCCCAGTCTAAGCTTCTCCTCAGGCGGCATTAGCTGCTCCACCACCTCTGCATGCGTGAAAACGGTACCTATGGGCCTGCCGAGAGGATATGCCTTCCTCTTCCAAAACTGAGCTGGGCTGAAACTCAATTCTTTTTCCAGATGTCTCTGGAGCAAAGGGACCCAACACAGCCCCCTCACTACCTGGGTTATCCTAGGTGATGTGGGAGACTGAGTGTCTCCAGGAGATGGTGATTGCCCAATAGCCATGGCCCTCCCCATGCAGACAGCATGTACTGCATAGAGTAGATCTTGTTCCCTTTTCATTCTTATCACCAAATCCCCCCAAACTCTATTTTGCTCACCATGCTGACTTCTCCTCAGGGAGAGCAAGGACTTGCACAATAAGCACTTGACTCATCTCCAAAGCCAAGGTTTGTTCCAATGGGTTTGACTTTCAACCTCCTTACGTCTCCTTGAAAAGATGAACCGTGCTTTTGTACCACAAGACATGCCAGGAATAGCTCACACAGAGTGCTTTCAGGAGGTGGGGTGCTCATGAGAAAGAGGCCACAGATCGGCCAGACATCTACAAGATGATGAACACCTTTTTCCATCATGCCTTGGACAAGCAGTTGAGCTTTATTATTCATCTCTTCTGCAGAGAGGTCATGATGTGAGAGGGTCCGGACTCCTTCAGCCAGGACACACACTCTGCAGACCACATGTGCATCTCGGGAATAGAGTAGCAAAACTTCAGCAGGCTCTTTCCCTGAAGAGCCTGACAGCCTAAAACGTCCCTGCCTGAAAGCAGGGCTTGGGAAAAACAAAGATCCCTTCCAGTCCACTCTGGCCGTGTCACAGCCATCATCTCCCCCCAACCCCAAATCAGTAGATTCTACCAACAGTCTACAACTTCCCATCAAGGGAAACATGCAAAAGGCAAAGCAAGATTTCTGACCAGTTTAGAAATGTGTGAACATACTACAGAAACAATAATAATAATAACCCTCAATTACCTAGTCACTTTAATGACCAAGGGCTGTGCCAGGTGCCTGATGCTACTACCTACAGAGCAGGTTTGGCCACCTCACTTGTCCAGAGTCTTGGAGAGATTAAGAAACCTACTAAGGTAAATGGCAGAACTGGGGTTCAAATGATGCCTGTTGTTTTCCAAACCCACCGTGTTCTTCCTATTAGCAACACTTCTTGCATGAGTCAGAGGGTCAGAATCTGCTGGACAAAAACAAGAAGCTAGATTCAAGGACTGGGAAGAACTAGGTCAGCCTAAGCCAAATTACAGGGGTTAGCAGCCTCCCTGACTCCCAGTCTCCCTGCCTCCCCTGCCTCACAGCTTCCCAGCCAGAATTCCCTGACTGGCTTCTCTGAGTCAGGGCCCAGGTAGACAAAAAGGAAGTGGAGCCTGGGTGGGTCCTTGGGAAGTATTTGGTATCCCCTTTAAGGACCAGTGGGGGAAGGAAATTAGGAACTAAGGACTGATGTGATAAGGCCATCCCCACAGGATCTTGGTAATCCTTTGAGAAAGCACATGAGAATGGAGAGGAGGGCCACATTACCTCTGACCTTTCCAAAAGGAACTGGATGACCAAGCCTTGACCACTGGGAACAGTCTGATCAGATGTGCCTTTCCACATTCCCTACCAGGCTCTGGGACTTGAGGGTCCCTCCCAGAGCCCGGAGATGAGCTCATGCTCCAAAAAGGGCAAGCCCATAGCAGTGTTCACTCCCGGGACTGTCTTCAGTTTGCAACCCTGGGCCACAATTAGCCCAACCTGCTCTCTACTCTAGAACACAACCTAATTGGACCCAGTCTGCCCCCGGCCCTCTTTGTTCCTATTGGTTTGGCCATGGAAACCCCAGGAGAACATGGAAGAGAGGAGATTCACATTGGGGTATTTATTCTCTGGGGCTCTTTGACAGCAAGTCCCCCAGGCTAGCAGTTCTTGGTGCACAGCTCTCGTCGATTCCCTCCCCTTGCTCCCTGGCCTCTGGGTGGTCAGGGCCCCTCTGTGACCAGCCTCCTGCAGCTGCACTGGTCCCTGTCATTCCCCTACACCCTGTCCAGTGCCTCTGTTAGACTCTCCATAACACTAAATAACTTGTCCCATGTGCTCACTGGTAAAAGTGGAAGTGAGATCAAAGACAGGCAGGTCCTCCTCAGGAGCCTGCAAACTTTCTGTGAGCTACACTGCCTCCTGGTGGAACCACGAGGCACCCCTGTGGTCCTCTCCTTACCTCAGCACCAATGTGACGCCCCTTTAAAAACTTCAACCTCAACTTAAGACTCCCAGCCATGTGGGTCTTCCACAAAGACTGGGGCCTCCACCCTCGTTTCCCATCAGTACCCAGCTTGGAACCCATCACCTGTCTAAAACTCTTGCTGTCCTACTCAGAAGCTGGGCATTTTGATTTCACTGGTATTTGAACTTAACGGTCTCAGTCCCCTCCCCACTTCTGTTTCTGGATCTGCCTCTCATTTGTTTTTTTTTTGGTTTTTTTTTTTGTCTTTTCTTCTCCTCACTAACCTCTTACCTCTCTTTTCCCCTCTTGTCTTCCACTTCACAAAATTGTTCACAAGTTCCTAATAGAATAACCAAAAAAATAGAACTGACTGCTTTTTAGAAAATTAATAAAGGAATATCACCAGGAGAAATAATTAACACAAAATATACCAACACAAGGTTTATTTTAATTTTTAAATTTATTTAATTATTGTTCAAGTACAGTTTTCTGTATTTTACTCCCATCCCAGCCCACCCCCCACCCAGGGCTCCCCACCTCCCTCCCATTTCCACACCCCTTAGTTGTTGTCCATGTGTTCTTTATACTAATTCCTGTAAATCCTTCCCCTTTTTCCCCTGAAATTCCCTCCCTTCTCCCCTCTGGTCACTATTCCTTTGTTCTCTATTTCAGTGTCTTTGTTTTTATTTTGCTTGCTTGTTTGTTTTGTTGCTTAGCTTCCTGTTAAAGGTGAGATCATATGGTATTTGTCTTTCAACACCTGGCTTATTTCACTCAGCATAATACTTTCCAGTTCCATCCATGCTGTTGCAAAGGGTAGCAGCTCCTTCTTTCTCTTTGCTGCATAGACTTCCATTGTGTATATGTACCATAATTTTTTGATCCATTTACTTACTGATGGGCACCTAGGTTGCTTCCAGCTCTTGGCTATTGTAAATTGTGCTGCTATGAACATTGTGGTGCATAGGTTCTTTTGGATTAGTGTTTTAGGATATAATCCCAGCAATGGAATTGCTGGATCAAAGGGCAGGTCCATTTTTAGTTTTTTTAGAAAATTCCATTCTGTTTTCTTTTTTTAAAAATATTTTATTTATTTATTTTTCGAGAGAGGGGAAGGGAAGGAGAAAGAGTGGGAGAGAAACATCAATGTATTGTTGCCTCTCATGCATCCCCTGTTGGGAACTGGCCTGCAACCCAGGCATGTGCCCTGACTGGGAATCGAACCTTGATACTCTGGTTCGCAGGCCCGTGCTCAATCCACTGAGCTATGCCAGCCAGGGCTCCATTCTGTTTTCCACAGTGGTTGTACCAGTCTGCAATCCCACCAACAATGGATTAGGGTCCCCTTCTCTCCACAACCTCTCCAACACTTGTTGTTTGTTGCTTTGTTTATGATGGCCATTCTGACCGGTGTAAGGGGGTATCCTGTTGTGGTTTTAATTTGCATCTCTCTTATCGCTAGCAATATTGAGCATCTTTTCATGTGTCTCTGGATCTTCTGTATGTCCTCTTTGGAGAAGTGTCTGTTCAAGTCCTTTGCCCACTTTTTAATTGGGTTGCTTGTCTTCTTAGAGTGGAGTCGCCAACACAAGGTTTAAATCAGCACTTGAGGGGAAAAGCACAATTGACTTGCAACTAATGAAAGAATTAAGGCTTCCTTATGAAGTTTAGATCTGCACAATGTACCCGAGAGAAATTGAACTTGGAAGAAATAATGACTGCACACACACACACACACACACACAAAGCAGCAGAAGTAAAATTATAAATGGGTGAGAAAACTGACCTATGAATAACATAAAATTTTGCTATAAAATTAAACAAAAAAGATCTTACTGGATGAATATAATTCAATAAAACACCAAAGAAAATGCAATAGAAATAAATGTACTATATAAAAACCTAGAATTAAATTGGGATGGTATTTGTGTGAAAAATAGTTTCACAATAATAGTTCAACGGTGTTGGCATAATCCTATTAAAATATAAATATTCAAATAGTTTAAGGGTCAATATATCCCTAGTATTAAAAGGGTTGAGTCAAAATCTCAGAGTCATAAGACTAAAGACCCAATACCCATCTCACACCCAAGGAGGCCACCAGCACCCTGCACTGCCACACTTTCCAAACCTCACCTCCACCTCAGCCCATTTCCTACATCCCAACCTGTTCCCGATACCTATCCCAGCATCTGACCTCCAGCCTCATCTCCCCTTCACAGCCTCCTCTTACCCTCTGCCTCCTAATACCTCATAGTTTCCCTGGCTCTGATTATGACTGAAGTGCTCTCTTGGCATCTTACTGCCCAACTCCCCAGACCCAGACAAGCTCCTGTGACCTCTAGTAATGTTATCCCAGGAAGCTTGATTCTTGCCAACTTCAGTGCAGCTTGGCAAATATCGCTGCCCCTGGAAGCTGCCTGAATCTCATGCAAACAAGATCCCCAGAGACCCGCGCAGGGTGCCAGAGCTGAAATGTGGGAGCCAGACAGACTCACTGAGACTATCAACAACAAAGCTAAATGTCTTGAGTATGTACTAACTGTCAGACATTCTTAAGTACATTACATAGATTATTCCTAAACCTCAAATCAATCCTGCAGAGCAGGTATTAACTCCTTCTTCCAGAAGGATAATGGGGCTCAGAAAGATTGAATAGCTTGCCCAAGGCCACCCACTTATTAAAAGATGGATGTGAAATTTGAACCCTTAACTAACTGACTTTTGAAATCCATTATGATCTCCACTGTGGTGATGGCAGACTTTTGCTGAGAACAGTCGGCAGAGAGATAGAAAATAAATATCTGTTAGAAGGCTTCAGAGAGTTTCCAAGAGAGGAATTGCGGTGCCGAGACTGAGAGCAAAGAAAACCCCAGAGCAGGGATTCCAGCGGGAAGCTACTTTCCTTCAGGGGGTCCTGAAGAAACTGAGGACGCAGATCGGAGGCTGAGTTGAGACTCGCAGGGATCCGGGACAAATATTGGAATTCAGGATCCACTAAGGATGTCCTGGTTAACATTTTAAGCTTTCATTTGAGTCCCAAGGGGCTCTACTCTAAGGGTAAAAGTGAACCAGATGTGTTTCCCACACTCACTGGCTCTGAAGTCTAACATTTGATTGGATTAAGGTGATCTGGGATTGTGGAACCGCTGACCTCATAGGCTGCCAGAACCAAATTTAAATCTTTTCTTAAAAATTGTAATATTAGCCTGGACCGATGGGGCTCAGCTGGTTAGGTGTCATCTCACAAACTGAAAGGTCACTGTTCAATTCCCAGTCAGGGCACATGCCTAGGTTGCTGGTTTGGTCCCCAGTCTGGTCCCTGTCTGGGGTCCCCAGCAGAGGCAACCGATCAATGTTTCTCTTTCATATTGATGTTTCTGATTTTCCTCTCCCTCTCTCCCCCTCCCTCCCCCTCTAACTAAATAAAACAAACAAAACGAAAAAATTCTAACATTTTCTAAGATGAATAAGCTCTAGAGATCTGCTATACAACATTGTACCTATAGTCAACAATAATGTGTTGTACACTGAAAAACTTAAGGTGGTAGTGTTCTTACCACAATATGATATGTTTAAAATTTTAAATATATTTAAATACATTTAAATTTTTTAACATTATCCAGTCTCATATTAACACTGTTTAAAATACAATGTCCGACATGTAATAAAAAAATAATGAGGTATTTGAAAAGGTCAGACGACATGACCAGAAAGTGGGAGAAAAAAGAGACAACAGGAACAAGAGACCCACAGGATATTTAGATTGTGAAGTTATCAGGCACAGACGTTAAATTCCTGTTTAATATGCTCAAGGAAATACTCTATGAAAAACTTAAAATTCTAAATAAAACTTTAGAAAAGGAAATTAAGAGCACAATGAATAAGTTTAAGAGCTAATTAGGCACAGCTGCAGAGAGAATTTGTGAACTGGAAAATACAGTGAAAAAATATCTAGATGAAAGCTTAATGAAATAAAAGGATGGACAAATGGGAAAGAGCATAGAGACATATGGAATGTGGTTCAGAAACCAGGCTTATAATGGGGATCGAAGGAGAGGAGATTGAAAATGGAACAGGAAACCCATTTGAAAAAAGAAGAGATGAGGATTTTCTCATGTGTACTCTCTTCCCATTTAATTCATTCCAAATTATTCAAGTGTGGGGTTCTTTGTCTTTGCTTTCCCTGTTCTATTTCCCATCATCTTTTATTCCAATTGGTAATTTTTTATTGATTTTATTTACTTATTATTAACTGAATTTCCTGGGATGACATTGGCTCACAAAACCATACAAGTTTCAAGTGTACAGCTCAATAAAATATCATCTGCACACTGCATTGTGTGCCCATTGCTGCTAACAAAGTCTCTTTCCTTCCCCACTTCCCCCCTCCACCAAGCTCCCACCCCCTTTTGCAATGATGAGAGAGAGAAACATTGACTTGGTATTCCACTTATTTGTGCACTCATCAGTTGATTCTTGTATGTGCCCTGAATGAGATTTAACCTGCAATCTTGGCGTTAGCGGGTTGATGCTCTAATCAACTAAGGTACCTGGCCAGGCCTAATTAGTGCTTTTTAAGAATTATTATGATTCAGATATCAGCAACACGCAACATTGGTGAATCAGGAGGCAACATTTTCTAGGGGCTTTTGGGAACTATGCAGAGTGATAATCTCTCTTTTCTTGGATAGTAGAATGTAAGATCTGGAGCTGCTGCAACTATTTTCTGAGCATAAAAGAGTAGTCTTGGAAGAAAAAAGATATCATAGACACAGAGAACGTGGGTTCTGCTTTCCTTAGGTCATCCAATTAATATGTGCCTGTAGACAACCATACACACACATGCACATCTAATTAATTGGGGCAGCAGCTAAGTCAGTTTGTGGACACTTACAATTAAAACTACTCCAAGTACTATAAAATGTTGGAAGTGCCACTACTTTTCAGAAAGTATGAAACCATACCTGTCCTGAAATGTATGCAAGGGCCTTTGCACCACTCCAACACTTAGTTTGTTATCTTAAAATTTGTTTCTGATAGGAAAAAACACTAAAATTTTATCTTTGTTCTAATGTGCCTCCCTATGATTTCATTACTTGAATTTTTAATATGTTTATTAACATTTAAATTTTCTATCTTGTGTATTGTTTCTTTATGGTTATGACTTACTAAGACCTTAGATTTCCATTTTCCCCTTGTTTCCATTGTTCAGCTTAATTCAAACAAACAAATGCTTCTTTACAAGCCCCACCAGACAAAGGGTCAGGCGCTGTGCTGCAGGGGGAAGGAGCCATGGAATCACATGAGGCAGGCTTCTCTTCTGGAGGGACTGACCCTGTAGTAATGGTGGGCAGACAAGAAAGGAAACATCTGGGGCAAAAAGCTGATGCACGGTCTGTAGAAAGAGACATGAGTTTGCACCTATCAGGACTTTCTTATATTTTATGATCACCGAGTTATCTGAAATTACTTCCATCTGGTTTTGTGCTTTATTTATATTAGCTTTTCCTTTGTTTATTTCCCCCCCTCTTTTTCTGTTCTCCCATTCCACTGGTCTGAAAGTTATATGTTCTATTCCTATTTTTTTAGTGATAACCCACTATATTTTAACATAGGCTAATCAGTGTTTTTATCTTTCAGCCAAATAATAATAGTATTTACAATCACTTAAATTCAATCAACAATCAAACATTTATCTTGTTATTACTATATAGTATTTAACTTCCACCTGACTTTTAAAGCCCTCCCTAAAATTAGCATTTTTTTACATAAATGCTTATGTGAACTTAGCAACATGCTTACTAATTTCTTTGCTTACTTTGCTGCTTTTACCACACCCCTTCTTCTGGATTCAATTTCCTTGTTACTGAAGAAAATCCTTCACTAATTCTTAACTGAGAGGCTGTGAGTAATAAACTCATTCAATTTTCTTTTGATAACTGTCTAAGTCATCCTCATTTACCAGTGATTGTTTAGCTGGACACCCATGATCCAATTGACAGTTTAGCTGTCTTCAATTCTATGATGATTTTATTCCATTGCCTCAGGGAATCAGCTCTTGCTGCTGAGAAGTCTGCTGTCAGCCCAATTAACATTTCTTTTTCATTACTCTCTCTTTGCTCTGTCTGCTGTTTGCAGTTTATAATGATGTGTCTATGTGTTTTTATTTAATCTGTTTGGAACTTCATGTGCTTCTTCACTCTTTCTTCACTATTCCCTCTTTCTGGAGAGACTATGTACCTGGACTGTTTCATTTTGTCCACCGGTGTCTAACATCACTGTCACATTTTCCTTCTCCTTATCTCTTTTTGTTCAAACTTCCTCAGACTTATCTACCAACTGTCTACAGCTGTCTATGTAGCTGATGCATTGAGTTGTTAATATTAATTTAAAAATTTATTGAGATTTATTTGGTTATTGTTCAAATTTGTCTCTTATTTTATAATTTTTCTTTTTTATCTTTTTTAATGTTTTAGTCATATTTATTTTTACAGTTTCTTTTTGTTCAATTATAGATTTTTTAAATTATTTCAAGTTGTTGGCATAAGAAATTTCTCTTCATTGACTCTATTCAGGACTATTTTAATTGTAAGGGTTGGAAAATTCCACACAAAGCAGGCCTAAGTACAATAAAAGTAAGCTAATTGGTTTGTATGAGAAAAGTCTAGAGTTATATTGACTCTAGTTGCAATTTAGTTCAGGACTAAAACCCAGGGCCTAATTTTTCTCTTTATCTGTTGAATTCATTTCTCCTGTCTTTGTTTTGTTCTCACAAATATGACTCTTCATGGTGACAAGAGAGCTGCAGAAGTTAACACTCTGCCATCCTCTCAGAGTCACATCTATCCAGCAAGAGAGAATCTTTTTTCCCATAGTTCCTATGAGAGTCATAAGATTGAGTCTGGTGGTCTAGCTGAGATCATGTGCCCACATCTGCACCAATGGCTCTGGTAATGGGAATGAGATATGTCGGTTGGTGTGGCCTGGGTGGAGCTCCACCAGCCCACTATGTATGTAGGAAGGAAGATCACCAAATGGGCCATTGGAGGAAGAAAGTCAATGGATGTTGGTTTATTCATGAGTCCTTCTCCACACACATGCCATGCATATATGAGGTCTGTCCAGAAAAAGTACAACTACTGTTAATATAACAAGAGTGATTTGTGTGACATTGATGTAACCTAGCAGCCAAGGAGAGTGGACTGGAATGCGCATGCGTGAACAATGACAACTTCACTGTACTAGTCAGTCTGGGCAGTAAAGGCCATTGAGTGAGCATATGTACTGTGTGGCCATCACATCCAAAATGAGTGAACAAGTAGAGCAATGAATCTGCATCAGATTTTGTGTTAAGCTTGAACATTCCTCTGCGGAAACTATTTGGATGGTTCAGAAGGCTGTGGCTATGGGCAACTGGTGTTTAGCAGATTCATCACAACAACACACCTGCTCTTACATCATGTCTCATGCAATTTTTTGGTGAAACATCAAATCACCCAGGTGACTCAGCCCCCATACAGACCAGCTTTGGCACCCTGGGATTTCTGGCTCTTTCCAAAATTAAAATCAACTTTGAAAGGGAAGAGATTTCAGACCATTGATGAGATTCAGAAAAGTACAACAGGGCAGCTAATGGCGAATGGGAGAACTGTGTGAGGTCCCAAGGTGCCTACTTTGAAGGGGACTGAGGTGTCATTGTCCTATGTACAGTGTTTTTTGTATCTTGTATCTTTTTCAACAAATGGCTCTATTTTTGATAGAATGTGGCTGGATACTTTCTGGACAGATCTCATCCATGTACAACATGCACAAGCAGCAAAGTGACTGGTTCCCCCAACAGCTCCACCTCCTGTCCTGATGGTAGCCAAGCAAGCCCAACTCAGAAAGCTTCTTTCCCAGTGGTTCCCACTACAGCACCAAGGCCAAGTGTCCTGCTGGATTAAATACCAGGCCTTTTCCTGAACTCAACAAGTCACTTTCTCTGGCCACGCCCGAGTCACATCCTTCCACTGCAGCAAGGGACATGGCAACCCACAGATCCGCATAATCTGAGAGTGAAGGAGGGATCGTCCCTAAGGAAGGTGGGAGGCTAATACTAAAGAAGGAGATGTCAGGCAGAAATAGTAGCTGTCTTCTTCAGAGAGATGCCTACCAATTCCCAAAGACAGACAATTCCTGTCGGACAGCTCAGCCTGTCAACCCCCCAATCAGCCTCCCTCTATCCCCCCCCCCCATAGCCTCACCATGCCACGGACGCATCATGGTTTCTCTGGTATTTCCTACCCATAGATTGATTTTGAAACTTTTCTCTAATTTCAGCCTGTACCATCTTTCAGGGTGGTCATCTCCAAAATGTGTATTTAAAGTAGGACATAGTAGTTTTTGGCATCACCGATTCACATTGGCACCTCTTTGGAAATCCCTGGTCTAGAATATAACGGGATTGATTCCATATTGCTTTGGTCAAATGCCTTTACAATTCCAGACCTCAGGCAGGCTCCGCCTTTCCAGGGATGAACTCTCAGCCTCTGAGTCTTTTAGTTCAAGTCTCCTGAGTCTGTTTTCAGGACACAGACCATACTCACTTTGCAGACCTGGCCTCTCACTGTGTTGTCAGACAGACCACTTCTGATTTCAATCCTACTTTCCACTTGGAATGTGAGAACTTTGGTACTTTACTCACTTTCTCTGAGCCTCGTTTCTTCCCCTGTATAGTGATGCTCACCTCTCAAGGTCAGGAGAAGAACTATTAATGGAACTATTAGCAAAGCTTCCCAGGCATGTCACCTAGTTCAGAGTTAGCCCTTTGGATGAGAGCTCAACCTTTTCTTCTTTTGCTGGCTGTGGCTCCTTGCTCAAGGCCTTACCATTCCTCAATTGTCACCCTACCCCTGACACTTGCTAACTGGCCAGTTCTTGGCCTGTAGCTTTTAACAGTCACACATCTTTGCCTTTATATAACTTCCCATCTGAATTATGATCCTTAACCTATGATACCTGCTCTCCCCCACCCCCATGCCCACCAAGATTTCACCATTGGCTCATCTCGTCATGTGACCCTTGACTCATGAACTCTAGCTTGAGTGCAGCCCCACTGGAATGGGGTGAGGAAGGAAGCAGGTGATGGGGACAGGTGATGTGGAGGAGGTGATGGAGGTCACACTAAGAGATGTCCCTCACGGTTCTTCTCTTTCATCTTGAGAGAACATCTGTGGTTTCTATGTTGTCGCAAAACAAACAGAAGTGAGTTTTCTGTTTCACAACTATGCAGCTAGTTTCATGGATCTTTGAAAGTCCTTTCATGTCCCTGGCAGTGGCAAGCTTTTTCCCCTGGGAAGTTAGGGGGCATGTGCCACACCCCCATGGCCCCCCTTGCCCTGGTGATGTTATGACGGCGCTCCCAGGCTGATGACACTCTACAGTCACCTGTCATGTGTGAGCAGCTGTGGCTACATGGATTTCCAGGTGGCCAAGCCATGTCCCTGTCACTCCCCCTTCCTGTTTCCCAAGGACCCTGGCTGCTGACTCATGGGTTCTCCACCCATGAAGGGATTCCCGAGCTGCCTCTCTTGGGCAATCTTCCCAGTTTTGAGCAGAAGCCTTTCGGCTCACAACAGCCTTTTCCAGGGCCAAGGGGGAGGCAGTGTGGGGCAGGGAATGGATCACCTTCTTGCTTACCCTCTTGTTGAAACACAGCTCACAAGTCTTCAGTCTGCACTCTTCCCCGATCCGGGGCTCATATGTGGATCCACTGTTCACTTCTTCCCACTCTGCCCCTCCCCTCCTCATGATTCCTCCTCAAGAGACAACTTAGCTGTGAAGCCCTTCTCTGAGCCTGTTTAGTCATCTAGAGAGTGAGGACACTATAAAACTCTTCAGGGTGGCAGTGTGGTTTCTCAGAGTTAAATGAGAAAAGGTATATAACGTGACAGTTTGTAAATCATCATTAAACTTCAGGATAATAACAGCTAACATTTACAATGTGATCACAATCTGTCATGCACATGTGCACAGATTAATGTACTCAGTCCTCACTGAAAGCCACCAGGAAGATCCCACAAGATGCCCATCCTGCAGATGAGGAAATTACTGCACAGAGGTCAAATAATTTTCACAAGGTCACACAGCTGTTAAGTGCACAGCTGGCTGTGAACCCAAGTGTCTACCCCCCTCCCCCATTCCCTCCAAAAAGAAATCATCCCCATTCTGAGAGTGTTCCTTCTCCAACTTAAGGGAACACGAGACAGTTCTGGTCTTCAGAGGCTCCTGACCAGTCTCCCTTGTCACCACTCCCTCTGGAATCCTATGGTCCCTCCCAAGAAGCCCCTCACTTTCTGTGGAGGAGGCAGCTCAGGCCTTTAGGCCTTCACTAAAGAGACGGGCTGTTCCAGAAGGGATTGGGTTGGGGCCCTTCCACGTCCCATACAGGCAGCTTTGGGCTTGGGCTCTGTCCAGGAGCCAGTGGGAGGAAGTGGCGATTGCCTCTGGGGCTGGTCAGGCTGCAGGTGCTCATTTGGGGCACACGTGGGAAGGAGGGGCAGGGACTGTGGGGGTTGCCTGCAGGCAAGGAGCCCGTGAAGGTGTCCGCTGTTTCCTTCTTCACCTAGAGGAACAATTCCCCTTTTGAGCTTCTTGGCTGAAAGAGTTGAGAGACTCTTGACAGATTGATTTATCTGTTTCGGTAACTCGGCCTTCCTGAGAAAGGCAGGCTCTGTGCCAGGGCTGGCATGGGGACTGGCCTGAGGCGAATGGGGGCCTGTTCCCCCCATCCTTTCAGACAGTGTGCCCTCTGGTCTCACTGAGATCCAGGCCATCTCCCTGCCCCCACTGCTGAGGGAGGAGGACTGTGAGTCAGGAAGTGCCTCCTGCTGCCCTCCCCACCTCAGATCCCCAAGGTGGTTCTTCTTGGACCCATTTTATGGATGAAGAAGTTGGGTAATTGATAACTGACTTCCGAAGGTCGTGGTGAGCAAGAGGCAGAGACTAGATGTGAACAGGAAGCGCTGCCTCCTCTGTGCCAGGCTTCCAGCACCTGCCTGCATGTTCATACTACATGTAAGTCAACAAAGATGGACGGAAACCCAAAATGGAATACAATATTTTACAGATGAAAAACGTACCTACAATGAAGGCGAGGGAGGGGAAATCTAATCTAAGAGACTTCAGGAAACAGTATTTTTATTATATCCTTTGAGGCTAAAGACACAAAAACCTGTATATATCTATTATATCTTAGTTAGCAGGTGTATTGTTCACAGGGGTATGGGGAAACGATGCTGAAACCATTTTATGAGCATCCTAGAACTAAGCACATGAGTTGCTATATTGTGGATGATGAGACACAAGTTGGAGGAAGAAGTTGCACAGGGAAAGGTAGAAGCTAGAAGCAGCCCTGTGCTGCTGGATTGGAGTTGTATGTATCACCAGCATAAACCCACGGTTTTTAATATACATATAAAAGTTATATATGTATATATATTCATTTACAGAAATTGTATGAATTTGTGTACTTATTACTGCAGTATCCAGTGCTCGTGTTCAAGTCACCCTTAGTTTACTTCCTAATGGCCCCAAAGCACAAGAGTAGTGATGCTGGCAATTCAGAGTGCCGAAGAGATGCTGTAAACTGCTTCTTTTAGGTGAAAAGCAGAGTACAATAGGGTACTTTGAAACACAGAGAGAGACCATATGCACGTAACTTTTATTATAGTATATTATAATAATTGTTACATTTCATTATCAGTTATTGTTGTTAATCTCTTACTGTGCCAGATTTACAAATTAAACTTTATCATCCTAATGTATGTATAGGAAGAAAACTTGGTACATATAGGGTTCAGGACTATCCATGGTCTGAGGCACCCACTGGGGGGTCTTAGAACATGGCCCCGGGGGAAGGGGGGCTGCTGACACATGTTTTCACTCTGGCTGCTGGGGGCCCCAGAAGCGAGGAGACCAGGGTGGCAATGAGCACGAGCAGCACGGACACTTGGGTTCTGAAAGGGACCAGGGCTCCCGAAAGAAACAGCTCATCCTAGACCAGGTCAGGGAGTGTGAGATGAGCCTGCAACACCTTGTGTTTCCAGACAGCAAGGAAAGGCTCAAAAATAATAAGGACGTTGACTCCAAATTGCAGGGGCTCCCAGTGGACAAAGCGGGGGCAATCTGAATGAAAAAAATTAATAAAGAGCCATAGAATAAGATAAGAATGCATAAGATAAATGAATAAATACATGAATGGGAGAGAAATAGGGGAAGCTCATCCTCTCAGAACTTCAGGTGTTAAATATAGAAGAAATAACGAACATAGAAAATTCACTATTTAGTAAACTCCTCGGTAATAATTGTTTCAAGCAAGACTTATGACTTAATGAATAAAAAAAGTAGTTGGCAAAAATATATGAGAAATAAGACATTCACATAGTCTGAAATAATCTCCCCACAGGTACTTATCGATTACAAAGGGGAAAACAGTAACTTCACAGTAGAGAAATTGGACATCTGTGCCTTCAACCAATGCCCTGAGGAGAACGCGGGTCCCTCTGTGGAGTCCCTGCCAACAGGGCCAACCCAGATCCAACCCTGAGGACACACCGGGCCAGCCCAAATCCTACAAAACAAATGAATATTCTACAAAATGACTGGCCAGCATTCTTCCCCCGAAATAGAGTGCAGCAATGCTGAGGAACTCTTCCAGATTAACAGAGATAATTGAGTTGGCAAATGTAAATAAGGCCTGTAGATGAGATAATGGTGTTGTAAGCATGTGAACATCCTGATTTTGACCCTTGTGCCACGGTTATATAACACAGACACATTTGCAGAATCAGAGTAAAGAGTCTAGTAGGAATTCTTTGTACTATTTTTGCCACTCTCCTGTAAGTCTGACATTGTTTCAAAATGAAAAGTTTTTTGAAAGGAAGGAAGGAAGGAAGGAAGGAAGGAAGGAAGGAAGGAAGGAAGGAAGGAAGGAAGGAAGGAAGGAAGGAAGGAAGGAAGGAAGGAAGGAGAGAGAGAGAAAGAAAGAAAGAAAGAAAGAAAGAAAGAAAGAAAGAAAGAAAGAAAGAAAGAAAGAAAGAAAGAAAGAAAGAAAGAAAGAAAGAAAGAAAGAAAGAAAGAATGAACTCACGTAGTCACTCTGGGCGGCCCTTATCTGGATCCTGACTCAAGCAAACTGAAAGGGAAATTCTGCCCCCTCAGATACCCAGGGGTCGGAACCTGGGCGTCTGATGATGCTGCCATGGCCCTGCCACCTTTGAGAGATGTGTGCTGAAATGCTCTGGGGTGAGATGGTACGGCACCTGGGGTTCCATTCAGTGTATTGGAGAGGGTCTGGGCACACATGTGCTGGGCAGGCTAGCAGAGGTTGATGGCAGATGAGACTGCCAGATGGGATTGGGGGTTCATTATACTCTTCTGTCCACTTGAGTATAGGTTTGAAATTCTCTCAAATTAAACATATTTTAAAATCCTGGCCCCAAAATAAACCTCAGGCTGGACAGAGGCAGGAGGATGCACACTGCTTGCTTCACCCTGCAATCCCATCCCTCTCCGTCTGGGCCCTGGCCAGGCAGTCCCAGGGTCTGTTCAGATGCTTCCCCAGGTTGACCCCTCTGAGTACCACCTTGGCTGCCTGCACCATCATTTCAGAGGCTTTTTTTTTTTTTTTATAATGAGCACTGGCTTAGCACAATGCCTGTTTTTTGTTGTGTTTTTTTAAATAAAGATTTTATTTATTTTTAGAAAGAGGGGAAGGGAGGGAGAAAGAGAGGGAGAGAAGGGTAGATGTGCAAGAGATACATTGATTGGTTGCCTCTCACAAGGCCCCCCACTAAGGACCTGGCTGGCAACCCAGGCATGTGCCCTGACTGGGAATCAAACCACAGACCCTTTGGTTCGTAGGCCAGCACTCAAACCATGGAGCCACACCAGCCAGGGCTCAGAGACTCTTCTCAGTCAGGAGTCCCACTGATGTCTGCCACCCACCCCTGTAGGAGAGCTTCCCTCAGAACTAGCTCCCCGGACCACATCTCCCAGAGCATCCCTTCACTGGTCATCTGGAAGCATGCATGTGCTAACAACGGCTCACACTCATCTTCTGTTTCTGTCCCTCCTCTTATCAAGCTGCGGAGTGACACTGCAGGGTGGGAAGCAAGTGTCCTCTGGCGCTGTGGGGTGGGGGTGCTGTGGGCACCGGGAGGAGTCATCTGTTGTGTGCAGACCCCCTTCTGCATTGCAGGATGCAAGCCACTCACAACCAGGTCAGCAGGACAACCAAATGTGCCCACCCCATAGAGAGCTGCCATGCTTTCCTGGCCTTTGCCCCCCAAATGCCCACTGTTATGGGACAGAGCATACTCGTGTCCAGATAAAATGCTAAAGAAGTGGAGGCAGAGGGGTGATGTTACTCTTTTGACCCCCCATGAAGACCAGAAAATGGTTGCCCAGGGCAGGTGAGGATAAAGGCAGGTAGGAACATGGGTGTTGGGATCCCAGGTGGAGAAGCCCAAGGCGGCCTTTCAGGGCCCTGGGCCAGGGGTCTTGAGTCCACTCCACGAAGAGCTCCAGGAGGGACAAGCTGAGCATCAGTGATTCCCGTGCCCTCGAAGAAGCCACCTTCCAAGAGTGGCTTCTGTAGCACAGAAGCTACAGGGAGACCTTACCACCCTAAGGGGCCTGAGAACAGTGAGGGGAGCTTCACCAAGGCACGCAGACAGTATCCAAAACCAGATTCTCCTCTCATACGCATGCAATACACACACGTACACACATGCACATGCACACCCCGTTTCTCCCGTACAACCCCTTGCCAGTAGTCGCTGGGGAATCAGAAATCAGTCCCTAGTAGAACAGACACATGAAACAGAAACAAGCCGAGCCCTGGCCAGTGCGGCTCAGTCGTTTAGAGCATCATCCCAACATGCCAGGGCTGTGGGTTCAATCCCTGGTCAGGACACGTACAAGAATCAACCAATGAATGTATAAGTGGAACAACAAACTTCTGTCTCTCTCTCCTCACCCCCATGCCCCTCCCCTGGCTTCTCTCTAAAACAAATAGGTTTTTTAAAAAAAGAAAATCAAGCAAGTGACCTATCTAGCATACCTGAGTTTGTTCTTAGCCATGGAGAGAGATGCCCTGAGAGCTCAGCCCAGAGCCCAGAAACCAGATGAGCAGTGACCCTGGACAATGGGCTGCCCGGTGGGTCTGCATCACCACTACCTGGCACACACCTGCCGTGACCCATGCAGGTAGATTTTCATGGGTCGATATGTGTAAAATTCAATTGAGAGAAGGTAAGAGTGTAATTAAGGTGGCTTTTTTGTTTACTATTTTCTCATATATCATACCTTCTAAGTGTCATTTAATGTGTTTGGTGCAGTACATATGGATGAGAAATATGGAATGGTGAGATTCTGGTAATATATAAAACTTTAAAAATTAATCCTTACAGAAACAATCCCTGCATTTAAGCCTCCCTGTTGTAGATCTCCTAGAAGGGAACTGGGACACAGGCCACTGCAGGCGGGCCCTCTGCACTGGATATCTAGGTCTGTACTGGCTCACCCTTGCCCAAGCCTCAGCCTCACCTCGGTCCCTGGAGGACAGTAAGGTCAGGTGCACAAAACCCACCAGCCCCTGTCCTCCCAGGCCACCCTTGATTTTCTTCTGAGGGAAGAGCTTCAGTGGGATCAGATGTCCCAACTGTGGCATCAGGGTGCCACCTGGTGGCCAACATGCACACTACATTGCCGCAGACCACTGTACCTGTGTGAGAAAGGGGGCAAGGTACCAAACCAAGGAGAGCACAGTTAGGGGTCAGCTTGGGAAAGGGCAGTCTTTTCCTGGAAAACCTAGTTTCAGATCAGAACTCTGCACTTAGTTATTGATCTTGGACAAGTCTATGAACTTGTTTCTTTACCTGGAAAATGGAAATAATATTCCATCTCTTACGTGGCTGTTGGTTGAGTATATGTGCTATATAAGAAGTTGCTCATAAACTGAAGCTACTACGGATTCTTGCACCCCTGGCCAGGCCAGCAGTGACCCAGCCAACAGCCTGCCTCCGCCTCCTCACATGCCACGCCCCCCTGAGCAAGGCTGAGTGTACCACAGGGGCACGGCGAAGGCCTGTGGGTGCCCTGCACTAGTGGCTCCTGAGCTTGGTCTGTTTTCTTTGTTCCTTCTTGACCTGAGAACTGCTGTCTGTTTGGGGCTTGTGTCACATCAAACAGCAGTAATGGAGGCTCACCAGGCTAAAGGGCAGGGCCAGCTCAGTGTGAATGAAGGTCAGGCCTGCCTGAGCGGGACCTAAGGGGCTATCCTCTGCAGACACACAGAGTGAGGTGAGGAACTGGCAGTAGCATTCAGAGCGAGGCCTGGCCAGGCAGGTGGGGCTGCCCAATGAGTCACCTCTACTTGCTGAGGGCTGGCCTGGGGCTTGCCGAAAGGGCATTCCCGATAAAAATGGGACCCAACTGCATAGTAGGGGGTGGAGGCTCCTTTCCTGATAAGCCTCGAGGCCCTCTTTCTTGTACACAGTTATGCCTTATTAGCACTGGAGGAGCTGGCCAGCTACTTTGGGTTCATGCAGAAGAGGTTTTCCTTTGGAAGTGAAAGTAGCTTTCCAAAGGACAGCAGGCAGGACCCTGATGCACTGGCCAAACTGTTTTTATAGCTTTGGCTGCTGCTGCCACCACTTGACCCTCCACTAACTTCCCAGGTGGAAAATTGAACCCATACTCTGTCCACTGAAGGCCAGGTCACCTCAGGGACCTCACAATCTTGCATCCTCCCATACAACACCTGGTCATGGGCCTGGCTGGGAGGAAGCTTCCCCTTTGTTTTTAAATTTTCTCAGACTATTTTTAAAATTGATTTGAGAGAGAGAGGGAGAGATTTGTTCTATTATTTATGCATTCATTGATTGGTTCTTGTGTGTCTCCTGATTAGGGGTTGCACATGTAACCATGGCGTATCAAGACGATGCTGTCACCAGCTGAGCTACTGGGCCAGGGCCGGACTTCTGCCCCTTTAACAAACAGGTGGAATTTCAGACATCCCACTTAGCGATGCTTTTGCTGATTTATTTCCTAGGGCATGGAAAATCAAGGAAAGAATAAACAGATGGATCTACATCAAATTAAAAAGCTTATGCACAGCTAAAGAAAACATCAACAAAATGAAAAGGGAACAGACTGTAAGGAAGAACATAATTGCCATCGGACAAGGGTTTAACCTCCAAAATATAAACAACTCACACGACTCCACTCCACGAAGACAAAAACTCCAATTTAAAAAAAATGGGCAAAAGACCTGAACATACACTTTTCTAAGGAGGACATACGGAGGGCCCAGAGACATATGAAAGGATGCTCAGCATCACTAGCCATAAGACAGATGCAAATTAAAATCGCAATGAGATAGTCACACCAGTCAGAATGGACATCATAACCAAATCAACAAACAACTGGTGAGGTTGTGGAGAAAAGTGCACTGTTGGTGGGAATGCAGACTGGTGCAGCCACTGTGGAAAACAGGATGGGATTTCCTTGCAAAATTAAAAATCAAACTTCCATTGACCCAGGGATTCCACTGCTGGGAATATACCCTAAGAATCCCAAGTCACTGATTCCAAAGACCTCACGTGCCCCTATTTTCATAGGAGCATTGTTTACAATAGCCAAGTGTTGGAAACAGCCCAAGTGCCCATCAGCAGATGAGTGGATTAAAAAACTATGGTACATTTACGCAATGGAATGTTATGCAGTAGAAAGAAAGAAGGAGTTTCTACCTTTTGTGACAACATAAGTGGAACTGGATATTATTATACTAAGTGAAATAAGCTAGTTGGTGTAAGACAAATACCATATGATCTCACTTATAACTGAAATCTGATAAACAAAAGAAACTAAGGAACAAAACAGAACCAGAAACATGGATACATGGAACAGCCTGCCAGCTGCCGGAGGGGAGGGGTGTGGATTGGTGGAAGGAAGGGGAAGGGACTAGTCAAAGGACAAGTATGAATGACTCATGGACATGGACAACAGAGAGGGGATTGACTGGGTGAGAGGGGTGGGCTGGGTGGAGGGGCGCAAATGGGAAAAAAGAACTTAAGACAACTGTAATAAACAACAAAACAAGTTTCTTAAAAAATTGTCACCTAGTTGCAGTTATAATTTTTAATGTTTATTAAATTAGATGTTAAAAACAAAAATAAAATAGATACAAGACAGGTGGAAGCTAGCTGTCTAGACAAAGCCTGGACAGGCATCTGTGGCAGGGCAGGGAGGACGATGCACGGAGAGGGAAGGGCAGAGGGCGGGAGGGCGGGAGCCGCAAGGGAACAAGGGGAGACTGCAGGTGCCTGTGAGAGGATGCAGACAATGCAGCATCTGGCCTCCGCTCAGGATTTCCGCTCTGTTTTGACAAGACCCCACAGGTGAATTTGTTCTGTGATTTAAAAGCACTGATCAATACCATCAGAGTATTTTGGCTGTATCTTGGGTATAGTCAGACCATGGAGGGTTACAGGTCAATTTACCCTCAATTCCTGATTCAGAAATTTTTAAAAAATCATTTGGCAGCAAAGCCTGTTTTATTCCCATCTATGGCTACCTCTGGTCTTCATTTACCCACATTGTGTGAGGTCATTCCTTTGTTTGGAGAATAGGAGCAAATTTGGTGAGGGATGCTTCCTGGGCCTTGCTTGCAGCGAGATCCCTGCAGCTGTGTGTGCTGCTTGGGTTGTGAACATTCTGTGTCACTGACCACGGTGAGCCCCCAGCATTTTGGGCCAGACATTATGGGCCTGTGGTAGAAATTCAAACTATCGGGTTGGCCAAAAGGCTATAGTAGTGCTTAGTTGTCTTTAACTTCATTCGAAACGATTTTGTTAGATTGCATTGTGACAGCTGTCAAATCAACATGCATTTTAACAAAGCTGGTGAATTTTTATGCAGCCATTTTAATATTAAAGATGGAAGAAAATGCACAACATTTTTGGCATAATGTGTTTTATTATTTCAAGAAAGGTAAAAATGCAACTGAAATGCAAAAAAAAGATTTGTACAGTGTATGGAGAAGGTGCTATGGCTGATTGAATGTGTCAAAATGTGATTTGTGAAGTTTCCCGGTACTGTTGATATTTTGGCCAAGCAATTCCTTGCTGTGGGTCTGTCTTATGCACTGGAAGATATTAAGCAGCACCCCTGGCCTCTACCCACTAGAAACCGACAGCAGGAGATAGCTGACATAGTGAAAATATCCAAGCCAATTAAGTTATTGGTAAAATTTTAAAATGTGTCTTTTATTTTACAGAAAAAACTAAATGGACTTTTTGGCCAACCCAATATCTCCCGGCTCATCCAAAGTTTGCAGCCCTTAAACTGAACATTCTAATTCACTTACTTTTTCTCACCTCTTTTCAAATTATTGCACTGTAGTATATTCTGATTTCTAGTTGCATGTTTATACAAGTTTTGTCAATTTTCTGGTCACTATCAATTAGACCATGTTTCTTTAGGCTGAACCTTTGAGGTCAATCTTAGGCTTATAACAGCTCAGAATGGTTCTTTCTCTGTGTCCTTCATGCTCCTGGGTGGGGCTCCCAGCACAGCGACCGCACTTGGTCGCTCCCCAGGGTCTTCTCTCTGCCCTCACACAGGAGCCCGTAGCCCGTCCTATTTCCTGGGCCTCCGGGTCCTTCCTGTGAGCCTGTGGAGCCTCCTCACATGAGGTTTTTTTTTATACTGAAATAAGTTAGTGCTACAAGGGAAACCAATTATACAGGAAAACAGTCTTTGAAACATATAAAATTGTGGTATAAGATCGTATATGCAAAGTCATGGCAAAATAAAGGTAATTTTTTCCATCCAGGCCGCAGCTGTCCTGAATTCTCTCTTCAGACCTTCAGGGTTCCATGGACCCAGATAAAGATGCCCTGGTACCGGCGATGGCTGATTTGCCGTTGGAATAGGATTACAAATGCAGAAGTGACAGCTTCAGCCACATCCCTGTCAGTGCCTGCAAGGACAGAGCCCGGTTCCCAGAGCGTGGCAGCCTGATCTTGCGCCTTGCTGACAAGCTTTCATTGCCAAGTGCAGCCTGGAAGCCTGTGTGGAGGGGACCTCATGCCCTTGACATGGGGTGGAAGGGACAATTGTAACTGGACAGGATCCTAAGTACCTTCTGGATCCTGCTGATGGTGTTTCCTAACCTGTGTTCGGCACCCTTGTGATCCTTAAATTTTAACATAAGTTACACTTCTACAAAAACTTTACTTTAAAAAAAGGAAGAAAAGGCAAGGACTGAAGGCTGGTCAGTGGTGTCGGACATAGCCAAGGACGCCCCGAAGCTAAGACTGAGCACCGTGCTGACCACTCTGAGCACTTTCGTAAGGTGGTTGAGGGGACACTGCCTGGGGCTGGAGATGGCAAGTGTGTTTTATCTCCCAGGAAGCTCGTCAGCCCAGGGAACAGGAATGGCTGAGATCTAGAGAGCGTCCTCCGGGTGAGCACAGTTTTCTTCAGGGAAGAGATGAGCCTTGAACACGGGGTCTGAGGAGAAGGGGGTATGTCTGGAACTTGGAGGGAGTGCGAGGGATGCCGACCTGGGGCTGACGGCAGAGGGTGGAGAGTGGCTGAGGGAAGAGGGACAGTGGCAGCAGGCCCAGGGCAGACCAGGCAGGTAGGCAGGACCTACCTGTTTGTGGCTGAGTCGACAGCACCCTGCCCTGCATTTGCTTTGTCCCCTCTGTGTACCAGATGCTGTGGCCAGGGTTGGGGATACAAAGATGACTGAGTGCCCCCCCCAGGCCCCAGGGGGCCTGGTGGGCAAGAGAGGAGTGAGCACAAAGTCACAGGGCCACCTGATGCAGCCTGGACAGTCAGGGAGGTGGACATGCAGGCTGAGTGAGACCCAAGGGATGAACTGGAAGTGGCCAAGAAGAACAAGAGCATATCCAAAGCCCTCTGGTGAGAAAGCAAAACAATCCTTAAACACCATTTCACACTGTGGGTTAGAGAGCTCACCCCATCTGGCAATTTGCTTATATGACCAAAATCATTACCCATCTCAGGGACTAGTTGCACAGCAAAGTGGTGATGGCCAAGCAAAAAGAGCCACCGTAGTATAACAGCAGGCAGTGTTTAGGATTTCCCCTTGGCGCGACCCTTTAATTCTGGTTAGTCTGATGGTCTTCGACTCTTCCCTGCACCGTCTGTGCCCCTCACCTGGGCCTGACTGCTGAACAGCTCCCTTGCAATCTGTCTCTCTCTGTTGCCTGGAGATGAGTGTGTTTTACTTCACAGGGGCTTGTGTGACCTTCTGGGGAAACAGAAGCTGACATCAAGGGATTGAACCCTGGCGCACCGCAGTAAGAGGAAAACATTGGAACTTTGCACGAATTCTTTCGCTACCTTAATAATGACAGTTAATGAACAAAACATGGCCCAGTCATCTGTTTATTTGGCTCCTATTTCTTCCACATCTGATGTGCTTCTCTTATATTGAGCTATAAATAATCTTTCTGGTAAAAAAAATCACTTTACAAATGCCTTGTGGAATTGAAAGCAGGCAGCATTTTTGAAGTGAAAAATTTCACTTTACAAATGGTGATGTGTTATTCATTTGCTCGTTAGCTCATAAGAAGTTCCAGGACATTCCTCCTAAAAGGAGTCACTTCACAGCGGAGGTGTCTGGTGGAAAAGCAAAGCATAAGCCACAGCACGTGAGGCCCAGGCCTGAACGGAGACCCAACACTGCTGCCCCTTCCTGTTCCCTCCTGCCTGACACTTTGTGCACAATATTGGTGGTGGGGGCAGGGAGTGTCCTGGGAGTTTGCTGGGTCCAGAGCTTTCTTTGCCTTTGATATTACTGGAGTCACATCATCACCCATGACCAAAGCACGCTCAAGTTTAGCTATGGGCTTTGAAGATTCCAAAAGGCGGTGTGCTGGGAAAAAGCATAGAGGACAGCAGGGTTCCCCCCCGGGAGGCCACAGCACTCAGAAGCACTCCAGATCCACTCATAGGACCAGTGAGCACACGACAGGCTGTCCTGGAGCCCAGCCTGAAGGGGCCTTTGTGCCCCTTTTTTCCATATCATGTCATAGCACCTAGGACAAGGCCAGGCACACTCAGTGGATCTGGCTGAGTGCATGTGGCAATGGTGGGACTTCATGCCTCCTCCCTGCTGAGGAGGAATCAGCAGGGCCCTCAGAGGAGTGGGAAGAGGTAGAGTTGAGCCCTTACTTTTCCAATGAATGATGAACGTCAGACCCCCACAGCCTCGGCTCCTCAAACCTCGTCTCTAATCCCCTCAGAAAGGTAAAGAATATCCTCCTGGTGTTTGGTTAGCAGTGTGGCTGGCAATATCTCCACTGTCCCTTCTCTGCCTGTGGTGAGGCAGGTGGCAGCTTGTGACCTCCCAGTAGGAGCTTCTGCACTGGACTGTTTAACCGTGTGACACTGAGGAAACCACCCACCATTGTGAATTTGTGTCACCCCAACCTGCCAGGTGACTGTGAGGTCTGGCACTGGGTGTGAAGCCTGGAGCAGAGGCTGAGCTTGAGGTTGGTGGGCACATGGGAGTGGCATTCTGCAGAACTGGCTCCTTCCCAGTTGCTCTGCCAGCAACTGTGCACTCAGAACCCAGCTTCCCCTTTGCATGCACTGTGCTGAGGTCATTTCGTTATATTTGTTCCCTCAGGCCCATGTCAGTGCCCGCAGATCCGAGGTCTGCCCCGTCCCACTGCTGCCCAGACACCACTCGCTCTTACTGACACCCCCACCACGGAGCACCCACGTGCTGGGCCTGACCCTCTGTGCGTTGCATGGTGTATTGGCCCCACACCAGCCCATGGGGCAAGTGACATTACTGCTCCCTGTCCACAGCTGAGAAAACTGAGACACAGGGTGGTCGCCACCCTGGCCCAGGGCATGTGCTGTCAGAATTCTCACTCTGAGCCAGAGGCCTCAGCTCGACTGGTGCTTCCAGCACGTACCCCAAAGCCTGTCCCACCAGCGTGGCACTTCTCCCTGACCGGCATTTTGAGGTCTCCATCTTGTCTCCCAATTCTCACTGTTGCTCCTAAAAAACAATCATTGTATTTGCCTTTTTGTCTCCTGACAACTGAAGCAGTATGATATCTTCCTGTGAAAATTTTGGATAATATGAAAAAATGTAAAGAAGAAAATAAAACTCGCCCACAATAACATTCCTTCACATCTCATCCTATTGTTTGGTTATATACACAGGTCGTATGCAGTTTCTCTGACTCTTTTCACTTAGCATTATATTGAAAACAATTTTCACATAATTAAATATTTGTGGCAACATTATTTTCATGGCTACCAGTTCTCCATCAAAGAGCCAAATTAAATTGCGTTGAATGTTTCAGGCTTACAATTAACCCACCATTCAAGTCTGGTGAGATCACACATAGCAGTGAGCTCTTGTGTGCCCCCTGGTGGGAGTGTAGGATTGTGCAACCACTTTAGGAAGTACTGGTTGGTATTTGTAAGTTAGATGGCAGCTGAAGATGAGCCCTGGCCACTGTGTTACTGCTCAGCAATGTACCTCTTTGGTACATACACCTTAGCCAAACCCCCACAGGTGCACCAGCAGAAAAGTGCCCAAGTAGTCAGAGCTTCATTGTTTGTATGAGAAAAATATCAGAAACAATCTAAATGACAACACTCAGTACAATGGATGAGTCAGTTATGCTGTATTCATAGAATGCATTGCCATATAGCAATGAGAATGAATGAACTAGATTTCTACACTCCAACAAGGCTGAGGCTCTCAAACATAACTGAGCAAGCTGCAGAAGAATAAAAGCTATGCCATTCATATAAAATGTAAAAGCATGTGAAACAACAATGTATGTATTTTAGAGATCATGTACCCTAAAGACTGCATGAAGAAATGTGTGCAGTGATGAGCACCACACTGAGAGTGGTGGTTTCCTTTGAGGGGGAAGCAGCAGGGAGAGAGATGCCTGGCAGTGTCAGCTGCATGGGTAGATTCATTTATGAAGTTGTGTTATGGGTATGTAGGTGTTATATCAGCCATTTAACTTTATTTTGCAATAAATTAATCAAGAAGGAGAGAAAAAAGATTAAAAAATTGGCTTAGTTCATCTAGCTACATGGATTAAAAGAAAAAATTTAAAGAAGATGAAGTAAATGGAAATACATCCCATATTCATGGATTAAAAGATTTGATACTGTTAAGATGTCATTACTACCCAAAGTACAGACTAAAGGCAATCCCTACCAAAACCCCAATGACTTTTTGCAGAAATAGAAAAACCCATCCTAAAATGTATGTGGAATCTCAAGGGACCTTGAATAGTGAAAACAATCCTGAAATAAAACACACGCACAGGTGGAGAACTCATGCTTCCTAACTTCAAACTTACTACAAAGCTACTATAATCAAAACAGTGTGGTACTGGAATGAGGGCAGACATGTAGACTGATGGAAAGGAATAAAGAACTCAGAAGTAAAGCCTTACATATGCGGTCAAATGTTTTTTGATAAGACTATTTAATGGGAAAGAACCATTCTTTCAACAAATGGTACTGGGAAAGCTGGATAGCTACATGCAAAAGGATGAAGTCGGGCCCTTATTTTACAACATACACAAAAACTAACTAAAAAGGGTCAAATACCTAAACATAACAGATAATACTATAACCCTTTTAGAGGAAAACACAGGTCAAAGCTTCACGACATTGGATTTGGCAACAATTTCTTAGATATGACACTAAAGTCATAAGCAACAAAAGAAAAAAATTGACAAATTGGACTTTATGAAAAATTTTGTGCATAAAAGACAACATCATCACAGTAAGAAGCACTCAAAAATGAAAGAACAAATTTGTAAATCTGATAAAAGACTAATATACAGGATATGTAGAGAACTCATAAAACTTAATACCAAAAAACTCAATTCAAAAATGGACAGAGAAATTGAACAGACACTTCTCCAAAGAAGATATATAAATAGCCAATAAACATATGGAAAGATGTTTGTCACCAATATTTAGGGAAATGCAAATCAAAACTATAATGAGATACTGCTTCATACTCATTAGACTGACTACTAACAAGAAAAAACCCCAGAAGTTATCAAATGTTGGCAAGGTTGTAAAAAAATTGGAATACTGCTTCCAGGCAAGATAGAGGCAAAAGTAGACACACTCTGTGCCTCCTCACACAACCAAAAAAAAGGACAACAACAATTTAAAAACAAAGAACAACCAGAACTGAAAGGAAATTGAACTGTATGGAAGTATGACAACCAAGGAGTTAAAGAAGACATGTTCATCCAGATCAGTAGAAGGGTAGAGTTGGGCAGCTGGGCAGAGAGGACTTACAACAAGGTGGCAGCTGGTGGACCCGGCAAGGCAGTGGCTGGTGGAGCAGGTGGCCCCACATTTGCATGCGGATAAACTGGGAAGAACAATTGGGGAGTGAAACAGACCACACAACCCAGGGCTCCCAGCTTAGGAAAATGAAGCCTCAAACCACTGATTGAAAACACCTGTGGGAGTTGAGGCAGCAGCAGAAGAAACTAAGTTCATTGGAGAGACCCGCAGGGTCCTAGGACATACACAAGCTCACCCACATGGAAATCAGCACCAGAAGGGTCCAATTTGCTTGTGAGTAGCGGGGAGAGGGACTGAAATCCAGCAGAGAGCAGAGCAAGTGCCGTTGTTCCCTCTTGGACTCCTTCCCCACATATAGGATCACAACACAGCGACACAGGTTACCGAGCCCTGGTGAATACCTAAGGCTCCACCCCTTACTATGTAACAGGCATTGAGAAAAAAAATGGCCCAGTGAAAGAACAGATCAAAGCTTCAGAAAAAAATATAATTCAGTGACCAAGAGATAGCTAACCTATCAGATGCACAGTTCAAAACACTGGTAATCAGGATGCTCACAGAATTGGTTGAATTTGGTCACAAATTAGATGAAAAAAATAAAGGCTACCCTAAGTGGAATAAAGGAAAATGTACAGGGAACCAATAGTGATGGGAAGGAAACTGGGATTCAAATTAACGTTTGGACTAGAAGGAAGAAACAACCAAACAGAACAGAATGAAGAGACAAGAATTCAGAAAAATGAAGAAAGGCTTAGGAACCTCCAGGACATCTTTAAATGTTCCAATATCTGAATTATAGAGGTACCAGAAGGAAAAGAGGAAGAGCAACAAGTGGTAAAGTTATTTGAACAAATAATAGAGAGAACTTCCCCAATCTGGCAAAGGAAATAGACTTCCAGGAAGCTCAGAGAGTTTCAAAGAAGTTGAACCCAAGGAGGAACACACCAGGGCACATCATAATTACATTACCCAAGATGAAAGATAAGGAGAGAATCCTAGAAGCAGCAAGAGAAAAGGAGGCACTTACCTACAAAGGAATTCCCATCAGACTGTCAGCTGATTTCTCAAAAGAGACCTTACAGGCAAGAAGGGGCTGGAGAGAAGTATTCCAACTCATGAAAGGCAAGAACCTACATTCAAGATTACTTTATCCAGTGAGGCTTTCATTTAGAATGGAAAGGGCAGATCAAGTGCTTCCCAGATAAGGTCAAGTTCAAGGAGTTCATCATGACCAAGCCCTTATTATATAAAATGTTAAAGGGATTTTTCTAAGAAAAAGAAGATTAAAAATATGAACAGTACAATGACAGCAAACTCACAATTATTTAACAACCATACCTAAAGCAAAAACAAAAGCAAACTAAGCAAACAACTAGAACAGGAGAGGAGCCACAGATATGGAGATCACATGGAGGGTTATCAACAGGGAGAGAGGGGGGGAAAGGTACAGACAATAAGTAACACAAATGGTAGGTAGAAAACAGACAGGGGGAGGGTAAGAATAGTATAAGAAATGTAGAAGCCAAAGAACTTATATGTATGACCCACGGACATGAACAAAAGTGGGGGAATGTGGGTGGGAGGAGGTGTGCAGGGTGGAGGGGAGTGAAGGGGCGGGAAATGGGACAATTGCAATAGCATAATTAATAAAATATATATTTTTTAAATTGGAATACTTGTGTGCTTTTGGTGGGGTTGTAAAATGGTACAGCCACTGTGGAACACAGTATAATAGCGCCTCAAAAAATTAAAAATGTAATTACCATATGATTCAGCAAGCCTACTTTTGGATATCTACCAGAAAAATTCAAAGCAGGATTGCAAAGAAGTATATGCACATCGATGTTCACAGCTGCATTATTCACAATAATTAAAAGGTAAGAGCCACCCAAGTGTCCATTGGTGGAAGAATGAATAGGCAAAAATGTGGTATATATGTGCAATGAAATATTATTCAGCCTTAAAAATGAAAGAAGTTCACATGCTACAATGTGGATGAACCTTGAAGATACCATGGTAAGTTGAAATAAGCCAGTCATGAAAAGATAAGTTATGTATGATTCCACTTACATGAGGTACTTAGTAGTTAAAATCATAGAGACTGAACATAGAACACTGGCCATCAGGGTGGGGGGAGGGTGGATGTGGGTTCGTGTTTAATGGTACAGGGTTTCAGGTGAGTGAGATGAGAAGAGTTCTGGAGCTGGGTGGCAGGGATGGCTGCACAACAATGTGAATGACTCAGTGTCGCTGAGCTGCACTTGAAAATGATTACTACGGAAAAAATGGTTAAGATGGTAAGTTTTGTGCTACATATATTTTTAACACAGTTGAAAAAGAAGTAAGAAAGAGAAGAAAAGCAGTATGAAGAGGGGATAGTAAGAGGTGAGATTAAAAGGAAAGAGAAGGGAAGGGAAAGAAACCATCGTCCACTGGACTGTGAGGTGAGGGAGGCAATGGGCACCTGATAGGAAGGTCTGAGACACCTGGGACCTGCGATGTGGGTCTGACCACAACCTGGACTCCTGGCACTCTGTTGCTTGCCTGATCTTGTTCTGGATCAGTCAGAGTCACTGAAGACAAAGGAAACAATGTGTGGTCGTTGCCACTCTGTGCCATGCTTAGGATGAAGGGCTGACATGGACATAATCATGGGGACCCTCCTCTAGGCCTGTCTCCTGCCCTGAGCCCCCCACTACCAGGGAGATGGACTAGAGGGGGAAAGACCCTCTGGCAAAGGAAATGTTGTTGGGTACATGCTGGAACGGGACCTTTAAATAGAGCTGGTCTTTCTGGGCACACCCCCCAGGGTGTACACTATTCTAGAGCTCCCCAGAATGCACCCCCACTGCTACATTCAGCTTCTCAAAGCCCATCCTGAACTTGCCTGCTTAGCCCAGTGGCCCAGTTTTTACCACACACATCACCTGGAGTGCTAGGGCCGGACCACTCACGCCACACCAGCTTCAGACCCAATCTGCTCCTGTGAACCAGGTGCCAACCACCCTGCCACGATAAGAGAGGTAGGAGGCACCCAGAGTGGCGGTAGCCTGGATTAAAGAAAATAAATCTATGTAAAGGAATGTTAAGTACATAGGATAGAGTCCTACTTCCTCTCCTCCCCTGTACCATTTCACTCCCTGCTTCAACTCTAGAAGAATGTATTCGTTGGACAAAAAATGAGTGGGTGGAAAGCCACATGTAACAGTTCTGTTAGATTATTCTGCTTGTCACGGAGACTTAAAACAACAGAAGCTAAACTCAGATACAGGTTTTTTTTTCTTTCTGATATTAAAGTCCAGTGTTGGCAAGGCAAAAAGTTTCCAAGTTTTAAAACCCACAATTCTTTCTCTCTCTCTCTATCTCTCTCTCTCTCTCTCTTACCATTCTCAGAGTTCTACCTCATGGACCAAGTTGTCTGCTCAAGCTCCAACCATCACGTCCACATTTCAGCATGTAAAAGGGAAAAGACATCAAGCAAGGCACAGTATTTCCCTTGCAAGTACTTCCTAAAAGAGATACTGTATCTCACATCCATTGAATCATGTGGCCACACCAAGCCCAAAAGCTTGGTAGTCTCTTGTATTTATTCTGGATTACCGCAGGTTCTCTTGTACTGTTCTCATCTCCTTGTGTTGCAGTTTGGTGGGGAGAGAGTGGTGACTTAGTGCTGGGCTGTGGATTTGTACTTTGGCTTACCACTTGGAAATCAAGAGGAGGGGGAAATTAGGGAGAATTCACTAACACACAGCCACCATCACACCTGAGAATGGGGTAATGTTCAAGACTGACAGGTTCACTTGGATTCCAGCAGCAGGTGCAATGGTTCTCATCTTTCATGGCTCTCCCCGCTATCTCCTTTTTATTTCTGGAAACATGCCTTCTGGTGTGGCTGGCTCTAATGCCATCGTCGGGTGTCCAATGACATGAAGATGCACAAGCTGTGGACCCCACAGGAGCTAAAGATGCACTAGAAGGCCTGGGCCAGGACCAGAAGAGCATCATCCTGGAGAAGAGCAAGGAGGTCCTGGTAGGAGGTAATGCGGGCCAGGCTGTCATCAACCTTACACCGCCTTTCTCAAGAGGCTCCTGGCCCTGGCCGGTGTGGCTCAGTGGATCAAGTGCTGGCCTGCGAACTGAAGTCACCAGTTCAATTCCTGTCAGGGCACATGCCTGGATTGCAGGCCAGGTCCCTATTAGGGGGTACGTGAGAGGCAACCACACATTGATGTTTCTCTCCTCTTTCTCCCTCTCTTCCCTCTCTCTAAAAATAAATAAAATCTGGCCCTGGCTAGTGTAGCTCAGTGGATTGAGCATGGGCCTGTGAACCAGAGGATCATGGTTCGATTCCCAGTCAGGGCACATGCCTGGGTTGCAGGCCAGTTCCCAGCAGGGGATGCACAAGAGGTAACCATACATTGATATTTCTCTCCCTCTGTCCTCTCCTTCCCCTCTAAAGATAAATTTAAAAAAATCTTTAAAAAGTATTTAAAAATAAATAAACAAATAAAATACTTTTTTTTTTAAAGAGGCTGCTGGACACAGGCTGCCACTTTGCTTTCAATGATGCAACCTAGGAGACTGAGGGGAACAAGAAGGGGACGTGCTGTTTGTTTCTGTGCCCCTAAGTCTTCACTCCTAAGATCACTGTCAGCTCCAATGACTCCATCAAGAAGTGGAAGGGGAATCCAGCTTGAATTATAATCAAACTGCTCCAAGAAGGTCAAGGACTCTGCACTCTAGCAGAGAAGTTGGTGGTTGAGCCCCCATCTTCTCGAGGGCAAGCCTTTGTGAACCTGCCCCAGCCCCTGTCTGGAGCATCTGCCAGCCCAGACTTGCCCACAGGGGTTGCAGGTTGCTCCCTCCACCAGAGCAGAGGGGCTAGGGGATTCCAGCTGGTGGAAGGCCATCCCTTTGCCTCACTAGTCCCCCACACCCCTGGCTCTTCTTCCTCCCTATATCCCTGACCGTTATGGCCTTCCCAAACATCTTTACATCTTTTGACTCTTCTTGGGTTGAAGTAGACAAAGGTTTTCCAAGACACTCCAGTTTGTAGGGGCTATTCTTGCTCACCCATGCCCTACCTTTCCAATGCTACCAACCTCTAGCTGCACTAGTGATCCTTCTGGCCTGCTGAGTTCTGTACATAGCTGGATCGTGGAGGTGATCCCTCCCCTTCCTCCTGGTCTCAGCCACTCATGGAGGCAGAGCCAGTAAGGGACTCTCAAGTTAAGACCCACAGGACAATAATTTTTAAAGGATAGCTCAGAGGAGAGATTTAACAATATTTTATAAGTCCTCCAGTTACTCTCAGGTCTTCCCCCACACATCCTTCCTGAGGTGAGGGACATCCTCAGGCTTTGTCTTACCTGAATACGACCTATACGACTACAAAATGTCCTCTACATCAAGTTTGGTGTTTGTGCTAGGAAGAGCTCAGAATATCTATATTTTACATTGTCATTTCATTAGAATATCCAGTTTTACAAGATTATAGCAGGAGTAGCTTGGACCACATGAAATTGCTGTATTTATGGGTCAAAAGCAGTTGAATATTTGTGGTTCAACTCATAGCTACTAAACAAATGTCTAGTCCTTCAAGCACTTCTGCTTCAGGAGAGAGTGGGAGGGGCTGATACATGCATTTTTTTTTTTAGTTCACTTCAATTCTGTAGCATTGATTTCATACCTATCCAGCTATGACTTATACTTCAGCACTCATGTAAAATTTGTAATGGTTGCATTGGCTCAGAACAGATTGAATTGATACATGTTTTACCATTTACATAGCCGCTGCCATGAACTTTGGATAGTTTGGTCACATGTCCTCCTGCTATGCTCATCACCCAAGTTTACTGAAAACATTTTGGTCTCTGGATCAAATGAGGATGGTAGTTTCCCTGATCACGGGACCCCACCCAGCCAGTGACCCCTCTGTTCTACTTTTCTCTCTCCTTTCCCAAGGGGTAGAGATATAAAGGGATTTCTAGTATAGGGACAATGTGATAAAAGTGAAGTCAATTTGTTATTTGTGGTTTTTTGGTGTTTATTTTTCAGGTTCAATTGTCGATAGCTGTGTTTGTTGTCATTTTACTGTTCATATTTTTGATCATCTTCTTTTTCTTAGATGAGTCCCTTTAACATTTTATATTATAAGGCTTGGTGATAATGAACTCCTTTAACTTGACCTTACCTGGGAAGCACTTTATCTGCGTTTCCATTCTAAACAATAGCTTTCCTACATAGAGTCAGCTTGGATGTAGGTCCTTGCCTTTCATGACTTGGAATACTTCTTTCCAGTCCCTCTTGCCTGAAAGGTTTCTTTGGAGAAATCAGCTGACAGTCTGATGGGAACTCCTTTGTAGGTAACTGTCTCCTTTTCTCTTGCTGCTTTTAAGATTCTCTCCTTCATTTTAATCTTGGCTAATGTAATGATGATGTGCCTTGGTGTGTGCTTCCTTGGGTCCAACCTCTTTGGGACTCTCTGAGCTTCCTGAATTCCTGGAAGTCTATTTCCTTTGCCAGATTGGGGAAGTTCTCTTTCATTATGTTTTCAAATAAGTTTTCAATTTCTTGCCCTTCCTCTTTTCCTTCGGGCACCCCTATGATTTAGATACTGGAATGTTTGAATTTTTCCTGGAGATTCTTAAGCCTCTCCTGATTTTCTTGAATTCTTGTTTCTTCATTCTGTTCTAGTTGAGTGTTTATTTCTTTCTTCTGCTCCAAACCATTGATGTGAATCCTGGTTTTCTTCTCATCACTGTTGGTTCCCTGTATATTTTCCTTTATTTCACTTTGCATAACCTTTACTTCTTCCTCTATTTTGTGACCATACTCAACAATTTCTGTGAGCATGCTGATTACCAGTGTTTTGAACTCTGCATCTGATAAGTTGGCTATCTCTTCATCACTTTGTTCTATTTGGGGGCCGTATTTTCTGCCTCAGTGCACCTGTTAGGTACTAAAGGGCAGAGCCTTAGGTATTCAACAGGGGGGACAACCCACTTTGCTGCAGTTGTAGCTCTGTATGTTGGGGGGGTTGTCTGAGAGGGAATATTGCCACTTGCTTAGCTCTTGGATGGCTTTCAGTCACTTTTCCCACTATCCACAAGCAAATTGGGCCCTTCTGGTGCTGATTCCTAGGTGTGTGGTTTTATGTATGCTCTAGGATCCTGTGGGTCTCTCCAGTGAGTTTTCCTGTGAGGCTGGGAGTTTCTCTCACAGCCAAAACCATCACAGATTTTTACAGTTAGAAGTTTAGGCTTCATTTCCCCAAGCTGGAGCCCTGGGTTGTGTGGTCTGTCTCACTCCCCAGTTGTTTCTTTCAGTTCATCTGCACACAAATGTGGGACGGCCCAGTCCACCAGCCACTGCCTCACCTACCCCAGTCCTCCAGCCGCCACCTTGCCTCGAGTGCTCTCCACCCTGGCTGCCCATCTCTGCCCCTCCTTCCAGTACAGATGAATGTTTCTTCTTTAACTCCTTGGTTATTGGACTTCCATACTGTTCAATTTTCTGTCAGTCCTGGTTACTTTTTGTTTTTAAATTTGCCGCTGTCCTTCTTTTGGTTGTGTGAGGGGGCAAATTGTATCTATCTACACCTCCATCTTGGCCAGAAGTCAAAAATGAAGTCAATTTGAAAGCAGATTGTAGGAATCTTTGTGGGAAACATAAAACCTTTAAAAACCTGATCTAAATCTAATTTTAAAAAATCAAGGGTATAGAACCAGGGTAGAATCATGGAGTAGGACACCTGCTACTAACTGGACTGGGAGCTCCTGTAGGCAGGAGCCATATCTGAGCCATTGCTGGATCCTGGCGTCCAATGTAGGTCCTGACAAAGAGTGATCTAGTTTAGTCAGTGTCTGCTGGACAAATGTTGAAAGTCTTATCCGATACTAAATTTCATGATTGTGCTAAGAAGGAGAGAAGTAAGGAATAGGCTGGATTTTCAGGATCTTTGGGTTTGTATTGCAGCTCACATCGGTGAAAGGTCCTGGATAGATCCACAAGCTTCAGGTATAATTTGATCCAGCTATGTAAAGGGTGTCTGGCACAAAACTCAATTCTCTCCATCGCTTGCCTCTACTTTTCTCTGAGTTGTCTTTAGTCTCAGAGAGACCGTTCTCATGAGGTGCGGAGACTGACATCCCAACAGCTTAGAAACCCTAACAGGGAGAAGCTGGTCTTCCCTCCAGTTAGTTCTAGAATAGGGAACATGTGTCAGGAAGCTGAAAATAAATGAGGCAACCTGTAGGTTAAATAAAGAAGAAACAAGTCAGCTTCTGTGTAAAGCTGGACATATAGATAGTTAAGAAAACCTGCCAATGCCTGTGTTTTGGACTTTCTGGTCTTTTTAACACAGATAACTTGAGATCCAAAAGCATCTGGGGAAAGAAGAGCCACAAGACTGGCTGCCAACAAGAACAGCTCACTAGACTGCTCTCTCCATAGACTACCATGAAAAGAATGGCACAAAAGAATTTTCTTTCTAGTCATTTAAAATGTCAGTTCTTCCCTAGCTGGGTGGCTCAGTTGATTGGAGCATCATCTCTTACACCAAAAGGTTGTGGATAGATTCCGGTCAGGGCACATACGTGGCTTTTGGGTCCAAATCCTGGTCAGAGTATGTGCTGGAGGCAACCAATGTGTCTCTCTCTCCCCTTCCTCTCTAAAATCAATGAAACATATCCTTGGGTGAAAATAAAAATAGATAAAATGAAATAAAATATCAGTTCCTCTTTAGAAATTACAGACCATCATGGATCTACCACAGGATGCGAAATACATAGAAAGCCCAGTCCTATGTATTGGTGACAGTATTCCCACTCCTACCTGAGCTCAGAGGGAATTTCAAGCTGGTCTCACAGAGATCAGGAAGTGAAACTTCCCTTTATATTACCATCAGCCCCTAGGGTAGCCCAGCTACCCTCCTCCTTCCCCTCTGTCCCTTTTCTCCACTCAGTCTATGTGGCTCCAGGGAAGGCAATTGACTCAGGCTTGGCCTGTCAGAGTTCTGCATCCCCATGGACACAGTGATTGGTTCAGAGAAGGACATGATCCAAACTAGGCCAGCCAATCAGAGGCATGAAAGGCAAGCTGGTTGTTTAGACGGCCCTGGGGTGCTGGCTGGTCACCAGCACCTTGCTACTTCTGGTCCAAAACAGGGTGAATGGCCCCACAGTTCCCAGGATTTCTCCCTGGACACAGCTTTCTCCACACCTTTCTCTCCTGGCTCAGGTTCCTTCTCCACCTGCCACCATTTGTTTGCCTCTGAGAGCATTTCATGCCTCACTAATGTCTCTGCAAAAAGCACCTGATCCACCTCCTAGGCCTGAAAAAGAGGAGACTCTAGCCCACACCAAGTGTGGGGCATGCAGAGAAAGTAGGGGAAATGTTGGGGGCTGGGATAAGCCTGAAACAGGCTGATACAATCCGACCTGAAGGTTGCGCCTGAATAACAGGACGCTGAGGTTAGGAGCCATAGAACTCCCCCTCCTGGACATGCGGGTGGCACACCAATCAGTGCCTTGATCACGCGCCCGCCATGCACCCCCCAGCCAATCGCAGGCTAGAGCACGCTTTGAAGCCCCCTATCCACTGCACTTCCTCCACTGCCCTCCTCTATATAACTCCCTCCATTTTGAAATAAAATTTGCAGCTTGATCAGAATCCTTTGTCTTGCTGCCATTCTTCGCGCCTCCTGTCCCATCCCCCTTCATCCGTTATAGGTATATCGGCGGACCCCGTTGACTGCCTCGCGGGCCGAGGCAGGGAAACAGCTTCAAAATGTGTGAAGCATATTTATATGCAACCATTTTGGTTTCCATCTTGGCTGTGGCCACAAAGCAAGAGGTACCTCATGCCAAAAGTGAGGTTTAAGACTACCATGAAGGTCTTGCAAAGGAGGCATGGAAAAAGTTGTTTAAAGGAAAACAGGTCAGGGAGGAGGGGAAGGAGATTTCTTTGGGAAATGATGTTGAGTGGTGGCCACTCCTCCCTTTACCAACAATGGAGGCAAGAACTTACAGGAGGGAGTGTGGAGAGCCGCAGTTTGGGGACAGCACACAAGGGTCTGAGTCACACCTCTGGAACCTGAAGGAGAGAAGGCTGCTCGTGCTTAGGCCGGGAGGCAGACAGGCTGGCGGCTGTGCTGGCTCAGCCACACTCAGAGTATTTTGGGACACAGGCAGCTGGCTTGGATGGGCAAAGAGACCTCATTCCAAGGAAGCAGGACACGTGGGTGGAGGCTCAGGTGCCTGGCAGTGATGGGTACACCTAGAGCCTTCACCTTGGATTTGCAAATATCCTTCTCCTCTCAGAGTGGCCTCCTTGGGAAAATGGCCAATTCCAGGTCTGGGCTGGGCAAAGTGAACACAGGATATCGTGTATCAGAAACAATAAGCCTACCAAAGGCTAATCAAGGTCCTGTCACAAGGATATCAGATCTGGTATGAAGGGCTTCCACTGACCAAATTTGGGAGCATGAAGGCTCAAAAGCAGTGATGATGGCAATGGATGACGGTAATGGATATCACCACCATAACCACATGGTCACACTCAGCATCACTATTAGTGGGATAATCTAGTGTCACATGCCTTCTGAACAGATACACTAAGAAAGATCTCCACACCCCCAGATGGTGTTCTTGCCAAACATATTCACCCTAATTGTACTCATAGGGGGAAAAAAAGCTAACAAGACCAAAGTGAGAGAATTTTTGCAAAACAACTTACTGGGTGCTTCCAAAATGTCAATGCCATAAAAGATGAAAATAAATAAATAAAATGAAAGAATAAAAGCTAGGGAAGTCTTTGAAATTAAGAGGAGGTAAAGAACCATAATGTGCAAATGTGACTTTGATTGGATCCTGAATCCAAAATGTCAGCTTTCAAAGACATTTGAGGAATAACTAGAAAAATGTGCTAATGTTTTAGATATAGCAAGGATGCCACGTTTATAAGGAGAACACCCGCATCATTAGGAGATGTCTGCTGAAGTGCTTGGTGGGACTGTCTTCACTGAGGCTGCTAGAACAGAACACCACAGACTGGTAGTTTATCAACAACAGACATTTATTTTTCACATTTCTGAAGACTGAAAGTTTGTGATCAGAGTGCCAGGATTGTTGGGTTTTCATGAAGACCCTTTTCTAGGTCTCCTAAGTATATCCTCACACAGCAGAAAGAAGGTGAGAGAGCTTTCTTGGATCTCTTTTATAGGGGCACTGATGGAATTCATGAGGGCTCTACCCTCATGCCCAAAATATCCCCCCAAAGCCCACCTCCTGACACTGTCACACTGGGCCCTGGGGAGTTTCAACATACACAGTTGGGAGGAACACAAACATTCAGTCTAGAACACAGGTGGAATGTTACGAGTCTGAAACTGTCAAGGTGAATGTGTGTCTCTACGTATCTACACCTATATCTACATCATATCTATGAGAGAGATGGAAAGGAACCAAGTAAGACAAAATATTTAAGAACTAGTGAATGTGAGTGGCAAGTATATGAGTGGTCACTGAATCACTGTTTCATCCTTCTTCCTGTGGTTCTTAAGCAGCAGTTCCCAAAAGTAATCACACTATTAGGTAACGTTGTCCCTGGCAGCATGGGTAATTTTATTAACAGGACAGTCCGATGGTGAGGTGCTCCCCAGACGACCTGGAAAGGGCTTCTGACTCTGAGCAGGCTCAGGTGGGCAGAGCAGCCTCGGCCAGTAGCTGTTCCTTGGGCTGTGTCAGATGTCAGACATCTAGATCCTTCACCAGAGTTCCCTCCATACACTCCCACCACTTCCAGTCCTGAGAGGAGACTGCCAGCCAATAGTCTGGCTCAGGGGTAGGCATTTCCCGTGTGAGGCAGTAGGACCAGCCCTGAAGTGCAAGTGACCCTGGGACTGCAAAGGACCACTGTCTCCTGGTCCCCACAATCTCTTCTTCTCTTCACCTGCTTCTCCAACACAGTGGTTCTAAAATACAGCAGAGAGTTGCTGGCTCAGGTCCAAACACTGCGGTCCAGGCACCTGCAAACTCCCCAGGCTCAGTAGCTAACAGAAAATTCTAGACAAGATCCCACAATGCGCCAGATGGGATGTTCCATGACTGGCCCTTCTCTGAGTGCTGCCTGTGTCTGTTAATGGGGGGTGAGTTTCCCATCACTCCACCAGGGGTCTAAGGCACCAAATATCTGTTCTGGGACTTAAAGAGCCCAGGACCCCATCAGGAGGGTGGGCAGCGCCTCTGCAGCACAAAGGAGAGCCTCCAAACCAGGCAGCTGCCTCCCCCAGCGGGAACAGGAAGGTCCTGGTGACCTGTCGGCACCCAGAAGGTCCGGGTTTCCATCTTCTCCAGACCCACCTGGCCCCTTTCTTCCTTTTTCACTCTTCCTCCTGGGCTCTGAGCACAGAAAGCCCAAGGAGAAATCACACCCCTAAGTGTTTTTGTATAGACGCAGCCTCACAGCCGTGGGGCATTTTCTGGGGACTCACGGTGAGGGAAAGGTGCTGGAGGAGCAGTGGAAGTCATTAAACAGGTGGTGAGGGTGTGGGGCACAGTAACACTCTGCCTACAACTTCGCCATTGCTCAGTTATTGGACCTGAACTTGGAAAGTGCATCTTGAAAGATCACCACGAGGTGGCAGGGGAGAATTAAGAAACGAATCATTCTGCGGCAGTCCTCACAGAGGGATATGATCCCAGCTTGGCACTTGGTGAAGTATTTGAAACTTGGAACCCTGAGGGTCCTCTCTCAGTACAAGGCAACTAACCTGGCATTCGCTGGGCCAGAATCAAAGGCCTGCCACCCACATTCATTCTCCTGGTACATTGTGCTGCCTCCAAAAAGCAGGAAATGACAGGGACTGGTCAGTTTTTTCCTTCTATGGCAGCGGAGGGAACGGAGCTGGAGCCTGGCCAGGAGTTGTGCTGAAGACAATATGAAGAAAACACCCCCAAACAGCAGCGAAACTACACAGTACAAACAAAACAGCTTATGTTGTGTCTTTCTCCAGCATCTCATTTTATTTCTCTTTGTTCTCACCATCCCTTTGTACCCTCCACCCCCTCAAAGCAGACAGAGACCCAGAGCGTTCAGTCCCTTGGGCCAATGCCCCAAGTCTCATGCTCGAACTCGGCCTCCAAGCCTGGCCACCATGCTTCTGTGTCGCACACCTCATTGCTTTCCCTGGTTGGACGTCACTGAGTCTTGACAGTACCTCTGTTCCACATCTGCTGGTCCATGACTTCACCCCTCTGGGTGACTTGATTCAGAGCTGTTTACTCTTGCTTTCTGTGGCTACATATTCTTTGAGATATGAGGTTTACGCCTCCTCCCTTAAGCTTGAATCTGAATGGATTTGTGACTAGCTTGTCATCAAAACGATGTGACAGAAATGGCACAAATGATTCCCGCTCTGTCAGAGAAGTCCGTTCATACGGTGGGCCCTTCCCTGTGGGCCTTCCATAGCATACCCACGCCAGAGTAAATTGCAGCCTCGAACCATCGCCCAGCCTCCTTTTCTGTGGGCTGTGAGCACTAAAGGGGATTGTACAGTGTGGAGGGAAAAAAAAAAAGAAGCCCACTCAGCTGCTGCCTCATTTCCTGGGTTACTTGTGTTCGGATCCCTGAGTCTTCAGATGAGAAGTCTGAGCGGCCCCCAAAGTCACCGTGCTGTGAGGAAGCTTAGAAGTCAGACTGTCCATGTTGACATGGCTAGGTCAGCAGTAGCAGCGCACATTCTGGACAGACAGCATGGAACAGAGATAAGCCATCTCCCTTTGTAGCCTGAATGGATTCTTGACCCACAGAATCCACGAGCATGAGGAAATAGTTGTGTTGAGGTGCTAAGTTCCAGCTCCCATCATCATGCAACAGTAAGTGAGACCACTTGTACTTTGACCACATCTGGAAATGGGCATCTCTTTGGAATAGCTCAGTGGATAGCACACTCTTCTATCTCCCCATCCATTTCTCCTGGACTCTTCTTCCCTCTTCCCTTTCTACAGAGATATAGAGGTAAATCTGAAACATTTTCTGAAGGTAACCTCAAGTTGGATTACCAAGAAACATTCCAGAATTCTCTGCTCTAGAAATATCCCCTGAATTAGTGCTTGAAAGTAGTTAGGCTCATGAAAAGAGACTTCATGGAAAGAGACTTTCTGGGGAAGGTTGTAAGTAATTCCAAGTTCCGTCATCAGAATCTTCTCCTACCACTGACTTCCATTTTTGCTGCAGAGATATGATCTGTTCCTTTGGCTTTTTTCAGACTGAGCTCTACGGGGCACGTGCCTCTGGTAGCTGAGCTTTAAGCACAATACCTTTCACATTTGCCTCTCTGTCAAATAAGATAAATGGTTCCAGTCCTTCTCTGGGAGCTCAAAAACTCTCCAGGAGGCATGGTGGACTGCTAGGCCAAGGTGCCACCATGATTTGGTTGTGACTGTACTGTCTCTGCAGGGTGCAGGGCACAGATGGAGCGGGGCGATTGGGCGGTACAGGCGTTTCACTCCCCGCCCGGCCACGCACGTGCGGAGATCACACTTTCAGAGATTTTGGGCAGGTCGCTGAAGCCCTGGGCCTCCCTTCCTTTGCCCCTCCTCCTGCTGTGAAAAATGCTGTGAGGTGACAGGCACCAGCCACTCACAGTGCCTGAAGTGTGTCATCCACTGGACAGATGTGACTGTTAACACGTGGGCTGCTGAAAAGGAAGAAACAGGCCCAAACCTTGCCTTCTTGAAGCCGCGGTTCTCATTGGGCAAGACAGGCAATGGAAATCCACCAAGTAAATAAGTAAATTTTAGAGGGACTTAAAGCGTGAGAAACTCTGGGAGGAACTGGAACAGGGAAGAAAGAGTGATATTTGAGCAAAGACATAAAGGCATCAAGGAAGTTGGCTACAGAGAAATCTGCAGATTTTCACCAAATTTTACCTGGCGTGTTAAAATCATGACTAAGAGCAGTGATGGGAACAGCCCGAGCTGACTGCCCAAACTTCCTGCCTGAATCAGAGTCCTGCCCAGGGATTTAACCCTCGCCCTGCTATCTGCACTAATATTTTATTACTACAAAGCTTGTATATTGTGGTAAGAATAAACTGGCTTTTACATTACCTAAACTGCCTAAAAAGCCGTGTTGTGAATGGAGCCTGAGAGGACCTCACACTGTCATCTGTACGTCTGGTGGGGCCAGGAGGTCACCTCCCAGTGCTAAAGTGATAAAAGTGGTAGAACCAGGTCCAGCCTCCCTACAGGGTGCCAATTTTGGGGGGTCTTCCCTCCAAACCTTACTTTAGGCCCTTAATGTTCTGCATCTCACCAGAGGTTGTCCTTCCCTCATCTCACTGGCCCGTTGGTACCCTCCACACCCTTGTGTGCCTGGCTCAGGAGTGAAAGCTCTGGAAGTGCCTGAGCGCTCTCTGGGACAGTGTAGGCTCCAAGTTCTGCAGACAGAGCCTCTGGCCTTGGCGTCCTCACGGGCCCGGGCTGCCTGGCTCCGGTACTGCTGTGTGGCAGGCACCTCTGCACACAGACTGCAGGCCGTTGTGCCCCACCCACGCAGTAACCCTGGCACTGTCCCGCTCTCACCCTCAGACCTCCAGTGTGAACCCCTCACTCAGGTGAAAATCTGGGAAAAAGGATAAACTTTCCTACCTGCCATTAGTACCTCATTGTGAAGGATGTTCCCCCCAAGCAGATGTGACACCCCAGAAAGAGTGGGGAGGGGACTGTTTTGACGAGTTGAAAAAGGCACTTTCCAATAGAATAGCCACTAGTCACCTGGAACTATTTAATTTTAATTGTAAATTAATTGCAAATAAAATTAAAAGTCAATCGTCAGTCTTAATAGCCACATGTGGCTGGAAGGTATCATATTAGACAGCACAGGTATGGACTTTCCCATCATCACAGAAAGTTCTGCTGGGCAGCACTGCTCTCGAAAATGTGCCTGACCATCCTGCAAATTGAGGGTGGGATGGTGGAGGCAAAGGTCCCCTTCCCCCACCCTGCTTTCCAGATTCTTCTAGGCTAATTTCTCCTTGAAGGAACTGAAAGTGGCTTTTTTTTTTTTTTTTTTTTAGCCAGACTAGAATCTAACCCTTTCTAATTTAGGATTTCTCAGCCTGGCACTGATGGCAAGTGAGACGGTATGATTCCTTGTCATAGGTTCTTTGTCCTGTGCATTGTAGGGTGTTTGGTAGCATCCCTGGCCTCTGCCCTCTAGTGGCCGATAATCTCCCTCTCCCCAGCTGTGGTAACCAAGAGTATCTCCAGACCTTGTTAAATGTGCTGGAGGAGAAAAGGGGGAACAAAAATTGCTCTGATTGAGAACCACTGGTTTAACGACAAAGACCTATGCTAATCCTGAAGAAGAAAGCATTCTTGGAGGGTAAGGAGGTATAGTTAGGCTCTTTCAGTCATTAGCACCCCCAGAATTAGTTGCTTAGTCATTGTTTCTCCCCTCTGTCTCTAGTGTCTGCAGTTGGGTTTTGAGGCAAGGGGCCCTTGTTCAGGAGAGCTCTGATGCAGGACAGGAGGTGCAAAGGGGTTTCAATAGGGAAGGACTGGGACTGCCTGGGGAGAAGGAGGGGAATGCCTCCTGCAGAAGTAGCCCAAGTTACTGAGCTGCTTTGAGGCCCCGTGCCAGCCTCGCCTGCTTCCCTGGGTCCCGGTGGTCCGAGCCCCCAGTGCGCACTTCACAAGAGGGGAGACTACAGAACAACACACTGTTCTATTTCTCCCACAAGGCAGAACAAGGCAGAAACACTCTTTAGTGCTGATAAACTCGGAATGCCCACCTCACTCTATTCTTTTGCTCAGCATGCTGGCTCCTCTGTCGTGTCATATCTGCTAAAACAGAGGCAGGAGAGAAGTGGTTAACATGCACCCGCAGTTCCCAAGGGTCTGCTTTCAGCACATGCGGGGCCATCATCAGCGGCCACCGTAGCAGATGGTCCTAACAGGAGTGCCTGCAATGACCTGGGTGCCCAGCACCACCTCTGAGTTGTGGGTGAGTGAGGAATGGCTCCTTTACAGCCTAACAATTCACGCAGTAATGACCTAACATCACTCCTCTGGGAACTGGGCCCAAGAAATATATTTTTGCAGGTAACGGCAAACAAGATCCAACTCGGCAAAGATGAAGACTGAATAAATCTCCTTGCTCCCAGGAGAGTTCACGCATTTTGACAAAAGCAGTCTATAAGCACTCTACTGAATCAGAAGTGCCTGAAATGGGGCTGGGAATGCTATTCATTGCCAGGCTCATAAACCCCAGTGGAGCCCAAGGGAGCCAGCCACGTTCCTCTCCACAGATGACTCCAAAAGGCCAGGGCTGCCCCATTCTTCTGCTTCAAGTGGATGGGGGCCTAAACCTGCTGGAACTTGGGGTTTTTTAAGGCCCATGTGAATTTCCCAGCTGGCGTCTGATGGGTGAAAACTTGAGAGAGCAGTTCAAATAATTTTCTTCATTTGGTTCACTGTCAAACTCCTGTTCATACTTCAAAACTCTGCTTAAAAACTACTTCCCCTGTGCGCTTCTCCCTGAGCCCTGGCCTTTCTTACTCCACACCTAAGTTAATCCTGATTTCACAGGTTCTCCAGCCTTAAGAGTAACCCTTCCCTTTTATGCTTGAGGAACCTTGGGCTGAGATCATGGGAAGACCAGCCATTTGTCCAGTTTCTCTCCCTGGAGTATTTCTAAGGACCTCTTCATTTTCAGGTCCCACACATTCAGCTCAGCTGTTATTGCTGTCCGTGCAACTGGAGCCACCTCTCTCTGTCCTGTCATCTCTTTTCTCCTCACTGCTCCTTCTTTGCTTGTTCAACTGCCACCAGTCAGAGTCATGGGATCCTCTGTGACCCTACAGTGCATGTATAGGACCAGAAACAAACTTTTCTAGAAAGGTTTGGGAATGGCAAGAGAAAATTATGATGCATAACAGAAAAACTGCAAATTGGATACATGTACCCACCCACCCCCGCTCTGGGTATCCCCTGCCAGGTGAAAGGATGCTCTCCGGGTCTGGTCTGCTGGCCTGTGTTTAAGGCGAGCCAACTTCTGGTTCTCACCTCCTTGTGACCAAGACCCTCCACAAAAATCCAGCCCCACCCCTGCCCTCAGCCCTCTCTGGGCCCAGAGATGGCGATAAACTATTCTTCCCTCCCTCCTTCTGGTTCTCAGCTGCCCTCCCTCCCACCAGGATGGCCTTCTCCAAAGCAACTCTGCTCCCAGTGAGGACAGCCATTTACAGCTACAAACAGGGAGATTTAACTCATGGGTGAAATTGCTGGCTTTAACTTTTAAGTATTGTCCCCAAATCAAAGAGCAACCTTTTTCCAGTTACGAAGCAGAAGCTGTCAGAGGCTTCAAATGGGAACATCCATGGAGCCTCCATGGCTTCAAAAAGGTGGAGTCCAAGCTTCTGCAGGATACTGGTCCCCTCTTGAGGAGTGTGTACTACACCGTTGTAATTGTAGATCAGTCCCTCTTCCAAACGGTAAGTCTTTTGAGGTCAGGATAAGAATAACAAATGTTTATGTTGTTCAAAACAAGACAACAGGCCCAAAATGGAGTCACTTATTCCAAGTCCCACATCACCAAACCAAAACTTAATTACAGCTTGGGCTCTCCCGGAAATGGAATCTTAAATCAGTCAATGAGGAGTCCCTGGCCAGTGCTAATTAGGTCATCTACCTGGTAGGCCCCTGCTAGAGCCGTGGACCTCCAGGCCGTGGACTAGTACTGATCCAGGCTTGTTAAGGACCACACAGCAAGAGGTGAATGTAATGCACCCGAATTTTCTAAAAAAAAAAACCCTTCCCCCACACCCTAGCCATGGAAAAATTGCCTTCCATGAAACCAGTCCCTGGTGCCAAAAAGGTAAGGGACCACTGTCCTAGAGGAAAGTGACCTCACAACAAACAACTTCCTTTCCTGCCTGGTGTAGCTTCCTTGTTCCTACTCCCTTCTGCCTGAAGAGTTATTCTGCACAGCTCCTCAATCTGCTTTCCATCTGCTAGATTGGATTGGATGCTGCCCTAATTTAAATCAATTATTCCTCAAATATTAGCTTAAACATTTTAATATGCCTCAGTTTATATTTTCACAACTTAAGCATGTCATACATATTAACTCATTTCTTCTTCATCATAACCCTATGAGACAAATACTGACACATCTCCATTTACTGATAGGGAAACTGAAGCTGAAGAACTTGTCCAAGCTCACAGAGTTAGCCTATGGCCAGGATTTGAACACAAAGCCTTGAACCACTCAATCCCCTTGTCTTCCAGGTAAGCAAGGTTGTGCCTCATTTTTGCATTTTTAGAATCTAGGGCAGCCTGGCCGTGACTCAGGAACAGGAGACTCACTTTTTTACTGGGCCACTTTGAAATACACCGGGCCACCAGGGGCTCTGCCAAGGGTCTCTCCACAGCCCCACAGACACTTACTGTGCTCCCACTTCTCTGTCTGCTACGTGTCAGATCATGCTCCAGAGTGGTGGGGCGAGGGGAAAAGCTGAATCAGAGCAGGGGCTGGCTTTCTAGCAGCACAGGCTCCAGTGAGGTGACCAGAGACCCCAAGTACTGCTGGATGACAGGGTCCGCAGCTTCTCCTGTATTCTGAAGGGCTTATGGGCTGACCAACAGGAAAGTAAGTATGGTGGCCCAGGTAAGGGTGAGGTAAGGGGCCTGAAGCTCCCACAAGTTATTCTAAGATCAAACATCTGGGATATTTTAATGCCAAGCCTCTGAGAGACTAGAGAAGGTTGAGAGACTTCGATCAGACGCCGCCCCACCTTACCGTTGTGGAATATGGGCAACTCAGCCTCTCAGAGAGGCGGCTTCCTCCTCTGCATGGGGAGGGAGTAGATTGCCCTCTGGGAGGGCAGTTTTGAGTGTTACGGGAGGTGATAGACAAGGGAACATGCTTAGTTCATGGGTAGCAGATAGCTTAAACAACTGCATTTTGAGAACATTAGCATAGTATCTTTGGAAAGCCTCAACCATCTGTCTTGGTCCTTGGGCAGGCGGTGTGGGAGTGGCAGTGAGGAGGAGTGGGTGTGAAAGGAAGCCCTGATGCCTCAGGTTCACTATCTTGCCCGTCTAGTCACTTCAGTCTTGTTTCTCCCTTCCGAAAGAACGAATGGAGGATGCAGTCCTTGTACCCAGCATTGGTGGTGAGGGAGGGTCACTAGGAACTGGGCCTGGCTGCCTGCCCTTCCTCTAACACTTGCCCAACTTCAAGACCATTGTCATTTAATCCCAGCCCCATGCCAGGAGTAAGGAAGGAATTTATCAAGCTAACTTTATCTGGGTAATTCAAGTTATCCAGAGTGGAAACCCAGTTAGCCTGTTGCCCAAGGCTGACACCAGGATCCTTTCTCCAAGCTTGCAGTCACTTTGGTCCTCATGTCTCAGTGCAAATGGAGGGATCCTTTTATATTAAAAATTGAACTTAGTGACTACTCTGGCTTAAAATTCCTTGGTGATTTCTCATAGCTCTTGGGGTACATTTCAAAACCCAGGGGGTCCAGTGTCTGCCTCCCCTCAAGCCTCATCTCTCTCCTCACGCTGTATACCTTCCTACTTTGGGGTCTTTGCTAGGAACTTCCCTCTTCTTGTTGTCCCCCACCCCAACCTATGTTTGTCTAATGACTCCAACATCCCAAGGCCAGGCATAGTGGAAAGGCCACTATCCCAAGGCCAGTGCCTGTCATATGGAAAGTGCTTGGTAATTATTTTGTAAAAGAATGTATATGTGAATGTGGAGAAACTTAAGACCACAAAGCAACTAGTTTGGGCTGAAGCCATTATTACTGACACACTAGGATCCTCACCTGACACATCCTTTCACCCACCAGCTGATTTCACACGCACATTCTCTGGACACCTGCCATTTCCAAAGCCACAGAAGGTCTAAACAAAACCAAAATGCAAACCAGAACTCCAGCAAGCCAATCAGCAAAACAAAGGGGTTTTTCATTAAGTATTAAAGTCCTTGGGTTCCCCTTATAATCTCCATCACAGATGTGGCCCTGCCCCCAAAGAAATTCCAGATCCAGGAAGGCCTGAGTGCCCAACTACTGGGAGACGGAGGGAAAAGCCTTGGGAAAAGCTCAGAAACCTCTGTTTCTGGGAAACTGCCTGGCAAATAGCTCTCTGGAAAGAATGTGCCAAGGTTGAATGAGTAGTAACAGTCATTTCAGAAGAGGTGGAAGAGTAAACAGGTGTTTGCATTTTGCAGAGCTTTTTGGAATTACTTTGCAAAGTTTAAAGTGTGTATATACCATCTGACCCAACAATTCTACCTTCAAATTTAGATCCTAAAAGCTTCTTCCACATCTGTACAGACATGCATGCACAAGAATGTTCTTCACACCATGCTCTGTAATAACGAAAGTGTAAATAACCTAAGTGTCCATCAATGGGGGAGTCACTCAATATGTCATGTACATCCTCACCATGGAATGTTAGGTAGTTCCTAGAAGAGTAGTAAAGAAAATGAGTCCTGGCTGGTGTAGCTCAGTGGATTGAGCGCGGGCCTGTGAACCAAATAATCGTGGTTCAATTCCCAGTCAGGGCACATGCCAGGGTTGCAGGCCAGTTCCCAGCAAGGGAGGCATGAGAGGCAACCATACATTGACGTTTCTCTCGCTCTCTCCTTCCCTTCCCCTCTAAAGATATATAAAATAAAATAAAATAAAATAAAAATAAAATGTCAAATCTGCCCTTGCCAGTGTGGCTCAGTCGGTCAGAGTGTCATCCCCAACATTGGAAATGTTGGAGGTTTGATTCCAGTCGGGACACAGGCCTGGGTTGCAGGCTTGATCCCCAGTCAGGGCGAGTATGGGAGGCAACCGATCAATGATTCTCTCTCATATCAATGTTTCCCTCGCCATTCCTTTCTCTCTAAAATTAATAAACATATTTTTTAAATTTTTAAATTAAAATGTTAAAGGGAAAAATCAGGTCTCGGAAAAATATTTATACTATTATCCAGTTTATGCCTATAAACATATTTTGAGAGGAGGATACTTCTAGAGAGTGAAGGGGAAGATGATGGAAAATGGGGGCACATTCAAGGAAAGGAGTCCAGGAGTGACTGACATCTCAGCTGACACCCAAAGAGCACAGGAAGAGTGGAGAAGAGGATGGTGACCAGCCAAGAGAATGGAGGAGTGAAGGCTCTGAGGTGGAGCTGTGTGAACCACTCTACACAGCTGGAGAGGAGGGAGGGCAGGCAGGCATCCTGGGACCACCCAGGATCTGTGTCTGTGTGTCCTGACAGCATGAACAAGGCCCAGGGACATGTAATTGGGGGGACAACGGGGTAAAATGTGGAATTGCTTCTGTGTAGCTAGAAGAATAACACTTATAATTTCTCTCTACTAAAGAGGAAAATCCACGGGTGTCCACTGGAGCTGAGGCAGAAGCACTTCCTCTGAGAGGCTGGAATGGTGGGTGGGAGCAGGTGGGAGAGGGTGGCTCCAAGATAATGGGACAGCCCAGTCCTGCAAAAAGCACTCGCTGCTGCTGCCTGCACTTGTCTGCCACCCCTGGGTCTGCACCGTGGGGAGGGGGACATCTGTGGGTGGACTTGGCAGGTGGGAGAAGAGAGGAGATGCAGGAACTAGGAAGGGTAACTCAAAGAATCAGAGAAGATTTGTCACTAAATTGAAGCAAATGGTTTTGAGTCGAACAGTTAAGTCCTCGATCTATTTTGAGTTTATTCTTGTGTGTGGTATTAGAAGGGGATCTAGTTTCATTTTTGTTTTTTGCACATCTGTCCAATTTACCCAACATCATTTATTGAATAGACTGTCTTTACCCCATCACGTGTTCTTGTCTACTTTGTTAAATACTAATTGACCACAAAGGTGTGGGTTTATTTCTGGGTTTTCTATTCTGTTCCATTGAACTATATGTCTGTTTTCACTATAGTACCATGCTGTTTTGATTACAGTGGTCTTGTAGAATAGTTTGATACTAGATTGCATGATTACTCCAACTTTGTTTTTCTTTCTAAGATTGCTGTTGTTATTCAGGATCTTTTGTGGTTCCATATAATTTTTTTGAATATTTATTCTAGTTCTGTGAAACTGGTATCTTGATAGGAATTATATTGAATCTGTCCACTGCTTTAGGTAGTATGGACGTTTTAATGATGTTAATTCTTATTATGAGCATAGTATGTGCTTCCATTTATTTGTAACTCCTTCAATTTCTTTCTTCACTGTCTTATAATTTTCTGAGTATAGGTCGTTAATATCCTTAGTTAAATTTACTCCTAGGTATTTTTGATGCAATTATAAATAGAATTATTTTCTTAGTTTCCCTTTCTGATAGTTTATTATTGGTGTATAAAAATGCAACTGATTTCTGGATATTTATGTTGTATATTGACACTTTACCGAATCCATTTATCAGTTCCAGTAGGCTTTTGGTGGAATCTTTAGGGTTTCCTACATACAGTATCATGTCATCTGCAAATAAAAGTCTTACTTCTTCCTTTCAAATTTGGGTGGGTTTTATTTCTTTTTCTTATTTAATTGCTGTGGCTCAGACTTCCAATACTGTGTTAAATAAGAGTGGTGAAAAGGGACATCCCTGTCATGTTCCTGATCTTAAGAGAAACACTTTTAGTTTTTCCCAGTTGAATATATGTTAGTTATAGGTTTGTCATATATGGTCTTTATTATGTTGAGGTACATTCCCTCTATTCCCTCTGGGTGAGGGGAGGCATACCTACCAAGCAAAGGGCAGGGGAATATGGTTTTGATATGCTATGTAGCATCTTGGCATCAGTAGATAGCCAGAAAGTGACAGGTACACACGGGCTTTCCACACCACTCCCCTACACAATGGCAGCAGTAAGGTGGGTAAAAAGGCCTTGATAGGCCTATGATGTGTTAATCCCAGAAGGGCCACACAGTTCCCTCTTGCGTGATTCATGAGCATGCCAAGGACAGAGCTTAAGTGACTTGCTAAAATCACACAGCAGCATTCTGTGCTGAACAGGACTAGAGGTCAAGAGAGGAGAGATGAAGAAAGGGAGCAAACTGTATTGAAGACCCACAGTGCTATTAGATGCTGGGACCTTGGTACTAAGACCCAGAATCATGGTTACTGCATGAGTATGTATAATGGGTTCTGTGTGGGAGGGCACAAAAGAGAGCGCCTGAGGCAGAGGGGACAGGTAGGCAGGGATCTCAGGAGCAATGTATTCCTGAGCTGAGCTTGGTTAGAGGAGGAGAACAAGAGATTACAAACAGGAGGTGTTCCCTGCCTGGAACTCTGTCCTTTGAGAAGGCCATGAATGTTTCCCATGGCCACGGGAAGCGGGGCTGTGGAGCAACTGGCTCTTGCACTAATGCTGTGGGCCTGGACCAGCACAGGCAGGCCTCGTCTAGAAGAGGGCTGACACAAGAGCAATCGATGCTTAGAAGGAAGAGGACAGAGGGCTTGGGAATTAGTTGGATGTGGTACAGGAAGGAAAGAAAGGGCACTAGGATAACGCTTGAATCCACTAATTATTCTATGTGGGTTTACTGAGCTTCTAATGTGTACTAGATAGACCCTGGAGGGCAACACTGGACTTCTATATTGGAAGACGCCAGAACTGCAGTCTGGTTTAGGGGTGTAGCTAGGGGACTCCATTTGAAGCAAACACACTGTTTAAGTTGAATTTGGGGTTGGAGGGAGCATGGGTGATAGAGATAATAGAAGTTTATGGTGGGGGGAAAATGGAGACAACTATACTTGAATAACAATAAAAAAGAGAGAAAAATAAAGCTGAACATGGAAAAAGAGAAAAGTTCAAGATACACAGGGACAGCATAAAAGGAGAAATTAATTGACTATGGGGTGGGTTAAAGAAAAACAATAAAAAGAAAAGCTTTTTAAGCTATACCAAGTTGATTATATAAGTTATTGTCAAAATTGGGAGACATTTGAGGGTAAAAAGTGGCAAGAAACATAATTACAATAATTTATTTGACTGCTCATTTTATGTTATTATATTGGTGGAACTATAAAATAGTTTTTTAAACACTATTTTTAAAAATAAATCTTTTTAACTTGTTATGCAAAAAAATTAAGTCTAGTCTCTCCCGAGCCAACCGAAGTAGGTTCTGTGCTAGGTCCTGGGGCGTCTAAGAAGATGAAGATATTGTCGCTGCCATCAAGGGCCTCTTACAATTTAGTAAGAGAGACACACCAACAGATAATTAAAATGTAACATGTCTAGCCCTTACTGGTGTGGCTCAATTGGTTGGAGCATCATTCCATACACCAAAGGGTTGCAGGTTCAATCCCCAGCTGGGGTACATATGGGAGGCAACCAGTTGATAGGTCTCTCACACATCTCTCTCCTTCTCTCTCCCTTCCTCCCTCTGTAAAATCAATACACATATTTTTTAATTGTAACATGTCTAGTATGTCAAACAGATGCACACACAATGGCATGGAAGCCTGTTGGAGAGTTATTCAATTCGCTGGGAGATGAAAAGTGATCAAAGAAGGCTTCCTGGAGGAAGTGACATGAGGTATTTTTGAAGCCTTCTGCCTAAGGCATCCAGGTGTGGAACCTGGCTGGTGATGGGCCATTTATAGAGGTGGAGAATGTCAAAAGAAAGCAGGTTAGTGGAGAAAAGTGTTGAGTTCAGTTTTGGATAGATCGAATCTGAGGTTCCTGTACAATCCCATGGAGTAATGCCCAATAGTTACTGGATACATGGGTCTGAACTGCTATTATTCCCATTTTATAGATGGGAAAGTTAAGGCTCAGAATGGTTAAAGACCCTACTGACAGTGATATAACTGATTAATGCAGAATTGAGTTTCCAATCCAATACGAACGGTGGCAAAGCCTGAGCAACTGTTCCATGGACCCTGCAGGGACAGCACTCAACAAATGCCCGCTGGCTTAACTAGCTCTGTACCGTCCAGTGCAGAAAGGCCCTTCAGAGTCTGTGAAAATAATCAACAAAAGAGAGAGGATTTGATTGATAGGAAACACAAGGTGAAATATGGCTTCTATTAGAATAAGTTCACATTCTCTTGTCTGGTTTTCTTCTGATGATGAGATAAGAAAAAATGGCAGAATTTTGAGACACACCCAAACCACCAGGAATCCTTCCTAGTCTCCTGTACCCACAGACTGCCCTTTAAGCCCCAAACCCACCTTTGCTCCCACTGCCATCATCACCCCTTCACCTGCCCTCCCGCCAACACTCCACCTTCAGGGACCTCCTCAGCTTCACCCTCCAGGAATTGAGACAACAGGGTCTCAGAGAAAGGCCCAGAGACTCTGCTGCACCAGTGCAGGTGAACAGAGAGCTTCTTATTGCCTGGTCCCCTCTGGTGCATGCCCATTTGAGGAGAAGGAAACTTGGGCCTGCGTTAGGGAGACTTCACGCCTCCAGGCCCAACTCTTGGCCTTGCTCTTTCTCAGGTCATCAGCCCTCAATATCCAACCAGGGCAGGCAGGCCACTCATGCCAATACATGGAGCCATGGGATTATGAGGAGAAGGGACTCAGATGGAGGAGGTGGGGAGCAGTCTGAGCTGGGATCTTGGCCAAGTCAGAAAGATGAGCGCCTGTGGACTTAATTATTCCCTTCTTGATAAACATATACTTCTCCCAGAATTAACATTAAATTTTTTACAAAATTCAAGTTGTTGGTTCATTTCCCAATGACTCAACTGTAAGATTTTTTCCTCTCTATGTGCCAGTGGTCTCTATCTTATTAAACAGTAAAGTTCTCAGGGGACCATGTCTGGGACTAGGGTGTTGGCCGCCTGTCTTCAGCAGCAGGAGGCTGATTTCTTTGTGGGAAGCTTCCAGAAACTCCTGCTCTGCACGCATGCAAACTTCCAAGCCCTAAGCTTGCCGGAGGGAGGGCATGGGGGTCACTTGTGAGGGAGGGGTTGGCAAAGAGGGATTAGAATGGGCAATCGCCTCAACAACTAGAGTGATTACTCACACTGATGTCCACTACTTGATGACACACAGGTTCATCCTCACTCTTAGGGTGGACCAGGGCTTTGGGTCTATCTGTGCTCCCTCAAGTTCTTGAGGTCTTTTTAACGTAATTGCTGTTGGAGCCTCTTGTTCTATAGGACTGGCTTCCTTTCCTGTTCCCTGTCCCTTAGGCTGGGCTCCTGACCCTGATACAAAAATTCAAGTGTAAATACTTTATTTGGCAAGTCTAGAAAACACCAGTATGGGGGATGTATTCCTCTGCCAGCCAGGGCTGCCGTGACAGCTCCAGTGAGTGGGTGGCTTAAACAACAGAAATTTGTTTTCTCACAGTTCTGGAGGCCAGAAGTCCACAGTCGAGGTGTCAGCAGGACTGGTTCCCAGCAGGACTGGCTTTGGTGGTTAGCTGGCCATCTGTGACAGCCTTTGGTTTGTGGGTACATCACTCTGATTTCTACCTCTGTCTTTACTTAGTGTTCTCCTGTGTCCATGTGTCCGTGTCCAAATTTCCCCTTTTTATGACAACATAGTCATATTGGATTAGATCCCGTCCTATTGACCTCATCTTAACTAATTACATCTGCAACTATCTTATTTCTTGATAAGGTCACATTCTGAGGTACTGGGGCTACTAGTTTAGGGGGACACAATTTCAGCCTATAACAGGGGGGCAAAAGTAAAACTGGGAAGAGAAGGAAGCCAATAATGAGCACATTTGCTGGCAAGTTTCCACTGTGGGCAACTAGACTCCCACGTGGAGTCTGGGGGACAATGAGGAACCCCAGGGGTAGGGCCTGGGCGCTTCCCCACCAGCTTCCATTTGTCATTTGTGGAGGCTTTTCCCAAGGGACCTAATTCCTTGGGGCTTTCTGCTGGTGTCCAGACAGAGTGGTCCCCAGGGCAAAGGGACAGAGGGGCTGGTAGCTGGAAGTCAGGCCCAGGCTGGACTGCCCAAAAAAGCAGGTCACCAACATGTTACCCCCACTCCTGCCCCAACTCCCACAGCCTTCCTGGCCACCCAAACCCTGTCCAAACCTGATAAATATTCACCATCTACTATGACCAGAACTGGTGCTCCTGTTTCTTTGGGGGGAAACTGCACCCACAGAGCCCCCTAGGGTGCAGGACATGGTGGCAGAGTTCAGCCATTGGAGCACACTGGAGCTTTAGAGAAGATGGGGTTGGGGGACTTGGGTGAAGGCTGACTACACCTACATCAGGCCTTGCTCTGCATGGTAGTGTGGCCGTGATGGCTACCCAGGCTTCCCCACTTCTCAGTAACAACCAGTTCAAGCCAGCAGGGTGATTCATGAGGACAGGTGGACGGGCATGGGAGGGTCTCAAGTTCTGCCAGCCCCACCTTTCAGATGAGGTCGGGAACCAGGTTCCTGGTTGTTGCTTTCTCATCAGAGCTTCATCTCAGCGTTCACCTGTGCTCGACACATGCCCCCCCCCCCAGACTAGGAGAAGGGTGGGAAAACTGAGGTAACCTAGGCTCTCAGCAAGAAGCAGCAGCCCAGAGCTTGTCCAATCCAACCTTTTCATTCTAGATGTGGAAACAGGCACAGGGAGAAAAGTGAGTTGTTTCAGTCCTCACAATGAGTTCATCGTGGTTTTATTAATGCCATAATTAATACTAAAATAGTTAAGATATGTGGAACACTATCACATGCCATGCACTGGCACATTAAGTGTCCATTAGAAATTTCTGATTTCATTAGCATAACAACCCTCTGAAATAAGTGCTATTTACTCTCTTTCTTTGACAGATGGGGAAACGTAGGCTTAGCAAGGAACTGGCCCAAGTACGGCTATGAGCTTCTGGGTTATTTCTTTCTTGAGGAAAGGGCTCAAGCTCCCGCAGGCCACCCCAGGATGAGGCGCACAGCTCTGGTGCGGTGGGAAGCCCCACACCACACAGGCCTCCCACATTCCACCTTGACTCAGAGGCAGGAAGAAACTGGGAGCGCCCCAGAGCCTGTCTGTGGTGGGTCAAAGTGCCAGGGCAAGAAGCCTCAGCCCCGGTGCTGCAGAGGGGAGCAGGGCAGAGCAGCGTATCCAGGCCAGGGACCCAAAATGCCCCACAGATCCATCTCACCTCCATGGACCCACACCAGGCCCACCCTCTCATTCAGTGTCCCAGCAAAGGGTCTGGAAGAACAGTAGGATGAGACCTGGAGGCCCCAGCAGGCCCCTTTCAGGGGTTCTGCCTGTGCAGAGGAAACCTAGATTCCCCACGCTTCTGTTTGTTCCCTGACTCCATGCCCAGGGCTGCCAGCGAATTGTGGGGCAGTCAGAGAGCATCGGGGAGCAAATGCTGACCTCTTCATGGAGCAAAGGCACGGAGAACACCGGGCATGGCCAGACACCTGTAGTTAGAGCTTGCTGGCAGCTCTGGGACCAAGAAGTCTCGGGCTCACTCCCACAGGAAGCCCTTCGCCCCACCCCCACTCCAACAGCCCTGAGGAAGGAGCAAGCCATCCTGTGCTTTAAATCTTTTTTAAACTTTATTTTTCCCAAGTTTTATTGCAATATAATTAACATGCAATTATATTAGTTTAAGGTGTACAACATAATGATTCGACACATACTCATATTGTGAAATGAATGCCACAATAAGTCCAGTTAACATTCATCACCTTACATAGTCACGCAATTTTTTTCTTGCGATGAGAACTTGTAAGGTCCAGGTCTCACTAACTTTCAAATATACAACACCAATGTTAACTATAGCCACCATGCTGCGCTTTGTATTCTCAGGACTTATTTATCTTATAACTGGGAAGGTGGTACCTTTCGACCACTTTCACCAATTTCTCCCAGCCCCCAATCTGTTCCATTTCTATGAGTTGGGTTTTTTTTAGTTTCCACATAGAAGTAAGATTGTACAGTACAAGGTCTGGCAGAAGTAGCTCCTGCTTCAGCGTGGTTGGCAGGATAATAATATGGATGTAATAATTTATAGTTTTAATTTGAACATTTCACCTCAAATGTCATATGATGTGCTTGAGTGTGATGTTATGTTACAGAATTACATGCTTACGATTTTGTAGTAAAAGATTATGTAATAAAAAAGGGATATTGTTTGTGCTGAACCCTGTATTTGTCTTTTTCTGACTTACCTCACTTAATTTAATGACCCCCAGGACCATCCATGTTTTTGCAAATGCGAGGATTTCCTTCTTTGTTATGGCCGAATATATTCAATTGTATTTACATACCACTTTTCTTTACCCATTCACCTGTTTAAGAACATCTAGGTTGTTTCCCTGTCTGGGCTATCACAAGCACGCTGCAATGAACATGGGGTGTAGCTATCTGTTTGAGAAAGTGATTTCCTTTCTTTCAGATAGATACCCAGAACTGAATTTGCTGGCTGGTGTGACAGTTCTGTTTTTAATTTTTTAAAGAACTTCTGAGCTTTGTAGCAGGGAAAAACAACTTTCCTTTTCAAAATTCAGGGCCAGTAAAGTACACATGCCTAACAGAAGGTCAGGTCGAGAAGGGCCTCAGAGGTCACCTCTTCCCCAGGAGGAAGCAGCAGCCCAGGAACCAAGGGCTCAGGGACACAAGCCATGCAGCCAGGCTTGGCCCGGGTCCTGACCCCAGCCGGTGCCTTGTCCATGCCTATATTCTTTTTCTACTGCTGCCGTAACAAGCGATCACAAACTCAGTGGCTTACAATGACATGCATTTAGTTTCATGCCTGTAGAAAATACTGTAAATTGAAGTAAGACACTGTGGATCAGGGCTGTGTCCCACTCCAGGACCTGCTTATTAAGGTTATTGGCAGAATTCAGTTCCTCGTGGTCTCAGGACGTAGGTCTCCATTTTCTTGCTGGCTATAAATGGAGAACGCTGTCCACTGTCCCTCTTGCCTTGAAGCCCCTTTTTTCTGTCTTCACAGCCAGCAGTTACCAGCGGAGTCCTTCTCGGGTGCATATCTCTGACCTACTCATGGGCCTCCTCTTCCACTTTTAAGGACTTCCACTTTTAAGATGTGGTTGTGTTGGGCCCAACCAGATAATCCAGGATAATCTCCCTCCTTTATGGTCTTTAGTTTAATCCCATCTGCAAAGTTTCTTTTGCCAGGTAAGATGACGTAGTCACCAGGTTCAGGGGATTAAGGCATGGACAGCTTCAGGGGCCGCTAATCTGTCTACTGCATTTCCCTGCCCACTTTCAGGAAGACCAGAAACTTTGACAGCCAGCCCCACCGGCAGCTCTGTGCAGCCGCCTGGACAGGCAGAGCTCGCGGGACAGCTGCCGGCCTGCCACGCCCCCAGGCTCTGCCGCGGTGGCTCCCTGACTTTTTGTCTGGCTGCTCACTGTGATCCAACTGATGGGCTTTTCCGTTATCAGAGAAATACGTGACCATTAGAAAAAGCTTGGAAAATACAAAAATAAAAAAAAGGAACAAGGGGGGAAAAATGCCCCAGCCACTGAAATAGCCACTGTTAATATGTTACCAAATTTCCTTTGAGTGTTCTACTCTATGTATGAGTTGACTTTTTAAGACTAGGATTATAATCATATTATAAAAATGAAATTTTATTTTGCCTTTTCATAAAGCATTACATTAGACCTATTTTTCCACATTGAAATAAATTATTTGTGAATCTTTTATAAATGACTACCTAATAGTACATCATGTGGATGGATATATCACAGCTGGCTTAACAATTCCCTTCATGTGGGACATTTAGATCATGGCCATTACAAATGACACTGCAATGGGCAACTTTATGTAAAGCACTCGGGGTTTGAGATAAGCTTTTCAGAAGAAGGATTGTTGGATTAAGAGCGTGAACCTGCTTTAAAGATTCGCGGTCTGCATGGAGGGAGGGTGACTCAATGTCCCAGCTCTTCTGAGACAGTTTCCATTGACGCCTGTTGTCCCAACATCATTATGGAGAATGTTCCCTTTCATTCTGGGGCCCAGCTTAGGTGCTAAATTTTGTGGTCACCCACCCACAGGCTGCCTTGAGGTTTGTTCAAAGGGCCCCTATCTTCTGTGCCGGCGTGCACAGTGTGAGCCCCTGGGAGGGTGGAAGCTGCACTCTGTTCATGTCTAGGCACCCACCAGTCTCCAGAGGGCCTCTACCATGTGCCAGCACTGTGCTGGACACTGGGGTGCCGGGGGCAGCAGCAGGGAAGGCACATCCCGGGCAGCTCAGGAAACGCCACTAAATGCATAAATGAGACTATAGGTTGCCTACGCCAGTAGGTATTTGAATTGAGCAGCGGTTCTGTTCAGGCCCCCATGGATTAAGAAGATCTTGAATATAAAGAGGGGTCCTCCCAAAGACGGGGTCCAGGCAGGGCACCCAGACCTGTGGAAGCAGCATAGTGCTTTCTACAATTTGCCGGGAAAGACACCTGTGAATCAAAAAGAAGCAGAAAGAATGAACAAGTTATCCCAGTTGCTTAAAAATTTTAGACCAAGGCAAGAGGCCCAGCCCCTGGCACATCAGCAAGGAGATTTTTTTAGGAACCAGGTAATGGAAGCTTTGGGAATTGCTGACTTGAAAGAAAAAGTTTCTAACTCAAAAGATGGGAAAATTTCTTCCATATACATAAGTAAACTCTTGGATTTCTTGGAATTTCTCACCCTGACCCTGCCCAATCACTTTAGGCGTCACAATTGCCTGAGTAACTGGAAAGGGGAGCATCAGAGAAGTAAAGTCCCAGCCTCCGCCAAGTTCTTAAAACCAGTAAGACAGTCCCTCAGGGTGTTTGAGGACCTGCTCTGTGGGTAGCATAGTGACAGCTATCAGAGCTTGTCCTACTCTTCAGGGAGGCGTGTCAGGCCAGGTGCGGCCAGAAATCCCAGTCCCCAGTGACTTGGACTGTGAAGGTTGGGCAGTGCACCGACTGAGGGACTCAGGCAAAGTGAGGGGCTGTGACCACTTCTAAAGGGCAGCTGCTTCTCAACACCAACTTAGTGTCATGCAGAAGAGGCAGGCCTAGGGTTACCAGATCATCTGAATTTTTCAGAAGAATAGAGAAGTATTTATATTATATTGTATTATATATAAAATGTATTTATATATTTAAATATATATTCAAATGTTTATATATTTAAATACATTTACATATTTAAATATGTTATATATATAGTTTAACATAAACATTATAGTTATATATTATATTTATATTTATATGTTTTCATTTAAAAATATTGTCAAGAAATTAAAAGTAGAGGACAATCATTCAGTGTTGTCCAGGCCAAGCTATACCCACCTGTGGGCCAAATTCAGCCTGTGGCAGACCCATTGTGACCTATGAACCAGCCTAATGATGTGACAGATGAGGAAGCTGAGGCCCGGAGTGGTGGGGACCTCTCTGATTACACAGTGAACTGGCAGCAGAACTCAGGTGACCCACATCCAGGATTATTCCCTAAATGTCACCCCTTCTCACTATCAAAGCACCTGGAAGAAGGAAGGTGAAGATCTGGGGCCAGATATGCCCATGAAGAGGGACAAGGGCAGGGAGCCCAGGCTGCCCATTTAGCCTGCACGAGGTAGGTCCTACTCCCCCAGTTGTCCTGATCAAGAGCCTTGCGTTTGGAAGGCTGAAGTGACCTCAGGCTTCTATTAGTCTACTGATCCGCTCAAAATCATAGACCTAAAAGGTGGCTGAGTGCCTTGCTGCCCCATCACTGAATTTTCCCTGTAGAAGGATGGAAAGCTTCCCATGGCCCCCCAACACTGTTCTAGCTCTGCCCTCCAGGACTGTACTGCATGCATTACAACAGCCCATCAGTTACTTAGGGATAGCTCTCCAGTTCCCTAGCTCTTCCTATTCCAGGCAAAACATCTCCTGTCCCTTTAACTGTTGGCCGTGAGTTAGGGCTTTGAACTTCTCTCCTCCAGATCAGTCTCAAAAGACACTCTAGTTTGTTACCCTTTTCTTGGAATACAGCCCCTTGCTGAATGAAAGGCCCCTGGAGCCATGGAAGATGACTTGGAGGTGTACAGGGACAAACTTTTTTATAGTTAGTAGTTCTGCATTTACACATACTGGTCTTCTTACCTAGAGTTTCCTATATGAGGATTTTAGGTGGCCAAAAGTTTAGCAAGAGCACAGGTGGACTACTATAGTCGTGGCAACACTATGGAGGTCATCTGTGACAACCCAGGTTTCACTCTGGACCACAGCCCATTAGCTTCTGTGATGGCAGTTAAAAGTCTGGGCTTAACTGAACACCCTCGGGTTTTTCTTTTGTTTCTCTCTCTCTCTTACACAAGCATTGGTGCTGAGCTATGTGTCTCCTTTCTCTCCTTATGGGGTGGCTTTTATGAGGCTCAAAATGTTAGGTTGCATTTTGCCTATTTCTTTTCTTTTAAAATATTGATTCTATGTTGCAGGTGTTAGATTCCAACTTTGTGTCATCCTAGATTGGGTCAGATGCTTTGCTCTGTCTTCAAACATGGAAGTCACTAACAGAACCACAGAGTTGGGGGCACTATTGGGGCACACAGTGGGGGGCACTGCACTTAGCTCTGGGTCAACAATTCTTTGCCCAGCACTTACCACCTACAGTTGTTGAAGCTTCCCCACTACAAATTGTTGCTCTCCTGCTGGGGTTCTTAGCCAGGTGCTTGGTGTCTGTGAGGGGCTTACCACCAGCCCACCATCCTGGATTTACACCAGAACTTTTCACCAAGGCCCGACCAGTCATTCTCAGAACCCATCTTCTTTATTTCAAGAAGCAGACCACATATTCTTTTTTCTGGCCCTTCTCCCAGGTGTCATACCTCTCAGAGAGCTGTAGAATTGTATTCACTCCTCAAGTTCTCAGGATGCTTTGAGCTGTCATTTATCTGGACTTGGGGACCACATATTTTCAACCTGGCTCTCAGTTCTCTGACCACTGCCTCAGCCACATTGTGGTCGGTTGCCTCTTAACCACATTATTTTCAGGGTGAAGATTATTAGTGTTATTTAAAACAGTGTGATATCACATATGACTCAATAACAGGAAGACAAACAACCCAATTTAAACAATGGGCAAGGGACCTGAACAGACACTTCTCCAAGGAAGACATACAGAGGGTCCAGAGACATATGAAAGGATGCCCGGCATCACTAGCCATCTGAGAGATGCAAGTTAAAACCACAATGAGATACCACTTCACATTGGTCAGAATGGCCATCATTAGAAAATCAACAAATAACAAGTGCTGGCGACGTGGAGAAAAGGGAACCCTAGTACACTGTTGGTGGGAATGCAGACTGGTGCAGCTACTGTGGAAAACAGTATGAAATTTCCTCAGAAAACTAAAAATGGAACTGCCTTTTGACCCAACATTCCGCTTCTGGAAATACATCCAAAGAATCCCAAAACACCAATTTAAAAGACTATATGCACCCTGTGTTCATAGCAGAGTTATTTATAATAGCCAAGATTTGGAAACAACTTAAGTGCCCATCAGTAGATGAGTGGATAAAAAAAGCTGTGGTACATTTACACAATGGAATATTATCCAGCAATAAAACACAAGGACTTGTTACTTTTTCAACAACTTAGATGGACCTAAGTGAAATAAGTTAGTCAGTGAAACACAAATACCATACGACCCCACTTATAACTGGAATCTAATGAATAAAATAAAGGAACAAACCAAATAGAATCAGAGGCACAGAAACATGAGACAGACTGAGAGCTGTAAGGGGGTGGGGGCAGATAAGGACTGGCTGAAGGAAGAAGGGATTAGTGAAAGAACACATATGCAGGACCCGTGGATGTGAACAATGGTGTGGCTGCTGACTGTGGGATTGGGGGGCAGGCTGAGGGAGGGGGCAAAGGGGGAAAACTGGGACAATTGTAACAACATAAACAATTTTAAAAAGACTAAAAAATGGTGTGACATCAGAATGGGTCATTTTCTGTCCCCCTCCCCCAAATCTGCTTTAACACCCATCATGGAACATACACTGGGGTCTATCCAGAAGATAAAGAGACAAAGATAAGTGAGGTAATGTCCCTGCCCTCAGGAGCTGCTGACTCTGCATTGCTTCTGTCCTTTCCTTATTCTTTTTTGTCATCCCGAACATATTATAAACAGGCACTCCTCCCTGTCTCTGGAATTTCCAACTATGGTCATGCTTACGTATTCAAAACTCCCAGCACAGCCAAGAGTAAGGAAATGGAGTTTTCCACACTGGAATGAGATTCAATATAACCGGGCTATGGCGTTAAACGATGAGGCTGAAGGAGGGCACGCTGGGTGACTGCAGTCAGGTTTAAAGGGCTGGGCAGGGTGGGCTGCCTGTTTGTTCACTGAGCACACAGGGAGGAGCTCTGAACGGCAGTGTTTTCCTCTGAATTGGAGGCCTGAGCTGAATGTTATCAGGACAGCAGTGTTTGTCTGAAACCCCTTCCCAGATATCAACCGCACTGTTGCCATGATCACTGTGAGAAGATGGGAACTGCCTTACTTTGTCTAGGGGAGTCATGGAGAGTGTTGGGAAGGAGGTAAAGATCAAGCAGAGTTTTGAGGGATTCACAGGAGCTTACCAGTAGAAAAAGTAGTGAAGGGCCTTCCAGGGTGAGGTAGCACATGTTTAAAGGCATGAGGACGGAGGGCTCACAGTGTGTTGCAAGAGAGAGCTGGGATGCCGTCCCTGCTAGGTGGAAGTTTGCCCGTGGAGGGGCTAGCCGTGCTGATCAGGGGAATAGCAGTGAGGCCACAGGGCAGCCTCAGCTGTGTGTTCCTGATTCAAACTGACTCCTTCTCGCTTCCTCTCCTTTTTTTTGTATTTCTGCCTTTCAAATCAAGTGTATATATTATGTTCAATTCAGATGTTAAATTTTCATCAGAAATAATTGATCTACATTTAGATTTTACAAAATTTATTGTGGAAAATGTAGGTTCACATACCTAAGTTGTTCCAAACACAATTAAAAGTTTTTCAATAACCGAATTGAGTTGGGGATTTTAAATTTGAAATTAAATAAAAATTAAAAATTCAGTTCCCCAATTGGACTAGCAGAATTTGAAGTGCTCCCTAACAATGTGTGGCCAGTAGTTTCGTAAAGGACAGCAGGAGGTACAAGGAAACTGAGGATGGGGAGTTTTCTTTCAAGTATCTTTCCATACGCACTGATTTACACATATTGATGTATTTCAGTCCATTGTGTTTATTGTTCTTATTGAAACTTGTATGTCACATATTTGGCCCGGGGAGTCTTTTCATTTGATCCCGAATCCTTTGACACAACTCTAAATGTCATTGACAGCTGCCTTGCTTTGTGATATGAAAATATGTTTCAAGTTTGTGTTGGACACATTCTTCCCAAGAGCTGGAATCAACCATTTCTTCAAGGAGCTCTAGTTCCTTAGAGTAGGAAACAATAGTTAGAAATCCAACCCTAGGCCTTTGGAATGCTCACTGTTATTGGGTTGGTCATTGTTTTTAGGACTTTTCAGTGGATAGAACCATAGATTTTACTTAATCTTATTCCTCTTATTTCTGTATCTCCTTTCTCCCATGCTGAATATCCCAGTTGTCGATGACACCTACATAATTACTATCTCACATTATTGCATATTATATATACACTATCTCAGAATAATATAAGCACTCTACACACAACATAATTATTAAAAACAATGTGCTTCCCCCAGTTCTTTTTGTCCTAAAGGTATATCCCTCCATAGTTGCGCAAATTAGTGTTTTAAAGTCACTTGGAATAGTCTGTCTCTTGTATTTACTAACTAGACACATGTTTATGCTCATTATATTCATTCTACTTCTCACTTTTGGGGGGTTACTTTTTAAAAAGGACTTTTTTGCTATAATAATGTAAAATATTTTCATGGTTCCAAAGTCAAGTCTAAAAACCAAGGTCTATTATAAGAAGTCTACCTTTCCTTCTGGTGTTCTGAGCACCCAATTTCAATATGGGGAAGGGGTTCCCCCCACACCAACAAACAATTCTCAGACACTAGCAGAGTGTCCAAGAATTCAACCCAGTTTTTTCACTGTCCACCCAGAGACAGCAGATTCAACAGGTTAAGGGTTCAGTCCTGCAAGACTGCTCTGCAAGACTAACTTCAGACAGATTGACTGGCTATAAATCAGAGGGTCCCATGGCTCCCTCCTCGGGGGTTCACTTAATTTGCTATAACAGCTCACAAAGCTCAGAGAAATACTTTACTTACTAGGTTATCAGTTTATTATAAAAAGATTTGACTCAGCCGTATGGAAGAGACACGCAGGGCAAGGTCTGCGGGGAGGGAGGTGGTGCCTCCATGCCTCCTCCCCAAATCTCCCTGTGTTCGCCAACACGGGAGCTCTCAGAACCTTGCTCTTTTGGGTTTTTATGCAGACTTCAGTCAGCCTGCAGCACCTCCCTGTGCCCCAGAGGCGAGCGGGGAGACTGAAATTGTCAACCCTTTAATCCCACGATTGGCTCCATGGGCAACCAGCCCATCCTCAGGGGCTTTCCAACAGCACTCCCATCAACGTAAGAGGCTTCTTTTTCACTTTCGACACTTAGGAAGTGGCAGGGGTTTCAGGAGCTTGGAGGCAGGAATCGTGGACAATGACCAAATAGGTGTGAGAAATATACACTGATCCTCTGAATGATCAAATATATGTATTTCCTATAAATTACAATATTGAAAGCTTCATTCCCCGTCCCATCCATCTAAGTCCCTACTTCCTCCCATAGATAATTTTAAAACATTTTATAGATTGTCTTCTTAAAAGTAAATATTGCCCTGGCCAGGCAACTTGGTTGGAGCACCATCTTCATATGCCAGGGCTGCGGGTTTGATCCCTGGTCAGGGAGTATACAAGAGACAACCAATGAATGCATAGAGGAGTGGAGCAACAAACTGATGTTTCTCTCTCAGAATCAATAAATAAAAATATTTTAAAATATCTTAAAAATTTTATTTATTCTTTTAGAGAGAGGGGAAGGGAGGGAGAGAAACATCAACGTGTGGTTGCCTTTCATATGCCCCCAACTGGGGACTCAGTCCGCAACCCAGGCATGTGCCCTGACTAGGAATCAAAGCAGTGACCCACTGGTTTGCAAGCCCATACTCAATCCACCAAGCTACACCAGCCAGGGCAATAAATAAAAACATTTAAAAAATAAACCTTATATACATGCATGTGCACACACATTTGTATTGCATTCATTTTAAGATAAATAGTAATGTACCACATACACTGCCCTACCTTGCTTCTTTCACTTAACAACATGTACAATAGCTTAAAAAATAGTCCCCATTCTTTCTTATCGGTACATAATACTCCTTTAGGAGGATATACTATAGTTCATTCAATCTGTCCTCACATAAAGATACTTGGGTTGTTTCCAGTTTTTGACATTCCAAAATACGGATGCTATTAATAGTATTCTGCACATGCCTTTCTATGTTGTGTCTGAGATAGATACCTGGAAGTGAGATGAGTAGGTCAAAGGGGTAAACACACCTGTGATTTTTCTAGATATTCCAAATTTCTCTCCACGGGGTTGTCCATTTGCATTCCCACCAGCAATCTTGGAGGGTGTCCGGTTCCCTGCAGCCTCACTGTCAGAGTACGTCATCAGGCTTTGGAGTTTTGTCAGTCCGATAGCTGACAAGTGATACCTTGGGCTACTTTTGATTTCTGTGTATTCCAGTACAACTTAGTCAAAAGCACATCTTTCACTCACTCACTCATGGTGCCACTCTTATCAAAATTAAAATTTCTATACATAGTTAGGTCTTTTTATGGATTTTGTATTCCATTCCATTGGTATATATTAATTTATCAATACCAATTTTTAAATCCTCACTTGTGAATATATTGTATTTATTGATTTTAGAGAAAGGGAGCGGGAGAGGAGTAACATCAATGTGAAAGAGAAACATCAGCTGGCTGCCTCTCACATGCACCCTGAGGTATGAGCCCTGACAGGGGATGGAACTCACAAACCTCTGGTGCACGGGCTGAGGCTCCAATGAACTAAGCCACTCGGGCAGGGCCCAGACTGTTTTAATTAAAAATGCTTTATGTTTTAATGTCTTACAGGGCTGCCTACCTCTCTTCCCTGCCCCCAAATTGCTTTTCTTTTTCATAGTTTTTCTTGACTATTCTTCTTCCTTTATCCAAGTGAAATTTAGAATGAACTTATCTAGTCCTATTTTTTCCCATCTTAAGAAAAGATGGTATTTTTATTTAGATTGCCGTATTTACACATTAACCTAGGAAGAACTAACTCCTTTGTGTTGTTGAATCTTTCTAACCAAGAGCATATCTTTCTATTCAAGTCTACTACTGTATGCATTTTGATGTTTTATTATTTTTCAGGGTTTGGACGTGTTTTTTTTTTTACATTTAAGCCTCAATGGTTTATACATCCCTTTTCTTTGCTTTCATAATCTTTGTTATCTTCTAACTGGTTTGGCTTATCTATATTAAAACTGTTTCTTTTGGCCATGGCTTCTGTGGCTCAGTGGATTGAGTGCCAGCCCGTGAACCAAAAGGTTGCCAGTTCAATTCCCAGTGAGGGCACGTGCCTGGGATGAGGGCAGGTTCACCAGTTAGGAGCATTTAGAGGCAACTTATCAATGTGTCTCTCTCCCCCTCCCTTCCCCTCTGTCTAAAAATAAGTAAATAAAATCTTTTAAAAAAACCTTCCATAGTTGTAAAAAACAAGCTTTTTATTTGTATGTAAGTTTGGGGGTGGGATACATGTAGCTGGGCTATAGCATCAGCTATTTACCAACCCTGGCCTTTGGCCTTCAATTATTGTATTTTGCTCTGTATAATGCAAGCTTTTTTACCCAAATTTTTGAGGGAAGAATAGGATGCTTATTATACATAGGTAGTAACAATTCCATATATAAATATCATAAATTTGTTACCAGTATGTAAAATTACTTGTATCTTGTATCTGTTCTTGTGTTTTGTAATTACTTGTTGTATAAAATTTCTTGTACCACAATATGTTCAAAAAGAAATGCTAAAATTCCTTTATATACAAAAAACAAGTATCTAAATATAAATAAATATAAATTGAATAAAAATTTTTAAATGAAAAAATTTTCTCTGAAAGTTTGGACCAAATATGTGGCTGTGCATTATTCCTGGGAGCACATTATACACGGCAAAGCACAGTAGGATCCTGCTTCCACTTTGCTGATGCCTCCACCTCAAGGTCTGACAGGGGCTCCCCAAGCCATCTCTTTCCTTCTTTCAATTATTCAAAGGCAGTGGGACCTTGCCTCTCTCCAGCTCATTTCTGGCAAAATGAGGCTCACCAAGTAACCCAGGCACAAACAAACCTGATACAAAACATTTTCAAAGGCAAATCGAATATTAATAAAGTAATAGGTAATGAAAGGACTACTGATATTTCTTAGATTCACTAGAGGCTGTGAGATGATGCTTTTTTTAAATCCTCACCTGAGGACATTTTTTTCATTGCTTTTAGAGAGGAATGAAGACAGGAAGAGAGAAACATCAACAAAAGAGAGAAACATCAATGAAAGAGAGAAGCAGTGATTCATTGCTTCCTGCATGCACCCAGACTAAGGAACAAACCCCAAACCTAGGTAGGTGCCCTGATTGGGAATTGAACTCGCAACCTTTCAGTTGCAGGACAACACTCTAGCCAGTGGAACCACACCAGCAAGGGTGATGCTATCTTTTTCTAAGTTCTTTAGAGAGCTGGCCCTGAGAAAGAGAAGGCCTGACGAATACCCACTGGCTCTCTAAGCCCTGTTGATTTTGTCCCTTCCTCTACCCTCTTCAGGAAAGCTACACCGATGTCTCATGGTCACCTTCCAAAGCTTTCCTTTTTTAGTCTGTCCTGTACATGGCAACCTCCTTCATAGCCCTTACTAGTCTAAGCTGACACAGGAACCCAGTGGGGACTAGCAGGTGGAAGAAGGCAAGGACTGTATCTCACTCACCTTTTTATCTCTAAAGTGCAAGATACATGGTAGGAACTCAACAAGGACGAATGGATGTATGAATGCATGCATGCATTCACATATGTATGCATGAACGAACTTATTAGCTAGAGTTTTGGTCCTTCTGCACTTTAATCTCTCCCAGCTGTTTCCGCTAGTGTACCCCCCTGCCCACCAAAAGGGAAAAGTGTTTTCAAACCGGTTGCTTCTGTGAGGAGGGATTCCTAACATCTCCCGACTGCACGTGCCCTCTGCACGCATCTCCACATTGCATTACCCCACAACATTGTCAGGAGGGGGTTGAAGATTTGGGCTGCAAACAAGAAATTCTTATTGGTCTTTTTCCTGCCTGGCATCTTCCCTTTGTGTCCTCTCGTCCCCCAGTAGTGTCCTCTCATGTGCCCTCTTTATGCTTCCTAGTCTTCGTATGTTAGCTTATTCTTTGGAAAAAATGTGATAGACTTCCTCTCGGTAGTGAGGAGTATCCTCTAGGAAGTTTTCGTGTCAGCCCTCCTAAGGATATCTGCATCATGACAACAGACATAGCTGTAAATCAAAGGAGTCAAGACTTTACAGTGTTCCTGATCCCAGAGGGCTTGTGGGACATTCACTGTGATGAGGGCCATGAAAACGAGTCATCTCAGGAGCCCTAAAAGAATAAGACATAATCAATCCATTTGGGAGAACTGGCCCTTGTTGTTTCTACCCCCCCATTGTCTCTCTTCTTTGGCCTCTGACTAGCTCCTCCCAGTCACTTAGGATATCAATGTGTGTCCTTCAACTGTGGACAAATTTGTGTATCTCTTGATGAGACTGTGGACTCCTGGAGGGTAGGGATGGGGTCTCTCGCTTTTCTAGTGCTTCTATGTGCTTGCTACTGAGCTTTGCAGCCAAGCCACAAAACAACACCGAGATGGTACCTTCTAGCCTTTCCTCTGTCTCCATGTAGCACCGTGTGACACTGTATTTCCACTGCACCATGTCTGCTCGAACATGCTTTCCAGAATCTTATGGTTCCCCATTAAGAAGTAGAGTCTATTTTACCTCCCTTTGAATGTAGAACTTTACAAAAAGGATTTTGTTTATTTATTTTTAGAAAGGAGAAGGGAGGGAGAAAGAGAAGGAGAGAAACATCAACGTGTGGTTGCCTCTCAAGCTCCCCCCGACTGGGGATGTGGATCACAATCCTGGCCTGTGCCTCAACTGGGAATCGAACCAGCAACCTTTTGGTTAACAGTCTAGTGCTCAATCCACTGAGTCACACCAGCCAGGGCTAAACATAGACAGACCTTTTTGTCTCAGTGAGTAGAATGCAGCTGAGTGATCCTATATGACTTTCAGGCTTTCCTAAAAGGCAATGGGGCTTCCTCTGGTTATTTCTGATGAAGCTTGCCCTTGGCACCCAGTTGCCACCAGGCTTGAGGAAATCCTCATTAGCCTAAGCAGAGAGACCTCATGGTGAGGCCCCCCCCCCCAGGCAATAGCAGGCATTGACCACCAGGTATGTGAGTGAGCAAACATTCAAAGCTTTAATGAAACATTAAGCTTCAGGAAGAAAAGGGTCCCACAAGTTTCCCTCACTGTGATGTGATGTGACATCAATTTGCACAGCATTTGGCACACAGAAAGCTGCTGACAGAATGGAATGAGACTTGCCCAAGGCCATATGTTTAGACTTGGGACCAGGAACTGGTGGCCCAAGGCTCATGAAAGCTTTCTCCGCTATACCAGTTTGCCTCTGCTCCAAACCTTCTGTTTGTTTTTCCAAGTGCCCAAACTTCTGCCCATCTAGAGATTAAGGGATCCCATCTATAGCCTCTCCTCAAACTGAAAACATTCCATCTTCATCTCGACAGCTACCTTCTTGCCAAAATAAGCCAAGAATGGTTATGGGAGTGCCTGGATTCCAGCAGAAGTTGAGCTGGTCTAAGAAACAAATCAGAGAAAAAGAAAACATCCAAAAAGGGTTGATTTGTTTAAACTTCTTCACAAACTTAACAACACAAGGAAACCAACAGAGACAAGCTTGTAATGAAGTAATCAGCTGACGCTGCTAATATTCCAGTAACATGAAATGATTCCCCACATTTCCTGGGGTAGATATGAATAGGGTCATTAAAATATGGCCAAGGAAGGGAAGGAGAGTTTACTTTTTCTGTCTCCTTAGAGTCTGTGTTCTGAAAGCTCAGCAGGAATTTAAACAAATAGCATGGAGGAATGGTGAATCTGACCATATTTAAAGAAAAAGTCTTTTTCAAATTTTGCTTCTCTTTAATAAATACATTGGCTTCTGCAATGTATTGTTTTTTTAAAACCCTGCAGATGCCCCCCCCCAGAACATATTAGCATCAAATTACATGTTTTTTTCTCTATGTCAAGAAGAAATTTTTGCTTCTCTCATACAAATGAAAGTAAGGGGAAAGGAAGGAAGTAGGGTAAGAAGTCATGGAAATCATAATGCTTTCACTGTGATTAAAAAGTGAAAAATAGCTCTGGTTGGTGTGGCTCAGTGCATTGAGTACTGGCCTGGGAACCGAAGGGTCACTGGTTCCGATCCTGGTCAGGACACGTGCCTGGGTTGCTGGCTGGGTCCCCTGTGGGGGGCAGGGAAGAGGCGGCCACGAGTTGATGTTTCTCTCCCTCTCTTTCTCTCTCCCTTCCCCTCTGTCTATAAATAAATAAATCCCCCTTTTTAAGTTAAAAATAAAGTTAGAAGAGGGTCGGTGATGAAAAGAGAGAGCTACTAACAAAAAGGAAGTACATCATTAAAATGGGCCTGTGAAGGTCACACCGGCATAGGGAGGGAAGAATTGGATTCTGAGCCCTTGGTTCCCTTGCATTCCAGACTGGATGCAACTATAAGAAGAGGGGCTGAGGGAGAGATGCTTCCACCCCCTGAACTGAGTGAATTCGGTTGCACAAATGGTACAACCTACTGACACGGAGGAGGGCATCAGTGCTTTGACCTTGGACAAGTTTAACTTCTTTAAGCCTCAGTCTTCTCACCTTGTAAAACGGGGTACTAGAGAACCTATCTCACAGAGTTTTGTAGGTTAAGTAAAATAAAGAAATAAAACATGTCACCTAGCATATAGTAGGTGCTCCACAAATGTTAAGGAGAAAAATAAAAAAAAATCTCTCAATGAGGTGCTTTTTGGGTGAAGACCCTCAGTCCTGGACAGGTTGGTGGCCCCTGAGGGGTTGGGGAACACTTTGGCCAGCTGTTCCTGTGCTTCTCCAAGCCTGGAAGCTCAGTTCTGGACTGTGATGAAGCGTGAGGGCCCAGGACTAGTCACCTAGTTTGTTTAATAAGTTCTTTTAAACACACCATACACATTTTGGCCAAAAAATTCTGTGAGGATTTTTCTTCTTCTTTCTCTGTTGTTGGGTTCTGATTACTTCCATCTGGCTGTGGCAGCTCCAGTGGAGTCTCTAAAAACAAAACAAAACAAAACAGAACAAAACAAAACAAAACAAAACAAAAACCTTTCTTACAAAAAACACACATGAACTAACTCCAGAAGGCTGCTTTACTTCTCGCCAATCTGCGCTCAAGTGGCTCCTCCGCCAGGCGTGGCGGGGGGCGCAGGCAGGACCCCGGCACCTGCCCGGGCTGAGCCGGGGATCATATCCACCGGTTTCCTCTGTCCCAGGTTTTCGCCCTGCTGCCCCGAAGAAGCGAGTGCACTGGGATCATGGACCCGGGCATCTCCTCGCAGAGGAAAAAAAGGAGGTGGGGAGGGCGGGTGATTTCAGAGATTGAAAACAGAGCAGTTCCTGAGACTCTCAGCTCCGAAGCTCATCTGACTTGAGTTAGCAACTGTATACCCCCGCTCTCTGCCTCCCCCGCCCCCCGCCCCCGGCGCCTAAAAAAACGTGTTGGAGACCAGTGCGTTCTTTCGTTCACTGCTAGAACTTTCCTTGTAGGTGTAAGTTCTCTACTTCGGGTTGGGGAGGAGCGTCCTCGTCCTCTTCCTCCCGTCTGGGTCCCCAGGGTCCTGGCGAACGGCTGCGCGCGGCGCGGGCGGGTGCGCAGTGCAGAGTGTGCGGCAGCCGTGCGCGCGGGGGCGCTACACCGACCCATCCGCGCCCGGATTGCGGGAGTGCTGGAGCTCGCCAGCCGAGGCAGCACGGCTCCGCAGACTTTTTTTCAAACTCCCATCAATGAGACTTCGAGAAGGAGTGGGAGGAGGCGGCGGTGGCCGCTGAGGCGGGCGAGGAGGAGCGGGGCTAGCCGGAGGAGCTGGAGGAAGGAGCGCGGGTCGCGCGGCTCACCGGAGCTTTGGGGTGCTCCCTGCCCGCCGGCTGTTGGGGCCGCTCGACCCCCCCGCCGGCCTTTTAGTCCCCTCTCTTGCCTGGCCTGACTCGCCCGGCCGCACTGATCCCCGACACGCGGCAGCCGGAGGCGAGTAGCCACGCCAGCCAAGTTGGGATGGGGGCTTGCAGTCACCGCCTGGCTTCCGAGAGACCACCTGCTTGCTAGAGGTAAACTTTTGTCTTCCTCGGTAAAGTTACACTGGCCTTCTTTTGCTTGCTTTTCGTTGAGAAGTGCCCCTATACAGGCCGAACCCTGGCCGGCTGGGATGCTGTGCGGTCTCCGAGGATGGCTGGGAGCGGGGACTGGGGCACCGGGGTCAGGGGGCCCTGGGGTCCGTGGGGTGGCCCCAATTCGGGCTTTGGCCAAGGCGGGCAGGGACATAACGGGGGACTTTGAGGACTAGGAACTCATGGCCGGGGTTGGGGGCGATTTTCCAACTTGGGGATAAGAGCCTCTGTTCTCCGGGTGTACAGTCGCGCCGGCCCTCGCGCCGCAGCCCGGGGCGGTTTAGATGTGTGGGGAGGCTTAGCACTGGAGGCTGGGAAGCTGCGGAGCCCCGGGAGGTGGGCAGTGGGAGTATGTCTTAGGGAAGTGTGCTGTGCGTGAGGGGCTGCATCCAGCTACTAGTTAACTTCTTACTGCACTTCTCCCAGCGACCCGTCCTGGAGCCCTGCCTTTCTTTCTTCCTCGCTCCTTTTTCCCCTTCATCAGGCCTAGCCGCCCCCTCCCCCTCGGTCAGACTCTCCTCTCAGTTCACCCTCCTTGCTTTTCCCCCTCCTCCTCCTCCTGCCCTCCGCCCCAAGATCCGCTTGACTTCCCGAAGGGATCCTCCCGTAATCCCTCGCCGAGTCCTCGGGTCCCCCCACCCTCACTCTCATCCCCGCCCCCATTCATCGTCTCCCCCCGCCCCCCAACATCCCCCACCCCGGGCCAATCGTTCAACAAGTATATTTGCTGAGGAATTTGAAAAATCCACTACTGCAACTTGATCTGTGTGTGATGGATGGGAGAGGCGCGGAGAGAGTTGGGCGCCAATCCTATTAAGGGTTTAGGGAGGGGAGCGTTTTCCCTAGATGGGGGCGGGGGTGTGAGGAGGGGAGGAGGAAGGAGCGTGTGTGTGTGTGTGTGTGTGCGCGTGTGTGTGTGTGCGTGTGTGTGTGTGTGTGTGTGTGTGTTCGTGCGCGCGCGCGCGGCAGCCCTAGGGAACTGGAAGTCCACCCAACTCCGCGCCTTTTCAGCCGGGCAGGAATTGTTGTCATTTCCTAGGAAACCCGACTTTTACTGCGCGAGGCTCTCGATGGAGCTCGGCGATTCACCCTGGTGACCCGCTGCAGAGACGTTCGCCGGCCTGGGGTCCCTACCAGAGTGCTTCCCCCTACCCCGGTCTCTTTTGCATGATTCTTACGGGGTTCTCGGAGTTTATCCCGGCTGGTACAGCAGATCTTTTCCTAGCGTCTAGTGTCAGCAGTGGGGGTCTTATTCGCTCCTCTGCCCTCTTGCCCCGGCAGCGCTCTCGGTGTACCGCCGCCCCTGCGGGCTTTGCAGCCCGGGGGCCACGGCCCAGTCTTGGGCCTCCCGCCCGCTGCCCTCTAGGGCCGTGTGGAGGTTTAATCCCAACAGCTTCAGATAAAGGAAGCAGTTGTAAAACGCTCATATACTGTTTGCAGATGAGGCTCTGGGGGATGTTGGAGAATTTGAAAGTAAACGTTTTGCTCGCAAGCGGCATAAAATAGTGTTTAAACAAATATTGTATTGGCATGCTCAGGGGGCTTGGTGCCAGAAAGTAAAGTAAATAAACTGAAATCCAAAATATACAGCGGTGGAAAGCGGGGGAATAGGCGGGTCCATCACAAGTGCCCTAACGAGGTTTGTTTGTTTTCGGCCACCTCACCTACAAGACCCCTCCTCTACCATTTCCACACCTTGGCTGGGAGTTCCCTTCTCTCTACCTGTGTCCGGAAGCCTCCTGGGACTGAGGGTGTCCTTGCAGTTGTTCGCTCTGGAAGAAATTCATTGTGTGGCTACCTAGGCAGGTCTCCCAGGGGCGGGGAAGGCACGTTGGCTAAGCCTGGCTGCGTTGAGTTTTGATGCTCTCTAGGCTTTCTCAGCTTCTGGTTTGCCCTGAGGCAGTAACTCCACACTGTATAATCTAGAACAGGTAGAAAGCGTCCTCTGCAGGGCCTTTCTCACTCTTGGGCCTCTGACTGCTCTTTTTACTCTTCATCTTTCTTGCTTTCATTTTCCTAGACTTGCAGCTTCTCCCTCCTACGGCTGAGGGTTACAGGAAATTGTGGGGATGTTCTTGCCAAGATTTAAATTCCACTCAAACCCAAACATGGGGAAGGTTGTCACTTGCCTGAGAGTTTCAAATGAGTTAATTTTGTAATATTTAGGGTGGTTTTGTATTTATCCTCTGCTTTAAGAAATGCGTTACTTTTGCGAGGTTATTTAGTGGTTCTGGGGGGTATAACGTATGTGGAAAGATCCCATTCTAGGTGAGGAGACTGGGGCAGCCCTCAGGTGAACTGGCCCTCCCTTGGTCTGGCATCTGAGTGAGAGTCTATGGTCAGAGCGTTGTTTTTTCAATCAGTGGGTGGGAATAGGAGGGAGAGAGACACTCCTACACCGGGGCCAGTCTCACCTAGAAACAACGTGGGACTATTGAAGATGTTTTTATCTTCCATGGGAATTGTTTTGAGCAGCTTTCACGCAAGGTTCAGACTCCTTTGGCAGAGCCTCCCAGGCTGTTTGCAAACTCGCACTGACTCTGGCTGTGGCCTTGGAGGGAACTTTTGACTTGTCCCACCTTGAAGTGTGTGTGTGAAGTTAGACTAGGCCCTTCTGGCCTGCTGGCCTAAGATGGAGTGCCGCTCTACTTTCTCAGGGATGCTCCAGACCACTGGTTGGAGAATACTGAATGGAGGAGGTTCTCTGAGTTGCCTGGTTAGAAGAGGGGACCACAGGACTGTTAGTGAGCTGCTCATTGCCTGGCTTGGGGGGCTTGGCCCGGGAGCTGTGTACTGTAGCTGGCTTGTTTGCACTGTGGACTGAAAAATACACAACTACTTCATGCTTTTTGTGCTCCCACAAGTGCCCTGTACACAGAGTAACCCCTAGAGCTGGATTAACAATCAGGGGATTCAGCAGGCACGAAGACAAAATTGGATATTTGCCTAATAAACACCCTTCATCCGTTGGGGCCTGTGGGATGGGGGAGGGGTGGAATTCACCTCACCAATGCCAGCAGTTCCCTTTAAATGGGACCTGGAGGTTGTCCTGTGCACTTTGAAAGCCTGTGTAACCCCTACACAGGTGGCTGCTTGTTAGAGCTCAAAACTCGAGTCCTGCATCTGTATGTGTTCTTGGGGTGGGGCAGCTTGTCTCTTCCTGGGGAAAGTGTGTGTTCAGCAAGGCTTCTTTCATTTGAGTGTTGCTCACCATGATGCTGGCCCAAAGGACACAGAGCGAACCAGCCTTGCTTCTTTAGGTTGGGGGGTTGTTTCTACCTGAGCCGCGACCTGTTTCCTGGTGCCTGAGGGCTGCTAGGCCGGGCGGACCAGGTGGACCTTGGGTGGACAGCTGCAGCTGTTTCCCGCTGGGCCAGGGCCCTTTGGAAAGGAACCCAGGGAAGCAGTTCCCCTTTCTTCTTTTCAGTGTGTCAGAGATATGGACAAATGAGACATGTAAAGAATGCCAAAGGAAGAAATTGTATTCTCGGATTCCAGAAAATGGAGAGAGGCAGAATAGGGGATTGTACCAGCAAGCAGAATATGCAGCATTTTCAGTGAGCAAGGCTCACGGCTTCTAAAGAGCTCAGGAGGGGCGCTTCTCCGCGACGGTTTCCTCATGAGCAGTCGTGTTCAGCGGTGTCTTTTGATAAAGAGCGACAGCTTCGTGGTTTTCAAGTAAACACAGGACTCCAGATTCAATATTACTCATTTTTTTTGAAATTAACTTGAATATTTGCTGTGGAATATAAAGGATTTAAGGAGACAAATCATTGGTCATTGTTTTTGGATTCTGAGGGTGACAAAGACATCCTTAACCTTCAAAACTGTGTTTAAAGCCATTGGAAAGCACGCCAGTGACAGCCGCATATTTTCTGTGCGGTTAGTATGTTACTTTCCCCAGTTCCTTCCGTCAACAGAAGCGTCCCCAATAACCCTGTGTGCATTCCGATTCTAGCTTCTTTTATACAGATGGAGAAAATAACACATTTAAAATGTGACCAAAGAGTACATATTAAACTGTCTTGTGATTTTGGCGCAAGTTGAATAAGTTAATGTGGTTTTGTGTGGGTGCATGTGTGTTGTTTAAAAAAAAAACAGGTTGCTGGGAAGAGTGTTTTAACTGAGGGCCCGGTTTCATGCATTAGCATAAGAAAAAAGTTGTGGTGCATTTACTATTGTCTTGAATGAAGAGTTTCAGCAAGGAGAAGGGAAGCCCGAAAAGGGCGATGGTCCATTGAGATTCGTCAGTGGCCCCAGCTGGTCATCTGCTGAAATCGGATATCACTTTTATCTTGCTTTTCCATTCCCTGGCCTTTTTCACACATTTACTTTTGTCAGGGTTTATTGATTATGTTTTCTTCTCTGCAAATCTGTGGAAAATTTAATGAACCAAAAACAGCAGTAAAATAAAGGGGACTTTTTATTCATTAGCATAGGACTGATTTCCCCCTTTGGGCTTGGGCCCCTGGCCTCCCCGAGTGAGTGTGGTGGAGGGCTGCTGGCCCCGCTGCCGGCAGAGGTGGGGCCTCCCCAGTCCGGGGCCTCACTGCTGGCCGGGACCAGCTCAGCAACCCGTCACCACCCCCACCCCCGCCAGCCCATAGCTGTTTCCAGCCAGCCTGAATCTACCATGCTGCCGACCCCAGCCTGGTCTTTCAGGGTCCTGGCTTAGTAGGCTGTGCTGTGTGTGTGTGTGTGTGTGTGTGTGTGTGTGTGTGTGTGCGCGCGCGTGTTTGTAGGTGGGATCTTTGTGTTCTCCAGCCATACAGATCATTTGAGTGCCTGGGCCTTTCCTGGGACAGAGTTAAGTTTCTCTCTTTCTCCAGCCCTAGCTCTCAAACCTGCAATTAAGCAAAGCCCCTGGTGTGATTATGCTTTGCTGACTCGGCTGGGTTTGGAGCGGCTTCCCTCTATGAAACAGGATGAACTCTTGCTCTTTCTAGAGGCTTCCTGGGCAGCCTGCGGTACAATTCCATTGTACATCTGTTTGTCTGCCTCCCCCTGATCTTTTTTCTTTCTTTCTCTCTCTCACCCTTCCTTCCTTTGTCTTTCTCACCTTTCTTTCCTATCCTATCCTTCCTCTCTCTGTCCTTCTCCCTTCCCTCTTGTCTTTTCTTCTGATTCCCCTTTTCCCATCCTCCGTTTCCTCTTTCCTTTTGTATCTTTTTATTTTTCTCCCTTTCTCCCCCGCACTCTTCCCCACCCCCTTTGTGTTTCTCTCCGTCTTTTTCTTTCTCTCTCTCCTTACCCCTTCAGCCCATGTTTCCTGTCTGGCTCCTCTCTCTCCTCGGGTCCCCTCCATCACCTGCCCTGCGGGGGACTGGCCCTGGAGGTCTGGGGGAGGCAGGTGCCCAGCCCATGAGGACCTCGCACCAAGTGCCCAGGAGCTGTCCGAGCTGCTTTCCTCCCACCCGTATGCGGGCTTGGTCTGTGGTGCCAAACAATGGCCACATTGTCACTGCAGCACACCGGCCACTCGCCAGGGCTGCCTTTGGCTAGTGGTGGCAGGCTAGACCTTGCTCCTGGCGAGTTGGGACGAAAGCCAGCAGCCAGATTCAGAGTGGCTCACACCGATGCCTTTGTTGTCAGGGAGACACCCGAGTGTGGCCTTGGGGTCCCCGCTGGGAGCAGACCCTGCAAGCCTGCGCCCACCTGGGAAAGGTGCGTTTTCTAAAAGTTGCTCCCACCAGTGGACTGCAGCTGACTCCCCTCCCCCTTCGGATTGGCTGGCCCTTCCCTTACCCTGCAGACAGGGTTTTGAGTTTAGTTTACAGCTTGCAGAGTGAATTGAAAGCATTTCACCAGAGCCAGGAGAGAGAGGGGCCACGCTGCCAAACTTTGGGTGGTTCAGAAACTTTTTCTGTAACACATCCGAGAGACTGATTACCAGGAAGGCCTCTTCATGCCTTGTCCTCACCCCAGAGGCAGAAAAGGAATGGTGGTGTCTCAAAATAGTGCCCTCCTGTCCCTGCCACTTGTCTTGACCTGTAGGGATTGGAGACCTCTTAGCGCTCTGAAAAAAAAAGATCTGTGAATGCTTTAGGATGTTAAAAGAGCATCTGTCCCGGGTCCAAGCAGATGCTTAGCAATGCTTCTTTGTGTTGTGGACAATGCAATAAGTCAGCTTGACTTTTGAGCCACATTTATAAGGAACTGTAAGGGCTGCTCAAGTACACTTGTGCTAAGTTGAATTGATTGAAATTTAATGGCGGTTAGTGGTGATGAATGGTAATGATTTTCCAGAGTATCTTTGGCATACTTGACATTAATAACTGGAGAGTGTGTGTACGCACCCTGAGAGCCTGCCACACACGTGAGGCGGTAGCATATTCATCTTCCCAGATGCCAGTCCTTCGTCTGCTTTCTGCTTCTGAGATCCTTTTCCTTCCCACCATAATTCAGTTGTTTGGATGATTTAAAAAAAAATAGGAAAAGAACGAAAGAGAAAAATCTTTTCCACTGAGCACGTACATCATGTCAACCTAATTTTGAGCTCATGATTTTTTTCAATTCCTACATAAATCAGCTTCTAATATACAGAATGTGATGAATTTGTTTTAGCTGCCATCATGAATTAATGTTATGCAAATAGAAGCTTTGCAGGTGAAATGATTTACTTAATAATTTCAACTTCTAATATTTAAACTCATTCATTATGTTGGGAGTTAAAAAAACACAAGTTCATATTTTTAAACCTAAGATAGGGAGATTAGTATGTAAGCATTTGCAGTGTAGGCAGGCAGACCTTGATGGCCAGGAAACAGCTCTTAATTTGTTGATTCTTTGAGAATCTTCAGTTCACCAAGCAGTGGCTTCGAGGCCGGGGATGGAAGTGTTGGAAATCACAAATGCATTTAAATAGTTCCAACACGATCATCAAGGTACCACATCCCATGGGACTGAACTAGCTCCACTTCGGGAATGAAGGAAGGCTCGAAGGATGAGGATGGCTGAGCCGGGAGGAGCAGGGTAAAGGGGCTCTGATGCACCCCCCCACCCCCGGCCCCGCCTCCATCTGCGTCATTGGCTACTTAAGACTGTCCTGAGAGCCGGTCATTAGTGCTTGCCTATGAAGGTGGTAGTGGTGTAGAAAGTCGGGTGGACCTCCCCCTGCCCTGACTCCCACACCCCTGCTGTAACTGCTAAGAAGACTATCTTATATATTGTTCTTTCTGGCTGTTTTCCTCTGGAAAAAGTTGAGGAAGGGAGTACAAATGATGGATAAATGCACTATGAAGAGAAATGTGCCTGAATCCCTTGGGGTTACCCTCGGGGAGAGCGAGATTACCCACTCAGGAGCTAGGTGACCCTGTGGCAAGTTCATTTACCTCTCTGTGGAAGGAGGGGCTGGCAAATAGGCTCTCTCAGGCTTCCAGCTTCAGAGTCCTGGGAGCCAGCACCCCTGACCTTTGGCATCTCTCTCTGAGAACCAGAGTGGGAAGACCAGGGACTGGAGGAAGTCCGGGGTCTTGTCATTGCTTCTGTTTCCGGTCACAGTGTAGTGAAGCACCTCTGAAGGAATATGCCCCACCTTCTCCTGCCAGTCACTCTCCTTAGCCAGTTGTAGGGCTGGGGCACCTCTGGATGTAGTCACAGGATGAGCCTGGATGGGGGTGGACTCAGGGACACTGGAGAAGGCGGAGAAAGCACTCAGCCTGTGATGGCCTTTCGGACTCTCCTCAAGGCTGTAGCCAAGTTGAAGGGAAGCCTGCCATATAAATATGTCTTGAATCTCTGAACATAAGGTTAGAGTTTTGACTTGACTTCTCCAAAGATTGAGGTCATTGAGGCAGCCTGATGACAAGTTGAATGCACATCACTCAGACAGTTCAACTGACAGCGGTGGCTTGTGCGGTGGTGATGCATTGTGTGTGCAGGCAGTATTTAGGGCTGGTCCCAGCTGTCGGAGGAGATCAAGGTGAGGGGACTTCTCTGGTGTTTATTGGCTGAGGCGGTGCACCTGCGTTGCCTATTTATGTAGGGAAGGAAGAAATCCAACTCAGCAGTTTCGCAGCCAAGGGTTTTCAGGTTTGCTGATGGTAGGATGGAGCAGGGTGGTAGGGTTTGAACGTAATTCAGATTTCTTCATCTGTAGGTGTAGCACATAATATAGTATTTAGGTTAAGCTTCCTGTTAAGTGTAAATGTGGCATAGGTGATATGTTTGTTTAGGCTGATATACATATGTATCTGTAACAATTTTATCTACCAGGTCCCTTTATGAAGTAGAAGACTTTTTTTTTTCTTTTATGAGACACTTACACCAAAACCAGAATGAAGTCAGAAATGGGAACAAGTTATAGAGGCAAAGCGGAGCTGAAGGCCTCAAGCATTTCCTAGTTGCCTGGGCCTCCTGGTTGGGATTCAGTTGGAAAACTTGTTAAAATTCAGATTCTCTGGCTTCGGCGAGAACCTACTGAATGAGGATTCTTGCGGAGTGGGGCCCTGAGGTCTGCAACTTATCAAGGGTTTTATGGGTGGGGTGATCAGGCTACGTGTTTTCTTCCTGTGATGTCCCTCAATTCCTCTGTGATTTTTGCATCAACAGAGGAATAGCACTCACATCCATACGGCTGCATGGACACCCGAGGATTGGCCTCAGCAGACTATAAGATTCGCAGTTGCCTGGCCAGCTATTACTGGACAGAGGTTGGGGCAAAACCAAACTGGCTGAGAACTGAGCTGCTTCTGCTCCAGAATATCACAGAGAAATGGGCTGTCTTTCCCAGAACAGTGGCCAAGACTGTCAGGTGGCTCTGGCAGTCACTGGCTTTGCTGTGGAAGACAGCTTTCAGGCCCTGGAGAAAGCAGAGAGTAGTGAGCACATGAGACCAGCACCTTAGTTTCTGTGCTGACCTGAGGCTCCCCAGGTCAGAAAGCCCCCTGTCTTCTTTTCTGGGTAAGAAACTGCGTGTGCTGATATCATGATAGCTGTCTCATTGTTTGAAGGCCAAAGTGGCCAGAAATTGGGTCCTCTTTGGGTCTAGTTTGCTGTTTCACAGTTTGAGCAGGTCTTGTGGTATCTCAACCCACCCGGAGGTTTGATTCAGGGGTGCATCTGTGATGTCTTTAGGGTTCCCAAAGGAGGGTAGGATGGAAGTAGACTGGCAGGAGTGAGAGGGTGGTGGCGGGGAGCTGGTGCCTGCTGGCCTGCCAGAGCTGTAAAGGCCTCAACCCTCAGAGCTGAAGGGAGCCTGCTGTGATCAGGGAATGGGCTGGGGGAGAGGGCCTCCTCTCTGCCCAGCGCCCCCAGGAGGTCAGCCTGTGGTTCATGTGCTCCGCAATGGCGGCTCACACCCTGGCCCCAGCTCACAGCACTCCCTGCACCCTGTCAGCATACTTTAAGAGTGTCTTCTCTCCTCACTATAACTTCAGTCTCCTTTGGAGCAAGAAGGCAAGAAAGAGCCTGGATGGGTGTGGGACAACTGGAGCATCAGGATATGCATGGTTTCTGTCTGTGGCCCTCACTTCACAGCTCAGAGTGAATCCTTACAGGTGCATTGTACTTTATTTTATTTATTTATTTATTTTTAAAATCCTCACCCAATGATATGTTTATTGAATTTGGGTGGGGGAGAGACTGATAGACATTGATGTGAGACAGAAACATCCATTGGTTGCCTTCCGTGTGCACCCTGACTGAGGGCGGAACCCCAAACATAGATTATGTGCCACGACAGGGAATCAAACCCTCGGGCTACTGATGTGGGGGACGGTGCTCCAACCAACTGAGCTACCCAGCTCTAGGACCTTACATATATGTTTTAGAATTAAATAAGGCTTTGAGTGAGAGCCCAGCAGGACCTTTGCTTGAGGTCAGGGTCCTGGAAATGGTGACCTTTCCTGTCACTAAAGTCCTGCTGGTCTTGGAGAAACAGGCTCTTAAATGCCTCCAACTTATGACGTTGACCAGCTTTTGGTGGGTTTTGTGAGTTGTACTGTCCTGCACTGCAGACTCTGTTAGCTGTATGCTGATATTTCAAGTACATATTGGCAAGAACTTTAAGAGAGCATAAGAAGAACTTTCATATGTTTGAACGTGGGACTTGTCAAGGTGTCACATCCGCTGTGCATTTGGTTGAGATGGTGGCCGTTCAGAGGACCGAGCTGAACTGAAGGCGCAGCACTCTGCCCGCCCATGCCTGCACAGTTCCTCTGCTCAGTCCACACTCCCGAAGGCAACTCATGAGGCAGGTGAGGGCAGGCTGCCTGTTGGCTCCCCCGGCACTGGGAGCCCATGGGAAGTGGAGGCGGGTCGGTGGCATCTCCATCTCCTCCTGGTCTCTGGGAGCCACATCTTTCCCCCCGATCCAGCCTCTCAGTCCCAGGACCCTCAGGCCCCAGCCCCAATCCAGCTGTTTTGCCCAGAACGAACGAGGCCCAGTGCTCCAGTGTCATGCTTCCTCATTGCCACTACGTGCCTGCCTTCCAAGGGGCCCACTTGGCAGTAGAACTGGATTGACATCCAGTCCCTTTGCAGTCTGAACTGGGAGCCTTGCTTTGCAGGGCTTGGGGGTCCCGACTGACATACCCCCCTCCCATGTGAGTGCTGTTTACTGTTATTTCGTAGTGAGAATCATGTTCTCAGACCACAGCCCAGCCATGGGCAGTTACTAAGCTGTCTTCACAGAGCTGGCTGCCTGCCTGAGCACCACGTACCCCCACAGGCTGCCTGGCTGCCTGCCGAGCCAGGCCTACAGAGCCCCTGCTCCCCGCCCAGCCCTGCTTAGGGTACCTCAGGTTCCCCCCGTGGCCCCGACCCTGCCGGTCCCTCTCTCTTCTGTTTCTGCTTCCTTGAGTTTTATTTTACTCAGGTTTAAGCGTCCTTTCATTTGGCTTGGGGGCTCTGTGTTCAAGATCTGAACCCTGGTTTAGAACTCGAGGATTCGAGCACATGAATCTTTTGATGTAAAAAATATTAAAAACAGTAACAAAATATCTTTTCTACATGATCTTAAAACTAAGACATGCCTTTTATTGCTCAAAAACCTGTGAAGTAAGGAACAGCATAAAGAGGGAAAGAGGGAAATTTTATTAAATTGTCTCCCAGTCTCTTTTTTTCTATATTTTGTATGAAATACTATTTTCGATCTATATTTTCTTTAAAAATGAAGTTGTATTATGTAGATAGCCTTGTAACTATTGATTCAGTTAACATTATATCATGAACATTTTTCTATGTTATTAGTGAATAATTTTATGTGATTTTTTTAAAAAGTGGCTACATAATATTTTTGTTTGCTGCTGTCGTGTTCTGTTTTGCCTTCTTTGTGTCCTTGGACATACAGGTTGTTTCTCGTTTTGTTACTACAGAGAAGCCGGAGTAGACATGTTTGTGTGTAAATGTTTACTTGCGATTCTGATGATTTCCTTAGAATAGATTCTTAAAAGTGGAATAACTTGGCCAAACTGTTTCGACAGCTGTTTTGAGGCCCTGGTTAGGCCTTAGTGGATTTCCAGTGGTATCTTCCTAGCTTTTGAGGAGAGATCGAAGATGCTAGTTGGAGGTTTTGAGGACAGCAAGGCGCCAAGTAGCTGGGTGCCTTCTGCAGGCATGAAGTCACCTGGAGCTGTGGCCTTACTTTGCAGATGGGTGAACTGAGTCTCAGAGACACTGGGTGATCTCCAGGTTTGCCTAGGCAGTGGGAAGCAGGGCCCCGAGAGGAGCCGGGTTTGCAGACACCCAATCCAGGACCCTCTCCTGCAGTGGGTTTCTGACTGCTGCCATGGGAGTAGTTGGTCTGCCGTAGGCAAGGATTCCAGCTGTGGTCCTCAGCATGGGTATTTGTTCCCCAGAGAACATTTGACAATATACGGAGGCGTATTTGGTTGTCGCAACTGTGAGGTTGCTACTGGCATCTAGTGGGTAGAGGCCAAGAATGCTGTTCAACATTCTGCTATGCAGAGGGCTGCCCCCATGCCACAGAATTATCTAGCCTCAAATGATACCGATGCTGCAACTGGGAAAGGTCCAACAAGGGCCCCCCTCATCCTATCCTGCCCCCCAACACACACCAGGACTCTGCCACTGGGCTTCCTCTTCTGGCTGGGCTGTCAGAGCAGGTAGCAGCGCCTCTTTCACACATCATTCTCACACCGGGCTGGCAATCTTAAACCTTCCTTCCTGTGCCTTGAATTTGAAACAATGTGGCAGTTGCCATCAAGAGGAATTCCTTGTGCAATCCATCAGTCAATCAGCTAGCACTTACTGGAACATCTGTTACGTGCCTGGCACTTATTAAGCTCACTGCTGCAGGTGCACACCTTGCTAACTTGGTTAACAGCTGGAGGCCTCTGAAATCCCAGCAGGTTTCTCAAATGTGCATCTTCCTTTGTTACCGTCCATGCCTGGCAGGGAGGCTACTGTAGGAAAGTCATAAATTGGCCGGCGTGACCTCAAACTCAGCTATTTAGGAATATTGGCCAGGAGCAAGAATTGTCTGTTTTCCTGGGCTGATACGCTCCCACTTCACAGTGAATTTTGTCCCAGACTCTTTCTGGCAGCTATTAGCTAGGGATTGCAGAGTCCTGGATCAGAATAATGAAGAGCCCTGGGGCCTTGGAAAGTGGCACATTTATTTAACCAGACA